>NC_064637.1:87141109-88391109 GCF_023864275.1 Schistocerca cancellata | reverse complement strand
GGTATTCATTGGACAAACACATTATCCTAGAACTGACACGTTTTTGGTGCATAGATCCTGAGAAATTAGTACCCAGGACAACCACGTCTAGCCGTAATAACGGCCTTGATACGCCTGGGCATTCAGAGCTTGGATGGCGTGTACAGGTGCAGCTGCCCATGCAGCTTCAACACGATACCACAGTCCATCAAGAGTAGTGACTGGCGTATTGTGACGAGCCAGTTGCTCCTCCACCATTGACCAGACGTTTTCAGTTGGTGAGAGATCTGGAGAATGTGCTGGCCAGGGCAGCAGTTGAACATTTTCTGTATGCAGAAAGGCCCGTACATGACCTGCAACATGCGGTCGTCCATTAACCTGCTGAAATGCAGGGTATCGCAGAGATCGAATGAAGGGTAGAGCCACGGGTCGTAACACACCTGAAATGTAACGTCCACTGTTCAAAGTGCCGTCAATGCGAACAAGTGACCGAGACGTGTAACCAGTGGCACCCCTTACCATCACACCGGGCGATGAGCCAGTATGGCGATGACGAATAAACGCTTCTAATGTACGTTCACCGCGATGTCACCAAACACGGATGTGACCATCATGATGCTGTAAACAGAACCTGGATTCATCCGAAAAAATGACGTTTTGTCATTCGTGCACCCAGGTTCGTCGTTGAGTACACCATCGCAGGCGCTCCTGTCTGTGATGCAGCGTCAAGCTGATTGTCCCAGCTGCTGAAAACGTCGTCGAACTGTTCGTGCAGATGGTTGTTGTCTTGCAAACGTCCCCATCTGTTGACTCAGGGATCGAGACGTGGCTGCACGATCCGTTACAGCCATGATAAGATGCCTGTCATCCCGACTGCTAGTGATACGAGGCCGCTGGGATCCAGCACGGCGTTCCGTATTACCCTCCTCAACCCAGCGATTCCATATTCTGCTAACAGTCATGGGATCTCGACCAACGCGACCAGCAATGTCGTGATAGGATAAACCGCAATCGCGATAGGCTACAATCCGACCTTTATCAAAGTCGGAAACTTGATGGTACGCATTTCTCCTCCTTACTCGAGGCATAACAACAACGTTTCACCAGGCAATGCCGGTCAACTGGTGTTTATGTATGAGAAATCGATTGGAAACTTTCCTCGTCTCAGCACGTTGTAGGTGTCGCCACCGGCGCCAAACCTTGTGTGAGTGCTCTGAAAAGCTAATCATTTGCATATCACAGCATCTTCACCTGTCGGTTAAATTTCGCGTCTGTAGCACGTGATCTGCGTGGTGTAGCAATTTAATGGCCAGTAGTGTATACGTTGTTGTTTCCTGCGTTATATGTGTGATATTTCAAAAAAATACTGCGTGTACAACTTTGCTTCCGCCGTTTTTTCTCGAAGTTGGGAGCTTTATTGTGAAAAACTTACCAAGAAATTATGATTCATAGTATTAGCCATCGCTGGCCAGTACATTCTCCCGTCTATCGGATAAAACTGGACGTCTTTTGTGCGGATCCATGAATAGATTCAATTTTGCACTTGTTCATTTGATCGGAAGTGCTGGTCAGCCAGACTGTAAGCCACTGATTGAAAAGGGAGGTGGTCACAGGGAGCGGGAGGTATTGGACTTCTCATTTCAACGTTTCCACGTATATTTTGACGGGTTTTGCGCCTATGGTCGAGCACTGACCTGCTGCAAAGGTAACTTTACGTCTCTATCGCTGTATTGTGGCCGTTTGTGTTTCAGTGCTGGGCTCGAACGCATCGACCGCTTTCGATAACGATGTCCTGTGACTATCTTCGTTTGTTACAGTAGCTACGAAAAGGTTCTGTCTTCCACCGCCATGCCGGTCTTCGACATAAAAATCACGGTTGAAAACATTCTCCGCACGTTCTTCCACTAATAGTTCCCTCACCATTGGTATTACCCAGCATTTTAAGAGCCACAGCCGCAGATTTCTTCATGTTAAAGCAGAAAATTAAAACTTCCCGCAAATGGCGAGAAATGGGTACGTAAGTTGACGTACTTGATCGAGAATAATCTTACGATGTAATCACAAATCGACTAATATTTTTATGGTATTATGTTTACAGATGCCTAAGCTTATGGTATTACACCTATGACCAACCACCTGAACCCCACTTGCCGCCACTGCCGTCTATTGCAAAACGGCGGAAACAAAGTTGTAGACCTAATAAAATACAAGTCTTAAGACAAAGCCCTATAGTGGACGGCTACGAATTCCATGTAACCTACTTAAATGGTGATTAAGTGGATGACATGTAGTAGACAGAGTCAACGACTCTCACACTGAGTCTACTGAAGAATACAGTTTGAAAACCATCGGAGGCATGGTCAAGTTTAATGAATCTTTATTTTGCAACTGATTGCCTTTTATTTCTGACACACTGAAGCTCTTGCTTCTACAGTTGCTGAAGAGCAGTCATGTTCAGAATCTGGAAACAGGAGTTACAAAAAGACATTTACTGGACTTCAAAATAATAACCGTTAGCGTCGACACACCCTTGATATCGGTTGTAAAGCTGCTGGAAATTGTCATCAAAGGTTTATCGTGGAATGACTAAACACAGTGGTTACCCACTAGGGTAGCCGAGAGTGCTAATGCGCTGCTTCCTGGACTCGGGTAGGCGCGCCGAGTCCGGTATGCCAGCTAGTCTGGATGTGGTTTTTAGGCGGTTTTCCACATGCCGCTTGGTGAATATCGGGCTGGTGCCCAAGTTCCGCCTCAGTTACACGACTCACAGACATTTGAACACGTTCGCACTAATTCATGGATCACACTCGCGGTAGGCAGCTGGGGTACACTACGTACGTACCAGGGGGATTCGTGGTGGTGGCAGGAAGGACATCCGACCATCCTCTGCAACTAACACTGCCAAATCCGTGACCACGCGTTGGCGCGGGACAGGGCCCAAAGAAAAGAAGAAAAAAAACAGAGTCTAAGCACAGTGCTCACTCATTGCTGGATATCCGTATCATTTCAAGATGCTATCAGACAAAGTGACAGTCAATAGGATGTTGTTTTCCCCGCCTGCCAAAAAACGGCAGCTGACAAAATGCAAAATTAGGACGACGCTGACGGACTTTGCGACATCAAGGGCTCGATCCATCATTAATATCCACTCGAGAGAGGCGTGGAAGATGGTCAACACCATGTTACTGCCTGCTATTTAATCTCCGGATATTATTGTCAGCTCCAGGCCTGATCTCTTGGAATGATGCTGATATCCAACGAACTGTGATCACGGAGCTTCGAGCAGTTCCACAAGAAGCGTCTGCTGGCAGTTGACAACTTCTTTATAAGCGATGTCAGAAGTGTGTTCTATAGCTCAAGGCGATTACTCTGGAGGACAGTAAAGGCATTTTTTTTTTGTTACTCTTGTGTCATTTATTTGCTGACGCAATTCTCCAAACCTTTGAGACGTACCTCAAATACACATGTATCGCTGACAAAGTGAACCGTAGAGCCGGCAGTAATAGGGGCACTAATTTGATCACGTGGCTAGGTACAGCCGCTTTCCAGTTTAAAGTATTTCCTCGCAGTGAAAACTAAGAAAATAATCACGGAAAATGCCTACGCGGGCAGCGACGAGAGGTTCAAAGAAGTTTATTTATGATGAGCAGAATTAAGGGGTAACAGTGCTGATGAAAAAGTTGACAAAATGTGCAGTCAAAATGTTAAACAATTCAAAATTTGTGTTGAGAAAGAAGCAGTAGCTCAATCAATCAACTAAAAATAAAAAGATAAAAACAGTCTCGATCGCAACTTCCTATTTTTATTGGAGTGACCGGTTTCGATTCTACACTCATGGAAATGGAAAAAAGAACACATTGACACCGGTGTGTCAGACCCACCATACTTGCTCCGGACACTGCGAGAGGGCTGTACAAGCAATGATCACACGCACGGCGCAGCGGACACACCAGGAACCGCGGTGTTGGCCGTCGAATAGCGCTAGCTGCGCAGCATTTGTGCACCGCCGCCGTCAGTGTCAGCCAGTTTGCCGTGGCATACGGAGCTCCATCGCAGTTTTTAACACTGGTAGCATGCCGCGACAGCGTGGACGTGAACCGTATGTGCAGTTGACGGACTTTGAGCGAGGGCGTATAGTGGGCATGCGGGAGGCCGGGTGGACGTACCGCCGAATTGCTCAACACGTGGGGCGTGAGGTCTCCACACTACATCGATGTTGTCGCCAGTGGTCGGCGGAAGGTGCACGTGCCCGTCGACCTGGGACCGGACCGCAGCGACGCACGGATGCACGCCAAGACCGTAGGATCCTACGCAGTGCCGTAGGGGACCGCACCGCCACTTCCCAGCAAATTAGGGACACTGTTGCTCCTGGGGTATCGGCGAGGACCATTCGCAACCGTCTCCATGAAGCTGGGCTACGGTCCCGCACACCGTTAGGCCGTCTTCCGCTCACGCCCCAACATCGTGCAGCCCGCCTTCAGTGGTGTCGCGACAGGCGTGAATGGAGGGACGAATGGAGACGTGTCGTCTTCAGCGATGAGAGTCGCTTCTGCCTTGGTGCCAATGATGGTCGTATGCGTGTTTGGCGCCGTGCAGGTGAGCGCCACAATCAGGACTGCATACGACCGAGGCACACAGGGCCAACACCCGGCATCATGGTGTGGGGAGCGATCTCCTACACTGGCCGTATACCACTGGTGATCGTCGAGGGGACACTGAATAGTGCACGGTACATCCAAACCGTCATCGAACCCATCGTTCTACCATTCCTAGACCGGCAAGGGAACTTGCTGTTCCAACAGGACAATGCACGTCCGCATGTATCCCGTGCCACCCAACGTGCTCTAGAAGGTGTAAGTCAACTACCCTGGCCAGCAAGATCTCCGGGTCTGTCCCCCATTGAGCATGTTTGGGACTGGATGAAGCGTCGTCTCACGCGGTCTGCACGTCCAGCACGAACGCTGGTCCAACTGAGGCGCCAGGTGGAAATGGCATGGCAAGCCGTTCCACAGGACGACATCCAGCATCTCTACGATCGTCTCCATGGGAGAATAGCAGCCTGCATTGCTGCGAAAGGTGGATATACACTGTACTAGTGCCGAAATTGTGCATGCTCTGTTGCCTGTGTCTATGTGCCTGTGGTTCTGTCAGTGTGATCATGTGAAGTATCTGACCCCAGGAATGTGTCAATAAAGTTTCCCCTTCCTGGGACAATGAATTCACGGTGTTCTTATTTCAATTTCCAGGAGTGTATTTAAGAACCATCTTCAGACTACAGAACTGTGGGTGGACTCCGTGGGGCAAGTTGAGCCGACCCTGTCCCGCTCGATCAGTTATTCCAGCATCGAGGGTCACTCCAATAAAAATAAAAAGTAGCGATCAACACTGTTTTTAATCTTTAAATTTCAATTTTAAAGATCGATGATAATGGTTTCAGAAATTTTATAAATAATTAATTTTCTTTGCAGTTTTATACAGATTGTGATCTCTATTTGAGAATGTGGATTGAGGCGAGAGGCATGCTTGGACGATCCGTGCTGCTGCCCAAAGCCACTGTGCTTGGGTGACGCAGTGACTGGCTCCTCTCCCTAGCGAGCAGGACACTCATGTTCGAATTCCAGCATTGGTACAAATTTTCATACATCGCTTCAATCCGCATATATTCACTCTATTGCCTGGACATTCTACACAATGCCTCCTCGATTTGAAAACTTTGTGGTAACACATCAAAACCAGCGCCACTTTCCGAATAGTCCTCGTAAAACTAAAACGAAAACATAGTGCGATTCTTATTTTCAGCTCTGTTTCCATTCACTGAACAGTTTGCGAGTTTGAGCGAGTCGAATAAAACACACTACTGGCCATTAAAATTGCTACACCACGAAGACGCGAAATTTAAGCGACACGAAGAAGATGCTGTGATATGCAAATGATTAGCTTTCCAGAGCATTCACACAAGGCTGACGCCGGTGGCGACACCTACAACGTGCTGAGATGAGGAAAGTTTCCAACCGATTTCTCGTACACAAACAGCAGTTGACCGGCGTTGCCTGGTGAAACGTTGTTGTGATGTCTCGCGTGAGGCGGAGAAATGCGTACCATCACGTTTCCGACATTGATAAAGGTCGGATTGTAGCCTATCGCGATTGCGGTTTATCGTATCGCGACATTGCTGTTCACGTTGGTCGAGATCCCATGACTGTTAGCAGATTATGGAATCGGTGGGTTCAGGAGGGTAATACGGAACGCCGTGCTGGATCCCAACGGCCTCGTATCACTAGCAGTCGAGATGACAGGCATCTTATCCGCATGGCTGTAACGGTTCGTGCAGCCACGTCTCGATCCCTGAGTCAACAGATGGGGACGTTTGCAAGACAACAACCATCTGCACGATCAGTTCGACGGCGTTTGCAGCAGCATGGACTATCGGCTCGGAGACCATGGCTGCGGTTACCTTTGACGCTGCTTCACCGACAGGAGCGCCTGCGATGGTGTACTCAATGACGAACTTCTGTGCACGAATGGCAAAACGTCATTTTTTCCGATGAATCCAGCTTCTGTTTACAGCATCAAGATGGTCGCATCCGTGTTTGGCGACATCGCGGTGAACGCACATTGGAAGCGTGTATTCGTCATCGCCGTACTGGCGTATCGCCCGGCGTGATGGTATGGGGTGCCATTGGTTACACGTCTCTGTCACCTCTTGTTCGCATTGACGGTATTTTGAACAGTGGACGTTACATTTCAGGTGTGTTACGACCCGTGGCTCTACCCCTCATTCGATCCATGCGAAATCCTACATTTCAGCAGGATAATGCACGACCGCATGTTGCAGGTCCTGTACGGGCCTTTCTGGATACAGAAAATGTTCGACTGCTGCCCTGGCCAGCACATTCTCTAGACCTCAAACGTCTGGTCAATGGTGGCCGAGCAACTGGCTCGTCACGATACGCCTGTCACTACTCCTGATGAACTGTGGTATGGTGTGGAAGCTGCATGGGCAGCTGTACCTGTACACGCCATCCAAGTTCTGTTTGACTCAATGCTCAGGAGTATCAAGGCCGTTATTACAGCTAGAGGTAGTTGTTCTGGGTACTGATTTCTCAGGATCTATGCACCCAAATTGCGTGAAAATGTAATCACATGTCAGTTCTAGTATAATATATCTGTCCAATGAATACCCGTTTACCATCTGCATTTCTTCTTGGTGTAGCAATTTTAATGGCCAGCAGTGCATTTAGATTACGCGGGTATTTGGTGCGCGATGTGCAAACGCCACTCCGCGACTCCACTTACTCCAGCTGTAGTGTCGAAGCTAACGCGTTTCAACGTTGAAGTAATTCTGAACGTAATACAGAGTTTCTCTGTGGCGCTGCAACGACGGCGCCGGTGTACTGTGTAGCTCAGACCCCTGTGCTCCAGCGCCGCACTCACAGCGCGGCATCGCCGGAGGCTTCGCGCAGAGCACTTTGTTGGGCCGCTGCCGGCAGAACTACGTACTTGCCGGCTGCTCCCGGCGGTGCGCTGAGAGCCGCGCGGGCCGCCATAAGGCGCGCTGTTTACGGCGGGGGCGGCACTCCGGAGGCGGCAAGCAGCTGTAGGCGGCGGCGGCGGCGGCGGCAATAGCAATACCGCCACCAGATTGCTGCCCCCGCGTTGCAATAGGCTACGTGTTGCTCGCCACGTGCTCACGCCTCAGGCACGCCACAGGTGACGCCACCTAGCCCATCCCCAGAGGGTGCCATCTTACACTCCAAGACTAAGAGGAACGACGGGCCACGAACGGATTATCGGAATGGGACAGGCATCGGTAGATGTGATGTACATGTACAGACAAACAAATGGTTACAACTTCACAGCCGGCCGCTGGTGGCCGAGCTGTTCTAGGCACTTCAGTTTGCAACCGCGCGACTGATACGATCTCAGGTTCGAATCCTGCCTCGGGCACGGGTGTGTGTGATGTCCTTAGGTTAGTTAGGTTTAAGTAGTTCTAAGTTCTAGGGGACTGATGGCCTCAGATATTAAGTCCCATAGTGCTCAGAGCCATTTGAACAATTTCAGAAAAAAAAATTGGATGATTTGTTCAAGAGAAAGCGTTTCACAAACTGGGCAAGTCAATAATACGATGGTCCACCTTTGTTCCTTATCCAAGCAATTATTGGGCCGGTCATTGATAGCGGTCTTGCGCGTCTATCTAAGGTATATCCTGCCAAATTTTGTCCAAGTGCTGCATTAGATCGTCCAAATCTGGAACTGGTTGGGGGTCCTGCCCATAATGCTCCTAGCGGCATCCACTGGCGAGAGATTCGGTTACCTCCCTGGCCAAGATAGGGTTTGGTATGCATGAAGACAAGCAGTAGAAACACTCTCCGTGTGCGGCCGGGCAGCATCTTACTGAAATGTAAGCACAAAATTGAATGAAAATGTCAGTTTTCAATTTATTTGTTAGTAGAACTCATGGACAATAAGTTCAAAAATTTTCAATTTCATGAACGCTCTTGTTGTTGCTGTCTTCAGTCCAGAGACTGGTTTGATGCAGCTTTCCATGCTACTCAATCCTGTGCAAGGTTCATCTTCGAGTAACTACTGCAACCTACTTCCTCTTGCATCTGTTTAGTGTATTCATCACTTGGTCTCCCTCTACGATTTTTACCCTCCACGCTGCCCTCCAATACTAAATTATTGATCCTTTGATGCCTCAGAACGTGTCATACCGACCGATCCCTTCTTGTCAAGTCGTGCCACAAATTCCTTTTTTCTCCTCAGTTCTATTCACTACCTCGTCATTAGTCACATGATGTACCCATCAAATCTTCAGCATTATCTGTAGCACGACATTTCGAAAGTTTCTACTCTCTTCTTGTCCAAACTATTTATCGTCCACGTTACACTTCCATACCTGACTACACTCCATACAAATACTTTCAGAAACGACTTCCTGAAACTTAAATCAATACTCGATGTTAACATATTTTTCTTCTTCAGAAACGCTTTCCTAGCCATTGCCAGTCTACATTTTATCTCCTCTCTACTTCGACCATCATGAGTTATTTTGCTCCTCAATACTAAATTGATCTTTTGATGCCTCAGAACGCGTCCTACCAACCGATCCCTTCTACTAGTCAAGTTGTGCCACACATACATTTTCTCCTCAATTTTGTTCAGTACCTCCAGATTAGTTACTTGATCTACCTATCTAACCTTCAGTATTTTTCTGTAGAACCACATTTCTAAAGTTTCTCTTCTCTTCTTGTCTGAACTATTCGTGTACATGTTTCACTTCCGTATGTGGATACACCCCTTAGTAAATGAGTGACCAATGTCGGACTGGAGCAACACCGACTCAATGGAAGGCCTCGGCACTTGTTGGTGACGTCACGTCAACTAGGCACGGCGAACGCCAAGTCTGTTGCAGGCAGAAACGCCTGGGCGTGCTTACCACTATAAATCTCATTTTTTTGGACTAAATGTTTGGTATTGTTTTGGATTCTGCAGTTTTATTTACATGAAAGATTTTCTTACTATCATAAAGCTACAAATGAAGATCATAGTTCTGTATTACTGAATCCTGTCGAAACAAACGTAGATCAATATGAGAAGATGCTTTGCCCCATTGCAAGCTTCGGAAATTTTACATTCAAGTAACTATATTTACTTGATCCATTTTGCTATCGAGACTTACCCCAACCCCCTTACAATTAACTCGTTTCTTTTATTTATTTATTTATTTTTGCTTGACATCTTCACCGGAAATGAGAACTAATTTACATGTTTAAATGTCCAACTGTTGCCAGTCATTAGATTACAGTCGTTTTCAACGAAAGGAATTCTAAACAGGAAACAAAATAGCTTCATACATCGAAAATACTGCTGAGCTTAAACTTTTTTAAACATGCACATTAGATAAGATAAATATTCCCCTCTTGCAACTGAAAGGAGAAAGTTTATAAGATAAAAAAAAATTTATTTGATAAAACAAGTATCTCTCTTTTGCATCTTCTTCTGTCCCCCATTCCCTGCCCCCAACGTGTACAATCGCAAGATATTTCATTAACATTCAGTGCTCCTCACCCCATAGTCAACCAAGATACCTAAAGAAGAGCACCCATATGTTCACAGTTTCTTGTGAAAGCAACCCAGTACAAACGTAAATTCCTCAGATTTACAAATAAGGTAAAGAAGCACGAATTCTGTTGCTGCTGGACCGTGAAGTTGTTTTTGTATGTCAATCCTTAAAACAGGTGTAAATTTAAGTTCAGGGGTCCACTAGTTGTTAAGAAGTGTAATGAATTGCACAATTAATTGATCGCAGAAATCTCTCAGAACAACGTGTGTTGGTCAACCACCGCCAATAGTTTCACATTTTCCTGTGTCAGAGAGGGAGACACCACCATTACGAGTATGCCTGCAACAGACTTGGCGTTTTGCCCGCATCTCGTGGTCGTGCGGTAGCGTTCTCGCTTCCCACGCCCGGGTTCCCGGGTTCGATTGCCGGCGGGATCAGGGATTTTCTCTGCCTCGTGATGGCTGGATGTTGTGTGCTGTCCTTAGGTTAGTTAGGTTTAAGTAGTTCTAAGTTCTAGGGGACTTATGACCACAGCAGTTGAGTCCCATAGTGCTCAGAGCCATTTGACCCATTTGAACCAGACCTGGCGTTCGCCGTGCCTAGCTGACGTGACGTCACCAACAAGCGCCGAGGCCTTCCTCTGAGTCGGTGTCGACTGGAGGCGCTCTGTGTCGGGGAGGGTCCTCGGAGCTGCGCCCGTGGTCCCAGCCGCACGCAGGTCTGCCCGCCAGCCGGGCCCCGTGCGGTCCGGCGGCGGCGCAGCGCAGGTGAACGCCCTGGGCTCCTCGCGTTGCGCGCCAGGCCGGCCGGCAGATGGCCGCGCCAGATAGCGCTGACGGACGGTCCGCGGTTCAAGGCCCGCCGCCCCCGGCACCAGACGCCGGCCGCCGGCCGCCGGCCTCCGGACTCGTCCGCTGGCGCGTAATTGGATTTACAGAGCCGGCGCGGACCGCCGTGCGTTGCTGCGCCGGATCCGGCTCGCCTCGTTAACCGGGCGGCTACGGCCAGCTTCTGCATGAGAGCTCCTCCTCGTCCTCCTCCTCAAATGTGTACACTGGACACCCTCTTCTTCCTCTCTCGGTATTTCATTTCTGCCGACGCCTTCCTAGCGAGGAGGGTACGAACTAGCACAGGTGCGCGTTTCATCTCTTGGCTGCCTAGGTGGTTTACAGGGGCAGAAATACTTCGTCTCGTCCCTACTGCGTCTCAGAAATGTTGTTTTTGGCATTCATGCAATCCACCTCATGGATAAGAAATAACAACTTTGAGGTTCGCCGATGACATTGTAATTCTGTCGGAGACAGCGAAGGACTTGGAAGAGCAGTTGAACGGAATGGACAGTGTCTTGAAAGGAGGATATAAGATGAACATCAACAAAAGCAAAACGAGGATAATGGAATGTAGTCGAATTAAGTCGGGTGATTCTGAGGGAATTTAGATTAGGAAAGGAGACACTTGAAGTAGTAAAGGAGTTTTGCTATTTGGGGAGCAAAATAACTGATAATTGTCGAAGTAGAGAGGAGATAAAATGTAGACTGGCAACGGCAAGGAAAGCGTTTCTGAAGAAGAGGAATTTGTTAATATCGAGTATAGGGGTCAGGAAGTCGTTTCTGAAAGTATTTGTATAGAGTGTAGCCATGTATGGAAGTGAAACATGGACGATAAATAGTTTGGACAGGAAGAGAATAGAAGCTTTCGAAATGTGGTGCTACAGAAATATGCTGAAGATTAGATGCGTACATCACATAACTAATGAGGAGGTATTGAACAGAATAGGGTAAAAGAGGAGTTTGTGGCACAACTTGACAAGAAGAAGGGACCGGTTGGTAGGGCATGTTCTAAGGCATCAAGGGATCACAAATTTAGCATTGGATGCCAGCGTGGAGGGTAAAAATCGTATAGGGAGACGAAGAGATGAATACACTAAGCAGATTCAGAAGGATGTAGGTTGCAGTAGGTACTGGGAGATGAAGAAGCTTGCACAGGATAGAGTAGCATGTAGAGCTGCATCAAACCAGTCTCAGAACTGAAGACCACAACAACAACAGCAACAACAACAACAACCACATGGATAGCCGAGATCGCTAACGCTCCGGCTTCTGGGACAGGAGAAGGCGAACCAGTTCCGGAACGAATCCTCCTCTCTAGAGAATGAATTACCCTGGATGGCATTTCTATTGGCTTTCCCCACAACCTGCTAGATAAATACCGGTCTGCAGTCCATGTCCACCCTCAAATACACGTCATGCAAACACTTAAAAAATTACATTTGAACATGAGATCTACATCTACATATACATGGATACTCTGCAAATCTCATTTAAGTGCCTGGCAGAGGGTTCATCGAACCACCTTCACAATTCTCTATTATTCCAAACTCGTATAGCGCGCGGAAAGAGTGAACACCTATATCTTTCCGTACGAGCTCTGATTTCCCTTGTTTTATCGTGGTGATCGTTCCGCCCTATGCGCCGGCCGCGGTGGTCTAGCGGTTCTAGGCGCTCAGTCCGGAAGCGCGCGACTGCTACTGTCGCAGGTTCGAATCCTGCCTCGGGCATGGATGTGTGTGACGTCCTTAGGTTAGTTAGGTTTAAGTAGTTCTATGTTCTAGGGGACTGATGACCACAGATGTTAAGTGCCATAGTGCTCAGAGCCATTTGAACCATTCTCCCTATGCAGGTCGGTGTCAACATAATATTTTCGCATTCGGAGGAGAAAGTTAATCATTGGAATTTCGTGAAAAGATTCCTCCGCAACGAAAAACGCCATTCTTTTAATGATTTCCAGCCCAAATCCTGCATCATTTCCGTGACACTCTCTCCCATATTTCGCGGTAATACAAAACGTACTGCCCTTCTTTGAACTTTTTCGGTGTACCCCGTCAGTCCTATCTGGTAAAGGTCCCACACCGCGCAGCAATATCCTAAAAGAGGACGGACAAGCGTGGTGTACGCAGTCTGCTTAGTAGGTCTGTTACATTTTCTAAGTGTCTTGCCAATAAAACGCAGCCTTTGGTTAGCCTTCCCCACAACATTTGCTGTGTGTTCTTTGTAATTTAAGTTGTTCGTAATTGTAATACCTAGGTATTTAGCTGAATTTACAGCTTTTAGATTAGACTGATTTATCGTGTAACCGAAGTTTAACGAGTTCCTTTTAGCAATCATGTGGATGACCTCACACTTTTCGTTATTTAGTTTCAACTGCCACTTTTCGCACCATTCAGATCTAAACTAGACGCAGGCAGATGGGGTCAACAGATTCTTTCTTGGTGGAAGTGGTGGCGTCAGGAAGGGCCCGTAACACACCACCGAAACCGATAAGTAACTATGCTGATCCTGTAGAGAAATTGGAAAAGGCAGCGTGAAAAGACGACGACGTTGACGCACAGTGTTTCCACGTAGAATACTCCCGCTGCTGAGTCGGTCCACTTGTGAGGTGTAGCGACTGGAGACTCTACATAAGTAAAACCCGAATTGTACGCTCAGGATTTCCGACAACTTTCACCGAAATTCTGCTGTAAGGTATATTACCCTAATTGCTTGGTTTGTGTGACAGTGCCTTTACAACAGTGAGAGACACTGGAATACGCGAACGAAAACCGTAGAACTTAAGACTATTCTGCAATTCACACTTAACTACTTGGCAGAACCATCTTGAGACTTTCTCTACCGTTCGTCTCTCGAACAGCACGTAGTAGAAACGAATACATGTACCTCTCCGTGCGAACTGTAATTTGTCGTACTTTACTGCGATAATCAGTTCTCACTGTGTAGCGGGGATTCACCAATATATTTTCGCACTCGGATGAGAAAGATGGTGTTTGAAATTTCGAGGAAATTCTCGCCGTACCGAAAATTGCCTTTGTTTTGAAGATTGTCACACACTCGCGTCACACACCCACTCGCGTATCGCATCCGTGACACACTCTCCCCCATTCCGTGGAAATACAAAACGAGCTGCCCTTCTTTTGCCAACGGCCTTGCCGCAGTGGTAACATCGGTTCCCGTCAGATCACCGAAGTTAAGCACTGTCGGGATGGGCTAGCACTTGGATGGGTGACCATACGGTCTGCCGAGCGCTGTTGGCAAGCGGGCTGCACTGAGCCATTGTGAGGCAAACTGAGGAGCTACTTGATTGAGAAGTAGCGGCTCCGGACTCGTAAACTGACACACGGCCGGGAGAGCGGTGTGCTGACCACATGCTCCTCCATATCTGCATCCAGTGATGCCTGTGGGCTGAGGATGACACGGCGGCCAGTTGGTACCTTTGGGTCTTCATGGCCTGCTCAGGAGGAGTTACCCTTCTTGTAACGTTTTGGATGTACTCCGTCAATCCTATGTGGTGAAGACCCCACACCGCGCAGAAATACTCCAGCAGAGAACGGACAAGCGTAGTGTGAAAGAGACTGCCTGCTTAATCCTCTAGGAGTCTAAGTGTTGTGTTAATGAAATGCGGTCTTCGGTTTACCTGCCGCCTCGTTTTCTGTGTCATGATTACAGTTTTAGTTGTTCGTATTTCTAATCCCTAGATATTTAATTGAACTGAAACCCTTAAATGTGGGTGATTCATCGCGTGGGTGAAGTTTAACGGACACGGGGAAAGATTAGCTGCATCCATACTTAGAAACGTGTGCTCTAGTTGTGCCGGAACTCGAACGTAAGTGTTTCCAGGTCGGCTGGCCGTCCTCTTTCAACGCACTGGAGTCTTGCCACCCACAGCGTCCTCCACTCCAGCTCAGCTGGAGCCATATCACAAACACGTACTTCTCCAGAGCTCCAGTCCCACATCTGGCTTGCAGCGGTTTCGGTGCGTACAGCAACTTCTGCAGCCGTCTGTCCGTCAGTCTGTGTGGGTCGAGCAATTATTTACGTCTGAGTTTCTTTTCTTTCCCCCTTTTCAGGACTCCGCACCAAAGTCGGTAAAACCGGAACCATTACACCTTAGAGGATCACTTTGTTATCTATCTCTCCATCTGTCCGACTCTTAAGAAGCCTTTTCCTCAGGAACAGGTTGACGCACAAGGCTGAAATTTGCGTCACATACTAAGATCTACAGCCCCTTCGCTGGATAAAAGACTGAAGCTTGGGAGTCGACGCAGTCAACACATGCGGCCATTTACGAGGTGCGACAGTAAAGAAATGAGACTGATGTGAAAAAAGGTTGCTTACCGTTTCAGTCTAGTTTAGTGTTGTCTCCTTCAAAGTAGTTCCCTTCTGATTGCACACACTTTTTCCAGCGCTTCTTCCATTGAGGGTAACATTTGTGGAACCCATCTTCTGTAATATCCACCAACACCCTCGTCACAGCTTTTTGGACATCTTGTATTGTTTGACAATAGCGTCCCTTGACTGCCGATTTGACTCTCGGAAATAGAAAAAAAGTCACACGAAGCGATATCTGGTGAATAACGTGGCTGTGGTAGTACTGAAATTTGTTTTGAGGTTAAAAATTGCTGTACTGACGGAGCAGTATGGGATGGCGCATTATCGTGATGCAGAATCCAATCATCAGCAATGTTGGCACGGACACGAAGAACTCTTTTACGAAGTCTTTCTGAAATTTCTTTGTAGTAATATTGGTTGACAGTTTGTCCAGGAAGCACCCACTCTTTAAGGACATGTATTTCACATGTATTTCACTTCTGACTTTCACATGCGAATTTTTTTGGTCTGGGTGATTTCTTTGAGCACGGTTGAGAAATATGGTGTTTTGTCTCTGGATCGTACTGAAAAAAAACCAACTTTCATCACCAGCGATAACACGACTCAACAATTCCGGACTGATTTTCGTTTGCTGTAACAGATCGGCTGCCACATTTTCCCGTGTTTCTCGCTGTTGTGGTGTGAGATTTTTGGGGACCATTTTTGCACGAATCTTTCTCATACCAAGATCTTCACTTATTATTAGACGTATCGTTTCTCGATTGATGTTCAGTTCTTCTGCAACCATTTTCACGGATAATCTTCGATCATATCGTACGAATTCAGGCACTCGGGACAAGTTGACATCCGTCCGTGAGGTTGATGGGTCATCCACTGTGGTCTTCATCTTCAGCATTCGTTCTGCCTTCACTAAACATTTTATGCCAACAAAAAACTTGAGCTCTTGACATAACCTCTGCTCCTAAAACCTTCTGAAGCTTACCCTAAGTTGTCGTCGCATTTTCACCCAATTTAACGCAAAAAGAAATGGCATACCGTTGCGCAACATCATGCGATTTCATTTCCGTGACGAGACAGACAAACACGTGGTAACTTTCTGCAGCACAACTCACGACTGAGCAGTTGCATCGATGTGCCGCTTGGACTAGAAGCAGCTTATAGACCGGGGTCAAAGATATTGTGCCTATACAAGCCTGCAGTGTTGCCACATCTTGCAAAGAAAATCAGTCTCATTCCTTTATTGTCGTAGCTCGTATGTCACATGTTTTGATACACGCAAACTCACTCATCAAAACCTGTAGGGTATTTCCCATTGACTTATGATATCTGACAAGAAGCGAGGCTTTACAGTAAAAATGAAGCGAAAAAAAGCAAATTGTTAATTTGTAATAACATAGTACGATAAAAGTATTTCTTTTGTCATTTGTTACCGGCTTCAAATTTGATGTCAAATAATTCTCGAAAGTTTTGGAATTCCATAGATGAGTATCAGTAACATGCAAAAATTGTTGCCATTGGATCATCCGTCAAAGGTGTAATAGACCAACATCACTGCATGCCAATATAATATGGAATTTACAATCATGCTTTAGGATGGAAAAAAAATGTTTTATTAAGTCTTCTCTCCTGCTCGCTTGTTTTTGTATGTTCGTCCTAGTCTGAGGAACTACTTTAGAAATTTGGATACGATCTTGAAATTCCCGGTACCAATATCTTGTCAGTATTGATAATTTTAACAGGCATAAAACTTGAGATTCTTAATTCCCAGGATCCCTTAACTGTCTATCTACATAATTAAGTTTGTACTGAACCCTCAGCCAGCGACAACTATTCTTAGCTGGCCAGTTTTTTCTGTAATGCGATACCACGGTCAGGCACACAATCTGCGACACATGCAGTGGCTGGGCCCATTCACAGACGGATTGAGTATACTGTACAAATTATGACGTGCAGGCTGATGTTTTCCTGACAGGTTGTAGCAGGAATGTCAAGTAGATTCATACGAATGTGGATCTGTGAACTTTTTCGAGCGCTGCAACCCCCTTTTTGATCTGTCGGAAGGTCATTCGCAATCCGCGTTGCACTAACGTTTTTCCTGTAGACATATGTTAGCCAATGTGGCTTCGTGGGTCAGAGGTTCTAGTCAACATTTATTTCTCTTCCTGTTATTAAATTAACCGATGTTTTATGCGTTTATGTAATTTCAAAATGGTTCAAATGGCTCTGAGCACTATGGGACTTAACATCTGAGGTCATCAGTCCCCTCTAGGGGCAAACCTAACACAAAACTAACCACACACATCCATGCCCGAGGCTGGATTCGAACCTGCGACCGTAGCGGTCGTGCGGTTCCAGACTGAAGCGCCTAGAACCGCTCGGACACAGCGGCCGTCTATGAAATTTCATATGATGTAACAATCATTAAATTTCCACCTTCATATTTTCGCGGGATTAAGACACTTCCATAAGACAGAAGATGGCTGAACGATATTCAGCCGAAATATTAGAAGATGAATTCGAATTTATGGGGCTGCACGCCAGAAATTTTATGGAACTGTTAAATTTCCATTCGCCTTAAACAGAAAACAGCGACTCTGAAATTGTGGGCGGACTCTAATAATTAATCCACGCAATGTTCACTCTTAATCGATATCTCACTGCTCACAGAGCTGCAAATTAAGAATGTCAGAAAAAAAAATTATGTACAATCCCTGTCTTGAAATTATTGCTTTAGGTTCCATCCTAAATGTTTTAAACAGATTTTATGACACCAGGAAGTAGAATTGTAACATGTTGCAATTTCTTGGAGATGGGTTGCTCGCAGAAAAATTTATTTATTGCGGCACATTTCGATACATCATCTTCAGAAAACTGTGGCAATAAAAGACAATACGAAAGTCATGAATAGAACATGCTACAATACATGACAAACAAAAATCAAGTAGCAGGAAGAACGACACTCGTGCTGATAAACAATTATCTACAAAGTGGTAGAAAATGCTTATACCAGCAAGCAGTACAAGTAAATTACAGACTCTCATAGAAGACGTACACTTTCAGTGCGACGAACTGATCCCCGATGCCCAGCAGAGACATATCTGGAGAATCTGTACGATTCTATTAGCATAAATACATTACTGAACGTCTTAAAAATGTGGGACTAAATAATGAAACATCATTAAAAATTAAAGCCACTTTAATCAAGACAACATTAAAATTAAAATTTACGAGAAAAGAGTCACAAGAAAGGAAAGTAGAGGGATTGAAACTGATACTTTTCAATTGTGCCCTACAGAAAGTGGTTAAAGAATGGGGGAATACCAAGGGTAAACAACTAGGAAGAAAGCGAAACAAGATTACTTGAATTATTCGACACGGTTACCGTTTTTACCGTTATTACTTGAAGGAGCACATGTACAAGTGACAAGCATAACGTCAAGCAGCAACAGTAGGGAGTAAAAATAAAATAATAAGAAACAGTTCATAACAAATATGAGTAACGTACCGCAAAATATTAAAATAAATAACAACCAATAACTAAGGTTGGTTGGTTGGTTTGGGGAAGGAGACCACAGCGTGGTCATCGGTCTCATCGGATTAGGGAAGGAATGGGAAGGAAGTCGGCCGTGCCCTTTCAAAGGAACCATCCCGGCATTTGCCTGGAGTGATTTAGGGAAATCACGGAAAACCTAAATCAAGATGGCCGGACGCGGGATTGAACCGTCGTCCTCCCGACCAATAACTAAGAGAAAGGATATGAAACAGCATGAAGGAAAAGACACCAATATACACAAGAAAGAAGAACGAAGATGGTTCTTCAAATAAGAAGAAACACATATACAAAAAATCATTATTCAAGAATAAGCGACCCAAACACTATGGAACAGTGGTCACGACAGAAATATTCTACGTCGTGGAAACTCTTTAAGTGGCTACGAAGGGAGAGCTCAAAAAATTAGTAAAATAATGGAAGAAGATTTCTAAGAAAAATTCTAGGGGCCAAGAGCAGCGTAGAATCAGAATACGCAATAAGATATAATACCGAACAATACATGAGAAAGATGAGCTTTTCACAGATGTAATGACAAGAAGGATATTAAATTTCGATGGACACATTTGCAGGATGAATAATTGCAGAATAAATGAAGAAACCGTTGACTTACCAAACAATCACATATTAAAAATTACATGGCTGAGAAAAGTAGGGCCGGCCGCTATGACCGAGCGGTTGCGGGAACTTCAGTCCGGAACCACATGGCTGCTACGGTCGTAGGTTCGAATCCTGCCTCGAGTATTGATGTGTGTGGTGTCCTTGGGTTAGTTAGGTTTAAGTAGTTCTAAGTGTAGGGAACTGATGACCTCCGATGTTAAGTCCCATAGTACTTGGAGCCCTTTTAACCATTTTGAGAAAAATAGGAAGAGATATCGAAAATATGGACGTCCACAAGGATAGAATTAGAAGCAGAACACTTTTTGAAGAATCACTAGAAAAGACTGACTTTTCAGGGTAGGAAAAACAAGATCAAGATCTGGAAGTAAGTGTACACAATATGAGAAGGAACTAAATTCTCGAAGAATGAAAGAAGTATGAGCCCAAGGGAAACAGTAGTTGAAAATAAAGAAGAATAAACAAAGTAGATTTATTGCGCGCTGTGAAAGGGTTGCTGAAAATAAAACAAAATACTGATACAGTGCTTTAATACCCGCGTATGTCCGGAATTACGCAAGCTTGTATCCGGAAAGGTACTGTATCAGCGGATATTTACGGAGACCCCCATTCGCGCAGAACTCGATGCGTAACACATATCCACACAGCCATCTGGCTCACAAACTTGTAACTCACGCTCACTTACACTTAAAAGATGGCGGAGCAGCTTTCTGCGTCTGTGTAAGTCTGTCGGCGTAAGATCGCCCGATGCGGAACGCTCCTCCGCGATAAGAATCTGTTTCCAGCCGGGGCAGCACATGCGCGGAACGTTAGCTACGTGCAAGCGTATACGTGCTGCCCGTGCGGCAGCGGCCCGCGTCACACACACACAGATATGCACTTTACGGGCCTTGCGTGATTCCCCACTACGTGCCGCTCTGCCACAAGCAAAGCTGAAGCAATGAGATGGATGAGATGGACGGACGCTGCTTGGCGACACGGAGCAGAGAAACTGCCGATCGCTGCGAAACACGGAGACCACGCCCCTCTGCGGAACAAAATGTTGCGTCGGCTTGCCAGGCGTGTAAAGTGCAGACGCCGCTGGAAACCTCAATGCCCACGAGCGGGAGCAGAATGTAACTTTGTGTTCGCTGGCACTGCGACTTCTTCGGATAGTGGCAACGTGTAGGGACACTTATACAGGCAGAGAGAAAGAACACTTTCCAGTGGACAGAAATAGTCCCTAATTTTCAGGAATTTGGAACTAGGGTCTATAACTAACACAGTACATGATACTCCGTCAGTACTACTGATACCCTTGGGAGGGTTCAAATGGTTCAAATGGCTCTGAGCACTATGGGACTTAACATCTGTGGTCATCAGTCCCCTAGAACTTAGAACTACTTAAACCTAACTAACCTAAGGACATCACACACATCCATGCCCGAGGGAGGATTCGAACCTGCGACCGTAGCAGTCGCGCGGTTCCGGACTGCACGCCTAGAACCGCTAGAGCACCGCGGCCGGCGCTTGGGAGGGCCAGCTGGAAATGAAGGCCCATATGCTTCTTGACAGAGCGTAGGGGAACAATGCGGGAGACCCGCACCGCGGCACTAGGCAATATCCTAATGGATATGGTTTCCCGTTGCCTTCCCCCGACCGTAACGGTGATGATGATGATGATGATGATGATGATGATGACGACGATGCGACGATGACGACGATGACGACGATGACGACGACGACGACGACGACGACGACGACTCAACAACACCCAGTCATCTCGGTACAGGTGAAAATCCCTGACCCCGTCGGCAATTGAAGCCGGGACCCCGTGCTCGGGAAGCGAGAACGCTGACACCCTGATCAGAGAGGTAAGATTGGATTTCGGCCTTGATTAGACCGTCAAGCAGCCTGGTGTACATTACACCGCGGGAAGAATTCAAAGTTCTATGGGCCACGACACGAACAGGGTAACCAAGGAGAAGCGAGCCAGCAAGCACTTGCTGTGCTTTTGAGCATCACAAGCGGTCTCCAAGAGCAAAGTGCCATTCCATAAACCAGAGCAGGATTTCACAGGGCCAGCAACTGCATCAACACCTTTATGAATAATAAACGGATTTACTGTGGCGAAGGACTGACCGTCTCCAGTATGTGAGACTACAAGGAACCGTAGTCCAGCGGGAAGGCTCTTCGACTCATTAACCTCCCCTGAAACTCAACTCCTGGATCCTTCCATTTATCCAGCTCCCTCTCCGTATGACCTAACTTTTTACACCTTCTTTTTAATTTTAATCAACCGTTCATCACCAAAAAATTAGAATCTGAATCCACATCTGCATCTTGAACTCTCATCAGGCGGACAGAGATCTATGAGAGAAGCTAAATACTCCCAGATTTCAAGAGTAACGTAATAATTTCAGTTCCACAGATAGTAGTACCTGACAGGTGTGAAAATTACTGTTCAATAAATCACGACTTCAAGATACTAACAGGAATTATTTACTGAGCAATGGAAAATCCGATAGAAGCCGACCTCGGAGAAACGTAGGATCGCGCTAGGCAGTACTGACAATACGACTTACCTCAGAAGGTAAATTCGAGCTAAATGATCAAGTCGAGCTAAATGTAGCACGCAACATTCGTTCTTATGTGAAATGAATACCCGGAAACCGTTTAAAATGAGTCCAGTAAACAAAAACAAAAACAAAAACAAAAAAAAAATCCATTCTAAGTATGTAAGAGAAAACTCTTTCAGGAAACCTACTTTCATTCGGATTGTACGTACAAATACTAAGTGGTTTTTTTTTCTTTTTTACGGGTGCCACTTCTGCGTTTCAAACTCGCGCGAATCAGTTCAAGCTTCGTAAGAAGCTAGGCAGATACATGTAATTAATGGTCATCATGCTGTATCGTAAAAAATTAATCCGTTGCTACGACGTAAGAATCAGGATTCAAAAGACAATCTAGAAACCTAAACCGGATGAGTCGCCGCCCGAATCGACGAAAAAGGACTCCGGTTGCCAAGTTATGGCAGTCTAACGTCACAATTAAATTATAATAAAGCGGAAGATGGAAACCAAACTCTAAAATACTATCATAGCACAAAGAAGGCGAGTATGTCTTGGGCAGAGTTAGGGATATAAAAGAAAGGAACCGAAGCGCCAAGGAAACTGATATAGGCATGCGTATTCAAATACAGAGATATTTAATTAGGCAGAATATGGCGCTGCGGTTGGTAACGCTTATATAAGACAACCAGTGTCTGGCGCAGTTCTTAGATAGTTACTGCTGCTACAGTGGCAGGTTATCAAGATTGAAATGAGTTTGCACGTGGTGTTATAGTCGGCGGAGGAACGATGGGACACAGCATCTCAGAGGTAGCCATGATTTTCCCCTTACCACCATGTCACAAATGTATCGTGAATATCCCGAAACCGGTAAAACATCAGATCTCCGATATCACTGCGGCCGGAAATAGATCATGTAAGAACGGGACAAGGTCGTCTGAAGAGAATCGTTCAACGTGACCGAAGTGCAAACCTTCCGCAAACTGCTTCAGATTTCAGTGCTGGGCCATTAACAGTGTGTCAGCGTGCGAACCATTCAACGAAACATCATCTACATGGGCTTTCGGAGCCGTGCACCCTTGATGACTGCACGACACAAAGCTTTACGTCTCTCCTGGGCCCGTCAACACCGACACTGGACTGTTGATGACTGGAAACATGTTGCCTGATCCGACGAGTCTCAAATTGTATCGAGCCGATGGACGTGTACGTGTATGGGGACAACCTCATGAATCCATAAACCCTGAATATCAACGGGGGACTGTTCAAGCTGGTGGAGGCTCTGTAATGGTGTGGGGTGCGTGCAGCTGCAGTGATACGAGACCCCTGATACGTCTACGTACGACTCAGACAGGTGACACGTGCGTAAGAATCCTGTCTGATCATCTGCATCCATTGATGTCCAGTGTGCATTCCGAAGGACTTGGGCAATTCCAGCAGGACAATGCGACACAACACACGTCTAGAATTGCTACTGTGTCGCTCGAGGAACACTATTATGGCTTTAAACACTTCCACTGACCACCAAACTCCCCAAAAATGAACATATCCGGGATGCCTTGCCACGTGCTGTTCAGAAGATATGCCCACCCCCTCGTACTCTTACCGATTTATGGACGACTCTGCAGTACTCATGATGTCAAATCCCTCCAGCACTACTTAGTCGAGTCCATGATACCCGTTGCGGCACTTCTGCGTTCTCGTGGGGGTGCTCCACGATCTTAGGCAGGTTTACCAGTTTCTTTGGCTCTTCAGTGTATTACACGACATGGTTACTGATACCAGCAAGTAAAAAAGCGCGAATGTGTCAAGATGTTTCGATTTGAATGTCTTTGACGCTGCCAAATGAATCGAGAAGCTAGTTCCCTTCTTTCACATCCCTAACTCTACGCAGGACGTATTCGTCTTTCCTTGCGCTACGGTAGGAAGATTTTGCATTCTGGTATCCATATGTCATGGACCAGTACCTGCTGAGATACGGGCCAGCCTGACACCTCATTCTCATCTGTCTGTTATGTAGAAGTACATACAGTTTTGCCTGCGTTTACCACTTTCAGCCTTTCTTCGCAGTGAATAACTCACTCTTTCAAATACACCTGGCTCCATTACGACCGCATCATACGCTTTGGTGATGCGCTTGTACAGCGGTGGACACTTTCGATTAGTTGGCCAAATACCAATGCTTGTAAATGTCCCGATGGTGGGAAAACCAACGTATTCATGACCGGTGAACGCATAATCCAAGGTACTGCACTGTCTTGTCCAATTTATCGTCCAGAAAATGTTGCGAGAAGATACCGTCGCACGGTCCGAAGAAAATGGGGTTTTGACCTGTCGTGCATAATCGACAGTCGTCGTATTTCTGCTAGCGTAATGTTATCCAACAGGGTTGGTAATTCACCGCGCAGAAATCTGTGATATAAAGCACCTGCTAACCTTAACAGTCTCCTAGGATTTGCTACCGGACCCTAAAACGAACGTGATTTGATATTTAGGTGATCCACCTGTCAGCCATCTATAGGAGAACGCTGCTGCCTCTGAAAATTGGTGCCGAGGCAGCAAATCATGCTTCTACCTAGGCGTCCGTACCGTACACGGCGATTGCGTCACTCATCGCAGTTGCCGCCAGTCAAGACTCGACAGGTTGCTCCGCCCTTTAGTAGAAACACCGGCGGCAACGACGTATCGCACTCCGACTACTTTCAAACATACGGGCTGGCCGCGGCGAAGAACGTTGTGTTTCGATACGAGATGTGACAGAGTTCCATGTCCCGATAAGAGAAAACCATTGTCTCCAATAATTAAATTGCCTACAAACCTAGCCGGCCGGTGTGGCCGAGCGGTTCTGGGCGCTACAGTCTGGAACCGCGCGACCGCTACGGTCGCAGGTTCGAATCCTGCCTCGTGCATGGATGTGTGTGATGTCCTTAGGTTAGTTAGGTTTAAGTAGTTCTAAGTTCTAGGGGACTGATGACCTCAGAAGGTGAGTCCCATAGTGCTCAGAGCCATTTGAATCTACAAACCTAATTTCAGTTACCTATTTGTGAACACTGTTCCAAAACCCAGAAGTGCTGGCAACTGCCACAGTCTCGTCATATTTCATCCTGTGTCTCTCGTTGGGGCACTGTTCTGTTACCGCCGATTTTTCCAGATGTTTTGTAGCCTCGTGTGACGCCGATCTTCCACGCACCTGTCCTGAACTGTGCGAATGTAAGCCTTCCCACGTTGATACAGTGTTATATACATGTCGGGCATCCAAAATCCCAGATCATCTTTCACAGAACCGAGTAACGCATAGTGTTGGAACGTGGACGTAATACGCCCTTACCGTTAAACTCCTTAAAATTCTCTCAGTCTTAAACGATAAGGAATGAAGGCCACAGATCTACGCTGCTCTTCACACCCCTAGGTGGACGGTCCAGTCTCCATAGGTTGGTTGGTTGGTTTCAGAATTAAAGGGACAAAACTGCATACGTCATCGGTCCCTTGTTTCATAAACACACAGAGCATAGTGAAACCATCCATTAGTCATTCGAAGCACAAGATAAAAATTCCTTGGGAAGAAAATCCCCAAGGTCAATAATAAAGAAACACGGAAAACGGAGCACAGCAATAAAAACAACAAAGAGAAGAAAGGCAGAAAGAATTAAAACTGTACAGCAGAGGATCATGGCTGGCTGATCACGAAAGTAATAGGATGAGCCAGCCACTCTGCAACACGTTAAAGCCTCTAGCCTAAAAGAATAGGAGGGAGTCGAATTAAAACACAAAACTAAGTAAAAGATACAGCTCAAAAGAGGGTGATGTAATAAAATTAAATGGACCTATAAAAGCCGGTTGCGCGAAGAAAACGTAAAACCCGATCTGCCATAGAGACGAAAAATCTACTTCTCAGAGTATCCATTTTCATTAACTACAGTCATCAAATGTGTGAGTTCCTGGGTTAAACTGTACGTGCAGGATGACATCCTCTCTGCCTCCCATAGTCGTGAGGATACCATTGGTACGGTGGACGACATGGGTGGTGCCATCAGCCCAGTGTACTATGGTGGAAGACATATGCGCCGTGTACAGTACGGCGGGCTATATAGGAGGATGATTTTCAGTCATGGCATTAGTTTTCAGCGGCACTAGTGTGTTCCTCAAGATGATGGTAGCCGAAATAACAAATCACGTTGATTTCTGGATGAAGATGAAACGATGATGAAGGCAACACTCACAATCAGTACTGAGCGCATAAAAACCCTGATCCTAGCGGGAACCGAACCCAAGACCTCATAATCGAGATTCGGCAACTCTGATCACAAGACCACGAGTTGATGACTGGGGGTACCAAGAGGATGCATTGTACTGGCTGTATCACAATTCATTTTACGTACTTCTAGAGGTTGCAGACTTACTGGATCAACTTTTACGTAGAAACCCATGCCCCGAAACGTCATCCAACGACGCTACAGAGAGTCAAAGTTGCAGGCGCTGGTGCCTGTAAAATGTATGTATTCCGTGATGGTGTCACAGACTTTCAAGGATGATGCGGACGGATAGGTGTATGAATTCAAGCTAAGGATCCCTGTACCGGATAAGAATGAGCCGAAAGCTGCAGTCGAAAATCATTTTGATACCTCTTACAGTGGAATACATGTACTGGTACTATTGTTGCTAAGACTGTAGAGTGGGTGGCTATCAGAGGTAGTAGCATGGATCGAAAAAATGAAAAACTGTCCAGTAAACATACACCCTAAAATGCAGATCTCAAGAATCTTAGCACTTGTTCCTCTTCGCCCCTGTGAAACAGACCGATCGTGGTGGCGCAGTGGTCAGCACACTGGACTCGCATTCAGGAGGACGACGGTTGAATCTCGCGTCCGGCCATCCTGATTTAGGTTTCCCGTGATTTCTCTAAATCGCTCCAGACAAATGCCGGGATGGTTCCATTGAAAGGGAACGTCCGACTTCCTTCCCCGTCCTTCCCTAATCCGATGAGACCGATGACCTCGCTGTCTGACATCCTCCTCCAAAACAACCCAACCCCTGTGAAACGTATCTGCTCTATTGAAGAAGTGCTTATAGCTCGGGTTCGATTCCCGGCTGGATAAGAATTTATCTCCGCTCAGATCTAGATGTGTGTGTTTTCCTTATCATCATTTCATCTTCATCGACGCAGGAGTGCCGCAACACGACGTGGCATGGACTCGACTGATGTCTGAAGTAGTTCTCGAGGAAATTGACAGGATTAATACTGCAGTGCTGTCCATAAGTACTTAAGAGTACGAGGGGTGGAGATCAAATTCTGAACAGCACGTTACAAGGCATCCCAGATATGCCCAATAATGTTCACGTCTGGGGAGTCTGGTGGCTATTGTAGGTGTTTAAACTCAGGAGAGTGTTCCTGGAGCTATTCTGTACAATTCCGGACGTGTGAGGTGTCGCATTGTCCTGTTGGAATTTCTCAAGTCCGTCGGAATGCACAATAGACACGAATGCATGCAGGTGACCAGACAGGATGCTTACGTACAGTCACATGTCAGAGTCGCATCTAGACATTTCAGGGGGCACATATCATCCCAATTGCACACGCCCCACACCATTACAGAGCCTCGACCAGCTTGACCAGTCCCCTACTGATATGGGGGGGTCCATGGATTCATGAGGTTGTCTCCATAGCCGTACACGTCCATCCGCTCGATACAATTTGAAAGGAGATTCATCCGAACAGGCAACATGGTTCAAATGGTTCTGAGCACTATGGGACTTAACATCTTAGGTCATCAGTTCCCTAGAACTTAGAACTACTTAAACCTAACTAACCTAAGGACATCATCACACACATCCATGCCCGAGGCAGGATTCGAACCTGCGACCGCAGCAGTCACACGGTTCCGGACTGAGCGCCTAGAACCGCGAGACCACCGCGGCCGGCAGGCAACATGTTTCCAGTCGTCAATAGACCATTGTCTGTGTTGACAGGCCCAGGCGAGGCGTAAAACTTTGTGTCGTGCAGTCATCAAGAGTACACGAATGGGCCTTCTACTGCGAAATACCATATCTATGATGTTTCGTTGAATGGTTACCACGCTGATACTTGATGCCCCAGCATTGAAATCTTCAGCAATTTACAGAAGGGTTGCGCTTCTGTGACGTTGAACGATTCTCTTCCGGCCGGCCGGTGTGGCCGTGCGGTTAAAGGCGCTTCAGTCTGGAACCGCGTGACCGCTACGGTCGCAGGTTCGATTCCTGCCTCGGGCATGGATGTGTGTGATGTCCTTAGGTTAGTTAGGTTTAAGTAGTTCTAAGTTCTAGGAGACTTATGACCACAGATGTTGAGTCCCATAGTGCTCAGAGCCATTTGAACCATTTTATTTTTATTCTCTTCCGTCGTCGTTGGTCCCGTTCTTGCTGGATCTTTTCCGGACGCAGTGATATCGTGGCTTTGGTGTTTTATCGGGTTCCTGATATTCACGGTATACTCGTGTAATGGTCGTACGCGAAAATCCTCACTTCATCGCTACCTCGGAGACACTGTGTCCCATCGCTAGTGCGCCGACTATGACACCACGAACCTCACTTAAATCTTAATAACCTGCCATTGCAGCAGCAGTAATCGACCCAACAACTGCGCGAGACACTCGTTTTTATATAGGCGTTACCGACCACAGCACCGTAGTCGGCCTGTTTACATACCTCTGTATTTGAATACGCATGCCTATACCAGTTTCTCTGGCGCTTGTAAAAAGGCTTGCAACATCGGCCGAGCTTGGCAGAAGATGACTCGGGGCCATAAATGCCACATGTGCGTTTCATTCATTTGAATACTCTTGAAGATACTTTTCTCATATTATGCTTTCGTCTTTTTTTTTTCTTTTTTTTTGTCCGCAATATGTCAACTCATTCAGCCATCGCAATGGAAAGACGATACGACTGGCAGTGTACAGTAATTTGTTGTCAGGTACGACAACACGAATGTAAGGATAACATAACATAGAGTCCCCGAGCGATGAAAGCCTCCAACCTGGCGTGGGATCGAACCCGGACCCCGTTCGGTTACCAATCAGCCGCGTTGACCCCGCAGCTACCGTGGCACACCCCTGCTCGGGCGGAGAACGACGTGTTGGGGTCTAGCTGCTGTTAGTTTCCGTTTCTGCAACAGTGCACAGTGGTCGGAGGTAGCGGGGGCGCGTGCGCAGCCGGCGAGGGCATTATGCACGGCGTGCAGCTCTGTCGCAGTATATTGCGGACTGCGCACGCCACATACGTCACTGGGAGCACGCGCTGGCGGCAACACGGGGGGTCGCCGAGCGAGTCCCGGTGAGGGTAGCACACGGCGTGCCCTACCCTGCCAGCGAGTGGCGCAGATGCACTGTGCGTGCTGCGTTGTGTTGTCCAGCGCTGCGCTGCTGAGATTGTCTAGCCTGGAACTGTAGCCACACCACGGCGTCTTGTGTACGAACAGCAAAGCATGCGTGGGTCCACGGTTCGATTCTAGGGAGGCAACAGTCTGATCGTCATTGAGGGCTATCTTGAAATATGCTTCATACTGGTGTCTCTGCTGGGGGAAGTTTATAGTTCGTTGTTCCGTACGTAGGCTGCTTTCACTATAGATTGTTCTGATGCCATCTGGAGTTTCAGAAGACGACTGCTAGATAACTACAAGGCAGACAGAAAAATGACACGTGTAAGTGGCTGGTGCATGTCTCCAAGTTGTTGTTTTTAGTACGTACCTCGGCTTACTTATTGCATCGATAGGGGGCAGGCGTATCAGAACATTTGGACGAACCATTCATTCTGTGTTGCCGCACTGAATTATTTCGTGCCTGCAGATAGGCAACCCAGTCCACATATCTCCAAAGCGGGCTGCTGCTGTTGCGGCTGCAGTTCATTGTACTCATGCATTGACGTGTACTGCGAAGTGAACATCAGCAATATGGGACAAAAACTTGGAAACACACACTGTACACTGAC
This sequence comes from Schistocerca cancellata, assembly GCF_023864275.1. NCBI lineage: Eukaryota > Metazoa > Arthropoda > Insecta > Orthoptera > Acrididae > Schistocerca > Schistocerca cancellata. The sequence continues at coordinate 88,361,226 of NC_064637.1, read as the reverse complement.
ATGTGTCATTCTTCTGTGTGTCCCGTAGTTTTCTCACGGCCGTCTTCTGAAACCCCGGAGGTACTTACGTAAAACGATGTACACGGTGACTTTCCGACGCGCACTCTAGCGTCGCCTGCAGAAAAACCCTCTTCCTGGCAGGCAGTTGGATGCGGATGTCAGAAAAAACAGCCGCGTGGGAGGCTTCGCTGTTCGTGCCTGCCGTATTCGTTCGAGAACACTCGCCAAGTAGCTGTTCTAGCCAATCCCTGACGAACTATAGCGTTTCGGAATCCCCAGCCCTCTTCCGCTTTCTTCACAATCTAAGCTTTTCGTGCATTTGGCACCAATGTGCTTCACTCAGATGAAGCTGTTCTCTGAAGTCGTTGTGGCAAAATATATTTTAACCGTGACTTTGTTTTAGGGGTTCTGCCGATTTATCACATGTGAGCTTCAGAAGAGTTGCACAATCTTCTTAAATACTGGCGAGCGTAAAAAATTTGTACATAAATTTGTATTACTTTTTGTGGCAGATAATGTTTGATATTGTCTGAGACCGTGGCAGACGATGCTGTTTCTCCTTTGCATTCTGACAGATAAATTAATTTGTGGGGGTTCCCGAACAACCCGTTATCACGGTTAAGGCATAGCTAGTTACTTCTAAACTCGTAATATAGTGATGTTTCAATCTTTGCAGTAGATTGTAGCAGTTAAGATCTACGGGAGAATTAAACATGATAAAACGTCTCTATCTGGAATGAACATTCAGTAGCATATGAGGACAGACTCTGCAAAACCTGCTGCTAATAGAGTTATTAGTAAAGAAGTAATAAGTTGTAACGTCATGCCTGATGGCGAAGTCTTACTTCATGAACAGCGAAAATGTAATAGACGATCAATTCTTTCACTTTTCATTATCTTGTGAGGTGTGTCAGAGTGAGAAAGTTTCGAAAACGTTTAAGGTAATGTATAAAGTTGGCGAATTTCAACAAAATATCTCACTCTCGGATACTCGATGAATGTAACACGGTAATCTGTGCTCCTAGAGTTATGCTACCTGAAGATATATACACAGTTTCTACACCGTGCAGCACAAGCGAAGCATCACTTTTTCGAAACCGCATAAATGTCTTTCGTTGCGACGCAGAAGTCTGCAACTAGGCTCAAAGATGCACACGACCTTTCTCTATAACGATGCCAAAAAATGGCGCGCTGCTACAAGACCCTGGAGTTCGGAGACGGTTCAGACAGCAAGCCGTCGACACATACGGAAAAATGGTCAAAGCTCATAAGTTCATGAGAGGTGCAGGGTAGGTTAGTGAAGCGCTAAATTTTACCACAGTACTGGCCGACGTGAGCACGGACGTGCAGCACGATGGAAAGCTAGTCATACCCCCTCTTACCCTCGTCTCACCTCACCCCTCCTTTGACGCCTCTGCGATGGAGATCAGCACAAAGAGGTCCATCGTTGAAATCAGATGGTTTTGTTGTGGGTACCCGAGGAAAAATATTTCAGACGCACCGCCGCTCAGAATCGAAGCGAAAACGATTCAAGGGGCACCAGGTAAGACAACGAAAACCTCTCTTGGGGCGATGATTCCCACACATTTTGCGGTCGAAAACGGCATTTCACAGTGCGATGAGCAACAGGAGCCGGCCGCTGTGGCCGAGCGGTTCTAGACTCTCCAGTCCGGAACCGTGCTGCTGCTACGGTCGCAGGATCGAACCCTGCCTCGGGCATGGATGTGTGTGATGTCCTTAGGTTCATTAGGTTTAAGTAGTTCTCACTCTAGGCGACTGATAACCTCAGATGTTAAGTCCCACAGCGCTCAGAGCCATCTGAACCATGTCTGAGCAACAGAAAGACATTTTCATGAACGTCTGATACTACTAACACCCCCCCCCCCCCTCCCAGAATTTGCAGCGCTTCTACAGGGTGATTTTTTCCACCCTGCACAAACTCTAGGGAGTCATCGATGAGACGATACTGAACAAAAAAGATCAATGAACTTATGTCCAGAAATGCATGGTGTCTATGCTAGACACTGTTTATTCAATCATACTTTCTTACAGGGACTGTGGTCTAATACGCGCTGTACCATGCAGATACAGTTACAATATGCCTGGTTACCTGCTAGACGGTGGTACTGTTCCTCAATGTCATGCCTCAGCGCCCTCTGCTGCCATAGTAATTGGTATTATTCGTTTCTCTTGCTGACTCACCTTGTAGTGGATGTGATACAGCCTTGCAGATGATGGTTCCGAATTGCAATCGAGAACTTGCCGACGTCGTGTTTACTTAGGGCGGCGGGCAGCAAGACTGTATCCGGAGACCTATCCCTGCCGACAACAACCACAGCATTCAATTTCTGCGACAGTGTTTCCCCGTTTGTCAGAGACAGGGGCGTTTCAGGAAGCACGAAATCACGAAGGTCGTAGCCAAAACGTTCCGACACCAGACTTGGAGGAAAATGTGATTAACACTGTGGAAGACGACCGCCTTATCAGTACCAGGCAGTTGGCCCGCCAGTTCAGGGTAAGTCACATTACCGTGTGGATCGTTCTCCATCACAACTGTTAGTACCCTTACCACTTCGTCGTGCCCCACTGACGAGTCCTGAGAGGGAGTGGAAGGACTGAAAGAATGTGCATCAGAGAACTTAGTTGGCAGGAGGTCTCGTGGTCGTGGGCTCCCTTCTGTCCATTTATTCCAGTGAAAAGAGGACTGTAGGGCGAGTTAGAATACGGAACTCGGCTGGGATCTCAGGGTATACTGGATACAATCATAAATCATTGCTTGAGGGTATGTACACTGGAAGCATCCCTGGCACATCCGTTTTATAAACAGTTCTCTATACAAAGTCGACTAACTGCCTTCTTAGTAGCGTAACTTCTCATAGCTCCCAATATAGCGGAGGCAGGCGCACCAGACGACTACATGGAAATGAGTCTAAGTCCGTTCGTTGTTACGCAGCACTGCACTACAATCTCACAGCATCATAACTCCAAATGACCGACTGACCAGGTGCTGCATCACTGCCCCAACACTATGGCGGCTAGCCTTTTTATAGGCAGTAGTGCATCCACCATCACTTGTTCTAGAAGTTTCCAGTACTCTCGAGCATTACGTGTGTGTCACGCGGCAGCACGTGATGCCCACGTGACGAACAGGCCGTGCTCCACTATGTTCGCAGTGTCCAAGGGTTGCGGCTTGTAACGGCTCTCGAGCCTCGAATTGCGGCATAGTCCGCTCTTGTTAGCAGAGTCACGTCCGCCTCGCTGGTAGCAAGAATTTCCAAGCCCGCAAAAAAATGGTTCAAATGGCTGTGAGCACTAAGGGAGTTAACTTCTGAGTCATCAGTCCCCTAGAACTTAGAACTACTTAAACCTAACTAACCTAAGGACATCACACACATCAATGCCCGAGGCAGGATTCGACCCTGCGACCGCAGCAGTCGCGCGGTTCCAGACAGTAGCGCCTAGAACCGATCGGCCACTCCGGCCGCCTCCAAGCCCACATCTTACTTGATTTTTTAACCCTGTTTTCTATCATTGGCGACAACTTACATCGTGCGCAGAGCCTAGTAACGACGGACTATCCACGAAGGGAGCAGTTTCGTCACTGGTTTCTTCACCAGGCAACCGTATTACTGGATTAGTGTTACCCATCCTATTCACAGTTGAGGCCAACTTTATGCGGAGTAGTATCTTCAGCTTACATAACAGTCATCTGTAGGATAGTATGCAGAACTTCCATGTTATGATGACAGCAAATCACCAGCAGCCGGAATGTGTGGGCCGGGGTAATTGGCGACGGTGTTTTGGGACCAGTCTTCCTTCCACATCGCCTAACAGGCCGGAACCATCGGCGTTTCTTGCGAGTGACTTTACCTCCCATGCTGGAAGAAGTGCCATCGGTGATTCGAAGGGTTATGTGGCTGCTACATGATGGTGCTCGAGCCCATTTCACCGTTAGCGTCCGGACGCATATCAATCGTAAAGAGGAGGTACCTGGTCGATGCATCAGACGAGGGGGTCCAGTTGCACGGCCAGCTCGTTCACCGGATCTCACCCCGTGTCATTTCCGGTTATGGGTCCATCTCAAGAAGTATCGCGTATGTAGAGCCCATTCCAGATGTGCGGACAATGGAGCAGCGTCGTATTGATGCTGACTTTGACACTGTTCGGATGCAGCCTGGCCGATGTAGATGTGTCAGATAGAACATGCTACGGCGCGTACACGCATGCGTTGAGTCACATGGAGACCATTTTCAACACCTACTGGCGGCATGGCAGAGCGCGTATTAGACCGCAGTCTCTGTAACAATGTATGATTGAATACACGGTCTGTAGCATGGAAACCATACATTTTCGCACCTACGTTCATTAGACCTTTTTTGCTCCGTATCGTCTCGTCGATCAATCTCTACAGTCTGTACACGGCGGAAAAAATGACCTTGTATAAGGACATCGTCACTCTGCAAGCCCATTGAACGTGGTTGCATTCTTTTGATAGTAGCGCAATCGCGAGTTATCTTCTGGTATAGAGTGTGGGACCATCAGGAACCATTCAAAACTACTGGACGTCATTTGAACGTGAATTGACGCAGCAGAGGGTGTTTATGCTTTGCCAACCGTCCTACGCCATTCTCACGGGGAGGTGATGGGGAGGGAGAGTGGTTGTAACACTGACACACGTGTGAATAAAACGGCGAAGAGTCCGTTTGAGACTTCCAGGTTCGGCACTACCCCCGTTGCCACCCCGCACCTTTGTCGAGCACTTTAAAAACGTTGCTTAACAGAGGCAGCCAGATTCCTAGGCGCTGGTTTCACAAGCAAACATCTCGACTCATTTAACCCTATTTTCGGCAATGTTGCACTCAAGCAAAATAAAATTTGGCACTGTTTTCTTGTTCAAATGGCTCTGAGCACTATGGGACAACATCTGAGGTCATCAGTCCCCTGGAACTTAGAACTACTTAAACCTAACTAACCTAAGGACAGCACACATATCCATGCCTGAGGCAGGATTCCAACCTGCGACCGTAGCAGCAGCGCGGTTCTGGACTAAAGCACCTACAACCGTTCGGCCACAGCGGCCGGGCGCTCTCTTTTCTGAAATATCAAGTTTCGTCCCTGGGTGGCCAATGGTGCTTGCAACCAATACTGATGCTCTGGTATAAAGCGATATTCTGTCGTCTCTGGTGAGAAAGTTTCGTAACAGCGTGCATCTTTAGCAGACATCTTACAACATTATGTGAGCGTCAGTTACCGGTGAAGCAGTCTGATTCGATTTTGTGACGTTTTCTTATTGTCCGACGGAAACTGCATATAAAAGTCAAAGGAAGCCTTGAAGGCGAGTTGCTACACAAATGTGTTAGCGTATTCTTTCCTGGAACATTGCAAATTGACTTATCTTTTCCGGGAAGACTAAGCATGGTTTTGAGTATTGGATGGACAACAAGACCAGAAGATGACAATTTTGACACTGTGCCAACTGTTGGGGACGATCTGAATTGTTATATTATCCTCAAAAACGAGGTTCACCAAGATCGCTTGTGAATCTTTTTACTGATTGCCAGTTTCGAGAGATCGACAATGACGCAACATCACTACACGGTTTACAAGTTTGTAAACATCATGGACTTCCCTTTGTTACAGGATACCACCGACAATCGATGAAATGATTTACAAGCGATCTTGGCGAACCTGGTTTTTAAGGATAATATACAACAACCCCGCCGCCACACACCGTGAGGTGGCTTGCTGAGTATGGATGTAGATGTAGATACAGCAGCTCCTTTGCCAGTGACTGATACACGATATGACAGTTTTTGTCATTGGTGCCGGCCGCGGTGGCCGATCGGGTCTAGGTGCTTCAGTCCGGAACCGTGCGACTGCTACGGTCGCAGTTTCGAATGCTGCCTCGAGCATGGGTGTGCGTGATGTCCTTAGGTTACATAGGTTTAAGTAGTTCTAAGTACCAAGGGAATGATGAGCTGAGATGTTAAGTGCCATAGTGCTCAGAGCCATTTGAATCACTTTTTTTCTGGTTACTGGTCAGAGTACGCGCCAAAAGCGAAGATGTACGCTTTGTCCTCAGAGACAGTCGACTGTAAAATGGGGAAAATGTGGAATTTTTCTGTGATTTCTGGCACAAAAGAATTGTTTAAGACATTTCACATGTTGTAGTGCAAAATGCAACCATTTTTTCAGCCGCAGGGACAACACTGTATTACTTTTACTGTAGTACCCATGCGTCTTTCGTTGGCAATGACACTTACAGGTAACATACTGTACTTTGAAACAATATACAGGGTGATAGTTATCGAACTATATGGAAAAAGAAAACTGAAATTAGTTATCTACTACGGCATGCAAACACTTTATTCAGCATTAAAAGTCACTACAGATATTCGGATTCTGGTTATGATATGTTCGATATGCTCGCCACCATTGGCGATCATGTGGCGCAGACGAATAGCGAAACTCTACATGACCCGTTGAAGTGTCGTGACATCGATGCCGTCGATGCCTCCTGAATGGCTGTTTTGAGCTCAGCAATAGTTTTGGGCTTATTGCTATTCACCTTTGTTTTAATATAGCCCAACCATAAAAGAGTCGCATGTGTTCGGATAAGGAGAATATGGCGGCCAACCGAGGCCCATTCCAGTGGCCTCCAGGTATCCTAGAGCCAGAATGCGGACCCCATAGTGCTCCTCCAGGACATCAAACACTCTCCTACCTCGATGGGATAGAGATCTGTCTTGCAGAAACCACATTTTCTCGAAATGAGGGTCACTTTGGATTATGGGTATGAAATCATCTTCCAAAACCTTCGCTCACTCTTGGGTAGTCATCGTGCCACCAAGGAATATCGCACCGATTATTCCGTGACAGGACATTGCACACAAGCCGGCCGCGGTGGCCGACGGGTTCTATGCGCTACAGTCCGTAACCGCGCGACTGGTGCGGTCGCAGGTTCGAATCCTGCTTCTGGCATGGATGTGTGTGATGTCCTTAGGTTAGTTACGTTTGAGTAGTTCTAAGTTCCAGGGGACTGATGACCTCAGAAGTTAAGTCCCATAGTGGTCAGAGCCATTTGACATTGCACAGAACACAGCTGAGGGCGAATAGACTTCTGAATTGCGAAATGCGGATTCTCAGTCCTCCAAATGCGCCGGTTTTGCTTATTGACGAACTCATCCAAATAAAAGTGGGCTTCGTCGATAAACCAACACACTGATTTCCATCACGCCCGCAACCAACCGTGCAATTTGAACGTCCAATCGCAAACCGTTCAGAATTTATGATTGCTTTATTTCATATAGTTCAATAATTGTCATCCTAAACGTAAAATTGTTCACATGACGACATATATCTAATTTAAGTAACTTAATACATCTTATTCACAATAGCTCTGTGTATACTAAATGAACGGTTAATATCTCGACTTATTGTGTTAAGGCTTCAACGTAAAATACACTCCTGGAAATGGAAAAAAGAACACATTGTCACCGGTGTGTCAGACCCACCATACTTGCTCCGGACACTGCGAGAGGGCTGTACAAGCAATGATCACACGCACGGCACAGCGGACACACCAGGAACTGCGGTGTTGACCGTCGAATGGCGCTAGCTGCGCAACATTTGTGCACCGCCGCCGTCAGTGTCAGCCAGTTTGCCGTGGCATACGGAGCTCCATCGCAGTCTTTAACACTGGTAGCATGCCGCGACAGCGTGGACGTGAACCGTATGTGCAGTTGACGGACTTTGAGCGAGGGCGTATAGTGGGCATGCGGGAGGCCGGGTGGACGTACCGCCGAATTGCTCAACACGTGGGGCGTGAGGTCTCCACAGTACATCGATGTTGTCGCCAGTGGTCGGCGGAAGGTGCACGTGCCCGTCGACCTGGGACCGGACCGCAGCGACGCACGGATGCACGCCAAGACCGTAGGATCCTACACAGTGCCGTAGCGGACCGCACCGCCACTTCCCAGCAAATTAGGGACACTGTTGCTCCTGGGGTATCGGCGAGGACCATTCGCAACCGTCTCCATGAAGCTAGGCTACGGTCCCGCACACCGTTAGGCCGTCTTCCGCTCACGCCCCAACATCGTGCAGCCCGCCTCCAGTGGTGTCGCGACAGGCGTGAATGGAGGGACGAATGGAGACGTGTCGTCTTCAGCGATGAGAGTCGCTTCTGCCTTGGTGCCAATGATGGTCGTATGCGTGTTTGGCGCCATGCAGGTGAGCGCCACAATCAGGACTGCATACGACCGAGGCACACAGGGCCAACACCCGGCATCATGGTGTGGGGAGCGATCTCCTACACTGGCCGTACATCACTGGTGATCGTCGAGGGGACACTGAATAGTGCACGGTACATCCAAACCGTCATCGAACCCATCGTTCTACCATTCCTAGACCGGCAAGGGAACTTGCTGTTCCAACAGGACAATGCACGTCCGCATGTATCCCGTGCCACCCAACGTGCTCTAGAAGGTGTAAGTCAACTACCCTGGCCAGCAAGATCTCCGGATCTGTCCCCCATTGAGCATGTTTGGGACTGGATGAAGCGTCGTCTCACGCGGTCTGCACGTCCAGCACGAACGCTGGTCCAACTGAGGCGCCAGGTGGAAATGGCATGGCAAGCCGTCCCACAGGACTACATCCAGCATCTCTACGATCGTCTCCATGGGAGAATAGCAGCCTGCATTGCTGCGAAAGGTGGATATACACTGTACTAGTGCCGACATTGTGCATGCTCTGTTGCCTGTGTCTATGTGCCTGTGGTTCTGTCAGTGTGATCATGTGATGTATCTGACCTCAGGAATGTGTCAATAAAGTTTCCCCTTCCTGGTACAATGAATTCACGGTGTTCTTATTTCAATTTCCAGGAGTGTAATACCTTCTAATGGGTACGTTATGACAGCATACAAAATTTTTAATTGGTCAATAATTATATGAGATATCCCAAATAGAATTGCTGTTGCCTCCTTGCAGGCATTAGAGAGTCAACCTGCAATGGTGACCTTGTGACCGTTTCAGCGTTTAGTGATACAAATGGTCGAAACTTTCGGAAGTGCGCAACAGCGTTATATTGCCCTGGAAGGCACCTCGAAACTTTGCCTGGGATGCCGTACGTGACGATCGGGGCTGCAAGGCTCGGCATGTGGGAGAAAGCAGCTGAGAGGAACGAACGAACGAACACACACACACACACACACACACACACACACACACACACACACACACACGAGCGGGCGCAGAGCAGCGCCCGCCACGCCCCTCCATTTGCATACAATGACTTCTTCCCCGGCTGCGGGAGGGCTGTACAAAACGCTTCTCAAACGCGCAAGTGAGTTATACCCCTCACAACGCACGCCCTGTGTGCGCTGAGGCCGGAGCGTGACTAAGGCCGAGATATATACGGAAGCGCTCCTGCCCGGACAGCCAGACAGACAGATAGACAGGTGGATTTCGCACGCTAATCGTGACGCCGCGGACTGGATCTCGCCCCCTCAACTCAGCTACTGGAGGCCGGTGATCCAGCCTCTCCAGCACTTGCCGGCCTCTGCAGCCTCGCCCGGAGGAAACACACCTCCCAGTCGTCCTCTGAATGGCTGCTATTATCATTGCATGCATCGCTTATTACAGACAATTCTTATTACAAACACATAAACAATGACGGCGAACTACAAGAAAGAAATAATACAGAGGAAACCATCAGTCAGCAATATGACAATGTCGCAGCTTACGATGGCGGCACAGTCACGTGAAATCAGAAAAAGGAAGCGTGGAAGATTAATGTTTACAGTCTCTCTCTCTGACAGCGAATGTGTCAGATAATTCTAAAGGTATGTAGGCCGTGGCGTACAACTAAATAAATTATAGCCTTACATATGCGATAAAGAACACTGAGACACCTTACACAGTCACCGAACAGGAAATCAGCTTGTCAGTTGTTTAGGTATAGGGGTAGGAGAGTGGGGGAGGGGGAGGCCGTACCTCAAGGTTCCATTCTTGGACCGCTTCTTTCTTAATGAATATCAATGGCTTCCCACAGAATGTGCTGCATTATTAATACATTATTTCACTTACCCATAAATCGAATTCAGGACTAGAAATGATAGTACATGAAACGATACAGTGTGTCGGCGGGAACCACTTTTGCTTCATATCTGAAAGGTACCTTCTAGGCCAGTAGTTCCCAATCTGGGAGTAATTATCCCTTAAGAGGCAAAATAAAATTTTTTGAGGGGTAAAAAGAAGACGATCCGACTCTGTTTCAGTCACTAAAACTGAATTATTTCCGAAAGATTGGTACTATTATCACAATTTCGTAAGACTCTAGTACTGATTATATAAGACATCAATAATTTATTTTTCTCAGTGAGCAGCATTAATTCGGAAGAGGTTACAGGTCTTTCACATATTCCACACACTACGCGCATATATTGTGGCTTGTCCTGTACATCGCTGATAATAAAAGTGAAACGTATGCGTAACAAATGCTAAATATTTCAAGAAAATGTCTTCTCCAAGTTATATTAGAGTACCTGAAGTATTGCTGAAACTGCTTCATTATTCACTACAAAACTGATAAATGAATTAATTGATAGCACGACACCTCAGTAACTACACAATGGCTACTATAGTGCTGTACGTTGTGTTATTATTATTATTATTATTATTATACAAATTTGGCCGTTAAAGACCGTGAAAACAGTTATTTCTTGCGCTCCTGGGAAGTCTTCTTTCTCTCAATCCACACTTCTTTCATTCTTGCGCTGAAGGCGGCTTTTCTCTCTTCAGACCATTTAGTTCCACAAGTCTTCTTAATTTTCACACCGAAACCCGTGAATGAATTCAGTTTTTTTCTAAAAAGGTTTCTGTTAAATATTGTTTCCTGATCTATGTCCGTTTCTTTTAGATCTCTTTCTGTGTTGATAAACCATAAATTTTTATTTTTTAGATTTGTGATGTACGAAAATATTTGTTTTGTAAGCCTATTCGGGTTCATCCTCATGATGTGAGCATAAAAGGAGCATCTTCTTTTTCTAATTTCGTCTGTAATTTTGCTGCACTTCGTATACACTTCTTTGTTGCTTTTTAGTCTGTATACAGGCTTGCCTTGATCATCTGTTATTTTCCTGTGTCCAGGAATTGTCCTCACAATTCTTCTTTCACGATTTTCTATCTGTTCTGCGTATGTAAAATTTGTTATTATTATTATTATTATTATTATTATTATTATTAGAGTCGTTAGGCACAAAGCAATAACGGTCTGAAGTCATCCAATTTCTGCAATTCAGAAGTAAGGAGTTCATCAATGAAGTGATTTGTGAAAAGTAATTGTAGTGCACATATCGGAACTTGTTTGATTTTACATGGGGTGGGCGTCTGCCTGCAGATCAACCAAGTGCCGCAGTGGAGAGGAGTAATGCAGGGGAAGTATTTTTTGTAACAAGTGACTGCCCTCACTGTGGATAGTTAGCTTTCTTATATGAGAAGGAGTTGCGGGCAGCACTTGTGATGCACCACAGATTACTTAGTCATCCATTCTTACACAGGCACACACACGCGCGCGCGCCCGTCCACACACACACACACACACACACACACACACACACACACACACACAACCTAATTATCATTCATCTTTCATCATTTTAAAAATAAAAGTCTTTAATTCTACAGTTTAGTTAGGTGATAAAGTAGGTGATAATGTGGGGTAGGGGAGGGGTTCAAAATGACTCTGAGCACTATGGGACTTAACATCTGAGGTCATCAGTTCCCTAGAACTTAGAACTACTTAAGCCTAACTAACCTAAGAACACCACAAACATCCATGCCCGAGGCAGGATTCGAACCTGCGACCGTAGCGGTCGCGCAGTTCCAGACTGTAGCGCCTAGAACCGCTCGGCCACTCCGGCCGGCCTAGGGGAGGGGGGGGGGGGTTGGTAATATATTGCAGGGGGTCGAGGAGGGGGGGTGGGTACTAGCTAATGTCTGTCTGCACTCGGAGATAGTGGTCTAAGAAAAGTTGCGAACCACTGAACTAGGCAGTCGTGTTCGAAAACACAACAGCATCTACTAAGTGCAAGCGGTGCCTCCTTCAGTGTGTCGCAATCAATATCCTCGAAGGCAGGCTTCCGTCACTGCATGGCGCTTCGGCCCGTTACTCGGACAGTGTGACAGCTGACATACAGGTTTTAGCCACATCCATTTAGCGGAGAACAGCTGGGCGAGTTACAAGCGACCCTGGAAACCACTGGTTGTAATAACTATTTAAACAATAAATAAACACCAAACAAATATGTTGTCCGAAAACCTGACGAACTATTTCGCAGGTGTTCAGCGCAACAACCTTCTGCACATGCGAATACACTTTTGTTTCTGCACAGTGTTTATCTCATGTGCCATATCCCTGTATTTGGCCTTCTTCTCAATTCAGGTGGTTTGTTAATTGAAAACATTGGTGTATTTGTCGTGTAGTTGAAACTCACTTTTTGTGCGTGGCTCCTTTCGAATATGTAATTGTGAAAATATGGTCTGCTTTGAACAAACAGTTTTTTTCCTATGACACTGAAACATGTTTCCGTGCAGTATGACCAGTATCATTGGGTTCGTTTATTTTCTTACTGTTACATATTGAGATTCATACGGCTTTCTGCAACTTCCACTGCAGCTAATGTTTACTCTGGTTTATAATTTTCGGATCTATCCAGTCTATGTGAAATGTTTTTTTAACTTTCACTGTGGCTCCGTTTGTTAGATATTTAACTGATCTGGCAGAGCACGTGAAAAATAGATTGGTGTGTATTTTTCACTGATTTTTTTGAGCTGAGTTTCTGAGACAATTTCTATTCGCTCTGTTTTCCAGAATATTTATTCGGTGAACTACTCACGTCGGGTTTCCTAAAAGTATTGCCAAACCATCTGCAAGAACCGAACACTTTACCTCTATTCCATTTGATAGAATTTTCTCGTTATGTAAGTATTGAATGGCGAACTGCTTTAATCGTTAAAAATCATTCAGAAGCGCAGATCGCACAAAATATTTTTTTATTCAAGACACCTGGTTTCAACAGTCTTAGCTGTCATCTTCAGGTCTTAAACTTTTTTTTTAGTAAAACATGAGGTTCAGCGTAAAATGAACGTATTTTTCCGCAAAATATGTTTACGACCTGAAGATGACATCTAAGATTTTTATAAACCAATTGCCGCGAACAAAAAATATTTTGTGCGGTCTTGGCTTTTACATGGTTTTCATCTACTCAGTTTGACTTCCTTACCAAAACAGTTGGTTCAGTTTTGTGATTTTTATTATCATTAATATACACTACTCATGACTACACAGATCATAATGTTAACTTACTAAGGATAACCAGTAATACAGGGTGTTACAAAAAGGTACGGCCAAACTTTCAGAAAACATTCCTCACACACAAAGAAAGAAAATATGTTATGTGGACATGTGTCCGGAAACGCTTACTTTCCATGTTAGAGCTCATTTTATTACTTCTCTTCAAATCACATTAATCATGGAATGGAAGCACACAGCAACAGAACGTACCAGCGTGACTTCAAACACTTTGTTACAGAAAATGTTCAAAATGTCCTCCGTTAGCGAGCTTACATGCATCCACCCTCCGTCGCATGGAATCCCTGACTCGCTGATGCAGCCCTGGAGAATGGCGTATTGTATCACAGCCGTCCACAATACGAACACGAAGAGTCTCTACATTTGGTACCGGGGTTGCGTAGACAAGATCTTTCAAATGCCCCCTATAAATGAAAGTGAAGAGGGTTGAGGTCAGGAGAGCGTGGAGGCCATGGAATTGGTCCGCCTCTAGCAATCCATCGGTCGCCGAATCTGTTGTTGAGAAGCGTATAAACACTTCGACTGAAATGTGCAGGAGCTCCATCATGCATGAACCACATGTGTCGTACTTGTAAAGTCACATGTTCTAGCAGCACCGGTAGAGTATCTCGTATGAAATCATGATAACGTGCTCCATTGAGCGTAGGTGGACGAAACTAAAATGAGCTCTAACATGGAAGTTAAGCGTTTCCGGACACATGTCCACATAACATCTTTTCTTTATTTGTGTGTGAGGAGTGTTTCCTGAAAGTTTGGCCGTACCTTTTTGTAACACCCTGTATGTCAGAGCGAGCCTGAATGCCCCAAACTATCTACGAGAAATAAATATTAATACAAAAAATATTAATTTCAAGTTTTCATTTCTGTTACGAGATGAAACTAGACGTAAATCAATCAAGACTTCGTTTCATTCATCTCATTTTACATGAGACAGCAAAGAGCCTCAAAGATTTAGAAAATATCTGAGAGTAACACCTTTGTCGAAGCGTTCGCAAAAACGCGTCGAAAGTCTCTGGATTTGTAAATATCAGTGGGAGGGGGGCGGGGGGAGGGAGGTAGGGGTGATGCACATTGGGTGTGTGCCATGTATACATAGCTCAACTTGTAAGGCACTGTATGCAAGAGAGCGCGTTGTAGTTTTGGTGTGTGTGTGTGTGTGTGTGTGTGTGTGGTGTGTGTGTGTGTGTGTGTGTGTTCGGTATGAGCGAGCGCCCTCGCCATAATTCTGGAGCGACGCGCCGCTCGGTCACCTGCCGACAAGGGACAAGCGATTTGCGTCAGGGCTAACGCTCGCCAAGACAGACGGCAGGAATGCGAAGTGCCCGCTAACTCCGTGGTAACACACGGCCCGCGTGTGGGGCCGAGGAAGCGGCGCTAGTCTGAAGGCACACGGCCGTAATACTGCCCAGCAGACTATCACTGGGCGGCTGCAGCGAAGAAGCGGACGCAGGCGCAATGGTCAATTACTTGGCTGGCGAGAAAGCTCACTCACAAATGTTGTTGTTGTTGTTGCTACTGTAGTGGATCTTCAGTCCGAAGACTCGTTTGACGCAGCTCTTTAGTGTATTCTCTGGGAGTGTCCTCATCTTTGCCTAACTGCTGTAGCCCACATCCATTTGAACTTGGTTAGTGTTTTCATCTTTTGCTCTCCCTCTACAAATTTTGCCCTCCACACTTCTCTTCATTAGCAAGGTGACTACACCATCATCCCTTCTTCTGGACGAGTAGTACCACACATATCTTTTCTCCCCATTTAGATTCAGTAGCCTACTTGTTCATCGATTATCCAGTCTGCTCATCCGAACTTGAGAATTATTCTGTAGCACCAACTTTCAAGTCCGCAGCTCGTGCTCGTACGGTAGCGTTCTCACTTCCCGTGCCCGGGTTCCCGGGTTCGATTCCCGGCGGGGTCAGGGATTTTCTGTGCCTCGTGATGACTGGGTGTTGTGTGATGTCCTTAGGTTAGTTAGGTTTAAGTAGTTGTAAGTTCCAGGGGACTGATGACCATAGATGTTAAGTCCCATAGTGCTCAGAGCCATTTGAACCAACTTTCAAAAGCGTCCGTGATACTGTCCTAAGGTTTGCAGCCGCATCTTCAAGTCGACACCGTGTTTCGATGGTGCACGCTGCCGTCATCTTCAGGTGAGACGCTGCTGTTACTGAGTCTCGTCGACCTGATGCTACTCCACAGCCGACGCTGCTACAGTGCCACGATACAGCACTCACCGTACGAGCCGAACGCCGTGAGTGCTGCCGCCTTGCGGAAGATACTGACAACGAAACCGATGGAGGAAGCAAACGAAACCGAGGTTTCGTCCCCTTAACTAATAGCCACAATTCTGCAGTCTACATCTATCTACATTTACACTCCGCAAGCCACCCAACGGTGTGTGGCGGAGGGCACTTTACGTGCCACTGCCATTACCTGCCTTTCCTGTTCCAGTCGCGTATGGTTCGCGGGAAGAAAGACTGCCGGAAAGCCTCCATGCGCTCTCGAAACTCTCTAATTTTACATTAGTGATCTCCTCGGGAAGTATAAGTAGGGGGAAGCAATATATTCGATATCTCATCCAGGAACGCACCCTCTCGAAACCTGGCGAGCAAGCTACACCGCGATGCAGAGCGCCTCTCTTGCAGAGTCTGCCACTTGAGTTTGCTAAACATCTCCGTAACGCTATCACGCTTACCAAATATCCCTGTGACGAAACGCGCCGCTCTTCTTTGGATCTTCTCTATCTCCTCTGTCAACCCGACCTGGTTGATCGCACACTGATGAGCAATACTCAAGTATAGGTCAAACGAGTGTTTTGTAAGCCACCTCCTTTGTTGATGGACTACATTTTCTAAGGACTCTTACGATGAATCTCAACCTGGCACCCGCCTTACCAACAATTGATTTTATATGATCATTCCACTTCAAATCGTTCCGTACGCATACTCCCAGATATTTTCAGAAGTAACTGCTACCAGTGTTTGTTCCGATATCATATAATCATACAATAAAGGATCCTTCTTTCTATGTATTCCAAATACATGACATTTGACTAAGTTAAGGGTCAGTTGCCACTGCCTACACCAAGTGCCTATCCGCTGCAGATTTTGCATTTCGCTGCAATTGATCTGCTGGTCAGGTCGAAATCGACCAACATTAATAAGAAACATTCACGCAGACGGTGTTTTCAGGCATTAAAGTTATATACAAATTTACACCTAAAACA
This sequence comes from Schistocerca cancellata, assembly GCF_023864275.1. NCBI lineage: Eukaryota > Metazoa > Arthropoda > Insecta > Orthoptera > Acrididae > Schistocerca > Schistocerca cancellata. The sequence continues at coordinate 88,344,639 of NC_064637.1, read as the reverse complement.
CACACTGTTCCGTATCACTTACTCTCCCCTTAGTTTCGGGAAATAATCGTTCACTTTATCTGCTTCTGTTTACCATTTACTTTATTGCCCGCCTTCACAGACTGCTCTCTTCGGAGGTAAGCCGGTTGGAATCCTGAAGTTTGACAATATGTTCAAATGTGTGTGAAATCTTATGGGACTTAACTGCTAAGGTCATCAGTCCCTAAGCTTACACACTACTTAACCTAAATTATCCTAAGGACGAACACACACACCCATACCCGAGGGAGGACTCGAACCTCCGCCGGGACCAGCCGCACAGTCCATGACTGCAGCGCCATAGACCGCTCGGCTAATGCCGCGCGGCAGAAGTTTGACAAAAATGTCAATAGGCGTATTAGCATTTGACCAGCAGGGGGAGGAGAGATCATGGTATAAAGTAAACGAACATCAGTCTCCGCACCAATGTCCTGGACTAAACATCATACTTTCGCACAGTGTCTCATGAAGTGAGCGAGTGTCACTGTTGATGTCGATCCGTCCGTTGGATGGAAAAGTTATGGTTGGCGGCCCGGTTAGTGCCTTTCCAGAGGAGAATACTATGTGCCGGCACCGGTTTCGCCTTCTCCCTTCCACCTCCACCACCACCACCACCACCACCACCCAACATAAATATAATAGTACATTATACATGAATCCATCACACTCACCTACACACTACCAAAGCACATATGACGCACTGCTGACACGTCAGCGTGAAGGAAGATGTCCGTCTCAGCTAGTCGTCTGAACCCACCCGGAGGTAATTTAATTCACTCTATTGCTGACGATGGCCCTCCTTTTTCGGAGGCTCGAAACATCTGTATAGCCATGCGAATTTAGTCCTGCATACTCTATTAACACATGAAAACATTTCAGTGGCTCGGTGTGCGTCATAGTAGGTGCCTTGATCGTCTAGTGTTCACTCTCTTCCGCTGTAGAACACACTTTGTTCTTCATTGCATCCGCTTCACTTACCGCTCAAATCCCGGCTCGTAGGGATACACATTTAAGCACTTAGAATGTCTCCGTTGTCAACGTCTTCAAAGTTTGAAACCTGTTTCATATGACTGTCAGGTGCGTAGTAGTATTATACTCCTCTCTGGTATAACCCAGAAGAAATTCTAAATTATTGTCTTTTACTATAGGTTTTTCTTCTTCAAACTCTAGCTCGTACGAAAAGAGTTAGGCAAGCATATAGACACGACATGTTATAATGGTAGATTGCCTGCATGTACCTGAAGTGTAAAGCATGGAGAAAAAATATCTGTAAGAATGGGGATTGCATCGCCTTCGTGTGGTAAAACGTGGTTCACATGGATAACAATGTATTATAAACGAAAATATTTTTTCTAATTATGACAGAATATTCCAAGTGCGAAACAGATCACGGATCTTAAATGTGTACTCACTCACCTGAAATGTGAAAGTAAGAAATTTATATTCACTGATACACATTTCAAAAAAGCTTAAAATTCAAATGACTGAATAACTCTTGTCGAAATCCTAAAAGAATTTGGCTTAATTAACAAAACAGGAGCTCTAGCTAACACCTGTGGTGCACCAAATCGTTTTGCTGAAGTGATATGATGCACCTTGTTGTTGTACCGACGAATAAGTATCGTCGTGTTTTCTAATAGCTTATTTGATAAGAATGGACGCTCGCAGTGTGTGTGTGTGTGTGTGTGTGTGTGTGTGTGTGTTTTCTTTTGCATATATGAATGTAATCGAGTGGAAACAGAAGCAGTGTTTTTAGACGGAGCGACGTTGGCAATGGCTGACGCTTCGCAACACTTCCTGGTTGCTTGGTTTCTCCTTGCAGCCGACCCCCGCCTAGGAGTTATGCCGTGCTGCACGGAGTAATGGCGTTCGTCACGATTAACAGTTACGTCACGAGACGAAAAGAGAAGTTAGCCTGCTATCATCTGTCAAATCGGATGCAAAAAGCGGAGGTAATGTCAACTATTGTACGGCAGATACGTATATATAACGTGTTTACAAGCTGTAAATACTGGATGTGTATGTGCAGATAGACGAAGAAGTTCGTTCTATCATTTCCTGGAATCTGTAAGATACGGTACTTCCTTCTAATATCCAGCAGAAGACTAGCTTCATCGGAAACGTAGTCAAAGGAAAGACGTACGCGGTACAGAGGGAGGCTGAATGCAACAGCTCATGATATCATATCAAACTAAGATTGAATAGGATTGGGGAGAAGAGAAGTTTGTGGCACAACTTGACTAGAAGAAGGGATCGGTTGGTAGGACATGTTTTGAGGCATCAAGGGATCACAAATTTAGCATTGGAGGGCAGTGTGGAGGGTAAAAATCGTAGAGGGAGACCAAGAGATGAATACACTAAGCAGATTCAGAAGGATGTAGGTTGCAGTAGATACTGGGAGATGAAGAAGCTTGCACAGGATAGAGTAGCATGGAGAGCTGCGTCAAACCAGTCTCAGGACTGAAGGCCACAACAACAACATCAAACTATAAGAATGTCCGAATCTACCTGTATCCCCACGAGATTATAGTGGTGTCTCACACCACCTCCGCATCAAAGGAGAGATTTCGAGCACTTTCGAAACTAGTTCGGAAGTCAGGCAAGGAGGCGAACTCTAGCTTCTACTTTTCTAACGTGTACTCGAAAAAGTGACAAGTGACCCGCGAACGACGAATAGGAATGAGTCACAAAGCCGTTGAAAACGGAAACAATCTTATAACATGAATTTGACTGTTGCGGTCCAGATGTAGCTACAGATCAAATCAACAACTAGAAGACACACCAGGAAATGTACGACTCCGTATGCCCTTCGAGGAAACTGAATGTATCATTTATGACAAACATCGAGTCTCCCCCCCCCCCCCCAAATCCGAGTACTAGAGTTACGAGGTGCATTCAAGTTCTGAGGCCTCAGATTTTTTTTCTCCGGACTGGAAAGAGATAGAAACATGCGCATTGTTTTAAAATTAGGCCGCGTTCATTGTCAATACGTCACAGAGATGGCAAAACCGTACGGCAGATGGAATTTTACCGCCAGCGGCGAGAATGAGAACTGGTTTAAATACTTAAAATCGCGACGTTTTTCTTACTTGAACAGCGTGCAATCATTCGTTTTCTGAATTTGCGTGGTGTGAAACCAATTGAAATTCATCGAAAGTTGAAGGAGACATGTGGTAATGGAGTTGTGGATGTGTCGAAAGTGCGTTCGTGGGTGCGACAGTTTAATGAAGGCAGAACATCGTGTGACAACAAACCGAAACAACCTCGGGCTCGCACAAGCCGGTCTGACGACATGATCGAGAAAGTGGAGAGAATTGTTTTGGTGGATCGCCGAATGACTGTTGAACAGATCGCCTCCAGAGTTAGCATTTCTGTGGGTTCTGTGCACACAATCCTGTTTAACGACTTGAAAATGCGAAAAGTGTCATCCAGGTGGGTGCCACGAATGCTGACGGACGACAACATGGCAGCCCGTGTGGCATGTTGCCAAGCAATGTTGACGCGCAACGACAGCACGAATGGGACTTTCTTTTCGTCGGTTGTGACAATGGATGAGACGTGGTTGCCATTTTTCAATCCAGAAACAAAGCGCCAGTCAGCTCAATGGAAGCACACAGATTCACCGCCACCAAAAAAATTTCGGGTAACGCCAGTGCTGAAAAAATGATGGTGTCCATGTTCTGGGACAGCGAGGGCGTAATCCTTACCCATTGCGTTCCAAAGGGCACTACGATAACAAGTGCATCCTACGAAAATGTTTTGAAGAACAAATTCCTTCCTGCACTGCAACAAAAACGTCCGGGAAGGGCTGCGCGTGTGCTGTTTCACCAAAACAACGCACCCGCACATCGAGCTAACGTTACGTAACAGTTTCTTCGTGATAACAACTTTGAAGTGATTCCTCATGCTCCCTACTCACCTGACCTGGCTCCTAGTGACTTTTGGCTTTTTCCAACAATGAAAGACACTCTCCGCACCAGCCGTGCTGCTATTGCCTCAGCGATTTTCCAGTGGTCAAAACAGGCTCCTAAAGAAGCCTTCGCCGCTACCATGGAATCATGGCGTCAGCGTTGTGAAAAATGTGTACGTCTGCAGGGCGATTACGTCGAGAAGTAACGCCAGTTTTATCGATTTCGGGTGAGTAGTTAATTAGAAAAAAAATCGGTGGCCTTAGAACTTGAATGCACCTCGTAGAGGAACGGGAAATAAAAACGGAAAAGTTTAAATATTTAAATAAATAAGATGGTGGATAGAGCAGAACACTTCTCACTTCTGACAAGCAAACCTCTGCATTACGCATCAGACAAATGGAACAGCATATCAACCTAACGAAAAGTATCTACGAGAAGACACGAACATCAGTTAGGCCAAAAAACGACAGTATTGTAGTGCACAGTAATTTGATTGGAGCCCAAATCTGCCGCAGGATGCCTTACTTTGAATGTAAAAGATCTGATCGAGAAATTAGAGGTGAGAGAAAGACGCATCTTGAGGAAACTCCTAGATACAGCGAAATAAAATAGTGAAATCAGGGGAAGACACAAACATGAGCTCCGTGCATACCCCTACGGTGCATAAAGTTTCAAGACTAGAGTAATAAAACAAAGCTGACACAGAGTTTTTAATGCCCTCGGTGTTCTCTACAGTCTTCCCTCACATCAGTAGAAGACACGTATCTTTGATACAACCATATGAAGCTGTCAGGAAAGTCGTAATGTAGGACGTTCAGCTTGTGCCTCACACTGGCTTGATTGTCGGTTTTGTCGTCAAACGCTGACTTTTCGTATGAACTTCAGCACTTTGTCGTGTTGTGGTAGGTTCGTATTGATAACACTAATTTTCGTCACAGGTGATTTTTTTTTCGGGAGTCTAGGTGTGCGGAACAAACTTTACACACACTTATCTTCAAAACACACTGGAGAATGCGTTGAACACTTTATACAGATATGTTGCTCCATTGCGATTTGTCTCGTCACAGTACTTACGCACTAATTAATACCGCCTGTTCGCAGCTGAATGACCGAATGAACATCTGTTACTTACAAATGCTAGTTCAATCGGCCACTGTGGCTATTGCGCTAACTTTGCTTATACGTCATGAATAAAATCAGTGTCGGAGCTTTTTCGACGGACGGTGTACGTGCAAGAGATCACGGAGACACCAGTTGTAGGGAGAGGACTGAACTCTATGGCCACATTGCCCATACGAGTCTTACTGAGTTGGACAATCCTACCCTCAATTACTCGCTCAACGGGAGAACCAAGGAGGCGTAAGCTGATCGAGGTAGCAATAGACTTGCAGGAAGTGGGGATAACAGAGGACGATATCCATAAACAAATTCCGCTCAAGAAGAAACTCCAAGAGCACCTTGGTTTCCAACGAAAGCCAACTGGCAGAATTTGGAGAAGAGCGGAAGGAATAGCATAGGCTACTAACACGGAAATACTGGGCTAACGTTAAGGCTCTGAGGCCAAGAGAAAAGAAAAGTGGAGTTAAAATAATGTCGGCCGGAGATGGCCAATACGGAAATAAGAAAAATAATACTTAAGGCTTCTTCGTACTTCTCTCTTTCTCTGTTTTTCCTCAAAAATCGTCGAGGTGTTCACGAATAATCGCCATGTATATTTCCACACGGTGTCTCCTTACTGTCTGTGCACTAGGGAGGTCCCTGGCGGCAGCGCGAGTGCTTCAGAAGTGGCGACCCCCGCCACCTTCTGGTGAGGACAATGGCCGGCTGGCCCTCCCTTTTTACGCCGCGCAGCCAGAGGGCGCGTGTTCGAGCCCCGGTGCCACATATCCACGTCCGCCACCTCGGCGCTGGCCGTGTTCTCGCCTGCTTGTTCTCCCCGCTCGCAATGAATAATTAAACACGCATGCGCAATGAGATCGCGAGCGAGTTGCGCACGGAGCGGCTGTTCTGCATCGCTCCTTCCAGGTATCGCCACCTTCTATTCTCCTCCCTGCCTGGCGGAACACACATCCGCTTCACAGCGGTTGCCCTCCGCGTCACTAGAACACGTAATGTTTTGTTTTGTTTTGTTTTGTTTTTTCAGTCTTCTGATTGGTTCGATGCAGCCCGCCAGGAATTCCTCTCCTGTGCCAACCTCTTCATCTCAGAGTAGCACTTGCAACTTATGTTATCAGTTGTTTGCTGGATGTATTCCAATCTCTGTCTTCCTGTACAATTTTTGCCCTATAGTACCAAGGAAGTCATTGCCTGATGTCTTAAAGGATGTCCTACCATCCTGTACCACCTCCTGCTCAGTATTTTCCACATATTCCTTTCCTCCATCACTCTGCGCAGAACCTCCTCATTCCTCACCGTATCAGTCCATGTAACACCTCGGTTCAGTTTACAGTGATAAAAGCTATAGAAACAATAACTTAAAATTAACAATAGAAGCCCGCATCCCGTGGTCGTGCGGTGGCGTTCTCGCTTCCCACGCCCGGGTTCCCGGGTTCGATTCCCGGCGGGGTCAGAGATTTTCTCTGCCTCGTGATGGCTGGGTGTTGTGTGTTGTCCTTAGGTTAGTTAGGTTTAAGTAGTTCTAAGTTCTAGGGGACTTATGACCATAGATGTTAAGTCCCATAGTGCTCAGAGCCATAACAATAGAATTTTTAGAGGGGACAATAGTGTAGAATCAGAGTTCGGTAATTGCAGATCAAAATTATAGTATATCAGCAAGTAGTTTAACGTCTAAGTACAGCAAAGCCACGGGAGCTCCGTCATGGAGAAGGCAGTGACGTTAAACTCTTGTGATGAAAAACCCATAAAAAGGCCTGATCGTCATTATTGCGGCCTTTTTTCCTTGATTGTTTCTTTAAAGGGCGGGGAACCCGTGTCAATCAGCGAGACAATAATTAGATTGCACTTTATCGTGTTAATATTCACGATAAACTGTTAGAATATTACGGAGATTAAAAATGATGTAGTGTACGATCTCTGACTGTTGGTAGCAACGGAGTATTAAGGGTATTTTAGGACTTAAGTGCTAGATTGGAACTTTACGGACATATAGACGACAGAAACTCAAATTATCTGCTGATACGAGTGTATTCAGAGGTACTGGTATTCAGATATTAAGGTGTGGACTTTTGAAAGTGTCGTGTGCCGTTAGTTGCGAATCTGGACGTAGAGTGCGTGCATATCGGCATTTGCGGACTATTTAGATTCCTCCAGGCTAGGAACCTTTTAAATAGACCATCATCCATCTTAATCCTTGAATATAGAGTGAAAGTGAAATACAAGAGTGTTCTACTTATTTCATTTACCTAGTGCTAATCAGCGAAGTTTTACGGAACCAAAGCTATTCAGCAGTAAGCCAGCACCATCTAGCGGCAAGTGTAGGCATTAACTAACACGCTAACTGAAGTGAACGTTTACGTGTTTTACGGACTGCTTAATATGAACTTTTTTGACTCTTTGACGTCCCCACTCCTTCCGAAAGGTGACGCAGGCTGTCTTAATCATAAAAGGGGAAAGTTTTAGCCGGACAAATTACTAAATAAAAGCGATATTTACAAGACTCGCAGTAATAGCAAAAAACAAGGCCCGCACCTCATCGAAGAGTCGTCGCAGTCGCGTCGGGAAGTAAAGCCGGAAAACCTATCGACGATACGTATCTACGAGCAGACGTCGACGTGGAGTATCTAAAAAGGGAACCACAAGAGAGTTGGGGATGATTCATCCACCCAATTTCCAACATTCGTCTGTAGTGCCATATCTCAAATGCTTCGATTCTCTTTTGTTCTAGTTTTCCCACTGTCCATGTTTCATCACCATGCAATGCTGTGCTTCAAGCGTACATTCTCAGAGATTTCTTTCTCACATTAAGGTCTACGCTTGATACCAGTAGACTTTTCTTCGCCAGGAATGCCCTTGCTAGTCTGCTTTTGTGTCCTCCTTACTTCGTTCTTCATTGGTTATTTTACAGCCTAGATAGCAGAATTCATTAACTTCATCTTCTTCTTGAGCACCAATCCTGATCTTAAGTATCTCTCTGTTCTCATTTCTGCCACTACTCATTGCTTGCGTCTTGCTTCGCTTTACTCTCAATCCATATTCTGCACTCATTGTTCATTCTATTCTGCAGATCATGTAATTCTTCTTTACTTTCACTCAAGATAGCTATGTCACCAGCAAATCTTATCAATGATATCCTCTCGCCTTCGATTTTAATCCCTCTCCTGAACCTTCCTTTTATTTCCATCATTGCTTGAACAGTAGAGGCGAAAGATTGCATCCCTATCTTGCGCCCTTTTTAATCCGAGCACTTAGTTCTTGGTCGGTCACTCTTACCTTTCCCTCTTGGCTCTTCTTCATATTTATATTATCCAACTCTCCCTATAGCTTACTCCCACGTTTGTCAGAATTTCGAACATCTTGCTCTATTTTACGCTGTCGAACGCTTTTTCCAGGTCGACAAATCGTATGAACGTGTCTTGATTTTTCTTAAGTCTTGCTTCCATTATAAACCGAAACTTTAGCGATGCCTCTCCTTTCCTAACGCCAAATTGATAGTCATCTAACGTACTCTCCGTGTTGTTGATACATCAACGGTAACACAAGCCTGCGTTCTTAAAATCTTTATAGGATGGTTTCTCAAAATTAAGTGTGATGGAATCAATTGGTAACACCGTCGTACCACCACCCCCAAGTCTTTAAACAATCGAACTGTCACCGTTTCCGAGCGGTTCTAAGCGCTTCAGTCTGGAACCATGCGAGCGCTACAGTCGCAGGTTCGAATACTGCCTCGGGCATGGATGTGTGTGATGTCCTTAGGTTAGTTAGGTTTAAGTGGTCCTAAGTTCTAGGGGACTGATGACCTCTGATGATAAGTCCCATAGTGCTAAGAGCCATTTGAACCATTTGTCACCATTTCACACATCCGATTATTTTATAAATGAGTTAATGCTTTCAATAATTGATGGTAATCATGTAAACACTTCACGGCTGAAGACGCAAAAACCTTACTATGTTGGTTTGATTAGTTTCCGATTATTCACCCACAGACTAATGAAAAACGCAAACCCAAACTTTTCTTGATACTAAATTTTTACCGCACGAACAACGCAAGTTTCGTTGCGATAAACTGTTTTTCTTGCATTAGTTTGTGGCGCTGTAAGCAAGAAAAAGTTTAGAAAATGTTTGAAATTATGTTCTAAGGTATTTTGAAGTCGCTAATTGCTTCATTATCAAACACTGGATGACTGCAGTCTGGGTAATGTGTGCTTCGTTTTAAGAGAAGCTAATTTTCCACGCCTCTCTATGGTTATGAAACTCTTGAAGTATGTGTCGTGAAATAATATAATTTTTTAGGTTCATTCAGCAGTATGTGTGGATACTATCTGCAAAATGTGTTGCGAACGGAGTTAGTAGTAAAGATGTAATAAATTAAAACGTCATTGACTGATGCAGAAGTGTCACTGCTTCAGCAACAACAAAATGCAAGCGATAAACTCTTTTTCCTTTCATTAGATGTGGGGGGGAGGGGGAGGGGGGAGGGGGAGGGGGAGAAGGAGGGAGAGAGAGAGAGGGGGGGCGGGGGGGAGGGGCCGGGTCAGTGAGCAAAAGTTTGGAAGAGTTTTAAATTATGTTTAAAGTTTTTGGAAGTCCGTAGATGCTCTCATTGCGAAATACTAGATTAATATAGTCTGGATAATTTGCGCACTGACTTGTACTGCCTCAGGACTTACACATAGTCTGCAACAGTAATACTTGACATATTGTGTCAAATCTTTAATGTATTATTAAACCTCTCTGTGATTATGACAATATTATAAATTTTTAAATTCGGTCAATAGATACATGAAATATTGAAAATCGCATTTTTCTCCGCCCAGAAACCAATTAGATAGGAAACGTGGCTGGGAGGCCGTTTTAGTCGTTCAGTAATACAGATCTTCGCCGACCATGTTAACCATTACACTGCCATTAGATATGGAAATTTTTTTTTACTAAATTAATGTACGATATTTCAGTGAGTCCGATAAATACACTCTGAGACTAAAATAAAGAAAAAGACAAACAAAAGAAAAAGAAAAGAAAAGAAAAAGAAAAGAAAAACGTCACATCACGAAGTAATTATTTGAATGGGGCGCAAGTAAGTAGATGTGATATGCATGCACAGACAAACCATTCATTACTACTTAAGAAAAAGAAATGTATGATTTATTCAAGAGAAAGAGGTTCAAAACTGAACACGTCAGTACCACATTGGTCCACCTCTGGCCCCCATGCAGACAGTTATTGTGAGTTACCAGTTTGTGTGTACTAGTCATTTTGTTCGCCAAATTGCATTGCAATCCATCTAATGGAACATTTTCTGACTGTAAGTCTTTAAAAACTGTAATTTCAATAACATATGAGCCTATGAGGTCTAGTCTCATTCTCAGTTAGTCACTGCCAGTTTAATTTATTTTTGGACAGCAACTCTACATGTATTTAGAAAAGTATCGAAAAGTTTCTTTTTTAACTCTGCGTCAAAATGGAAGTGATCTTTATTAAAATGCAAAAAAATATCTCACACAATAGGAGTCTGGGCTATTTACAAGGCAAAGTACGCTTGTCGGTATTATTGGCAGTTAAAAGCTTCAGTATAGAATTCAGATAATAAGATAGTGATTTCTTAGGTAACTGTGTGGAACACTGGTTCGATGTAAGAGAGGGGCTGATGCCCCGAATCAGGTCAGGTCAAACAAATAAATGCACTACAAGCTAAGAGTTCTTCAAATGAATTGTATATTACTGCTGTGTGAAAGAATTCTCGTGTTAAAAGATTCATTCTGAACCAATAGCACGGCGCGCAGCGCACAGTTATAAATTTTCGTATTTAAGAGTTATACATATATAGATAACGTTGCAACACTAAGCGCTCATATTCCTTCGGTAAACGTGGAAATTAATAAAATTCATCTATTATTCATCTAGTCTTTGTAACAGCTTGTGTCCGTAGCCAACATACGCTTCGAAAGACACTCACATCTTTAAGGTCCTTCAACCGTCAGATGGTGTAGCTGTGCTTCTAAACGTACGTTGCCAAAAAAATGCCACTACTACAGAGCGGGCAATTCTTTTCTCTTATGTTTCATTAATTTTTCTGTCTCTGATCGCGTAGAAAAGCCACCTCATCTAGCACAGACCGTGCACCATCTGACGGAGCGTCAACAACTCCGAACTTGTTAATTCCCTTATTAATTCAACAAATTTAATAGAAATCCAAACGTCACCTTTGCTTCACAATAGTATACTGTACTTACAAATGAACTTCGTGGCTCATATGTCCGGATACTTTGTAAGATCAGTATTTTATAAAATCGAAACCGTTGCGAACAATTTTTTACGAGACTGTTGTTGTGGTCTTTAGTCCAGAGACTAGTTTGATGCAGCTCTCCATGCTACTCTATCCTGTGTAAGCTTCTTCATCGCCCAATACCTACTGCAACCTACATCCTTCTGAATCTGTTTAGTTTATTCATCTCTTGGTCTCCTTCTACAATTTTTACCCTCCGCACTGCCCTCAAATACTAAATTGGTGATCCCTTGATGCCTCAGAACATGTCCTACTAACCGACCTCTTCTTCTAGTCAAGTTGTGCTACAAATTTCTCTTCTCCTCAATTCTATTAAATACCTCCTCATTAGTTATGTGATCTACCCATCTAATCTTCAGCATTCTTCTGTAGCATCACATTTCGAAATCTATGGCGCCAGTAATCAACAATTCAACATTTGAGGAAATATTGTAAACCAACTTTGAAGACTATCAGAGTAATATGTTTTTATCGTCGATTATCAACCGAAAAATGGTTCAAATGGCTCTGAGCAGTATGGGACTTAACTTCTGAGGTCATCAGTCCCCTAGAACTTAGAACTACTTAAACCTAACTAACCTAAGGACATCACACACATCCATGCCCGAGGCAGGATTCGAATCTGCGACCGTAGTGGTCACGCGGTTCCAGACTGTAGCGCCTAGAACCGCTCGGCCACTGCGGCCGGCCTTCTCAACCAAACATTTCAGCTACAGGAACAGAGGTTTCCGTACATTCTCACCAAACAGTTATTTTTTTTTCACGCTATATCAATGAAACACGTCCATTCGCAAGCAATAACACTCTTTGTCCGGTTACACCAGTTGCATGAATACGCGTGAGTATGGTTGCGTACCGTGCTGTGTCATCTCGAAACGTAGCATCTAGTATACCACGCCTGAGTGTCAGTAACTCCGCCTGCCAGTAATACGAATACGTTTTCCGCTCCTGAGGAATATTTTTGTACGGCCGCCTTGGCACTCCAACAGGGGAAGAAGGAATTCCACTGGTGATTTGGCCACCGCCCGCTAGGGGCGCCACCATGCAAGCGCCTTCCTCGAAACACCTGCCTGCCGCATTTTAACTAATTATTTATTGCTCGAATTTTGTGTGCCTAATGCCCTGTCTGTATATGCAGGGCCAGATCAAACTGAGCCCTAACTGGCTCATCTTAATTTTTATAATCTCCCTTAAAATGCATAATGCAGGTAGCGGACTTAGGTTTATCGGTACGAGACAGGGAATATCCAGTCGGTGAACAAACGAGATTGCTTAGACAACACTCGTACTATCGGTTCTAGGTCATTGTTCACGTGTGTGGAGCCGATATCACATTGAACTAATAGGTAACATTGTATTTGTACAAGGAAGGACCTCATGAATTCCTACGCGCTTTTTTGAACTGTAGGAGAAGCTGACGAGAGTGCTGGAAGTGTGAAGGTGCATACAAGTCAAAATAAACGCAAGTTTCAATGCTAAAAGATAGTACAGGGTGAGCACCAAGCTGCGGTTGTTTTCTCATGATGCTGTACTTTAACGGGGAGGTCTCGTCGTTGAGTGACTGTAGAAGGATAGAAGACGACTTGGGCGAAATTTCTAGTTAATGTGATTAATGTCAACTTTCTCCAAATACACAAAAATGTAAGTTAATGGGGATGAGTGGGAAGAGCAACACCTTAACGTTCGAATACAGCATTGGTGGTGTACTGCTTAGTACAGTCACGTCGATTAAATATCTGAGCATAACGTAAGGGTAGTAGTAAGGAAGAAGAACGGTCGACTTCGACTCGTTGGTAGAATTCTACGAAAGTGTAGCTCATTTATAAAGGAGACCGCGAACACAGCACTAGTGCGACCCGTTCTTGAATAGTGCTCGAGTGTTCGGGACCCCTACCAGGACAGATTAAAGGGAGACATCGAAGCAATTCAGAGGCTTGCTGCTAGGTTTGCTACCGGTAGATTTCGGTAAACAAGCAAGTGTTAGAGACGGGCTTCGTAAACAGGAATGGGAATCCCTGGAGGGAAGACGATGATCTTTCCGCGAGGTGCTGCTGCAGGAATTTAGAGAACCGGTATTTGAGGCCCACTGCTGATCGATTCTACAGCCACCAACGAACATTTCGCGAAAGGAAGACGAAGGTAAGATGGGAGGAATCAGGACTCGTTTGGAAGCATACAGACACTCGTTTTCTCCCTCGCTCTGTTTGCGAGTGGAATAGAAAAGGAAATGACTAGTAGTGGGACAAGGCATCCTCCGCCACGCACCGTAGTGTGACCTGCGGATTATGCGTGTAGATGTAGATTACAGCGCGCATAGAGGAGTTTAAGGAGCTTCTCTTTCCACGTCCCATACGGTATTCGGATTGATATTACGAAGTAGTGTGAGAAGTACCCTCTGTCATGTACTTCATAATGGGTTTCAGAGTATGGATGCAGCTGTTGTTGTAGATATGGAAACGCCCAACGTGAAGATGCATGGGCATAGGTAGGGCAACTTCGAGCCTCTGGGCTACTCCCCTCCCCTCCCCCCCTCCCACCCCGCCCCCGCCCCCCACACACACACACTAGGCCTTCATATTCCCGAAGAGTAAGTACGAAATTCTGGTTCTCGGTAATAGATAATAATATCGAAAACAGTTTGGACATTCACCGAGGAAATCACCTAAAGGAGATACATAAAGAAAAAGTTCGACGATTTCCCATGAATATAAATTACAAAGTACTTTTGGTAGTCAAATATCATTTTTTGGGGTATCTTTATAATGGATAAAGATTTTTAAACGGGAATATGGAGTTTCTGCATAAATGTCTAAGCAATATACAGTTAAAATTTGCGCCATTCCTATTCTTAGTTATTTAGTTCATTGCGGCCCACATTGCAGAAACTGCTAAAACCCATTTTTTGAAAGACATCATTTTTACACCAGTGACTGTTGAACTTTTAATTTCCACTATTGCAATTTCAGCCTTAGGCCATTATCAAGTGCAGATGTTTTGGCTTTAGGCCATGTCAACTTTATACACACTGACACATTTATATGTCGTCGTCATTTGCCTAAGGCCGAAATTGCAATAGTGGAAATAAAAAGTTTAACAGTCACTGGCGTAAACATGAGGCCTTTCAAAAAATTTACATGACTGTGTATCTCAGTTATGAAAGAAATGCTAAAACCCTGTTTGTGCGGTTTTCTGTGTCACCGCGCTAACTTTTAACCTCTGAGTCACGGTAACGGATAATGATATCGAAAAAGGTTAGAAGTTGGAAGATAACCTCGTCTTAGGGACATGTCGTACAAATTTCGACGATTTGCCATGAATCTAAATTAGTTATGGTAGTTTTGGTACCCAAGAATCATGTTTTTCCGGTATTTTCTCGGGATCTGCACATGAACAAACGGTGCTTTTATAAGCAGTCTAAGTCCCACCGTACACCACAATTAAAGCAAAAGAACGAACTGACTTGCTCAATTTGCCTGGGTTGAAGGAAGTGTGTAATACTTATAATTTTGACCCTTTAACGTTGTAATGCTACAGTATGCCCGTTCTTCAAACATATGTACAGAATATCGCTAGGACAAGGGCTATCCTAAACTCTCGAGCCCTAATTTCTCTGATGAATAGAACCAGTGATTAGACCCCTGAAAAATCGCGTAATTGCGCTCAGCTTCTTGAAACGTATTTGTACCGCGCACTGTCGCACGCAGACCGATGAAATAATGAAAAATTATTGTTGCCCCTGGAAGCGGTTAAATATTAATTTATTTCAAATTTAAAAATCTGTTAGCCCGGTATTTTAATACACATCGCACATATTACAGTGTTCGTTTGTCTTCTTTTTTGTAGTTTCTTTTTATCTGCAACATTTGACAAAGAATAATACTTTTTTCAAAAAATAGAAATAATTTTAGATTGAAATATAAATAAAATTGTGTTGTTTCAAGAAGAATATAAAAAGATTATAGGATAGAGGAGAGATTTGTTGGTGCCATGAGCGATTTCGCCTGACCGTGAATTTCTCAGAATGGATTCCTGCTGTTTACAACCAGTCACAAAAAATAGTTTATATAGGTAGCAGTAGAGATATGGCATTCTTAATCCTGTGCGTTAACATTAGGTACGCATCCATGTACAACAATGGGTGCTTTCCTGGCTGGATTGCCAGCATCTTACATTACTTTTGCTCAAGTTTCGCTAGCTGTAACAAAAGCAAATTTTAGCAGGAACCGTGTACCGTGCACCGTTTTAGTCGCTTGCTAATATACGTGGGTTGACTGAAAAGTGATGTCTCCACCCTTGTAACTCTTCAGCACCTGGCAGCATTGGTGTGCGGCAGGTACTGGCTTCTTCCGTAGCCTCTTCCCTACAGCTCCAGTTGGCGGGAAGCCTTAGGATTGAACGGTTGTGTTGTTACAGTGTAACGTATAGAACCCTGTGCAGACGGGCGGTCAGTGCGATTTAAGCAACGTGCAGTCATTGAATTCTTGACAGCAGAAGATGTCACCCCAAAAGAGATTCGTCAGAGAATGAAAGCCGTTTACGGTGATTGTGTTGATGTGAGTACTGTGCGTCGTTGGTCGAGTAAGTTTAAAGATGTTGAGGCGGGAACATCTGACCTGCGTGACAACCAAAGAGTTGGACGTCCTGTGACAGCAACCAGCGAGTTTCACAAGCAAAATGTTGACTGATTCAGGACGATCATCGTATCACTGAGAGAAAAACTGAAAGCACAATCGGCATTTCACAAGAACGTGTGGGTCACATTATTGCTTTGCTTGGCTACCGGAAGATCTGTGCACGGTGGGTACCCCAGATGCTGACTACTGAAATGAAAGCGCACAGAACTCCTGTCGCCTTGCGAGAATAAAGGTGACGCCTTTCTCCGTTGAATTGTGACAGCGGACGAAATGTCAGTCTGCGGAATATCGACACAAAGACTCACCCCAGAAAAAGAAATTAAAGACGCAGCCCTCAGCTGGAAAAATCATGGCCACAGTGTTCTGGGAGGCGGATGGTGTTATCCATGTTGATTTCCTTGATCGTGGAACAACAACAAATTCAGAGCGTTACATCACATCGCTGCGAACTCTGAAACGACGGCTAGCAAGGGTCCGAAAGGAAAAGGAAAATGTTTTCCTGCAGCATGACAATGCCAAACCACACACTTCGCGTGCCACCACAGCAGAACTTCAGAGACTGAATTTCTCGACCGTACGGCATCCTCCATACAGTCCAGATTTAGCACCGTCTGACTTCCATCTGTTCCCGATATTGAAAGACGATCTGCGTGGACATCATTATGCCTCTGATGAAGACGTTCAGAGAACTGTGAAGACTGTGGTTGCTGAAACAGAGTGTCGACTTCTTCCGTGACGGCTTCAGAAAACTTGTTCATCGTTTGCAGAAATTTATACCATTGGCTGGTGGTTATGTGGTGAAGTGAATATTAGCAATTAAAGCTCACATTCTGAGAATTATTTCTGCGTTTGATTCATTAAAACATTCCCGTCCAAACTCAATTAATGAAGGTGGTGGCATTACTTTTCATTTAACCCTCGTAGATATTACGTGGGAAGCGTCCAAAGTTGGGGCTGGTAGCCCCGAAATCTATTATGACGGAATGAAAAGAAACTGAAGATAATTTTCGCAGCCAGAGACAATTTTATTCATAATCTCGAACTACGTTACCTTTGTAGTATTACTGGGCAACGGCCGTGCCGCAGTGGATACACCGGTTCTCGTGAGATCACCGAAGTTAAGCGCTGTCAGGCGTGGTAGGCACTTGGATGGGTGACCATCAAGGCCGCCATGCGCTGTTGCCATTTTTCGGGGTGCACTCAGCCTCTTGATTCCGATTGAGGATGTTCAAAAATATAGCAAAATATTTTTATTTTTACATGTGAAATTTCACTATTTTTTCACTTACTGTTGGCTGCATTTGCTGCTATAGGTCCATTTTTCTTCACAAGTAAGAGAGACTGTTCGATGAATTTCGCACAGCATACAAACCATACTTACAGGTGTGTGAAACTCTATAATTTATTTAATTTATGAAAAAATGAATGATCTGTTACGTTTTAAACTTTATGCTTAGAAAAAATCAAATTTTGTAGTTAATTATCTCAATTTTTACCACAGTTTTTAATAGATTTGGAAAATTCTAGAGTTTGATACACCTGTAAGTATGGTTTGTATGCTGTGCGAAATTCATCAAAGAGTCTCTCTTACTTGTGAAGAAAAATATACCTAGAGCAACAAACGCAGCCAACAGTAAGTGAAAAAATGATGAAATATCATATCTAAAAAAAAATTATTTTGTTATGTTTTTGCACCTCCACTATTATGAGTGTGAATTCTTAATCGTTTATGGTCATGCTGCCAAAATCTTATGAATTTACGTGTAAAAGTATAAATAGTGGATATTAAAATGTCCTGTGGTGCCTCTCCTGCTCCAAGTCCGTCCGTTTGACGTCCTACCCCCCTTAATATGTTTGTACAAGGATCTACATCATTGCTTTCGATAACGACAGTCAGGGCGTTTCTTTTTGCCTCAAGTTTCGAAACCTGTATCTTAAACGGACGACCTGAAGTACATACAGTAGGTGATATCAAGTCTACGATGTGATCATAATAACGTGACTCGCCGTTATTGTCGGTAGCATTATGCACTATCCAGAGGCGAAAAAAAGGGGAAAAAAGCTGTTATATACAAAATGCGCCAAACCGGAGAGCGTTGTGTGCCCACGCTCGATTTGATATTGCTGCCACCTGTCGTCGACGGCGGCAGATACGCGCCGTGAGAAACGATACGATCTGGTAATGGCTACCTGCCGGCTGGAACCGCTTAGCACGGAGCAGCCGCGTCAATAGCCACAGCTGACAGCCAAGACGAGCCTCCGGAACAGGCACCCACACGAACACACGTCTGCTGTATACGGGAGAGCCAGACAGACAGGGACAGTGAGCGAGGGAGAGGGGGGGGGGGGGACGGAGAAGTGAAGGGTGGGGGGGGGTAGTGGGAGAGGGGGAGGGGGGGAGTTTACTGCCGTTTGATGGCGCCGTAAACGCCAGCGGTGCGATCGGTCGGCGGCTTTGTGGGACCGGCGTTCCCACGCCGACACTTGCTGCCGAGACTTTAGCGGCCACTCTCGCGTCAGATTCCCTCGGCGCTGAGCGACGTTGAACGTCGCGGCTCGCGCGCGCTCAATGAAAACTGCCCGACCAGACCAGACCAGACCGCTGGCTGTAGCAATAAACGCCGGCTGGGCCTTTACGTCCTCGTAAAAGAGTCGCAGTCTTTCACTTTCCATAGCTACCAGTCCGTGTCTGTGTGTGTATGTCCGCGTGTGTGTGTCTTGTGTGCGTGCTGCGAGAGATGAACGAAACAGCTGTTACTGTCCGGCTTTCTCTACCTCTTTACCGCCCATCCTAATTACCATATAACGCGCCGCTCCTATTAGATGTACCAGAACGAGATCTGTGTTGCTACTCGTAAAGCAGGGGTTATAACACAGCGCTGTCCTCCTCACTTTACAGTCAGTGTAGAAACTGCCTCCCATCCGACCATATCTTTCGTCAATTTTCGCTTCTTTTTTTCCCCCCTCGTCGGAGTAGTAGTAGAGGAAGCTGAGCAAGTACGAAGGAAATATTTAGGGTTGTCTATGTTAGAAACCAAGGCGCCGCTGTTACGTCAGTGCCATACTGGCTTCGCCATGTTCGCCGGCCGGAGTGGCAGAGCGGTTCTAGGCGCTACAGTCTGGAATCGCGCGACCGCTACGGTCGAAGGTTCGAATCCTGCCTCGGGCGTGGATGTGTGTGATGTCCTTAGGTTAGTTAGGTTTAAGTAGTTCTAAGTTCTAGGGGACTGATGACTTCAGATATTAAGTCTCATAGTGCTCAGAGCCATATGAACCATATTTCCCCACGTCCCACTGTCTTTACGCGAGTATGACGACTCTTACAACGGTGGCAAGATGTCTCCTTCCTGCTCGTCCATTCATTTCCTCTTACTAAAAGCCTGCATGGCCGTAAAACCATGACGCAGCACAGACGTTGAGTGCACTGTCTCGCAGCTGTAGTGTTCTGCTGGCACGACTAGAAAGGCCTACTCTTGGGATCTAGTGGTCTCTACTGAAGCTGCGATAGGAGCAACTGTCGGCGATCTAGCGTGACATTTAAATTATGCAGAGTATACACCTTTAAATTTGCTTCATAAGAGGAAGAGTTCGAAGCTACAGGCCGCACTTCAGACGGAAAACATCGAAAACATCCAACGTTAGTCAACCGCGAAATAAACTGTTGTGTTCTTGCTTAATAAATATACAGCACTTTCCGATTTTCACACACACACACACACACACACACACACACACACACACACACACACATATATATATATATATATATATATATATATATATATATATATATATATATATTTCAGAGCAAAATTCAGTCCTAAGTTGGAGAGACATTTTATTGTGAAATATTTACTGCAGTTGCTGAAAAAATAACAGCTATGGCTATACTTACATATACATCTACACACAGCGAGATGTACATCTAAGTACCAAAATCTCTACATGTGTATACACACATTGCATATATATTGTGTTTCAGAAGTAGTGGTCAATGCTCAGGGATATGACATGAATGATAATCTTCGAAACAAAACAAATCAGGTAAACATGGGCTCTTACGAAAATATGGTGTGGTTTTTGTCAGAATGTGGCCCTTCTACAACACGATTTGCTTTTTAAATGCGTTCCTATCAAATCAGAAATATTTTATAACTCTCCTTGCAATATCTTACTGTGGGCAGTATGCAATGAAGTGCATTTAAAACGTAAGCTCCGCGATATAATACGCATGTCCTAATTTTTGTTCCCACATTTTCCTCAATTTCTTTGTTGTTCATAAATTCGACGACAGTGAAATATAAATCAGAAAATCGATCCAGACATATCCCTTGATTTAGCCAACGAACTTTGCAGTAATACATACACTGTAGAGATGGGTCGTTCGCGAACTAACGGGTGCAAAGGAACGCTTCACCAAGATGAACGGAACGAGCGAGGAACGAATTCTATGGAACGGTCTTTCATAGTTCACTTCGGTCGCGGCTTCCTACTTATAGTGCCCGGGAACGGGAAACGGTCGATCTCGTTCCCGCAACGGCACGTCGGCCGGTCTCGTTCCAGCCTCGGTCCAGTTCCCGTCTGTCTCGGTCTCGCTCGGCCGGACTCGTCCTTCTTCGCGTGGCCACTCGTCGCAGTTCCACTGCTGACTGCTCATAGTTAGTTTAAAAAAATGAGTCAAATGGCTCTGAGCACTATGGGACTTAACTTCTGAGGTCACCAGTCCCCTAGAACTTAGAACTACTTAAACATAACTAACCTACGGACATCACACACATCCATGCCCTAGTCAGGATTCGAACCTGCGACCGTAGTGGTGACGCGGTTCCAGATTGTAGCGCCTAGAACCGCTCGGCCACCCCGGCCGGCCATAGTTAGTTCAGTATCGAGTTGTTCTTGTTCGTTTCGTTCGCTTCGAACGTCCATTCTAGATCTGTTTCAAACCTTTTTTGAACTCTGAACTTCTGGTTCTTTTCGTATTCTATTCAGCGTCCACGACTGGTAATTAAATTGTATTTTATCATTACGTAAACTACATAAAAATTACGTGGTGTGTAATACATACATCTTTTCAGGTAACTAAACGGCGCATCAGCTTGCTTCACTATTTCGATAAACAGCACGTTCATTGTTATGGAAGGCAGACCGACTTACAACCGAATGAAGCCCGCACTTCGTAATCGAGTGTCTGATGCCACATTTTGTAGAGAGAATGTGATAACTCCTACAATATTATTTCAGTGGTACAGGGTGGCGCACGAAAAATCGGCCCCGAGTACTGGACTGCTCATTGTCGCTTACCTGTCGTCATCTATTATTTCGAAGTTGTTTGCATTAGCTTATTTGTTATTTCTTCACTACCTAATTATTACATGTTTATCTATTCTACTCGTAGCGGTTAACAAATCGTGCGTAATTGGCGAGGAGTGTGTACTCGGGGCCGGTTTTTCGTGCACCACCTTGTCTATTTCGCTGTGATCAGCCACATAACGCTACAGTTGGCTGAACGAGATGTTTTGCAGAATCACGGAAGTTGCAAGCGTGTGAGAATTCTGTTATGAATAAAAACTCTGTACTAGAGGAGGGGGGGGGAAGGCAAGTCGCCCTCTTGGCGCCTTTCATCTTCAGGCACCTATGCTACTAATTTTCAATTTTTCATGATAACCATGTACCAAGCACAATGATCGGTGAGCGAGTAAAAACGAACGATTCCCAAAAAAGAGCGATCACCAGTGAACTAGTTTCCAAGAGTGAACGACTTTGCCCATCTCTAATACACTGATGATCCAAAACATTACGGCAAACTGTCCGTCTTTGGTACGAAATACATCACTGATTCTGCCTATCACGGATCCGACAGTTCGTTGGTAGGTTTGATGAAGTATGTGGTATTATATTTGCACGCAATGGGTATGTAACTTGCGTAAATAACGGGCCGGTGATTTGCGTACGCGGTGATGGTGCCCGATAGCAACCGAGATTGATTCTACAGGATTTACATCCGGCGAATTTGGTCTCCGAGACATCAACGTGAGTTCACTATAATGCTCCTCAAACCACTGTAGCCAGGTTCTGGATACGAGACACGGAAAATTATACTGCTGAAAGATAACATCGCCGTCGGGAAAGACATTAAATTGAAATTTGTGGTAAGGTCTTAAGAGACCAAACTACTGACGTCATCGGTCCCTAAGCTTTGTTGTTGTTGTGGTCTTCAGTCCTGAAAATGGTTTGATAAAGCTCTCCATGCTACTCTATCCTGTGCAAGCTTCTTCATCTCCCAGTACCTACCGCAACCTACATCCTTCTGAACCTGCTTAGTGTATTCATCTCTTGGTCTCCCTCTACGATTTTTACCCTGCACGCTGCCCTCCAATACTAAATTGGTGATTCTTTGATGCCTCAGAACATGTCCTACCAACCGATCCCTTCTTCTAGTCAAGTTGTACCACAAACTTCTCTTCTCCCCAATCCTATTCAATACCTCCTCGTTATTTATGTGATCTACCCACCTAATCTTCAGCATTCTTCTGTAGCACCACATTTCTAAAGCTTCTATTCTCTTCTTGTCCAAACTATTTATCGTCCATGTTTCACTTCCATACATGGCTACACTCCATACAAATACTTTCAGAAACGACTTCCTGACAGTTAAATCTATACTCTATGTTAACAAATATCTCTTCTTCAGAAACACTTCCTTGCCATTGCCAGTCTACATTTTATATCCCCTCTACTTCGACCATCATCAGTTATTTTGCTCCCCAAATAGCAAAACTCCTTTACTACTTTAAGTGTCTCCTTTCCTTATCTAATTCCCTCAACATCATCCGACTTAATTCGACTACATTCCATTATCCTCGTTTTGCTTTTGTTGATGTTCATCTTATATCCTCTTCTTTGTTCAAATGTGTGAATTCCTGAGGGACCAAACTGCTGAGGTCATCGGTACCTAGACTTACACACTACTTAAATTAACTTATAGTAAGAACAACACACACACACACACACACACACACACACACACACACACACACACACACCGAAGCCCGAGGGAGGACTCGAACCTCCGGTGGAAGGGGTCGCGCAATCCGTCACATGGCGCCTCAAACCGCGCGGCCACTCCACCCGGCGATTCTTCTTTACAACGCCAGATTTGCACCTGGTGGTCAAATACAGAACCATTTTTTTTCAGTGTAAATGGGTTCCGTATTAACGCAGTTTCACTGCCATACGATAATCACAGCTCAGACTGGACATACGTAACTGCACTTTAATTGGCGGCCGCGGTGGTCTTGCGGTTCTAGGAGCTGCAGTCCGGAACGGCGGGACTGCAACGGTCGCAGGTTCGAATCCTGCCTCGGGCATGGATGTGTGTGATGTCCTTAGGTTAGTTAGGTTTAAGTAGTTCTAAGTTCTAGGGGACTGATGACCTAAGATGTTAAGTCCCATAGTGCTCTGAGCCATTTGAACCATTTTTGCACTTTAATTTACCCACCTGACACTATTCAGTTGTTGGGTTTATTGAGTATTTTGACCAACGTGGTTCGTAATTTCGCTTTTACTGCATCCGTCTTTGTTAATAATAGTGATTCCCAAATGTATGTAAGAGTTCGCGGGCGCTACTACCCCAAAAACTGATTTGCTAACTGTTAATATTGCCCCGAAAAACTAGACATTAAGGCTGTCTGTTCTCTGACCACGCGCAGCCTTTATCATGTCCAGATGGACAAACCACATGTGGTCCTGTTCTGATGGAAGAACAACGGAAATAAGCGGGGAATCACTTGAAGAGAAGGAAACTCTGCCCGACTAGGAGAACGGCGGTGCGGCGGAACGGTAAACAAACCTGAGTGTGTCGTCGGATCAGCCGGCGACAGGCGGGTGCCTGCTTTTACAGTCGATCTTGAAACGCCGTGCGCCCACTTTACGAGCGCCTGAGTGCGTCGTAAACGCCACCGGTCCCCGCCTCCCCGCATTTCTCACACCAGACGGCCGCCAAACCGTTCGGCTTCGCAGCTGAATCGCACCGCCGTACCTCAAAGACGCCGTACCTCAAAGACGCGGTTCGATCCCCGGTACTGAATCCGGAATTTTGAATCGTGCCAAAAAAGAAGCGGTATCTCCTCAGCTTATTTAGGATAGTTGCCGATAAATATTCTGGGTTGTACGGTTGCCGTTCATTATTTTCTTTTTTATTTCATTCATAACATTTGGTTCAGAGCCCCGTCTAATATTTCATAGGTGCTATTGATTCCGCTGACGAGAAGAAAACGGCATGGTTCCACACTGTCGCCTGATAAACAAAGTGAGAGCCTACGGAATATCAGACCAGCTGTGTGCCGGCCGAGGTGGCCGAGCGGTTCTAGGCGCTACAATCTGGAAGCGCGCGACCGCTACGGTCGCAGGTTCGAATCCTGCCTCGGGCATGGATGTGTGTGATGTCCTTAGGTTAGTTAGGTTTAAGTAGTTTTAAGTTCTAGGGGACTGATGACCTCAGATGTTAAGTCCCATAGTGCTCAGAGGTGGATTGAAGAGTTTTTAGCAAACAGAACACAGCATGTTTTTCTCAATGGAGAGACATCTAGAGACGTTAAAGTAACCTCTGTCGTGCCACAGGGGAGTGTTAACGGGACCATTGCTTTTCACAATATATATAAATGACCTGAGACGCGACTATACGAAAATAACAAGAGAGTAACACCACACATAATACCTGGTAGATAGTGTAGGAAGTTCCATGTGGCTTTTCGAGGATGATGTTACAGCATAAAGAGAAGTTGCAACAGTAGAAAATTGCAGCGAAATGCAGGAAGATCTGCAGTGGATAGGCACTTGGTGCGGGGTGTGGCAACTGACCATTAACATAGACAAATGTAATGTATTGCGAATACATAGAAAGAAGGATCCTTTATTGTATGATTATATGATATCGGAACAAACACTAGTAGCAGTTACTTCTGTAAAATATCTGGGAGTATGCGTACGGAACGATTTGAAGTGGAATGATCATATAAAATTAATTGTTGGTAAGGCGGGTGCCAGGTTGAGATTCATTGGGAGAATCCCTAGAAAATGTAGTCCATGAACAAAGGAGGTGGCTTACAAAACACTAGTTCGGCCTATACTTGAGTGTTGCTAATCAGTATGGGATCCGTACCAGGTCGGGTTAACATAAAGAAGATCCAAAGAAGAGCGGCGCGTTTCGTGCAAGTGTTATTTGGTAAGCGCGATAGCGTTACGGAGATATTTAGCAAACTCAAGTGGCAGACTCTGAAAGAGAGGCGCTCTGCATCGCGGTATAGCTTGCTGTCAAGGTTTCGAGAGGGTCCGTTTCTGGATGAGGTATCGAATATATTGCTTCCCCCTACTTATACCTCCCGAGTAGATGACGAATATAAAATTAGAGAGATTCGAGCGCGCACAGAGGCTTTCCGGCAGTCTTTCTTCCCGCGAACCATACGCGACTGGAACAGGAAAGGGAGGTAATGACAGTGGCACACACCGTTGGGTGGCTTGCGGCGTATAAATGTAGATGTATAAGTGCCATAACCCGGTTTCCCAGAATCTTCGCTCAGTGGAAGAGGCGTCAAAATAACTGAATACATGTCTCACTTTATCTATAAATGAAATGGTTCTAAGCACTATGGGACTTAACTTCTGAGGTCATCAATCCCCTAGAACTTAGAACTACTTAAACCTAACTAACCTAAGGACATCACACACATCCATGCCCGAGGCAGGATTCGAACATGCGACCGTAATGGTCGCGCGGTTCCAGACTGTAAAGCCTAGATCCGCTCGGCCACCCCGGCCGGCATCTATAAATAATCAGTCGTTTACGAGAAAACAACGGTCAAGGTTTTCGAGGCAATGTATGTGCTTTTTTAATGACGAAATAGTTCAACAGAAGAGGTGGCACACTAGGTAGTGCCGCGACTTCACACCTTAACGCCCTGTCTTCGAAAACCTATTTAATATTTTTTAAAATTTTTTAAAAATTTATCTGTATATGTCAGTGGAAGAACACTGTCCACTGCGTACTGAAATAACGTCCTCCTTATTCGTTAATAATTGTATATCTGGTGAATGAATTTAAAGGACAAAAATTAGGTAAATGAATGAGAAAATTATTTGAAATTGTTTTTAGTGAAATTCCTGTATTGTATCTTGTTCCATCATCAACTACAGGAGACAGTTTTCGGAAAGTCATCTTTTACGCGCAGTTTGCCGCGAATTTATTGCCAACTCGTGAGATCTTCAGCAACGTTCAAATGTTCAAATGTGTGTGAAATCTTATGGGACTTAACTGCTTAGGTCATCAGTCCCTAAGGTTACTCACTACTTAACCTAAATTATCCTAAGGTTAAACACACACACCCGTGCCCGAGGGAGGTCTCGAACCTCCGCCGGGACCAGCCGCACAGCCCATGACTGCAGCGCCTAAGACCGCTCGGCTAATCCCTACCTCAGCAACGTTAATGACCTTTCTTTTTCGAGTGACATTCATACGAAGAACTGCTACTGTGGTGAACCTACATTCGCGTAGTTCTCATGGTTTTCGGAATTTGTATATTTCGAATGTATCTACGATCGGTATCATAAAATCGGTTGTTGGTTAGTTTGGGGGAGGGGACCAAACAGCGAGGTCATCGGTCACATCGGATTCGGAAAGGATGGGAAGGAAGTTGGTCGTGCCATTTCAAATAAACCATCCCGGCATTTGCCTGAAGCGATTTAGGGAAATCACGAAAAACCTAAACCAGGATGGCCGGACGCGGGTTTGAACCATCGTCCTCCCGAATGCGAGTCCAGTGTGCGTGTGTTGTTAAGAAGAACACTGGAATGTTCCTTCGGAGGTGTGTGCGTGTTCGAAGAACACTGCATTGTTGTTCTTAACAACACAGGCACGGCATCATCCTAATTGTGCACCTATAAGAAGCAGCGACTTTCAATTAAAACGTCCTCCACTTTACGGGAGTTACATAAAACGCGTACGAGTACATGCTGTGACGTAGGAACGACGACATGTGGAAGTCTGGGTTTTGCCTTGAATCGTGCACGGATTGCCGAAGTGATTACGATGGGAAATCGTGCTTGGAGTCCAGGTCTAGCACAAATTTTCATTGTCATCATTCCCTAATACAGTTGACGGACGTTCGTATTCGCAGCTGCGAATGCGTTTCATGGATACGTGATGGCTTGAACAGCCCTATCGTGGCATGGGCTCCATGGCTACTCTGGAAGGTCGCTTTACTGCCAAGAAGTACGTAACCATTTTGCCCCTTAAGGGCCATCAGGCCCGTCCCATGGTAGAATGTTAATTGTCCACTGGTGATGATCGTGTTCCAAGGCAACGCCCCTGCAACACACAGTCCGCATCGTCCAGGACAGGTTTTGTGAGCACGAGGTTGAATCGTTGCATCTACCTTGGCCACAACAGTCACTAATATTACTGCGGCTTTGCGGTCAATGTAGTTCAGATACTGACGGTTTGCGGTCTACTTTGGAGCGAAGATTGCAAGCGTACTGTCATATCGCTGG
The DNA here is from genome assembly GCF_023864275.1 of Schistocerca cancellata. Lineage (NCBI taxonomy): Eukaryota > Metazoa > Arthropoda > Insecta > Orthoptera > Acrididae > Schistocerca > Schistocerca cancellata. The sequence continues at coordinate 88,317,130 of NC_064637.1, read as the reverse complement.
CTTAGTTGTGGAGTATCTTTGCGGGCAGCCGCGTCTGTAAAGTCGAGCACGGGACACGGAACTGTTATGTTGTGTTGTGGGTAGCTCTACATGTAAGAAGCATTGTTAGTATGAAAGTTGAAGTGTTGCTACGAGTGCCGTTACAGTAAAGTGATGAAATATGGAAGTGATTCAGAGGAAAGTGCGACAAGATGTAATTAAAAATGAGCAGTGCCGCCAATAACGCATTTGTGTGTCCTCTCGATGCGTGTCGTATCAATCATCCGAGTCGTGTTCGGTCTCTCAGAATGAACTGATGTGAATCAGCAAAAATTAGTTAGTATAAAAGAGTGCAAACAAGTGCCAATGTCTTGCAGCGAGCGTGAAAACGTGTGTTCGGTCATCGCGTTTCCGCATCATCATCATCAGCGATCAACCGCGCCGCGATGGTTACGCTCACTCTCGTACAACTGAGAACTGTGAACTGTAAATTTAACTTCGTGAACAGTGCTAAAATTTATTACTAGTGTCAAGGAGGACTGGTACTAAATATCTGCGTATGCATGACGAGCGTAAGGACTTTCGTGCGGTCATTCAGCCTCCGCATCTTCAACAATCACCTGCGTCGTGTCTGTTACGCGTATACTCACTCGTCCGAGTGATATTGTGGACAGATAATAATCAAGAATGTTAATTGGGATAAGCAGTTATAACTTGGAATGTAAACAGTGCCACCTGTGATTTCTTTTATCGTCTCAGAATATACAGGGTGAGTGACCTAACGTTACCGCTGGATATATTTCGTAAACCACATCAAATACTTACGAACCGATTCCACAGACCGAACGTGAGGAGAGGGGCTAGTGTAATTGTTTAATACAAACCATAAAAAAATGTACGGAAGTACGTTTTTTAAAACAAACCTACGTTTTTTAAATGGAACCCTGTTAGTTTTGTCAGCACATCTGAACATATAAACAAATACGTAGTCAGTGCAGTTTGTTGCATTGTAAAATGTTAATTACATCCGGAGATATTGTAACCTAAAGTTGACGCTTGAGTACCACTCCTCCGCCGTTCGATCGTGTGTATCGGAGAGCACCGAATTACATAGGGATCCAAAGGGAACGGTGATGGACCTTAGGTACAGAAGAGACTGGAACAGCACATTACGTCCACATGCTAACACCTTTTTATTGGTCTTTTTCACTGACGCACATGTACATTACCATGAGTGGTGAGGTACACGTACACACGTGGTTTCCGTTTTCAGTTACAGAGTGGAATAGTGTGTCCCGACATGTCAGGCCAATAGATATTCAATGTGGTGGCCATCATTTGCTGCACACAATTGCAATCTCTGGCGTAATGAATGTCGTACACGCCACAATACATCTGGTGTAATGTCGCCGCAGGCTGCCACAATACGTTGTTTCATATCCTCTGGGGTTGTAGGCACATCACGGTACACATTTTCCTTTAACGTACCCCACAGAAAGAAGTCCACAGGTGTAAGATCAGGAGAACGGGCTGGCCAATTTATGCGTCCTCCACGTCCTATGAAACGCCCGTCGAATATCCTGTCAAGGGTCAGCCTAGTGTTAATTGCGGAATGTGCAGGTGCACCATCATGCTGATACCACATACGTCGACGCGTTTCCAGTGGGACATTTTCGAGCAACGTTGGCAGATCATTCTGTAGAAACGCGGTGTATGTTGCAGCGCTCTCCGATACACACGATCGAACAGCGGAGGAGTGGCACTCAAGCGTCAACTTTAGGTTACAATATCTCTGGATGTAATTAACATTTTACAATGCAACAAACGGTACTGATTACGTATTTGTTTATATGTTCAGATGTGCTAACAAAACTAACGGGGTTCCATTTAAAAAAAAACGTAGGTTTGTGTTAAAAAACATACTTCCGTACATTTTTGTATGGTTTGTATTAAACGATTACACTAGCCCCTCTCCTCACGTTCGGTCTGTGGAATCGGTTCGTCAGTATTTCATGTGGTTTACGAAATATATCCAGCGGTAACGTTAGGTGACTCACCCTGTAGTTGTTTATACCATACGTAGGACAGAGCTGTGTTCTAACATTGTGCTTGCATATTTAGACAGATAATTTCAGGCTAGCCAGCAGCAGTGTGAAGCAGAACAATACGACCGCCGCCGGAGTATCAGGTACGTGGTGTGGACAGGGTGCACGGTTGAGAAACGATAGAAACGAGAAGCCACTTTTAGAAATTCCCCCACCCTTTCTACCCCGAGCGTATTACAAGATTGTGCGATCGGTATCCAAGCGGATCGTTACCTGAGTTTGGTACAATTTTGCAGTGCTCGACCTATACAGTACCTGTAATCACGTCTACGAAATAACGACGACGATCGAAGAACCTGGAGGGAGATTTTTCATTAACAAAATTATACACATGCCAAATCCCTTAAAATGATTGTGTAGTAGCTGAAGCTTCAATACTTCCTTCTTTTTTCAAAAAGAAAGAGCGTAAATCAAGGGGGAATGGTCCCAGAAAATGGTATCAACTGAGTTGGAGATAAGGAAAGAACTCGCGCTAGATGGGTGTATTGAGTAAGGAATGAGGTAGAATAGGAGAGGTGGGGAAAAAAAAAAGGAGGGATAACATGGAAATAAGGAAGGCCAAACGAGTTCTCTTTACATCAAGCGTCCAATTAAAATGATAAAAAGGGAAGAGCGATTTACGGACGGGCGCCGAGTGCACAAGAAATGACGCAACAGCGCGCACCTTTTCCACTTTAATTAAAGTAACAAGCGGCAGGCACTGTTACGCGCTGTTCCCTCTCCCTTCTCTCTCTCTTCTTGCCCAGTGGCGACCACTTCATTTTTATTCCCGCCTTATCCTCGGCCCGCCATCTCGCTCCATCGCTCTTGTGGGACGCTCTCGAGGCGTCTGTTATAATCGACCGCGCGGCCGAGATGTCGGTCGTAGATCCGAGCGCTGGGCACCCAAGGTCGCCTCAACACGGAACCTCTCCGCTCTGTACGGCGCAGCCTTCCCCCGGTGCGATAATTATGGCTCTGCTTGCGGGGTGTCGTGGAAAGTGAGACAGCGGGAGACACGCAGTCGGGGAGAAAAAAAACGAGACAGAGAAGAAACAGGGGAAATAAAATAGAAAAAGGAAGAGACACACCTACAACTCTGTCGCTGTTTTATGGTTTCGCGCGCTGAAAAACGCCCCGTGTCGTCCGGACGCGGCCGTAGTATCGCAAGAGCCGTGTCAGCCCTGAGGACGAAGTGGACCGTGACGGCGAAACGCCGTCCTGGCGCTAAAGATGGCGGACAGTTTACGCCGGGGCGAGTGTCCTCTACGAGAGTTGCGCAGACAACTAGAGAAGGGTAACAAGCTATCGTATGAAATACTGTCTGAAAAACATTCTACGACTCCGCTCTGATATACGAGGGGCATTTGAAAAGTCCGTGCGAAGTCCGAGAGATAGCACCACCAGCGCGTATCGAGGTAATGTTTAGTTAGTAGCGTCTTTGGAAAGAACGCATACCAAGTTTCAGCCAAATTTGTCAATTTCTTTCTGTTTGGCATTCGTGTCAATAAAGGAAGTCGAGCGATTGTCAAAAAATGGACGAAGAAGAATTTCTTGTGGTGATTAAATATTACTTTATGATGGCAAAACGCCTCAGGAGACTAAAGAGAAGCTTTTTTTTCCTCCCCACCTGCGTCTCTCCCGTTGTCTCACTTTCCACGACACCCCGCAAGCAGAGCCATAATTACGGTGACTCTGCACCTTCGGTTAGAACAGTTTATAAGTGGTTTCGAAATTTTCGAAGTGACCATATGGGCACAAGTGATGCTGAACGTTCTGGACGCCCTCTGGAGGTCACGACTCCAGAAATCATTGATAAAAATCTATGATATGGTGATGGATGACAGAAGAGTTAAGGTGCATGAGATTACTAGTGCTGGGGGCATCTCGAATGAACGGGTACATAATATTTTGCATAGACATTTGGACAAAAAAATGTTCAAATGTGTGTGAAATCTTATGGGACTTAACTGCTAAGGTCATCAGTCCCTAATCTAAATTATCGTAAGGACAAACACACACACCCATGCCCGAGGGAGGACTCGAACCTCCACAGGGACCAGCCGCACAGGCATTTGGACATGAGAAAACTATCCGCAAGACGGGTTCCGCGATTGCTCACGCTCAACCAAAAACCGAATCGTATGAAGTGTTGCAAGGATGGTTTGCAGCTCCTCAAGAAGAATCCGCAGGACTTTATAAGCGTCGTTTCGTCACTGTGGATGAGACATACATACATTAATATACTCCTGAGACCAAACAACAATCTCAACAATCAGTGACCAAGGGAGAATCTGCACCAAACGAGCAAAGACCAGTCCTTCGGCCGGAAAGGTTACAATGAGTGTCTATTGGGACTCGCAAGGGATAATCCTCATCGACTATTTGGAAAAGGGTAAAACTATTGCAGGTGCATATTATTCATCGTTACTGGACCGTTTGAAAACCGAGCTACAAGAAAAACGCCGGCGATTGGACCGCAAAAAAAAATCCTTTTCCATCACGACAATGCACTAGCACACATCTCAGCAATTGTGGTCGCAAAATTAATGGAAATAGGGTTCCATCTCGTTTCACATCCCCCCAATTCTCCAGACTTGGCTCTCTCGGACTACTGTTTGTTCCCCAATTTGAAGAAATGACGGGTGGGACAAAGATGTTAGTCAGACGAGGAGGTGATTGCAATAGCTAATAGCTATTTTGCAGAGTTGGACAGTTCCTATTATTCGGAAGGGATCAGAAAATTAGAACAGCCTTGAACGAAGTGTGTAAGTCTAAAAGGGGGCTACGTCGATAAATAAAAAACGTTTACTCCAAACACGTAAGTGGTTTTTATTTTTTCACGGACATTTCAGACGCCCCTCGTACGGTGTATGTAATTTGCGCAACGCACAGTGAACGGATATTTATGAGTCAACATTTTCGGATTAACTATCATAACAACGTAACCTTGGCGTAGGGAGTGGATCCAGCATTACGGACCACCTGCACAGTAGTTAAAAAGAATTAGAAAACCAGCGAAATGTATGAATTACCGCCGTATCACCTTTTCATAAACTTAAATAATATTCTTGAATTTTTTTCATTGTAGCTGAAGATCTGAGAAAGATTGAAAGCCTGCTACTATTTGTCTTTAACTAGACAGTGCGCATGAAATACGTAATTTCAGTAAGATGACCTAAACATAAAGAAAATGAAAAATGAAGAGGGACTCCTCACGAACGAATTATCCGAAACGGACGAAAATGGGTAGATCTGATGTGGATGTATATAAAAACAAATTAGTGCAGTTTCTGAAAAGCTGGATGACTCGTTCAAGAGAAGGAGCTTCACAAACTGATCGAGTCGGCAAGGCGTTCGTCCACCTCTGGCCCCCATGCGAGCAGTTATTCAGCTTAACAGAGCTGTTGCCGTCTGCAGGCACGTCTACGCTGGTCATCGCGGCTCACTTCAAAGCGAGTCTGATCACGGTCTAAGACGTGTATATTTCTGTTGTCAAACCACAATTTACGAAAAATGTTTATATTTTATTAATCGGATTAAGTAGGAATAATTAATATTTGTCATGTTGGAGATAATTGTGGTATCACGCAGTATCTGCACCAAAGTACTGTTGACAGGAGAGACCGCAGATAGATTTAATTTTAAAAAGGGCGGGAGAGACGACATATGGATACATTTTGAGAAAAGAGCGGGAAAGACCGCGCACTGATATATTTTGTAATGGTAGCAGGGACTGTCGGCACCAGAAAGCATTGTTGGCAGAAGAGACTGCACTTTAGCATTCATAGGAAGTAAGCGAGAAGTGAAGCGAGTCGGTAGCAGGTCTGAAGCGAAAGGTTGAGAGGAGCAGTGTGCCTGCCAGCCACCAGCTATGATCTACAAGAGATTATAAACGGATGTACAGAGACATTAGCTAACTATTATCATAAGAGGAACTAATATTACTGAATTATTTTTTTGAGAAACTCAAGACTATTGAAGGTATGTTTCCGCAATGCTGGTTGTAAGATTATTGTAAAAAGTAAGTCCCATTTGAACCGTTGAAAAATCATTTCATTCAGAATATAATTAATTTTTGCCAGCAATATTGCGTTACTGATTATAATCCATCCCAAAAACCATCAACGTAAAACTTTGCAAAATTTTATTCTTGTCGAGAAAAAGTGTAGCTATGAATTACGTAACTTCAGTCAAATTAATTAAAGAATAACGTCAGCCTTGCTATTAAAGAATAACGTGAGCTTTGGTAGTGAATACATCCACTTATTATGACAGCCCACCAGCAGCTAATAGAGTATAGTAAAACACAGTAAGTACATTCATGTCGCAGTCCGATGTAGCAGTCAGATGGCGATCCAGTAACAGTAAAAAAAGGTAAGGAACAGTTTTGTGTTATTGCAGGTAACGACTGAGGGCCACGACGACGACACATTCTATGTTTCGTCGAAATAATCAGAAAATCACTTTTAATAAGCAGCATTGAAATTTATATGCGAAGATTGAGAAAGAGAATTAATTTCAAAGGGAATATTTCATTTGTTATTATTAAGCAAGAGGTAGAAATCCTAAGGGAAGGTTTCATAGGTTATTGTAGAAGGGAACGTTGAGTAACAAAAGACATATAGAGGAGACGGGAAGGTTTCAACGGAAGAAAATTGCACTCCAGTGCACGGGATTCCAGGCCGACAAGCAGTAGTGATTGCTTCGCGTGGCGTTTTCCATAGCAGGACCGCTTTGGTTGTCATCCGTGGCATGCTTAAAGCACAGTGGTACATCGACGATATGCCACGCCCCGTTATGTTACTCTTCACAACAATCCATCCAGGGCTTGCATTTCAGCAAGATAATGCCCGTCCGCATACGGCGACAGTTTGTGCTGCTCGCTTTCGTGTTCGCCAATCCCTACCTTACCTAGCTGGGTCGCCGGATCTCTCTCCAGCTGAGAACGTCTGGAGCATTATTGGTGGGGCCCCTCTTGCCAGCTCGTGATGTTGACAATCTAATGCGACAATTGGACAGAATTCAAACTGATGTCCCTCAGCAGGACACCCAACAACTCTTGTCAGTCCCAAGCCGAGTAAACGTTTGCGTGAGGGCCGCTGGTGGACCAACGCGTTACTGACTTGCTTAATTTGTGAAGCTCTTTCTCTTCAGTAAGTCATCCAGTTTTTCTGAAATTGTTCTCAGTTGCGTGTCTGTGCATGTACATCATGTACCGACTTGTATGCCATTCGGTTCTCTCTCTCTCTCTCTCTCTCTCTCTCTCTCTCTCTCTCACACACACACACACACACACACACACACTCACTCACTCACTTTCTCTTATCCTTCTTCCTTTGTAGCCGTGCGGGATTAGCCGAGGGGTCTAGGGCGCTACAGTCATGGACTGTGCGGCTGGTCCCGGCGGAGGTTCGAGTCCTCCCTCGGGCATGGGTGTGTGTGTTTGTCCTTAGGATAATTTAGGTTCAGTAATGTGTAAGCTTAGGGACTGATGACCTTAGCAGGTAAGCCTCACAAGATTTCTCACACTTTTTTTCTTCCTCTGTCTTGCATCGTATAATGTACTGGAAAAACAAACCTGAATAATATTTTTATTCCTTCTGGCGTAGTTGTAAAACTGTTCATCTCTAACGCGAATAAACGTTGTCAACGAATTAAAGACCTTTATAGAGCAAGAGTTAAACCAGGCCTGAAATCACTTGTGCTAAAGCTAAAAAACGTATATTCAGCACCTTACTAAAGAAACTAACACAAATTAACAGTGTCGTCAGATAACTAGTTTATAAATAGGAAGATGAAGGTAACGAGGTGGACACCGAAAGAAATAAAAAAAATTGAGTAGAAATAGCTGGTAATAGTGACTGTGGCAAATTACATGTGCGTGAATAGACGGGATGAAATAAATGGAACGGAAACGGGATGGGAAAGAGATAGCAAGGAAATAACGACTACCAGTCGCACAGAGCACTGTGACAATTCAACGGCGAGACTTGAGAACTCTTGCCGGACTGGGTTGTCTTAATCGCCTTTTTTGTCTCACTTTGTTGCTTATTAATCATTGCACTTTTTGGTGCCGACGTCCCATGACACTCGTTCAAATCCATCTGTAATCCGTCCACAAAGTTTTTTTTGCCAGAGGGCAGGTAACACTCTGACCGAACACTGAGCTAACATGCCGAAATCGCCTTGGCCATTCGGGCATGTTTCGAGTCACACTCAAATTTTCCCGCTCGCCGAACCGCAGACAACCTTTCATTACCCTTCTACTTGCAAAATTTCCGATTCCCGTAGGACTTCGGACGTTGGCTGTGCATTCGCACTGAAAGTTTTTCATCGGACAGCCATCGCGGCCCTGGAATTATACATAGCATTGGTGTCTGCTCATATGTATAAAACTAATAGGGTTTTCAAAACTAACAACGAACCCCTTGAGTGGGAGGTCGCATAATGTCGATAATGGTTACGGCATGCGACGTCCCTCATATTGTTTGCCGTGCAACTACAATACTGGATGCTAGTGGCAAAAGGGGGCGGGACTGGTGGTATGCAATGGTGAGCACAGCATGAGGCTACGGAGCCTAAATGAGCTGCTTAGTCGACGAGTAACTCAAAACAGTGCTGCCGTGCTATTGGTGTTGGTACAAAGCAGGGCAACGGCAACGATATACAATCTAACATTGCATTATACTGACAGCAAAAGTTGCCGAAGGAAAGAAAGGTACCCCACGAATCTCAGAGAGTAAGAAAGACGAGGCAGGTGAAATATTACCTTTTCCGCAAGATGAGTCAGTGGAATGTGTCATACGCTCGACTGTGCAGACATGCTGCTTGAGGAGTACAATGACGACGATAAGTGTTGAACAAGTGAAACTGATATTGTACATCAGACAGGGAACGACAAATCCCATCCCCAGGGAAACGTAATCAAGGACAGTCGTCCACGCGTAATTGATCGGCTAGTTGATTTGGGACCAAACAGCCAAGTCATCGGTCCCATCGAATTAGGGTAGAATGGGGAAGGAAATCGGCGGCGCCCTTTCAATGGAACCATTCCGGCATTTGTCTGAAGCGATTTAGAAAAATCACGGAAAACCTAAATCAAGATGGCTGGACAAGGGTTTGAACCGTCGTCCTCGCGAATGCGAGTCCAGTGTGCTAACCACTGCGCCACCCCGCTCGGTCTATACAATCGTCCAGGGGTCGAGTACTATACACAATTACGTACAAGGAAGATCATCCGCAGAAAAAAAAAGAAACCAATTATGAACAGATTTCGAATAAGTCCGCAGCAGTATGACCATATAGTGCATAGGAAGACCTACGGGTATTCGACGGAGGACAATGCGCATTTGTTACAAAAACTGCTGTTTGCGAGTTTCAAGGATGCTTGATACAATTTGTAGGATGTTTATGGTAGTGACCTAATAGACCTACGTTATGCACATCAAATAGCGCGCGAAATAGAGAAGCAGTGGACGGTTGTATAACTTCGAACAATGCTACAGAAATGGAAGATGCAGGAACCAAATTTCAGACAATGTGTCAACTTGACGATGCACCGCAAACTGAGGAATCGGCCCGAAAATGTGTAGATGTAAACGAACTTAATTCATCATTCACTACGGAATTTATTTTCAAGTCCGACCAGAGGGGATTTGAAGAAGGAATGCATGTGAAAGGAACCCTGGAATTTACGAGTACCATGAGACTTGTATCAACATCAACTAACGTCAATGTCTTGACGCATTCGTATACAATTATGCCGCCTTTAATCTGGGTAGTAAATTGGCTGGAAAGTTATTTACTGCGCTGGGAGATAACGGAGGTGCTCTGTCCCATACGATTTTTTTTTCGTGTGCGTAATCTTGCAAGATTAGTACGGAATATTTACGTCTCAACAAACAGGTGTGGGAAAACAGGTGTAAGAGAACTACAACTGTGATATGGATAATGCTTTTGGCCAATAGCTGGTCTAAATAGCATGTTTTTCTTCTGTTCCTGGTCTGCGTGTAAAAATCACATTCCTTTAGAGCAAACCAACCCTCCTGGAAGCCGGCCGCGGTGGCCGTGCGGTTCTGGCGCTGCAGTCCGAAACCGCGGGACTGCTACGGTCGCAGGTTCGAATCCTGCATCGGGCATGGGTGTGTGTGATGTCCTTAGGTTAGTTATGTTTAACTAGTTCTAAGTTCTAGGGGACTTATGACCTGAGATGTTGAGTCCCATAGTGCTCAGAGCCATTTGAGCCCTCCTGGAAAGCGTGTGACATTGCAGTTCATACCACCTGCAACCACTGCACAAATTCTGCTTTTGAATGTTTGTTTTTTCCGCGCCTATGAAACATATTATTGCACTATCTGCAGCTCGCCTTAAAGGACAGCCCGTTTCTCCATAAGCTCCACGACAGACTGTTTCGCATTCTGTTGCTTGCCATCACATTCCACCAATTCTCATCACCCTGTAACACCAATATGATTTTATATATATTCCTTAAGAGTGGGTACCTAGGTGGACGTCCTGCACGGTTTGTAACTGCCAAGGAGTTCGCCTTAGATCTTGATGGTGCGAACACTGTGGAGAAGCATTTCCCATTTGGTGTTCATGGTGCAAGTTAATGGTTTGCTTTGAACATTTCCGGAATGTCGACAGTGTCCATTTTGTAAAGTGTAAGACACACATCCCATAGACTATTAATCTATTCATCTCCCGGACAGTCATTTTCGGTCGCCCTCTTGATGCACATGGTGAATGCACATTTTTCATGCTTAATTGTTAACGCAACGCTTTCGAATGAACCTTACTAAAAGTAGAGTTTGCGATCTCGCACTGTAGGAGTTCACTATAAGTTTGCGATATGTATGAAACGATGGATGAATTGTGTGTGTGATACCAGACGCGAACTATATGAGACAGACACAGTTTATTGAGGAAAGTGTTCAAAGTTTACAGAAATGTTACGAGTTTCGTGGCCACTTGTTGACAAACTACGTGTTGGCTTCTGTCTCGGGTTCCTCGGCCGACATTCGTATGGTGATTTTTCTGACGTTTCGCCAGTACGAGTTGCTGGCATTGTCAAAGCTTCACCCTTCATTGCTAGTGGTGGACTGGATCCGTGCTCGCGGCCGCAGATTATACACTATGTACCTGCCGCGCCAACGTCCAAGGGGTTTTCCGTGGTCATTTCCAGTGCGGTTCTCCTCTTTCTACATGCAACGGTCATTCGCTGCAGCGCCGGAATCCAGCATCCGTTCACCTTCAGGCTTTCTTCTTTCTCTTTGAAGATGTTATGATGTTTGTGTATTTCTATAGCTTCCCTGAACAAGCGGGTGTGATAGTTGTTCTCTACAGCCAGAACTTCCGTGTCGGCGAGTTTTACTATGTGTTCGGCCTCACACAGCGCGTACGCAGTCATGGCAGGTTTCTCGACCTGCCCCAGCCTGCGGTGGTGCTTATGTTCTGTGATCCAGGTTTCGATTGATCGTCCAGTCATTCCAACATGAACTTCCGCGTATATGTACGGTATGCGCTATATTCCCGACATTGCAAGTGGGTTCCTTTTCTCCTCTGCCGATCTGAGATCCTCTTTGGTCTTCTTTGCCGTTTTATAAATAGTATTTACGCCGTGTTTGTACAATATACGGCGGATTGCGTGTGTCACTATGGGAGTGTATGGTAGAAAGCCTGTTCCCAAATGTTTCACTCTGCTACACTTGTTACGTAACTGGTAGAGTACCCGTAGCTGTTCAGAACGCTTTCCAAGTGTTGTATATAGCGTTTGAGATGCTGCGGCTCACATATTCGTCTTGCTCGCGTTGCGAGAATATTCAAATCGCTCTGACCACTATGGGACTGAACACATCCATGCCCGAGGCAGGATTCGAACCTGCGACCGTAGCGGTCGCGCGGTTCCAAACTGAAGGGCCTAGAACCACTCGGCCACACCGCGAGAGTATTAATCATGCATTTTTTTCTGACTCTGTTCAGAGTTTGTAGTGTGTTCAGAGAGCAACTGTGAGAAGCGTTTGGGGAATTACGAGAACAGAAAGGAAAACAGGTAAATAAAGATGGGATGAAAGGTGTAATTGTGGATGAGTTACAAGTGAAATACCGAGAGGGGTGGTGCAGTAGTTAGCACACTGGACTCCATTCGGGAGGCGACGGTAAAATCCGCTCCCGACCATCCTGATTTAGGTTTTCCGTGATTTCCCTAAATCGCTTTAGGCAAATGCCGCCATCGTTCCTTTGAAAGGGTATGGCCGACTTCCTTCGACATCCTTCCCTACTCTGATGGGACCGAGGACCTGGCTGTTTGGCGGTCTCCTCCCCCAAATGAACCAAATAACCAAGAAGTAAATGGAGGATGCCTGAAGATGACGTGCAGGAAACTCGTCGAAACGTTGCGACATCGCTACGCCACCACTCAGCTGATAATCGGAGAAGATTTCATCAACCAGAAAATAGGTCCGAAGGCCAACTAGCCGGCACGACTGGCAGAGAAGGGACGGCGGGCGATCGGTACGTATCGAAGCGTGACCGCTGCGACTGGAAGGCGGCAGAGTTACGGAGGCTGCGGTCCGGCGGCGTTACAAGACGCCGGCCTGCGACCACGCTACAAGTATTCCGCGCCGGTCGGCCGCAGCGCGTGAGGTAATGAGGGGGATACAAAACACGGCGCGTAACAAAGAGATACAAGTGGCCAGATAGTAGCGGCAGCGGCGTGGCGCTCGGTGAGAAACGGAACGGGCCGAGGCAGCCGGAGCCGGCGAGAAACCAGAGCCCGCCGGAGACGGATGCGTGGCGTCCGCGGTTTGAAGACCGCTTGTCAGCCGGAGGTTATCTGGCCTGCTGCGGGCCGCTCCGGCGTACGAGGCCCGGGAGACAAAGATGTGGAGGCGAGCCGAGCCGAGTCGGGGCGAGTGCACCAAAAGGAAAACGCGCCGGGAATGCCTCGCCGGTTACCACGAGAGCCTGTTTCGCCACGCCTGCTTGAAGGACGGGCTACATCGCCGGGACAAGCAGTTCGTTAACGGGCGTGCGGTACACGCGTGCGTGTGTGTGAGAGTACGGCCGCGGGACTTTGCGCTCCCACCAATCACCGGACTCCACGTGTGTGTGTGTGTGTGTGTGTGTGTGTGTGTGTGTGTGCGTGCGCTGCGTACCGGTCAGCAGCCCTCCGCACCACGAGGCCAGAGCGTCGACACCACGTGGGGGCGCCCGTGAATAATACATTCATTAGCACCGGCGGGAACTTTACAGCGACGCGTGGCGAAGTGAGTTACGGCGAACGTACGGCAGGCGCGAGGCAGTAAACATGGCGGCCGCACCGGATGCTGGCACAATTCAAATCTCGCCCGGCGCGCCTGCCGCAGTGGGTAAGACACTGGGTGGCCCAATGGGGCGGACCGGGTTTCGATTTTTGATGATGAGGATGACGATGTTTGGTTTGTGGGGCGCTCAACTGCGCGGTTATCAGCGGCCGTACAAATTCCCAACCTTTTCTCAGTCCAGTCTCGCCACACGCACGAATGATGATGAAATGATGAGGACAACAAAAAATGGTTCAAATGGCTCTGAGCACTATCGGGCTTAACATCTGTGGTCATAAGTCCCCTAGAACTTAGAACTACTTAAACCTAACTAAGCTAAGGACATCACACACATCCATGCCCGAGGCAGGATTCGAACCTGCGACCGTAACGGTCACGCGGTTCCAGACTGAAGCTCCTAGAACCGCACGGCCACACCAGCCGGCATAAGGACAACACAAACACCCAGTCATCTCGACGCAGGTGAAAAATCCCTGACCCCCGCCGGGAATCGAACCTGGGACCCCGTGCTCGGGAAGCGAGAACGCGTCAACGAGAGATTCGATTTTTCTAGGTAACATACTTAAGTGATTAACGTGTCAAGATATCACAGGCTAATGTACGACGACTCCCCCGAAAGAAATGCACCGCATTTTGTCCCTTCAACAATTATTTATTGAGCATAACGAGAATTGCACACACGAATGAATGGTGTTGTATCTACACACCCAATTATACCATGTAAACTCAATCCCGTTCTATGGCATTCCCCCAGCGCGAAACAAGGGCGTGTATGCCCGTCGGTAACCAACCCTTGCCCTGGTGGCGGAGACAGTGCTTCACTGTGTGAATGACCACCTCATCGTCATCCAGAATGGCATCCTTTAATGCCCCAAACAAGTGGAAGTATGAGATGTCAGCAGTGGATGGTCCCCCCGACCGTTGCAAATCGTGGAGCTCCGCCGAACCGCCTTCTGATGACCTCACTCAGCGCGCACAGTGGACAGTAGATGTTCCACAGACTTTGCACAAGCGTTTGTAAATATTCCCCGACGTTTGTTTGTCTGCAGTGAAAAATTCAATGACCGCACGTTGCTTGTAACGCTCATCACCTGCAGACCATATCTTGAAACTGTCTTGCAGCTACGCTATCTGTCGGAAGTGACGAAAACCTGACGCGCTCAGTCAGGAGACTTCAAATAATATATGCGTAACGTTTCGCGTTCGTAGCCGGCAGCTGTGGCCGAGCCATTCTAGGCACTGGCCGGAACCATGCGGCTGCTTTGGTCGCAGGTTCGAATCCTGCCTCGGGTATGGGTGTGTGTGATGTCCTTAGCTTAGTTAGGTTTAATTAGTTCCAAGTCTAGGGGACTGATGACCTCAGATGTTAAGTCCTGTAGTGCTTAGCGCCATTTGAACCATTTTCCGCATTCGTAGCGTTGTTTCCGGCCGAAAAAAAAATTGGAATGAATTACTTTCTGGGCTATCCTCGTAAGTGCGAGATAAGCCATTGCAATTGTTAAATTCTGGGAAGTTAATAACCGCTGTAACTGCCAGAATGTTGAATGCGAGGACGCAGACGTGCATGCATTGGGCTGTACAAGTGCCGGATGTCAGTTAGTGGGATGGAATTCTATGTCTGTTGCACTTGGTCGGTCAAGACAGGGATAGTTAGCGCTGTTTATGGATGATGCCGGAGCGGGCGTCCGATGATGTCCCATATGTGTTTCATTGCATACAGATGTGGTGATCGAGCAGGTCAAGGCAACATGTGGAGACACTGTAGAGCATTTTCGGTAACAACAGCTGTATACGGGCGAGCGTTATCCTGCTGGAAAATACTCCCTGGAATGCTATTCATGAATTGCAGCACAAGAAGTCGAATCACCACACTGACTTACAAATTTACAGTGAGGGTGCGTGGGATAACCACGAAAGAGCTACTGTCATACGAAATCACACCGCATGCTATGACTCCAGTTGCAGGCACAGTGCGTCTAGCACTCCAAACAGGTTGGTTGCAGGGCCTCAACTGGCCTCCTCATAAGCAATAGATGGCCATCACTGGCACCGACGCAGAACAAGATTTCGACACACAACACACCTCCAATCTGCCCTGCACTGAGCTCTAGCTTGACAGCACTGAAGTCGCAAATGGCGGTGGTTTGGGGTCAGTGGAATACACGCCACAACGTGTCTGGCTCGGAGCTGTCCTTGGAATAACCGACTCGTAACATGTATTTCTATCAATGTAGTGCCAACTGCTGCTCAAATTGCTGCTGCAGATGCGGTACGATACGCCAGAGCCATATGCAAAACACAATAGTCTTCCCTCTCGGTAGTGCAGAAAATGGTTCAAATGGCTCTGAGCACTATGGGACTTAACATCTGAGGTCATCAGTCCCCCAGAACTTCGAACTACTTAAACATAACTAACCTAAGGACATCACACACATACATGCCCGAGGCAGGATTCGAAACTGCGATCGTAGCGGTCGCGCGGTTCAGTAATGAAGCGCCTAGAACCGCTCGGCCACACCGGCCGCCAGTGAGATGGTGACAATGGCGTCTTCGTCACATACCTCAAAGGTAATCTGATGCAAACTGCACGACATTGGAACCAACATCGCCTTTCAGATATAGAAACACGCCTACCAATATCCGTTTATGTCGCACAACTCCTTCCTGGTGTTGTGTTTTTTTTCTATCAGTGTATTTCACATTTCCAGAAACTTTGCTGCACTTTATTTCGTTCCTATAGCAAAATTTTATCAAAATTGTGTGACCCAATTTTATATAAAATAAATATTCAGCAATACCAAGAAAACTCATGTAACCTTTTTGAAAGCCGACAACAGACGAAATGCCCCGTACGGCTAACACTGTATAGATACTTTTTAGACATGCTACTCAACACAACGAACAGTCGAGAGAAGCGGACTAATAGAAAATACGATATTACACTTTTTGAACAAGTGAGTCCCCTAAATCGCTCTAGGCCAATGCAGGGATGGTTTCTTTGAAAACGATTCAGCCGATTTCTTTCAAACGTTCTTTCGTAGTTCTAACTTGTGCTCCATCTCTAATGACATCCATGTCTATGGAACCTTAAACTCTAATCTTACTTCCTTTCAACTTCATTTTGAACAAAGCCCGTATAAAGAATGGTGTATAAAGGTTGGGTGTGTTAGGTAAAAACCAGTAACACTCAATCTCCGATTCCTTAAAGAACTGAACTTACATATATAAAACAGCCTCAAATGCTGGATTACTTAAGAAATGAATTAATATGTTAAATATTTGACGTTAAGCATGCTAAACCTTAATGGTTGTAGACCCAAAAACCTAGTTATCTTATTTTCATTAGTTTCGGAGTATTTGCAAAGTGTAGCATGTTAGCAGTTTCTTAGTCTTTCATCCACACTGTTAATTAAAGTACCTTTGGGTAAAACTAAACACTGAAATTAAGTACGTTTACCGTAATGAAGTTAAAGTGGCAGTAGTCCGTTAAACATCCGTGGAGCGGAGCTGACAATGCAGCCAAGTAGTGCCGATCCGTCCACGTTTATGACGTCATATCTTATGTACTTTTTGCGGTACAAAGGTGTGTTTTTGCAGGTATATTTAATAGTATACGTGAATACCGTCCGCAAAATCTATTAGGGACGGAGAAGTTATTGAGATAGTAAAGAAGTTATAAATTAAAGCGTCATACCTGATGCTGAAGTTTTATTCCACGAACGTCGAAAATGTAGTAAAATATATATGTATATATATTTCATTTTGTGAGAGGTGTCAGAGCGAAAATTTAAAGAAGTTTTGAAGTTAGGAGTAAACTTCGTTGTAAGTCGGAAAGTGCTGTCATTCTCATGGACTGGATTAGTACATTCTAAGTAATTTGGGCGCCGTAAATTAGACATATATAGAGTTTCTAGTACTTGAAGTATTATAACATAAGATTATACCACCTAATAACTAGATTATGACAACATTTTAATTTCTGCCAATTATCATCTTGAATCATTGTTCCGTCGCTTCTTGGTAGAAGAATGTAATTGTAAGTGGCGATCAAAAAGTTTCCGTTCGATGGTTGCATAGTCCAGAATCTGTATGCCAATCAGGCAAAGTTGCCGTGAGCTGTGAGGCAAACATCTCGCCGATGCACCAAGTGGAAGACAGCCGTTTGGTAAAACACCGTGACCTGTGGCGTGAGCCTAGTCCGTAACTACCTGCTGCACATCCTCGTCCGGCAGAAACCGTCGATCCTTCATGGCATTTTTAAGGGAGAGAAGGCGTGATAGTCGCATAGGGAGAGATCAGGACTGCAGGGAGGGTGCCCGGCCGTCTGCCACTTGAGTTGGCGTAACTTTCGAGTTACGACATTTGCGCTATGGGGACGTGTGGTATCATGGAACAGCAGATGCACCCCTTGTCCTGCACCATTCCACTCCCGCGATATTCGAGAGAGACGCTACCCCATACACATTCTTCTATCTCCGGTAAATATCTACAGGTCTTCGTTCTTCGGCACGGTAGTGGTTTGGGAAAAAAAAAAAAAAAAAACGCGTCGGTCCTGCTTCGAAACGTTTGGTAATGACATCGCCATAGTTCACGTTTCCACATTTACCGCAGAAACGTCAGAAAGACACAAATACCAAATACCACGCTAATCCCTTGCCTACATGTCGGTGCTTACATACACGCATCGGGGTCGTGCTACATCTATAAAGAAAAGTGTCCGTTTACTTATTTGTTTGTTCGTAATTCCTATAAATGCTCAGTTTATTCCAATCTTGATGCAATTTTGCACACTTTATCTTCAAGGCAAGAGGATGATCAGTGTCTGCATAAGATTTCGTACTCTTGACTTCAAATATATACACGTGAAATACATAAAGAGCATAGATTGTCATCAAAGATCTCCGAAAGTTCTTGCCTGTTTTAGTTCAAATTTGTATTCAGATGAAACAGTGAAGAAAATGAATGACAAATTTAATGACTAAGAAACGAGAATGAGATTTTCACTCTGCAGCGGAGAGTGCGCTGATATGAAACTTCCT
This sequence comes from Schistocerca cancellata, assembly GCF_023864275.1. Classification (NCBI taxonomy): domain Eukaryota; kingdom Metazoa; phylum Arthropoda; class Insecta; order Orthoptera; family Acrididae; genus Schistocerca; species Schistocerca cancellata. The sequence continues at coordinate 88,298,701 of NC_064637.1, read as the reverse complement.
GGCAGATTAAAACTGTGTGCCGGACCGAGACTCGAACTCGGGAACTTTGCCTTTCGCGGGCAAGTGCTCTACCATCTGCACCACCCAAGCACGACTCACGCCCCGTCCTCACAGCTTTACTTCTGCCATTACCTCGTCTCCTACCTTCCAAACTTCAACGAAGCACTTCTGCGCACCTTGCAAAACTAGCACTTCTGGAAGAAATGATATTGCAGGGACATGGCTTAGCCACAGCCTGGGGGATGTTTCCAGAATGAGGTTCTCACTCTGCAGCGGAGTGTGCGCTGATATGAAACTTCCAGGTAGATTAAAAATGTGTGCAGGACCAAGACTCGGACCCGAGTATGAGTCTCGGTCCTGCACACAGTTTTAATCTCTCAGGAAGTTTCGACTAGCAAACGAAATATATCGACGTAACATGACTTTTTTAAATTCTCATGGCATGAATAAGTTACAGGAGCAATACTTCGCTTGGAGATAGCACAGTCAAAAGTCAACAGATTATGGGACGAGCGAAAGCTCGAGAATTTCACACAAACGTAATTGCAAACGCTTATTTATTGATTAGTTGCCGTCATTGCGTATGGCATACACCCTAAAAGACATTTTAATCAGTGTTTCACAGTGTTACAGTGTTACTTTTATTATTAAAACCCAGTACAGCATACAAACGCCAAGGCAAGCTGTGAATATAGCACCAACAGAACTCACTAGATCGCAGGCCGATACAAAGATGGAACAAAACAGAGATGTCGCGAACTGTGAAGTGAACTGATCGAACATTTCAAGGCTTGCTCAAGCACAGCCCTTCTTGAAACAGTGAAAGCTGAGCTGAACCAATTGAAGACGAAGTCCTCATAAACACAATGAGATTCTTATCGCAGAATGTAACAACACATGGCGCAATTAAATATATTTTCATACGGGGAAAATGCAACGTTTAAGAAAATTTGATTGAAGAAATGAATTAATAACAATGATAACTGAAGGTCATTTAGTTCCTATCGAAGTGGAACAGAAATATCTGTGGAGATGTGTATATTGATCTTCTTTTTACTGAAGAGCCGTTTAGCGAAGAGCCGCTTATTGGATAGTCACAAGGAAGCACAACTTGACTTTCTCAGAAAACGTAAATTTTCAAACAGAAATTTTTTGAATGCCCCTTGTTGTTGTTGTGGACTTCAGTCGAAAGATTGGTTTGATGCAGCTCTCCATGCTACCCTATCCTCTGCAAGCATCTTCATCCCCGAGTAATTACAGAACCTACATCTTCCTGAACCTGATTACTGTATTCATCTCTGGGTCTGCCTCCAGGATTTTTACCATCCACGCTTCCCTCCGGTACTAAACACTGATCTCTTGATGCCTCAGAATGTGTCATACCAACCGTTCCCTTTTTCTAGCCAGGTTGTGCCACCAATTTATCTTCTCCGCAATTCTATTCAGTACCGCCTCGTTAGTTACGTAAACCACACATCTGATCTTCAGCATTCCTCTGTGCGAAAATATTTCAAATGCTTCTATTCTCTTCTTGTCTAAACTGTTTATCGTCCATGTTTCAGTTCCATACATGGCTATACTCCACACAATTACTTTCAGAAAGGACTTCCTGACACTTTAATCTATATTTGACATTAACAAATTTCTCTTCTTCAGAAACGCTTTTCTTGCCATTGCCAGTCTGAATTTTCTATCCTCTCTATTTCCACCATCATCAGTTACTTACTCTGCTTCGCAAATAGCAAAACCCCTCTACTACTTTAAGTACCTCATTCCCTAATCTAATGACCTAAACATCGCCTGATTTAATTCAACTATACTCCTTTATCCTCGTTTTGTTTTTGTTGATGTTCACCTTATACCCTCCTTTCCAGACGCTGTCCGTTCCGTTCAGCTGCTCTTCCAAGTCCTTTTGCTGTCTCTGACATAATTACAATGTCACTGGCAAACCGCAAAGTTTTTAATTCGTCCCCATGGATTTTAATACCTACTCCGAATTTTTCTTTTGTTTCCTTCTATGCTTGCTCAATATACAGGTTGAATAAAATCGGGGCCGGCCGCGTGGCCGAGCGGTTGTAGGCGCTCAGTCCGGAACCGCGTGACTGCTACGGTCGCAGGTTCGAATCCTGCCTCGGGCATGGATGCGTGTGACGTCCATAGGTTAGTTAGGTTTAAGTAGTTCTAAGTTCCAGGGGACTGATGACCACAGATGTTAAGTCCCATAGTGCTCAGAGCCAATAACATCGGGGATAGGCTACAATCCTATCTCTCTCCATTCTCAACGACTGCTTCCCTTTCATACCCGTCGACTCTTGTAACGGCCATCTGGTTTCTGTAGAACTTGTAAATAGCCTTTCGCTCTCTGTATTTTACACCTGTCACCTTTAGAATTTAAAAGAGAGGAGAATGCTCCCTAATGCACTCCTGGAAATGGAAAAAAGAACACATTGAAACCGGTGTGTCAGACCCACCATACTTGCTCCGGACACTGCGAGAGGGCTGTACAAGCAATGATCACACGCACGGCACAGCGGACACACCAGGAACCGCGGTGTTGGCCGTCGAATGGCGCTAGCTGCGCAGCATTTGTGCACCGCCGCCGTCAGTGTCAGCCAGTTTGCCGTGGCATACGGAGCTCCATCGCAGTCTTTAACACTGGTAGCATGCCGCGACAGCGTGGACGTGAACCGCATGTGCAGTTGACGGACTTTGAGCGAGGGCGTATAGTGGGCATGCGGGAGGCCGGGTGGACGTACCGCCGAATTGCTCAACACGTGGGGTGTGAGGTCTCCACAGTACATCGATGTTGTCGCCAGTGGTTCGCGGAAGGTGCACGTGCCCGTCGACCTGGGACCGGACCGCAGCGACGCACGGATGCACGCCAAGACCGTAGGATCCTACGCAGTGCCGTAGGGGACCGCACCGCCACTTCCCAGCAAATTAGGGACACTGTTGCTCCTGGGGTATCGGCGAGGACCATTCGCAACCGTCTCCATGAAGCTGGGCTACGGTCCCGCACACCGTTAGGCCGTCTTCCGCTCACGCCCCAACATCGTGCAGCCCGCCTCCAGTGGTGTCGCGACAGGCGTGAATGGAGGGACGAATGGAGACGTGTCGTCTTCAGCGATGAGAGTCGCTTCTGCCTTGGTGCCAATGATGGTCGTATGCGTGTTTGGCGCCGTGCAGGTGAGCGCCACAATCAGGACTGCATACGACCGAGGCACACAGGGCCAACACCCGGCAGCATGGTGTGGGGAGCGATCTCCTACACTGGCCGTACACCACTGGTGGTCGTCGAGGGGACACTGAATAGTGCACGGTACATCCAAACCGTCATCGAACCCATCGTTCTACCATTCCTAGACCGGCAAGGGAACTTGCTGTTCCAACAGGACAATGCACGTCCGCATGTATCCCGTGCCACCCAACGTGCTCTAGAAGGTGTAAGTCAACTACCCTGGCCAGCAAGATCTCCGGATCTGTCCCCCATTGAGCATGTTTGGGACTGGATGAAGCGTCGTCTCACGCGGTCTGCACGTCCAGCACGAACGCTGGTCCAACTGAGGCGCCAGGTGGAAATGGCATGGCAAGCCGTTCCACAGGACTACATCCAGCATCTCTACGATCGTCTCCATGGGAGAATAGCAGCCTGCATTGCTGCGAAAGGTGGATATACACTGTACTAGTGCCGACATTGTGCATGCTCTGTTGCCTGTGTCTATGTGCCTGTGGTTCTGTCAGTGTGATCATGTGATGTATCTGACCCCAGGAATGTGTCAATAAAGTTTCCCCTTCCTGGGACAATGAATTCACGGTGTTCTTATTTCAATTTCCAGGAGTGTATAAATGAAGAAAACAACGTTGTGTTACGAAATACTGCAAATCAAATATCAGTTGCCCTGGGAGCTGTTAGACAGGCAGCCGTTACAGGGATATCTATCATTTGTACACTACTGGCCATTAAAATTCCTACACCACGAAGATGACGTGCTACAGACGCGAAACATACTATGATATGCATATGATTAGCTTTTCAGAGCATTCACACGAGATTGGCGTTGGTGGCGACACCTACAACGTGCTGACATGAGGAAAGTTTCCAACCGGTTTTTCATTCAGAAACAGCAGTTGCCCGGCGTTTCCTGGTGAAACGTTGTTGTGATGCCTCGTGTAAGGAGGAGAAATGCGTTCCATCACGTTTCGGGCTTTGATAAAGGTCGGATTGTAGCCTATCGCGATTGCGTTTTATCGTATCGCGACATTGCTGCTCGCGTTGGTCGAGATCCAATGACTGTTAGCAGAATATGGGATCGGTGGGTTCAGGAGGGTAATACGGAACGCCGTGCTAGATTCCAACGGCCTCGTATCACTAGAAGTCGAGATGACAGGCATCTTACCCGCAAGGCTGTAATGGATCGTGCAGCCACGTCTCGATGCCTGAGTCAACAGATGAGGACGTTTGCAACACGTCAACCATCTGCACGAACAGTTCGACGACGTTTGCAGCAGCATGGACTATCAGCTCGGAGACCATGGCTGCTGTTACCTTTGACGCTGCTTCACTGACAGGAGCGCCTGCGATGGTGTACTCAACGACGAACCTGGGTGCACGAATGGCAAAACGTCATATTTTCGGATGAATCCAGGTTCTGTTTACAGCATCATGATGGTCGCATCCGTGTTTGGCGACATCGCGGTGAACGCACATTGGAAGCGTGCATTCGTCATTGCCATACTGGCGTATCACCCGGCGTGATGGTACGGGGTGCCTTTTGTTACACGTCTGGGTCACGTCTTGCTCGCACTGACGGCACTTTGAATAGTGGACGTTACATTTCAGATGTGTTACGACCCGTGGCTCTACCCTTCACTCGATCCCTGCGAAACCCTACATTTCAGCAGGATAATGCACGACCGCATGTTGCAGGTCCTGTACGGGCCTTTCTGGATACAGAAAATGTTCGACTGCTGCCCTGGCCAGCACATTCTCCACATCTCTCACCACCTGAAAACGTGTGGTCAATGATTGCCGAGCAACTGGCTCGTCACAATACGCCAGTCACTGCTCTTGATGAACTGTGGTATCGTGTTGAAGCTGCGTGTGTAGCTGTACCTGTACACACCATCCAAGCTCTGACTCAACGCCCAGACGTAACAAGGCCGTTATTACGGCCAGAGGTGGTTGCTTTGGGTACTGATGTCTCAGGATCTATGCACCCAAATTGCGCGAAAATGTAATCACATGTCAGTTCTAGTACATTATATTTGTCCAATGAATACCCTTTTATCATCCGCATTTCTTCTTGGTGTAGCAATTTTAATGGCCAGTAGTGTATATTTCGTGGCCCCTGTTGGCTACTGGTCTACGATGTTGCAACTCCCTAGAATAAAGGTTTTTATGCGGCGTATTTGCCAGTAAGTGTCGCGAACTGCACGGATGCGGCGCCGGCGGCTGGACGTGGCAGAGTTTTTGAGGGCGCACTCCGTCTACTTGCCGCGCTGGCTCTGGGTCCGCAGGTAGAGCTCTCGCCGGAGCGGGCCGGCCGGCCGGGACAGGCAAGATGGCGCCTGATTTACCGCCGACAGGATCCTGAGTTATAAGTTCAAACTCGCTGGCGCGGCCCCGCCAACACGCTTGTTTTATTTTCACACACACACACACGTACCGGGCTGCTGGCTAGCTGGCTGGCTGGCTCCGCTTCTTCCCTTTCTCTCTCTCTCTCTCTCTCTCTCTCTCTCTCTCTCTCTCTAACTCTATCCTCCTTCCTATTTATTTTCGCCGCTTTCCCTTTCCCTGGTAGAGCTCGCAGCCAACCCTCCGCCCGTGTTATCGTTGTTCACTCTTCCTCTTCCTCCTCATCGTCATCCCTCCTCGCTATCCGGCTAGCGTCGACGAGCACGCCCACTACAGCGTCCTCACACACACACACACACATACACACACACACGCACGCACGGGGTGTTAAATCTGTCCCCGCGGGACGGGACACGTTCTCCGTAACACTGCACACTCTCGCCGCATTCTTCCCCACGCCGCGTCGCCTCTCGGTACGGGAACAGTTTCACAGCGCTGTACGATCTGTTCTAGTGGTGTCCGCGAGAGTAAGTTTCCCACACGGATAAAAGCCCGCCGCAGACCGTGCGTCGCGACGCGCGATTGCTCGCGTGCTTGACGAATGGAAAATGGTTGCTATCGCGTGGGGAAATTGACAGTTTTTTGCCGCTCGCACTACGGGAGTCTCTGCGCCTTAAGGGGCTCCGGAACGCCCTACACTTGCAATGTTAAAATAACGCTTATAAATTACATCTTTCCTCACAAAGTATTTGAGGTAGGAAGTTGACCTTTTTACAGATTATTTATTGGAATATGGGCTACAACTTAACACAGGGATTTTACAAAATTTTAGTTCAGTTATTAAAGATGATTTTTTTTCAATTGTAATGAAAATTCACAACATTTTTTTGCAATTTTTTATTTATATATTCAAAAATATACAGTTTTTTTTTGGAAAAAGGCTGTGTTACGTTATGCAGAAGGTACTGTGTAACATTTACTGAAAGTTTGAAACAAATATGTTTGGAAGATCCTTAGAAAACATGTAATTGGTATGAGAAAATAAAAGTTTTGGGAATCGAGCGACAAAGATTGGATTAACTTTTTAGTGCATTCCAGGTCCATAGGATGGATTATCTTCATCCTCTGCAAACTCCTCCTCCAGCTTCCTCTTGTTCCTCCTCCTGTTTACTCTTGCTTGTATTTCTAGACTCTTTACAGCCCTGTCTGCAGCCCGAAGGCGTTCCTTGTCTAAAGCAAGCATCGCTTGTACCATGTTAGAACGTATCTTCATTCCCATATTTCTAAATACCTTGCACCTTAGAATGTTGCCATCATTGAAAGGATTTCTAATAACTTTACTTTTACTCATTATTATACTTCAACAAAACAGAGACTCAAGAAACAGAATTAATTACGAATATTTTCGAGATAACGACAGAGTAAATAAACATGAAACAATCGACAATCACACCAGCGATATATATTGAACCATCACAGGTTAGCCACAACACATACTTTATCTCACATCACTAAAATGTACCTGATGAACACGGACGTTAATAATAACACCATTTGACAGCAGTTTAACAGCGCCACAGTGGGTCACGCCCATGTAGAACACATTTCAAAAAAAATTTAAAAATAGTTGTAGTCTTCGGAATTGAATAAATTATATATCTATTAAAAGGTAATAGTCTACAGATTCAGAAAACGCAAAAAAGTAAAAATTGAACTTTTCATGATTTTGAGCCTTTCCGGAGCCCCTTAAGGCGACCTGGTCGCGATCGATTTAGCTATGGTCAGGTCATGGGATAGCGATATGCACACATACAGACAGCGAACAACAAGGTATAGAAGGGCAGCGCAGTGGGAGAACTTTCATTTGTACTCAAGTGATTCACGTCAAAAGGTTTCCGGCGTGATTGTGGCAATACGATGCAAATTAACAAATTTTGAAAGCAGAATTGTAGTTAGAGGATGACGCAAGTGACTCTTCATTTCGGAACTCGTTAGAGAATTCAGTATTTCGAGATCCTCAGTGTTAATAGCGTTCCGAAAATACCAAATTTCAGGTATTACCTTTCACCTCGGACAGTATCTTATCTAGAATGAAATTCTCACTATACAGTGGAGTGTGCGCAAACTCCGCTGAACAGTGAGAATTTCATTTTAGAAACATCCCCCAGGCTGTGGCTAAACCGTGTCTCCGCAATATCCTTTGAAAGGTGGCTACACTGAGTCACAGCGCCATAGACTGCGCCAAAGATTATTTTTCCACCGCCTCCACTGGTGCAGTAGTGGTTCAGAAGATGTCGAGGGCAGTTGTTGTTCTGTTGGGCGAGAGAGCCGGCCAGAGTGGCCGAGCGGTTCTAGTCGCTACAGTCTGGAACCGCGCGACCGCTAGGGTCGCAGGTTCGAATCCTGCCTCGGGCATGGATGTGTGTGATGTCCTTAGGTTCGTTAGGTTTAAGTAGTTCTAAGTTCTAGGGTACTGATGACCTCAGAAGTTAAGTCCTAAAGTGCTCAGAGCCATTTGAACCATTTTTTTGGGCGAGAGAGTAGATGCTGTTCGGTTGGTGTAATGTATAGATAGAAGATGCTGCAATTGTCAGAGCGTATTTCAGGAGATGGGCTTTTGATTTATGATGCTGGTGTGATGGAAAATTTTCATCAGTATATAATGAGGTACAAAGGTATTACAGTTTTCTTTAATGACAATACCTCTTGCTCACAGGTACAGTCAAACAAGGCATCTGGCTCCTGTTCATTTATTAGACTTGTAATTCTGGTTTCTATTTGCAATGATAGTATTTGTGGTTTTTGAATTAGTTCATTGTAAATGGTATTTAAATATTTTGTCGTATATAGAAAGAACCGAGCCAGATACATGTACGTTGAGTCGCACTACCACACACAGAACAGTTACACTTGTGCTTTGTTGTTTCGTAGCTTTTATAGTTGCAGGGCACTTAATTGATCAATTGTGTTAATGTAAATTCCTTGTCATTCTTTATTTTTAATTTATGCAGTCAGATTTCGTGCTAATACTTCGTAACCGCTCACACAGCTACTAAAATTATTGCATTTATTCATTAATATTATTAATTAAGCCCCCATGCACCTTTCATTCAGGAGTGCTAGTTCTGAAAGGTTCGCAGGAGAGCTTCTGTAAAGTTTGGAAGGTAGGGAACGAGGTACTGGCGGAATTAAAGCTGTGAGGACGGATCGTGAGTCGTGCTTAGGTAGCTCAGTTGGTAGAGCACTTGCCCGTGACAGGCAAGGTTCCGAGTTCGAGTCTCGGTGCGGCACACGGTTTTAATCTACCAGGAAGTTTCAATATCTTATCAATATAAACGATTTGGGAGACAATCTGAGAAGCCATCTTCGGTTGTTTGCAGATGACGCTGTCGTTTATCGACTAATAAAGTCCTCAGAACATAAAAAAACTGCAAAACGATTTAGAAAAAAAAATCTGAATGGCGCGAAAAGTGGCAGTTGACCCTAAGTAACGAAAAATGTGAGGTCATCCACATGAGTGGTAAAAGGAACTCGTTAAAATTCGGTTACACGATAAATCAGTCTAATCTATAAGCCGTAAATTCAACTAAATACCTAGGTATTACAATTACGAGCAATTTAAATTGAAAGGAACGCAACGCAAATGTTGTGGGGAAGGCTAACCAAAGATTGTCTTTTATTGGCAGGGCACTTGGAAAATTAGCAGACCTACTAAGGAGACTGCCTACACTATGCTTGTCCGTCCTCTTTTAGACTACTGCTGCGCGGTGTGGGATCCTTACCATATAGGACTGACGAAGTACATCGAAAAAGTTCAAAGAAAGGAAGCACGTTTTGTATTATCGCGAAATATGGGAGACAGTGTCACAGAAATGATACAGGATTTGGGCTGGAAATCATTAAAAGGAAGGCGTTTTTCATTGCGACGGAATCTTCTCACGAAATATCAATGATTAACTTTCTCCTCCGAATGCGAAAATATTTTGTTGGCACCGACCTACATTGGCAGGAACTATCACCACGATAAAATAAGGGAAATCAGAGCTCGTACGAAAAGTGCGAAGTGATCCACATAAGTTCCAAAAGAAATCCGTTGGAATTCGATTACTCGATAAATAGTACAATTCTCAAGGCCGTCAATTCAACTAAGTACCTGGGTGTTAAAATTACGAACAACTTCAGTTGGAAAGACCACATTGATAATATTGTGGGGAAGGCGAGCCAAAGCTTGCGTTTCATTGGCAGGACACTTAGAAGATGCAACAAGTCCACTAAAGAGACAGCTTACACTACACTCGTTCGTCCTCTGTTAGAATATTGCTGCGCGGTGTGGGATCCTTACCAGGTGGGATTGACGGAGGACATCGAAAGGGTGCAAAAAAGGGCAGCTCGTTTTGTATTATTACGTAATAGGGGAGAGAGTGTGGCAGATATGATACGCCAGTTGGGATGGAAGTCATTAAATCAAAGACGTTTTTCGTCGCGGCGAGATCTACTTACGAAATTTCAGTCACCAACTTTCTCTCCCGAATGCGAAAATATTTTGTTGAGCCCAACCTACATAGGTAGGAATGATCATCAAAATAAAGTAAGAGAAATCAGAGCTCGAACAGAAAGGTTAAGGTGTTCGCTTTTCCCGCGCGCTGTTCGGGAGTGGAATGGTAGAGAGATAGTACACTCCTGGAAATGGAAAAAAGAACACATTGACACCGGTGTGTCAGACCCACCATACTTGCTCCGGACACTGCGAGAGGGCTGTACAAGCAATGATCATACGCACGGCACAGCGGACACACCAGGAACCGCGGTGTTGGCCGTCGAATGGCGCTAGCTGCGCAGCATTTGTGCACCGCCGCCGTCAGTGTCAGCCAGTTTGCCGTGGCATACGGAGCTCCATCGCAGTCTTTAACACTGGTAGCATGCCGCGACAGCGTGGACGTGAACCGTATGTGCAGTTGACGGACTTTGAGCGAGGGCGTATAGTGGGCATGCGGGAGGCCGGATGGACGTACCGCCGAATTGCTCAACACGTGGGGCGTGAGGTCTCCACAGTACATCGATGTTGTCGCCAGTGGTCGGCGGAAGGTGCACGTGCCCGTCGACCTGGGACCGGACCGCAGCGACGCACGGATGCACGCCAAGACCGTAGGATCCTACGCAGTGCCGTAGGGGACCGCACCGCCACTTCCCAGCAAATTAGGGACACTGTTGCTCCTGGGGTATCGGCGAGGACCATTCGCAACCGTCTCCATGAAGCTGGGCTAACGTCTCGCACACCGGTAGGCCGTCTTCCGCTCAAGCCCCAACATCGTGCAGCCCGCCTCCAGTGGTGTCGCGACAGGCGTGAATGGAGGGACGAATGGAGACGTGTCGTCTTCAGCGATGAGAGTCGCTTCTGCCTTGGTGCCAATGATGGTCGTATGCGTGTTTGGCGCCGTGCAGGTGAGCGCCACAATCAGGACTGCATACGACCGAGGCACACAGGGCCAACACCCGGCATCATGGTGTGGGGAGCGATCTCCTACACTGGCCGTACACCACTGGTGATCGTCGAGGGGACACTGAATAGTGCACGGTACATCCAAACCGTCATCGAACCCATCGTTCTACCATTCCTAGACCGGCAAGGGAACTTGCTGTTCCAACAGGACAATGCACGTCCGCATGTATCCCGTGCCACCCAACGTGCTCTAGAAGGCGTAAGTCAACTACCCTGGCCAGCAAGATCTCCGGATCTGTCCCCCATTGAGCATGTTTGGGACTGGATGAAGCGTCGTCTCACGCGGTCTGCACGTCCAGCACGAACGCTGGTCCAACTGAGGCGCCAGGTGGAAATGGCATGGCAAGCCGTTCCACAGGACTACATCCAGCATCTCTACGATCGTCTCCATGGGAGAATAGCAGCCTGCATTGCTGCGAAAGGTGGATATACACTGTACTAGTGCCGACATTGTGCATGCTCTGTTGCCTGTGTCTATGTGCCTGTGGTTCTGTCAGTGTGATCATGTGATGTATCTGACCCCAGGAATGTGTCAATAAAGTTTCCCCTTCCTGGGACAATGAATTCACGGTGTTCTTATTTCAATTTCCAGGAGTGTATGATTGTGGTTCGATGAACCCTCTGCCAAGCACTTAAATGTGAATTGCAGAGTAGTCATATAGATGTAGATGTAGATATAGGTGTTCATTCTTTCCGAGCGCTATAGGATATTGGAATAATGGAGAAATGTGAAGGTGGTTCGATGAACCCTCTGTCAGGCACTTTAATGTGATTTGCAGAGTATCCATGTAGATGTAGATATAGAGGGCCTTCGCTTGCCGTCCGAGAGCAGCTACGTTTGCGTAGTGTAGCCAGCGATAACGGAAAAGCGACACTGCGTGAAATGACTGCAGAAATCACTGTGGGACGTACGACGAAGGTATCCGTTAGGACAGTGCGGCGAAATTTGGCGTTAATGGCCTGTGACAGCAGAGGAACGATGCGGGTACCTTTACTAACAGATCGACATCTGGTGCAACGACTCTCCTGGGTCTGTGGGGTTGGGTTGGGTTTTTTGGGGGGAACAGACCAAACAGCGATGACGGGGAAGGAAGTCGGACGTGCCCTTTCAAAGAAACCATCCCGGCATTTGCCTGGAGCGATTTAGGGAAATCACGGAAAACTTAAATCGTGACGGCCGGACGCGGGATTGAACCGTCGTCCTCCCGAATGCGAGTCCAGTGTGCTAACCACTGCGCCAACTCGCTCGGTCCTGGTCTCGTGACCATATCGTTTGGTACATAGACGAAATCAAAACCGTGGCCTGGTCAAGTGAGTCCCGATTTCTGTTGGTAAGCGCTGACGGTAAGAGTTCGATAGTGGCGCAGACGCAACTAAGTCATGTTGTCAACAAGGCTGCTGATGGTTCGATAATGGTGTTGGGAATGTTTACATGGAATGGACTGGGTCCTCTGGTCAAACTGAACCGATCATTGACTGGAAATGCTTATGTTCGGCTAGATGGAGACCATTTGCAGTTACACATGAACTTCACGTTCCCAAAGAATGATCTCATGTCACCGGGCCACAGCTGTTTGCGAATAGTTTGAAGGACATTCTGGACAATTCGAGTCAATGATTTGGCCGCCCCTATCGCCCTAACATGACTCCCACAGAACATTTAGGGTACATAATCGAGATGTCAGTTCGTATACAAAATCCTTCATCGCTAACACGATGCAGTTATGGACAGCTATAGAGGCAACAGGGAACTTGCAACGACTTACTGAGTTCACCCCATGTCCTAGCTGCTGCACTACTCCGAGCAGAAGGAAGTCCGACAAGGTATTAGTAACTATCCCATGACTCTCGTCACCTCCAAAACTATTTGTTCAAAGCAAACCAGATTTTGGATATGTATATTTTGTCATATTTTCTTCAAAGTGTATTACATGTATGACAGTACCATTGGTATCACAGTATGAACTGTAAAAAAGGTATGTGATCTGAAAAACGACATTTAAAGAAAATAATATCTAAATACAAGTCAAACTTTTGATTACGTTGGTATAATTCTTGTACGTAACCGAGAGGTTATAATTTAATTTTCCCTATTTAACACGTTGTAACACGGAAATTAATTACCGTACGAGTACCAAACTGGTACCATTAATCATCACGTAACACTTGCGGGCTGAGATGCCGTGGCCCATACATAAAACTCTCCCCTGACGTTTCGCCTTCGACTGCGGAAGGCATTCTTCGAGGACAAGCGGCGAACTGCAACGAGAGCGCGAGTGAGTGCCGTCTATATAAGCTATCCAGAGGGAGCCGCTTTTTTAAATGTTGCTTTTTATCTTTGTGGAAAAACTCACCTCTATAAGGGCGAATCCTTGACAACGTGGGAACAGTTAATGAGCGCGAGAATTCGCCTATTGTCAAAATCCACGGAGAAATCGAGTCGGCCCGTCGATGTAGCCGACACGTCGATAGCAACCTTTCCTTAACACAAGGGAGAGTACTGTCCACCGTCCTTCTCAACCTTTACACTAATGTTTATCCACTTACAGGAAACACGAACAGTTTTCTTTAAGCTCTTTATTTGGTCTTGCCAACAGAGGCAAAGTCCTTTGCAAGAAGCGGAAGTTCACCTGATAGATGCCTTGAAGATGGGTGCTTTTTTTGCATCCTCGGTAAGATCCAACGGTGTGCTTTCCCATCTTAAGCGCTGACAATCGCACCGTAGCTTCAGTACCTTACAGTAAGGAGTACGCCATATGAAAAATGTATAGGTGTCACATTCGGTCAGCAGCATTGCCGTAACACGAGAATGAAAATGTAAGTTACAATAACACCCTTAGAAAGATGGGGTTCTAAGCCACAGACTTATGACAACAATGGAGTTATTGGTGTGCTACTCTGGGGTAGAATTCGCATACCGTATCTGATACAGGTATTCTCAAACCAAACGGAACGACAAGGCACTGAATGTCGGTATTCTCCAGTGGCTAAGGTACACTCTAAGAAAAAAAAAGACACTCTACAAAGGAATTATCCGAATAAGATGGAAATTGGTAGACATGATGTACGTGTGCAGACAGACAAATTGGACGATTTATTCAAGAGAAAGAGCTTCACAAATTGATCTAGACAGTAACGCGTCGATCCGCCTCTGGCCATTATGCAAGCGGTCATCCGTCGTGGCATTGACTGATGAGAGTTTTTGGATATCCTTCTGAGGGATACAGTGCCAAATTCTGTCCAAATGGTCCGCCAGTTGTCTGACCGTATGGCGAGCGACCGTCAGGTTGGCAACCCACCGCTGTCTGGGGCACCTCAAGCTCAGTTCCAAGCAGAATTCATCACTGACGAGAATGCTGGTTTAATTAACGAGATTCCAGGCCCGGACAGCCAGCAAAGACGGGTCTGTAGGCTTCCTGGACTAGGTGGAACACTAAACTGAGTGTCGCTCACCATGCGGCCAGCAACCAGGTGTGTGCTGGTTTGGGATGCCATGCCATTTCACATCGGGCTATCATCCGCGGCACGCTTACAGCACATCTGTACGTCGACGATATTCTACGCCGGTTTTGTAGTCCTTTATGACAAGACATCCATGGCTTACATTTCAGCAAGATAATGCCCAGCCACACGCGGCAAGTATTCCTGCTGCCTGTCTTCGTGGTTGTCAAACCCCACCTTCGCCAGCAAAGTCACTGGATCTTTCCTCATTTGAGAACGTTTGGGGCACTGGGGATAGGGACCTCCAACCAGCTCAGGATTTCGACCATCTGACCCGCAAATTGGACAGAATTTGGCACGATATTCCTGAGGAGGATGTCCAACAGTCTGTGCCAGGCCGAATAACTGCTTGCTTAAGGGTCAGAGGTGGACCGACGCATTACTGACTTACTGAATTTTGTGAAAGTACTTTGTCGTGAATAAATCATCCAATTTTTCCTGAAATTGTAATCATTTGTTTGTCTGTACATGTAGCTCGTATCTACACATTTGGGTCACATTCAGATGATTCCTTCGTGGTGCGTCGTCGTCTTTATTTAGAAGGTAATTCATCATCATCGTCATCGTCATCATCATCATCATTTAAGACTGATTATGCCTTTCAGAGTTCAGTCTGGAGCATAGTCCCCCTTATATAATTCCTCCATGATCTCCTATTCAGTGCTAACATTGGTGCCTCTTCTGATGTTAAGCCTATTACTTCAAAATCGTTCTTAACCGAATCCAGGTACCTTCTCCTCGGTCTGCCCCGACTCCTCCTACCCTCTACTGCTGAACCCATGAGTCTCTTGGGTAACCTTGCTTCTCCCATGCATGTAACATGACCCCACCATCTAAGCCTGTTCGCCCTGACTGCTACATCTATAGAGTTCATTCCCAGTTTTTTCTTTGATTTCCTCATTGTGCACACCCTCCTGCCATTGTTCCCATCTACTAGCACCTGCAATCACCCTAGCTACTTTCATATCCGTAATCTCAACCTTGTTGATAAGATAACCTGAATCCACCCAGCTTTCGCTCCCATACAACAAAGTTGGTCGAAAGATTGAACGGTGCCCAGATAACTTAGTCTTGGTACTGACTTCCTTCTTGCAGAAGAGAGTAGATCGTAGCTGAGCGCTCACTGCATTAGCTTTGCTACACCTCGCTTCCAGTTCTTTCACTACGATTAGAAGGTAATTAACTGATGAAAATCATCATATGCATTTGGTATATAAGAGAGTTTCCATTTTGATGTGATGGGCAAATACTATCAGTCATTCAACAATTACATCAATTATAGGAGAAAACTATTAAGTTACGTAAGTGCACGTAGTGATGCAACCTTTTCCTACATTCAATTTAGACAGTATAACGCAGAATAGACAAAGAATGCAACAGAAGAGTCTGCAAGGGAAACTTGTAATCTTACCGCAGCCTAAAAGGGTAAGTGCAAAAGTAAAGCAGCAGGCAGCCAGGAGCATGTATTGGACACCATTATTCCTGGTCTTAGTTGAAGCAATACGCAGAAGCATAGCATAATTTCGACATCCAGTTAAAACGACACTTAATAGTCGCACTTTGCACAGCAAGGGAGCATTAGAGGAAATGAAAGTCAAGTTAATTGTCAGGACTAACACACCAGTCAGATACTTAAGTATGAAATTTTAATCGTTTACGCTTATCGCCGTTAGCGAAGAAAAATATGTGTGTGGTACTGATTATTCCTTTTCATACTTTTGTCTTATTATGTGGTGGCGTCCTATATGTTTACGAACTGCGATTTTTTTCTAGTTTCGTGCAACTGTTCAGCACTGTTATACATCGTTCTTCAGTTTTTGTTGACAGTCTCTGATACGCCGGCATGTGCCCACCACACAAACATGCCGTCAGTGCGCATCTGCCTCTAATTTGATGAGCCGCTCAAGTGGTACCTAACACTTCACTTTTTAACACCTGACGCTGTTTCGAAGATTATACCCACTTCGCCACCTCATCAGGCATTCACAGCTGCCAGGTAGTAGTTATGCGGTGTAGTAAAAACGACGGCGGAAAAAGAGCGGACACTTACATCTGTTGACGATTATGGGACAGGTGCCAGGCTGCGGAAATTGCACTGGGGTCGTGTTCGGCGGACATTGGGCGGTGCCACCTTTCCGCGGTGAATCTTTCGTCCTTACTTGACCGTTCTCACCTTACAACGAGATGTAAGCGCGCGAACGGGCGCGCGCCCGCGCGCACACACACACACACACACATACACACACACACACACACATACACACACACAAACACACAGACACACACACACAAACACACACAAACACACACGCACAGGGGATGGAGGGAGTGTGTGTGTGTGTGTGTGTGTGTGTGAGAGAGAGAGAGAGAGAGAGAGAGAGAGAGAGAGAGAGAGAGACGGGGGTGGGGGAGGAAACATGGTACGGAATTTCTAAGTATGCAAACGGCAAACTTCCAATTTTCTGTACGTACACCTCTCAGTTTCCACCAGCGTGGAGTAGTTGTTCCGTTGGGGCTAGAAATGAAAAGGAATAGGAAGTGCTACTCTGAAATTAAGAGTGTGCCATAGGAGAGAAATTCGTGGCGAGCCTCAGAAAACCAGTCAGAAGACTAATGACCCAAAAAAAGAAAGAAAGGGGGAATGTAAAGTTTGGAAAGTAGGAGACGAAATACTGGCAGAAGTAAAGCTGTGAGTACCAGGCGTGAGTCGTGCTTCGGTAGCTCAGATGGTAGAGCACTTGCCCGCGAAAGGCAAAGGTCCCGAGTTCGAGTCTCGGTCGGGCACACAGTTTTAATCTGCCAGGAAGTTTCATATCAGCGCACACTCCGCTGCAGAGTGAAAATCTCATTCTGGGAATGTGGTTGGTTGCATTTGCATGGAGTGATCTAGGGAAATCACGGAAAACCTAAATCAGGATGGCCGGACGCGGGATTGAAGGGGGAATGTGGAGTAAGGTTTAATGTCCTGTCAACAGTAAGCTTATTACAGGCGAACACAACAAACTGGCTTCTGTAGTGTATGGTTACAAGTAGTTGGCCTGAGGTGACACAGGACAATTTCAACCTCAGTCCTACTGAATATGTGCTCCGTTTTTTATCTTTTTTCTGTTTTTTTTCTGTCAGACGAAACGATATTTTATGGTAGGAAGTATGAACGGTAGGAGTTTTATTCAGCGACATCACATTTCTCGAGTCGGCAGCCCATGGTCTAGTGGTTACTGTTGCTGCCTGTGGATCACTGGGTCCCAGGTTCGATTCCCGCCTGTGTTAGGGATCTTCTCCTCCCGGCGACTAGGTGCTTGTATTGTCCTCAATTTCTTCATTATCATTCATGAAAGTGGCGAGATTGGACTGAGTGAAGATTGGAAACTTGTATGGGCACTGATGACCGCGCAGTTGAGCGTCCCACAAACCAATCATCATCATCATCATCATCATCATCATCATCATCACCACCACCACCACCACCACCACCACCACCACCACCACCACCAACCAACACCACCACCACATTTCTCGACATTTTCACACAAGTAATCGTACCAAAACCGAAGCGTTTTGGAGAAATTTTTAATGCGAAGCATCAAATAAATTGTCGTATTTCACCAGAATGAGATTTTCTCTCTGCAGCGGAGTGTGCGCTGATATGAAACTTCCTGCCAGATTAAAACTGTGTGCAGCACCGAGACTCGAACTCGGGACCTTTGCCTATCGCGGGCAAGTGCTCTACCAACTGAGCTACCCAAGTACGACTCACGGCACGTCCTACCTGGAAGGTAGGAGACGAGGAAATGGCGGTAGTAAGGCTGCGAGAAAGCTTAATGTATTTTTGTCATTTTTTTTTTTTGGTCATCAGTCTACTGACTGGTTTGATGTGGCCCGCCACCAATTCCTTTCCTGTGCTAACCTCTTCATCTCAGAGTAGCACTTGCAACCTACGTCCTCAATTATTTCCTTGACGTATTCCAATCTCTGTCTTCCTCTACAATTTTTGCCCTCTACAGCTCCCTCTAGTACCATGGAAGTCATTCCCTCATGTTTAGCAGATGTCCTATCATCCTGTAACTTCTCCTTATCAGTGTTTTCCACATATTCCTTTCCTCTCCGATTCTGCGTAGAACCTCCTGATTCCTTACCTTATCAGTCCACCTAATTTTCAACATTCGTCTATAGCACCACATCTCAAATGCTTCGATTCTCTTCTGTTCCGGTTTTCCCACAGTCCACGTTTCACTACCATACAATGCTGTACCCCACACGAACATCCTCAGAAATTTCTTCCTCAAATTAAGGCCGGTATTTGATATTAGTAGACTTCTCTTGGCCAGAAATGCCTTTTTTGCCATAGCGCGTCTGCTTTTGATGTCCTCCTTGCTCCGTCCGTCATTGGTTATTTTACTGCCTAGGTAGCAGAATTCCTTAACTTCATTGACTTCGTGACCATCAATCCTGATGTTAAGTTTCTCGCTGTTCTCATTTCTACTACTTCTCATTACCTTCGTCTTTCTCCGATTTACTCTCAGACCATACTGTGTACTCATTAGACTGTTCATTCCGTTCAGCAGATCATTTAATTCTTCTTCACTTTCACTCAGGATAGCAATGTCATCAGCGAATCGTATCATTAATATCCTTTCACCTTGTATTTTAATTCCACTCCTGAACCTTTCTTTTATTTCCATAATTGCTTCCTCGATGTACAGATTGAAGAGTAGGGGCGAAAGGCTACAGCCTTGTCTTACACCCTTCTTAATGCGAGCACTTCGTTCTTGATCGTCCACTCTTATTATTCCGTCTTGGTTGTTGTACATATTGTGTATGACCCGTCTCTCCCTATAGCTTACCCCTACTTTTTTTCAGAATCTCGAACAGCTTGCACCATTTTATATTGTCGAACGCTTTTTCCAGGCCGACAAATCCTATGAAAGTGTCTTGATTTTTCTTTAGCCTTGCTTCCATTATTAGCCGTAACGTCATAATTGCCTCTCTCGTCCCTTTACTTTTCCTAAAGCCAAACTGATGTTTTTGTGATGTCACAGGGTAAATATAAGGTCGTTGCATAAGATCGTAGCGTTTTTTGATTTGCATGGTGGCATTGCGGATGCTTGGGTTTATTTATCGATTGCCATTTTTTCATTTGTTGTTCATTGTTGCTAATTAAGTTTACATATTGTCATTTTTTTCATTTGGAGATAGTGAGTGGAGCTGTGGGCTTCAGGAAACCCAGTGCCATGGAGAGATATCGGAACATTTCCCACATATTCTTGTGTTTGACTTCAGTAGTGGGTGACAGCAGCCGTGGTAGCCAGAAACAGCTGCCGGCCGCTGTGGCCGAACAGTTTTAGGCGCTTCAGTCCGTAACCACGCGGCTGCTATGGTGGCAGGTTCGAATCCCATAGTGCTTAGAGCCATTTCAACCGGAAACAGCTGCGCCGTGTACAGAGATAATGCCACTGGACAGAGCACGGTAAGAAAATGGTTTTCTCGTTAGCAGGTGGATCGTTTTGTCATTAGTGACTCTCCACTTTCGGAAGTATCTTTGGTGTTCGATGAAGATCGTTTAAAGGCGATAATGAACAACGATCCACGTCAGTGTACTCGAGAACATGCAAACATGGCGAACACTATGATCATTCCATTGTGCTACGTTTGTACGCAGTAGGGAAGGTCCAAAAACCGAGTGTCTGGATAAAGCATGCTTTAAGCCAAAATCATGAAAATCAGGTGGCGGCCGTAACTGGATCTCTGACTGCTGGTCGTCAATTGGCTCGTGAACGATACCAACCATTCCTATTCCCCACCGCTGCTGTGACGCGAGATGGTGTCTTTACGCTAACATAAGGAAAAGAAAGGAATGGGTGAGCCCCAACAAAGCAGCAACGCCCCGTACAAAGACACACGCGTAACCTCAAACCACAATGTTACGCATCTGGTGGAACAGTGGCGGTGTGGCGTACTACGAATTGCTTCCCCGAGGTTGAAAGGTCTCTGTTGGATTCCTTTCATGTTAATTTCTTAAATCTGTTGTCATTTACGGCATAAATTCCTCTTCTAAATTTACTGTGGCGTTTCTGACTATCTGGGAGGAGACTGGGTAGTGGAACGTGTTACTTTTACACATAAACAAGAACGATCTGTCACACTACTATAGTCTGTCTGTAAACTCAAGAGCGAGCAGCGCTTTTGGTGGGGGAAGTGGCCTTTCCCGGAAGAACGCTGCCACCGGCCTACAGGGGCACCCAAAATCTGTTGCCCGTTACCTGTCTAGCGGTGTAGATCGGCGTGCAGTGATATACGTCATTTCTGTCGGTGGGACCTTAGTTGCCAGTGTCAGTCAGTTAACTTTGTATACTTGCTGATATACTTCGATATCCAGAAGTGATGGATAATCGTCTAGCATTGCAAGAAAATGTGCAGAATACGAGTAGGTATTTGCGGAGTAAACGAACTTTCGATCGTCTCTAATGTTATTACAGCTTGTATTAAAGAGGCGACTCAAAAAGGGCTGTTGGCTAATATTACCAGCCCCAATCAAAGGGCTGAAATTTATGCAAAAGTAAGCCTCGTCCAATAGGACGCATAAGGAACGAACGCGAAAATAAGCCACATGGCTTAATGGAATCGCCACAAACGAAAACTAATAATCTTGGGAGGAATTCGATCGTTATAGACAGTTTCAAAATCACGCGAAACCATTGATACTTATGGAACACTAAATCTCTATCTCGGTCATTATTCACCTGATTCTGAGACATATTATTACAAATATATGCGCAATAGATATTCTAAACACTGCTGAAATTTTCTTCGAAACATGTACATCGCTTCTGGACTTATAAGCAAATAGCTTGATATACGAGGTGCGTTCACAAATTAATTTTTATTTTTTGGTAAGAACTTTATTTGTTAATCTACAGCAACGTTATCCTCTTCAAAATATTCCCCGTTGCATACTATACTCTTGTGTCAGTGCTTTTTCCTATTCTCGAATTCTTTAGGAACTGTTTCTTCAGGATAGTTTATAGAGCTCTTAACTGTGCATTTTTAATCTCATCCATGCTTTGAAATGTTTATACCACTTCTATGCCCTTGGTTCACCCATATCAGGCTCACCAAAGGCAATATTTAACATTTCCAAAAATTTCATACACTTTATTCCATTCCTATAACAAAATTTAATACACCTTCTCTAATCTGTTTTTATACAAAACAAATAATCCTTGATGTTACCAAAACACATGTAACCTTTCTGACAACTGACAACAGAATAAATACCCAGTATGTATAACATTGTACACATACTTTCGAGACATGTTTACGAAGACAGTGACAAAAAAGTAGTGCAAATCGGACACACAAAATTATAAATTTCTGCTTACTCTTTAAACACTCTTCGTGTTGCAAGCCTTTCAAAGAAAACTTCCACCTTTTAGTAGAAACACAAAGCTAGAACAAGCCTTATATTCTACAGATTGAGTGCATTATATGGCGTTCGTTTTACGAATAGCAGTAGAGGATCATACAATACATTCACATGAATAGGCATTCGGTTCTATGTCTGTAGTGTAATCCTGACTTCCATTCTTATCTTAATTCTATTTACTCTATAATGTTGTGTTTCGGAAGAAGCTATCGTTTTTTCTATCCCTTCTGGTCTTAATGCATTTGTCTAAAAATGAACGCAGCCGAGACCTGTCTGTACACGGCTTCGCCACAGATTTAAACCGCGCGCCGCGAAAGGGCCGGTACTACGTTGTGAAGCAGCCTGTAGAAGCGCCTTGTGACGTAGCTGGGTTGGCGGAGTGGGGACTCGCCCGCTCGCTCTTCAGTTTACAGTTTTTTTTTAAACACTTTAGAACACAGTTTATATGTAATTCATGTCACACAGTCTCATACGGAACCTACGTCCGCTTTCTTTTATATACTGTATATGATAAGATACTGTCATCCCCCTTCCCTTCTGTGTGAGAGGATGAATGAGCAAATGTATTTCTTGTTGCATGCTTGAGGGTAGCAGACAAGCCTGTCTGCTAGAGAACAGTAGGACCAACGTCGGAACAGGTAGCTACGCTTTCTAAAAGCAAAGAGGTTTCTATCCTTAGTATGGTCCTGTCCATCCCTTGTCATGTTGGTATAGGAAGCTGCCCCTCAGGCCACTTCCATTTGTATTTGTGAGCCACCCCTCAGGAAGGGACCACGTCAGTCTGTCCGTGGCGAGCGTCTGAAGTGGTAAGATCTCCGGCTAAGCGCGTGTCTGCTAAGTCCGTAGGACAATGGATTTCTTAAGTTCAGCCTAACTGAAAATTTAATCACCTTTATTTCAGGTTTAGCTCTAAAATATCTAATGTTATCTTAAATTGTAACGCAGTGTCATTCTAGTGTGAGGTTCAGAATATATTCCGGTAGTTGCTTTGTCACTACTTTGTGAGTAAAGTGGAACCACGTGTTGATCAGTAACTCTAACTAAGATCATCGATCTTAAATGCGGATGTGCGTGAGATTATAACGTCTCGTATTGACAATATTTTTCAATATAGCAACTTTTCTTTATGTTCAACCCACATGGGGTGTACTTTGTGAGACCAGTACCACGTGCTTATACAATTGTTTGACCCATCAGGTTAATAGTAAGACGTTAGTAACCAGTTCGAGGTTTTTCTTTTGTAAATTGCTTTTCCATCTAATTTATTTTAATTATCGAAATTTATTGTGGAGTTGCACTCTTTGTGTAAACCAAGTTGACCACGTGAAGCATGTGGTGTAATCATCAGAGTAGCCCTCAGCTATTCTTTTCGGGATGATTTCACAGAGAGTTAGTACGAATTTAGTATACCAGTGTGTGGTAATTTCATGACGGACAGTATTGCGTTACGAACGTAACTTCTTTGGGTGAAAATTGAATCGGTTGGTTTTAGTTAATTTCCTCTTGCATATGTTTCAACGTTCTTCGTGTGTTATTTTATGAATGCAGTGTTGTATGCAGTCTCCCAATCTTGGCTCCATATTTGATGTGTTCCGTAAGATCACAAACTCACATTTTCGCAGTCCTAAATAAGGCACCAGCTTAGTTATGAATCGAGTTTAATATGCTGAAATTTCAATGATCAATGTTAAAATAAATTTCCAAATATAAACTGATTTATTTCTTTTTATTTAAATTCTCTTTTGTATATGTATATCACCGGTTGTCGTATGACTATTAAAAGATTATAATTAATATTAGTCTGGTTGGGAATTTGGTAAGCTAGACTGGATACCTGGTGAAACAGTTGCGCAGTAATGCAAGGTTAACTTCCGCAGACAGCTCACAGCTTTTAACCCGCTTTTATTGTCTATCAGCACCGCTTTCATAGCAAATTAAAGCAACAACGTTACAAGGTGTAGCCATCACTGCTGTCATGTAACGTCAACAACTGACACGTCTCGGAAATGCAGTCCAAGAACAACGAACAGAAAGACCGCGTGAAGTGGTGATGCCCCACAATAACGCCAGTCAGCACTTTGCTAGCCTGGTAAAGAACACCGTACAGGAGTTGGGTTGGGAAGTCATTCGCAACCATATTATTCAGCTGTTCTCGCGCACTCAGTTTTTCACTTTTTCCGCTCTCTATCTAGCAGCATTCAAGAAACTTACTTTCCGGAAAATGCGCTCCGAACATGACTCTGATGAGCTCTTCACCTTAAAACCACGTGATTTCTACAGTCCCGGTATCTAAAAGTTACCCAAGCGTCGGAAGACTGTTGTAAACAGTGAAGGATAATACACGAGGTGAACAACTTTGCTTCGCTGTTTGCCGATAGCTGGCGACAACGGTAAGTAGCGGTGGAAAGAAACAGATCGCAGACGTCAGGCAGTTAGCTTCGAGCTCGGTCAACATAATCTCATTCGAACATTAGTCGATTTGTGTCTGCATCATAAAGTTGTTCTTGATTGAACGTGTCAGTTTACGAGCCTAATTCTCGTCATTTGCGGGAGGTGTTACTGGTTTGTTTCAATATGAACAAAACAGCGGCTGTGTCTCATAGAATGCTCGCAGGTACGTATGGTAAGAACGCTATAAGTGAAAGAGCGTGTCGTGAGCGGTTTCAACGCTTCAAGAACGGTGATTTTACCGTCGTAGACCCGCATAGTGGTGGAAGAGAGAATGTTTTCGAAGATGCAGAATTGGAGACATTGCTGAGTGAAGGCTCGCGTCAAACGCGAGAAGAATTGTCACGATTAGTGGGAGTGACACAGCAAGCCATTTCAAAACGTCTGAAGGCTATGGGCATGATTCAGACAGAAGGAACTAGCGTCCCGTGTGAGCTGAAACCAAGAGACGCTGAACGCTCTTTCTGTGTTTGTGAAAGTTGTTTCAGAGGCAAAAACGGAAGGTATTTCTGCATCGCATTGTGACCGGGGACGAAAAATGGGTTCATTACGATAACCCTAAACGCAAAAAATCATGGGGATATCTCGGCCACGCTTCCACGTCGACGGCCAAACCGAATATCCACGGCTCCGAGATCATGCTCTGCATTTGGTGGAACCAGCTCGGCGTCGTGTGCTATGAGGTGTTAAACCAAAGTGAAACAATCACAGGTGCTCGTTAATTAACGTAATTAATGCATTTGAACAGAGCATTAAAAGACAAACGGCCGCAATACAGCGAGAGGCGCGATAAAGTGATTTTGCAGCAAGACAACGCTCGAACCCACGTTGCAAAAGAGGTCAAAATGTACTTGGACACGTTAAAATGCAAAGTTCTGCCCCACCCGCCGTATTCTCCAGACATTGCTCCCTCTGACTATCGCCTGTTTAGATGAATAGCGCATGGCCTGGCTGACCAGCTCTTCCGATCTCTTGAAGAAGTCACGAATTGGATAGATTCGTGGATCGCTTCAAAAGATGAACAATTTTTTCGACGCGTGATTCCCACACTGCCCGAAAGATGGGAGAAAGTAGTGGACAGCGATGGAAAATACTTTGAATGATACATGTGTAACCAATTTGTTCCATTAAAGCCTAAAATGTTGGGGAGAAAAAGGCGGAAGCAAAGTTGTACAACTTGTTCTATTGATGGCTGAAGTCTCTGTTATGTGCATCTGCTGTGTGTACTAATTTTATGGAAAAACGCCAGGAACGTATGCACCAAGTTAATACAAACACCACCAAATACAGGACTTAAACTTCGCAAAGAGGTGGACGAACATGTCGCCTGCTCGGTCTGCTTGTATCGGCCAACCACAGCACAAGAACTTGACGTCACACGAACATCGCTCTCTTCACATTGATAGATGGCAGAGTTTCAAACATTCTGCTGGATGAGGAATAAGATATTATCATATGAAATCAAATTCCCTGGCTTCGTAAAGTCACAACCAAGTTTTCACCTTACAACCTAACCTAGACCTAGGGTTACGTTGCAATCAGGCTTTCAGCACAAAACATCAATTGCAAAGCGGTAAAAATAATATTCATTGAACAGTGAAACAAGCTAATTCTATGATCTGCCGCAACGACAAGAAAAGCACGTGTCGTATGCTGTCATTATCTGGTAACACACTAACAGAGCGGAGGCCATATACTGATTTCCGTGTTTGTGAAGCCGAAGTGCCGTATTTGGTGATTTTCGCGTTTAACCTTCTGAAGAACTAAAACATGTATTTCAGTTGAAGCATCAGACAAAAAATCACTCCAATTCGTGTCTTTTCTGGTAAGATTTGTTGAAAAAAAATATGTGTAGGAAAAGTGACGTATAACATTTACTGTACCAAAAACTGTAGAAAAACTAATCGCCAGTCGAAATTAAGAATACTAATTGATACAGATATTCAAAGACACACAACAGTGGCAATAGCAAGTGAAGACTTCGTAGCGTAATACGTTATCAAAGAACACTGCAGACTCCTTATCTGCCCCCCCCCCGTTCTTTTTTTTAATCGTTTAGTCCCGTAGGAGCAAATTGGGGAGCTAATCTCCAAGGTCATGGAACCTGCCAGTACATGAATGTGCAACACGAAAATAATAACAAATAAAATAAAATGTTTCCAAACCCAAAAAAAGAAAAGCCACAAATCCATATAAACGCAATCAGCAATATAACACATGAATCAGCTTAATCTCTCAAGGAACTCCTCGACAGAGTGGAAAGAGTAACTCGTGAGGAAACTCTTCAATTTCGGTTTGAAAGATAGTGGATTACTGCTAAGCTTTTTAAATTCTTGCAGTATATTACTGAAAATGGATGCAGCAGTATACTGCACACCTTTCTGCAAAGGAGCCAAGGAAGTGCGATCCAAATGCAGATTGGACTTCTGCCAGCTTCGCCTCAGTCTACGATGACCTCAACGTCGACATGATCTTCCTCTGTCTCGTTTTTGCTTTCTGTGGCTTATCGAACGTACACCTGATGGTAAACAGGAAACTCGAGACATATAGTAAGAAATAACAGTAAGCTGTACAGAACAGACAGGTTCTGACATGTGTTTCTTAGTTGTGCATTTACCATTCAGTTAGAACACAAACGTAAAAACATGCAGGATACATTCAACGAATACAGATGAACTGTTTTCAAACTACGACCTGACTGTTGATAATGTTTTTAATCTTATTCTGTTATTGCTCCCTTAGTTAGTCATATAAACCTGGAAGTAGACACTTTTTTTATTATAATTAGTGAGAGATCAGTCTGCTGACCAAGTGGTAAAATTAAGTGCTTGCCGCAATACATCAACGATGGAAAGAAAGAAGAGATTAGATTCTTTTGTCCTATCGACATCTGGATTATTAGCGACCAGTCATTGGCTCCGTGGGCAAGGAAAACTTTGGAGCCAACATTACGCTCAAAGACCCTGAAAAATCTGAAATACCGCCCCAAGGACTTTACTTGCAAGCGTTATAGTTCAGTATGATTAAGCATCGGTTTCTTCAACCTCAAGGAAACATTATACAGCTCCCCCTCCCTCCACTCTCCCAACGCCACAAAAAAACCGTAAATGAACCACGTATCCCGCTGTTTACACGACAGTGGAGGTAAGTCGGTAAAAAGTCAGCGATCTTACTTTAATATTCAGCGCATTCCCCTTCCCTTGTTGTAAAAAGTTCCACCAAAAGCTTTTTTGAGCGTTAAATCTTTCGATATAGTCGTATTTTTGAGAATTGCCACTGATAACCACGATGTTCAGTTTTTGTCACCAGTTGGGGACTGGTTTGATCCGGCTCGCTACGATCTCGTTTCCTATGTCAACCTCTACATCTCAGAGCAGCACTTACGTCCAACGTCCCAGAATATACGTTACGTGTATTCTAATTTCTGTTCTTCCCTCACAGACTCAGAGCGTGTCGCATTAAAAAGTTCTATATGGTGTGAACCAGGACTCCACCGAAACATTTTGAGAGGCGGCAGTATGGACCAATAGAAGAAAAATATGTCCAGTAAACATCGGCTATAAAATGCGTACCTTAAGAGCTACGAGTAGTTGTTCATCTTTGATAATGTGAAACACGTCTCTCCCACTGCAAGTTCTTTGCTTTCCATATTTGGGGAGGAGGTAGTATGGGCCAAAATACCAGTAAGAAAAAAATACGCGCTGTAAACAAGGGTTGCAAAATGCGTAACTTAATGGCTATGAGCACTTGCTGAATAGGAGAGATATGTTTCACAGTGAAGACGAACAAGTGCTGATAGCTCTTAATATATGCATTTTAGAGGCCTTATTTACTGGGCATTTTTTGTTGTTTTAAATCACACTGCAAAGCATAGCAATGAAAGAGAAGTGTCTTTCAGTAGCGAAGATGAAAAAGTGCTCAGAGCAGTTAATGTTTGTGTTTTAGAGTCCATCTTGTTATTGTGGCCTTCAGTCCGAAGACTGTTTTAATGCAGCTCTACATGCAACTCTAACCATACAGTAGAGCTGGAAGTCCTGGGAAAAAATTATAGCTGTAGTTTCCCCTTGCTTTCAGCCCTTCGCAGTACCAGCACAGCAAGGTTGTTTTTGCTGGTGTTACAAGGCCAGATATGTCAAATCATACAGACTGTTGCCCCTGAAACTACTCAAAAAGCTGCTCCCCCTCTTCAGGAATTAGGCTTTTTTTCTGGTTTTGGTCCACAGTACCCGCCACCGAAAATTCATAAGTGGAGTTCCGCTTCACCCTTTAAATCAGTGTAGAAGCACTTGGCTGGACGGGATAGAGTGCATCATCTGACGGTAAGCCTCTAGGGCTCGATAACTCGCTAACTGGAGAATAAAAAGTTTGCAAAATATTATAAAACGGCTGGTTGCAGATTTCACGTAGAACGTGTCCTGCCTAAATGCAGTGGCAGTGTTCAACTTTCAGAAGTAATAAGACGAATAAAACGGGTACATTCTTTTTCGTACAGATTAGTCAAGAAATAACAGAAATTGTGTGAATTTACACAAATCAAAAGTATTGCAGCAACGCTCTTTAAGACAAAAACTCCGACACGACATAAATGACGTTGAGACAAGTGATTTAACGTAAGACACACGCGGTCACAAATGTCGGAAAATACCCCAAACGTGGACGACAAATGTTTCACATGTGACGCCACCAGATGACGTGCCTCGCTGCACATGCAAAGGTGGATGCTGTCGGCCTGTCGTACTTTATTATCCCAATCCAAGTTAAGCATTCACGTCGCTGTGGCTCTGGACCTACACGTGTGACTTCGGCGCGTGGGGCTTGGGGTTCGAGTCCTCCGTGTGGCAGGCCGTTCAAATGGTTCAAATGGCTCTGAGCACTATGCGACTTAACTTCTGAGGTCATCAGTCTCCTAGAACTTAGAACTACTTAAACCTAACTAACGTAAGGACATCACACACACCCATGGCCAAGGCAGCAACCGTAGCGGTCGTGCGGTTCCAGACTGTAGCGCCTAGAACCACTCGGCCACCCCGGCCGGCGTGGCAGGCCGTATTTTTTGTATTGCATTAGACAGTTACGTGTTTACACTGAGGTAAGATCTATTATTTTATTTACTGGTCTCGCGGTCTCCGCTGGTTAATTGCGAAGTACAGTACAACAAAAACCTATGAAATGATAATTAAATGGACACCCTAGCTGCAAACAGTGGTTGATGTACTTCATTGGGGACATGAAAATGTGTGCCTCGACCGGGACTCGAACCCGGCATCTCCTGCTTACATGACAGACGCTCTATCCATCTGAGCCACCGCGGGCACAGAGGATAGTGCGTCTGCAGGGACTTATCCCTTGCACGCTCCCCGTGAGATCCACATTCCCAACACGTCCACACCACTACATTCGTAGTGCGCCTAATAGATGTTTGCCCATCATACTCATTACTCGTGGCAGATTAATCTACCAAGTCCCGTACGAGTTCGGGCATAGCGTGTGCGTTCGCACAAGAAGGTCAATGGCCGGGAATCCATATTTTAACTATATATGACGGTAGTATCTGTTCCCGAAAGAACAGTTACCGTGGATGACCATGCAGCTTTGCTAAAAATGAAACGATAATTAAATGGACACCTATTAATTATCATTTCATTTCTAGCAAACCTGCATGGTCATCCACGGTAACTGTTCTTTCGGGAACAGATACTACCGTCATATATAGTTAAAAACCTATGACACTGCGTCACAAGGCAAATACGTATAAGCTTCTACGTTTAGAACAGATCACATTTACAAAAGGTGTTCTAAAACATGGTAGTCTATCGGAGCGACGTGCAGCACTGCCCCCTACCGGGTGGGAGGGGGGGGGGGGTAGGATCGACAAGCCCAATCGCTGCACGTGCTGCCATCTGTCGACGTCACATGTTCAGCATTTGTCATCCATTTTTGGGTACTTCCCAACATTTGCGGGCACGTGTGTCTCAACATGACATTCCTTCTCTTAGCGTTCTCTACCTTGCTTCGGCGGTTTTTAAAGATTAATAATAATGATCCTTTATGTTATACGTACATAAATGACGTTAAGTTACACACGAAGCTCAGAAATTCCAGACTCGATCTGTTACTGAGCTGCTGCTTGCAAGGGAACCTCCCCATCGCACCCCCCTCAGATTTAGTTATGAGTTGGCACAGTGGATAGGCCTTGAAAAACTGGACACAGATCAATCTAGAAAACAGGAAGAAGTTGTGGGGAACTATGAAAAGATATGCAAAATACTAACTGAGTAGTCCATGTGCAAGATAGGCAACATCAAGGAGAGTGTGAGCTCAGTAGTGCCGTGGTCCCGTGGTTAGCGTGAGCAGCTACCGTCGAGAGGTCCTTGGTTCAAGTCTTCCCTCGAGTGAAAAGTTTATTTTCTTTATTCCCGCAAAGTTATGATCTGTCCGTTCGTTCATTGACGTCTCTGATCACTGTAATAAGTTTAGTGTCTGTGTTCTACGACCGCATCGCAAAACCGTGTGATTAGTAGACGAAAGCACGTGCCTCTCCAATGGGAACCGAAAACATTTGATCGCAAGGTCATAGGTCAACCGATTCCTCCACAGGAATCACGTCTGATATATTCTATACGACACTGGTGACGGCATGAGCTTCACATGACAGGAATATGTTGTCGACCCACCTAACTTGTACACTTGGCGAATGGGTAAAAAGATTCTTCTACCTTGCCCGATTTAGGTTTTCTTGTGGATGTGATAATCACTCCCAAAAAAGTGATGAAAACATAAGAGTCTGTCACATAAACTGAAAATAAAAATAAATTAAACTTTTCACTCGAGGGAAGACTTGAACCAAGGACCTCTCTTTCGGCAGCTGCTCACGCTAACCACGGGACTACGGCACTACTGAGCTCAGACTCACCTTGATGTTACCTATCTTGCACATGGACTACTCAGTTTGTATATTTTGATTATTTTTTTTATAGTTCCACCCAACTTCTTCCTGTTTTCTCGATTGATCCGTGTTCAGTTTTTCAAGGCCTATCCACTGCGCCATTTTATAACTAAATCTGAGGGGGGTGCGATGGGGAGGTTCCCTTCTTAGTAGCGGGGTGAAGCAAAATGCAAATTCTATTCTTGTCAATATTATAAAAATACAAAAAAAAGCTGTGCGGTGCTACACAAGAATGCTGAAGATTAGATGGGTAGATCGCATAACTAATGAGGAGGTATTAAATAGAATTGGGGAAAAGAGAAATTTGTGTCAGAACTTGACTAGAAGAAGGGATCGCTTGGTTGGCCATATTCTGAGGCACCAACGGATTACCAATTTTGTACTGGAGGGTAGTGTGGAGGGTGAAAATCGTAGACGGAGACACAGAGATGAATACACTAAATAGATTCAGAAGGATGTAGGTTGCAATAGCTACTGGGAGATGAAGAAGATTGCACGGGATAGAGTAGCATGGAGAGCTGCATCAAACGAGTCTCTGGACTGAATGCCACAACATCAACAAAAAAAGCTGGTGATGATCAAAATAGAGCGCAGAATAGAGTAACGACAGAACTAAATTCCAGCAATATGAAACAACTAAATCAAATAAGCAGCAATTGGTGACTCAAGTCACAAAGCTCTAGAATAATGTTTCAGTCGTACAATACCTGTTGTCGGCCAGAGATGTGATGTGCTTTCCCACGGTGTAAAACCGCTTCTGCTTCGCCAGAAGAGACTATTTGCTGCTTTTGCCACGCGCAGCCTAAACTGCGCTATCACTGAAGCACTGATTTCCTATCTAAAAGCTGCCTCATGCTGCGCAGCTTTACCAACGTGCAATGAATCACGCACAACTCACTTTGCCTACGTTGTGGACGCGCGTTATTCACGCGCTGATACGAACACAGCGATTAAGATGTGACACACACGCACGTAACACATTTCACAACGGAGAAAAAGAGACCTCATTTCACTGGAGGAATGCGGTCCCACGATGCAGTTGACTTCGGCTGGTCTACGAGGTGTTGTTCGGTACTCTCCGTCTTCGTGAGAATCCTGTGGACATCTAACTACAAGTCGGCGCCCCGTCTCTGTGGTTTGCTTCCTCTGACGTCTCAGGAAACCGTCGAACGCGGCGGAACATAACGCCGTGGTCCGGTTTTTGCACCGGTTTCTAGCGGTACGGAGTCATTTCTCCCGGGTGGAAGAAAGACTTCCGCAATAAATGCCTCCGCTGTGACGTTGCGAAGCTTCCAGTTGGTCATCCCTGCGACCTAGTGTGACGCCTGTCTACCGGCAGAACTGTTTGGTGCAAGACTTCTGCGTTCTCCGCCACACGGCAACATGTCCTGTGATTGTCAAACATCCCCCAAAGGAGACTCGTATTACAGTTGCCAAGCGCATAGAAACGACAGTCAGTTGGGGAATACAACCTCTCTGGGTAGCAGCTGTAGAATAGGGCGCTTAAAAGCAAAGTGCTGCAAGTGAGGAAACGTCTTTTCGACTGTGTGACACTTTTGCGTATGCAACTGTCTCTTTCGAACAAGTGGCGGAAACTATGCAATCGTATTCCAAAGCAAAGGAAATCAAATCCTGTTCTGGTCATGCTGATTTTGTACTTACGCAACTCACTTGTCAGGAATGCATTGTATTATATTGGTGCTCTTTCCCACGAAGGCGTTCCCCAAGTTCCTGCTGAATTCTTTCTTGGCAGTCATTAGCGATGTTTATGACATGTACTATTTTCTGCTCTTTGTTGTTAACATGTTCCTCTTTCCAGTCAGTAGCTCAAACCGGCCACAGAATGAACATCTGCTTAGTATCTATGATACGCACCGGAATTTCGTAACACTCTAATGCAGTCCAGTTTTTTTTTTCCCCTAGTCGCATTTACTCCACCTATTATACAGGATAATATTTCTTTGCTCTCGTTAAAACGACTGGTCTCTCTGCACCGACACCGTTGGTGTTCCCCTTGCGTACGGGCGGTTGAGTACGTTCGACTAGGCGTGTCAGTAAAATCCTTCGATTTGGTAGGAACAATAGCGAATACATTTACTATCATAGATGTCTGCTGCAAAAGTGTCATCAGTCAAGTCCGTATTTTCATTATTACAACCTCGTTCAGTGAAATTCCATAGGTTTTCTTTTCCTTTTAAAATTTCCTGTTTTTTTCCAACCACGACGGTAACGTATGTTACGTACACACGTTGACAGATGAACGTTACATTATGATTCAGTACGGACAACTCTCCTTTCAGATTTTTACACACACTGAAGAAGTGCTGAATCCCTTAATAAAGTTCTTCATCAGCATCGTCAGCACCCGCCTAACAAGTAGTGTACGCGCTCGAGGTAATATCTTTACCTATACTGACATAAATGGTTCTCGATGCGAACACACTTTAAAATCTGCCTCATCACCGCCATTACCGGAACTCGTAACGTAACACTTCCGCGACACGAGGGACTTTTTAGCGAGACACGCGAAAGCAAAGTAGCAACGATCCGAAAGCACGCCGATGTAACACTGGACTGGAACGCGGAAACGCACGCCCACACTCTCTGTGGATACTACCGAACGGCCAGGAGAAGGAGAAAAAAAATAAAGGCGAAGAAAACAATACCAGGTTTTTGCGTTTTAGTGTCGTCCCTTTTAGCCCGCAACAAAGGTGCTATCGGCCTAGCCCTTCCGGTTCCTCGAAACCCTTGCACCTCGCCAATTTACGGCGCCAATAAATCACGGCGGGCAGAGTTTTTTGACGCGCGCCGGGTTGACCGTAGATAAAAGAGGAAACGTCAACAAAAGCGGCGAAGCTAACCGCCTTCGGCCGGCTCGGTGCGGCCTTGGCAGGGAGGAGGCGCGCAAGGGGTCTTTGTCGCCGGCGCATTCCACCCTCTGCCACCCACCGCCCCTCCTACCGCCTCCCGCGGTTTTACGGGACGGCCATAAAACGGACGCGAAAGACAAGGGCAGTCTATCAGCTCACCTGATGGACGGAAGCGGCCGATTGCGGCAGCTCTCCAAGACGGAGCAGCGTCTGGACGAAACACTCTGTCCCAGAAGACGCGGTACGTTCACATTCAAAACTACTGCATGAAAAATAGAAACGATGACATAAATGACTGATCGAAAAATAAAAATCTGCTTCAATTTTTCCATCACCTCTCCTCCTCCTTTTTGCAACGACTCCAGCCAACTGTGGACCACAATTTCGAATAAACTGCCTATTTGCTTCTGTCTCGAGTTCTTCGGCCGACGTCCGTCTGATGATTTTACTGACGTTTTGCCAGCACGAGTGGCTGGCATTGTTGTAAAATCATCAGACGGACGTTTGCCGAAGAACCCGAGACAGAAGCAAATAGGCAGTTTGTCAACAAGTGGCCACGTAAGCCTTAACAATTTTGAATTTCAAATAAGTTTTTCTTCCTGTCTCACTATTACTTTTTCTCTCTTCCGTTCTCCTATTGTTTCTGTTGCTAGCTGCAGATTCATCAACGTTTCCTCCTTTTTTCTGAAAAACCGTTGAAGTATTTCGTTTCGGTTCTGAATTTCTCTCTCGGTCTTGAATGTCTTCTTCAGCTAAAAATCTTTTTTTTTTTCATGTAGGGCTCCACATCCGCGAATTTTTCGTTTAACAAATATTTACTTCATAATCTTGAACACGGCAGCAGTCAGCAACTGTAGAGTCATGGACTCAATAGGAATCATTCAGTTAACCAACTATACGTCGAAAGTTTATTCACACCTATACCTATGTTTCGAGAAATATCTATGTTTCGAGGTTGATATCTGTCGAAACCTACGTAAAGGTTTCTATCAGTGAAAACCTATGTAAAGGTTTGAATGAGCTTTTGACATGGAACTGGTTGGCTGCATAATTCCCATTGTGTCTATGTGCTTTATCACGTTTCGCACGATTGAAAAATTTCAACCTTAACAAACTGCCTAACGAACTATGAAAAACTGCTGCTAAAAGTGGAGCAAGTTCTTCGCATAATCTCTGCAGGCCGTAACTGGTATCTGATCTGCTCGTGATGCATTTCCTCTACAAATCAATTGTACAATTGTAGTTTCTTTTCTATTCCTCAATCAGTTATCTTGATACTGTATATGTCATTTCTGAGTTGGTAGGATGATTGACATGAACTACCGTGTTACATTCCCCCCCCCCCCCCCCCCACGCCCCCGTGAAACAGCTTCGGAACACCGCGTTCAGTATTTCGACCCTCTCTCCATGATATTCCGGTCCGGTGCCATTACCTAACCGCCTACCGATTTTACATTAGACCAAAACCTCTTAGGAGTTTCTAGTCAGATCAGCTGACCAAACTGTACTTTCAAAGTCAATTAACGATTCTCTCATTTCCCTCTTTACGCTTATTTTATCTTCGACAAGCTTTTGTTTCTCAGCTAAGTTTTGACTTCTCTAGCGTCTGAAATGAAGCTCTCTTTTTTTACTTAGTAACTTTCCAACACTGCTATTACACCAGGGTGGGTCTTTCCCATCCCTGAAGATCTTGGCAGGAACATACACCTGTACTGCACACAGAACGAAGCTTATGAATGTTTTTCGATTTGTGCTCCACATCTTTTTGGTCAGCACTGAAAGTTTGATGTTGACTACCGAGGTACTCCGCAGTTTGTACCCTGCCGCAATTTCTACACAAAAATATACTGACGGGAAAAACATCCGATCAGCAAGAAATAATTAATATGGAGTGATGAAATATCTGGAATACATTCGTCTAGGTAAAATATTCAAGTGATTCACATCGCAAGATCACAGATTAATGAAAGCGAGAGATAAACCATTGCAAACAATCATTGTAGCCGGCAGAATGTTGAATGCAAGCATACGTACGTACATGTGTTGTACAGGTGTAGGGTCACAATTTCTACGATGGAGTTCAATGCATGTGGTCCGTCAATAAAAGGACGAATAACGCTGTTTGTAAAAGACGTTGGATTTCCAGAACGAAATTTTCACTCTGCAGCGGAGTGTGCGCTGACATGAAACTTCCTCGCAGATTAAAACTGTATGCCGGACCAAGACTCTAACTCGGGACCTTTGCCTTTCGCGGACAAGTGCTCTACTAACTGAGGTACCCAAGTGCGACTCACGCCCCGTCCTCACAGCTTTAATTCCGTCAGTACCTTGTCTCCTACCTTCCAAACTCTACAGAAGCTCTCCAGCCATGTCTTTGTAATATCCTTTCTTCCGGAAGTTCAGATGGCTCAGAGTGCTATGGAACTTAAGTTCTGAGGATCAAAATGGCTCTGAGCACTATGCCACTTAACTTCTGAGGTCATTAGTCGCCTAGAACTTAGAACTAATTAAACCTAACTAACCTAAGGACATCACACACATCCATGCCCGAGACAGGATTCGAACCTGCGACCGTAGCGGTCGCGCGGTTCCAGACTGTAGCGCCTAGAACCGCTCGGCTACTCCGGCCGGCTCTTCCAGAAGTGCTGGTTCTGCAAAGTTTGCAGTAGAGCTTCTGTGAAGTTTGGAAGGTAGGAGACGAGGTACTGGCGGAATTAAAGCTGTGAGGACGGGGCGTGAGTCGCGCTTGGGTAGCTCAGTTGGTACAGTACTTGCCGGTGAAAGACAAAGGTCCCGATTTCGAGGCTCGGTCCGGCACACAGTTTTAATCTGGCAGCAAGTTTCGACGTTGGAGTTGTCATCCGATTGCGTCCCGTATGTAATCAATTCGAGACAGACCTGACCTGGTGATCAGGCAGTCCAAGACAACATGCCGACACTCTGCAGAGAACACTGGGTTGCAATATGTGGGCGAGCATTGTCCTGCTGAAAACAGCTCCTGGAAAGCAGTTCATGAATGGCAACACAACAGACCGAATCACCAGAATGACGCACAAATTTGCAGTAAGACTGCGTGGAGTAACAACGACAGTGCTCCTGCTGTCATACGAAATCGCACCGCAGATCGTAACTCCAGCTGCAAGATCATTCAGCCTGTTGTAATGTTGTTGCAGTAATTTGAGGTGTAAACGGTGCTGATATTCAAGACCATAAAAGTGGGTTAAAAGCTGTGAGCTGTCTGGGGAAGTTAACCTCGCATTACTGCGCAACTGTTTCACCAGGTATGCAGTCTAGCTTACCAAAGTCCCAACCAGACTAACATTAATTATAGTCTTTTAATAGTCATACGACAACCGGTGATATATATATAAAATAAGAGAATTTAAATAAAAAGAAATAAATCAGTTTATATTTAGAAATTTATTTTAACATTGATCATTGAAATTTCAGCATATTAAACTCGATTCATAACTAAGCTGGTGCCTTATTTAGGACTTTGAAAATGTGAGTTTGTAATCTTACGCAACACATCAAATATGCAGCCAAGATTGGGAGACTGCATACAACACTGCATTCATAAAATAACACGCGAAGAACGTTGAAACATATGCAAGAGGAAATTAACCACAACCAACCGATTCAATTTTCACCCAAAGAAGTTACGTTCGTAGCGCAATCCTGTCCGTCATGTAATTACCACACACTGGTATACTAAATTCATACTAACTCTCTGTGAAATCTTCCCGAAAAGAATAGCTGAGGGCTACTTCGATGATTACACCACATGCTTCACGTGGTCAACTTGGTTTACACAAAGAGTGTAACTCCACAATAATTTTGATAATTAAAATAAATTAGATCGAAAAGCAATTTACAAAAGAAAAACCTCGAACTGGTTACTATCGTCTTACTATTAACCTGATGGGTCAAACAACTGTATAAGCACGTGGTACTTCTCTCACAAAGTACACTCCACGTGGGTTGAACATAAAGGAAAGTTGCTATATTGAAAAATATTGTCAAGATGAGACGTTATAATCTCAAGCACATTCGCATTTAAGATTGATAGTCTTAGTTAGAGTTACTGATCAACACGTGGTTCCACTTTACTCACAAAGTAATGACAAAGCAACTGCCGGAATGTATTCTGCACTTCACACGAGAATGACAGTGAGTTGCAGTTTAAGATAACATTAGGTATTTTAGAGCTAAACCTGAAATAAAGGTGATTAAATTTTCAGTTAGGCTGATCTTAAGAAATCCATTGTCCTACGGACTTAGCAGACACGCGCTTAGCCGGAGATCTTACCACTTCAGACGCTCGCCGCGGACAGACTGCCCTGGCCTCCTACCAAGGGTGCTTCCGTATACAAAACGGAAGTGACCAGAGGGGCAGCTTCCTATACCAACATGACAAGGGACGGACAGGACCTTACTAAGAATAGAAACCTCTCTGCTTTTAGAAAGCGTAGCTACCTGTTCCGACGTTGGTCCTACTGTTCTCTAGCAGACAGGCTTGTCTGCTACCCTCAAGCATGCAACTAGAAATACATTTGCTCATTCATTCTCTCACACACTATATAAAAGAAAGCGGATGTAGGTTCCGTATGAGACTGTGTGACATGAATTACATATAAACTGAGTTTTAAAGTGTAGTAGTGTGACAGATCGTTCTTGTTTATGTGTAAAAGTAACACGTTCCACTGCTCAGTCTCCTCCCAGATAGTCAGAAACATCACAGTAAATTTAGAAGAGGAATTTATGCCGTAAATGACAACAGATTTAAGAAATTAACATGAAAGGAATCCAACACAGACCTTTCACTGTCTTGCACGTCAACAGGTCGCTTGCAGACTCTCGACTAACCACCTAACTGTCACTCGGCCGTCACTGTCACCCAGACACAGACAGCTTTCCACAGAAAACACTACAGGCCTCGTCAGTACCGTCCAATGAGCTGTTGCAAGTGGCGGTCGTTTGGGGTCAACGGAATGAACGCTACAGGGGGTGCGACTCGAAGCTGTCCTTGAAGTAAATGATATGTAATAGTTCGTTGTGTCTTTTGGTGTTAACTGCCGCTCAAATTAATGCTCCGGAGCCACACGCCGAACACGACGGTCTTCCCTTTTGGTAGTGCCATGTGGCAGTCCGGAGCCCAGCCTTCTTGCGACCGTACATCTACATCTACGTCACTACTGTGCTATTCACAATAAAGTGTCTGGCAGAGGGTTCAATGAACCACCTTCATGCTGTCTCTCTACCGTTCCACTCTCGAACGGCACGCGACAAAAACGAGCACTTAAATTTTTCCGTGCGTGCCCTGATTTCTGTTATTTTATCGTGATCATCAGTTCTCCCTATGTAGGTGCGTGCCAACAGAATCTTTTCGAAAGCGGAGGAGAAAACTGGTGATTGAAATTTCATGAGAAGATTCCGTCGCAACGAAAAACGCCTTTCTTTTAATGATTGCCACTCCATTCACGTACCATGTCTGTGATACTATCTCCCCTATTTCGCGATAATACGAAACCAGCTGCCCTTCTTTGTACTTTTTCGATGTCATCTGTCGGTCCCACCTGATGCGGATCCCACATCGCACAGCAGTATTCCAGAATAGGGCGGACAAGCGTAGTGTAAGCAGTCT
Source organism: Schistocerca cancellata (assembly GCF_023864275.1). Lineage (NCBI taxonomy): Eukaryota > Metazoa > Arthropoda > Insecta > Orthoptera > Acrididae > Schistocerca > Schistocerca cancellata. The sequence goes on along the minus strand of NC_064637.1, from coordinate 88,258,794 downwards.
CTTTGGTAGACGTGTTGCACCTTCTAAGTGTTCTGCCAATGAATCGCAGTCTTTGGTTTGCTCTACCCACAATATTATCTATATGATCGTTGCAATTTAGGTTATTTGTAATTGTAATCCATAAGTATTTAGTTGAATTTATAGCCCTCAGATTTGTGTGACTTATTGCGTAATGGAAATTTAGCTGATTTCTTTTAGTACTCATATGAATAACTTCGCACTTTTCCTTATTCAGGATCAATTGCCACTTTTCGCACCATACAGATATCTTATATAAATCATTTTGCAAGTCGTTTTGATCATCTGATGACTTTACAAGACGGTAAATGACAGCATCACCTGCAAACAATCTAAGACGGCTACTCAGATTGTCTCCTTTGCCGTTAACATAGATCTGGAACAATAGAAGGCCTATAACACTTCCTTGGGGAACGCCGTATATTACTTCTGTTTTACTCGATGACTTTCCGTCTATTACTACGAACTGTGACCTTTATGACAGGAAATCACGAATCCAGTCGCACAACTGAGGCGATACTCCGTGGGCACGCCGTTTGGTTAGAAGACGCTTATGAGGAACGGTGTCGAAAGCCTTCTGGAAATCTAAAAATATGGAATCAATTTGACATCCCCTGTCGATAGCACCTACTACTTCATGAGTATAAAGAGCTACTTGTGTTTCACAAGAACGATATTTGCTGAATCCGTGCTGACTGTATGTCAATAAATCGTTTTCTTCGAGGTACTTCATAATGTTCGAATACAGTGTATGTTCTCAAACCCTACTGCAGATCGACGTTGGTGATATAGGCCTGTAATTCGGCGTATTACTCCTACTTCACTTTTTGGGTATTGGTGTGACTTGAGCAGTTTTCCAGTCTTTAGGTACGTATCTTTCTGTGAGCGAGTGGTTGTATATAATTGCTAAATATGGAGCTATTGTATCAGCATACTCTGAGAGGAACCTGACTAGTATACAATCTGGACCGGAGGCCTTGCCTTTATTAAGTAATTTAAGCTGATCTGTTACGCCGAGGATATCTACTTGTATGTTTCTCATCTTGGCAGTTGTTCTTGATTGGAATTCAGGAATATTTACTTCGTCTTCTTTGGTGAAGGAGTTTCGGAAAACTGTGTTTAATAACTGTGCGTTAGTGGCACTGTCATCAGTGACTTCACCGTTGTTACCGCTGCCAGCAGTCATGTACAGTGGCCGCATTCCTGACAAGTGTCTCGGCAATAGCGATGAAGGAACATCCAGTTCCTCGTAGCCCTTTTACATGACCTAGTTCGAACTCAGTGAAGTGTTCATAATGGTGTCTCTGGCACCCTAAAGGCAGTTTCGTCCAACATCAACTCTCAACTTCCAGTCTCAAAGGTAACTATCGCTTACGACAGTTACAGCGTGTATTTAAAGCAAAGCTGATTTGCGACTGGCGCGAAATTAGAGTAGACATCATCTTTCATACGTCGAAACACGTCTACCAATCTTCATTTATGTCTCATGACTCCTCCTTGGTGTCTCAGTATCTTTCCCTAACTTTCTTTCCCATTCTTATAACATTCGTAGACATAGATGCTGTCACAGCCTCATGATCATTGATACCATCATGTACGTTAACTTATTCGAGAGGTAAAGATCTGCTTGCCTCTAGCATGTGTAACACATTACCTTCGCCAATTCGTTCTCTATCTGCTGGACGTAATTGTGGCTCGGTAGGCTGCCACGCCCAAGTGAAATTCGGAATCCTTGGATCTGCATCTACATTTTTATCTGCGATCCCTATATACTGGCAGAAGTTCTGTACTGGGTCTGTCAGCCACTCTGTCGATTTCCTAATTCATCAACCAGCTTGGAAATGTCACAGGTTTCAAGCAGCGTATAAGCGCGAATAGTGACGGAGCACACAGTTTTCCACATCCCGTTACGTGAATACCGGGCTGGTCCCCTTGTTCCGCCTCAGTTACACGGCTCGCAGACATCTGAACACTTTCGCACTATTCCATGGATTACCCTCGACGCCGACAGTTGGGGTACACTAATCCCGTCCCGGAGGGTACGGGGTGGCGGCAGGAAGGACATCCGACCACCCCTTAAACATTAAAGTGCCAAATCCGAATAACAATGTCTGACCCTGCGTAACTGCGGGACAAGGCTCAAGCGATAGAATAATGACGGCGCACACTGGCAGGTTTCCATTGTCTGCGCTGGATGCCACCAGACGTCGCCCTACGCACTGACAGTGCACGGCTGGCTGCCCCATCAGTAAACACACCGGTTGACGGCACGTAACGTAACAACATAACACCGTTAGTTAATGTCTCAGGCGGCTCAGAACACCGCAGAGCGAAGTACCACCACACGTACCCCACTGCACTACCTCGCCGATACCGGGCTGTAGGGTGGATGAGGAAGAATAGTCCAGGTTGAGCTCCTTTCGGCACCGAGGTAGCGATGAAGTGGGGACTGTCCCGTACGACCATTTCACGAGTCTACCGTGAATATCGGGAATCTGGTAAAACATCAAATCTCCGACATTGTTCCGACCGGAAAAAGATCCTGCAAGAACAGGACCAACGACGACTGAATATTTAGCAAAAACAGACATAATGTCTTATGGGATAACAGCAATCAGTGATTTTATAATGTTAATTAAAATCCGTCTTGATTGCAAAAAATTTTTTTATTATTCATATGACCGGGTTCGGTTCATTCAGAACCATCTTCAGATCTGATATTTCAGTTACAGGAGTAACCCGTCCAAATCCAGCAACTTTCACATGTTCCGTCCAAATCCAGCAGCTTTCACATGCATGTGAAAGTTGCTGGATTTGGACGGGTTATTCCTGTAACTGAAATATCAGATCTGAAGATGGTTCTGAATGAACCGAACACATGCTCCGTCCAAATCCAGCAACTTTCACATGCTACAGCATGTGAAAGCTGCTGGATTTGGACGGGTTATTCCTGTAACTGAAATATCAGATCTGAAGATGGTTCTGAATGAACCGAACCCGGTCATATGAATAATAAAAAAATTTTTTGCAATCAAGACGGATTTTAAGTAACATTATAAAGACGACTGAATAGACTCGTTCAACGTGACAGATGTGCAACCCTTCGGCAAATTGCTGCAGATTTCGGTGATAGGACATCACCATGTGTCACCGTATGAACAGTTCAACGAAACATCATCCACATGGGCTTTCGGGGCCTAATGCCCGCTCGTGTACCCTTTATGACTCAACGACACAAGTCTTTAACGCCTCCCATCGACCTGTCGACACCGACATTGGACTGTTAATGACTGGAAACATGCTGCCTGGTCGGACGAGTCTCGTTTCAAATTGTGCCGAGCGGATGGACGCATACTGGTATGGAGACAACCTCATGAATCCACCGTTCACACTGGTGGAGGCCCGGTAATGGTGTGGGGCGTGTGCAGTTGGAGTGATATGGGATCCCTCGTACGTCTAGATACAGGAAAGACGTACGTAAGCATCCTGTCTGATCACCTGCATCCATTCATGTCATAGTGCATTCCGACGGACTTGGGCAATTCCAGCAGGACAATGCGACACCCCACACATCCCGAACTCCTACAGAGTGTCTCCAGGAACACTCTTACGAGTTTAAATACTTCCGCTGGCCACCGAACACCCCAGACATGAACATTGCTGAGCATATCTGGGATGCCTTGCAACGTACTGTTCGGGAGAGATCGCGACCCCTTCGTACTGTTACGGATTTACGGACAGCCTTGCAGGGTGCATGGTGTCAGTTCCCTCCAGAATTACTTAAGACATTAATCCAGTCCATGCCACGCCGTGTTGCGACACTTCGGCGCGCTCGCGGGCCCTACACGATTTCAGTCAGGTGCTCCAGTTTCTTTGGCTCATCAGTGTACATTGATCCCGCAAGAGGAATGACTCGTTTCCTGACGGGACACAGGCCATCGTGTAAGTCTTCAACTAACTAACACGTGTGAATGTGGTGAATATGGCATCGCTGAATATGTAGTCCTCCACTGCAACACACTGGCACACCTAAGACCGGATATAAAATTACATGACCTAAGAAGCACGATAAAAAAAAAAAAATGGTTCAAATGGCTCTGAGCACTATGGGACTCAACTGCTGTGGTCATAAATCCCCTAGAACTTAGAACTACTTAAACCTAACTAACCTAAGGACATCACACACATCCATGCCCGAGGCAGGATTCGAACCTGCGACCGTAGCGGTCGTGCGGTTCCAGACTGTAGCGCCTTTAAATGCTCGGCCACTCCGGCCGGCAAGCACGATAAAAGATAAAAAAAAAATGACATCCCGAACATGCTAGCAGATGTCGTACTTCTAACTCTTTATGAAACTTACAGACAAAACAGACCACACTTAAGAACACTACAAGGCGCAACATATGCAGAAAAAGAAACGCACGTGGCACGAAACAGACTCTGACACTAAATCGGATGAAACAACAGATACAGTAAGCGAACATTACATTCAAATATTAATGTAATATCCATACAATGTCAAAAGAATTGTGTATTTAACATTAGATTAGGACTAATTCATAGCACAATTAATAAAGCAGAACTATTACGTAAAGCAAGAGATATCAGTTGTAAAATCAAATACTTGTAGAGCTGTTTCGGTGACGACAGCCTCGAAGTTTTCCCGAGCGCTCTTCAATGGAAATTCTACGTTTTCAGTGACAAATTTTCTCGTTCACTAACTTCGGTCACACCTTTATTTGCTGTCTATATTCTCTTTAATCATTATGTTTTCCAATCTCTATAACTTATTTTATAACTTTTATTTTAAAAAATAAATAAAAAGGCATTGCAATTGTCAACATACTGTGATAGGTGTAGTTGTGTAAGTAGATTTATATATATTGGGCTGTTTGTGGTAAATAAATGAACAAATCTCTTCTGCCAAAGAAATTCTAACTGTTCACACAGGTACCGGTAAGGTCATGATGACATTCTGCTTCAATTGCAGGGGTCTTCTGCTCGTCGAGTTACCCGAACGTGGAACCACAATCAGTGTGCTGCACTAAGAAAACATTTTGCAGAAACTTCGAACCGTGCGGGAATGAAGTCCGACTGATCATCTACATCTACATCCATACTCCGCAAGCCACCTGACGGTGTATGGCGGAGGGTACCTTGAGTACCTCTATCGGTTCTCCCTTCTGTTCCAGTCTCGTATTGTTCGTGGAAAGAAGGATTGTCTGTATGCCTCTGTGTGGGCTCTAATCTCTCTGATTTTATCCTCATGGTCTCTTCGCGAGATATACGTAGGAGGGAGCAATATACTGCTTGACTCTTCGGAGAAGGTATGTTCTCGAAACTTTAACAAAAGCCCGTACCGAGCTACTGAGCGTCTCTCCTGCAGAGTCTTACACTGGAGTTTATCTATCATCTCCGTAACGCTTTCGCGATTACTAAATGATCCTGTAACGGAGCGCGCTGCTCTCCGTTGGATCTTCTCTATATCTTCTATCAACCCTATCTGGTACGGATCCCACACTGCTGAGCAGTATTCAAGCAGTGGGCGAACAAGCGTACTGTAACCTACTTCCTTTGTTTTCGGATTGCATTTCCTTAGGATTCTTCCAATGAATCTCAGTCTGGCATCTGCTTTACCGACGATCAACATTATATGCTTATTCCATTTTAAATCACTGCTAATGCGTACTCCCAGATAATTTATGGTATTAACTGCTTCCAGTTGCTGACCTATTTTGTAGCTAAATGATAAAGGATCTATTTTTCTGTGTATTCGAAGCACATTACACTTGTCTACATTAAGATTCAATTGCCATTCCCTGCACCATGCGTCAATTCGCTGCAGATCCTCCTGCATTTCAGTGCAATTTTCCATTGTTACAACCTCTCGATACACCACAGCATCATCTGCAAAAAGCCTCAGTGAACTTCTGATGTCATCCACCAGGTCATTTATGCATATTGTGAATAGCAACGGTCCTATGACACTCCCCTGCGGCACACCTGAAATCACTCTTACTTCGGATAAAGCCTATCCCCACAGTGCGCATAGGACCAAGGTTATGCTTTAGCAGTTTGGTTGGGAAACGCTGCTACTTCCTCTGTACAGCACGCATCTTTCACCGCGCTATTTTTCCCATCTTCGGCGACCTGATGAAAGACGTGCGTTGACGTCGGTCCCAGTCGGACAGAGAAGTCCAAGAGAGGCTGCGGTTGTGGATCCGTAAGCGGCCGACCGCGTTCTACGTAACAGGAATTGATTGTCTTGTCTCCCAGCGTCATAAATGTCTTAACACGTGTGGCGATTACTTTTGGATGGAAACTTTCCATGGTTGCCAAGTGGCGGGTGTTCGGTTTTCAACTGACTGCCCCTTACATGTAAGCGAGTGTTCGAAATACCTGCCGTCTACTACTGTACGCGTTTACCATCGCTGGTGCAGAGAGTTCTGGACAGACTGAACAGCTTCGTTCGATACCTTTGCATGTGCAGCAGGAGTGTGTAACGGAACATATTAAAGGCTTTACTTTACCGAAGTATGCGATACCCTCCAAATGCAACCAGTTTAACGAGTATTTATGATTATAGCAAAGGTATTGTGTATGTTAACAATGATTGCATAACATGTCTCCATAAACAGTCAACTCATTAAATTATACTGAGTAACTGACCCACGCAAAAGTTTATATCACTTGATCACTGATACAGCAAATGTCATCATGTAAAAACACTAAGTTCATCTTAAATAATTAATATGAAGTACGAAAAATAGTGGCCAACTTAGGTATTTTGGATCTCCTTAACTAAAAATCACCCAGTGAAACCTATTTGTTCACTAGGAGCGTTTTCACTCAGTATTCACGTAATCAATCCTATTTTAGACGAAAACCAATGTAATTCTTAATAATTCATGTTATTTACTTATTTATGCAAATTAGAGAAGTCTTCTAAAGTCTGCTAAAGTCTTCTAAAGTCTTCTAAAAAACGGCCTTTTTGTAACAAAGAATTATTCTGTCAAGTCAACAAATCTGTCTGTCATTTTAATAATATGTTAAATTATGTCACTCGATGCAAATTAATAACTTTTCTGCACAAATTATGATAACAGATGTACATGTGACTTGTAAACTATATCTCTTTTTAGTAGTTCTTTGACAATGTTATAAATACAAGCACCAAGAACGGTCGGGAAGCAGTCGGAATGTCACTTTGGTAAAGTGTGTTTGTGTGTTATTGTTTGAGGTGGATAAACAATGCAAAGAACATGTAACGCAAGTACTACTTTGTGTTGAGTCATGTCTTTGGTGGACAGTGGAATTAAGATGGCCACCAGAATAACAAATATTTGAAGTTTACATATTTGTTGGTTTCGCTCGTTCTTTATCATCAAAAGCACATAAAAAACACGGGACCTCATGTTTTTAACCCTAGACAACCAGATGTAGAGCCAACATCAGCATCGAGAGACAGCAGCGATCCAGCAAGTAGCAGCGATTACCACAACACAATGCATTTTAATGGCGCCAACCTAACATCAAGTGCTAACAAGCTCCGTAAATGGGAGTGAAATAGTGCGATTATAGCAATTAGCAATATCTACGACCAGGCGACCATTACAAGTGCGATGTTTCAAATCCTCTAGGGTCATCGGAACTAGCGCGGAGACTTCATCTTCGAGTCTACCCCAGAGAAAAATTACCAGTAGTGACACATCGGGCGAACCGCCCAGACCGACTGACAACGGCATCACATCCTATAGCGACGAAGAAGGAGCTGGGAGAGTGTTTTCCTGGTCGCAAGAGAATACACATTGTGCTGGCACCACATACCTCTAAGTATTTCCTATGATACTTCCTCGGGAAGAACTGGTAGGGCTTCGGTATGGAAGTGTGCATATCTTCTGCTCGCTAAGGTTTCTTCAGGGAAGTGCGGGACAGCGACATAGTCACCAGTAATTCCGCACCACATGCCCACGTTCAACTGTCCCTGATGTTCAACGTGCCTCAGCCGGCGCGGATTCTGAGCAGCTGAATAATGCCTACTCGTTACATTCAGATTTCCACAATTTGTAAAGCTAGCTTCATCGGTAAATATAATTCATGAAAGACAGGACCTGATGTCGCATCAGAACTGAGCGAGAGAATTCCGCGCATTTTCTGCAATCCAGCTGAATAATCCGAGGGTGAAGTGACACTTGGTGCAAGCTTCTTGCGCGAAAAATGCGAAAATACTGGGCCGACTTATTCCATAGTCATTAATAACTTGTCTAGAGCTGAAATGTGGATTACGAGCAACGGGTGCCACGCCTCTAACTGGACGCTTCCCCTTGTCTTCTGTTTAGCATTCCAGTGACATTCCAATAACGACATTTTGCTCATTTGCTGAATTGTCAGTCTTGTTGGACACCACCGATCAAATCTTTGTGCGTGTAACTCAACTTGATCGCGCTGCCCCTGCATTCCCGTACAAAAGTAGCACGTTTAGTTTCTGTTTGTTTGTGAAGCAGCTTTATTTTTCAAAGTAGCCACCACTCTACACATGTGCAATACAGAGACAGAATAAAACCTACATTTCCGCTGTGCCCATTTTGTAACGATATCGCGTCGGCGTAAACGTCTCGTTTATCCATATCCAACATAAAGTATTTCCTTATTTGGGTGACGAACCTCGAACTTCCGCATAAGGCAATAATCAACTTCATGTTCAGAACAGATAAATTCTAAGTTTTAAATATTGTAACTATTCCGAAACTACCAATCGTATTTTGAGGATGAAACGCCGTTGAATTTGCCTCTTTTACAAGTACGGTACTAGCTGTTGTGACTTGGCAAGACAGCCAAGTCACTATGCGAGGATGCCGAAAGGCACGCGTTTAAGCTCACGCAAACTGGCGTGAGGTCTGGAACAGGACAATGTAATTAATATAGCCAATAAGGTACGTTGCTGCTGGAATACTTAACTTTAATCCATAATTGGAGAACATCGCTCTTGTTGATACATTAATAACAATCTCAATATGAACTGGTAATGGCGCCTTGCTAGGTCGTAGCAAATGACGTAGCTGAAGGCTATGCTAACTATTGTCTCGGCAAATGAGAGCGTATTTGTCAGTGTAGCTTCGGTAGCAAAGTCGGCTGTACAACTGGGGCGAGTGCTAGGAAGTCTCTCTAGACCTGCCTGTGGTGGTGCTCGGTCTGCAATCACTGACAGTGGCGACACGCGGGACCGACGTATACTAATGGACCGCGGCCGATTTAAAGGCTACCACCTAGCAAGTGTGGTGTCTGGCGGTGACACCACACTAGCAGCACAAATTCCTACAGTTCCATTTCAAAAGGCATGATGCCGGCATCTCTGCAATTGATATAGCTATGAAAAGCCTCTCTATGTTGTTTAGTGAGCACTTTCTCGGAATTCATCACAGTGAAAACAGAATTACGGCGTACATACGTGGTGTCTGTTCTTCCATCTGAATGATAACGGAATTAATGCGAGACAGCCAATGATCTCTTCAGTGCAAATGCACATCACATGAATTGGCGTCGAAACTGGGTAGCGTGTTTTGAATAACCGATGTGGGATTACGACACGGCTGCCTGAAGATGACGTTCTTGGCGTGGAAACTGGTAGCATGTTTTGAATAAATGACGTTGGATTACAACTCAGCTGACCCGCTGACGTCCCACTATCCTCGATGGATCGAACGAGACTTACGGGAATCGGTGAAACGTCGAGAGTAATGAGGATAGTGATGAAGGGACACTACATGAGTAGTGTGGGCTTTGCCGTAGGTTCGTGAGTAGTGGATTGCGGTGTGAGACTTGTTCGAAGTATTTTCACTGGGGAGAATGCAGTGGGGAAGCCAGTGGGAATTCTGGTGAGATCCTCTCCTGGAACTGCAGGTTATGTAGCAAACGTAAGTTGATAGAGGAGCAGGAGCGTAAGATCTGTGCCCTTCAGGTGCAGTTGAAAAACGCACAGGAGGAGCTAGATAGGATGAGGAGGGAGAAGGGGGTTGGGGAATGGGACCTGGCTGTTGGCAAGAGATCTGCTAGGAGAAGGAGATTTTCAGATAGTTTTACTATTTCTGTTTGCAATAGATATGACCAACTGTCAGAGTCTAGTGGAGAGGAATCTCTAGTAGATGTAGATGTAGGAAGTTTGCAGCAGACCTCAGCAGTTACGGTGGCTAGGACAGTTGCAAAGTCTAAGAGAAAGAAGAAGGTTCTGCTGTTACGTAGTTCTCATGGCAGAGGTGTAGGCCAGCAGTTGCAGGAAGTGTCGGGGAGTGAGTACCAGGTTACGAGAATTGTGAAGCCTAATGCAGGATTGGCTCAGGTGACTTAACATAGGGGGGTTATGTAGGGATTTTACTAAAGAGGATCAGGTAGTGATTGTGGGTGGGGCTGGTAATAGTATTGATAGGGATGGGGAGTATGACATAGACGGTGACCTGGAAAAGATAGCCACCCAGACTGGCAACACGAATGTGCATTTCGTGGAACTGTTTCAGCGTCACGATCGGCCTCATCTTAATACAGCCGTCAAGCGTAATAACATGAGACTTGGGGGTGCGCTGATGACAGAAGGCATGAGTTACATTTCAGCGGTGTCGGTGGCGTCTATCAGCAGGACGGATTTCACTAGACATGGCCTGCACCTCAACAGGTATGGGAAGGGGAGGTTGGCAAAGCTTATAGGTGACAGCATAGGTGGGGGCGGTGGGATCACTCATGGGGAAATTCCTTTACTAGTGGGTGTTAGAGCTGCACCTCTTTTAGATTGAAGTCAGCTGATAGGTATTCCTTCTTAAGGGAAGTCTCTCTAACGAAGAAACCACTTTCGACAAGGCTTAGGTATCCGAGTGATGAGGGAATTAGTATATTTCATCAAAATATACAAGGTATTAAAGTTAGTGAACTGCTTATAGATGTTGACTCTGAAATTATTGGTATATCTGAGCACTTCTTAAATAAGGAGATAATTCAGAGGCTTCCTTTACCATGACACACAGGTTGGCTGGCAGCTTTTCTAGGAGCTCTTTGCGGTGTGGGGGAGTAGCCATGTTTGTGAAAAACGGTATCCCATTTGAGTCAATTGATGCTTCAAAGTACTGCACTGAAAAGGTGTTTGAATGTTGTGCAGGTGTGGTTAAATTTAATGGAGCTAAACTTGTAACTGTTGTTATTTATAGATCCCCAGACTCCGATTTCACAACATTTTTGCTAAAGCTAGAGGAGGTCCTTGGTTAACTTTATAGGAAATACAAAAAGTTAATTATATGTGGTGACTTCAATATTAATTGGATAAGTGATTGTGCAAGGAAAAGGATGCTGGTAGACCTCCGTAATTCATATAATCTTATGCAAACCGTATTCTTTCCAATGAGAGTGCAAGGGAACAGTAGAACAACCATAGACAACATTTTTGTTCATTCCTCATTACTAGAAGGGCATTCTGTTAGCAAATAAGTGAATGGCCTTTCAGATCATAATGCCCAAGTTTTAACTCTAAAAGATTTTTGTGCTGCAACACATGTTATATATAGTTATCAACTTTTTAGGAAAGATGATCCAGTTGCTGTAGAGACATTTGTAAACCTTATCAAGGAACACGAGTGGCAAGATGTTTATAGTGCTGGTACAGTAGACGATAAATATAATGCTTTCCTCAAGACTTTTCTCGTACTCTTTGAAAGTTGCTTTCCGTTAGAACGTTCAAAACAGGGTACTAGCACAAACAGGTAGCCTGGGTGGCTGACTAGAGGCATAAGAATATCCTGTAGAACAAAGTGGCAATTATATCAAAACGTTAGTCAAAATCTAAATGCAGCAGCCCATTACAAACAGTATTGTAAGGTGCTTAAAAAAGTTATTAGGAAGGCAAAAAGTATGTGGTATGCAGATAGAATAGGTCTCAGGATAAAATTAAAACCATATGGTCAGTCGTGAACGAAGTGGCTGGTCTGCAGAAACAGGTCGAGGATATAGAACCAGTGCGTAGTGGGGATGTCCGTGTTACTGATAAGTCGCATATATGCAAAGTATTTAATAATAACTTTCTGAATATAGCAGGTGAACTAAATAGAAATCTAGTCCAAACAGGGAATCATATAGCGCTCGTAGAAAAAAGTGTTCAGAGACTGTTACCTGAAATGCTCCTCCATGATACTGACAAGAGGGAGATTGAGTTAATAATTAAATCACTAAAGACCAAGAACTCTCATGGATATGACGGGGTATCTAACAGAATACTGAAGTATTGTTCTATGTATGTTAGCCCAGTACTTAGCCATATCTGTAACTTTTCCTTTAGGAGTGGTCGGTTTCCTGACCGATTAAAGTACTCGGTAGTGAAGCCACTTTATAAAAAGAGAGACAGGGATAATGTTGATAGTTATAGACCTATTTCTATGCCATCGCTGTTTGCTAAAATTATCGAGAAGGTTGTATATACAAGGTTACTGGAGCATTTAAATTCACATAATTTGCTGTCAAATGTACAGTTTGGTTTTAGAAATGGTTTAACAACTGAAAATGCTATATTATCCTTTCTCTGTGAGGTTTTGGACGGATTAAATAAAAGTTTGCGAACGCTAGGTGTTTTCTTTGATTTAACAAAGGCTTTTGACTGTGTTGGCCACAAGATATTACTGCAGAAGTTGGACCATTATGGAGTAAGGGGAGTAGCTTACAATTGGTTCGCCTCTTACTTTAAGAACAGAAAGCAGAAGGTAACTCTACGCAATATTGAGAGTAGTAGTGATGTTCAGTCCAATGGGCCACTGTGAAGTGGGGCGTTCCCCAAGGGTCGGTGCTGGGGCCACTGCTGTTTCTTATTTATATAAATGATATGCCTTCTAGTATTACAGGTGATTCAAAAATATTTCTGTTTGCTGATGACACCAGCTTGATAGTGAAAGATCTTGTGTGTAATATTGAAACATTATCAAATAATGTAGTTCATGAAATAAGTTCGTGGCTTGTGGAAAATAATTTGATGCTAAATCACAGTAAGACGCAGTTTTTACAGTTTCTAACTCACAATTCAACAAGAACCGATATTTTGATCAGACAGAATGGGCATATTATAAGCGAGACGGAACAGTTCAAGTTCCTAGGTGTTCGGATACATAGTAAGCTGTTGTGGAAAGCCCATGTTCAGGATCTTGTTCAGAAACTAAATGCTGCTTTATTTACCATTAGAACAGTATCTGAAATAAGTGACAGTTCAACATGAAAAGTAGTCTACTTCGCATATTTTCATACGCTTATTGTTTTTGGGGGTAATTCTTCGGATTCAAAAAGAGTATATTTGGCTCAAAAACGGGCTGTTCGAGCTATATGTGGTGTAAGTTCGAGAACCTCTTGTCGAACCCTATTCAATAGTCTGGGAATTCTGACATTGCCCTCACAGTATATATTTTCTTTAATGTCGTTTGTTGTTAGCAATATTAGCTTATTCCCAAGAGTTAGCAGCTTTCACTCAGTTAATACTAGGCAGAAATCAAATCTGCATGTGGAGTGCACTTCCTTGACTCTTGTGCAGAAAGGAGTGCACTATTCTGCTGCATCCATTTTCAGTAAGCTACCACAAGAACTCAAAAATCTTAGCAGTAGCCCAAACGCTTTTAAGTCTAAACTGAAGAGTTTCCTCATGGCTCACTCCTTCTACTCTGTCGAGGAACTCCTGGAAGATCTGAAAAATTAAGCAAATTCCAGTGTTACATTGTTGATTTTCTTCATTTAAACTTACGAATTGTTGCCTGAATACGTTTCTTGTATTTCATTTTATCTGTTTCTACTATCGTGTTATAATTTTATGTATTGACTCGTTCCATGACCATGGAGACTTCTTCTTCATTTGGTCCCACGGAACAATGAATAAATAAATAAATAAAAAATAGAATAAGCTGAGAATTTCGCTCTTACGGGAAGCGTGCTAGTGTAGTCCGTGCAGTTTCCATGATCACTATGTCCTGATGGTTACGGTGGTAAGATCATCTGCCTAAAAAGCAGGAGACCTCTGTTCGAAACTCGAGCAGGCACGAATTTCAATCAGTGCCCACTCGCAGCCATAGTCCTTAATTTCCTTGTGTTAGAATTCATTATGTTAAATGGCTGTCGAAATATTTGTGGTGAACAGCTTAACTGAGTCATCGTGTGTATTCTGAATCCTATGATAAGCTCTTTGACTGTTCTCCCCTTTGAACAACAAACGCGTGAGCCGAAAAAGAAACACCTCTGTTATACCTGCATTCATACCAAGCTGGCTGTAACGAAACATTCGGCGGAAGCTTTACACAAAGACGGAGAATGTTTTAAGTGTCACTGTCAGGTGCTTCCCCATTTACCAGACACTGAACAGAAAGCTGGTAATTGAGAATTCTTTCCTGACTATCTGTGGCGCACAAAAGTATTATCAACTCTTCCATTAAATTCACTGTGTACGTGATTTCTGGAAGTGATGGAATATCTTAATTTTTCTATGATTTTGAATGGGTTTACAATGTTTTTTGCGAATGTTACTAGGCCTGACTTTGTGAAATAGTTACCTGTGTAACAGTGTGCGCGTTTAACGTATCTAGTATTGATATTCTTGCCAGTCTGTCCTATGCAGCAGCTTGAGTAATTTCAACATGTGATTTTTATATATTTCGGAATATAAAATGTGACCCAATATCTCTGTTGCAGTTTACTGTTTGTGGAGAAAGGTACTTTTCCTTCATGTGACCTACGTAGGTTTGCAGAAGATATGCTGGTCACGTATTTCATTGCATTATTAGCTTCTTCCACACAGCGAGGAATTTCTTTACCTTTCCGTTTTTGTACCTGTCTTTCGTCTGTAATTAACTCTCCCAATAGGCCTACCAAGAAGGGGGAAAGGGAGGCGGGTACTTCGTGCGCACCATTTGAAAGCATCGTAATATAGTCTGGTACTTTACATTTACAAATTTTACGAAAAGTATTTGTTGCTTTGAGTGAGTCCTTATATCAGATTCCGTAAATGTTTTAAAATTTTCAGTGAAATTTAACGGAAAAATGGAAGTCTTAGCACCGAATGTGACTTTTCGCAACAAATGTCATTTTCATGTTTTCAGATTCAGAGTCCTTCTTACACATCTCTATAACTTTAGAATATACGTTGTGAGTAAAAATCTACGACAATTAATAAAATTAGTATTTTTCAAAATTTTTGTGGTGATCATAAAATACCCCTCCACTCGGTGTAATCATTACAGGAAATCCGTTGGGGCTGCAAAAATTATGCTGAAAGATATTTTCAGGTTTTGTGCCATATTATACATCACTACTTTTTAAGACGTATGTTGTTCATAAAATTTAAACACATTAAAGGAAATTAGTTTCGTTTATTTTTTAGATCTTTTTAGTGTTGGACACACAGTACACCCCACCCCCGCCCCCCAGCCCCCCTGGTATTACGCGTTGTGGAAAATGCATTGGTATTGCTAGGGTTAAGCTGGGGAAGCCATTAGGTAATGCAATTCGCTGGGCATCAGAACATACAAGGTGTTGGGAGATTCCCGTTACAAGCTTCTAGCACTTGTAGAGAGCCGTGAGTACATTATATTTTGAATAAGAACCCATCTTCAATAACGTCAACGTTTCTGTCCTACGCCGGTTTCATTTCAGGTGTTTAAACTGATCCACTTCTTCTTGGGGACCTGAACTATGCGTGACGCAATACAGTTGTCAGGTAACAACTCGACAGCAAACGCAATGAAACATCCATTTATGAGTTAAGCACAATGGTTTCTATTAACACTTAAACATTACGTGTCTACATTATTCCAGAAGAAAAAGGAACCCAGCGAACTGTACGTACAGAAAAATAACGATGCATTTCAACAGCGTCTCGATGTGACGACCACCTATTTTGTTAGAGACATTGTACCCACGAGGCAAGGTTTGGTACACACTTTTCATCCCACCTGCTGTCTCTTCAGTCGATAGTGCAGCTGCGAGCATATCTTCCTCTGTCTCTGCAGCAGTCTGCTAAATCAGTGTCTGCATATGACCCCACAAGAAGTATTACACGTCATCCTGTCTAACCTTTTGCACATCAGGACAAGCAACTCTCGGGCTTTTCTGTTTCCCCTCAGCAGACGTGGACACGTTGCTCCTCTGAACTGAAGCCGTCGTAGAGCGGAAACGGTACGTTTCGGGACATGGATCTCTATTCAAAATATTAAGTAGTCACTCCACTCTACAAATACAAGAAGTCTGTAGCGTGTATTTCCCTGTATATTTTACTTTCGTCGGCAAGTGTAATGGACGAAGTTAACCAGGAGATTTCCGCGCGGGATTAGCCGAGCGGTCTGTGGCGCTGCAGTCATGAACTGTGCGGCTGGTCCCAGGGGAGGTTCGAGTCCTCCCTCGTGTGTGTGTGTGTGTCTGTGTGTGTGTGTGTGTGTGTGTTTGTTTGTCGTTAGGATAATTTAGGTTAAGTAGTGTGTAAACTTAGGGACTAATGAATTTAGCAGTGAAGTCCCATCAGATTTCAGACACATTTGAACATTTTTTAACCAGGAAATTAAGGATGAGGGCGCAGGAGACAGGGTAGTGGATGCTGTATTGCCGACACCTGTCGTAAGGCAGTCCTGCCACAGAAGACGATTAAAGACAATTACAGGTGTACCGCTGTTATGTTGTAATACGTTTCAAAAAGGTGAGATTATGAATAAATTTTACTTCTGACTGTCGAAATGGTAATCTGTTCCTTTCACTGTATCACGATCGATTTCGATGTTACCAGCTCCATCCTTTATGTAGAACAAAAAAAAAAAAAATGATCGTATGGCATTAATGGCCGGGAGGCCCCATTCCGGGGAGATCGGCCGCCGTATTGCAAGTCCTTTTTAGTTGACGCCACTTCGGCGACTTGCGAATCAATGACGATGAAAATTACTAAGGACACACAACACCGGGAATCGAACCGGGGCCCCCTACGCTACGGAATCGGACTTCTTTAGTACAAAAATTACACAATGCCAGTGCGTACACAGTACAAAATTACTCGTTGATTACGTGTTACAAATTGATGTTATTTTTTTTATGTGAAAAGGTGCATCTGAGTGTGGGGCTCGTAGTCTGAATTCGACCAAAAAGAAAATGAAGATCATTTTTGCAGTCAGAGGCAAATTTACATCACCAAACGGCTCACCTGGTACAAGGTGCACGGTTCCAGGTGCAAGTTGCCTATCTAGCGGTTTTCAGGGGGGCAAGAAAAATTAGAAATGAAGTATTTCATATTATCAGCTTACCTTCCACTCAGAAGGCTGTTGCAAGCAGCGACTGTTATATTGACTTGTAAATAATAGATTTCAGCTATCAATCGTCGTGGTTTTTTCATTTTATTGGCAGAGTGAACTGTGGATGAAGCCCGACGAACAGGCATTACACGCATTGATCAAAAATGATAGTGCACTGAGAATGGGTAGTTTCTAGCTGAAATCTAGATGTGCCAATGAAATTTGAAAAGGACGACTGATAGCTGAAATCTATTACTTACAAAAAAATTGTATTTCATGTAATTATTGACCAGATTTAAAAATTTAAAGATCTGACATACTGTACTCATTAAGAGGTGTAATATTATCATAAGGGTTTAACACAATAAGCCAATTATTACAGTTAGCAATTGCGTATATGCGTCGCTCAAGAGAATTAGGGGAACACGTATATGAACGTCCATTATGTTAACTCTGTTTTGATGCAGGCAGTACGTCTGGTCTTGTTGCATGCCTTGGTATCCCGGATAACATGTATCTGGCGTTTCATAATGATTGCGCTTAGCGACTTCAAAGAGACTTCAAACGTATTTTCTACACTTCTCTCTAACATTCCGAATGTGAAACATTGAACTCAGCAACTAATTTTTAAGAGAGAGGATCGGAAAGTAATGCATAATAAATGTTTTCTTCTCTGGTGTTGCAGCTGGGATGCTGAATTTTCGCGACGATATAATTTGAAATTGCGCTACAGAGGGTATTTTGCCTTTATGTGCAGCTGTAGCGAGAGAAGCCTGAACTACATAACGACGTCGCATACATTCCTGTTCACAAGTTGTGAAGATCAGCGAAGAGTAGTTCAATGTCTGAGGCCCCGGAATGAAGTTCACAGAACCACGCGTGTATGGGGACGACAGTATGGACGGTAGCAATCGATGTCGCCATATGGTATGCATTCTTTGAAGAGGGCCCTATGAACCTCAGTGATACGGCACGCTCCGGGCTGCCAGTGACAGCCCCAACCCCGGAGAATGTCGCAGCCACTGAGGCAACAATTTTGATGACCGCCGCGTGCAGCTGCGAACCTTATCGCAGCAGTTCCACACTTCCTATGGTGCGGTGTACGGTATTGTACACTCCTGGAAATGGAAAAAAGAACACATTGACACCGGTGTGTTAGACCCACCATACTTGCTCCGGACACTGCGAGAGGGCTGTACAAGCAATGATCACACGCACGGCACAGCGGACACACCAGGAACCGCGGTGTTGGCCGTCGAATGGCGCTAGCTGCGCAGCATTTGTGCACCGCCGCCGTCAGTGTCAGCCAGTTTGCCGTGGCATACGGAGCTCCATCGCAGTCTTTAACACTGGTAGCATGCCGCGACAGCGTGGACGTGAACCGTATGTGCAGTTGACGGACTTTGAGCGAGGGCGTATAGTGGGCATGCGGGAGGCCGGGTGGACGTACCGCCGAATTGCTCAACACGTGGGGCGTGAGGTCTCCACAGTACATCGATGTTGTCGCCAGTGGTCGGCGGAAGGTGCACGTGCCCGTCGACCTGGGACCGGACCGCAGCGACGCACGGATGCACGCCAAGACCGTAGGATCCTACGCAGTGCCGTAGGGGACCGCAGCGCCACTTCCCAGCAAATTAGGGACACTGTTGCTCCTGGGGTATCGGCGAGGACCATTCGCAACCGTCTCCATGAAGCTGGGCTACGGTCCCGCACACCGTTAGGCCGTCTTCCGCTCACGCCCCAACATCGTGCAGCCCGCCTCCAGTGGTGTCGCGACAGTCGTGAATGGAGGGACGAATGGAGACGTGTCGTCTTCAGCGATGAGAGTCGCTTCTGCCTTGGTGCCAATGATGGTCGTATGCGTGTTTGGCGCCGTGCAGGTGAGCGCCACAATCAGGACTGCATACGACCGAGGCACACAGGGCCAACACCCGGCATCATGGTGTGGGGAGCGATCTCCTACACTGGCCGTACACCACTGGTGATCGTCGAGGGGACACTGAATAGTGCACGGTACATCCAAACCGTCATCGAACCCATCGTTCTACCATTCCTAGACCGGCAAGGGAACTTGCTGTTCCAACAGGACAATGCACGTCCGCATGTATCCCGTGCCACCCAATTTGCTCTAGAAGGTGTAAGTCAACTACCCTGGCCAGCAAGATCTCCGGATCTGTCCCCCATTGAGCATGTTTGGGACTGGATGAAGCGTCGTCTCACGCGGTCTGCACGTCCAGCACGAACGCTGGTCCAACTGAGGCGCCAGGTGGAAATGGCATGGCAAGCCGTTCCACAGGACTACATCCAGCATCTCTACGATCGTCTCCATGGGAGAATAGCAGCCTGCATTGCTGCGAAAGGTGGATATACACTGTACTAGTGCCGACATTGTGCATGCTCTGTTGCCTGTGTCTATGTGCCTGTGGTTCTGTCAGTGTGATCTTGTGATGTATCTGACCCCAGGAATGTGTCAATAAAGTTTCCCCTTCCTGGGACAATGAATTCACGGTGTTCTTATTTCAATTTCCAGGAGTGTATATGAGCTGTTGAAATGTCGTAAAGTTGATGCTCGCTGTGTGGCTAAGAACCTGACAGACAAGCACAAGGTCCAGCTGACGATGACAAGCTTGCATCGGTTAACGTGCTACGCCTCGGAAGGGCACAACTTCCTGAAAGTAATAGTCACTGATGAGGATTCGTGGACGTACCACTACAAGCCCGAAACCAAGCAAGCCTCTATGGACTGGGAACATGCTGGTTCCCCAATACGAAAAATATTAGTAAAGTGTTTGCGACAGTGTTCTGGGATACGCATGGTGTGTTAGTGGTGAACTTCGTTGAACACGAGACCATCGTGAATGCTGCAGCCGGCACTGAAACTTTGGTTGACTTGCGTCGTGCCCTTCGTGACGAACGCCACAACATTAATGTTGACGGTGTCGATCTTCTTCATGGCAACGATCTCCCCCACGCTGTTCCTCCTTTTCGTGAGAAAATCGTCAAATTCGGATGTGAGGCGCTCCAACATTCTCCATACAGTCCGGGCCTTGCACAGTCGGACTTTCATCCATTCGGTCCCGTGAAGAAATTCCCGGCCGGCCAACTCTTTGCAACACATGCGGTAGTGAAATCGGCAGTCCGCTGCGAACGTTGGTGACTATGTAGAAAAGTAGGTAAAATGTGTAAGTTCATATGTGATTTTTCTTTATTTTGTTACCTATCAAACATTTTGGTACTAAAATTATTGAGCATTACTACCCGTTGGGAGGGAAAGAGGGGGGGGCGGGGTGGAGGTTAGTGTTTTGTTCCTAGTCTTATAACTTACCGTACGACTGCATTCCCGCGTCCCATCGCGATGGGAAGTTTGAATGAAAGAAGAGTTTTGTAGAAACGTGCGGGGTCCAGAGCTTTCTTTCTCAGACTATGGCTGCAGATAAAATATCGATTGTTATCGAAATCTATCATTATAGAATGAGATTTTCACTCTGCAGCGGAGTGTGCGCTGATATGAAACTTCCTGGCAGATTAAAACTGTGTGCCCGACCGAGTCTCGAACTTTTTTTTTTGTAACCATATATATTTATTTAAATATATTAACAACGATACATTTTATTCTATTAATCTATTATAGTCCTAGTGTTGGTTAATATTACTGTCATTTTATATGTTTTCCTTTTTATATTTTCCTTTTACGTTTTTCTCTTATTGTTGTTCCTTAAACCCTTTTACATGGCCATTTGTCTTTTTTTTTTTTTTTTTTTTTTTAGGGGGTAGACATTGTACGACAGGCATAACAGTTTATATTTGGCATCGATGCATTGATTTTGAGTTTATGTTTCTGTATGTGATGCACTTGTGATGCCACAGGCACATTGTGTATTCTGGTTTGACCTCTTCCTCTAGTTACACTGTTAAGTGGGACAGTATGAGGGAACGTCACCTTGATAGGTGGAGCAGAAGTGGAAGAAACTTTTTTTACATATACTACAGAATATACCTAAATTGAAGAAGAGAGAAAATTTTGTCATATTACATAAGAGGAGCAGAAAGGATAGTGTGGGTAATCAATAGAATTTTATAGGCACAAAGTAAAGGAAGTCATTTAAAAAAAATATCTAATAATAATAATGAGTAGTTGGCACTTTCCACTAATTAATGCTTGTTTCCTATTCAGTATAGTGCAAATAATGGAAGAAAAGTTAATTAAAAAAAACTGGTAGTACTACTGTGCATACTTTTGACACTGTTTTGGCTGCGAGCATGACAGATGTTTGGTGAGAAGCACTTTGTGTCACTGATTTCGGGACCTTTCCCTTTCGCGGGCAAGTGCTCTACCATTTGAGCTACCGAAGCACGACTCAGGCCCGGTCCTCACAGCTTTACTTCTGCCAGTATCTCGTCTCCTACCTTCCAAACTTTACAAACCTGCGAACCTTGCAGAACTAGCACTCCTGAAAGAAAGGATACTGCGCAGACATGGCTTAGCCACAGCCTGGGGGATGTTTCCAGAATGAGATTTTCACTCTGCAGCGGAGTGTGCGCTGATATGAAACTTCCAGGCAGATTAAAACTGTGTGCCAGACCGAGACTCGAACTCGGGACCTTTACCTTTCGAGTCTCGGTCGGGCACACAGTTTTAATCTGCCAGGAAGTTTTATATCATTATATATAACGGCTACACTTTTCGCTGATAAATCGATATCAAATGGGCAATATCGAGTGCCGATATTTTTATTTTATATTATATTGTTTTCACAATTTTCGGTACCTATTTGAAGTTGTTCTCATGAAATTTTAGTAGAACATACTCTTACTCTCACTGTGTGAAGGAGTCTTACTACGTTTTGAGCTTTCATCACGTCCAGTCTTTGTCACTGTGTGAAGCAGGTATCTGTGACACAGAAGTATTAGTTCGATTGCGCTGAGGGTGACGGTGTGACTGAAATAACAAGATTTCCGATGTGAAGAAAAAAAGTCACCAGTTGCGTTAGAAACAATTTTTAACGCCACTAGATGCTATTTATTCACATCGGCGTTCTTGAAGATCAGTTGCTGAACAAAAATGTAAATCACAAGATTGGACTCTGTGGAAGGTGCAGACGTGTGAGGCGATATGCTGCCAAAATGGGCGCTCGGCGCTGCCAACAGAAACTGAAACGTTTAGCTTCACCACAAATATTGACACTACAGCTGAAAGCTGAAAGGTCGGTGGCATTGGCAGAAATAAAAAATAAAAAAGAGGGAAGTCGAGGTGTCCGGACAAATCCGATATGTGACGAAACCTAACGACGGACCCATCGAACGCCTTTTATTTTTCCACTTACATGCAGTTACCGTTATTAGCAAGGTGGTTGTCACCAAGCGTGAACGTGCATAGTTTTCCTTTCAAACCTTGCTCTAATGGTGATAGGCTGGCTGCTAGTTTGTTGATATACAGATATATAACAATAAGTCAATATTTAAATGTACAGATCTAAAGCTGTCAGTATATTTACGACGTGGAGTCGATATTTTTATGGGCCGATACGTCGATACCTATTCGGTCGACATTAGATACATCGATATGTGGGGCGGCGAGTAGAATTATGCTGTTTATTAATGTTTGGTTTGTAATGTAATGTAGAAAAGATGCAATTCCCGGCCGATGCACCAATTGTGGGGCGGCGGGTGGAATTGAATTGTTGATATATGTAGAATGTTATGTAGAAAAGAAAAGACGCCTTTCCTGGCCGATGCACCAATTGTGGGGCGGCGGGTGGAATTAAATTGTTGATATGGCTCTGAGCACTATGGGACTCAACATCTTAGGTCATAAGTCCCCTAGAACTTAGAACTACTTAAACCTAACTAACCTAAGGACATCACACACACCCATGCCCGAGGCAGGATTTGAACCTGCGACCGTAGCAGTCCGGCGGTTCCGGACTGCAGCGCCAGAACCGCTAGACCACCGCGGCCGGCAAATTGTTGATATATGTAGAATGTTATGTAGAAAAGAAAAGATGCTTTTCCCGGCCGATGCACCAATTGTGGGGCGGCGCGTGGAATTAATTGTTGTTATTTAAATGTTCCTATTATTTATGCTGCCTTTTGCCGTTCTCTAACTACAATATTGGCAACCAGAAAGTGATTAGCAAAACGTGAAGCCTGTAGTTAGAATTCCTAGTGCCCACTTCATCTGAGAAATACACTTATAGCTACAGCTCTGAGGGATTGGGAGATTGTCTGGGATTCATAATCAAAAAACGATCCTGTAAAAATGTTCGCTATATTCTGAAAGTCACAGATGAAAAAAAAAAAATGGAATCCACACAATTCAACTACCAGAGCAGTTCAGAGTCTAATGCGCTGATGCAACTATAACTGTCCAAATTAAATGTTTAAGTGAATGCTCGCCATAATTTGATGAATATGCTCATCAAACGCCACGCTAAATAATGGTAGAATGTCTGTCCCGCGGCGGCACGTGAAAATACGACGTACGCAAACTGAAGATAGATCATTAAAGTCATCCCAGAATTAACACTTCACTCGAAAGGATTTCATGGTTACACGTATCCCGAGTAACTTATTACGGCATCCGAGGCTGTTTATAGCAATGATACCGACGCGACGCGACTCCCGGCACAGGTGGTGTGCTAATCAGCGTCTGGAGAGAACTGGGGACTTTTTTCTCACGCAGCATTCTTATATATAAAGCCGCGGTGCGGACGGCTAAGGGAACGCCTGATCAAATCCGCTCTCCCGACTAGCGCTGGGCTAGTAATGCACCACATTATGTTATTGAATAAATCATCGCTTCCTTTGCTGATGGCCGATGAAGCTCTCAATTTAAATGTGCATTTAACACACAGGTAAGTAATCATAATAAAAGTCTGATGTGGCTAAGTCAAATATTTTGGGCGAGAGAATTAATTTAATTACACTACACACAGTAGACGAGCTCTGAACTTGCCCTTTGGATGTACGCTATCGCTATAGTTTTATAGTTATTCAATTGAAACTTCTCACAGCTTTATAATTATAGCGGATCTCCCTTCTACTTAAATTTAAACATCCTAGCCTTATTTATTCGCCTACATAATCTATCTTGCTTCCTTAACTTCCAAGACAAAAACCAGAAAATCATGAATTTCCACTAAAATCTTAATTTGTGAGATCCAGAAGACTGTTTCTACTAAATTATTATGAAAAAGGAATCTAAATATAAATTTTTAAGTCTCTAGCTCTTTTCTGTTGCGCTGATGATTTTTACAGAAAAACATCCAAGTTTCGAAAATGGTTAAAGTTATTGAACTGACATTCAACACATGTTAATTTAGTATTGCTCCTGACATGCTAGAAACGTTTCAGGTTATTTACTTGATTTTTAAAGTATTGCGCAACATTTATGACGTCAGAGCTAGTTACAGCGGACTAGGCTGGCACACAATGGAAAGACTGACGAGAATTTTATAAGGCGTGAGTAGGCTGCTTCCCTACAGATACTACTATTTTCTTAAATATCGATGTATCGGATTCACGATATTTTCTTAAATAAAGATGTATCGGTTTCACGATATTTTTAAAAATATCAACAGTCCCAGTCACAACACGAGTATGTTCCGTGGTATTATGCCACTGTTTAGAAGTGCAGATAGTGTGGATGCGAAATCACTGGCGTCGCCTGTGAGGATCGCCACTTAAGCCCACAGCCAGTGTGTCCTCCCCTTCCCCGTGACGTAATTTAGCACCGGCCAGTAACGGTGCCCTCCAAGGCCGCGCAGCACCCTTTGCCGATACCGCCCGACCTAGCTGGACACCACCACACGCTGCCAAGTCGTTCTTTTAAGCGATGCGCGCCGCTGCCCATTGTCCTGCGTGCGGTATTGTTTCGCGGGCGGCTTTTTTACGGTCGGTTTTAACGCGACCGAGGTGTGCTTGAGTGTGAGTGTGTGTGAGTGTGTGCGTGTGTTTGTGTGAGGCGATTCTGACCACCCTTGCAGCGGGTGGCGTATCGTCCTTAACAGGCAAGCCCTTCTGAGGCCGCGGGGCGTTCTCAAAGGGCTGCCGCAGCGGGGGAGGGAACCCTTTGCTAAACTCTAAACGAGCGCTAAAAAAGGTGAAGGACAGGGGGTGGCTGCCCTTACGAGAAAAACAGCGAAGCATTCAAACCGTTGACCTCGTCTGCTGCTGGGAACCGAAGTCGCATCGCGTAAGCCAAGACATGTGCAGCCTTGCACCACTTTGGCCTCTTTTCCGCTCCTCCTCTTTTCTTCCTGCCCACCTCATTTCCTCCTCCTCCTCATCCTTTCCTCTTACTCCACCTTTCCTGCTATTCGTCCTTTCTCCCTATAGTTCCATAGGTCAATCTCCACCTTCTTTGCTACCCATTCTTTTCTATCCTACTGTTTCCTCCTGCACCTTTGACTTAATTCTCATCTTCTTCCTCTTAACTACCTCAGTTTCTTCCCTCCTGTCGCCTATATTCCCTCAATCTTCCTATCCGATTCCTTCCCTCTTCTTCCCCCTCTTCCCCCGTTTCCTTTCACTTCTGCTCCCTTTTCTCATAGTCTTCCTTTCGTCCTCCACCTCTGTATCTTCCTCCTACTTTGATATACACCACTTCCTTGCTGCTCTGCCTCTTTTTCCTTGACATTCACCTCCTTCTCCTCTATTTCATTCCTTCTCCTCTCAGCTTCTCCTTTACCTCCCATTTCACCTCCATTCCTATCCCCTAGTTCCTCTCTCTCTCTCTCTCTCTCTCTCTCTCTCTCCCTCTCTCTCCCCCCTCTCTCCCTCCCCCTCTCTCCCTTCCTCCCCCTCTCTCTCTCTTCCTCCCCCCCCTCTCTCTCTTCCTCCCCCCTCTATCTCCTCCCTCCCTCCCTCTCCGTCCCTCCCTCTGTGTATGTGTTCTCATTTTCATTTTCTTCTCTGTCGTATCGTCCTCTCTTCCATTACCACATGTGGGTGCAGTTACAGTGTGGTCCCTGACGATACGCAGTACATGAATCGCTCTCTCGCTGCTACTTTCTCTGTATGACGCTTACAGAACCGACCACACAACTTTCAGAACACTCCCAAAAAACGCAGCAGGCACCAGCTACAGTCCACCATGCAGCTAAGCCCAGCCCGGCGCGAGCCGTCACGCCAGTCTAATTACGGCGCGCCATGTTTACGAGCGGACAAATAATTCCCGCGCAGACTTACGGCCGGCGCGATTACGAAAAAAATAAATAAGGCCTCGCCGCGGAGATACTGCAGGGGGAACACGCGCAGCGAGAGGGAGACAGAAGAGTACACGAGAGAGAGGTAGAGAGAGAGAGAGAGAGAGAGAGAGAGAGAGAGACGAGGGTACGAGGCCTCGCGAGAGCACGACCCACGACCCACTGGACGCGCACCGAGTCAGCCGTGAGTCACGACCGCGACGGCAGCCACGACCACGACCGCGGCTGGGCGTCGTGGCGCCCGCCGGCGCCCTCGGCGGTGGTCGGGACCCAGCTGCAGGGGGAACAAAGTGAAGGGACAGGACAGAGGTCGGCCACTCGCCGAATCCCGGCTGGACGCGTGTTGTCGGCGAGACGGCGATGGAACTGCGATTCAGAGAAAAAGCAGAGAAAGACTGTACCTGTCGCTGTCGCGCGGGGAGAGATATAGTCGGTTTTATCCCGCGTGTAAGAGAGCACCAACTCTCTTGCTGCACACGCTCTACACGATCCTGGAACCGGCCAACAAGTGCAAGAGCTGTTCTTTTTCCTATCTGACAAAAACACGTTTCGACAGTTTTGCTCGTCCGTCACGTGGGCGAACGGGGTCCAGTTGC
The DNA here is from genome assembly GCF_023864275.1 of Schistocerca cancellata. Classification (NCBI taxonomy): domain Eukaryota; kingdom Metazoa; phylum Arthropoda; class Insecta; order Orthoptera; family Acrididae; genus Schistocerca; species Schistocerca cancellata. The sequence continues at coordinate 88,231,704 of NC_064637.1, read as the reverse complement.
GCGTTGCACTTGGAAAGTACCAGCAAAAATTCCTCAATCTCGCTCTGCTCCTGGCAGCTCTCATTGCTCAACTTTACATTTCTGTGGCACGTCGTAAAATCAATCTCTTATGGCAGCGATTACCGTTGGATACTATTCTATGTCCAAAATACGAGGGTCACTCCAAAAGAAATGCACACTATTTTCTTTACAATCCATCTTTTATTCTACATGTTGGAAAGTTTTACAGTGTGTAGATACACCCTTTAGGAAGAATATTTTCATTTCTCCACATAATTTCCATCTCTCTCTACTGCCTTACGCCATCTTGGAACCAGCGCCTGTATACCCGCACAGTAAAATTCTGGACCAACCTGTTGCAGCCACTGTTTGGCAGCGTGCACAAGGGAGTCATCATCTTCAAACCTCATTCCACGAAGAGTGTCTTACAGTTTCCCAAAGAGACGATAATCACATGGAGCCAGGTCAGGACTGCAAGACGGGTGTTTCAGTGTTGTCCATCCGAGTTTTGTGATCGCTTCCACGGTTTTTGACTGACATGTGGCCGTGCATTGTCGTGCAACAGCAAAACATCCTGTTTTTGCCTATGTGGTCGAACACGACTCAGTCGAGCTTGAAGTTTCTTCAGTGTCGTCATATATGCATCAGAATTTATGGTGGTTCCACTTGGCATGATGTCCACACGCAAGAGTCCTTCGGAATCGAAAAACACAGTAGCCGTAATTTTTCCAGCTGAAGGTGTAGTTTTGAATTTTTTTCCTTGGGTAAATTTGCATGATGCCACTTCATTGATTGCCTCTTCGTCTCTGGTGAAAAATGATGGAACCATGTTTCATCACCCGTCACAATTCTTCCAAGAAATTCATCTCCACCATTCTCGTACTGTTCCAAAAGTTCGCTGCATACCGTTTTTCTTGTTTCTTTGTGAGTCACGGTCAACATCCTGGGAACCCACCTGGCACAAACCTTTTTTAACGCCAACACTTTCAGTATTCTGCTAACACTTCCTTCCCCTATCCCAACGTAGCGTGACAATTCGTTCAGTGTGATGCGTCTGTCAGAAGTCGTCAATTCGTTAATTCTCTGGACATTGTCTGGAGTGTGCGCAGTACGAGGCCTGCGCTGCGAGGACAATCCTCAATATTGCCGTGCCCGCTTTCATCACGTAACCTGCTTGCCCACCGACTAACTGTACTGCGATCGACAGTAGCATCTCCATACACCTTTTTCAACCTCTTGTCGATGTTTCCCACGGTCTCGTTTTCACAGCACAGGAATTCTATGACAGCACGTTGCTTCTGATGAACGTCAAGTGTAGCAGCCATCTTGAAGACATGCTGTGAGGGCGCCTCTCACGGGAACAGGTTGAACTAAGTTTGAAAACAAGTGGGAAGGATGTATCTACACACTGTAAAACTTCCACAGATGCAGAATGAAAACACTATTTTTACCAATGCATTTCTTTTGGAGTGACCCTCGTACATCGAATGACAGAGAAAGCGAAGCACACAGAAGAAATGGTCAAGTTGTAACACTACCGCCCTGTCGGACGTGCGTTAACTCTATAAAGCCTGTACTGTAATAAGTTCACGGGCTTCACCTTATAAACAAGGATTTTAGTACATAAGTTGACCACGTGTACCTAATGGAAGCAATTCGGACTTATATTCAGTCAGTAACTACAGTGATGCGTCAAGCTAATGTAAAGTATAATTACGCGTTCGCATGGACAAGAAGTACACACAGTAGATATTACCAATGATTGATAATTCGGTCGCCAGCCTAATTAGGCATTGAGTGAGTTTTTCCTTGTACAAGTGTGTGCATGTACAAGCATAATAACACGCAGTAATGTTGCGCTTTATGGCAAAGTTTGGAACCAGAAAGAATCTACTGAACTAAGGTTTTCTTCTTTTGTACTAATTTGTACGAGCTAAAATTACACAACACCACACAGCAATGATTACTACGAACTGCACTTTGTATATTGATCAGACTGAAATCGGGCATAGATTTCCCTAGAATTAGCAATTTTGAAAACACACATACAATGTCATTATTAAAATTGGTAAAAACACTAGTACACTTAGGTTTAATATAGAAATTAACTTTACTGTTTAAATCTGACCAGTACACTTCAAAATGTGCAAGAATGGGCAAGAGAAGGGGGGGCCCTGAAACTGTTCTGGTTGTTATACTGAAACTAGTAAGTCCTGAAGGTAAATTAACACTCAAAATTATCAACCTATGGATAACTACTCTTTTGTCTCGCTTCTGGATTAATTAATTGTCATTATTTCTGTCACACAGAAATTAAATAACATCGCTAGCTCAATTCAAAATTTATCTTCCAATTTAATCACACTGTTGTTCTTTACTAACATTTGCATTACCACACCTAAATTTAAACGTCTTTATAGCATAGATTGGTCTGCAGATAATTTAATACTAACTGTAAACTTTCAATTCGGGATACTCGGGTTACACAATATGTGGTAAGGACCCTGTCTAGGTCAGTGATAAGGATGAGTAACGGCTAAGGCAATTCTGGTAAAAGTCACGTTATTATTGAACAGTTAGAACAGTTTCGACACTGGTCCACACAGATACACTTCTAAAGATGAAATAAATGTTTGACCTGTGCACGTCGGTGCGGCGGATGGCGGGCAGCGAGATAGCGGGCAGCACAGCACACATACAAGCACGGCTAAGGCTCTCACTGCATCGCCACTTTCCTTCTTCCTAGCGTCGTAATCTTTCCAATTTTGTGCCTGAGGAAATAGCCATGCCAAGTAGTCGTCGGAATCGGCCCATCCGAGGCTCAATGGAATCCACTTTTCCTAGATAGCCTCCTCGGTACAGTACATGTTCCTCTGACCGATGCCCAACTCCGACTGTTTTACTGACCCCGTTGTGCCGAACCGCGCCAGTGTGCGTTTTCCCGCGCTCGCCTGCATCCACCTTTTCCCGCTCCCCTACAGTTAGGGTATTCACCACAGGTTTTCTACTACACATATCCTAATGCATTACCTACGTATGGACCAAGTGTTTAAATTACAATTTTCACATCTTACAATAGATTTAACATTAAATACATTTCCCTTTGATTATTACATTGCTTGAAATCTAACACAAATAATAACATTCATTTTCAAAAGTTACTTACAGTTTCTTTAACATGACACGAAAAGAAAAAAAGAATTTCAAAACATTACTTATATTACTTTACATAAATTCAGAAAGAAAAATTTATCTAAATTCATAAGGAAAAAAATTATTATAGGTACAGTTGTTATTGTTACAAAGTGTCTGCATCATACCATTGGCGACTATGAAAATAATTAGTGTTTCCAGAATGAGATTTTCACTCTGCAGCGGAGTGTGTGCTGATATGAATCTTCCTGGCAGATTAAAACTGTGTGCCCGACCGAGACTCGAACTCGGCACCTTTGCCTTTCGCGGGCAAATTCTCTACCATCTGAGCTACCGAAGCACGACTCACGCCCGGTACTCACAGCTTTACTTCTGCCAGTACCTCGTCTCCTACCTTCCAAACATTACAGGAGAGCTTCTGTAATGTTTGGAAGGTAGGAGACGAGGTACTGGCAGAAGTAAAGCTGTGAGTACCGGGCGTGAGTAGTGCTTCGGTAGCTCAGTTGGTAGAGCACTTGCCCGCGAAAAGCAAAGGTCCCGAGTTCGAGTCTCGGTCGGGCACACAGTTTTAATCTGCCAGGAAGTTTCAAATAGTGTTTCAATTATGTGTGACAGGTAGAACGGCCACCAGATTGCATCATCAGTGTTGTTCGTGTTTTGTGTTGATGCCAGGCCTGCTGTCATTGCTGTAACACCACATATCATCAAAGCCCGTGAAATTTCATTTCGTTTCCTCCTCCGCCTCATCTTTGTGCTTCGATTCTGCTGTCAGACAGTGTTTAGGTATCACACATGACAGAAGCATTGTCCTAACACATGAATGAAAGTGTAAGCCAAAAATTACATCGTAATTTAGATAATCTACAGTTCGTGGGGCTCTAAGCCGCCAACTTTAAGAACAACGGCCTTATCGATTTGCTACTAGGCAGCAGAAATATCACATCCTATCTGTTACAAGTCTGTCATCGACGTGTGTGTCGACAGTGCACTGAGTGAGGCTTATTAGTGAATTTCTGGGGCCTACACAACTTCTCGGGCCGTGTCACCCAGCAGGTGTTGCTCTCCCAGGGGTGTGTCGTGGGGTTGCCGCCTGCGTGGAACAAATGAACCTGATCTCCAAGCTCATCCATCCACTAGTTATGCATCAAGCGTCCAGAGATTAAGGGCGAGAAACAAGCTTCACGAAAACAGGCAATACCTTGCTAATGACTCCATCCAAAGCAACAATGAGAACGTGGTAGGCGCGGGTAGTAGCCACGCATTGCGCCCCAACCAGCTGAAAACCTCCCTCTTGGTCACCAAGAGATGTGGAATACCCGGCAACTCTCAATCGCCTACGCTCTGAATTCTGAGGAGCCAGATACAATCCTGAGTAACGGGGATCTGCAGTCTGCACTACCAACTGCGACGGAAGAGAAGCGAAAAATTGGATCGACTCGCCACCATCAGTGTCTTTTCTTTTAAGAGTATTCTACAACATGCAAAGCATAGAATTTTTACGTATTGGAATATTTTTTATATACATTCTTTATATTGTAGAACAAAGGAAACCTGATGATGAAGACGAGCTATCACCGAAACTAATCTAGGGAGAACGAAACAAAGTGTTTGCACGAATTGTCGCCGTTTAACGTTTGACAGCTGTGGCATATACGCGCGACAACCTTTGTACTGCGAGGTGGGACAGATGATGGGTACTACAGTGGCAGCAACATCATACGAGGGTAATCCCAAAAATAAAGTCTCCTATTTTTTTAAATACATAGAACTGTTTATTTCTACAACGGTTTACATGCTGTTCAGAAAGTTACGAACCTCTTCTTTCACCTCGTCGTCAAAGCTGAATCGCTGAGACCACAATTAATGCTGACAGGTACTGAGAGACTCTGAAAAATCTCAAACGGGCAATTCAGAACCGGAGAAGAGGAATGTTGAGCAAGGGCGTACACGTTCTCCATGACAACGCTCGCCCACACATTGCTCGGCAAACCGTTGCTGAAATGTTCAAATGTGTGTTAAATCTTACGGCACTTAACTGCTAAGGTTATCAGTCCCTAAGCTTACACACTACTTAACTTAAATTATCCTAAGGACAAACACACACACCTATGCCCGAGGGAGGACTCGAACCTCCGCCGGGACCAGCCGCACAGTCCATGACTGCAGCGCCTTAGACCGGCAAACCGTTGCTCTACTGCAACATTTTCAGTGGAACATAATCAGCCACCCACCCTATAGCTCTGACTTGGCGCCCAGTGACTATCACCTGTTCCCTAGGTCAAAAGAATATTAGGCAGGAAAGCGATTCAGCTCCGACGACGAGGTGAAAGAAGAGGTTCATAACTTTCTGAAGAACGTGGCGGCGAGTTAGTATTACATGGGCATACAAAAACTGCGACTGCGTCTACAAAAATGCATCGACAGAAATGGTGTTTATGTCGAAAAAATGGTTCAAATGGCTCTGAGCACTATGAGACTCAACATCTTAGGTCATAAGTCCCCTAGAACTTAGAACTACTTAAACCTAACTAACCTAAGGACATCACACACACCCATGCCCGAGGCAGGATTCGAACCTGCGACCGTAGCAGTCCCGCGGTTCCGGACTGCAGCGCCAGAACCGCTAGACCACCGCGGCCGGCAGTTTATGTCGAAAAACAGCTAAAAGTTCAAGCTGTAAACTGATGTAAACCATTGTATCAATAAACAGGTCTATGTACTTATAAAAAAAAGGAGACTTTACTTTTGGGGTTACCCTCGCATAACGATCGTCATTATTAGATTTCAAATATCTACTGAATTCTGTTTCTTAAAACCACATCGGTTTTGATACCATACAGACTTTCGTAAGTATAACTGATACGCGCCTAGTTTGACACTGACGTGCGTAACATTTAAGTAATCTTATTTTTCTGGTGTTATATACACAATACTCATATCGATATGCATACATTTGTTGGTTTATCTTTTGTATCACGTGCCACTGACAGTGGATTCTCCGCCGAATATCGTCCTGAGAAATATTTTATATGCAGCTCATGGTGTACGGCAATTTTTTTCTGAAACAACGAATCAGTTAAGAGAACACGTCAGTGTAGGCTGATTGCCTTAAATGAAATTCAGGAAGGACTGCAAGATGACGTTGGCAACTGCGTGTGCAGAACGGGACTCGAAATCACGTGAGCCGATTTTCTGCAACAATATTGCGTATGTACGGACAACACCAGTGTGAAAAAGTAGGACAGATTATGGTAGATGCAAAACCGAACGGCCACTCGAGCTTTCACTGTGGTTTTTGTGGATCTAAAAGGTAGTTAAGCAGCCTAAAAACAGCTTCAGCTATCCTGCTTCGTGTACTATACTCTGGATCCTCAGGTTTAAACTAAGAAAACGTTTTTGTTTTCCACTAACAGTTCTGAACAATTATTTTAGCCACGCTCGAAAGAACCATTAAAATGATGCCTGTATAAGCATTAGGTATGTTTTGTTTTGTTTCAGGATAACAACGGTAACATGGTAGCAGACTGCCCTCATCGTTTCAGAATCACCGTGTTCGTCACTGGAAAGACAAGAGCAAGTTGAACCACAGACCAGCAGAAGCGGTAAGTACGAAACACCAAATTACTACGCACATGCGTACCTGCGTTTCAAGAAGACTAGTTCTTTCAGGTACGTTACTTCCCTCTTTATACAGGGTCGGCGTTGAAGACAAGATTCTTTTATTTACTACGGTCCTGTGTGTTGACCTCCGTGAGTTGAGCCCCACTCCGGTATTCTCCAACACAGGCGATCCACCTCGTCATTCGTCTTCCCTTTTCTCCGGTACCTTCTATTGCTGGCGCGACTGCATGTGTGAATTAAACGTTCCGCAGTTTCCATCCTTGTTGCCGCCTTGTAGTCAGCAGTACTACTCCACCAGGGGAAACTTAAGGGAACCACACCCGGCCTATCAAACCCATGTTAATTAGGAAAGTATTTGACCCATTTCTGAAAAAAAAACTATTTGATGCAGGACCTTAACATTCTTACTGTATGTTGCAAGATCCTAATTGAGTCAACTGTACTAAAATCTACTTTACTACTGTATTAAAATCTACTGTATCCATTTTATACTTTTTAAGAAATACATTTTTAAATTTATTGACAGAAAGTATTAAGTTTTTTCTGCAGAAAATATTTTTTGTGAACTTCCTAATGGGGGAATTCTAATGAATGTAGTACCAGAGGTGGCTTTTTATTCTATGCAGAGTCTCTGAAAATTTCATTGATTTATCTGTGATATGATGATGATGATGATGATGAAGAAGAAGATGTCTGGATTGTGGGGCACTCAACTGCGCGGTTATCAGCGCCCGTACTAATTCCCAACCTTTTCTCAGTCCAATCTCACCATTTGCATGAATGAGGATGAAATGATGAGGACAACACAAACACCCAGTCATCTCGAGGCAGGTGAAAATCTCTGACCCCGCCGGGAATCGAACCCGGGACTCCGTGTCCGGGAAGCGAGAACGCAACCGCGAGACTACGAGCTGCGGACTTATTGTGATAGTTTCTGATATAATGGGACATGTGTACTGAAAATTTTAGTTTACGGGAAATTGACTTAAAATATATATTTTTTTAATTTGTTACTTACAGTTAATTAAAACTGTCCTGCTGCATATGATGGCCCTTCTTTGGCCTCTAGCAGGTCTTCGAGTGGTGGATGTAGGGAGAGAGATGCCAGAGATTTGAGAGTTTACTTTGAGCGGACAATCTGGACGTGTTTCCGCAAGAAAAAGGAAATTTGTAAGACTGGATGTCATGAACTGATACATATATTATGACTTTTGAAAACTATTAAGGTAAATACATTGTTTGTTCTCTATCAAAATCTTTCATTTGCCAACTATGCCTATCAGTAGTTAGTGCCTTCAGTAGTATGAATCTTTTATTTAGCTGGCAGTAGTGGCGCTCACTGTATTGCAGTAGCTTGAGTAACGAAGATTTTTGTGAGGGAAGTGATTCATGAAAGGTATAGGTTACTGTTAGTCAGGGCCATTCTTTTGTAGGGATTTTTGAAAATCTGATTGTGTTGCGCTAAAAATATTGTGTGTCAGTTTAGTGATGATCAGAATAAGTAAAGAGAGTACTGTCTGAGTACGTTCAGTTTTGCTCAGCTGTTTCAGTATCAAATAACGTAGAAGTTTACCAGCACAGTCTTTCTTTACATACATAGAAGAAGTTCATTATTTTTCCACAGTTCATGCAGTAAAACTACCACATCGCGTTTTAATTTATTACTTGTTTAATACACACTATATTCGCTAGACATTTTGCAGACAGTATTCGCTTATACCATTGAATGTACCCGAAATATTATATCACTGTACGACACATAATTCAGGAGAAATGACGTCTTATGCATTGAAAATCTGTCGCATGGTGCATGACGTTTAGCTCTATTCGCAACATATTTCGCAGACAGAAACCACGTATATCACTGGATGTATCTGTGAAATTATGTTATTGTACAGCACATACTTGAGGTGTGACGTCATTAGCATTGAACTGTGTGAAAATTAAGATGGAGGACGAAATTCGTTAGAGATATGATTGTGATGTGTGTACAGATACCTGTGAAATATGTTAAATATGTGTGAAATATAGTTGACACGGGGGTACGCTGGCAAAGCCGCAGTTAACAAGCTCGTCCTGGCCCTTAGAACGATTGCAATGAAATCTGGTACGCATAATAGTTACGATCTGGAAAAAATACTGTGGGGCCAGAACCATTAGCCTCCTATTGACGTGAGCGTGATAGTGTGGTGACAGAAGTAGGAGGGTGAGATGGACAGACAACAAGGGGAAGGAGGAGAGGGCCACAGATTGGGCGGATGAGCAGATGGACCGAGGGAGGGACGGGGAAAATGGACAGAGAGAGGAGGAGATGGACAGAGAAAAGAAAGAGGTGGAGATGGACAGGGGGGAGGAGAGAGGCAGAGGTTGGGGGAGGATTAGATGGCTAGATAGAGGGGGAGGAGGATATGGAGCAAGAGACAGAGAGGAGGGGATAGAATTAGGCGGGAGGAGGAGATGGATTTAGAGGGGAGGAGGACATGGCCAGAGGGTAAAGGAGCAGATGGACAGAGTGGGGAGAAGCATATTGACAAAGGGAGGGGGGCGGGGCGAGGAGGAGATGGATAGAGAGAGGGACAGCAGAAGATGATGGACAGATGGTGAGGCGACATGTGGTGCTGGTAAAAAGAGAGAGGATGAAGGAGGAGATGGACAGGGATAGGAGGAATTAGGAGATGGACTATTAAAAGATGCCAGGTACTCAGCCAGCATTTTTAAAAGTGAAGTTAATAAACGCACTGACAGCTAGTAAGTGACTCTGAATCTATAGCTACAGCAACTATTAGTGGTGAGTGGTGGAGAGTACTTTGTGAACCACTATCACTTGACTCCTTTCGTGCAGAAGTCGCAGATGGTGCATCCGAAAGACGGTTATTGACAGGTGACTGTTAGATCTCGAATCTCTGGGCTTTAATATCAGTCAACCTTTCGCGTGACAGACAGCAGGAGGTAATGTATTGGTTGAGTCTTCCAGGAAAGTACGCTCTCGAAATTTTAACAGTAATCCTCACAGTGACGCACAAGGGATGGTTTGCAGTGACTGCTACTGGAGTTGGTTGAAGCATCTCCGAGTCGCTTTCGCTCTTACTAAACGAGCCTCTGACGAAACGGTTTACTCTTCTCTGGACATTCTCTATTTGCTCTATTAGTCCCACATGGTACGGTTCCCAGACTGACGAGCAACACTCACTTATCGGTCGAAATGATTTTGTAAGCAACCTCCCACCTGTGTAGTCTACAGTTCCTGAGGGTTCTTCCAATGAATTTCAGTCTGACTTCTGCCTGTCTCGTCATTAATTTTATGTGCCCGTTCCATTTTAAATCGCTCCGTATGATTACTTCCGGAAGTTTAATGCACTTCGCTTCTTCCAGTGAGTTTTTGGAAATCGTTCAGGCTCAAGTTTATAAAATGTAAAATCAAAGCGGCTTATTAATTCAAGTTTTGACCTACATGTCCTAAACTGGCGCCACAAAAGACGGCATCGAAATCACCCATGGACTAAAAATGCATAGTGCCAAAAAAGTACGTATACAAAATTTTCGTAGACATAGAAAAGAAACGCTTTGATGTGACAAAAATGTCGCAGATTGATCGTTTCCCCACTAGGAGGCTGTGAAGATTTTGACGTTAGTGACATCCAGGTACTGTGTTAAGTCTGCGGTGTGATGGATATTGTTTTGCAGACATTGCGCAGCAACTGTGAATTTCTATTTGTGGGGAGAGATGAGGCGTATGGTGTATGAGACACTTATAGAGCTGGTTGCCTGTTTACCTATAACTGCAAGCATTATACGTCAAACACGTGGTGCTTCTGAGTGTGTTAGACAATCGGCACACAGATGTCAGCTGTGCGTTAACGTAGACTGAAGATATTTTCAGCGGCATCTCTAAAACACTGTTCAATACACGGCAGTATGGACATTACTTCTCAACAGCACTCGTGTCAAAACGTTCATGATCACTACGGCAAGAGGAAAGAGAGAAAGAATGAATTACCGTTAGGAAGAGGGATTTACGTGCGTAGGATAAACTCTTCCCTCGGAAATTTCTCTCCTACATACTTCCTCCGTATTACTACAGATGACGTGTCGCTGATCTCATCTGTATTAAGACTGCAGTACACGCGAGGTGCCTATATCCTTCCACCGTCTTGAGCCCCAATTAATTTTCACCAACCTGAAGTCTTCTATAGTAGCTGTCTTCTGTGCAGAAAACAGCACGTAGTGTCGTGTATCCGTTATCTTGAGGCTGTAATTAACACGTAGCGAGGAAATGATATTGTATAAATAATTAAATTTTCAATTAGTTCGATTAGACGGATTGCCAAGTGCTTTTTATTAGCAGAACACGATCAACTGCGCAATTGCATTCCACTGCATGAATCACAAATAATTTACGTTCTTCACACTTTCATAGAAAATAAAACAATGAGCAACGTATTTGCGTGATTACTATCAAATCGCTCTCAGTTTCATATCCAAATAAACAGAGATCGCTAATTAAGTTCTTAACTGATACAGACCAAGGCGGACCACGTGTCTGTCTTCAGAACTGCCGAACCCGCTCTGTGGAGGAAGACGGTTCAAACCCGCGTCCGGCCATCCTGAGTTAGGATTCCTGTGATTCCCCCTAAATCCCGTCACGCCATTGCCGGGATGGTTCCTTTCAAAGGGCCCATCCTGCCCTAATCCGACGGGATCTATGACCTCGCTGTTTGGTCCCCTCACCCAAATCAACCGATCAACCAGCTTTGATCTTACAGCCGAACCACTTCGCCCGCCATCCCGATTAGGAGCGATCCAAATGTCTGGGAATTGCTACGTCTCCCTTTTCGCTCTTTATTATTCTGCTGGTAATTAATACTTTTGGGACAATGGGATGATAGCCTGCTTTTGAGAGATGCTTCTACATGAAATGCAAGTAAATTCACTGTTTGGGTTTTCTAATATTAATTACGGAAGTTTATCACTTTGGACCGCCACTTGCGAATGTAGCAGCCAATCGAAGAGGAGGACCACAATTTAGGCGATCTTCCCCAAAATACCTGTGTAGGACAATCCATCTGTCATCGGAACCTTACGCCACATTACGTCATCTTCCAGCTTCCTCAACTGCTCTAAGAAGAGCTGCTTCTAGCTGAATATGATAGCTTTAAAGCTGTGTTTAATATAACACCTAGAGGGGAACTGTGTGACCTGTAACAGTTTTGGCACACGGGAAACATTTTATTTTAGCTCCTTTTTTTCGAGTCATCAGTCTTCTGAAAGGTTCCATGCAGCAAACGAGAATTCGTCTGTTCTACCAACCTCTTCATCTCATAGGAGCACTTGCACCTTATGCCCACTATTATTTTTCGGATGTATTGCAATCTCTGCCTCGTTTCTAGTACCACGGAAGTTACACTCCTGGAAATTGAAATAAGAACACCGTGAATTCATTGTCCCAGGAAGGGGAAACTTTATTGACACATTCCTGGGGTCAGATACATCACATGATCACACTGACAGAACCACAGGCACATAGACACAGGCAACAGAGCATGCACAATGTCGGCACTAGTACAGTGTGTATCCACCTTTCGCAGCAATGCAGGCTGCTATTCTCCCATGGAGACGATCGTAGAGATGCTGGATATAGTCCTGTGGAACGGCTTGCCATGCCATTTCCACTTGGCGCCTCAGTTGCACCAGCGTTCGTGCTGGACGTGCAGACCGCGTGAGACGACGCTTCATCCAGTCCCAAACATGCTCAATGGGGGACAGATCCGGAGATCTTGCTGGCCAGGGTAGTTGACTTACACCTTCTAGAGCACGTTGGGTGGCACGGGATACATGCGGACGTGCATTGTCCTGTTGGAACAGCAAGTTCCCTTGCCGGTCTAGGAATGGTAGAACGATGGGTTCGATGACGGTTTGGATGTACCGTGCACTATTCAGTGTCCCCTCGACGATCACCAGTGGTGTACGGCCAGTGTAGGAGATCGCTCCCCACACCATGATGCCGGGTGTTGGCCCTGTGTGCCTCGGTCGTATGCAGTCCTGATTGTGGCGCTCACCTGCACGGCGCCAAACACGCATACGACCATCATTGGCACCAAGGCAGAAGCGACTCTCATCGCTGAAGACGACACGTCTCCATTCGTCCCTCCATTCACGCCTGTCGCGACACCACTGGAGGCGGGCTGCACGATGTTGGGGCGTGAGCGGAAGACGGCCTAACGGTGTGCGGGACCGTAGCCCAGCTTCATGGAGACGGTTGCGAATGGTCCTCGCCGATACCCCAGGAGCAACAGTGTCCCTAATTTGCTGGGAAGTGGCGGTGCGGTCCCCTACGGCACTGCGTAGGATCCTACGGTCTTGGCGTGCATCCGTGCGTCGCTGCGGTCCGGTCCCAGGTCGACGGGCACGTGCACCTTCCGCCGACCACTGGCGACAACATCGATGTACTGTGGAGACCTCACGCCCCACGTGTTGAGCAATTCGCGGTACGTCCACCCGGCCTCCCGCATGCCCACTATACGCCCTCGCTCAAAGTCCGTCAACTGCACATACGGTTCACGTCCACGCTGTCGCGGCATGCTACCAGTGTTAAAGACTGCGATGGAGCTCCGTATGCCACGGCAAACTGGCTGACACTGACGGCGGCGGTGCACAAATGCTGCGCAGCTAGCGCCATTCGACGGCCAACACCGCGGTTCCTGGTGTGTCCGCTGTGCCGTGCGTGTGATCATTGCTTGTACAGCCCTCTCGCAGTGTCCGGAGCAAGTATGGTGGGTCTGACACACCGGTGTCAATGTGTTCTTTTTTCCATTTCCAGGAGTGTATTTCTTGTTGTCTTAACACGTCTGGTATCATCCCGTCGCTTATTCTTGTCATTCTTTTCCGTGTGTTCATTTCTACGCATATTCTGCGGTTATTTCCTCATTCCTTATCAGTCCAACTTATTTTCAACATCCTTCTGTGGCACCATATCTACATCAATACGATTCTCTTCTTTTCCAGTTTTTCCACAGGCTATGATTCACAACCATACAATACCGTGCCCGAGACATTCTCAGTAATTTATTTATTAAATTAACACATTGCTCGTGCTGATCTGCTTTTTGTGTCCTACTTGCTTCGTCCGTCATGTGTTATTTTGCGTTCGAGGCAGCAGAATTCCTTCACTTCGTCAACATCGTGGTCCCCATTTTGGCGATAACTTTATCGATAATGCCACTTCTGCTGCTGCTCGTCTTTCTTCGCTTTAATCTCAGTCCATAATCCTGGTCATCGAGACACATTAGTGTTTAAAGACCACACTCTTGCCTTACGCCATTTTCTAACCTAGCACTCCTTAATTGTTCTTCCATTCTTACCGTTCCTCTTAGTTCTTGTACGTATTGCATATTGTTCCTGTTCCTAGTAGTTGTTGAGAATTTTGAACATCTTGAACTATTTTATACTGTGGAAAGCTTTTTAGAGGGTGATACATTCTATGAGTGACCTTATTTTAGTTAATTCTTCCTTCCACTATCAATCTCAAATTCAGAATTGCCTCTCCGGCGAATTTACCTTTCCGAAAGTCAAATCCATAGTCGTCTAACAGCTATTCGTTTATTTATTCCAATTCTTTTGTATAAAGTTCTAGTCAGCAACCTGGATGCTTAAGCTATTAAGCTGGCAGTGGGAATATTCTCGCACTTATCTGCCTTTCCCATCTTCGCGAATGCGTGGATGATATTTTTCCTCAATTTTAATGGTATGACTCCTCTAAATACTGTAACATTTTGTTGAAGCCGCAATTGTACGCCCTGTACATACACTAAATGATCAAAAGTGTCCGGACACCCCCAAAAACAAACGTTTTTCATATTAGGTGCACTGTGCTGCCACCTACTACCAGGTACTCCATATCAGCGACCTCAGTAGTCATTAGACATTGTAAGAGAGCAGAATGGGGCGCTTCGCTGAACGCACGGACTTCGAACGTGGTCAGGTAATTGGGTGTCATTTGTGTCGTGCGTCTGTACGCGAGATATTCACACTCCTAAACATCCTTAGGTCCACTGTTTCCGAGGTGATAGTGAAGTGGAAACGTGAAGGGACACGTACAGCACAAAAGCGTACAGGCCGACCTCGTCTGTTGACTGACAGAAACCGCCGACAGTTGAAGAGGGTCGTAAATTGTGTAATAGGCAAACGTCTATCCAGACAGGAATTCCAAACTACATCAGGATCCACTGCAAGTAGTCTGGCAGTTAGGATGGAGGTGAGAAAACTTTGAATTCGTGGTCGAGCGGCTGCTCATAATCCACACATCACGCCGGTAAATGACAAACGACGCCTCGCTTGGTGTAAGGAGCTCAAGTATTGGACGATTGAACAGTGGGAAAACGTTGTGTGGAGTGACGAATCACGGTACACGATGTGGTGGTCCGATATCAGTGTGTGGATGCGGCGAATGCCCGGTGAACGTCATCTGCCAGCGTGTGAAGTGTCAACAGTAAAATTCGGAGGCGGTGGTCTTATGCTGTGGTCTTGTTTTTCATGGAGGGGCTTGCACCCCTAGTTGTTTTGTGTGGCACTATGACAGCACAAGCCTAAATTGATGTTTTATGCACCTTCTTGCTTCCCAGTGTTGAAGAGGAAATCGGAGATCGCGATTACATCCTTCAACACGATCGAGCAGCTTTTCATAATCTACAGTCTGTGGCGGAGTGGTTACGTCAATAACATCCCTGTAATGGACTAGTTTGCGCAGAGTCCTGACCTGAATGCTATAGAACACCTTTGGGACGTTTTGGAACGGCGACTTCGTGCCAGGCCTCACCGACCGACATCGATACCTCTCCTCAGTGCAGCACTCTGTGAAGAATGGGCTGCCATTTCCCCAAGAAACCTTGCAGCACCTGATTGAACGTATGCCTGCGAGAGTGGAAGTTCTCATCAAGGCTAAGGGTGGGCCAACACTGTTTCGAATTCCAGCATTAACGATGGGGGGCGACACGAACTTATAAGTCATTTTCATCTAGGTGTCCGGAAACTTTTGATCACATAGTGTATGTTAAAATGCCGTTTTGTGCTG
Organism: Schistocerca cancellata; assembly: GCF_023864275.1. Taxonomy (NCBI): domain Eukaryota; kingdom Metazoa; phylum Arthropoda; class Insecta; order Orthoptera; family Acrididae; genus Schistocerca; species Schistocerca cancellata. The sequence continues at coordinate 88,215,863 of NC_064637.1, read as the reverse complement.
TAGTAATAACGATGTAGGTTAAAAGTGATAGCACCAAAAAAAAAAAAAAAAAAGACTTTGAATAAGCAGCTGTTGGTATTTTGAAATATGATTTTAAAGAAAAGAAAAGCAAAAAGGAAAACAAAATAAAACATGATGTACGAATAGGACTCAAGCGCTGAGGGTACCGTACAAATTTAATTATTTGTTTATTCAGACGGGGTATCCATCAGAGCATTTCGACGATTTTTGCCGGTTATCAACATCGATGCTGAAAGACATGAGTCACACACGTTCCAAGCCTTCCCACAGTGTTTTAATTTCAAGTTTAAAGTCGGGTAACAAATGAAAAAAAAATTATTTTTTGGGATGATAGAGTTACAATGAATAATTTTCTGATTTTTTCCCCTTTTATTTATCTTGTGAAAGCTTTCTCATTGCAAAATTTCATTATTTTACATCAAGGGGAAGTACCCTATAGCTTCTAATGTGTGAATTGAAGAGTATCAAAATATGTGGCATAAATGGCCGTATCTTTTGATTGCGTTGACTTAGAAGCTAACGTTTATTATACTGCTCAGTGACCATAAACGTAAGTACGTGACATAAATTTCAGTTGGTTACGCCTGCCCGCTGCTGAGAAAAATGGATCTTAACAGACGGGAAGACAGACGGACGGATAACAATATTTGTCGAAAACTGATATGTTGAGACAGTGGCTGTGTACAATTAATGTAGGCTGATTCTTGCAAAGAAGAAGACTGCAACCAGCCACTATTATTACTCCTGTTTATTTAAGTAAACAGCGCCGCAATCGGTTTCGAACTGGCAAGTTCATCATCAGACTGCTGTTCACAAGATTTGCAAGATGCACTTTACATAATCGTCAGTATTCGATTTTTATCCTTCCAAGTAGCGAAATATTCTTGGTGTGTTGGTGAAAACAGTGTTAGAAGCGCCCTTTGTGAACATAACTAACCTGCAAACGATGAAATGCAGAGTTCAAATGGTTCAAATGGCTCTCAGCACTATGGGACGTAACTTCTGAGGTCATCAGTCCCCTAGAACTTAGAACTACTTAAACCTAACTAACCTAAGGACATCACACACATCCATGCCCGAGGCAGGATTCGAACCTGCGACCGTAGCGGTCGCGCGGTTCCAGACTGTAGCGCCTAGAACCGCTCGGCCACCCCGTCCGGCAAATGCGGAGTAAACAAATATGTAAGTTTAAGTGGTTATAGTACTTACATCGAAAATTCCGCGGAACTTTGTTGTGAAGTTGCAGGACTGTATTTTTCAAACATTGTAAAACACATGCAGCACTTATATGATTTGCAATCACCATATTGTGCAAAGCACCACACACGCATCATGTAATTGCTGCATATATTTTGCAATATTTGAAAAATACAGTCCTGCAACCTCACAACAAAATTCCGCAGAAATTTTCGATGTATGTACTACAGCCACTTTACCTCACATATTTATTAACTCTGTATTTCATCGTTTGGAGGTTAGTTATGTTCACATAGGGCGCGTCTAACACTGTTATCTACCGTAGGGCACCAACACACCAAGACTATTTCGCTACAGTGGAAGAACAAAAATCGAAAACTGACGATTATGTACAGTGTATCTAGCAAATCTTATGAACAGCCGTCTGATGACAAACTTGGCAGTTCGAAATCGGTTACGGGGCTATTTACTTAAATATATTGCAGTATTAATAGTGGCTGGTTGCTGTCTTCTTCTTTGTAAGAATCGACCAACATTAATTAGAGAGATAACAAGTGATCGATTTTTTTGTTTTTCTTGTGATGTAATTACAGGTTAACAATTTCGGATATTTCCCATTACTTACACTGTGAAACTCTGCTTCTTGCCAAATTTCGTAATTCTAGACCCAGGGGAACTGCCCTAGAGATTGTGACAGTGAGTTTGTGAATATAAATATGTGACATGAAATGGCCGTATCATTTGATTTCGCTGACTTAGAATATGCACTTTTTCAAATGGCCAAGGGACGGTTGTCATTAATACGTGACATTAATCAGAACTTGACTGTTGTATACCTCCTGAGAGACACGGTTTTGAATAGTAGGACAGAGAGACAAACGGACAACAAGGAGATGCTACAAGGGTTCAGTTTTTTACGAATGAATGACGGAACCGTAAAAAGCTAAATATGGAATCAGTAGACACACGTACAGATTGTGAGGAGAATGGTATTCTGGCGCGCCGCCCCCGTTCCGCCTCCCGGGGGCAGCAGCGGCACTCGGAGGCCGCCGGCGGCGTGGATCACAATCAGCGCGCCGCCTAACGACGTGTTTACTGTCTCCGTAATGCGGCCGCCCCGGCGTGCTTTACGACGCCGCCGCTATTGCCGCCCCCGCCGCCCCTACCGCCTCCACCGCCATTAACGGCGCCGCGCTCTCCCGGCGCCGCTCGGTGCGTGCCACGCACAGCCCGCCGCGGGCATCCAACCCCGGACCTCCGCCGCTGGGATCAGCGAGCCGCAGGAATTAACGGCGGCCGCTCCACAGTCTCTACCCTACAATGGCAGCGCTGCGTCGCCGCGCGATTTACGCGCTGCGCCTAGTGCCGCGCGGGGTTTCCCCGCTGTGCGGCAGTGTGGCTGAGGGGAGTCCCCGCGCAATGGCCGCATAAATATCTCAGGTTTTAATCAACGCGCGCGGCCGTCTCCGGGGCCATCGATCTCCGCCCCCGCAGTCGCGCTTTGCATAGCGACTAATCCCGAGAATGCTGGCGGCGGAGTGACCAATGTCCCAGCCACTGTCGCACTGAGCTCCTAGTGACTGGTCTACGCTTGATTCTACACTAGGTGCTGGGTAAGGCTGTTCGTCCACTGGAAAGCTTTTTGCTACACCTGTTATTTCGTATTCCTCCGTACTGGCATTCCTGAGTATGAAGCATAATACCTGGTGATTCAAAAAGAGACCAATAATCAGTTGTTTATTACGAACTACGAAATGCATTCAAGTTCTAAGGCCTCAGATTTTTTTTTTCTAACTAACTACTCACCCGAAATCGATGAAACTGGCGTTACGTCTCGACGTAATCGCCCTGCAGACGTACACATTTTTCACAACGCTGACGCCATGATTCCATGGCAGCGGCGAAGGTTTCTTTAGGAGTCTGTTTTGACCATTGGAAAACCGCTGAGGCAATAGCAGCACGGCTGGTGAATGTGCGGCCACGGAGAGTGTCTTTCATTGTTGGAAAAAGCCGAAAGTCACTAGGAGCCAGGTCAGGTGAGTATGGAACACGAGGAATCACTTCAAAGTTGTTATCACGAAGAAACTGTTGCGTAACGTTAGCTCGATGTGCGGGTGTGTTGTCTTGGTGAAACAGCACACGCGTAGCCCTTCCCGGACGTTTTTGTTGCAGTGCAGGAAGGAATTTGTACTTCAAAACATTGTCGTAGGATGCACCTGTTACCGTAGTGCCCTTTGGAATGCAATGGGTAAGGATTACGCCCTCGCTGTCCCAGAACATGGACACCATCATTTTTTCAGCACTGGCGGTTACCCGAAATTTTTTTGGTGGCGGTGAATCTGTGTGCTTCCATTGAACTGACTGGCGCTTTGTTTCTGGATTGAAAAATGGCATCCACGTCTCATCCATTGTCACAACCGACGAAAAGAAAGTCCCATTCCTGCTGTCACTGCGCGTCAACATTGCTTGGCAACATGCCACACGGGCAGCCGTGTGGTCGTACGTCAGCATTCGTGGCACCCACCTGGATGACACTTTTCGCATTTTCAGGTCGTCATGCAGGATTGTGTCCACAGAACCCACAGAAATGCCAACTCTGGAGGCGATCTGTTCAACAGTCATTCGGCGATCCCCCAAAACAATTCTCTCCACTTTCTCGATCATGTCGTCAGACCGGCTTGTGCGAGCCCGAGGTTGTTTCGGTTTGTTGTCACACGATGTTCTGCCTTCATTAAACTGTAGCACCCACGAACGCACTTTCGACACATCCATAACTCCATCACCACATGTCTCCTTCAACTGTCGATGAATTTCAGTTGTTTTCACACCACACAAATTCAGGAAACGAATGATTGCACGCTGTTCAAGTAAGGAGAACGTCGCCATTTTAAGTATTTAAAACAGTTCTCATTTTCGACGATGGCGGTAAAATTCCATCTGCCGTCCTGTGCGCCATCTCTGAGACGCACTGACAATGAACGTGGCCTCATTTTAAAACAATGTGCATATTTCTATCTCTTTCCAGTCCGGAGAAAAAAAATCGGAGGCCTTAGAACTTGAATGCACCTCGTATAGCAGATATCCATGTCTCGCGACAAATTCATTTTAGCCAGGAGATCACATGGATTAGTCGCTATGCAAAGCACTACTACGGGGGCGGATATCAATGGCCCTGGTCACAGGAGCGCGTTTTGATTAAAACCTGAGATATCTGGCTGCCTCTGCTTTTTTGCTTCAGATATTTGCCCTGAAGTGACCGTTCTTTAGCACCAACCAGAGGTCACGTGTGACTCACGGTACCGCCACGGACGCGAACAGACACTGCCTAAAAGTGGGGCAGATCTCTATCACCATCACGTGAGTGTGGTGCGAAACGACAGACAATTGGTCACCTTCTATCAGCGTGTCCTGCACGTGCCTACAAGGGTCATTTCGAAGATTTCCACACAGTGATGAGTGATGCTATAAAATACATAAAGGACCTTGATATTCACATATAGCTGTTGTTATTTGTGTTATTTTATGTTGGGGAGCTGTGCTTAAATGTTGCCGCGTTAAAGTTTTATAAGCTTTGTGTATGTATTGCCATACGATAAATAAATAAAATAAAGTAAATAAGTTATACACAACTGCAACCAGTCACTTTTTTCAATAATAATCCTTTATTACATGAACCGGTTTTCGAAACCTTTCAGGTTCATCTTCAGATGATTTCGGGAGGATCCGGGAAGTTACATCATTACTGGTAGTAGCATAATGCTGGGTGCCGGTTCTGTGGCAGAAAGATGGGTCACACTTTACTGTATCGCCATGACTATAGCTTATCTGTCGATATGAATGTAAATCCATCCTCCCGAAATCATCTGAAGATGAACTTGAAAGGGTTCGAAAACCGGTTCATGTAATAGAGCATTATTATTGAAAAAAGTGGCTGGTTGCAGTTGTGTATAACTTATTTACATTAATATACAGTCACGGTTCTAAAATATCCGTAATGGATAAGCATAAAATAAAGTAGATAGAACAGTGGTTCCCAAATTGGAGGTGAAATGAAATTTTCTGTGGGGTAAAAGCTAAACGATTTGATTATGTTTCAGTCACGAAACGAAATTGTTTTCAAAATATCATTACTGTTATCAAGCTTTTGTAAGATCGTAATACTGAATACACATGTTTTAAATAATCACTTTTTCTAAGTTAGTAGCATTAATCCGGTGGAGGTTACAGGTTCCTCACATAGTCCACCCACCACACACACACACACACACACACTCACACACACACACACACGTTGTGCTTTGTCCCGTACATTTCTGATGGTAAAAGTGAGACGTACACACAAAAAATGCTAAACATCTCAAGAAAATGTCTTCTCCAAGTTGTAATAGTACCTACAATCGCCCAGAAGTCACTTCATTAATCGCTTCGAAACATAAATGAATTAATTGACTGCACGATTCAGCATTAACTACGTAAGGCTGTCCGCAGTATTATAACAATAATAATAATAATAATAATAATAATTATTATTATTATTATTACTATTATTATTATTGGACTGGTTAGAGACGAAACATTAACAGCCTGAAGCCTACCAATTTGTGTCAGTGTAAGACGTGTATATTTCTATTGTCAAACCACAATTTATGAAACATATTTATATTTTATTAATAGGATTAAGTAGGAATAACTAATATCTGTCATGTTGGAAATAATTGTGGTAGCAGGGAATGTCTGCACCGAAGTATTGTTGGCCAGAGAGACCGCACTTTAGCGTTGTAAGATTATTGTAAAAAGTAAGTCCCATTTGAACGTTTGTAAAATCATTTCATTCAGAATATAATTAATTTTTGCCAGCAATATTGCATTCCCGATTATAATCCATCTCAAAAACCATCAACGTAAAACTTCGCAAAATTTTATTGTTGTCAAGGAAAAGTTTAACTATGAATTACGTAACTTCAGTCAAATTAATTAAAGAATAACGTCAGCTTTGGTAATAAATACAGCCACTTATTATGAGAGCCCACCAGCAGCTAATAGATTATAGTAAAACAGAGTAAGTATATTCATGTCGCAGTGGGATGTAGCAGTCAGATGGCGATCCAGTAACAGTAAAAAAAGGTAAGGGACAGTTTTGGGTTATTGCAGATAACGACTGAGGGCCACGACCACGACACATTCTATGTTTCGTCGAAATAATCAGAAAATCACTTTTAATAAGCAGCATTGAAATTTGTATGCGAAGATTGAGAAAGAGAATTAATTTCAAAGGGAAGATTTCATTTGTTATTATTAAGCAAGAGGTAGAAATCCTAAGGGAAGGTTTCATACGTTACTGTAAAAGGGAAGGTTGCGTAACAAAAAGAGATACAGAGGAGACGGGAAGGTTTCACCAGTTCATAAGTAGAGTGTCCAGCAACGAAATGATTTACGAACAGTAAGTATAGTACACACATTTGAACTTGTTTCATTTGAAGCGCGGTTGCAGTGTGCAGGTCGAGGAAGTGCCGCATTGGAGAGGAGTAGTGTAGGGGAAGAATGTTCTGCGGCACATGTCTACTCTCACTGTGGATGTATAGCTTTCTTATCTGAGAAGCAGTTGTGGGTAGCAGTTACGATACACAACAAATTTCTTCATCATTCTACATCTACATCTACATCCATACTCCGCAAGCCACCTGTGTGGCGGAGGGTACCCTAAGTACCTCTATCGGTTCTCCCTTCTATTCCAGTCTCTTACTGTTCGTGGAAAGGAGGATTGTCTGTATGCTTCTGTGTGGGCTCTAATCTCTCTGATTTTATCCTCATGGTCTCTTCGCGAGATATAAGTAGGAGGGAGCAATATACTGCTTGACTCCTCGGTGAAGGTGTGTTCTCGAAACTTTAACAAAAGCCCATACCGAGCTACTGAGCGTCTCTCTTGCAGAGTCTTCCACTGGAGTTTATCTATCATCTCCGTAACGCTCTCACGATTACTAAATGGCCCTGTAACGATGCGCGCTGCTCTCCGTTGGATCTTCTCTATCTCATTTATCAACTCTGTCTCGTACGGATCACAAACTGGTGAGCAATATTCATGCAGTGGGCGAACAAGTGTACTGTAACCTACTTCCTTTGTTTTCGGATTGCATTTCCTTAGGATTCTTCCAATGAATCTCAGTCAGGCATCTGATTTACCGACGATCAACTTTATATGATCATTTCATTTTAAATCACTCCTAATGCGTACTCCGAAATAATTTATGGAATTAACTGCTTCCAGTTGCTGACCTGCTATTTTGTAGCTAAATGATAAGGGATATATCTTTCTATGTATTCGCAGCACATTACACTTGTCTACATTGAGATTCTATTGCCATTCCCTGCAGCATGCATCAATTCGCTGCAGATCCTCCTGCATTTCAGTACAATTTTCCATTGTTACAACCTCTCGATACACCACAGCATCATCTGCAAGAAGCCTCAGTGAAATTCCGATGTCATCCACCAGGTCATTTATGTATATTGTGAACAGCAACGGTCCTACGACACTCCCCTGCGGCACACCTCAAAATCACTCTTACTTCGGAAGACTTCTTTCCATTGAGAATAACATGCTGCGTCTTGTTATCTAGGAACTCCTCAATCCAATCACACAATTGGTCTGATAGTCCATATGCTCTTACTTTGTTCATTAAACGACTGTGGGGGAACTGTATCGAACGCCTTGCGGAAGTCAGGAAACACGGCATCTACCTGGGAACCCGTGTCTATGGCCCTCTGAGTCTCGTGGACGAATAGCGCGAGCTGGGTTTCATACGATCGTCTTTTTCGAAACCCATGCTGATTCCTACAGAGTAGATTCTAACAAACCCTGTTCACCGACTCCCCCCCCCCCCCCACCACACTGCTCCCCAGCCCTCCCCACAAACACTAAGCATCATTCATCTTTCACATCTATCATCATTTTAAAAATAAAAAAGTTCCAAGAAAAGTCTTTCATTCTACAATACAAATATGTGCTGTATTCGGTAATATTGTGGGGAGGGGGACAACAAACAGCAGGGGGTGTGGGTGGGGATAGAACGGGATGTGGGTGAAGGGGGTGGTTCTGGCTAATGTGTGATTGCACTCCGAGGTGATGGTATAAGAAATGCTGCGAACCACAGAGATAGAGAGACATTGCGCATGCCACTGCGTGGAGGAAGGTTCAAAGCTTTCACAGAGTTGCAGTGTCATTTGTAGGAACATGGTGATTACACCACAAGAGGAATCATTTCGTGCGTCGGATTTGCGCGAAGTCAACCCCCTGTTGAAGTGCAACGTGCTCTCCGCCGTCAATCCGGCAAGAATGAGCATGTGCACAAGCACATGTATGAATGGTATAGCAAAATTCTTGGAAGGTGGTTCCAAAAAAATGTGTATTTTGTTAACCCTGTAAGTTGCTTCCATATGCAAAGGGAAGAGTGGTGGTCGGCCACGCATCCCTGATGAAAATGCGGATCATATCTGAGATACGTTCACACGGAGGACTCGCAGGTCCTCAAGACGGGCAGGTCAGAAACTTTAGCTTCCGTAAACAACGGTGTGGCGTATTCTGAACAGACGCCTACATAGGAATCCTTACAAGTTGCATTTACTGCAGCAGCTGCTTTCTGGTGACCGTAACAGGAAAGGTACTAATTTTGCATGTCAGTTCTCCGGGATATGGTAGAGGACACTTTTCCTAACTTCTCACCTTTTCGGACGAGTCGACGCTTCGTTTTTTGGGCAAAGTAAACCGCCACAGTGTAAGAATTTTTGGGGCTATAAAGTCCTGGCATTGTCATCCAACATGGAAGAGACTCACCGAAACCGAATGTGTTTTTGTGCCATTCCTGTTCACAATGGTTGTGGACCTTTCCTTTTTACGGAGCAAACTGTGACAGGAGTGTCATACCCGGATATGTTGCAAAATGTTTTGTTTCCTCAACTTAACGAAGATTCAAATGGTGTCAAATGGCTCTGAGCACTATGCGACTCAACTGCTGTCCCCTAGAACTTAGAACTACTTAAACCTAACTAACCTAAGGACATCACACACATCCATGCCCGAGGCAGGATTCGAACCTGCGACCGTAGCGGTCGTGCGGTTAAAGACTGTAGCGCCTTTAACCGCTCGGCCACTCTGGCCGGCAAATGGTGTCATTTTTATGCATGACGACACATCGCCTCACTTTTACCTTGACGTACGGCGTTCTCTTGACAGCAGCAACATACAACGTAGGACTGGAAGAGGTGTACAAAAATATCTTGTTCATTGTTTCGATCGTCCCAGGTGACCAGAGCTCTGACCTTGTGATTTTTTTTTTCTGTGGGGTTCCGTAGAAGACCCCTTCTTTGTCCTACTCACAGCAGCCACTCTTGCTGGAAAATCGAACTATTCAAACTGTCGATTCAATAAACATGTGTAAGTAGGCTGTTTAGGTTTTCTTATTGGTAACGCCACGTAGAGCTCTGTATGAAAATCACTGGCTGTGCTGTGTTCAGTTTGTGGCCAGTTTGCATTGTTGTCAGCCATTGTAGTGTTGGGCAGCTGGATGTGAACAGCGCGTAGCGTTGCGCAGTTGGAGGTGAGCCGCCAGCAGTGGTGGATGTGGGGAGAGAAATGGTGGAGATTTGAAATTTGTAAGACTGGATGGCATATATAGTATGATTATTAAGGTAAATACATTGTTTGTTCTCTATTAAAATCTTTCATTTGCTAACTATGCCCATCAGTAGTTAGTGCCTTCAGTAGTTTGAATCTTTTATTTAGCTGGCAGTAGTGGCGCTCGCTGTATTGCAGTAGTTCGAGTAACGAAGATTTTTGTGAGGTAAGTGATTTGTGAAAGGTATAGGTTAATGTCAGTCAGGGCCATTCTTTGTAGGGATTTTTGAAAGTCAGATTGCGTTGAGCTAAAAAAGTATTGTGTGTCACTTTAGTGAATGTTTGAGTACGTTCAGTTTTGCTCAGCTGTTTGAAAAGCAAATAATGTAAGAGGTTTATCAGCACAGTAATTCATAAATTTTTCTAAGGGGACGTTACACAGGGACCTGTTGGTTTGTGTGTGGAAAGAAACGGACCATCGTTTCGATGCTTCTGGAGCAACGCATGGTACTCATGTTGAATGTATGGTGGACTGCCTGTGCCGAACATGTAACTTTGGAACTTCATCTGTCCAGTGACGTGCGCAGTGTGTTTCTATGTTTGAGGTTTTGCCTGCAATAAACAACTGAAATCTGTTCTTTTTTCTTGAACCGCTCTGTATTCCCAACTCCACTTCTCGATTTTGGAGACAAGTGAAAGAGTTTTTATCGTCAGTGGCTTGACGTAGATAGAGGGAGCAATACGGCCGTAGAAGTACCATCACTGGACCGGACTTCAGTTCAGAACGGGCGACGCCGTTGCTAGGGCTCTGTTCTGGAGACATCCCTTAGGAACAGGACATGCTGCAGATCCGTCACCGTCCGTGGCGACGTCCTGTGGACAGCTGGTCAACCTCGCAGTGTCAGGGCGGACATGGCGACCGCACGCCTTCCAGTATTAACGCATTCCATTACGGGGCTGCTACCCCAGCAGGTGGCCATCGCCATGGTAACTAGTTACGCGGCAAGTGACATTTGAGATGCGGGCGACTGTTCGGACCAAGCCGCCCCAGTGTTTCGACACAGTGTAACGCAACAGGCGGAGACGAATGCAGAAGAATGCGATATACACCTATACTTATCCTTCTAACACAAGTTTATTAAACGTTCACTACTGTGACTTATTTTACACTAATATTTATTGCCATTCATTAAATTATTCCTGTATCTACATCTACATGATTACTTTAATATTCACAATGAAGTGCCTGGCAGTGGGGTCAATGAACCACCTTCAAGCTGTCTCTCTACCGTTCCATTCTCGATTGGCGCGCGGGAAAAACGAGCACTTAAATTTTTCTGTGCGACCCCTGATTCCTCTTATTTTATCGTGATCATCAGTTCTCCCTATGTAGGTGGGTGCCAATCGGAGGAGAAAACTGTTGTTCGAAGTTTCATGAGAAGATCCCGTCGCAACGAAAAACGCCTTTGCTTTAATGATTGCCACTCCACGTATCATGTCTGTGACACTATCTCCCCTATTTCGCGATAATACAAAACCATCCGCCCTTCTTTGAACTTTTTCAATGTCATCCGTCAGTCCCACCTGATGCGGGTCCCTCACCGGACAGCAATACTCCAGAATAGGGCGGACAAGCGTGGTGTAAGCAGTGTCTTTAGTAGACCTGTTGCACCTTCAAGTGTTCTGCCACTGAATGGCAGTCTTTGGTTTGCTATACCTACAAAATTTTCTGTGTGATCATTCCAATTTAGGTTATTTGTAATTGTAATCCATAAGTATTTAGTTGAATTTACAGCCTTCAGATTTGTGTGACTTATTGCCTAATCGAAATTTAGCGGATTTCTTTTAGTACTCATATGAATAACTTCGCACTTTTCCTTATTCAGGATCAATTGCCACTTTTCGCACGATACAGATATCTTATATAAATCATTTTGCAAGTAGTTTTGATCATCTGATGACTTTACAAGACGGTCAATGACAGCATCATCTGCAAACAATCCAAGACGGCTACTGAGATCGTCTCCTTTGCCGTTAATATAGATCAGGAACAATAGAGGACCTATAACACTTCCTTGGGGAACGCCGTATATTACTTCTGTTTTACACGATGATTTTCTGTCTATTACTACGAACTGTGACCTTTCTGATAGGAAATCACGAATCCAGTCGCACAACTGCGGCGATACTCCGTAGACACGCAGTTTGGTTAGAAGACGCTTGCGAGGAACGGTGTCGAAAGCCTTCTGGAAATCGAAAAATATGGAAACAATTTGATATACCCTGTCGACAGCAATTATTACTTCACGAGTATAAAGAGCTAGTTGTGTTTCACAAGAACGATATTATCTGAATCCGACTACATGTCAATAAACCGTTTTCTTCGAGGTACTTCATAATGTTCGGATACAGTGTATTTTCTAAAACCCTTCTGCAAATCGACGTTGGTGATATAGGCCTATAATTCAGCAGATTACTCGTACTTCCCTTTTTGGGTATTGGTGTGACTTGAGCAATTTTCCAGTCTTTAGGTACGGATCTTTCTGTGACCGAGTGGTTGTATGTAATTGCTATTTTATCAACATACTCTAAGAGCAACCTGACTGGTACACAATATGGACCGGAGGCCTTGCCTTTATTAAGTGATTTAAGCTGATTTGTTACTCCTAGGATATCTACTTCCATGTTTCTCGTATTGGCAGTTGTTCTTGATTGGAATTCTGGAATATCTACTTCGTCTTCTTTGGTGGAGGAGTTTCGGAAAACCGTGTTTTATAACTCTGCTTTAGTGGCACTGTCATCAGTGACTTCACCTTTGTTATCGCGCAGTGAAGGTATTGAATGCGTCTTGCCACTGGTGTGCTTTATGTATGACCAGAATCTGGTTTGGTTTTCTGCCACATTTCGAGACAGAATTTCGTTGTGGAAATTATTAAAAGCATCTCGCATTGAAGTACACGCTATATTTCTAACTTCTGTAAAACTTTGCCAATCCCGGCGATTTTGCATTCTTTTAAATTTGGCATGCTTTTTTCGTTGCTTCTGCAACAACGGTCCGACCCGTTTTGTGTACCATGGGGTATCAGTACCATCACTTATTAATTTATGTGGTATATATCTCTCAATTGCTCTTGATATCATCTCCTTGAAAACATTCCACAAATTTACTACACTTACATGATCAGATCGGAAGGAGTGAAGACTGTCTCTTAAAAAGGCGTTAAGAGCATTTTTATCGGCTTTTTTTAAATAGATGTACTTCGCGTTTCTTTTTGATGGTTGTAGGTGTTATGATATTCAGTTTAGCAGCAACTGCCCTGTGGTCGCTAATCACTGTATTCGTCACAAGACTCACTATTTGTCCAGGATTATTTGTTGCTAAAAGGTCAAGTATACTTTCGCAACCATTTACGCTTCGAGTGGGCTCATGAACTAATCGTTCAAAATAATTTTCTGAGAAAGCATTCAGTACAATTTCGGATGATGTTTTATGCCTGCCGCCGGCTTTAAACGTATAATTTTTCCAGCATGTCGGGGGTAGATTGTAGTCACCACTGACTGTAACTGTATGAGCGGGGTACTTATTTGGAATGAGACTCAAGTTTTCTTTGAACTGTTCAGCAACTATGTCTTCTGAGTTGGGGGTCGGTAAAACAATCCAGTTAATAGTTTAGTCCGATTGTCCGGTGTAACCTCTACCCATACTATTTCACATGAACTATCTACTTCAATTTCGCTACAAGGTAAACTATCTCTGACAGCAATAAATACTCCACCACCAACTGTATCTAGTCTATTCTTTCTTAACACTGTCAGATCGGTTGAGAAAATTTCGGCTGAACTTATTTCCGGCTATAGCCAGCGCTCTGTACCTACAACTATTTGAGCTTCAGTGCTTTCTATTAGGGCTTGGAGCTCTGGTTCTTTCCCATCACAGCTACGACAATTTACAATGCCAATCGTTTCTACAACTACCTTACTGTGTTTTACCTGCCCACTTTTAGACGGACGGCCCTTGTGAGGTTCCCTGAGACCCCCTAAGCTAAAAAACCGCCCAGTCCCTTCCACACAGCCCCCGCTACCCGTGTAGCCGCCTCCTGTGTGTGGTGGACTCCTGACCTATTAAGCGGATCCCGGAAACCCACCACCCGATGGCGCAAGTCAAGTAATGTGCAGCCTGCACAGTCACAGAACCGCCTGAGCCTCTGATTCAGACCCTCCACTCGGCTCTACACCAAAGGACCACAGTCGGTTCTACGGACGATGCTGCAGATGGTGAGCTCCGCCTTAATCACGGAAGCAAGACTGGCAGTCTTTACCATTTACGCTAGCCGCCCGAAACCAGACAGAATTTGTTCCGATCCAATGTTGTGCAAATTTCCACTCATAATGGATGAATGACTGTTCCCACTTTGTTTTCAACACCTGTCGGGAATTTCAATTCTTTTTTATGTAAACGATCGAGGATGTAATGATGTTTTGCTGTGTACTTAATTTGTGAAAGATTAAGGTGTAATTTGGCAGCACACCCAGTACTGCATTACTGGTCAGTGGAGTACGGCAGACGCCCGAATTCACCTTTCCCTGCATCTTCTGACAAGGGAACCTCCCCATCGCACCCCCCTGAGATTTAGTTATAAGCTGGCACAGTGGATAGGCCTTGAAAAAATGAACACAGATCAATCGAGAAAACAGGAAGTAGTTGTGTGGAACTATGAAAAAAATAAGCAAAATATACAAAGTGAGTAGTCCGTGCGTAAGGTAGGCAACATCACAGGTAATTGCCAGCCTAGGAGCGCAGTGGTCTCATGGTTAGCGTGAGCAGCTGCGGAACGACAGGTCCTTGGTTCAAGTTTTCCCTCAAGTAAAATATTTTTCTTTCTTATTTTCGCTAAGTTATGATCTGTTCGTTCATTCATTGACGTCTCTGTTCATTGGAATAAGTTTAGTGTCTGTGTTTTGCGACCGCACCGCAAGACCGTGCGATTAGTAGACGAAAGGACGTGCCTCTCCAATGGAAACCGAAAACATTTGATCGCAGGTTCATAGGTCAACCGATTCCTCCACAGGAAAACGCGTCAGATATATTCTATACGACACTGGTGACGGCATGTGCGTCGCATGACAGGAATATGTTGTCAACCCACCTAACTTGTACACTCGGCGAATGGGTAAACAGATTGTTCTACCTTGCCCGATTTAGGTTTTCTTGTCGATGTGATGATCACTCCCAAAAAAGTGATGAAAACATAAGAGTTTGTCACATAAACTGCAATAAACGAATGCAACAGTTTCACAGTCGCACAGTTTTCCCTGTGTTCTGTCAAAACATATGTTTTTGACGTTTTCAAATTTTTCCGTGCGTAGACCGTCAAATCCTGCATATGTCGAAGCAAATCTGAACATGTCCTGGAATTTTGGAGAGCGAAGTTGATTATGTGTGGGTGCCTGAACTTTGACAATCGTCTGAAAATAAAAGTTTAAACTTTTCACGCGAGGGAAGACTTGAACCAAGGACCTCTCGTTCCGCAGCTGCTCACGCTAACCACGAGACCACGGCGCTCCTGCACTCACAATTACCTGTGATTTTGCATATCTTGCGCGTGAACTACTCAGTTTGTAAATTTTGCTTTTTTTTCATACTTCCACACAACTTCTTCCTGTTTTCTCGATTGATCCGTGTTCAGTTTTTCGAGGCCTGTCCAGTGTGCCAACTTATAACTAAATCTGAGGGGGGTGCGATGGGGAGGTTCCCTTGTGAGCAGCGTAGTGCAGCGTGCCACCGCAGCGAGCGCTGAATGACTCGGCACAGACACTCTACGTATACTCTGTTTCGTGGGGAGCTGCGGTGCCGAGGTCGCACAGTAGCTACCCGTGGGTCACAGAGAGCCCGCTATACAAACCGAACCCCGGCAGCAGAACGCGCGCGCTAAGCCGGAGCTTAGGCAGGCCCGCCCGCGCCTAATTCCTAATTCCTCAGCGGGCAGGTGCCTGAGTAATCGGCTGTACGTCGCACTAAGACGCCGTAACTCCGTCGGACGGCGTCGGTCGGCGCGCAGCGCGCTATCCGGGCGCCGTAATTCTCCACACTGCGCCGCAACGCACCACGCCGCCCACCGCACAGTAAATCTCGGCGCCGGACACGTCCACTGTCCGCCCACAGATTTATCTCTCTCTCTCTCGTTGTTATTCCTTTTTTTCTCCCCCTCTCGTTGTTTATCTCATTTTCCCCGTCGCCCGGGTGCGACGCCGGCACGGCACAGGACTGGCCCAGAGTATCAAGGGATTATTCGGACGCAGCGTGGTCGCTCGTACGTCCCGACCTGTAGTGTACACGCCTCCATAGCGACGCTGTGTGCGGCCCGATCCACATGTGTGCTTACCTGAGTGGCGCCACGTGTAATGCTCGAGTATCATGTCGTTTTTGGAAACCCAGAATCTACTATGCAGGAATCAACATGGATTCCGCAAACAGCGATCGTGTGAGACCCAACTCGCTCTATTTGTTCATGAGACGCAGAAAATATTAGATACAGGCTCCCAGGTAGATGCTATTTTTCTTGACTTCCGGAAGGTGTTCGATACAGTTCCGCACTGCCGCCTGATAAAGTAAGAGCCTACGGAAAATCAGACCAGCTGTGTGGCTGGATTGAAGAGTTTTTAGCAAACAGAACACAGCATGTTGTTATCAATGGAGAGACGTCTACAGACGTTAAAGTAACCTCTGGCGTGCCACAGGGGAGTGTTATGGGACCATTGCTTTTCACAATATATATAAATGACCGAGTAGATAGTGTCGGAAGTTCCATGCGGCTTTTCGCGGATGATGCTGTAGTATACAGAAAAGTTGCAGCATTAGAAAATTGTAGCGAAATGCAGGAAGATCTGCAGCGGATAGGCACTTGGTGCAGGGAGTGGCAACTGACCCTTAACATAGACAAATGTAATGTACTGCGAATACATAGAAAGAAGGATCCTTTATTGTATGATTATATGATAGCGGAACAAACACTGGTAGCAGTTACTTCTGTAAAATATCTGGGAGTATGCGTGCGGAACGATTTGAAGTGGAATGATCATATAAAATTAATTGTTGGTAAGGCGGGTACCAGGTTGAGATTCATTGGGAGAGTCCTTAGAAAATGTAGTCCACCAACAAAGGAGGTGGCTTACAAAACACTCGTTCGACCTATACTTGAGTATTGCTCATCAGTGTGGGATCCGTACCAGATCGGGTTGACGGAGGAGATAGAGAAGATCCAAAGGAGAGCGGCGCGTTTCGTCACAGGGTTATTTGGTAACCGTGATAGCGTTACGGAGATGTTTAACAAACTCCAGTGGCAGACTCTGCAAGAGAGGCGCTCTGCATCGCGGTGTAGCTTGCTCGCCAGGTTTCGAGAGGGTGCGTTTCTGGATGAGGTATCGAATATATTGCTTCCCCCTACTTATACCTCCCGAGGTGATCACTAATGTAAAATTAGAGAGATTAGAGCGCGCACGGAGGCTTTCAGACAGTCGTTCTTCCCGCGAACCATACGCGACTGGAACAGGAAAGGGAGGTAATGACAGTGGCACGTAAAGTGACCTCCGCCACACACCGTTGGGTGGCTTGCGGAGTATAAATGTAGATGTAGATGATGTAGATGTAATACTAGACCACAGGAACTAGCAGTGTTTCTGCGAGAGGGAGAGATATACATAGTCATAATCATCATCATGTTTCCTGCTACTAGCAAGCGCGAATGCGGGCGTGAGATGGGACGTGGTCGAGAGGAGTAAAAGATGAAAAATACTCGAAAATGTCTGACAGTGCCTCATTCATGCTATCCTGGGATTGGTAACAGTCTCGACAACATTTCACCATTATTGTTGAGGGCAGCGACAGGAAGGTGAGAGTTGCAAAAATAATCTAAATCGATTGAAAATGGTGTCGAATGCAAAGTTTCAAGGCCGCTAGGTCTGTGCGTAGTTTAGTGGATCGGTCTTCTTCTTAACATGAGGCGCTAGTGCCCTTGGTTTGCGAGTAGTAATCTTGTATGCTGCGTATGTAAAGAGACTGTCTTATTCGACGCTACATTCTAGTGCGTTTCTGAGTTACCTCATTTGTGGTCTCATGTTCATACGGAAATTTGGCGTGTGTGTGTGTGTGTGTGTGTGTGTGTGTGTGTGTGTGTGTGTGTGTGTGTGTGTGTGAAATCTTATGGGACTTAACTGCTAAGGTCATAAGTTCCTAAGCTTACACACTACTTAACCTAAATTATCCTAAGGACAAACACACACACCCATGCCCGACGGAGGACTCGAAGCTCCGCCGGGACCAGCCGCACAGGCCATGACTGCAGCGCCTTAAACCGCTCGGCTAATCCCGCGCAGCCGTAAATTTGGATTGTAGGATAGAATGGGTGATATAGTGTGTGGTTTTTACGGACATGGGGGTAGTTGCTATGGACGCGGCGACTATTGCTATACAGGCAGAGATGATTGTTATGGAAATGAAGATCGCTGGTGTGGACATATATATGACTGCTACGGATATGGAAATGGTTGCTGTGGGGATGAAGATGGTTGCTATGGCCATGTAAATGATTGATATGGACTCGAGGACGGTTGCTATGCAAGTGACGACGGTTGCTGTAGAAATGGGAAGGGCTGCTATGGGCATAAAAATGGTTTCTATGAACATGAAGGTGGTTGCTATGGAGATGAAGATCGAGCCAATGGACATGGAGATGGTTGCTATCCAGGGGGGAGCGAGGGGGCGGGGCGGGGGAGGGACATAGGGATCACCACCCATGGCAAAAGAAATTTTTCAGTACAAGTATTTACACCGAAGAGCCAAATAAACCGGTACACCAGCCTAATATCGTGTTTGGCCCCCGCGGGCGCTGAGAAGAACCGCAACACGATGTGGCATGGACTCGACTAAAGTCTGAAGTAGAGCTCGAGGGAACTGACACCATCAATCCTGCAGGGCTGTTCATAAATCCGTAAGAGTACGAGGGGGTGGAGACCTCTTCCGAACAGCACGTTGCAAGGTATCGCAGATATGCTCAATAACGTCCATGTCTGGGGAGTTTGGTGGCCGGAAGAGTAGTCCTGGAGCCACCCTGTAGCAATTATGGACGTGAGGGGTGTCGCATTGGTTTGCTGGAATTGCCGACGTCCGGGAGAATTCACAGTGGACATGAATGGATACAGGTGGGCAGACGGGATGCTTACGTACATCTCACATGTCAGATCGTATCGAGACGTATCAGGGGTCCCATATCACTCCAACGGCACACTTCCCACACCGTTACAAAGATCAGCTTGAACAGTATCTGATGACACGCAGGGCCCATGGATTCATGAGATGAGGTTGTCCCCATTCCCGTACACGTCCATCAGCTCGATACAATTTGAAACGAGACTCGCCCGACCAGGCAACATGTTTCCAGTCGTCAACAGTCCAATATCGGTGTTGACGTTCCCAGGCAAGGCGTAAAGCTTCGTGTCGTGCAGTCATCTAGGACACACGAGTGGATCTTCGGATCCGAAAGCCCATATCGATTGTGTTTAGTTGGACGATTCGCACGCTGACACTTGTTGATGGCACAGCATTGAAATCTGCACCTATTTGCGGAAGGGTTACACTTCTGGCATGCCGGACGATTCTCTTCAGTCGTCGTAGGTTCAGATCTTGCAGGATCTTTTTCCGGCCGCAGCGATGTCGGAGATTTGATGTTTTACCGAATTCGTGATATTCATGGTACACTTGTGAAATCGTCGTCCGGGAAAATCACCTCTTGACCGTTACCTCGGAGATGCTGTGCCCCACCGCTCGTGCGCCGACTGTAACACCACGTTCAAACTCACTTAAATCTTTCATAACCTGCCATTGTACGAGCAGTACCGATCTAACAACTGCGCCAGACGCTTGTTGTCTTATATAGGCGTTCCCGACCGCAGCACCACACTCTGCCTGTTTACTTATCTCTGTATTTGAATACACAAGCCTATACCAGTTACTTTGCAACTTCCGTGTATGTTCTTCTTCTTTATCATCATCCTTGCCACATTCAGAATGTACCTTGGCGTTGGTCCTCCTAGGCTTGTTAAGATATTCTGAACGTAGTTATGTTGTTTCAGTGAGCAGTCCCATCATTGTCAGGTTCGTTCCTCAGGACATAATCCTTGCATTCGGTGTGCATTAAGAGTATGTTTTTTGTTCTTTTTTGTTCTTTTATGTCAAGTACTGTTCTTATCACACGGTTAGGTTCACAGCGCATGATAGGCCCATTCCAGTGTAAGCCTACAACTCTTAAAGCTTCTCCAGCTGTGTTTGCTACTTTAAAGGAGCCTCGGAAGTGGTTAATTCTGTGTCTTTAAGTGTCATTCCTGCAGACTAGTGTAAAAGCACTACTTTAATGAACATCAGTGAAGCAGTGACTCAGCAATGTTCTGGGGATCATACGCAATAGTTTATGTACAGTTGTAGTCTTACCCAGACCAAGCACTTTGGAGATGCTGCATGCGCTGTTTCTTCCTTAAAATGTCTGACAGGAGTGTTACAGTAAGAGCTTGCAATCAACGAATTAGCTGCCACAGAAATTTGCAGAACCGGCACTCTTGAAGGAAATACAGAGTAGAAACTTCGGCTAACCGCAGCCTCAGTGTCATGTCTGAGGCGGCGGTGAGTGGCTGCAGATTTCGCTATCGATGACAAACTATACCACTCGCGAAAGTGAAACCAAGAAAGGTCTGCCTTGTGAGGTGAACTACAAGTCTAAGTCTACATTTACATCTGTACCAGGTAAGCCACATTGTAGTGTGTGGCGGAGGCAGGTAAGTTGTAATCGATGTAAGTGCAGATATTTTTATTTATCGTACCTTGATATGTACACACATCCGTGTGTTGGTTGCTTTTTCTCAGTGTCGAACAGTCTTCCCACATGAACGTCACTAAACCTCATGGCCTCATGTTTTCTGCATGGCCATAACCACACCACTAAGTGGACTACACGTGTCAGTATAGACTAACCGTGTTCACACTTCAACACCTGACCTGCTGCTAAGCACTGATGGCTTGCTCTTGCCACCTGGGCTTGCAGGTAGTAACTGTCGAAAAAACATTCTAGTCCTATTATTCTGCAAATGACGTAAGTGCTAGTGTAATGACGTTCAGGACACTTATTATACATGCTACACTCCTTTCATGTATCGTGGAAAGTAATTGTTGTATAATAACTTTCTCGAAGATTGCCCATAGTTACTAGCACATGAGAAGATTTCTCTCCGTGAGAATGGCATGTTCTGTGTTCTGCTAGTAACTGTTGAGCGAAAGCAGAAAGCTGGTTTGATATTCCGTTCACCCAAATTTTATTCTTCAAGCAAAAGTGGGTAATCTCGTCGAATGGCTTCTGGAAGCCAAGGGACACGCATCAACCCGCAAACCGGTACCTACTCCCTTCCGGGTATCGTGGACGAACAAAGCGAGCTCGATTTCACGTCATCGTTGTTCATGGAATCCGTATTGTCCACTTCGGAGGAGATTTTAGGTCTCCAGAAATGTCATAACACTCGAGCAAAAAGCGTGATGTGTTCTAAAATTCAGCCCTACAGGCCTATAGTTGCATCAATCTGTTCGAGGACCCTTCCTGAAAACGGGATTAAACTTACGTATATTTCCAGTCACTGGAAAGGCTTCGCTCCTCCTACGACCTACGGCTCACAGTTGTTGGGACAGCAGTTATACCTTAATGTCATCTTTCCGTAAAGTTTACTCTCTCCATGGGAGTTTAACACGTTTTAGAATCGTCGTATATAACTGGAAGGAAAGTACAAGATATTCCAGTTTTTGTGAGGTCTCACAAGATACACACGCAAAACTACATTACTTATTTCGCTGAAGCCAGTCTGTCGTAGAATTATGGGAGATAGAATTATGCAACAGGTTTTCGACTGATACTTTTTGGTTAATACGTTTAACTGCAACGACTCTTGCAGAAAATAATATGGATTATGCACGTAGCGATCGTGAATAAGACTGCAGTAGACAAGGGAATAAATTCACTTTACGTCACGAGTCTAACACTATTTTGCACGTTGTACGTTGCCTGGCAAAAAAAGAAAAGTTTCGAGAAGTGGAAGACGAAACAAAACGAACCTTCACACGCTGAAAGGGTAAGTGCTATTATTGCAGTCATTACAGCTCTAAGTTGCAAGGTGTATGCTTGTTCTAGAATTGAGAACAACTGTGTAAGTTGAAATGACAAGTTTAATGTAGCAAATTTTAGCACAGAGATTACAGCTTTTACACAGTTTTCAACTCGACAACATAAAAACAGCGCAATGGATAACGCATCTCTCCAACATAAAACGTGAAATAATCCTATACACAACACTATTAAATATTAACTCTCTGGAAGAACATTAATACTAAGCACAATGATATGAATTTTTAATTGGAAGTTTCTTTACAAAATTGCTCCTACACATACGTTATGATATTGGTCAGTACTACGAAAATCGTCCTATTTCGGTTCAAAGTTCCGTACTGTTTAGGATGACAATCAAATCTACGGTAGGTGGATAGTTATGTGACAAATTTGAGCGCAAGATTACCTAAGGCCGCTCGAGTTTACAGTGGACGCAAGCTGGTGAACCAAAAAAGTTTACCCCTCTGCACGAGGTATTTACCTTAAGCTGCGACGTGCAGCCGACTGTAAGGCCGCTCCCTACCAAACTAATCAGGCTTTTGCTGAACTTTCCAGCAGAAACTTTCCCCATGTTTCTCGTTATGCGAGAAAACATGTACTCAGCCATAGTCTTCGTATGTGGCGATATACACGCGCTTGCTTGGAGCAGCGTGCATATTATAGTGCCCTCTCAGTTCTCGCAAGAACAGTTAACGAATTTGGCTGGTTCGTTTCTCCACAGTTTGAGCTAATCGTGGCTACAGCTAATCTCTAGCTGGATTGCAGTGTTCACACAAATTTCTTCTCTGCATCGTACAGAGCGTTAAGCGCTCCATTCTGCAATGGACACCAGTTCAGAGAAGAGTCCTCCAAAATTTCTCTCTTGTCCTACTCACGGCAGAACTTCCTCCTCCCCCCCCCCCCCTTGGGTTCATTCGTTCACGTCACGGCCTTTTTCGACTAATAGAAGCAAGCGTTCCTCTTATTTTCTGGAAACTCACTCTACCAATCGCAATGCCCCTTCTTATCAAACTGCGTCGAAACTTAAGTATTTTTCTCCTTCCTAGTGCGTTTCCGCCAATCGGACGTTTTGTGCCCGTTCTAGACATCCGAAGTACATCGACCTTTCCGTGTGTCGCATTCGCTAGACACGAGATCGAAATGCGTTACTAGTTTTTGTTCGTATCCCGTTGGAATTCCGAACTGCAGCTTTCTAAAGCTTTTTCTCTGTCCCTTGAGCAATTGTGCCGCTACACGCGGTCCTCCCTCCTGAACCACCTGGTCGGTGTCACTTACCTTCCTCCTGCCACCCCATTAAGTGATTTACGTCGTAACCCCTGCAGCACGCCTTCGCTACACCATTGTCCGCCTGGCTTTTCAAACTAAAAACGACTTGCATTGCCTGTTCCACCTTCCGTTCAAAGACATGCACTGTACTGGAATGGTATGTTAATTACCGTCGATTGACTATCATCCCTTTTTGCATTACATACTGATAGGCAAATGCTGTCATAACCGCCGAATTACGTCAGGTGTCATATTCATCTTCTCGTTGAGATGTAGAAAGCTCTCATGTAGGGTGTGAATCAGACTATTTATTCTGCCACCTTACAAAGTTAAATTTACAAAGAACTTTACAGTATAAGCCCACCTCTCAGTAAGACGTTGCACGCCCTATGACATGGACGCATGTACTGATTCAGTTGGAAAGGCTGTCATAAGGACGTTCTATACTCTCTGAAAGCAAACTGGCTCACAGCAGTTGTTGATAGGCTGATTAATTGAGAGGGTTTATGAGGTCAAAAGGCGAGGTCATCAATCCCTCGTTTCCAAGTTACTCACAGAAGAAAGAGGGTCCGCTAAAAATGGACGGATACAGTCAGGGGAGTGAAATCACAAAATAATGAAGTTAAAAACACACACAGTGACAGGGACAAAAGTTGAGGCTACATTTAAGAAATGGAAAAAAGGGCGGTCTTTCCATGGGGGAGTGGTCATGGAAACCCAGACAGAGAAGACATAAAGAGAGGTCCCAAACACAACCGAACTGCCGCTGCTCCAGGAGTAAAGCAAAACTTTATACCTGGAAATAAAAACCACATTCACGGAGGAAACTGAGTACCAGTTCAACCACCCGTCACAGCAACTGTTAACTGGTCCTTGATATTCTGAATACTGGTAGTGAGACAGAGTCGACAGCCCTGCTGGTCTCACACATCTTTCCTTGCAGGCAGATCTGAGAGTCTTGTTGGTCTCGAAACTACCTCAACATCAGACAGAGCGTTCACACTAACATGCGGCATGTGAGGTTGGGAATTGTCCTGCTGAAAAACGACACCATGACACCGTTGCACAATAGGCACCGCATGAGGGTGCAGCACATCCTTGACCTACAGTTGTGCCATCAGTGTCCCATCAATCACCATCAGCTGTGAAGTGAAGTCAGGCCAAATAGCTATCCACACCACGCCGGCAGGACAAACAACTTTTTGTTTGCACAAAACATTTGGAAGCATGTGACTCTTGCTCACCATCATTATAGTGGACGATGGTCATCCGCAGTAGCGCAGAGCCGCAATTCATCAATGACTCAATATGACGCCATTCATTATCAGGCAATACTTCCCAGTCATGCCACCACTAAAAACGTTGCCGTTGGTGTTGTGGTAATGGCAGCCTAAGCACTGCTTTTTATTTCGCTAGCTTGGCTGCTGTTAGTGTCCAACAAATGGTCCAGGATGACTACTATAGTGAATCCACTAGTTGGTCTCGGAAAGAACACGCAGATGTGAAGGGTTGCAATATCCTAGGTGCACATCACGGCCATCATTCCTTGCCATGGGCAGATGTGGTTCAGTGGAACCTTGACCATGAGTGTTCCATCCCTTACGTTCCCATGCAGTCCAAAAATGAGCCGCATGTGGACACTGGACGATTCGACCAGCAGCCTGTATGGAGACACACAACGAGGACTTTTTCGAACACTGTTAGTTCTGATAAGGTTATCGCACACTAGTATGAGCCATCTCCATGTTCTTCACATTCATCATTCAACACCCAACACCGTTCACACCCATTCTACACTGACGTGACAAAAGTCACGGAACATCTGCTAATATCGTATCGGACCTCTTTTCGCCCGGTGCAGTGCAGCAACTCCGCGTGGCGTGGACTCAAGTTGGAAGTTCACTGCAAAAATACTGAGCAATGCTGCCTTTACAGCAGTCTATAACTGCGAACGTGTTGTCAGTGCAGAATTTTGTACTCTAACTGACCTATCGATTATGTCCCATAAATGTCAGATGCGATTCATGATGGGCGATTTGGGTGGCCAGACCATTCGCTCTAAGAGCCCAGAATGTTCTTCAAACCACTCGCGAACTGCTGTGGCCTGGCGACATGGCGCAGTGTCATTCATGAAAGTTCCATCTTTGTTATGGGACATGCATCCCGTGAATGGCTCAAATCGTCTCCAAGTACTCGAACATAACCTTTTCCAATCAGCGTTCCAGCTAAACACAGCCCGCACCATCGTGGAGCCACCAGCACTTTGCAAAGTGCCTTGTTGACAATTTGGGTCCACAGTTTTGTGGGGCCTGCACCACACTCGGACCCTACCGTCAGCTCATACCAACTGAAATCATGACTCATCTGAACAGGTCACGGTTTACCAGTCGCCAATGGTCCGACTCATATCATCAAGAGGCCAGGAGAGGCGCTGCAGGCGATGTCGAGCTGTTAGCAAAGCCACTCGCGTCGGTCGTCTGGTCCCATAGGCCATTAACGCCGAATTTCGCTGCAGTGCCCTAACGGATAAGTTCGTCGTGTGTCCCACATTGCTTTCTGCTGTAATTGCACGCAGATGAGAAGGGTTGCAATATACTAGGTGCACATCACGGCCATCATTCCTTGCCGTGGGCAGATGTGGTTCAGTGGAGCCTTATCCATGAGTGTTCCATCACTTACGTTCCCATGCAGTCCCAGGTAGATGCCGTGTTTCTTGACTTCCGCAAGGCGTTCGATACAGTTCTCCACAGTAGTTTAATGAACAAAGTAAGAGCATATGGACTATCAGACCAATTGTGTGATTGGATTGAGGAATTCCTAGATAACAGGACGCAGCATGTCATTATCAATGGACAGAAGTCTTCCGAAGTAAGAGTGATTTCAGGTGTGCCGCAGGGGAGTGTCATGGGACCGTTGCTGTTCACAATATACATAAATGACCTGGTGGATGACATCGGAAGTTCACTGCGGCTTTTTGCAGATGATGCTGTGGTGCATCGAGAGGTTGTAACAGTGGAAAATTGTACTGAAATGCAGGAGGATCTGCAGCGAATTGACGCATGGTGCAGGGAATGGCAATAGAATCTCAATGTAGACAAGTGTAATGTGCTGCGAATACACAGAAAGACAGATCCTTTATCATTTAGCTACAAAATAGCAGGTCAGCAACTGGAAGCGGTTAATACCATAAATTATCTGGGAGAACGCATTAGGAGTGATTTAAAATGAAATGATCATATAATGTTGATCGTCGGTAAAGCAGATGCCAGACTGAGATTCATTGGAAGAATCCTAAGGAAATGCAATCCGAAAACAAAGGAAGTACGTTACAGTACGCTTGTTCGCCCACTGCTTGAATACTGCTCAGCAGTGTGGGATCCGTACCAGATAGGCTTGATACAAGACAGAGAGAAGATCCAACGGAGAGCAGCGCGCTTCGTTACAGGATCATTTAGTAATCGCGAAAGCGTTACGGAGATGATAGATAAACTCCAGTGGAAAACTCTGCAGGAGAGACGCTCAGTAGCTCGGTACGGGCTTTTGTCAAAGTTTCGAGAACATAACTTCACCGAAGAGTCAAGCAGTATATTGCTCCCTCCTACGTATATCTCGCGAAGAGACCATGAGGATAAAATCAGAGAGATTAGAGCCCACACAGAGGCATACCGACAATCCTTCTTTCCACGAACAATACGAGACTGGAATAGAAGGGAGAACCGATAGAGGTACTCAAGATACCCTCCGCCACACACCGTCAGGTGGCTTGCGGAGTATGCATGTAGATGTAGAGTTGCTTGTCTGTCAGCACTGACAACTGTATGCAAACGCCACTGCTCTCGGTCGTTAAGCGTCGGCGTCGAGATGTGATGCCTAAAATTTGGTATTCTCAGCACACTCCTGACACTTCCGATCTTGGAATATTCGGTTCCCTAACGCTTTTCGAACTGGAATGTCCCATGCGTCTAGCTCCAATTACCACTCCGCGTTCAAAAATGGTTCAAATGGCTCTGAGCACTATGGGACTTAACATCTGAGGTCATCAGTCCCCTAGACTTAGAGATACTTAAACCTAACTAACTTAATACTAAACTTATACTAACCTAATACTAAACACCTTTTTCCAAAGCTGTTTCACAGAGGAAGACCGCACTGCAGTTCCTTCTCTACATCCCCGTACAAACGAAAAAATGGCTGACATCGAAATAAGTGTCCAAGGAATCGAAAAGCAACTGGAATCACTCAACAGAGGAAAGTCCACTGGACCTGACGGGATACCAATTCGATTCTACACAGAGTACGCGAAAGAACTTGCCCCCCTTCTAACAGCCGTGTACCGCAAGTCTCTAGAGGAACGGAAGGTTACAAATGATTGGAAAAGAGCACAGGTAGTCCCAGTGTGCAAGAAGGGTCGTCGAGCAGATGCGCAAAACTATAGACCTATATCTCTGACGTCGATCTGTTGTAGAATTCTAGAACATGTTTTTTGCTCGACTATCATGTCGTTTTCGGAAACTCAGAATCTACTCTGTAGGAATCAACATGGATTCCGGAAACAGCGATCGTGTGAGACACAATTCGCTTTATTTGTTCATGAGACCCAGAAAATATTAGATACAGGCTCCCAGGTAGATGCTATTTTTCTTGACTTCCGGAAGGCGTTCCATACAGTTCCGCACTGTCGCCTGATGAACAAAGTAAGAGCCTACGGAATATCAGACCAGCTGTGTGGCTGGATTGAAGAGTTTTTAGCAAACAGAACACAGCATGTTGTTATCAATGGAGAGACGTCTACAGACGTTAAATTAACGTCTGGCATGCCACAGGGGGGTGTTATGGGACAATTGCTTTTCACAATATATATAAATGACCTAGTAGATAGTGTCGGAAGTTCCATGCGGCTTTTCGCGGATGATGCTGTAGTATACAGAGAAGTTGCAGCATTAGAAAATTGTAGCGAAATGCAGGAAGATCTGTAGCGGATAGGCACTTGGTGCAGGGAGTGGCAACTGACCCTTAACATAGACAAATGTAATGTATTGCGAATACATAGAAAGAAGGATCCTTTAGTGTATGATTATACACTGGTAGCAGTTACTTCTGTAAAATATCTGGGAGTATGCGTGCGGAACGATTTGAAGTGGAATGATCATATGAAATTAATTGTTGGTAAGGCGGGTACAAGGTTGAGATTCATTGGGAGACTCCTTAGAAAATGTAGTCCATCAACAAAGGAGGTGGCTTACAAAACAATTGTTCGACCTATACTTGAGTATTACTCATCAATTTGGGATCCGTACC
This sequence comes from Schistocerca cancellata, assembly GCF_023864275.1. Lineage (NCBI taxonomy): Eukaryota > Metazoa > Arthropoda > Insecta > Orthoptera > Acrididae > Schistocerca > Schistocerca cancellata. The sequence goes on along the minus strand of NC_064637.1, from coordinate 88,187,273 downwards.
AGATCGGGTTGACGTAGGAGATAGAGAAGATTCAAAGAAGAGCGGCGCGTTTCGTCACAGGGTTATTTGGTAACCGTGATAGCGTTACGGAGATGTTTAACAAACTCAAGTGGCAGACTCTGCAAGAGAGGCGCTCTGCATCGCGGTGTAGCTTGCTGTCCAGGTTTCGAGAGGGTGCGTTTCTGGATGAGGTATCGAATATATTGCTTCCCCCTACTTATACCTCCCGAGGAGATCGCGAATGTAAAATTAGAGAGATTAGAGCGCGCACAGAGGCTTTCAGACAGTCGTTCTTCCCGCGAACCATACGCGACTGGAACAGGAAAGGGAGGTAATGACAGTGGCACGTAAAGTGCCCTCCGCCACACACCGTTGGGTGGCTTGCGGAGTATAAATGTAGATGTAGAATGAAATCACACACACACATGCCCGAGGCAGGATTCGAACCTGCGACCGTAGCAGCAGCGCGGATCCGGACTGAAGCGTCTAGAACCGCTCGGCCACAGAGGCCGGCTACTCCGCGTTCAAAGTATTTTAGTTCTCGTCGGGCAGCCATAATCACGTCGGAAACATGCATCACCTGAGTACAAGTGACAGCTCTGCCAATCTAGTGCCCTTTTCCGTCGTCTCTACGCGGTACTGTCTCCTTCTGTAAATATACATATCGCTGTACCATCACACTTCTCACATCTGTGTATACAGTACCAGTCCTGGAAACAACACTGAACAGGGACAATACTAATGCACTCTCGTGGCCTTTTGTACGTGTCACAAAGAATTGCAACTCTAAGCATTTACATACCCGCTGATTGTGTGTACATGTACGAGCTCACGCTACTATCATACATTGGCTTCTGACTACATCACGTTTCTTCTCAGGCAGCGTAACAGTAAATGAAACATGAATCCACATTCAATTCAGTGTAAGAGAGTTGACGGCCAGTCGCCCCACGGGAGCGCCCGTTTCCAGAACGTAGGAGGACAAGCAGGTGTGGCGCCTGTTCTCCGCAGAGGTCGGATCGCCCACCTTTTGTGCTCGGGTCGTATTAAGACATTAATTAGACGGCGATTCGCCCCGCGCGCCGTCTTCCAGCACGCGGCGCGGCCGATATTTAGTGATATGGGTTACTGGTAGCAGAAGCCACCGGCCAATGCTATAGCTCTGGTCGCAGGCGCGACAAAGCAGCCGGTCTTCCAGTGAGGAGAATGGGTTGCTGGATGCTGGCTGGTGGGCAGAGTGGAGAGGGAAAAGGGGAGGCGGGGGGGGGGGGGAGATGAAGGACGAGACTGGGCTCCGGGACCGGTCTTCCAGGTGGCTGACCCCTGGAGAACCGGGAGGGGCGGCGCTGGAGCCTGGAGGCTGCAGCGCTGGCTCGGCCGCCCCCACCTCTTCCAGCGTGGCCCGCGCTCCAGTGACGCGCCGGCAAACATGGCAGCTGGACCGAGAAAGCTGGAGCGGTGCTGAGATACTGGAATCTTGATGCCGGCTCCAGTCGTAACTCCGCGGCGTATCTGACGTCGCGGGGGCAAGTTTATTCCTGTCCGTGCCCGCCGTTACTTGCGCCTCCCGCGCGATTACGCCAGACAGCTGATAAGTGGTCGCACGCGTTTCCAGACGGGAAGGAGGAGGCAGGTCGCGAGAGATATCGCGCGCAAATGTCGGAATTATTATTGTTCAGAAGTTGAACTTTATAGAAATAATGTCTCTCCCCAGTGGCAAGGTCGTGTGACAATATTCTCGAGGGCCAATTGGAAGTTTAAGTACAAATAATACACGACGTCTCGACCGGGAAGCAGATGGTGGCTGGTAAAAGGTTAAGAGAGTAAATAGCTAAGGTATCAGTCTCACGAGCAAGAGGCAGTTGGAGTGATCTTTGGTTTGTGGGGCGCTCAACTGCATGGTCATTAGGACCCGTACAAAGTTTGAATGTTTACACAGTCCAATTTTTTCGCAATCCAATCTAACCACTAACACGAGTGATGATGATGAAATGATCAGAACAACACAAACACCCAGTCCCTGGGCAGAGCAAATCTCCAACCCAGGTGGGAATGGGACCCGCTAAAGAGGCAGTTCGTCTAAAATTACACTAAAATGACGAAAGTATGCAGTCATGCGGGTGACGGTGCTATCGCGTACATAAAGTTTAAAATGTTAGTGCATTGGAGGAGCTGTCATTTGTACTAAGGCGATTCATGTGGAAAACTTTCCGACTTTATTGTGGACGTACAATGCGAAGTAACAGACTTTGAATGCGCAATGATAGAGCTAGGTGCATGGGGCAGTCCATTTGGGAAATCGTAAGGGAGTTCAGTATTACGAGAGCCACATTTTCGAAAACATGTCGAGAATTTCAAATTTCTGGTATTATCGACAGCCTCTATTTAACGACCGGGAGCAGCGGCACTTGCTTAGAGTTGTCAGTGCTGACAGACAAGCAGTACTGCTTGAAAAAAAAAACAGAGAAATCAATGTGGGACGTATTATGAACGTATCCGTTAGAGCACTGCGGTGAAATTTTGCGTCAATGGGCTACGGCAGCAGACGACCGAAGCGAGTGCCTTTGCGAACAGCTCTACATCGCCTGTAGCGCCTCTTCTGAGAACCCGATCATATCGGTTGGGCCCTAGACGACTAGAAAACCGTGGTCTGGTCAGATGTGGCCCGATTTAAGTTGGCAAGAGCTGACGGTACGGTTCGATTGCGGCGCAGACCTCACGAAGCCATGAACCCAGTTTGTCAGCAAGGCACTCTACAAACTGTTGGTGGCTCCCCAATGTTCTGGGTTGTGTTTACACGGAATGGACTGTGTCCTGCACATGTTCGGCTACCTCACGATCACTTGCAGCCATTCATGACATTCATGGTAACAAACAACGAAGGATTTTCTTATGAGTGACAATGCGCCATGCCACCGGACAACAGTTGTTCACGATGGGTTTGAAGAACATTGTGGACATTTCGAGCGAATGTTTTGGCAACACAGATCGTCCGACATGAATCCCATCGAATCTTTACGGGTCATAATCTAGAAGTCAGTTCGTGTAGAAAGTCCTTCACTGGGCACACTTCCGTAGTTACGGACGTCTACAGAGGAGGAAGCGTGGCCCAGTATTTCTGCAGAGGACTTCCAGCGACTTGTTGAGGCCATGTCCCGTCGAGCTGCTGCACTGCACCGGGCAAAAGGAGATGCGACATAGTGTTAGGCGGTAGTCCGTGAATTGCGTCACTTCGGTTTGGTTGGATAAGCCAAACCAGTGATCGAGTTATGAAAGGATGTTGGGGGGGCGAATAATGAATACCTTGAAATCAGTATTGATGGCAGAGTTCAGAAGTAATTTAAAAAGAAGTAAAAGTATATGGGTCGAGGTGATATGTAGGTCAGAGCAGCCGAAGCGTCTTCCAGGCAGCAGCTGGGGCAAGAGAATTCCCATTTGACTCCCGGCCGCCTCGGTTAAGTGTGAAGACAGAGTGTTGAGAAAAATTTCACAAAACTGAACTCCACATTTTTATGAATGCGCAAGAAATTTCGCACTGCAGTTAATTAGATGGCGCCAGCCATTAGCAACCAATACAGCAGCTCTCTTTCATCCAAATAATATAGTAATATCAAAACTAATTACGAAATTTGTGAGTAAATGTAACTTCACACCGAAAAATTATTAAAAATTGCTAAAAGACAGAGATCCTTCTATGGCTTCAGGTAACACATGAGAGGTGGCATGAGCCGCCTATCATATTTCTATCTTACGATTTTCCTCTGTCTAATTGCATGCGGTGGAGAGTTGCTATTCCTTCACACGCGGACTTCCCATGCAGCGGTTCTCGTCACCCGGGTGGTCCGGTGACAGGCGGGCTCTGCTGATCTGGAAAGCGTTAAGCCGACGGGTGTGAGGAAGTCGAGTGAATGCTTTGCAGACGCCGACATTGTCAAAAGACACGCCCGGAGGGGTCTGAAGTAGCGGCTGGGCTAGAGGTTCCGTTACTTCGCAGAAACTTAGCGAAAACACTTTCTGGCGGGCTACCAGCGAGGCGTGGGAATGACTTGTGTACCCAGGCAGTTGTGGCGGGAAAATTCCCACGCTTTCTGCACAATAGTAACTGTGATTGGCTTGCTCAGGGCATAGCTCCGTGGCGTAGCTAAATCGGCGCAGAAATTGGCGCCAAGAATCTCCATTGGTGGAATGGTAGTGCTCCGGCAATAGAGTGGAATTTTCCGCCGGTTTTCGAGTTGCTGATTGGAACGTTTAACCACGGCCACTGTCGTGGGGGCGGGAATGTTGTGTGTTCGGCCTGTACGGGTGCTCAGCGTAGTCGGCTCTCGCCTTTCGGTCGAGGACGTCGAAGCAACCAGCCATCGCCTCCGGTACGCCAGATCGTGTTCTGGCAGTTAAGAAGACAGTTTGGTGATGTATGTCCGCAGCACCGGCAGATAGGGATTTTCCTAGGTGATAATCAGAGCTCAGCAGAGCGCGCCTGTTCGTCTTTTTCTAACTTTGTTCTGTCTTGAGTAGCAGCAATTAATGTTGGGTTAGCTGTGTGTCTCTCTTAAGATTTGAGTGGCAAGGAATTGGCTCCACATACCACTTCGTCTTAAACCTCACAATCTAGTTTAGGGACAACTTCACCTTCATAGCGTTTGTTTATCTAATTTGATGTATTATAAATGTTTCATGTGTTTTTGTTTATTATTTTGTGTTTAGTCTTAATAAATCATATTGTTATTTTGGACAGAGCTTTCATTCTGTTAATCGGTACAGCAACCCATCATTTCTCACTACGTTAATGAAACCTTCCTTTATTTAACTTATTTATCAAATTAAATTATTGCAGGTGCCAAACTCTTTTCTACTCCACTTGCAGGGTTGATTACAGTCAGTTCGCGTATATTTTTTAATCCATGCAACAGCAAAAGTCGGAATTAGAATAGGGGGGGGGGGCATAGAGCCTCATTTACATATGGAGATTCTAGAAGAATTTAGTGTTAAATACACTGCTTACCCCGGCACCTCGCACACAAAAAATTTATGAAAATACACTAAAAATAAAAAAAGTAATGCTCACTGAGATGGGTCTCAAAGATGATGTAAGTATCAACTCCATGCTAAACGCCACTGGATGCTATTATAAGGCGAGGCATAACATTAAGGAGAAGTGTTCCGCCACAAGTGCCGGGACGTAGAAGAAGAACGCATGACCAGAAAAGGCGGTGAAACGACGTCAGCACGATAGGAGCTGCATCTAGCCGAAGTGAATGTAAGCATTGCTTCCGCCAGCTTCGGCCCGACGTTAGCGGACAGTATTAGCACGGCCCAGTAGAGAGTGCTACGATAACAGTTACTACTGACCCACATCCACTGCTTGTTTGGACTTTGTCTATAGTGAAGATCATTACTTTTTGCGAGTCACCCATCGCTTGCGACACTTGCTGTACATTCAAGTTAAATATTGTCATTCTGCTTTATTGAAATAAAATTGCTAATATTATCTGCTTGAATTGATGATGACGATGATTGGTTTGTGGGACGCTCAACTGTGCGGTCATCAGCGCCCGTACGAAGTCCCAATTTTTACACAGTCCAGTTTTTAAACAGTCCAATCTAGTCACTCTCACGCGTCCTGCTGATGATGAAATGACGAGGACAACATAAACACCCAGTACCCAAATGGTTCAAATGGCTCTGACCACTACGGGACTAAACTTCTTAGGTCATCAGTCCCCTAGAACTTAAAACTACTTAAACCCAACTAACCTAAGGACATCACACACATCCATGCCTGGGGCAGGATTCGAACCTGCGACCATAGCGGTCGCGCGGTTCCAGACTGAAGCGCCTAGAACCGCTCCGTCACCCCGGCCGGCCCCAGTGCCCAAGCAGAGAAAATTCCGAACACGGCCGGGAATCGAACCCTGGACCCCGTGTTCCAGAGGCCGCAATGCTAACCACTGGACCACGAGCTGCGGTCTTGAACTGTTGTATAGCATTCAGAGAACACAACATACTTTAGGCACCCTATAAGCTACGAGTGGGCAAGGCCCCAAAACAAGAGCTACATGAATTTTAATGCATACCTGAATTCGTTTTATCTATAAAATAAGGCAACTGCTGTTAACAATTGGCCTCTTGCCGTGACGCCATGTTTCGTGTCTTCAAAACGGCTTCGACCGAGTTCCGCATCGTCTCCCAAAAACCAAAATGCGCTGCTATGGAATACCTGAACAAATGCACGATCGGTTGACTCTCTAACAATGACAACTCAGTAGGTTCGCGGTGAGGCATCTCAAATGCAAAGATAGTCTCCAGTGTTCCTCAAGATACTATGATGGGGCCGATGGTGTTCATAATGCGTACAACAGGCATCAAGGATGAAGTCTTTAGCCCTGTGAGGCTAATCGCAGACGATAGACTAGTGTATTGGGAGGTTGTACTGTGTACTCAACCGCCCCTTCTCCTGCCTGCCTCCAATGTTCCATGGCGATGTGCGAAGTCTCCGTTGCAGCCTGTAACAGAATCCTCGCAGTCTAGAGGGCGTGCAGCGTTCGAGTGAGATTAAGCGACTTACTGCTCGTCGTGCTTACTGTTTATGCTTTTTTCCATAATTCTAGATTTCCAGAACGCTTTCGACACCGTTCGCCACAAGCGGCTTCTAATCAAATTGCGTGCCTACAGAGTATCGGCTCGACTGTGCGACTGGATTCGTGATTCACTGTCAGAAATATCCCATTTCGTAATAACTGATGGGAAATCATCTACTTAATTATTAGTGATATCTCTGATCCACTAAAGGAAACGTTACATTATATGTCCTCTGTTGTTCTTAATCTACAGGTGAACCATAACTCCACCGACGAATTTTCAGATGTGGTAGCACGCACGGATTGGTTCAAATGGCTCTGAGCACTATGGGACTTAACATCTGTGGTCATCAGTCCCCTAGAACTTAGAACTACTTAAACCTAACTAACCTAAGGACATCACACACATCCATGCCCGAGGCAGGATTCGAACCTGCGACCGTAGCAGTCGCGCGGTTCCGGACTGCGCGCCTAGAACCGCTAGACCACCGCGGCCGGCTAGCAAGCACGGAAACAAGGAAACAATGTCCAGTAGAGGTAGGCTCTACAATTCAGACCTTCAGAGCTATGAAGACTTGTCCAGCAAAAGAGACATATTTCACATTAGTGAAGATCAGCAAGTGCTGATAGCTCATAAAATGTGTACTTTAGAGCCCATGTTTACTACACTTTTTCTTCTTCTTTGTTCCATACCACGATGTCTGGCAGTTTATCAATAGATTTCAGCTTCACCCAGTACATAAACGGTATAGGAGGCAATCTGAGCAACGCTCTTAGATTTTTGAAGATGATCCAGTCGTTTATTGTCTAGTAAAGTTATCAGTTTATCAAAACGATTTACCAAATGGTTTACAGAAGACATGTGTACACTGTGGAAAGTCGTTGTTGACTCTAAACAATACAACGTGGGAGATTTTTTTACACGATCAATAGAAAGAGTTTCGGTCACATGATTAGTAACACGGATTTAAAGGTCATCAAATCACCTGAGTACTTAGAGATTACAATTAGAACATCAGTTGGAACAATCATACAGAAAATGTTGTCGGGAAGGCGAACCAAAGACTGCGTTTCACTGGCAGGATACTTAGAAGGTGCAACAGGGCTGCTTAAGAGACTGCCTCCACTGCACCTGTCCGTCTTCTGCTAGAGTACTGCCTCCCCGGTATGGGATCCTTACCAGATGTGACTGACAGAGTGCATCGCAAAATTTCAAAGGAGGACAGCTCTTTTTGTATTATTGAGAAATAGGGGAAGTGTGTCACGGATACGATACGCCAGCTGGCGTGGAATCAGTAAAACAAAGGCGTTTTTCATTGCGGCGAGATCTTCTCACGAAATTTCGAACTCCAAATTTCTCCTCAGAATACCGAAATATTTTGTTGGCGACCACCTGGAAAGGGAGAAAAGAGTATCGTTATGAAAAAAGATAAATCAGAGCTCTGACGGAAATGTTTAGGTGTTCGCTCTCGCCACCTATTATTCGAGAGTGTAACGGACGTGAAAGAGTCTGAAAGTGATGAAATCTCTTTGGATTATCGGCTGAGTCGTGGCAGTGCGCAGGTGAGTGGTCCAGAATCCTGAAAAACTGGCCAAAGTAGCAAAATCTGCTCCGGTGTGCCCAATAATAGATATAATGGGGTTCCTGACCCTTCTGATAGCGACTGTTATATCAAAATTGTAAAACTCAAAATGGGGAATCCAGTACGATGAAACGAAACCGAGCGAGGTGGCACAGTGGTTAGCACAATGGACTCGCATTCGGGAGGACGACGGTTCAAATCCGCGTCCGGACATATAGATTTACGTTTTCCGTGCTTTCCCTGAATCACTTTAGGCAAATGCTGGGAGTGTTCCCTTGACAGGGCACGGCCAACTTCCTTCGCCATCCTTCCCTAATCAGATGAGACCGATGACCTCGCTGTTTGGTCTCCTCTCCCAAATAACCCTACCCCAACCCAACGAAACGAATGTGGAAAAAATAAATGGACATAAAACGTTTCGACAAACACTTTATTACAAAACTGTCTCTATTATTTTCTTTGTTATAAGAAATATACATTAGTTACAAGAACGTTTTATAAGTCGTCTTCTTCTTCTTCTTCTTCTTCTTCTTTTTCTTCTTCTTGTGCTTCCTGCCCAGAATCCTCGTTTCCTTCCTCATCTAGGTTCCTCACTGACATTTGTATCCTCTCCATCATCCTCAGCATCTGATTCCTCGTAATCATCTGCAGTAGGCACCAACAGGGCAACAACTCCGAAATTTTTCACTTTCCTCGGAGATGGTCTCCACAAAGAAGAAATACGTAACAGTAAAAATTGATCAGAGAAAAGCTCATGAAAAATTAATGTAATCATTTTGCAAAGAGCATTTTTTATATTTTTAATATATTTCTAACATATCTTTATATGTATTAGTTATATTTTTATTCTGTAGTACCTTATTAACAATGTTATAGGCATGACAATTATATGCTTACGAGAACATACGTGTTTCACTCGTATTTTAGTGAAATTTTCAATTCTATATTGTCAGTGTAAATAATGGCACGATTGAAAATTGAGTGGATTTTAAGGCCGGTTCGCAAAGATAATACTACGTACTTAAGGACGCCATGGAAAAGAAAGCGGAATGTTGTGAGATCTAAAACTTCTCTTTTTTTCCGCTCGCATTTTACAGTTTCTTTGTTTGCATACGGGCAAGAAGTTAATTAACATAGAGCAATTGTTAATTAATGATTAAATAATGAAATAGGTAGCCGGTGTCTTGATCATAAAAATTGTTGTGGGCGTGGTCACTGTTTAAGTTACTATAGTAAAGCAGTAAATAGAGCCACCAAACCAGTCTTGTCGTGAGGAAATCCCTTTTAGTACGGTGGGAACATTGGCTTTGCAGTTTACAATCCATGTAAATTATGTAACACCTTGAAGAAATTTAATCATAATTAAATAAATGTTCGTAATTAAGTACATCCCTTCTGGAATACCGTCCATTTTTTAAGGAAAAAAGGTCTGATTTTTCTGAACAGAAATAAACTGAAGCGCCATAGAAGCTGATATAGGCATGCCTATTCAAATACGTATGAAGGCAGAAGGCGGCGTTGCGGTCGGCAACGCCTGTATGAGACGACAAGTGTCTGGCGCAGTTGTTAGTCGGTTACTGCTGTTACAATGGCAGGTTATCAAGATTTAAATGACTTTGAACACGATGTTATAGTCGGCGCACGAGAGATGGGACACAGCATCTCCGACGTAGCGATGAAGTGGTGAATTTCCCGTACGACCATTTCACGAGTGTACCGTGAATATCAGGAATCCTGTAAGAAATCTAGTCTCCGACATCGCTGCGGCCGGAAAAAGATCCTGCAAAACGGCGCCAACGACTACTAAAGAGAATTTTTCAGTGCGACAGAAGTGTAACCCTTTTGCAAATTACTGTCGATATCAAATCTGGGCTATCAACAAGTGTCAGCGTGTTAACCATTCAATGAAAGAAAGAAATTACAATGAAATCCAGACCATTAGCTGCTTACAGGCGTTCATAAATATGAAGGGGGACAGTTGAAAATGTGTGCCCCTATCGGGACTCGAACGTGCTTACATGGCAGACGCTCTATCCGACTGAGCGATCGATGACACAGAGAATAGTGCGACTGCAGGGAGTTATCTCTGGCACGCTCCCCGCGACACCCACATTTCCAACGTACTGTCCACTCTCTATATTTGTAGTGCTCCTGCCCACTATACTGATTACTTGCGGCATTCGATCTACCGATTCCCGTAAGAGTTCGAGCAACGTGAGTCCATCCGCACTGAAGAAGATCACTGGCCTGTAATCCTTACCTGTATGAAGATGGTATATGTTCTTTCGGACATGTCCGACGACTGCACGACACAATGTTTTACTCCTCGCCTAGGCCCGTCAACACCGACATCGGGCTACTGATGACTGGAAACATGTTGCCTGGTCGGACGAGTCTCATTTCAAATTGTATCGAGCGGATGGACGTGTACGGGTATAGAGACAACCTCATGAATCCATGGACCCTGCATGTCAGCAGGGGGCTGTTCAAGGTGTTGGAGCTCTGTAATGGTGTGGGGCGCGATCATATGGAGTGATACGGGACTCCTGATACATCTGGATACGACTCTTTCAGGTGACACGTACGTAAGCATCCTGTCTTATCACCTGCATCCATTCATGTGCATTCCAACAGATTTGGGCAGTTGCAGCAGGACAGAGTGGCTCTAGGAACACTCTTCTGAATTTAAACACTTCCGCTGGCCACAAAACTGCCAATACATGCATATTATTGAGCATATCTGGGATGCCTTGCAACATGCTGTTGACAAGAGATGTGCAATCCTTCGTACTCTTGCGGATTTATGGACAGCCCTGCAGGATTCATGGTGCCAATTCCCTCCAGCACTACTTCAGACATTAGTCGAGCCCATTCTACCTCGTATTGCGCTCGCGAGGGCCCTGCACGATACTAGTCAGGTGTACCAGTTTCTTTGGCTCTTCAGTGTATTTCGTCCGAACGAAATTCAGCCTTCGAAAGAAACAGCTGGCCTCTTCTAAGACCGAGATTCAACAGTCCCAACATTAATCTAGTCAACAAATCAAACGAAACTTCTGAACCCCGAACTCTTTTTAAATTTTAGACCAGTTTTGCGGTATTTTGACACAGTGTGCCTCGCGTTGTCGCAAAGTCCCGGCGATTTTCCTATCTCTTCCGGTGAAGTCACTTCACCTGAAGATGAAGCCTAGGAAGCTTGTCGAAACGTCTTGACAACGCTACTAGTCGAGTGTTACGTCGAGAAGATGTCATCAGTGAAATTAGCCGAGAAAGCGTGCATTCCCCTACTGTCTGAAATTTGGTCTATGAAACCTCAAGCAAGTACTTTAGTGTGAATCGCAGGGTAGTCACGCAGATGTTGGATGAAGGTAAACACGCAGGAAGATGACGGACCGTATTGCGGATGTGCGGGTGGAAGTGCGTGGCTCCTGCTCGAGTGTCCAGAATTCCGTCACCTCTGGCGGCCACGTGGTCGGCCGGCGCCCGGTTTGTGGGAAAGGACGGCGGCGCACATTCCTTACCAGGAGGCGAGGCGACGCGCCGTAACTCCTCCGCCACGCCACGCCACGGCGCTGTCCGTGTCCCCCACACGTGGCGGTATCCATCCTCCCGCTGCATAAGTAATAAACAGCGGGAGGCGCTCTCCGCCACTTTGCTATGCAACGCCTGCTTTGCTTTGTTTCTCTGCTTTTCCGCTGACTTTACATCTCTCTTTTTTTTGTCAGCTTACGTGTGCGTATGTGGGGGTGTGTATGTGTCTGTAGGTAACCATACTTTTCTGAGAATCTTGCCGAAAACCAGTAGCTACATATCCGTTGTCTTCATCTTTGTTGGAATCATAGAACATTTAGTAATACAGGGTGAAGAGGAAGAAATTATTAGACAGGTGCATAAGTTTGTAGCGTTTTTTACCTACATGCTGGTACCCGGCTGTTATGGGTTTATTTGTCAATTGCATTTTTTTGTTTGTAGCTCACTGTTGCTATATGAGTCTACAGAATGGTCCATTGATAGTGACCAGGCCAAATATCTCACGAAATAAGCATAAAATAAAAAAAAATACAAAGAACGAAACTCGTCTAGCTTGAAGGGGGAAACCAGATGGCGCTATGGTTGGCCCGCTAGGTGGCGCTGCCATAGGTCAAACGGATATCAACTGCGTTCTTTAAAATAGGAACCCCCATTTTTAATTACATATTCGTGTGGTAAGTAAAGAAATATGAATGTTTTAGTTGGACCACTTCTTTCGCTTTACCGCGCGACCGCTACGGTCGCAGGTTCGAATCCTGCCTCGGGCATGGATCTGTGTGATGTCCTTAGGTTATTTAGGTTTAAGTAGCTCTAAGTTCTAGGGGACTGATGACCTTAGAAGTTATGTCTCATAGTGCTCAGAGCCATTTGAACCATTTTTTTTTTTCCTTCGCTTTGTGATAGATGACGCTGTAACAGTCACAAACATATAAGTACGTTGTATCACGTAACATTCCGCCAGTGGGGATGGTAGTTACGTTATTTAAGGAAACAAGCGGTGTTCAGCCACATGTGAAACGTCAACCACGACCTGCAACAAATGATGATGCCCAAGTATGTGTTTTAGCTTCTGTCGCGGGTAATCCGCACATCAGTAGCAGACAAATTACGCGAGACTCGGGAATCTCAAAAACGTCGGTGTTGAGCATGCTACATCAACGTCGACGGCACCGGTACCATTTTTCTATCCATCAGGATTTGCATGACGACGACTTTGAACCTCATGTACAGTTCTGCCACCGGGCACAAGAGAAATTATGGGACGATGACATTTTTTGCACGCGTTCCATTTAGCGACGAAGCGTCATTGACCAACAGCGGTAACGTAAACCGGCATAATATGCACTACTGGGCAACGGAAAATCCACGCTGGCTGCGACAAGTGGACCATCAGCGACCTTGGCGGGTTAATGTATGGTGCGGCATTATAGGAGGAAGGATAATTGGTTCCCATTTTATCGATGGCAATCTAAATGATGCAATGTATGCTGATTTCCTACGTAATGTTCTACCGATGTTACTACAAGATGTTTCATTGCATGACAGAATGCCGATGTACTCACATGATGGATGGCCTGCACACAGCTCGCGTGCGGTTGAAACGGTATTGAATAGCATATTTCATGACAGGTGGATTGGTCGTCGAAGCACCGTACCATGGCCCGCACGTTGACCGGATCTGACGTCCCCTGATTTCTTTCTGTGGGGAAAGTTGAAGGATATTTGCTATCGTGATCTACCGACAATGCCTGACAATATGCGTCAGCGCATTGTCACTGCATGTGCGAACATCACGGAAGGTGAACTACTCGCTGTGGAGAGGAATGTCGTTACACGTATTGCCAAATGCATTGAGGTTGACAGACATCTTTCTGGGCATTTATGGTATTAATGTGGTATTTACAGGTAATCACGCTGTAACAGCATGTATTCTCAGAAATGATAAGTTCACAAAGTTACGTGTATCACATTGGAACAACCGAAATAAAATGTTCAAACGTAGCTACATTTTGTATTTTAATTTAAGAAACCTACCTGTTACCAACGGTTCGTCTAAAATTGTGAGCCTTACGTTTGTGACTTTTACAGCGCCATCTATCACAAAGTGAAAAAAGTGGTCCAACTAAAACATTCATATTTCTTTATGTACTACACGAATGTTGTTGTTGTTGTTGTGGTATTCAGTCCTGAGACTGGTTTGATGGAGCTCTCCATGTTACTCTATCCTGCGCAAGCTTCTTCATCTCCCAGTACCTACTGCAACCTACATCCTTCTGAATCTGCTTGGTGTATTCATCTCTTGGTCTCCCTCTACGAATTTTACCCTCCACGCTGCCCTCCAATACTAAATTGGTGATCCCTTGATGCCTCAGAACTACACGAATATGTAATTAAAAATCGGGGTTCCTATTTTACAAATCGCAGTTGATATCCGTTTGACCTATGGCAGCGCCATCTAGCGGGCCAACCATAGCGCCATCTGGTTTCCCACTTCAAGCTATACAAGTTTCGTTCTTTGTAGTTTTTTTCATTTGACACTTGTTTCGTGAGATATTTGGCCTGGTCACGATCAATGGACCACCCTGTATAGTCTGTCATTTCGTCATTTGGAGACAGGCAGTGGAGCTGTGGATGCCATAAAATGGACAGTCAAGTGGAGAAATCGGAACATTTCCCATATATTTTTATGTTTCAGTTCAGTAGAGGGATGACAGCAGCGGAGGTCAGCAAGAACCATTTGAGTGGCACTTCTTGAGTTTCTCCCGGCGTATTTGATAATCAAAATATCCACGGGTGTGCTGCCGGTCTATAGTGTCCAACGGGCACAATATTTCGGCGATCATACATGTCGCCATCATCTGGTGAACTGACGGACTGAGCTCCTGTGAACGTGCCGGCACGGAGATCCGTACGCTATGGCTGCTCAGAGGGAACTGGGTTCGGTCGCGGCGGCGGCCGATTTAAATAGCCTCCGCCCGCGGCGCGCTCCCTCCGCCGTCCGCGCCCCGCGCCACGGTCGCGCGGTGGAACAGATTGCGACGGTGTCTGAGATGACGTCGGAGTGATGGCTCTGTCCGCCGTGGTCGTCACAACTATACGCTTGCTCGATTTACTCTTGATTAACCCAATCGCTGGTTCCCAAGCCTTGCTAAGATTATAGCCACAGTCACGGTTTATGAGTTCGTCATTGGTGCGAATTTCGATGGCCTCTCTAACAACGCTGAATAAATCATCCAGCTGTTTTGAAACTGTTGCTTGTATACAGAGGCCAATAGTAGTCTGTTGAAGGAGCCCCTTGAGTTCAGCCCCCTTTCTATGAACCGCCTCTTAGTGGTCTTTGGGGTCACTGAAGCAGCAGTTGCATGTCGGATCGACGGTAATGACGAGTCCGACTTACTGAGTGTTCCTCTGACGATTGCTCGGTCCCCTAGTTGTGTCGTCTCTCTATGTCGACCGCTTGCTTCTTGACGCTGCGTTCGGCCGTGGTTGAACCATGCGTGCCGACGTTGTCGAACAGAGGCATCGCTCCCATTTAAATGTCGAGCGATTCGCGGATTATTCCAACGGGCTTCTTTGAGCCCAACTGCACTTCCTCTCTTAAATGTTGACTTCTGCGGATATTGTTCATGCGATGTCGTCAGTCATACGACCACATCACCGCCTGAGAGATAAAGATGGGCAAACTCGTTCATCTTTGGGAACTAGGTCACTGCTGATCGTTCTTTTTTGGGAACCGTTCATTTTTACTCGTTCACCGTTCATTTGTGCTTGGTATATGGTTCTTATAAAAAACTGAAAACTAGTAGTGTAGGTGATTGAAGGATCGAGGGCACCAAGAGGGGGCACTTGTCTCCTCCCTGGAGTATAGAGTTTTTATTTATCACAGTATTCTTACACACTTTTAGAAGTAATTTCTGTGATTCTGCAGAACCTCTCGCTTAGCCAACTGTAGCGTTGTGTGGCTGATCGCAGGGGAATAATATAGGGTGGCGCACGGAAAACCGGCCCCGAGTACAAACTGCTCGCCAATTACGGACGATGTGTTGCCCGTTACGAGCAGATACAACAAACAGATAAACATGTAATAATTTTGCAGTGAAGAAATAACAAGCTAATGCCAGCAACAACTGCGAAACAATCGATGACGATGTGTAGAGAGCTGGAGAAGAGAACATGAAAATCTCACGCGACGCGCATGGGCAATAGCTCATGTAGTCTTGTAAACCTGTTGGTAGCTGTTTCCCAACTTAACAGACCACAAGTCTCTTTTATAAAATTCTTCGTTTCGACTTCCACTACATAACTATGCTACGTTGTAAACAATAATGGTTTACACTCTATATATACTTCACGTTGTCTCTGAGTTCGTA
The DNA here is from genome assembly GCF_023864275.1 of Schistocerca cancellata. NCBI lineage: Eukaryota > Metazoa > Arthropoda > Insecta > Orthoptera > Acrididae > Schistocerca > Schistocerca cancellata. Next base: position 88,171,214 of record NC_064637.1, on the reverse strand, counting down.
GGCAAAGTAGAGACTTTATGGAAGCATAAAATAAAATGTGATTTTCTCATCGTACTTGCGTCACGCGCTTCGTAAAAATTGGGTTTTTATGTTGCATTATTAAAGGTAATTCAGCAATAATAATAATAATAATAATAATTAAGTTCGCAGTAATAAAGTTTTTGGTTTGAAAGCTCCTTCTCAACAAATGTTTTTGAGATAATAAGTAAATACGATTTTATGGCAATATATGTCTTTTCAAATGGAGAGGCACAGCTTTTCCTACTGAGCTAAAATGACCCACAACCAACGTTTTTTTGAAAGAAACCAAACTAGCAGGTAATGCAAATTCGAAACAACCAAACTTAAAAATAATTAGAGCCTTCCAAAATGTAATGTTTTGTATATGAAAGATGCACGAAAATCGTTTTATATGAATTTTCTTACATTAAAAATTAAGCAAATTATTGAAAGTTAGTTGCTAAATCAAGTCGATAAAACCAAAAAATATACGAATAACAAAAAAAACTTGCCTTGTTGTAAGTATGTCTTCTGCTGTTCATCGACATAATGAAGTGAGCTGATATGCCCTTTTGTTACCTGAAAAGACGTACCTATCAGATACAACGTAATTTTTATGTAATTTACGTAACTATAAAATACACTCCTGGAAATTGAAATAAGAACACCGTGAATTCATTGTCCCAGGAAGGGGAAACTTTATTGACACATTCCTGGGGTCAGATACATCACATGATCACACTGACAGAACCAAAGGCACATAGACACAGGCAACAGAGCATGCACAATGTCGGCACTAGTACAGTGTATATCCACCTTTCGCAGCAATGCAGGCTGCTATTCTCCCATGGAGACGATCGTAGAGATGCTGGATGTAGTCCTGTGGAACGGCTTGCCATGCCATTTCCACCTGGCGCCTCAGTTGGACCAGCGATAGTGCTGGACGTGCAGACCGCGTGAGACGACGCTTCATCCAGTCCCAAACATTTTCAATGGGGGACAGACCCGGAGATCTTGCTGGCCAGGGTAGTTGACTTACACCTTCTAGGGCACGTTGGGTGGCACGGGATACATGCGGACGTGCATTGTCCTGTTGGAACAGCAAGTTCCCTTGCCGGTCTAGGAATGGTAGAACGATGGGTTCGATGACGGTTTGGATGTACCGTGCACTATTCAGTGTCCCCTCGACGATCACCAGTGGTGTACGGCCAGTGTAGGAGATCGCTCCCCACACCATGATGCCGGGTGTTGGCCCTGTGTGCCTCGGTCGTATGCAGTCCTGATTGTGGCGCTCACCTGCACGGCGCCAAACACGCATACGATCATCATTGGCACCAAGGCAGAAGCGACTCTCATCGCTGAAGACGACACGTCTCCATTCGTCCCTCCATTCACGCCTGTCGCGACACCACTGGAGGCGGGCTGCACGATGTTGGGGCGTGAGCGGAAGACGGCCTAACGGTGTGCGGGACCGTAGCCGAGCTTCATGGAGACGGTTGCGAATGGTCCTCGCCGATACCCCAGGAGCAACAGTGTCCCTAATTTGCTGGGAAGTGGCGGTGCGGTCCCCTACGGTCTTGGCGTGCATCCGTGCGTCGCTGCGGTCCGGTCCCAGGTCGACGGGCACGTGCACCTTCCGCCGACCACTGGCGACAACATCGATGTACTGTGGAGACCTCACGCCCCACGTGTTGAGCAATTCGGCGGTACGTCCACCCGGCCTCCCGCATGCCCACTATACGCCCTCGCTCAAAGTCCGTCAACTGCACATACGGTTCAAGTCCACGCTGTCGCGGCATGCTACCAGTGTTAAAGACTGCGATGGAGCTCCGTCTGCCACGGCAAACTGGCTGACACTGACGGCGGCGGTGCACAATTGCTGCGCAGCTAGCGCCATTCGACGGCCAACACCGCGGTTCCTGGTGTGTCCGCTGTGCCGTGCGTGTGATCATTGCTTGTACAGCCCTCTCGCAGTGTCCGGAGCAAGCATGGTGGGTCTGACGCACCGGTGTCAATGTGTTCTTTTTTCCATTTCCAGGCGTGTACTTTTTGATTACCGGTCGTGGACGCTGAATAGCCAGAACCAAGTGCAAGAACAGTTTGTATCACATGTAAAACAGGCGAGCGCAGTGAACGAAACAAACAACTGGATACTGAACTAACTAGGAGCAGTCGGCAGTGGAACTGAGACAGGTGGTCATGCGAAGAACGACGAGAGCGGCCGAGGGAGACCGAGACTGAGACGAGCACGCGACCGAGGCTGGAACGAGAACTGCCGAAGTGACCGCCCCGACCGAAATGAGCTAGTGAACTATGAACCGATCGTTTTTCGTTCCTGGGAACTATAAGTAGACCGCCACGAACGAAGTGAACTATGAACCGATCGTTCCTTGGAATTCATTCCTCGGTCCTTTCGTTCATCTTGGTGAACCGTTCCTTTGCACCCGTTCGTTCGCGAACTACCCATCTCTACTGAGAGATAGATCAGCCGGATGCGATTCTCTCGATAAACTGAACAGAAGAACGGCTGTGCTAGCCAAAGAGTACGCAGCCAGTAGCAGTACTTATGCTCGCCGCGAGGCGCCGCTAGGCCACTTCATGTGCAGCAGGAGAGCAGTGCAGTTGTGCCAGTCTACAGTTCGTAGCAGCGCTCAGTGGTCAGCCAGTGCCGATGTTAGTCAGTCATCGTCTGCATCTGTCATTGCTGCCATCAAGTCTTTGTAGCTCCGTTCCAAATTAGTCTTCAAATTCACCGGATTCGACATTCAACATTACGAGAGATTAATACGTCACTGCAAGATTTGTGACTTGTAAATTATGTCATTCTACAGACGCTTAATCTAGTCGCGTCTTCTACTATTGTCAACCAACAGATCATGCACTACAACTAAGTTAAGTAATAAATACTTCCTTATTTTGTACTCCTGCTAATTAATTGTGTTTTCCTGTTGTAGCTACCAAGCAGTCTTGACACAGTAGAACCCACGTTTCCACCTCCTTGGCTACCTCGTATTTGCCACCTCATGTTGATGGACTCGATTATGGTGGTAGACCGAATGCCATCAGTTCACACGCCTTCTTGCGAGGCGTACTGTCTAACTGAGTGCACGGAATGACCTTCGCAGACACTTTGTGCCCTGGTATCGACACGTCCTGTTTACTATCCTTAGAAGCTGAGCATGAAACTGCGCCACAACTTCGCACATTCATTCATCGGCTGGCCAAGTTTACAGATTTGCATTTTCCGCCGATACCTGTATGAATGTCAATTTGTGACCAATTCGTGTGGATTTCGTGGTACTTCGATTTTTTTGGTGTTTGAGTATGTCATCCTCCTGTTACTTTTATGGGTATTCATGACCGGCCGCTGTGACCGAGCGGCCCTAGGCGCTTCAGTCCGAAACCGCGCTGCTGCTGCTGCTGCTGCTACGGTCGCAGGTTCGAATCCTGCCTCGGGCATGGATGTGTGTGATGTCCTTAGGATAGTTAGGTTTCAGTAGTTCTACGTCTTGGGAACTGATGACCTCACATGTTAAGTCCTTTAGTGCTTAGGGCCATTTGAACCATTTGGTGTTCATGTTATAACCTACTTACGTAGGTAACTAACAGAATACGTCATTAAGATCTCACTGTTACGTAACGTACTGATGGGGACAGGAGAGATTTACGATCTGCTAGTACTTCCGACGAGCAATGTTTCGTATAGAGACAACGGTCGTTGCTAAACCCATTTCGCTAAAAGGTCGTAGCTTCTTTTATTAAGAGCGGAATCTCCTAAATCTCAGATGCAACATCGTAAGTAGTAGTGCCCTATAAACAACTTTAATGGACTGTCTGCTACAAACAACAGATGTAAATGAAAGCGCTCTAAATCGTTTCTTCGCCGTGTACTGACGTACGAGCTTGTAATCGGAACGAGAGGACAGGAAACTTCGCGTCTGACTGCGGAGAAAGGTGCATGTTGCCGCAATCGGTCTTCTTGCTGTTTCCCATATCCGCAGTGGAGAGGGGGGAGGGGGTCAGGTAGGACCTGAGAGGGCCATTAGCTCGTTGCCGGACGGAGCTGAAACCTCGGCCGCGCTGGGGTGGGGGACGATAAGGCGATCGCTTTTAAGGGAACATCCTTTTATAGTGGAGCATGCTGGTTCATCTCTAACGGACGCAGAATAAGCCTCACACACGCGGAACTGCCAGCGATAGTGTTTGTCCATTGCTTTCCCGTAAGCACACAACCACAGCAAATCTACATCAGTACTCTGGAAGAGGGGAAAAAAAGCTGAAGCGCATGGAAGAGGGTACTTTCTTTTGTACCACTTATGAAGGCTTCTTCCCGTTTCATTCACGTATACAGTGCTGAATGAATGAGTGTTTAAAAGTCTCTATGCGCGTTATCTGTTTCTTCTTTCTTGGCCGGCGGGAGTGACCGAGCGGTTCTAGGCGCTACAGTCCGGAACCGCGCGACCGCTACGTTCGCAGGTTCGAATCCTGCCTCGGGCATGGATGTGTGTGATGTCCTTAGGTTAGTTAGGTTTAAGTAGTTCTCAGTCTAGGGGACTGATGACCTCAGCTGTTAAGTCCCATAGTGCTCAGAGCCATTTGAACCATCTTCTTTCGTTGTGAGGGAACTGATTACAGTACTTGATACGGATTGCGGTTCAAATGGCTCTGAGCACTATGGGACTTAATATCTGAGATCATCAGTCCCCTAGAACTTAGAACTACTTAATCCTAACCAACCTAAGGACATCACACACATCCATGCCCGAGGCAGGATTCGAACCTGTGACCGTTGCGGTCGCGCGGTTCCAGACTGAGGCGCCTAGAACCGCTCGGCCACACGGGCCGGCGATTCGGAATGTGCTCAACGTCAATCGATTCGAATACTATTACAGGCAATACAGTCACTCCTCCCTTCAGTTTGCTATCTTTATTAATAGTTAGAAGTATTCCAGTTCTGTTTGTATGACGGGTTACGTATTTGAACTCCATCTGCCACTTGTTACTTGTGCGCTAGTAGGACGTGTATTATCATTCTGATCTGGTTCTGTAAAGTCAGTTATGTGAAGTAGTACGTAAGTATTTTCCTTCATTTCACTTCCTCTGGTCACTTGCTACTAGCTGACAATCGCGGCATTTCCAGATGTATTGATTTTGTCAATTTTCTATTAGAAACTAAAACTAACAGTGTTTGTAGTGAAGTATCGAGAAAGTTTAATTTTCATGTATTCACGAAAAAACCTTTGAAAATAACGAGAGGTGCACGAAATGTGTTACCATTTTGTTTTTGAATATAAACTTTATTGTCAATACAATCTGAAAGGAACATATACTAGAATGAAGAGCCGTCCATGGAGATCTGTTCTAACTCAGCACTTGCTCAATATGTCCACCATTTCGTTTCCTAACTTCCTTCAAACGAACACTGAAGTTAGTGATTACCCTACGGCACATGTCTTCCGTAATTTCACTGCAAGCTTGAAGAATAAGTCTTCTGAGCTCCATTAAATCACGTGGACGTTCCGGGAAAAATTTTTCTTTTAGGTACCCCTAAAGAAAAAAGTCACATGGATTGAGGTCTGGGCTATTGGGGAACCGATTTTGTGAGTCATTGAAACGACCTGGAAACCTGGGTGAAATGATCCGCATGTCGAAATCTTGTGTAAAAATTCCAACGCAGTGTTTGCAGTATGTCGCCTTGCTCCATTTTGCATGAACCACTGCTTGTTGAACGGCAAGGCAGTAGCAAGAAGCTGTGGAATGAAGCTATTGCGAAGCATGCTCAAATAACGCTCGCTGTTCACAGTTTCTTCAAAGAAAAAGGGTCCAATAAGTCCGTGACTGGAAATTGCTGCCCACGCTGTAATCCTCCGAGTATAATGTTGTCGTTCATGAAGCACTTGTGGGTTTTCAGTGGCCCAAAAGCGTACATTTTGTTTGTTAACCACACCGTCTAAATGAAAATGCGTCTCGTCTGGAAACCAAATGTTGTTGAGAGTTTCTTCCCTGTCCTCCGCCCACTGCTGCTTGTGTTCTTCAGTGAGCTTCTGTGCACAGGTCATCTTGTATGGGTACATATGGAGGTCACTTTTAAGAATACGTTGAACGGAGCGTCTGGATATTCCCAGTTGCACTGCTGCCTTTCTACACGATTTAGCGGGACTTCTCTGTACCGCAACTCGTACCGCTTCAATATTCTCTGGCGAACAAACAGGCTTAAGCCGAGGTCGCTTCGCTTCCAATACTGTTCCTTCCTGTACAAATTTATCGTACAACCTGTGGATGGTCTTCTTGCAAGGGGCCCATCGTGTGTTAAACTGTTGTCGAAAACGTCTGAGTCACAACAAGGCTTTTCGTTTCATGAAAAAGTAACACAATGGCCGATCGTTGCTGTGTCGTCAGTCTTCCATTATCAGCCATTGCTGCTTAGTAGTCTCCTAGTGGCAGTATCGTGAATTACACGTCATTTTGTAACTCATTTGTTTTTCCAAGCTCTGCTGGTACTGCTGTAGAGATCCCAGCGGGATATCTAATGTGCGTCGTAAATTGTGAAAGAAACAATTGGTAACACATTTCGTGCGCCACCCTGTATGAAACAGTCTCACAACGAAAAATGCACACTGTAAAAATATAGAACTGCAGTATCCAGATTGAGAAACATGCTTCGCGCGTCTACAACGTGATTTTGTCAACGTCTCTACGGCAACGCATCTTCGTAAGTCTATAAACGGCTATACGTTTTCGCTTACAGCGACTCGCACTCCGCAGTTGAAAGCTATCAGAGATTTCCTTAATTCGACTGTAGGAGTGTCTTAGTAGTAATGAATGAATGTATTAAACCTTAATGCACTATGCGGCGTTTTTTCACGTATCTCGCTGTTTATGACGCCGTATGCCCTGAAGTATGAGTGGTACCATGATACACTTTTGTAGGTGCTGTTAGCGGGATGTGCACATATCTATCTCACGAATTTTACTGCGAGTACAGTTAACAGCAAAGAAGTAATACGTTTCAACTTCACGCATTATGCGGCAGTTTTTCACTTATCGCAGTGTTTATGACGTCCTATCTCCTGAGCTATGTTAGCTAGGTGGTTCATAACCTGACAGCTATTGTCGCCTGACAATAGAGGATGGGAGTACAAAATTTGATGGAAATCGGTTAAGTGGTTATGAGGTGTGGAAAACCCACACCTACATATCGCATTCATAGGAAACAAGGCTTTACCTCCATCTTCACCTCTGGCGATCGTGGCAATCAGTCGCGATCACTGAATAACAAACAACATTGCGAGACGTTCCGCCTACGGCTCGTCAGTGTAGAGATGGGCAAACTCGTACATTCCTGGAAACTAGTTCATTGCTGATCGTTCTTTTTTGGGAACCGTTCATTTTTACTCGTTCACCGTTCACTTGTGCTTGGTATATGGTTCTTATGAAAAACTGAAAACTAGCAGTGTAGGTGACTGAAGGATGGAGGGAACAAACAGGGGGCACTTGTCTCCTCCCTGGAGTATAGAGTTTTTATTCATTACAGAACTCTTACACAATTTTAGAAGTAATTTCTGTGATTCTGCAGAACCTCTCGTTTAGCCAACTGTAGCCTTGTGTGGCTGATCGCAGGGAAATAATATAGGGTGGTGCACGGAAAACCGGCCCCGAGTACAAACTGCTCGCCAATTACGGACAATGTGTTGCCCTTTACGAGCAGGTACAACAAACAGACAAACATGTAATAATTAGGCAGTGAAGAAATAACAAGCTAATGCAAGCAACAATTGCGAAACAATCGATGACGATCTGTAGAGAGCTGGAGAATAGAACATGAAAATCTCACGCGACGCGCATGGGCAATAGCTCATGTAGTCCTGTAAACCTGTCGGTGACTGTTTCCCAACTTAATAGACCACAAGTGTCTTGTGTAAAATTCTTCCACTACATATCTGTGCTACGTTGTAAACAATAATCGTTTACATCCTTTATATACTTCACGTTGTCTCTGAGTTCGTAGTCGAAGTAGAGACTTTGTGGAAGCATAAAATAAAATGTAGTTTTCTCATACTTGCGTCACACGCTTAGTAAAAATTAGGTTTTTATCTTGCATTATTAAAGTTAATGCAGCAATAATAATAATAATAATAATAATAATAATAATAATAATAATAATAATAATAATTCGCAGTAATATAGTTTCTGGTTTGGAAGCTCTTTCTGAACAAATGTGTTTGAGATAATAAGTAAATACGATTTTATGGCAATCTATGTCTTTTCAACCCCCCCCCCCCCCCCCCCCCCCCATGAACCATGGATCTTGCCGTTGGTTGGGAGGCTTGCGTGCCTCAGCGATACAGATAGCCGTACCGTAGGTACAACCACAACGGAGCGGTATCTGTTGAGAGGCCAGACAAACGTGTGTTTCCTGAAGAGGGGCAGCAGCCTTTTCAGTAGTTGCGAGGGAATGATTGACTGATCTGGCCTTGTAACAATAACCAAAACGGCCTTGCTGTGCTGGTACTGCGAACGGCTGAAAGCAAGGGGAAACTACGGCCGTAATTTTTCCCGAGGGCATGCAGCTTTACTGTATGATTAAATTATGATGGCGTCCTCTTGGGTAAAATATTCCGGAGGTAAAATAGTCCCCCATTCGGATCTCCGGGCGGGGACTACTCAAGAGGATGTCGTTATCAGCAGAAAGAAAACTGGCGTTCTACGGATCGGGGCGTGGAATGTCAGATCCCTTAATCGAGCAGGTAGGTTAGAAAATTTAAAAAGGGAAATGGATAGGTTAAAGTTAGATATAGTGGGAATTTGTGAAGTTCGGTGGCAGGAGGAACAAGACTTCTGGTCAGGTGACTACAGGGTTATAAACACAAAGTCAAATAGGGGTAATGCAGGAGTAGGTTTAATAATGAATAGGAAAATAGGAGTGCGGGTAAGCTACTACAAACAGCATAGTGAACGCATTATTGTGGCCAAGATAGATACGAAGCCCACACCTACTGCAGTAGTACAAGTTTATATGCCAACTAGCTCTGCAGATGACGAAGAAATTGAAGAAATGTATGATGAAATAAAAGAAATTATTCAGATAGTGAAGGGAGACGAAAATTTAATAGTCATGGGTGACTGGAATTCGAGTGTAGGAAAAGGGAGAGAAGGAAACGTAGTAGGTGAATATGGATTGGGGCTAAGAAATGAAAGAGGGAGCCGCCTGGAAGAATTTTGCACAGAGCACAACCTAATCATAGCTAACACTTGGTTTAAGAATCATGATAGAACGTTGTATACATGGAAGAACCCTGGAGATACTAAACGGTATCAGATAGATTATATAATGGTAAGACAGAGATTTAGGAACCAGGTTTTAAATTGTAAGACATTTCCATGGGCAGATGTGGACTCTGACCACAATCTATTGGTTATGACCTGCAGATTAAAACTGAAGAAACTGCAAAAAGGTGGGAATTTAAGGAGATGGGACCTGGATAAACTGAAAGAACCAGAGGTCGTACAGAGTTTCAGGGAGAGCATAAGAGAACAATTGACAGGAATGGGGGAAAGAAATACAGTAGAAGAAGAATGGGTAGCTTTGAGGGATGAAGTAGTGAAGGCAGCAGAGGATCGAGTAGGTAAAAAGACGAGGGCTAGTAGAAATCCCTGGGTAACAGAAGATATATTGAATTTAATTGACGAAAGGAGAAAATATAAAAATGCAGTAAATGAAGCAGGCAAAAAGGAATACAAACGTCTCAAAAATGAGATCAACAGGAAGTGCAAAATGGCTAAGCAGGGATGGCTAGAGGACAAATGTAAGGATGTAGAGGCTTATCTCACGAGGAGTAAGATAGATACTGCCTACAGGAAAATCAAAGAGACCTTTGGAGAAAAGAGAACCACTTGTATGAACATCAAGAGCTCAGATGTAAACCCAGTTCTAAGCAAAGAAGAGAAAGCAGAAAGGTGGAAGGAGTATATAGAGGTTCTATACAAGGGCGATGTACTCGAGGACAATATTATGGAAATGGAAGAGGATGTAGATGAAGATGAAATAGGAGATACGATACTGCGTGAAGAGTTTGACAGAGCACTGAAAGACCTGAGGCGAAACAAGGCCCCCGGAGTAGACAACATTCCATTGGAACTACTGACTGCCTTGGGAGAGCCAGTCCTGACAAAACTCTACCATCTGGTGAGCAAGATGTATGAAACAGGCGAAATACCCTCAGACTTCAAGAAGAATATAATAATTCCAATCCCAAAGAAAGCAGATGTTGACAGATGTGAAAATTACCGAACAATCAGTTTAATAAGCCACAGCTGCAAAATACTAACACGAATTCTTTACAGACGAATGCAAAAACTAGTAGAAGCCGACCTCGGGGAAGATCAGTTTGGATTCCGTAGAAATACTGGAACACGTGAGGCAATACTGACCTTACGACTTATCTTAGAAGAAAGATTAAGGAAAGGCAAAACTACGTTTCTAGCATTTGTAGACTTAGAGAAAGCTTTTGACAATGTTGACTGGAATACTCTCTTTCAAATTCTAAAGATGGCAGGGGTAAAATACAGGGAGCGAAAGGCTATTTACAATTTGTACAGATACCAGATGGTAGTTATAAGAGTCGAGGGACATGAAAGAGAAGCAGTGGTTGCGAAGGGAGTAAGACAGGGTTGTAGCCTCTCCCCGATGTTATTCAATCTGTATATTGAGCAAGCAGTAAAGGAAACAAAAGAAAAATTCGGAGTAGGTATTAAAATCCATGGAGAAGAAATAAAAACTTTGAAGTTCGCCGATGACATTCTAATTCTGTCAGAGACAGCAAAGGACTTGGAAGAGCAGTTGAACGGAATGGATGGTGTCTTGAAGGGAGGATATAAGATGAACATCAACAAAAGCAAAACGAGGATAATGGAATGTAGTCGAATTAAGTCGGGTGATGTTGAGGGTATTAGATTAGGAAATGAGACACTTAAAGTAGTAAAGGAGTTTTGCTATTTGGGGAGCAAAATAACTGACGATGGTCGAAGTAGAGAGGATATAAAATGTAGACTGGCAATGGCAAGGAAAGCGTTTCTGAAGAAGAGAAATTTGTTAACATCGAGTATTGATTTAAGTGTCAGGAAGTCGTTTCTGAAAGTATTTGTATGGAGTGTAGCCATGTATGGAAGTGAAACGTGGACGATAAATAGTTTCGACAGGAAGAGAATAGAAGCTTTCGAAATGTGGTGCTACAGAAGAATGCTCAAGATTAGATCGGTAGATCACATAACTAATGAGGAAGTATTGAATAGGATTGGGGAGAAGAGAAGTTTGTGGCACAACTTGACGAGAAGAAGGGATCGGTTGGTAGGACATGTTCTGAGGAATCAAGGGATCACTCATTTAGTATTGGAGGGCAGCGTGGAGGGTAAAAATCGTAGAGGGAGACCAAGAGATGAATACACTAAGCAGATTCAGAAGGATGTAGGTTGCAGTAGGTACTGGGAGATGAAGAAGCTTGCACAGGATAGAGTAGCATAGAGAGCTGCATGAAACCAGTCTCAGGACTGAAGACCACAACAACAACAACAACAACATGTCTTTTCAAATGGAGAGGTACCGCTTTTCCTACTGAGTCAAAATGACCCACAACCCGCTTTTTTTTCCAAAGAAACCAAACTATCAGGTGACGCAAATTGGAAACAACCAAACTTAAAAATAATTAGAGCCTTCCTAAATGTAATGTCTTGTATATGAAAGATACACGAAAATAGTTTTATACGAATTTTCTTACAACAAAAATTAAGCAAATTATTGAAAGTTAGCTGCTAAATCCAGTCTATGAAACCAAAAAATACATAAATAACAAAATAACTTGCCTTATGTCTTCTGCTGTTCATCGATATAATGAAGTGAGCTGATATGCCCTTTTGTTACCTGAAAAGACGTACCTATTACATACAACGTAATATTTATGTAATTTATGTAACTATAAAATACTGGACGCTGAATAGCCAGAAGCAAGTGCAAGAACAGTTTGGAACACATGTAAAATTGGCGAGGGCAGTGAACGAACGAACAACTGGATACTTAACTAACTAGAAGCAGTCGGCAGTGGAACTGAGACAGGTGGTCATGCGAAGAACGACGAGTGCGGCCGAGGGAGACCGAGACTGAGACGAGCACGCGACCGAGGCTGGAACGAGAACTGCCGAAGTGACCGCCGCACCCGAAGTGAACTAGTGAACTATGAACCGATCGTTCCTCGTTCCCGGGAAGTGTAAGTAAACTGCCGCGACCGAAGTGAACTATGAACCGATCGTTCCTCGTTCCCAGGAACTACTGTAAGTAGACCACTGTGACCGAAGTGAACTATGAACCAATGGTTCCTTGGAATTCGTTCCTCGGTCCTTTCGTTCATCTTGGTGAACCATTCCTTTGCACCCGTTCGTTCGCGAACTACCAATCTCTACGTCAGTGTACAAGTCACATTTGCTGCCGAAGGGGTGGCCTAGTTGCAGGCGCTGGCGCCTATACCTTCGACACTCTGTAGCGTCGTTGGATGATGTTTCCGGACACGGATTGCTATCCTCTATTTGTTCCTCAAGACATCCTCTACAACCTCTCCAAGTTTGTCACAACATTTCTTGTACATCCTGTGTAGTGACAGGCCACGTAACATTCTTGTAAGAAGAAGCGAAGTAGAGAGGAACGAGTCGGGAGGTTTCAGTGTCCCCTGGACGAGTGCATACTTTTACTAAGGCACGCAAAAGCTAGGAAATAACCCGAGGCAGTTTCGCGGAATGCAGCAGTCGCCGTTGAACTTGAAAGCGGGTCACAGCCGTCCCTCGCACGTTATTTGCGGCTCCGCCGAGTGATATTTTCCGCTAAGTAACGGCGCCGTAGCGTTGCGCTGCATTAGCGTCGCGGATCGGAAGTAAATCTCGTCCTGGCTCTGCCGTATCGACCATCAGCTATTACCGGCTGCGATGTGACTGCTCCAACCTCGGGGCCCCCCCATAACAGGCAATTCTCGTTATCGTTACAGGTCGTACTACTGTCAGTAGCAGGCACAAATCTTCTGACGATCTAACTTACCTCTTTCTCCTCTTTTCTTTCCTTTTGCTTTCTTAACTCCTCGCTCTTTACTTATCTCAGATGTACGTGTGTTATTTCTGTTACCCGCAACTACGCGGAAGAAAGGAGTGGCAACGGAAACGCACATGAAATCGATGCACAGTGTCTAGGCCAACATCGTTGACGTTAATCTGCTGCACAATCGTACGACACTTTTTACGCTCAAGTTCAACGACCTTTTTGGAGAACGAAAATATTTCTCCTATAAATAATCCACAAACAGGGATGTGGCGAAGCTCTGGCCGTGCATCAGTTACACATTGCCGTAGGGAACAGCGACCGAGTTGATGCTGCACCCCCAGTCAGCACGTATGCATTCGATACTGTTCGGCACTGCCATTTAGTGAATAAAATACCAGCTTACCGAGTGTCGGACCACATTTGTTACTGTACTCCGTAGTTCCTGACTCATGCAACTCGAGGGGTTGTTCTCAACGATATGTAATCGGCAGATGTGAAGGTATTTTCTGGACGTGACCAGGCAAGTTGTAGACCGCCCTCTCTGTTTGCAGTATGAAGAGTGTTTCTCTACTATAGGAAAGTACGAGAGGAGCGAGTAGCGTATAATAAAGGAAGCAAATAATCCTAATACGCGTAAGTCCGGATATGAAATCTGCGTGTGGCATATTTGGCAGAGAATCCTCATCTGTGGAATTCGGCCCGGCGGCTTGGGCGCAAATAATAACACAACTGAATACAACACAACACACACACACACACACACACACACACACACACACACACATATATATATATATATATATATATATATATATATATATATATATATATATATATATATATACTTAGGAAACATAAGCACATAGAGTTAGCCTAATTTACAAAGTACGCCTAACTATACGAATGTAAAGCAGAAAACAACTGTGCAACATATCCATACCTGACGAAAAAGGTCTTCGACTACTCATATCACGCAATTTCATGTGATGGTGCACTCAAAATCGCTAGCCATTCATCAAAACAAAACAAAAATTATGGTTTCTGAAGAGCACCACTGAAGCGTACACACTACACATGAAGAGAGACTTATTTACAGAAGACCTAATTAATGAAACCAATAATCGTCGTCCATGGAAGTCAATGAAAAAACTACACTCCTGGAAATTGAAATAAGAACACCGTGAATTCATTGTCCCAGGAAGGGGAAACTTTATTGACACATTCCTGGGGTCAGATACATCACATGATCACACTGACAGAACCACAGGCACATAGACACAGGCAACAGAGCATGCACAATGTCGGCACTAGTACAGTGTATATCCACCTTTCGCAGCAATGCAGGCTGCTATTCTCCCTTGGAGACGATCGTAGAGATGCTGGATGTAGTCCTGTGGAACGGCTTGCCATGCCATTTCCACCTGGCGCCTCACTTGGACCAGCGTTCGTGCTGGACGTGCAGACCGCGTGAGACGACGCTTCATCCAGTCCCAAACATGCTCAATGGGGGACAGATCCGGAGATCTTGCTGGCCAGGGTAGTTGACTTACACCTTCTAGAGCACGTTGGGTGGCACGGGATATATGCGGACGTGCATTGTCCTGTTGGAACAGCAAGTTCCCTTGCCGGTCTAGGAATGGTAGAACGATGGGTTCGATGACGGTTTGGATGTACCGTGCACTATTCAGTGTCCCCTCGACGATCACCAGTGGTGTACGGCCAGTGTAGGAGATCGCTCCCCACACCATGATGCCGGGTGTTGGCCCTGTGTGCCTCGGTCGTATGCAGTTCTGATTGTGGCGCTCACCTGCACGGCGCCAAACACGCATACGACCATCATTGGCACCAAGGCAGAAGCGACTCTCATCGCTGAAGACGACACGTCTCCATTCGTCCCTCCATTCACGCCTGTCGCGATACGACTGGAGGCGGGCTGCACGATGTTGGGGCGTGAGCGGAAGACGGCCTAACGGTGTGCGGGACCGTAGCCCAGCTTCATGGAGACGGTTGCGAATGGTCCTCGCCGATACCCCAGGAGCAACAGAGTCCCTAATTTGCTGGGAAGTGGCGGTGCGGTCCCCTACGGCACTGCGTAGGATCCTACGGTCTTGGCGTGCATCCGTGCGTCGCTGCGGTCCGGTCCCAGGTCGACGGGCACGTGCACCTTCCGCCGACCACTGGCGACAACATCGATGTACTGTGGAGACCTCACGCCCCACGTGTTGAGCAATTCGGCGGTACGTCCACCCGGCCTCCCGCATGCCCACTATACGCCCTCGCTCAAAGTCCGTCAACTGCACATACGGTTCACGTCCACGCTGTCGCGGCATGCTACTAGTGTTGAAGGCTGCGATGGAGCTCCGTATGCCACGGCAAACTGGCTGACACTGACGGCGGCGGTGCACAAATGCTGCGCAGCTAGCGCCATTCGACGGCCAACACCGCTGTTCCTGGTGTGTCCGCTGTGCCGTGCGTGTGATCATTGCTTGTACAGCCCTCTCGCAGTGTCCAGAGCAAGTATGGTGGGTCTGACACACCGGTGTCAATGTGTTCTTTTTTCCATTTCCAGGAGTGTATTTAATATGTTTCCGTGCCAGTCTGCGTCTTATCTGACAAAACTAAGCTTGTTAAGGAAGCCACTCTTTCGGATGGAACTGAAGGGGCTTAGCATATAAAGTATTTTTGACCAATTTCTGACAAAGCACCTGTGATATTTGTGGCTACCGATTCAGATATTTACGAGATCACACTTCCATCCGAAATGTGGTTCATCGAGGTACTGTTGTAGCTCGTTGGTCGGAAAAGCTTTTCTTGATCCAAACACTCAGGGAGTAAGGAGAACGTACATTCCGCCTCATACTTGGGAGCAGGGAGTGGTAATTTCCACCATTCTCATACAGTGCTGTCACCAAACGTGTTCGTTTTGCACCTCCTACCTAACACTTGGAGTAGTAGAAATGACACTCGGAAGTGACAAGCTTTCAGGAATATGCAGTATAAATACGCTCCTCTTCAAATCTTGAACTCAGTTGTAGTACTGGATACAAAATTAAATGAAGTCCACTGTAAGACGCTTATTGGAGGATTGTGGAAACTGGTAGAAGCTGGAATGGGCAGAGTATCTGCTGATGAGAACTGTAGAGCGTATGATGCAATGAAAGACAGATAATAAAATATATCGCTTCCGATATTCTCTATTTAATTTCAGTTACTCACGGTAATGGTAACTGTCGTAAACATCGACGAGATGTATCGATATTTATAGGAAATAATATCGAAATTTTGGTATATCGATATTTTATGCACCTCCCTATCGCACAACTTATCACGTAGTCCGTGCAAGTCCATACTGCACTTGAGGAGAAACACACTGCAACAAGTGTTCCACATGGACAACGTTCATGTGAGGGAAGGCTTCTGGATATCTCCTCATCAAAGCCTGCACACCTTCAAAAATCCCAGGCGTGTTGCGAATGCAATGCCAACCATCCACAATGTGTTCCTGTAGTTAATCGGCACTATCGACAGGGTTGGAATACACTAAAGCTATTAAGTATCAATGGTTCAAATGGCTCTGAGCACTATGGGTCTTAACATCAGTGGTCATCAGTCCCCTAGAACTTAGAACTACTTAAACCTAACTAACCTAATGACATCACACACATCCATGCCCGAGGCAGGATTCGAACGTGCGTCTGCAGCGGTCACGCGG
This sequence comes from Schistocerca cancellata, assembly GCF_023864275.1. Classification (NCBI taxonomy): domain Eukaryota; kingdom Metazoa; phylum Arthropoda; class Insecta; order Orthoptera; family Acrididae; genus Schistocerca; species Schistocerca cancellata. Next base: position 88,154,424 of record NC_064637.1, on the reverse strand, counting down.
TTCCAGACTGAAGCCCCTAGAACCGCACGGCCACACCGGCCGGCCTGTTAAGTATCGACGGCCGTTGTGGCCGAGCGGTTGTAGGTGCTTCAGTCCGGAACCGCACTGCTGCTACGGTCGCAGGTTCGAATCCTGCCTCGGACATGGATGTGTGTGATGTCCTTAGGTTAGTTAGGTTTAAGTAGTTCTAAGTCTAGGGGACTGATGACCTCCTCAGATGTTAAGTCCCATAGGGCTTAGAGCCATTTTTGAAGTTCCGCTGGTTGGTGCTTAATTAGTTTGTTGTGTGACATATGCCTCAGAAAATTTCGCAGATTGTACAAAATATTAGTGTGTGGTATGTCAAAGCCATCTCCAAATATTACGTTAAGAACTTTTGTGCGATGTATCAAGTGTTTCAATGTAAGGGAAATAAATGTGTTCTGATACTGATTTTTTATACTTCTTTCCATATTGCCATGCTGATAAAATCATTCTAAAATTAAATTTTTAATCCTAAAAATCCTAGATTCACATGAAAACACGGGTATAGTTAAGTACATGTTCCATTTCATCAATACTCAAAATCGGTCAGTTTAAAATATGTTTTCATGTTGAAAGTGTAGTATAGAAGACAGAATTTTCCCTTTTATTTTTCAAGTATAGACTAAATTAATTTGGACCATGAAACGGTTAAAAAAAAGCAGGGAACAGCTCGGGAGAAAATCTTGCGAGATGCCTGCATCCGGAAGAGTAAGTCTGTCAATCTTGCCGGCAGGTATTGCCATTGCTGCTCTAGCTGTGTCGACCGTAAAGCTCTCCTTGACGCCGGTACCACAACTGACCCACGTTTCATCGAAAGTGAAACCATTCCGTCGTTCTTCAGCACATGGATCTGTCTGAAAAATCAGCATCCTCCCACAGTTGTGTATACTTTCTCCCTCAACAGCACGCAGCGGTGAAAATATCTGCGGTGGAAGCTCAGGTTGTACATTACGGCAAGTAAGCAAGTGCGACTGTCTTTAAAGACTTGCTTCCTTAACAGTGACGTTATTTGCAGGCTGTCTGAACTTCCCTTGCCGGCCGCGGTGGTCTAGCGGTTCTGGCGCTGCAGTCCGGAACCGCGGGACTGCTACGGTCGCAGGTTCGAATCCTGCCTCGGGCATGGGTGTGTGTGATGTCCTTAGGTTAGTTAGGTTTAAGTAGTTCTGAGTTCTAGGGGACTTATGACCTAAGATGTTGAGTCCCATAGTGCTCAGAGCCATTTGAACCATTTGAGCTTCCCTCTTGTGACAATAACTATAAACACGGTGATCCGCTTGTCCATATAATATTTCTTTTCCGGAGTTTGAAACTTCGATAATTTTCCTCCTCCCTCTTGTTTCTTCAAGATTTCTGTTTCCGTCTTCACAGGAATTCTTTTTTATATTAAAACTCGCAGCAGTTCTTTCGATCACCTTGTTTACGGAAAGAACTAGTCCTCCATTTAGTTTTCCTCCCTGCAAGAAGGCGACAAAACGACGCAATCCGTTGGCCACGAGGGTGACGGTCAACTATTCCACTGAGTAACACTGGACTGACTTGCTTCTCACATTGTCCAGTATCACACAACTTTCAGGAAAATAAAATATTAACTGCCGCAACCGCGAGAAGTACCCTTGTCTGCGTACTTGACGCTACTTCTGCTCGCTGAAGGTGGTAGTGCCACGTTTTTATCGTCCGACCACAGAATCAGATAATTCAGTAGCGTTAAAGTAAGTTTTCTAAATGATCCTGGCGCCAAAGGATTATGTATGTAGCTATCTATGTGTATACTGTGGTGAGAACGCCCTTTGGGCAGCTTGAGAAAGAATCCAAAATGAATGTAGCGTAGGCGTTCTCTGAAGGGATCGCGGAACGGATTTAGACAGCCACTTATGGATAACGCCAACGGTCACTTCACAACTCCTTTTCAATTTACCGAGTCAGGCTTCGTACTTCGGGCAATACGGATTGTTAGAGACCGGTTATGGCTGTAAAGAAGTTGTGTATTGATACAAAGTTGCATAACTTCGATTCTGTTTAACAAGGCATCTTCTTTGATTAGCACTAATATCATATCCTCAATTCTTTAAGGAATCAAACTCCAGTGTATAAAACAGCTTGATGTCGAAGTTGTACACTACGAACAAAAAATATTTAGAAACCGATAAAATATTTTCTTTTGATTGTTCTGTGGAGCTGTGACCGAGAAAAAGTTTACAAAACATCTGAAATTATGAAACTTCCTGGCAGATTATAACTGTGTACCCGACCGAGACCCGAACTCGGGACCTTTGCCTTTCGCGGGCAAGTGCTCTACCATCTGAGCTACCCAAGCACGACTCACGCCCGGTACTCACAGCCTTACTTCTGCCAGTACCTCGTCTCCTACCTTACAAACTTTAGAGAAGGTCTCCTGCACTCGATATTGCCCATTTGATATCGATTTATCAGGGAAAAGTGTAGCCGTTATATATAATGATATAAAACTTCCTGGCAGATTAAAACTGTGTGCCCGACCGAGACTCGAACTCAGGACCTTTGCGAAAGGCAAAGGTCCTGAATTCGAGTCTCGGTCTGGCAAACAGTTTTAATCTGTCAGGAAGTTTCATATCAGCGCACACTCCGCTGCAGAGTGAAAATCTCATTCGAGATCTGAAATTATGTTTTAAGTTTGTTGGAAATCGCTAAATACTCTTAATCTCAAGTACAGTATGAATATAGTCTGCGTGATTTGCGTATCAAAAGTTACGCTACCTCAAGAGATGCACTCAGTTTCTAACTTAAATACTTGTCTAATGGGGTTAAACCTTCTAGGAGATCATGACAGCATTTTAAAGTTTTACATTATGTCAATAACCACATGAAATACTGAAAAATCACCGTTTGTTGTTCCTCTAAATTGTGAGGCAGATAGTCTGCAATGGGAACATGGTTATCAGGTGAGCACCTTGGCCGTTTAATAATACAGGTTTGTGGCTGTCACAACGTGGTCCATGCAGTGTTTTTATAGGTTTTAAATAATCGTATTTCATATAGAGGGCGTAACGTGTGTAAGTGCAGATATTTCTATTGGCACCTGCCAATGGTGTATTACTGAACAACATTACATCATCAGTATTAATTTAATTCTAGGCTAATAGCTATAGCTATTTGCAGAAGCACGTCTGTAGATGAGTCAATAGCTCCCAATACATGTGGAAAGAGCAAGCCATTAGTGATTGCTTTCCTCTGAGCAGCAGGTCAGCTGTTAAAATTCTGATGCATGGATGCAAAATGGTCAGTCTAAACTGTCAGGCGTATTCCAGTTTCTGTGCAGTTACGGCCATGCAGAAAACATCAGATCATAAAGTTTATGACGTGTTTGTGGGAAGACTGTTCGACACAGAAAATACAACCAATGCACATATAGAAATACCTGCACTTTACACACTTTACATCCTGCATAAATTCCCAATCTACAGCATTCCTGTCTCTGCCAAGCATCTCAAGGCAAATAGTGGGATCGTCCCTCTGAGCGCGGTCGATTTCCGCCTCCAACCGTCCCCAACCCAAGCTTGTGGCCCATCACAAAAGACACTGTCGTCGACGGGTAGGCAGACCCCCGATCTTTGTTTGGCTCTCGCCTCTCAGTGCTATGTACCGTCGTCGCACTCTGGTTAGCACCTGTAGGTGCTGTCAAAGCAGCCTACAAGAACAGTAACGAAGATTCTGCGCCAGTCCCCGTCATCAGTGAGGCAAAAGAGAACGAGCTCTTCAGCAAATATTTCGGTATCTGATACCGGTTGGTCACAGCCGTGTGACATAAACTTAGGGGTGATTTTCGATAGCAAATTTAGATCGCTGTTGCGATACTATCGACCACTGGGCACCCACTAGCAGCACGGGCTCGTTCCCTGGTGCTTGAAATGCAGTTACCCCCTTTATCTGGCCGTATTTAAGAGCTGACACGGAATCCCGGGGGTACCGTCCCGCGTTGTTTCTTTTTTGTTTTCCCGGCCTCCACTTTGCGCAGAGTTACGCCAGCACGAGAGCTGATTACTCAGCGGACGTTAATGGAGCCGGCGCGTCGCACTCTGCAATTACTGTCGCCATTTCTGCCCCCGGCTAATCCCGCGATCTGCGCCGCTGGCGCCAGCAGAAGCCGCCAGTAAATCCGGCGCCGGCCATTAACACCCCGGCGTCCAGCCGCCCCCCGCCGTCTGACCACCGGAGGCGTCCGGAATCTGGCTGCGCCGCGATGGACGCCGATCCCTCGGCACAGCCGCCCCCCTGCCGGACGTTCCAGTAAAGCCTCTCCTTTCCCTCCCGCACCCTCACCCTTTATCTCCGCAGGCTCTCGGTGTATTCATAGCTGCACAATGGATCTGTTGTTTGCTTGCCCCCTCGTGCGCGCGCCCCGTCCCTCCCCCGCCAATCATACTGCGTGCTCCCATCTCTCGACATACTGCCTCCCACTCCACACCATGGGAGCCGGGCATCAAGCATTTTGGAGAAGATACTGCGATAGATTCGTTCCAGCAGTGGAAAGAGGCATCCATGGCAGACATCAATTTGCTACTAAAGCGATGATGAACTTTTTTCCGCTCGGGGACTGGATGTTGTGTTATCCTCACTTCTGTATCGTCATAACTGACATTCCACGATTAAGATGGCTGTATAGGCACATGTAGAAAGTCAGAAAAAATGACAATAAAAATTTGAACCAAAATGGTATGTAGGAATAACAAGAAGCGAAAACAGTAGATAGAAAATAAATAAAGGAATTAGCACATGTAATGCGTAAAATGAAACATAGAAAATACCGGGCAGCGACGGAATTAACACAGAGCTGATTAAATACCCATCTCCCACAGTGAAATCCAAGTTCCATAACTATATTAACAGATGCTGGACAAATAAAAGTACGAGGCGTCTTTTTTAAGTGAGTACCGTTTTGAAATTAAAAAAAGAGGTGCTAAGATATCTCAATAATTTTACTTTTACGTGAAAGCCTGTACCTTAATCTACGCACTGACGCCATTACAGTCTGATTCTTCCTTGTTTACGTTGTGTACTGAGTGTTTAAGATGCCTCCGATAATCGTGAGTCCCGCCGACTGTGAAGTACGGGCTGTTATAAGATTTCTTAGTGCTAAAGGCCTAAAAGCGATCGATATTCATCGCCAGATCTGTGCAGTTTACGGAGAAAACATTATGCGTGATGGAATGCTAAGAAAGTGGGTGAAAGCATTTAAAGATGGCCGCACAAATGTGCATGATGAGCAATGGAATGGACGTCATTCGGTCGTTAATGAAAGTTTGGTGCAGGAAGAGGACAATAACGTGAGAGGAAACAGACGCTTTACTATTTCCTCCTTGAAGGATGACTTTCCTAATGTTTCTCGTAGTGTTTTGTTCAAAATGTTCAAATGTGTGTGAAATCTTATGGGACTTTTAATGCTAAGGTCATCAGTCCCTAAGCTTACACACTACTTAATCTAAACTATCCTAAGGACAAACACACACACACACACCCATGCCCGGGGAAGGACTCGAACCTCCGCCGGGATCAGCTGCACAGTCCATGACTGCAGCGCCTGAGACCGCTCGGCTAAACCCGCGCAGCTAGTGTTTTGTATGGCATTGTGACTGAGCACTTGAATTACCGAAAATTGTCCGCTCGTTCGGTAGCGAAGATGTTGACGGATGCGCACAAAACCAAACGTTTAGACAGTGCATTGACTTTCCACAACAACGGTGATAATTTCTTAAGCCAAACTGTTACGGCGATGAAACATGGGTGGCCTACGTCACACCAGAATCAAAGCAACGGTCCATGGAAGTTGAGCAAGGGCATCGTTTTGCTGCAAGACGATGTCCATCCGCATGTGGCGAATCAGACCAAAGATCTCATCACATCTTTTCGATGGGAAACTCTAGATCATCCTCCGTACAGACCCGATCTTGCGCCCAGTGACTACCATCTGTTCCTGCACTTGAAGAAACACCTGAAGACGATGACGAAGTCGAAACAGTGGTGATGCAGTGGTTAACAAGTCAAGCGGCAGACTTCTACGAGGACGGTATTCAAAAACTGGTACAACGTTATGACAAGTGCCTCAATATTGACGGAAATTATGTAGAAAAGTAGATTAAGGTACAGGCCATCATGTAAAAATAAAATTGAGATATCTTAGCACGTCTTTTTTTTAAATTTCAAAACGGCACTTACTTAAAAAACACGCCTCGTACCAAAGGACTGGAAATTAAGCAAGGTTAGTGTTTAACGTCACGTCCACAACAAGGTTTTTAGAGACGGAGCACAAGCTCAGATTAGGGAAGGATAGGGACGGAAATCGACATTACTCTTTCAAAGGAAGTCGGCAAGACTCAGCACAACCAGGAGCACCTCCGAAGATGTCCAACGTAGCTTTGGACGAAACGCCAGAAAGAGAAGAGTTCCATGGACCACGGGCATACAACCCGGAAGAACTCTTGGCAGGTGAAACATCCGGTCGTGAAAGCCTTCACTGTGTGATTAAAGGAACCATCCCGGCATTTGCCTGAAGCGATATAGGGAAATCACGGGAAACCGAAATCAGGATGGTCGGACGTGGGCTTCAAACGTCGTCCTCTGGAATGCTAACCACTGCGCCACCTCTCTTAGTGTGTAGGGACTGGCAGTTGACCATGGAAGTAAATAGCAGTAGTGCACTACGTGTAAATAGTCGAAGAGATGCCGACTGTTCGATAACGGTGTTGGTGAAAATCACCGGAAACAGTAACAGCCGTAAAATACACCATCTGATCAAAATGTCTGTAAAGGGAATTTTCCAGTACGAGGGACGCTGAATGAGTAATGCAATACTTTTCTCGGCCAGTTTCGGTTCAAAATATGAGGTACTTATTGTGGGACATCGTGGAATATTTCCGCTTGAGCCACTATAGTTTCTTGAAGTTCCGATGGGTGGCGGCACTATACGCAGCGTGCACAGTGGCGTCCGTAACGGAGGTGTGTTCCAAGGAGAGTGCTGTCGTTCAATTCCTTTTCGCGAGAAACCAGAGCGGCACAGATATTAATCGGCCCTTGCAGACTTTCTACGGAGACCTGGCAGCGTACAAAAGCACGGTGAGTCGTTGGGCGAGGTGTCTGTCGTTATCGCAACAAGGTCGCACACATGTGTCTGATCATCCCCGTCCTTGCCGGCCGCACGCCGCTGTAAATCCTGTGATGTTGGAACGCAAGGACACACTCATCCGGTATGGTCGACGTATCACGATCAAACACCTTGCTGCACAACTGGACGTCTGGGTTGGTAGCGCTGACACACTCGTCTGCCAGTTTGGGTACTCAAAGGTGTATGCCCGCTGGTTTCCTTGCCGCCTAACAGCAAACCTTTAAGAGTAACGAATGGCCATCTGTGCGGAGTTTCTTGCACGTTACGAAGTTTATTGTGACTGTTTCTTGTCGAACATCGTCACAAGCGATGAAACACCTGTTCATGTCTTCGAACTGGAAACAAAATAGCGTCCATGGAGTGACGGTATACCACTCCTCTTTCGGAGAAAATTTTTAAGCTGCACCTTGAGCTGGTAAAGTACTGGCGACGATGTTCTGGGCTACTGAAGTGGGTATTGTGTTTCGTTTTCTCCGTCATGGGGCAACGATCAGCTCTGAAGTATACCGTGCTACTCTCAGGACACTGGAGGTACTATTTCACTTTATTTATCGTCACAAGAATGCAAACGAATTTCACGCAAGGCGCTGAGAGGCGCTGAGAAGAGTTCACAAAATATCGCTGGGATGTTCTCCCTCATCCACCCTATAGCCGGGATCTCCCATCTGTCTCGCCCAATGAAGTGTGTACTCCGCGAGAAGTAGTACGTCGATGATGGGGTGGTTACCGATGCTACAAGACGAACTGTGGAGTGGTACCATGCGGGTATGCAGGCCCTCCAAGCAAGGTGGCATAAGGCCGTCGCATTCAAAGGGGTTATATTGAGAAATACGGTTTATTGTCCAAAAGAGCGGGGAATAATATGGTGTATTGGAATCCTGAATAAAACCAACCCGCTTTCAGAAAATAAAAGAATGTGTTTTATTACTTGTTGAGCACTCCTCGTACATGCCACGAGAGGCGGACCTAACAGCATAAAACGAAGCGGGGAGTGTTGTGTTGTCAGTAGAGAAGCAGGAACAGAACTGTGGGTAGACCACTGGAGTTCTGCGATTTCGAACGTCATTGGATGACACCTGAGTAAATAATCCAACAACTTTTCTAAAAGGTTCGCAGGAGAGCTTCTGTAAAGTTTGGAAGGTAGGAGACGAGGTACTGACAGAAGTAAAGCTGTGAGTACCGGACGTGAGTCGTGCTTCGGTAGCTCAGATGGTAGAGCACTTGCCCGCGAAAGGCAAAGGTCCCGAGTTCGAGTCTCGGTCGGGCACACAGTTTTAATCTGCCAGGAAGTTTCAACTCTTCTAAAGTTGACCGAGTCGGCTGTTGGTGATGTGGAGTCGGGTGGAAACGCTAAGGAACAAACCACAGCTAAACCTAGGGCAGGGACCATCGAGCATTGCGCAGGTTGGTTGTAAGAAAAAGTCACATGAAATCTGCATAGGGATCACTCGTCAGTGCCAAAACGTTACCAGCTGTGCAGCTAGCAAAGTGACTGTGCGTAGGGAATTAAAAAACAGTGGGGTACAATGGTCAAGCAGCACCTCCTCCGAGATGCTACTGCAGGCGGGTGTAAAAATAAACCTGCGCAACGGAGAATAACAAACGCTAAAATGAAGATTTGGCCCTGTCTGACTACCCCCTGAAGCAGATCTTAGGATCTCTTAATGGACGTTAACATATAAATTACAACCTAAACATAAATGAATGATTAAGGCATCTAATACTACTAAATGAAAAACGTTGTCCCTGCTTGTATATTTATTGTAGATTTAAAAAAAACCTTTATATTACAAAGTTTACATTTCCTAAATAAAATTACTAATCAATTGCCCAACTCTGCCCCTTGTTATGACTGCCACATGTAATATCAATAACGGGAAACGAGTGACATCATCCACGTACCAAACACTAGAAGACACCACTTTCAAAGATAATCTACGGTGGTGTGGAACGTCAGTGGAAATAAACTAACGTGCTCGCAGCTGTTTAGCTTTTATAGCCCTAATAAGCCGAAGCAATTTGCGATATCGCCATATGTACTGCGTCCGATGCGTAGAAGTGATGGATCTCGTTCTCGTCTGTGACGATGGAAGAACTCCAGCCACAAATAAACTCTTTCAAACACTAGGACGGCAGAAGGCGGCCCTCTGACTAATATATTCTAATACTGCCCTCTCTTCTAGTGTTCTACAGACGAGAAACGCGAACTCCCCACCACAAGGACGGAGTTCAGATAACGTCTGAACGTAAGGACAGGCAGAGGAAGTGCTCTCAATTAATGAACGCTGCGTACTCAACGACGACTTCCAACCCGGACATGAAGTCCAGAAACGTATAGGTCCGCAACAGCAGAGTTCCTAACCATTCTAACTATAAAATCTCCTGAGAGGAAAGAAGAGCTAGTCAGTCTGTACCAACAAAAACTGATACTGAGCGACTGTCAGACCCGGGCGCTCAAAACGGAAGACCTCTTCTCTCCACCGCTGGTTTCCCAGCAAATCTTGGCTCCTCTGCCTCGTAACTCACAAGGCGAATCATATTTTCGAAACAATGGAATATTCTCCCTCTCTAGAGATTCTTCCGAACGCCGACCAACCATATTTTAGTCTTTTGTCGTCCAGAGCGGAGAGTTTGCGAGGAAAAACCTATACTCGTACAATGGTACGCTTCTGAGTAAAAATCCAAGAAAATAACCCAGCCTGCGTGGTTTCCGAGGTTCCGCTTTGTTGAGTGGTACTTAAGTAAATAAATTAGTGAAATCAAAGTGAAGTAGAAATTAGAATATAAATGAAAAACTTGGTTTAATTTAGAGAGTTACATACTGGCATTCAGCGGGCAGAACAGCAGAACAGAAGAGAGAATGACCGTGAAGTCAGCAAGTTCCACATAAGCGGGCGCTGTCAATTTAGCCGTCAGGGCATCGCCCGACCGGCTCACGTGTTTCTCAGTTGTCGCATGTGAGCAAAGGCCCTCGCCTACATCCCAAGAGCCAATGACCGACGTTAAGAAGAATCTTCGAGAAGCTCTTCAACGTGACAGAAGAGGCAATGGCCGTGAAGTCGTTCACCTCCAGTGAACTGAAGTGAATAAATACGCGAGACGCGGTGGGCCCGACAGATGAAGACGAAGACGAACGAAGACGAGAGACGAAGAAGACGAAGAATTGAAGAAGCGTAGCAGTAGTTTTCAGTCAGTTTCGATGCTGAAGACCGTCATGCAAGAAGAGACTGCATCATACACAGACGCACCAAGTCCGCCGCTGTAATGGAATACCAAGCAGCAGCCTCGGCGCCAGAAGACAGAAGTTAAAAGGTATTTGAAGTCTGATTTTTACGTACCCGGGTGACTCGTGAGGACGGGAAGGAGACGGCCTCACATCAGCAGTCACCTGTGAGCTGGGATGAAGACCTGACAGCCGAAGACTGGCAAGCGGGAGTCCGTTGTTCGAGTCCGGGACACTGGCCTTCCCCCGCCGCGCCACACACGCGGCCGCTTAGAGAAGAGAAACACTGGGACGCCACATCCAAGGTATCACCATCCGATGCACGACTTCGCTCGCAATAATTAAACGGGCCACCTCGCGCTGCGCGTCTCCAGTCAGCTGGGCGAGACGGCGACACGAGATACACACCGCTACGCGTAATCAGACGCCGCTGCCGCCGCCGCTGCCGCAGCAGAAGGCTTCGCAAACGACACAGCTGCCGTTCTCCGAGCCAGAACATCGAGTAAGGAAGCAGTTGTACGAAACTTGAAATAAAAGTTATCTTATGCAAAATGCTCTTTCATTCTACCTCATACCCGAGCCAAGGAAGAACCCACCCTGCCCACATGCTGTTAACAGAGAAATGTTAATTTATTTAATATTTTCACCCTGACAGAATGCTTTAGAATGCTCATCCTGACAATTGACAGCATCAAAAGAGAAAACCCAGTTACATTTAGTGTCACAACTGTTACAGCTTCTTCGTTCCTCTCACCTGCGTCCAAGATTTTCAGCGTTCGGAAGTATTAACCGGTTATCCTTCCGGCCCCTACTACAATAGCGGCCGGCCGCCACCCCACTGTGCTCCAGAGCTCAGGTGCCACGGCGACCGTCTAGCTACTTGCAGTGTTTAATCAGAACCAACACCTGTGCGGGCCTTCCACCTAGAGCTTGAGTTCTGCCTGCCGTTTCATCTCCACTGGCGTTCCAACCTCTACTAGGATAGGCCATCATTCATTACGCCGTTTTTGTAATAAAGACACTCCGTCACCTATTATGCAATAAGCGTTAACAATTATTTACAAGACGTACGTGACAATGTCAGTCTGCTTTATATATTCATATATACGATGTACAGCCTATCACATGATACCTAATTGTGTTTGTAGATTACGGCAAAGTATGTGGATGAGTTCCTGTAAGGTGCAAAATTATAGCCACCTTACACTTGTAAGCCTCAGATTTTTACAATCAGTTCTAAACAACGCCTTATGTGCTGTACTGAGCGGCGGTGTTTTGCGGTGCGGTGCGGTGACTGGAAATGAGTCACTTATTAACGAAACTCTGAGTAGGGTAGCATATGAGAACATTTTACAGCAATGTGTACAACAGAGGAACACCTCACAGTGCACCCTGTCGTAGCGCATAGTCATCGTGCGAAAGATGAGCTAAATATGTGATCCGTTTGTTGCATCCTTCCGCTGCAGAAGCTGGTGGCAGTTGGGAGAGAGAAGGGGGGCAGGGTGCTGGATAGAGGTGTTGTGTTTCGCGATTAGCAAGTATATTGCGCCGCAGCAGTAATGATATAATATCCATTTCGCAACGCGTGTCAATGCTTTACGCAAATAGATAACGTTACTACTTGTTGTTCATTTCGCTAATGGGGAGCTGCATTATCCATTTGTACTAAACAGGACTAAACACGTAATGCTTCTCTGCTAACGCCAGCGGGACATATTTCTAGAGCCGGCCCACCGCCGAGCCTGACAACGCCAGAATAGGATTGACTGAAATACGCTCGCACGTGCGCTAACAGTAGCAATATACGTGACGTAGGACCCTTCCGACGTTTCCCCCGGCGGGGAGTATGAATGTCTGGAGCCACTTCTGCTCCAGCAATAACAGCAACGCCCACCCGGCGGTAGAGCTCTTATATCGTTAGGCGGGCGGCGGCCGCTATTAATCTTGGTTAAGGAATTTCCTGCCAGTGGGTGTGAGTAATGGGGTTGGTCGGCCGCCATAACAGGGGGAAGGGAAGGGGGGGAGGGGATGACTTAGGGTGCAGCTGGCGCCCGTGGGGACGTCGCACCGACTGGGGGGAGTGGGGAAGGGTTGCGCTCCATCACTGGCTGCCAGCAAACCAAACAGTTCAGCGCTCACGAAAAAGGAACCTCCATTTCAATCGCTATCGCTGGAATTAGGCTGTAGAATGATGTACTGTCCCGGTGAGTGAGTCTACGAACGCTGTCTTCCTGTAACATTGAGCGATGTGTATAGATATACTGCCAACAGATTTGCCGCAGTGGTAACAGCGGTCGGCAACGGCCTTGCCGCAGTGGATACGCCGGTTCCCGTCAGGTCACCGAAGTTAAGCGATGTCGGGCGTGGCCGGCACTTGGTTGGGTGACCATCTGGGCCGCCATGCGCTGTTGCCATTTTTCGGGGTGCACTCAGCCTCGTGACGCCAATTGAGGAGCTACTCGACCGAATAGTAGCGGCTCCGGTCAAAGAAAACCATCGTAACGACCAGGAGAGCGGTGTGCTGACTGCACGCCGCTCCTATCCGCATCCTTATCTGAGGATGACACGGCGGTCGGATGGTCCCGATGGGCCACTTGTGGCCCGAAGACGGAGTGCGTTTTTAACAGCGGTCCCCGTCACACCACCGAAGGGAGTCGGGCATGGCTAGTACTTTGATGGGTGACCGACTGGGTCTGCTGGCAGGTGTGGCAAGCAGGGTGCAATCATCCACTGTGACGCCGCCTGAGGAGCTGCAATTAAGACTACAGCTATGAAAACTGACAATGGCTGGCAGAGCAGTGTGCTCACCACATGCCCCTCCGTATCTGCACACGGTGACGCCTATGGCCTGAGGATGACACGGCGGCCGGTCGGTTCTGTTGAGCCTATCGAGGCCCGTACGGAAGGAATATATGTACACTACACCACGGTATATCTACACTGAAATCGAGGAAGGTTTTGAATCTTAAACCATTAGTGTCCTGCGTTGCACCGGAGGGCAAGTGACAGGACTGGAATTTACTAATTTTTCTGACAATAATAAACTACTGTATTCTCTATGCGCTCATTTTAGGATTATTCAACATCTGCCCTTTCAGTTTTGTGTTAGTAGATGTGAGAAGCAGACCACTACCGATAACAACTGTTGGTTTAAATGAAACATCTTTTCTACTCTCAAACTCTCATCACACCATGTATAACAGTTGAAATAATTTGTCATTTAGGTTAAAAAACTGTAAATAGTTCCTTAATAAATCAAGTATACATGTCATTTATTGATATTTATAGAAATTATTTGGTTCACAGGGAAATGTGTTATAAGTTTAGCGTTACATGAAAGGAACGCTAAATACTAATGAGAGCATTTCAATTATTTTTACTTCAGTTTCGACAACTTATTTCCAACTTTTAATTTTATAATTTTTCTTAGAGAACACTGGGACGGGGAGAGAAAATCGTATCCTACAGAACTGTAGGAGTAGATTAGTGTTTAACGTCCCGTCGACAACGAGGTCATTAGAGACGGAGCGCAAGCTCGGGTGAGGGAAGGATGGGGAAGGAAATCGGCCGTGACCTTTCAAAGGAACCATCCCGGCATTTGCCTGAAGCGATTTAGGGAAATCACGGAAAACCTAAATCAGGATGGTCCGAGACGGGATTCAACCGTCGTCCTCCCGAATGCGAGCAGTGTGCTAACCACTACAGAACTGCCCCTTTGAAAGAGGGAAAAGAAAATAGGGAAAGATGAAAGAGGGGCTAGTTATTTTCTGCCACACAAATGAAAAATGGTAGGTTTCTGTGTAAATGGTACGGTAAGTCCCTTGTTTCTGCATCACCAAATACAACTTGTGTAAACAAAGTAACAAATATTAAAAGACAATCTCAATGGTCAAAGAGACACAACGAAGGTTCTCGACCTTCCAGCCTGACAGCATAGAAGAAGGATGTGCGTGGAACTGATTGAATGGATCAAAATGTGAACCAGCACAAGATAGATATCCATAACACGAAGCGATGCTGCGCTCATACCAGTTGGTTACTCCTCGCAATGCCAGGATTCTTTACCGCAGAAATGGAAATACAGTGTTTCACGCATATTTTACAGGAGAAACTGTACAAGTGTACTTCAGGACACATGCGACAGCGCCAAAGGGACCTGGACGAACACTGCAGGTGAGCTCCAGATTCTTGAAACGAACCATCCGATTGTAAAAATTCAGCAGTTCAAATGAAGACGATATTTTGGAATAAACTGCATGACGTTAGCACGTACCTAGGGCAAGAAACGTAGTGTGGGGCTCTGGTTGAATGTTTTGGGACTTATTTTACCAAGTAATTTATTGCTTTTGTTTCTGATTCCTAATCTGTACTCGAGTTTAATTTATTTCATTCTGTACAAAAATATGTAAACTTTGCACATAAATGCACGAGGTTTTGCTCTCAATAGTGCTTACCATTACATTTATGGTACGCTACATTATATAAAATTAGAAAGTAAACACTGCTTTTCCATTTTAAACGCTTCCTTTTCAATATAACGAACAAGGCGAATGCAATAAATGAACAAAAATTTAATTTGAGCAGTAACGAGTCAAATAACCGAGGGCACTTTTTGTGCCGTAGATTATGAAACTATGAGATAGAGGATAGAGCGAGATGCATTTGACAGAGCACTGCGAGACCTGGGTCGAAACAAGGCTTCTGGAGTAAACGAAATTCCATCAGAACTACTGATGTCCTTGGGAGAGCCATCCGTGACCAAACTATTCTATCTTGTGTGTACGGTTTGTCAGACAGGCGAAATACCCTCAGACTTCAAGAAAAATGTATTAATCCCAATTCCAAAGAAGGCAGATGCTGGCAAGTGTCAGTACTACCGAACTATCAGTTTCATTAGTCGTGGATGCAAAATACTAACACAGATTCTTTACAGAAGAATGGAGAAACTGGTAGAAGCCGACCTCGGGAAAGATCACTTTAGATTCCACAGAATTGTAGGAACACACGAGGCAGTACTGACTCTATGACGTTTCTTAGAAGATAGGTTAAGGAAAGGGTAGCCATGTTTGAGGGGAGAGTGAGACAAGTGTGTGTCGTATCCTCGATGTTATACGGTCTGTACTTTCAGTATGCAGTAAAGGAAACCAAAGAAAATTTTGGAGTAGGAATTAAAGTTCAGGGAGGAGAAATAAAAACTTTGAGCTTTCCCGATGACATTGTTGTTCTGTCAGAGACAGCAAATACTTGGAAGAGCATTTGAAAGGAATGGACAGTGTTTTGAAAAAAAGATATAAGATGAAAGTCAGGAAAAACAAAACAATGGTAATGGAATGTGGTCCAGTTAAATCAGGGGATGCTGAGGGAATAAGATTAGGAAACGAGACGTTACAAGTAGTAGACGAGTCGTGTTATTTAGGTAGTAAAACGACTGAATATCGCCAAAGAGAAAAGGACATAAAAAGTAGACTTGCAATGCCAAGAAAAGCGTATGTGAAGAAGAGAGACTTGTTAACATTGGATAGAGACTTAACTGTTACGAAGTCTTTTCTGGAGGGATTGGTCTGGAGTGTAGCCTTGAGTGAAAATGCAACATAGACGATAAAGAATTCAGATAAGAAGAGACCGAAGCTTTTGAAATTTGATGCTACAGAAGAATGCTGAAGACCATATGGTTAGATCACGTAACTAATAAGAAACTACTGAATAGAAATGAGAAGAAGAGAAATGTGTGGCACTAACTGACTAGAAGAAAGGGCTAATTAATAGCGCACGTTCTAAGACATCAAGGGATCACCAATTTAGTACTGAAGGGAAATGTGGTGGGTAAATATCGTAGACAGAGTGTACGAGATGAATATACTAAGCAGATTCAGAAGAATGTAGGTTGCAGAAGTTACTCGAAGATGAAGAGCCTTACACAGGATAGAGTAGCACGGAGAGCTGCTTAAAAACAGTCTTCGGATTGAATGCAACCACCACCACGTCCACCACCAACATCAACAACAACAACTCATTAGACTGTTGATTCCATTCAACAGGTCTCGTAATTTTTCCTCACTTTCACTGAGGATAGCAATGTCATCAACGAAACCACTTATAATCTCTAGATCCTGAATCTTAGATCTGCTCCTGAACCACTGTCTTAGTCTCGTCGTTGCTTCTTCGATGTACAGAGCGAATAGCATGGGAGAGCTACTGCTTCCTTGTCCAAAAAGCTTTCGAATCCCAGCACATCTTTATTGCTCTTTCGTCCGTTCTTTAGTCTCTCTTCCCTTTGGTTCTTATATATATATATATATATATATATATATATATATATATATATATCACCATACCTTGCACCAATTTATCTGAGAATTATATTTCTAACGCATTTTTAGTGGGAATGTCACGGATTTTGATAAATTCCCCTATATTATCAAGACCATCGTTAGAAGTGTTTCCTAAAGCCAAAGTGCTAGTCATTTAACGGATGCCTACTCGTGGTTTAGCTTACAAGATTTAAAATCTGTAGAATTTAAGAAGTCTGAGGTAGCGAAACTTTTACTTCAGTCATTTCATGTGAAACAGCTTAATTTCCCAACATTTTCCTGTACGACTCATGGATTTCTGTGAAATTTTATGTGAACATTCGCACATGACCCCGATGAAGAACTGATAAAGTTTTCACGTTCGTGGAAGTATTACAAACCGAGATACAGTCGTCCGTTTAACTCCATGTTCGACTTTGCGCTGAGTGTATCTCGAGCAATATTTTGTTGAAAAATATGGAATTTTGCGTCCAGTACAACTTTAGGCGTTCTCTTAAGAATACCAAAGAAAATAATTTGTCCGCAGCTCGTGGTCGTGCGGTAGCGTTCTCGCTTCCCGCTTCCGGTTCCCGGGTTCGATTCCCGGCGGGGTCAGGGATTTTCTCTGCCTCGTGAAGACTGGGTGTTGTGTGATGTCCTTAGGTTAGTTAGGTTTAAGTAGTTCTAAGTTCTAGGGGACTGATGACCATCTATGTCAAGTCCCATAGCGCTCAGAGCCATTTTTGAAAATAATTTCGAAGCTGGGCTTCTTATACCTCAGGGACTCACGGTGCATCGTTAGCCCATGTTTGAAATTAAACCCACTGTTTTGTGGGGGAGGGGGGGGGGCTTAAAATACGTTGCTTCGAATGAGACTGGTTTTGAAGCTTCCGTGGAAAGCGGTATCTGTAAAAGAAAGGTCGAGAGTACTCTGTTTTCATCTTTTCACAAAAGTCACGTTTTCGACGAATTTGTAGATTATTGGAACAAGTAGGCGAACGTAATTTTTCATTCTACATCCTTCTGCTACCGAGCTATTGAATATTAAGTTTCATGATAAGCATGCTTTTTATCCTCAAGATGTAAGAATCCGATGGTTATATTTTTTCGTTTCCAACTTTCATTCAAACTGTTCAGTACTATTGTTAGCCCGCGTTGGATAATCAAATACGCTCTTTTTTGTATTTAACACTATGATCTTTTTGATAATCCTAATTCGAAAAGTTTTATAAAATATGGTTCTGTACAAAATCAGGTCGAAAATATCGTCTCGCATTTTTTACTCATTTACAAAATCGTCAACTTTCCACTTAATTTATTCACTATTAAAAAGCAGTACCTAAATTAAACTTTATATCTGGTATCCTTGTCTTGTTAGGTTACTCTCGAAAAGTGTCACGTTCGCAATACGTTTAGTCCCTGAGACATAAGAATCCAAAGTTTCAAATTATTTGGGTGGTGATTGTTTGGGGCTATCTTGTCTAATCTTTTCTGACTAAAAATGGCTTGTAAAATTCTTTTCATTACTATTCTTAAGAATGCGCATAAAGTTGTACAATAACGCAATATTTCATTTCTTTCAATAAAATATTGTCAGAGATATAAGAGCTCAAAGTCGCCTGAAATTCACGTTCGCACTGTGCCAAGTGGCGCGTGGAGTCAATCAGTTGACTATATCTCAGCCGGTATGGCTTCAACGAACGTAAACCTTTAGCATTGTTCATCAGGGTCATGTGCAAATGTTAACATAAAATCTGAACGAAATCTGATATGGTCGAGTAGGGAGGCCTAGACTGAGTTGACATCGACGGCCGTTTATTTTATAACTGGTATCGATCTATACGGCCATCACCAAATACGTCCAGAGAAATACTGAAGAGATGTTTCTCTGGACATACCTCATGATACTACTGTACATGAAAACTGGTACTACAGCAAAAAGGAGCCTGTGATCGAGACATTCCAAAATTTCCAAATTTTACATCTTGGATTGCTGTCCATACAGTGTGTGATTGTGTCCCATTCACGAAGAAGGCTTGCTACCAGATCCAACATGTCTACAGGGGCTCAAAAGGTTCAAATGGCTCTGAGCACTACGGGACTTAACATCTGAGATCATCAGTCCCCTAGACTCAGAACTACTTAAACCTAACTAACCTAAGGACATCACACACATCCATGCCCGAGGCAGGATTCGAACCTGCGACAGTAGCAGCAGCGCGGTTCCGGACTGAAGCGCCAAGAGCCGCTCGGCCACAGCAGCCGGCTGTCTACAGGGGGAGCTGCAGCAAGTGATCCTAGACGTGGTGTCATCTAAGACACTGAAGTATGGTCTGGTGTGTCCCAGTGGAGCATAAAAGGACTGACTGTTGCCCGTTCAGTTACACAGTACAGGCCTTCCACAACCGACTATTTTCTGTAGTTCAAGAAATAGCCCATTACTCAGTAGTTTATTAATTCTAGCGTGATGCGAGATAGCGCCTCAACTTCGTATCTTTTGACCATCGCACGAAACATGAAAACGCTAGCACAGTAACGAAGGTCAGAACTGCGATATATTGAATAGGAAAAAACTGTGAGGTCGTGCTCGTGAGCTGATTTTGTATTATATCTGATGCCATTTACTTTAGCGGCACGACTGTGTTTCTTGCAGCGGGTGCGAGGGATCCTGTTTCTAATACTTGGAGTACTTAGGTGAGGCAATGCATCGACATCCACAGGTGTACCTCTGTGAATAACTAGAAACTCGTAGCAGACTGCAAGGTACTGGAATTTGTTCTCGTTACATTCACAGATTGAGTGCAGAAAGAATAACTGCTTGTACGTCTGTGTGATGGCTGTTACTGATTTAATATTATCTTCACCGTTTCTTACCGAGCGAGGTGGCGCAGTGGTTAAACACTGGACTCGCATTCGGGAGGACGACGGTTCAATCCCGCGTCCGGCCATCTTGCTTTAGGTTTTCCGTGATTTCCCTAAATCGCTCCAGGCAAATGCCGGGATGGTTCCTTTCAAAGGGCACGGCCGACTTCCTTCCCTGTCCTTTCCTAATCTGATGAGGCCGATGACCTCGCTGTCTGATCTCTTTCCCCAAAACAACCCTCACCGTTTCTATGGGATAGACAGAGCAGCTCAAAATTACTCCTAGTTTTTACCCCGAAAAGTAGTTCTTGAGGTTTTCACTGCGTTTTTCCTTGGGTGTCTGCCATATTTTTCACTGTTTCTGTCACAGTCCCTCTCTGCTCAAATAAGCATGTGACCACGTGCTTCGACCTCGTTTATTCATTTGCCTTACGTTGTCTTTCAGTATGGACTGGCATCTACATCTAGATACATAATATACAAGCCTCCATGCGGTGCATGGTGGAGGGAACTTTGTACCAATACAAGTCATTCCCCCGCCTGTTCCTCTAGAAAACAGAGCAAAGCAAAAAGACTATCTATATGCTTCCGTAAGAGCTCTAGTTTCTTTTACATTTTCCGTGCGGTCCTTTCGCGTGAAGTATGTTGGTGGCAGTGAGCCGCAAATGCCGATTTTCTAAATTTTCCAGATAGCGTTTCGCGAACGTCTTTCCTCCAGGGATTCCCATTTGATTTCACGGAGCAGTTCCGTAATACTCATATGTTTACCAAACTTACCGGTAACAAATCTAGCAGCACGCCTCTGAAATGATTCGGTGTGTTCTTTTAATCCGACCTAGTAGGAATCCCAAACACTCGATCGATACTCAAGAACGGGTCGCACAATTGCTCTATACGCGGTCTCTTTTCACTTTCCTAGAATTCTCCCACTAAACACAGGCTTTGGAGTGTTGCGCCTAAATATTTAATGGACAAGGCTGTGCCAAGCAGTACATCGCTTATACTGTTGTTGCCGTTGTTGTTGTTGCCGTTGTTGTTGTTGTTGTTGTTGTTGTCGTCTTCAGTCCAGAGACTGGTTTGATGCAGCTCTCCATGCTACTCTATCTTGTGCAAGCTTCACTATCTCCGATTAACTACTGCAACGTACATCCCTCTGAATCTGCTTAGTGTATTATTCTCTTGGTCTCCCTCTGCAGTTTTTAACCTCCACGCGTCTATCCAATTCTCAATCGGTGATCCCTTGATGAATCAGAAAGTGTCCTACCAACCGATTCCTTCTTTTAGTCAGATTGTGTCACAAATTCCTCTTCTCCCCACTTCTTTTCAGTACCTCCTCATACTGATACTACGAGTGTAAATCAATTATTACCCGCAATTTAGTTATATTTCTGTTTACTTTGGTAGTAATGTCGTTTTATGTTGATGACGCATGCTTTGTCGTTATCGCTGACGTACTGTTAATCATAGCTGCTCCGTTGTCTATTTGCACCAAAGAAGAGCAACTTTGAGTGATCCTTTTTCTGTGGTCGGAAGGCATATTAGAGGCATAAATTCATCAAAGACTTTCGATACTGTACAGGAACAGTGTTTCGCCATAACGGAGTGTCAGCGAATGGATTGAAAAATTCCTAAATGGTCGCGTAAGTGTTACGCACAATGAAGGTGCTGGTTGACCGTTTACCGCCACAAGTGAAGAAACCATTGAGCGTTCACGTGAAGTGATTCACTTGGACGATTAACTATTGACGAAGTGGCACATCGTCTGCAAATTAGTCACGGTTCTGCCTACGAAATCATCCACAACAGACTTGGGTTTCACAAATTTTGTGCAAGACGGGTCCCAAAACAACTGTCTCAGTTGCATAAACAAACGCGCTTGGGCATCTGCATAAAATATTTGGATTGCTACGGTTACGAAGGGGTCAACTTCATAGACAGGATCATTAGTGGTGACGAGACATGGATCCATCATTACGAGCCGGAGAGTAAACGGCAGAGTATGGAAAGGAAACATCCTAATTCGCCGTGCAAGAAAAAGTTCAAGACCCAACTACCCGCAAGAAAACTGATGCTTGAGGTGTTCTGAAATGCACAAGGTCCAGTACGGAACATTATGGGGAAAGGGGCACACAGTGAGATGCTTACTGCCATGCTAAAGCCTGCAATTCGAAGCAAACGACGCGGATTGCTGTCAAAATGTGTTGTGTTGTTGCACGACAATGCACGTCCGCATACTGCTGCCCACACTGCTGAAAGACTCCAGAAACATAAATGTGGAGGACTGGATCATCCTCCATGTAGCCCCGATTTTTCCCCGTCTATCACTTGTTTGGTCAACTCAAACAGGCATTAAGGGGCCGTCGGTTTGCCTCGGAGGAAGCAGTGAAAGAAGCGGTGCATTCCTGGCTAGCAGCTCAACCGAGAACCTACTTTTATGAGGGCATCAGGTAGTAACGATGGACCAAGTGCGTTCAAACGCAAGGAGACTATGTCGAAAAATGATATTCTTGTAAGTGTCCTATTTGATTAAAATAAAGTTTTGTAACTATTTTACGGATAATAATAGTCTTACCCTCGTGTATTCGAACATAACAGGACGGTTTTTCCAACGTATCTGCATAAATTTACATTTTTGTACATTTAGAACAACCTGTCTTTCATCACATCAAATACAAATTCTAGATCTACACCATAGGCCGCAAGCCACCTAATGGTGTGTAGCGGAGGGTGTTTCTGGTACCACTAACCAATCCCCCAATCACGTTCCGCTCGCGAATGGCGCGTGGGAACTATGTCGGTATGTCTCTGCATTGGCTCTAATTTCTCCTATTTTCTCATCGTGGTCAATATGCGAGTTGTATGTGGGAGGTAGTAATATGTTGTCCCACTTTTTCCGGAAAGCTCTCTTTCGAAATTTCAACCACTTGATAAGGAACCCAGACTGACTAACGGTTCTCAAGAATGGGTCGGTTGTGAGTCACTTCCTTTGTCGATGAGTTACACTTTCCCAAGAATCTACCTATGAATCTAAGTCCGATATCTGCATTCCCTACTATTTATTTTATGTGGTCATTCCCCTTTAAGTCGCTCTGGATAGTAGGTCTCTGAAATTTTACCGTAGATACTGACTGTTTCCAGCAGTTTCTCATCAGCAGTGTAATTGCACAGTAGTAGCTTTCATATCGTAGGTATTCGCAATATGTGTCGATTATTTACGTTTAGGGTCAAGTGCCAGAGCCTCTTCGGAAATATTGTTCTTGTTTCCAGTACTAATCCCGTGAACTGAATCACAGAACTGAAAGAGCGATATGGTTCTTATGACAAATTTTGTTTTTGTTGTAGTCTTCAGTCTCAAGACTATTTTCATGTATCTCTACATGATACTCTATCTCGTACCATCCTTCATCTCCGAATAATTACTCCATTCTTCATCCATTTGAACCTGCTTCAGCCTGTCCATTTCCCTCTTTAAATCCTATAACGTTTGAATGACCTTACACACCACTCTCCGATCTGTACAGTTCCAGGTTTGTTTTTTCTGATGACGATATTGTACAGAGCAGTCCCCTCCCAGAGATCTGAATGAGTGACTACTTTACCTCCGTGATATTTTTAACCAAGAGGCTATCATCGTCATTTAACCATACAGAAGAGATGCGTTGCCTCCTCCTGTAGTTTCCCCTCATTTTTAGCCATTCGAAATACCAGCTTATGAAAGCCATGTTGGGTGGTATTGCAAGACCAGGTAAGTCTACCATCCAGTCTGAAAAGACATCTGCCCTCCTCAGGAACAATAAGTTTGTCTGGCGTCTCAGTAGATACCCTTCCGTTGTGGTCGCACCTAATATATCGCTGTCGGTATCGCAGCAGAGCTAAAGCCACCCCACCATTGCTTCACGGGAGGACAAATTTCGTTAAAGAATATATGCACTGAGCTGACGAAGATCATGGAACAGCGATATGCACGGGTACAGATGCCGACATTATCGCGTACACTATGTGTGAAAGGGCACTGCACCGTCGGAAATGTCATTTATACTTAGATAATACACATGAAAAGGTTTTCGACGTGATTATAGCCACATAACAGGAATTAACAGACTTTTAGTTAGAGATAGACGCGTGGGACATTCCATTTGGAAGTCGTTAAAGAGTTCAACATTCCACGATTCACAGTGTCAAGTGTGTGCCGACATACCACATTTCGGGCATTACCTCTCACCACAGAGAACACAGTGACCGACAGCCTTCACTAAACGACCGGGATCAGCTGCGCTTGCGTAGAGTTGTCAGTGCTAACAGACAAGTAACCCCGTGTAAAATAACTGCAGATATCAATGTGGGACGTAATATGAACGTATCGCTAAGGACAGTGCCACGAAATATGGTTTTAATGGGCTATGGCAGAGGACCACCGACTTGAGTGCCTTTGCTAACTGCACGACATCTATCAGTAGGCTGTTTAGGTTTTTATGTTGGTAACGCCACTTAGTGCTCCGTATGAAAATCGTTGACTGCGCTGTGTGCAGTCTGTGGCTGTCTGGACTCATTGTTGGAATATTCGCTAGTGTAGCGTTGGGCAGTTGGATGGTAATAGCCAGTAGCGTTGGGCAGTTGGAGGTGAGCCGCCAGCAGTGGTGGATGTGAGGGGAGAGATGGCGGAGTTTTGAGAGCGGATGATCTGCAAGTGTGTCCGCCAGAAAAAGGAAATGTGTAAAGATGGATGTCCTGAACTGATACATATATTATGACTTTTGAACACTATTAAGGTAAATACATTGTTTGTTCTCTATCCAAATCTTTCATTTGCTAACTATGCCTATTAGTAGTTGGTGCCTTCAGTAGTTAGAATATTTTATTTAGCTGGCAGTATTCGCGCTCGCTGTACTGCAGTAGTTCGAGTAACGAAGATTTTTGTGAGGTAAGTGATCCATGAAAGGTATAGGTTATTGTTAGTCAGGGCCATTCTTCTGTAGGAATTATTGAAAGTCAGATTGCGTTGCGCTAGAAATATTGTGTCAGTTTAGTGATGATCAAAGTAAGTAAAGAGAGAACTGAGTAAGTTCAGTTTTGCTCAGCTGTTTGAAAATCAAATAACGTAAGAGTTTTTCCAGCACTGCCATTCGTTACATACAAAGTGGAAGTTTCACATCGCCTGCAGCGCCTCTCCTGGGTTCTTGACCATATCGGTTGGACCCTACACTACTGGAAAATTTGGACTGGTCATATGAGTCCCGATTTCAGTTGGTAACACCTGATGGTAGGGTTCGAGTGTGACGTCGGAGCCATTGACCAAGACGTCAACAATGCACTGTGCAATCTGGTGATCGCTCCATGGAAGGGACTGGGTTCTCGGGTACGACTGAAGTGATCATTGACTGCAAATGGTTATGTTAGGCTACTAGGAGAACATCTACAGCCGTTCAATAACTTCATTTTTATGGAAGTCAATTCACCATGTCACTGGGCTACAGTTATTCGCGAATGGTATGAAGAACATTTTGACAGTTCGAGCGAGTGAATTCGCCTCCTACATCACCCGTTATGAAACCCACAGAACTTTTATGGGACGCAATCGAGAGTTCAGATGGTGCACAGCATACTACAACGGCAACTGTTGCGCCATTATGGACGACCACAGAGACAGCACGACTCAATATTTCTGCAGAGGGTTTCCAGAGACTTGTTGGGTCTATGCTACGTCGATATGCTGTCTGCGATGCGTGAAAGGAGGTCTAACACAATGCTAAGAGGTATCCCGTAACTTTTGTCACGTCATCGTGTGGTGGATAGCAGTAGTTAGTTTGCAAAGGCATTTCAGCAGGCTTGTACAAGGTGTCTTAGGTTTTTATCCCCCCAAAAATTCCTGTAATAGTGTTATGGACCTGGTGTTTGGCTCGATGAGTAATTTCAAAGTGTGAATGTTAGGCATGGGGGATTACTGCTTCGAGCCGAGGGGCCAGGAAACGAAATCCTCTCGTCGTCGTTACACACTGCGAAGTCGTGCAAGCTGTTGTTCATCGGTTTTGTAGATGGCGTCTTTTCCGAGGATGAATAACCAATTTCGACAGAGCTATGAACAGGCACTGGAGGTTTTCAAACAATAATTGTCTTGGACGGTTCAGCTGCCGATCTCGTTTGTGTGTGTGTGTGTCCAGAGACCGCACATTACTCATCTAGACGCCGGTGTACGGCCTACACAGTCTCTGGGTTATTCGATGGTCGGTGAAAACGTAGATACAAACTTCAATGTGGCAGCCTTTTCGCAATCAAGACAAACGTAAAAACGCACTATGTTTTCTTTTTTTTCGCGTGCTTGTGCATGCAGAACGTACAGTAATACGCCGTATCTTGCAGCGTGACAGGGTGACTTACTACTAAAGTGCAAGAGGCGCCCGTAATGCATACTGTGCTCTCGAGATGCAAAGAGTTCTCTACGACAGTTGTTACACCTAAAGTCTGCTCCGTAAAATCCATCTTTCCGTCGCACAATACTGAACGTCAGAGAGTAGAGACTTAACGCATGCAAGTTCTACGTCGTACGCAGAATGTGTTGAGTCGTTCTGTCGTAGTCTTCACCTTGAGGTGTTATTCTTTTGTGCTTAGGAATGGCCCGCATTCGCGATGCTCTGTTACGCATATTAAAGCACTGAGAGACCAGCAAATTGCAACCAGTGTTGCTATATGAGAGTAATGTCGTGAGATGTTGCCAGTAGCCTCGTACAGCACAAAGAACTCAAATTCCGTGCGATCTCTAGAGTCCATATGGAAGAGCGGGACGTATGACAAGGTCGCGTGGTTTGCTTGATTCTGTGGGAACAGTAATGTACGGTGATCAGCGCCAGTGTATTGCATGAAGTGAGATAAAATGACGGGGACAAACATTTACAACTGGTAGAATCATATCTAGTTGTAAATGATAGCAAAATAAAGCAAGCTAGCGAAAATACGATTGTAAAAGGTAGCGACTGTTCTCGTGAGTGTCTGAGCTAAGCAACTTAACGTGTGATGTTTTGTTTCGGGTCCAGAGGACTGTCGCAACGTCGTGATGATATGAATGAAAGGTGATTCCTGTAAACGAGCAAGTTGGTGCCCCCAAGCCAAGCAGGCATCTCTGCATGGAGCTATTAAATATCATGAACTCCCTCTCAAGGATATGATACCAGTGTTCAAAATACGACTGGCCTCGGACTGGCAAGAAAAATGGTTGGTTCAAATGGCTCTGAGCACTATGGGTCTTGACATCTGAGGTCATCAGTCCCCTAGAACTTAGAACTACTTAAACCTAACTAACATAAGCACATCACACACATCCATGCCCGAGGCAGGATTCGAACCTGCGACCGTAGCGGTCGCGTGGTTATAGACTGTAGCGCCTAGAACCGCGCGGGCACTATGGCCGGCGGACTGGCAAGAGAAATGGCTGCGGATATCTAAAACGAAAGACAGTCACCATGCACTAGTTCACGATTCCAAGAGTACCACGGCATAAAAAGGCAGAAGCATCAAGAATCTTCATAGCAGTTATACCCTGAAAATCCAAAGAAACTGGTACACATGTCTAACGTCGTGTGGGGCCCACGTGAGCACGCAGAAGAGCCGCAACACAACGTGGCATGGACTCTTCTGATGTCTGAAGTAGTGCTGTACGGAATTGACACCACGAATCCGGCAGGGCTGTCCATAAATCCGTAAGAGTATGAGGGGGAGATCTCTTCTGAACAGCACATTGCAAGGCATCCCAGATACGCTCAGTATTGTTCATTCCTGGGGAGTCTGGTGGCTAGCGGAAGTGTTTAAACTCAGGAGAGTGTTCCTCGAGCTACCCTGTAGCAATTGTGGACGTGTGGGGTGGCGCATTGTCCTGCTGGAATTCCCCAAGTCCGTCGGAATGCACGATGGACATGAATGGGTGCAGGTCAACAGAAACGATGCTTACGTACGTGTCACCTGTCAGAATCGTATCTAGACGTATCAGGGGTCCCATACGACTCCAACTGCACACGCTCCATACTGTTATACTGTTAGAGAGCCTCCACCAGCTTCAACAGTCCCTTTCTGACATGCAGGGTCCATGAATTCATGAGGCTGTATCCATACCCATCCACGTCCATCCGCTCTGTACAATTTGAAACGACACTCGTCCGACCAGGCAACATGTTCCCAGTCATCAACAGCCCAATGTCGGTGTTGACGGGCTCAGGCAAGGCGTCGTGCAGTCATCAAGGGTACACGACTGGGCCTATGGCTCCGGAAGCCCATATTGATGATGTTCCGATGAATGATTCGCACGCTCACACTTGTTTATGGCACAGCATTGAAATCTGAAGCAATTTGCGGAAAGGTTGGACTTGTCACATTGAACCATTCTCTTCATTCGTCGTTGGTCCCGTTCTTGCAGGATCTTTTTTCGACCGCAGCGATGTCGGAGATCTGATGTTTTACCGGATTTTTGATACTCACGGTACACACGTGGAATGGTCGTACGGGAAAATCCTCACTTCATCGCTACCTCGGAGATGGCTGTGTTTCACCTCTCGTGCGCTGCCTGTAACACGACGTTCAAACTCACTTAAATCTGAATAACCTGCCACTGTAGCAGCAGTAACCGATCTAACAAATGCGCCAGGCACTTGTTGTCTTATATAGGCGTTGCTGACGGCACCGCCGTGTTCTGCCAGTTTACATGTCTCTGTATTTCAATACGCATGCCTGTACCAGTTTCTTTGGCGCCTCAGTGTAGCACGGCTGAAACTTAATCATTGGAAGTTCAACAGACACCTCTATCGACTAAACCTAAACGCCACCAATCTGTCTGCGTAGAGGAAGAAGACCCTAAGCGCATATACCTGCTATGTCTCCAGAACACGTATCACATAATCGGTCTTAGAAGTACCCTTCGCGCTCTTCGTCACCAGTTCCCAAGCTGCGTCCAAACGTTGTTAGCATCCATCAATAAAAGAACCTATAGGGTACTGTACGACTTCGTCATCATTGCCAACGTCATGATATAGCTCCCTGCACTGCTAATCTAAGGCTCTTGCTACTCAGAATGCCTGAGGAATACCAAAGCTCAGTTAACTAGCTACATTCACACGCAGCGGAATATGAAACACTTAACCTCTAAATGTATGCCGCTATGTACCTCTTTTATGTTCTTGCACGTGTCTGAATACTGGTGTATCTATACGTAAGTCTGTAATAGCCGAATCTGGCTCTCTTAAGCTCTTCACCTGTTCTGTCTAGATGGTACTTTTAAGCCTCAGTAAATTTTAAATTCTCTGTCCGCAGCTTTCGAAACAATTCTTGCAGGACATACGAAAGAACATGTTTCTGTTAATTTAGATGTGTAGTCGTTAGTCTGGATTAAATTGGGAAGATCCGAAATGTGTACCAAGGGCGATTTATGATTTCTTATTGTGTTACCAGCACGATTTTTGTAGCGTACTAGCTCTGGGCATCATGTGTTACATTTTCGTCTTGTTTACTCGTTTCAGAATACTATAGCTGAAAAACTTGTTTCATGTCGGAATCAGTGCCTTGTTAAGCCTACGAAACCTAGTACCAGTGTACGACTTAAACGAACGTCTACTTTCAATTACGTATTAAAACAAACTGTAACCTGTAATATAACATTTTCACTGTTGAGGCGGCGATGCGGGTACGTTCCGAGAGCAAATTTAAAAAAAAAAAGCTCAGTTGAATACAGATGCGGTTCCTTTGAAAATAAAACACACACACACACACACACACACACACACACACACACACACACGCACGCACACACACACACACACACACACACACACACACACACACACAAAGAGGGAAAACAGACAAAACACCAAAAATCTTTCTCCTTTTTCCTGGCTTTTATTCCGGATTTTCGCGGATGTTCGTTTTCTGATTTGTCAATGTTAGTGGGTCGCCGGACCCACTTCCTGTCGCCAACCTTTTCCTCCCCTAGACGGAATTTGTGTGGCCCAGATGTCTCAGAATCCTGCGTGAAAGTGTGCGAACGTTTTCTAAATATTTGCAAAGAAGTTTACAAAAATGTTCATGCACTGTGCGGAATATTTAAGTACGTGCCGCCCTAGTCGCCCTAGCGGTTACTGAGGCGGGATGGCGGTAGCAGTGGAATATTCACATAGTGGGATGTGGGAAACCTCGTAAAAACCACATCCAAGCCTCCAGGCACACAAGCCCTCGTCGTTGATCCACCGGGCGGATCCGATCAGGGGCCAGTGCGACTCCCAGAATGACGCAAGCCGATGGTAACGCACATGGCTATCCTGGCGGGTCCCTAACAAATATCAATAAAACACGAAATGTGGGAAGTGAAACTTAAAAAGGAACTAGAGAAGCCATTCATGATAAATAGCCACTGGAATCCGGCCTGCAAGCAATGTACGAAGAAGTTCAGGCACTATGCGTAATTTTCAAGTACGTGCCGACCTAGTCATGTTATCAGTTACAATGCAGAAAGTATAACATACTTCGTTCCATGGATATTCGCATGTAATCCACAGCTTTTACATGACTTGAGTCCTTGAGCCACTGCACCTTGACGGAAATTCTCGCAGCAATCTTTTGCAAAGTATTCCTGTACAGCTTCTACCAACTGGCTTGGTGCGTTGTCGTCTTGAACAGACGCGTACTGCATTGCCAGATACAAACACGGCTGAAAAGGCACTGCTATACCATCATGTAATCATGTTTTCCCCTATGCACTCCCTGAAGTCCTATTGCTTAGCTGCCAACATGTCTCACTCCATGCGACTGCCTACACCTGCGGAAGCTATCAATATAATGTGTGAACAGTCCCGATTCTCGTGTTAATAGCATCAAACACACATACAGCAACCAACCACGGGTAGAGTCGAGCGTTTTTTCAAGAACAACGCATTACCAAAAGCGCATATAAAGGTCGTTTTATGCGACCCGCAATTCTATATCTGACCCTCAAATACCACGTGCGAGATTTTCATATTCTCTAACTTGCCTCGCGTAAACTATTACTCCCACAGCACATTTTTATAGGAAATTTAATGTTGTTAAATTTTGTACTGAGATTCGTTTTCGCTGGAGGCCACGGTTTTTGAGTTATTCAAGAGGAACACAACCATAACCTCCGACCGCACCTCCACTGCCCTCACTCATCGCCCACCAGGCAGGATTTATAGTATGTTGTTCGTGGCACTCACTCCTACCACTATACAAAAATTTTCGACTGCATGAACTATTCGCGACATTTGACCTTTTTTGGTCTGTCTTCATTGGGGTACTACACTCCAGCGTAATCGGCTATTTCGTTAACACTATAAATTTAAACATACCTGTAAGGGTAATCAACGAAAACACACTTCCGTAAACCTTACTCTAAAGCTAATTACGTTGACAATTCGAGCCAAAATTAACCCTTACAAGCACAGTAGATTCATAGTCAGAAGGCCCGTACGTCGTTAAAATTCGCGAAATTGTTTGGTAAAATTTAGACTAGCGTCAATTTTGCAATTTGTAAGAGCTCGATTAAGCCAGTGGCGTAATGAATACTAGAAATCCTGACCGGTAGGGGCTGAATATTGGGGTGGGGCTGCGTTTGAAGGTGACTTTTGTACGTTTTTGTTTAAAAGATCTACAACTATGGCCTCTAGCGAAAACCATATCCCAGCACAAAATTTAACAACATCAAATTTCGTACAAAAAGGTCCTGTTCATTTTTTCTACAGGGCTAACATTTTCACACACAGCAAACCGAAAACCTCGTGCGTGGTTTTTGGAGGCCAGATACAGATGAGTGGGTTCCATGAAACGACATCGACAGAGCTAGCTGAATCACACTGTATAGAGACGCCATAGAGATTTTACAAAAATCACAATAATTTTAATAAAAAATAACAAGGTGTTAAGTTAAATAAAATGTAGAAGGGACTTTATGGCAATAAAATGACAGTCGAATGGAGCAACCAGCATCACGTGACGAACAGTTGTGCTCTCTGTCCAGCTCTATGAACGCGGGGACCCTCGGAGCCGGTGAAACAGTTGCAGTTTTGGCTCCCTGTCAGCTCGGATGTGTTTAGCTGAAGTTTGAAACAACATATACAAGAACTGAAAGACGACCAGGCTTCGTGAGTACATCAACTACATTCATTTGCTCGTGTCATCTTGTACACTGTTACCCGAAACATACAAGCTGGTCAGACTTAGTAATAGGTGATGGTCAAGCAAGTTATTACAATAACACACAGCTAGAAAGTACTATTTAGCCGCGCTCATAGGCACAAAGGTGTTTTTAAGCTGTGTCATGTTGAACTGTGACTAATACCGTGATGTTAACATATAGTATACGCTGTCTCAAGACTCATCAACACTTTTCACTGCAACTGCACTCCACAGTTTCGGAACATAGACGTTACGTGAAGACAGAAATAGATCTCATTAATAAGACACGTTCATCTAGCAAATTACATGCTTCAGGAAAAACGCGCAAAATAACACGGGAACATCGATTGTAAGAAACATAAAAAATAAAAGGTCCAGTGTTGAAAGTTAGCGAAAGCTAACTGGAACAACATTTAATAATTAACACGTCCATCTGTACTTCATCTATGTTACAAAATAAGACAAAACCTTCTGATGATGCTGATCTATCGGGCAATCTAGTTGGCGGAGAGCAAGCAAAGTGGGCCCGCAATTTCTGTATTAAATTTATTACAACTCGTTTCCTTTCAACGATTGTCACACATATTAACTGGCGAATTGTTGGCTGCAGACTACACAGCAGAAAAGAAATGTACACGTCAGCTATGCGTCTAATGACGCAGGGTTGTTGTCTAAGCAACTTTTATCGCATAGTGTCTGTCTTAATCAAAGATCAGAACTCAATAATATCTTCTACGTGTAAGCATTTTTGTTATAGCTCTCGTGGATACTATAATATATGTTTATTCCTCCAGCTGGAGGAATTTCTTCATTTTTAATATAAATTTATACCAGCTGACGTCCCACTGTCCTCCATTTCAACTATGGGTGTACGAAGATATATGTATCAGCATGGATTTTTCCACTCACCGTCAATGGATGAAGGCATTCCAGAGATCAGCGACTTACCTGAAACAGAAAGAAATACTAATTAGAAGTCCTGTTTTATTGGAGAAAGATTTCTGACTGTAAAGGGTCATTTATTAGAGAATACCAGTTTTATCGTTAACCTTGGTGTACTGAATGGAGTAAACCGTTGCGTCAAAAGAATGCAGACTTGAAATTTTTTCAGGATTCCTTGATATAACTGCCGTCAAAAATGTTGTCATTGAAGGTTGTGGGTACTGAGAATGCGTAACATTTCCCAGAAGAATCAACGCGACGTTCTTTTATAGGGACTAGGGAGAACTCATGAAATACTTCGGAACTTGAGCAGAATGCGAATCTGAAACCTTACCCGCCTGGACGCAGATCTCAATATACGTACGCACAATATCCTCGACAGAGCCTTTTACTCGGCATGCATATATATATATATATATATATATATATATATATATATATATATATATATATATATATATATATATATAAGCGCGCTATCAAAAACCTGTGAAATCGGCTAGAACCTCAAATATTTACACAGATAGGAGAATACCAAGGAGGGTTCAGAAAGAGAAGATCATCTAGTGAATAGTTCTGGTGCCTAAGAACAATATTGACAACAAAGAAGTCGAGGAACACCACGATAACATTCGTAGACTTCAAGAAGGCCTACGAATCCATAGATGAACACTCTTCTACACTGGAAGACATGAAGGTGGGCAACAAAACCAGAGAGCTAATCCAGGAAACGTTAACAAAAACAGCATCCAACATGAAGTTTATGGCACAGATCACGGAACCATTCGAAATCAAGGCAGGAGTGAAGCAGAAAATGGCCTGTCACCCATTCTCTTTCAACTCGGTTTTGGAGAAAATAATCAGGATATGGGACAAAGGGGGTAAAGATGGGGAGGCACAGAGATAGAACTGTCAACATAAAATGTCTGGCCTTTGTTGATGGTGCAGCCGTCATAGAAAATAGCAGAAAAGAAGTCAAGGAAGGTATAGACACATCTCACTCAAAGAGGACTACGAATCTCTCACCAAAAAATGGATACGAAACCCACAGACAGGCAAAGTATGGAAAGATAATACAAGTAAATAGTTTCAAATACCTGGGGGACATTGTACAGAAACAGGAATGAACGCAACACCCAATGAAGAAAGGATCACAAAACTACAAAAAGCATACAAACTTACATGGAATCATTGCAGGATAAAGAGTATTGCCATCAATGTCAAATCAAGATACAACAGTACAGTAGTCTGACGAGATGCCTTGTATGTCTCAAAAACGACAGTATTCAAGGGAAGACCCAAAATTAAGGTGATGGAACAAGAGGGGAAAATACTGAGAAAGATCTACGTGTATGGGCCAGTTCAGAAGAGGGTATCTGGAAAAATGGACCGACAAAAGAATTGTGTGAAATGACAGACGATTATAAACAACATCAGGAGAAGAAGGGCAAAGATCTGTGGACACATGCATAAGATGAACGAAAATAGATTGACCAAGAAAATTGTTAACACAGTGACAACTAATAAAATGAAAACCAACTGTGTAAAGGAAACCGTGGAAGACCTCAAAAACCGAACATCTCAACAGGGGACGCGATACGAAAAATACAGAGACAGAATGAGGAAACAGAAATTTAAGCAAATGCTCAAAGAGAACAGGAAAGAAGTGGACAGAAGAGAGGAAGAAGAAACACGGTGAAAATATGAGAAATTTTTGATAAGAAAAAAAAGAGACGTAAAAATACCATTGAGTTTTAGCACTCTCCTTAATGGGGAATTAAAGTTAACAATACATATATATTCGGTCAACAGATGTGTTCTGCACCTCTAGTGAATCTCCTACTGTTGAAGTGGTACCTTCATCTACCGTCATGCTGTCATTTCGCAAATTACAGACTTCCAACGAAGAGAAACTATCAATCTACTAGGCATACTGTTGTGTACATAGTTCCGCGTAGCCAGCGCGTACACAACTTTCCCACTAGAGCCCGCCCCGCTAAGCACAACAGCGCAGGCGCAGCGCTCGTCCGTCTCCGCACTACGAGATGGCGCTGTTTTAGAGACGGACCAAATTCTGCTTCCGCCGATCCGTGTATTAATATGTAACGCAGCCAATGAGATTACTGCTAACGTAGAACCTTTTCTCCTCGCGGATCACACTCGTGCAGTGATACCTGAACGCGCGAGGTATTATAACGAGTGTACAGACTTCCGATCAGTCAGTATGCACCAGTCTGCATTAGTCTGTAGTCAAGTTTCAGTCTGCGCCTAATAAGATTATCGTATTTCTGTACATAGCCATGAAGATAAATGAATAGACACTTTGTCAACTATCAGAGATATGCGAGAATAAGATTAACGTGCCTAGACCAATGGAACTTCAGATTGTCAATTGTAAATAGCATCCAGAACCAAGTTAAGTTATTTTTATGCTTGTTATTTTAATAAATGTGTGTGAAAATTAATCTAGTTCTGTTTAAAGTTGGTCACCGTCAATCTGCTACTCTAAGCGTGCAAGTGGCATTTCTTTCGTCTGACCTAATGGCAGAAGATAAACACGCCACGATAGGACCACGAGACATATTGCTGACACTCGCCTACTTCGGTAGAGCGACAAGTCAAATAATCTGCTGGTGTGTGTACCGAAGGTCTTACAGTATGCACACCACACATACACTATCCAGTCAAAAGAATAGAAAGTATGAAGACACCTGTTACTACACATTAATGTGGTGTGTGCCCATCCCATGCGTTTATGATGCCTTGAACTTCGCTGGCGACACTTTCAATGATGTCGTTGAACGTCTGTGAAGGAACTGCAGTCAGTATTATTCTCAGGAGCAGAAACCAGGGAAGGTAGTGTTGTTGTTTACATTAGCAGGTGGAAAAAACAGCAGACAACTAACATAAACAACAACAAATGTAGCATAAATGTGAACAGCGGTTCGAAGATTGATGTGTCGCTTCGACACTGGTGTCGGCGATACTTGTGTACATAATTAGCATCATTAACAGTAGGTTGTTGCTGTTTTCTTCTTTGCCAAATCAACTTGTATTTCGAAGACGGCCACAGTCGCAAAATTTTGAGTTTTCGACTGAGTAGCAGGAACAATGTTTTTGTTCCGAGTCCCATTAACCCTGAGGCACTAACTTTTATTTGTGGTAAGACAAGCACAGAAATACAACATTAGCTTTTTAAATAGTAGAACTGTAATCTGCAAAATCCACATCTGATATCTTTTTAATTTGGAACTCCAGAGGGAAACACAGAGTGGCAGAAAGACCGTGCGCCATCTACTAATGCATGTTTGAAAGACTTTCTTTCAGTTTCGGCACCAGGATCAAGTCTAGGGACATGCTGCAGAGTCAAGAGCTGCTATGCCTAGGGGCAAGGGGGTGTCGCAGCCCTGACCCCCTACCTCTCGGCAAAATGATACCTGCAGTGTAGTCAGCTGGTCTGCTTTCAAGTGAATAATTTAAAAGTCAGTATTATCAGGCTTTTAACAGGTCCGGAACTGGAATCACTTTGTGGCTATCTACAAGTCGTCACTTGTCTTCCAAAATATTAAAAATACTAAATACTCCACTGGTTTCGCTCCCCCCTTCCTACAAATCAGTGCATGGGCGCCCTTCAACAGAATACCGCACTGGAAAAGTGTTTTGTGGAAGTAACTGCGCTCGGACCTTTTCCCATCTGCACTCTTAAATTGTTACTGTCTTCCAATATTTCTCGAAGACTTGGGACTATCTGATTGGGGAAAGGTAACAAAAACGGACTATCGAGGAATAACATGCATGGATACCCATGAGAGTTCAGACACTATTCAGATGTGAAGGCTAAACTAGATCACACATATTGAGTGTCCATTTTATTTTGTAAAATTATTGTGTATTTCGCTAAACTTAATCGCAAGAGTATCGAAGCCGGATCTGAATGTAGTAGTTACTTCATTTACAAAATTAAAAAAATTGAAAAAAAAGCTTTGCGTCAGCAGTGAGGCACTGACGGTTATCCACACGTGCTCATTACAACGTACATCAAAGGATGGCTGCAAAAAAAAAAAAAAAAAAAAAAAAAAAAAGTTATCGATAAAGAAGTCTCGTGCGGGTGACCATTACGTCCGCAGCAGACGCCCGATATTAAAAGCAATATATATATCGCCGTGTGTAATTCACGCTCGTAAAGCGATACCCGTAACTGGAGCGCCATATCTTGCACATCGGCCTTTTTTATTTGCTAAGTTATTGGCGTGATTACAAAGCAGGCCTCTGACCGGCTGGCGCGTCTGTGGCGAGCGCGGTTATTAAAAGTCGTTTACCACGGGAGGATTGGCGACCCTGCCAGGACACTCTGCCTAGCTAGCTGGCTGGCTGGCTGGCTGGCCCGCCAGCCGACCGACTGCAGCGCCGCACTCCGGCGATTTATCCAGAGAGGAATCGACAGCGAAATGAATCTCGCCGCTTATTAGATTTTGATTCCCGGTTAATTGGCTGGCGCCCCCGTACGGCCGCAGTGCCGCCTTCGTTCCCCGCGCGGGCTGCCGCCGTTAATTAAATAATAAATTCCTTTCTTGCTGGGCGGGACTTGCGGTGGCAGCGGCCAGGAAATACGTGGGACTCGTCCGTCTCTGTTCTCTTGCCCTTTCTTTCTTTCTTTTTACCTCTGACTCTCCTGTTCTGTCGGTGGTTCTTTTTCATTAGTATCCTGCCGTTCGCCTCCTCGCTTTGTTTTAATAACGAGTGCGTGAGTTACGCACAGGGCGAGGTTCGTGTTGTGTCCAGCCGAGTAGGCAGGAGACCTCTGACGAGGTGGTAGCGTGGCACTGTTAGTGGCGGGCCACTCCCTCGTCCAGAAAATGCAGCGAGACAGCAAGTGGATGACGCTGTCTCTTGAACCCTCACACCTGAAGCATGATTTACACCAGTGCATATACTAACGAACAGGCGTCGAACGAGCTTTCTCACAGGTAGGCAACAGTGAACCAACAGCATTTGGTAGTGATCGGTTGGCATTCGAAGGTGGTCTATCGCATACCTCTGGTTGTCGGACTTGCAGCGAACCATCTGGCATGATGTAACATGAAAGGTTGACAGAAAAAAAAGACAAAAATGATACAAGAATGTTAGCTTTAAGTATTGTAACTAAGGCAGAGGCCCACAGCACAAGCCACTCTCGTCAGTCGATTAAGAGGCAATTCACATTGAGATACCGCTTAACCCACCAGGGTAGCCGAGAGCGCTAACGCGCTGCTTCCTCGACTCGGGCAGGAGCGCCGGCCCCGGATCGAATCCGCCCGGCGTATTAACGACGGCGGCCGGTGTGCCGGCCAGCCTGGATATGGTTTTTAGGCGGTTTTCCACATCCCACTAGGTGAATACTGGGCTGGTCCCCACGTCCCACCTTACACGACTCGTAGACATTTGGAACTCATTCACACTATTTCCCAATTTACACTAGACACAGAC
Organism: Schistocerca cancellata; assembly: GCF_023864275.1. Taxonomy (NCBI): domain Eukaryota; kingdom Metazoa; phylum Arthropoda; class Insecta; order Orthoptera; family Acrididae; genus Schistocerca; species Schistocerca cancellata. The sequence goes on along the minus strand of NC_064637.1, from coordinate 88,116,320 downwards.
AGCTGGGATACACTACTTCCGTCCCGGAGGGTACAGGGTGGCGGCAGGAAGGGCATCCGGCCACCCCTTAAAATTAACCGTGCCACTTCCGTCCTTAACCCTGCCGACCGTGCCCACAATGCGGGATAAAGGCAGTAGCAAAAGAAAGAAAGAAAGAAAGAAAGAACACATTGAGCCACTGCTTACTTCATGGGCACTGATTGAGGCTTGGAGGTAAGAAGCGACGCAGCCACGTATGATCTAAAAGGAAACAGCCTCAAACGCCCCATATAGAGGCCCTCAGACTCCAAGCAAGGCAGAGTTCTGCAATTCCAGCCATCGACGGCAGCCTCGGATGGACGAGCCTACAGCAATGCCACGTACGTGAACGGTGAGACTCAGGTAGTTTTGTGAACTGAGGACGACTTGCAAAGCCTGCCTGTGTGTACCTCTGAGTCAGAGTTACTGCTTTCCACGGTACATTTCTCCCCGCCATATCCTTTCTTTCAGGAGTGGTAGTTCTGCAAGGTTCGCAGGAGAGCTTCTGTAAAGTTTGGAAGGTAGGAGACCAGGTACTGGCAGGTGTGAAGCTGTGAGGACGGGGCGTGAGTCATGCTTGGGTAGCTCAGACGGTAGAGCACCTGCCCGCGAAAGGCAAAGGTCCCGAGTCCGGCAAACAGTTTTCATCTGCCAGGAAGTTTCTTGAATCTTTCTTTTACTTCCGTCATTGCTTCTTCGATGCATAAATTGAACAGTAGGGGCGAAAGATAACATCCGTGTCTTACGTCCTTTTCAATTCGAACACTTCGTTCTTGGTCTTCCACGCTTATTGTACCCTCTTGTTTCTTGTACATATTGTACCCGTCTTTTTCTACAGTTGACCCTTCTTTTTCTCAGAATTTCGAACACCTCGCACCATACTACACTGTCGAACGCCTTTTCCAGGTCCACCTATGCTCTGAACGTATCTTGCCTTATCACCCCTCCTGCCTTATTTGTTCTCAAATTGTCCAAAGCTCTTTTATATCCTGCTTGTAATACTGGATGCGCAATCTCTTCTTTGTCGACTCCTGTTATTTCTTCTATCACTTGATCAGATAAGTCTTCCCCCTGACAGAGGCCCTCCATGTACATTTTCCATGTATCCGCTGTGTCCTCTGCCCTTAACACTGACATTCTCATTACATTCTTAATTTTCCGCCCTTGTTTTCAATTTTACTAAAGTTTGTTTCGACTTTTCTACATGCTGATTCTCTCCTTCCAACAGTCATTTCTTTTTTGATTTCTTTACATTTTTTATGCAGCCATTTCCTCTTAGCTTCCTTGCACTTCCTATATATTTCGTTCGTAAGTGACTTGTATTTCTGTTTCTGAATTTTCCTACACATTTTGTACTTGCTTCTTTGGTCGATCAATTGAAGTTTTTCTTCTATTACCCACAGATTCTTCGCAGTTACCCTTCTTGTACCTACATTTTTCTTTCCACCTTCTGTGCCCTTTTTCGTGATTTCCACCACTCTGCAACTGAACGGCCTACTCAGCTATTCCTTATCACTGTGTCTATATCCTCATATAACTTCAACCATATCTCTTCATTCCTTAGTACCTTCACTTCTTGGCGCATTACGTCTTCCTGACTAGTCTGTTACATTTCAGCCTGGTCTTCATCGTTACTAAATTGTGATCTGAGTCTATATCTGTTCTTGGGTACGCCTAACAATCTAATATCTGATTTCAAAATGATTGCCAGTCGCTGACACTTTCCTCAATGACCTATTCAGCAATTCGCAGACTGCACACATTTTTCAACACTGTCGGGCACCTCCATTGCGACCTCACGTGGCAGCTATTTTACCTGGATCCCTGTGTAGTAGACGGATCTACAGGGTGTTACAAAAAGGTACGGCCAAACTTTCAGGAAACATTCCTCACACACAAATAAAGAAATGCCTCTGAACACTATGGGACTTAACATCTATGGTCGTCAGTCCCCTAGAACTACTTAAACCTAACTAACCTAAGGACATCACGCAACACCCAGTCATCACGAGGCAGAGAAAATCCCTGACCCCGGTGGGAACACAAATAAAGAAAAGATGTTATGTGGACATGTGTCCATGTTAGAGCACATTTTAGTTTGTTCTTCCACCTACGCTGAATGGAGCACGTTATCATGATTTCATACGGGATACTCTACCTGTGCTGCTGGAACATGTGCCTTTAGAAGTACAACACAACATGTGGTTCATGCACGATGGAGCTCCTGCACATTTCAGTCGAAGTGTTCGTACGCTTCTCAACAACAGATTCGGTGACCGATGCATTTGTAGAGGCGGACCAATTCCATGGCCTTCACGCTCTCCTGACCTCAGCCCTCTTGACTTTCATTTATGAGGGCATTTTAAAGCTCTTGTCTACGCAACCCCGGTACCAAATGTAGAGACTCTTCGTGCTCGTATTGTGGACGGCTGTGATATAATACGCCATTCTCCAGGGCTGCATCAGCGCATCAGGGATTCCATGCGACGGTTGGTGGATGCATGTATCCGCGCTAACGGAGGACATTTTGAACATTTCCTGTAGGAAAGTGTTTGAAGTCACGCTGGTACGTTCTGTTGCTGTGTGTTTCCATTCCAAGATTAATGTGATTTGAAGTGAAGTAATAAAATGAGCTCTAACATGGAAAGTAAGCGTTTTCGGACACATGTCCACATAACATATTTTCTTTCTGTGTGTGTGAGGAATGTTTCCTGAAAGTTTGTCCGTACCTTTTTGTAACACCCTGTATATTGTTATAATTTAGACCGTAAACATGACTTCTGCAAGAGATTAAAAACGATGCAGTGATTTTAAATACTGATACTGCAGTTCTATTTTTTTTTTGGAGGGAGGGGGGGGGGAGATGAGTCCTAACTTCGCTGGCATCTCCTCCGCCACTTGGATCCTAACCTGTAGACCTGTAATGAGGAGCCGGCCGGGGTGGCCAAGCTACAGTCTGGAACCGCGCAATACGGTCGCAGGTTCGAATCCTGCCTCGGGCATGGATGTGTGTGATGTCCTTAGGTTAGTTAGGTTTAAGTAGTTCTAAGTTCCAGGGGACTGATGACCTTAGAAGTTACGTCCCATAGCGCTCAGAGCAATTTGAACCATTTTTGAGGAGTAATAGAAAGATGAGACGGGTAAGGTGTGTCGGAAGTAGTAAGGGGAACGAGGACGTGTGTGCCCAGATGGTTGGATGGAGTTGGCGGAGAGTGGGATGGTGGGTGAGGTTGGGGGCAGGACATCTTGAGGGCTTTGGGGGGCGGGGGCAGGAGCCGCGCCGCAGCAGAAGTCGCGCGGAGGCTAGAGGCGTGGTGCGGCGCGGCGGTGAGGAACGGTTCCATTTTAAAAGCTTTATTCGGCCGGGCGGCGCCGCGAGATTGGATTGGACAACAGATTTACTGCAAACTGCGCGTATGGAGATTAGTGGCGGGCGCCCGGCGGCGCGGAGGAGCACGGAGGCGGTGGCAGCAGCAGCAGCGGCGGCGGCGAAGGGTGGGAGGTTTGGGCGGCGGGGGCGGCACGGGGTCTGAGGGGCAGAGCGCGCGCCGGGATGAAGTCCTTATTTTTGAGCCTCAGCGCCGCGCCGGAGACAGGCGCCGGCTTTCAATCGTCGCGGCCGGAGATTGGATTCCAGCGACGCCGGCCGCCAGGGAGACACGCCTCCAGAGGCGGCCACGCACGCACGCACGCGCTCACTCAACCAGACAGCGTCTGAGTCCGCCCCCCGCAGACGATTCCCTCGCTTGCATTCTACTGGATCGTGGGCTCGCTCCAGTAATACAGGCAAGACATAAGAAAAATCGAGACACTTCAGTAGAACCACAGCAACACCATCTATACGCCGGAAGCCACGTTACGGTGTATGGTGGAGGGTACACTGTGTACCAGCGTAATTTCCGCCCTTTTCCTGGTCCAGTCTCGGATGGTCCACGGGCAGAACGTTTGTCGGCAACCCTCTGTGTCAGCTCCAGTCTCTCTACTTTTACGCTGAAACGTCTCCTTAGAAAACTTTATGAATTATTGTGCTGGTAAACCCCCTTACGTTATTTGCTTTTCAAACAGATGAGCAAAACCGAACGCACTCAGGCATTTCTAGCTTTACTTATTCTGATCATCACTAACCTGACACACAATATTTTTAGCGCTACGCAATCTGACTTTCAATAATCCCTACAAAGGAATGGCCCTGACTAACAATAACCTATACCTTTCAAGAATCACTTACCTCATAAAAATCTTCGTTACTCGAACTACTGCAATACAGCGAGCGCCAATACTGCCAGCTAAATAAAAGATTCTAACTACTGAAGGTACTAACTACTGATAGGCACAGTTAGCAAATGTACGATTTTGATAGACAACAATGTATTTACCTTAATAGTGTTCAAAGGTCATTTTATATATATATATATATATATATATATATATATATATATATATATATATACAGGGTGAGTCACCTAACGTTACCGCTGGATATATTTCGTAAACCACATCAAATACTGACGAATCGATTCCACAGACCGAACGTGAGGAGAGGGGCTAGTGTAATTGGTTAATACAAACCATACAAAAAATGCACGGAAGTATGTTTTTTAACACAAACCTACGTTTTTTTTAAATGGAACCCCGTTGGTTTTGTTAGCACATCTGAACATATAAACAAATACGTAATCAATGCCATTTGTTGCATTGTGAAATGTTAATTACATCCGGAGATATTGTAACCTAAAGTTGACGCTTGACTACCACTCCTCCGCTGTTCGATCGTGTGTATCGGAGAGCACCGAATTACGTAGGGATCCAAAGGGGACGGTGATGGACATTAGGTACAGAAGTGACTGGAACAGCACATTACGTCCACATGCTAACACCTTTTTATTGGTCTTTTTCACTGACGCACATGTACATTACCAGGAGGGGTGAGGTACACGTTCGACGGGCGATTCATAGGACGTGGAGGACGCATAAATTGGCCAGCCCGTTCTCCTGATCTTACACCTCTGGACTTCTTTCTGTGGGGTACCTTAAAGGAGAATGTGTACCGTGATGTGCCTACAACCCCAGAGGATATGAAACAACGTATTGTAGCAGCCTGCGGTGACATTACACCAGATGTACTGCGGCGTGTATGACATTCATTACGGCAGAGATTGCAATTGTGTGCAGCAAATGATGGCCACGACATTGAACATCTATTGGCCTGACATGTCGGGACACACTCTATTCCTCTCCGTAATTGAAAACAGAAACCACGTGTGTACGTGTACCTCACCCCTCATGGTAATGTACATGTGCGTCAGTGAAAAAGACCAATAAAAAGGTGTTAGCATGTGGACGTAATGTGCTGTTCCAGCCTCCTCTGTACCTAAGGTCCATCACCGTTCCCTTTGGATCCCTACGTAATTCGGTGCTCTCCGATACACACGATCGAACAGCGGAGGAGTGATACTCAAGCGTCAACTTTAGGTTACAATATCTCCGGATGTAATTAACATTTTACAATGCAACTAACGGCACTGATTACGTATTTGTTTATATGTTCAGATGTGCTAACAAAACTAACGGGGTTCCACTTAAAAAAACATGGGTTGTGTTAAAAAACATACTTCCGTGCATTTTTGTATGGTTTGTATTAACCAATTACACTAGCCCCTCTCCTCACGTTCGGTCTGTGGAATCGATTCGTCAGTATTTGATGTGGTTTACGAAATATATCCAGCGGTAACGTTAGGTGACTCACCCTGTATATATATATATATCAGTTCATGACATCCAGTCTTACAAATTTCGTTTTCCTGACAGAGACACGTCCAGATCGTCCGCTCTTAAAATTCTGCCATCTCTCTCCCAACATCCACCACTGCTGGCGTCTCACCTCCAACTGCGCAATGCTACGTGCTGTTCACATCCAACTGGCCAACACTACAATAGCAAATATTTCAACTATGCAAACCAGCCACAGACTGCAAACAGCGCAGCCGCTGATTTTCATACAGACCACTACGTCGCGTCACCAACAAAAAACCTAAACAGCCTACTTACAACGTGTCGGTCTCTCCTCGAGATATTCGGTCATGGAAAAAAGTATTCATACACCATTATTCACAGAGTATTGGAACCAATGGTCACAGCCAGAAATTTTATTTGGCACACTAACAGTATTGAGTTTATGTCCTAATACGTTCACAGAAAACGGTTAAATAATTAGCCTTCGGCAAAACGTAATTAAATATTATGTACCAGTTGGTGTCACACGGGGAGGGAAAAGATATTCATACATGCAAACAGAATTGCACTGCACATTAATAAAACGTTTAAGGATGAATAACAAGTACCGTTTTTGTTTTATTGAGTTTTGTTTATTTCAAATTATTTTTCGGCTTACTGGGCCAGCTTCAAGAAATAAGTTTCTAGCGTCTGGAAGGGGGACTAGTTGCTAAATAACCAAACACTGTAAGCAAAGATACAATCCTTTTGCACAGTGTGTTGTGCGTCAAACTCATTTCTTAAGAGGAGGCTTCTGTGAAGTTTGGAAAGCAGGAGACGAGGTATTGGCGGAAGTAAAGCTCTGAGGACGGGGCGTGAGTCGTACTTGTGTAGCTCAGATGGTAGAGCAATTGCCCGCGAAAGGCAAAATTCCCGAGTTCGAGTCTCAGTCCGGCACACAGTTGCAATCTGCCAGTAAGCTTCATTTGTTAATGTTGATATTACACTTTACCCAATGGACAATATCAAGCAGGATAAATAATTAAACTACCCAGTATTAAAGATCTCTTCATTTATGTTGTGCAACAAACATTTTTATAACACTGTAAATTAAATTTTAGGAAGTGGACGATATTATACGAAATAATTAAAATACACAATATTGTACACAATGATTGGCTATAATATTGTGCGTTGTGTGAAGTTTAATCTACGTTGTGCAACATAAGTGAAGAGTGCTGAGTTAAACAGTTTCTCATTCTCTGTCAACACCACACGAACTTTAAAATTATAACCATGTAGCCTGTAATACTGTGTAATTTTATTGCTTGTTGCGCATAATTTTCTCCCTTGGGTAAATGCAATTTCAACGTTAAGAAACAAGTCTGACGCACAAGACACTGTGCGAGTGGATTGTGTCTTTGCTTACACTGTTTGGTTATCTAAGAAGTAGTCTGGCTTCTAGACGCTAGCCAGTTCTTCCTTGAAGATCGCCCAACAGACGAAAAAATATTTTGAAGTAAACAAAAACCATTAGAACAAATATGGTGCACTCGTTATTCGTCGTTAAATATGGAAGTGTCCTACCAAGAAGTAACGGAACAATCCTTAAATAAGGTAAAGATAATGATGATGTCCGTACTTTGTAAGCATTACTCTTCTATGTATCAGTTCTGTTAACCTCTTTGGCATGAACTGAACCTTTTTCGGTAGTCTCTGTGGTAATATTTCGCCATTCGTGGTGTAGACATTGTTTCAGAGCAGTCTCACTTCGCACTTCACGTTTCGCGACCATTCTTTCCAGCGTACTCCAGAGATGTTCAGGGGGATTAAGAGTTGGGCTCAGTACTGGAGTCTTTAGAACGTGGGGAGTATGGTACAACAAGCACAGACGAACAATTTCCACAGTATGCTCAGGGTCGTTGTGTTATTGAAACTAGTAACCTGTGCCTAAACTCAATTTAGCAACACTTCTTTTGGAGATTTGGCTTTAAGATATTTAAATACTGACATCTACCCACGTGATCTTCAACAGAAACAAGTTGCCCAACACCAGATATAGCATACAGCCTGATACCCTAACTCCTCCAACACTGTACTTTACTGCGGGTTGAACGTGTTTCGGATCCATCACAGTATTTCCTCGTCTCCACATCGTTTACTATTAATTAGTAAGGATGGAGTACAATGCTGTTGTAGGCACAAGCGTTTCGGAACACACCATTCAGCACGCACGCTTGAACATAGGGCTCCGCAGCAGACAAACCGTGCGTATTACCATGTTCAATCAACAACATCGTCAATTACGATAGCAGCGGGCACTGATTTATCGAGACTGTATGTGCATCAATGCAAATGAGCCGCTTGGTAAGGTCTGTGTGTGTTCTTACTCTAGATACATACTCATATCCAGATATGTCATTTATCCAGGCAAATGGCTCTTCGAAACACACGCTGCACCACTGAAACAGCTCGGTGGGGGTAGTATTATGGTATGAGGGACACTCATCTACCCTTCTGTGGGACGTGTGGCAGTAATCGAAGCCACCTTGACAGCTATTGGTTACGCCAACATTATTTCTGACCGAATCATTCCTTCGTTTTGTACTTCGTGTCTTCCACCAAGCCATGACATCTCACGGAACTCCCTTCTAACAGGACTCGAGAAGCAGTATGGTAGCAGCTCTGGTCACGAAAATTGACAGTGACCGGGAGGGCAGTGCGCTGACCGCATGCTTTTCCATATCCACATCCAGTGACGCCTAATGTCGGAGGATCACACGGTGGTCGGTCGGGACCACTGGGCAAAGCCATGCCATCTTCCAGCAGAATAACTCTCCGTGTGACTGAGCCAGAATCGTACTACGGTTGCTTTTGGAGCATGACAGTGGAATCGTGTTGATGTCTTGGCCACTAAATCTCCGGATCTGATCCCAAATGAAGACACCTCAGAAGGCTCTCGGGCGCCAGATAGGCGCCTAAAATCCACCAGCGTGCGTAGAGATCCGGTACCACATACCCCAGGAAACCGACCAAGCACTTGTGAAACCATCCCAAACATAATCGCTGCTATAATGCGTTCCAGAGGTGTACCTGGTCAAGATGCAGTGCGCGTTACAATATTACCAACACACGTTTGTGTGCTATCTTTTACCGGAAGAGTTGACACAGAACAGGGATTCAGCGATCATACAGCGGTTACAGCATCAGTGATTTCATCCGTAAAATCACAAAACAGATTTCAGAGTATTTGACGGCTCAACACAACAGTTTTATCAAGTACAGAGATTGTTGAGGATCAGGGGACAAAGTTCAAACGCATCGTACAATATGCATTAGATGAGTATGTGCCAAGCAAGATCGTAAGAGATGGAAAAGAGCCACCGTGATACAACAACCGAGTTAGAAAACTGCTACGGAAGCAAAGAGAACTTCACAGCAAACATAAACATAGATAAAGCCTTGCAGACAAACAAAAATTACACGAAGCGAAATGTAGTGTGAGGAGGGCTATGCCAGAAGCGTTGAACGAATTCCAAAGTAAAGTGCAATGTACTGACTTGGCAGAAAATCCTAAGAAATTTTGGTCTTACGTCAAAGCGGGAGGTGGATCAAAACAAAATGTCCAGGCACTCTGTGACCAAAATGGTTCTGAAACAGAAAATGGGAGACTAAAGGCCGAAATACTAAATGTCTTTTTCCAAAGCTGTTTCACAGAGGAAGACTGCACTGTGGTTCCTTTTCTAGATTGTCGCACAGATGACAAAGTGGTAGATATCGAAATAGATGACGCAGGGATAGAAAAACAATTGAAATCGCTCAAAAGAGGAAAGACCGCTGGACCTGATTTGGGATACCAGTTCGATTTTACACTGAGTACGCGAAGTAACTTGCCCCCCTTCTTGCAGCGGTGTACCGTAGGGCTCTAGAAGAGTGTAGCGTTCCAAAGGATTGGAAAAGGGCACAGGTTATCCCCGTTTTCAAGAAGGGATGTCGAACAGATGTGCAGAACTATAGACCTATATCTCTAACGTCAATCAGTTGTAGAATTTTGGAACATGTATTGTGTTCGAGTATAATGACTTTTCTGGAGACTAGAAATCTACTCTATAGGAATCAGCACGGGGTTTCGAAAAAGACGATCGTGTGAAACCCAGCTCGCGCTATTCGTCCACAATACTCAGAGGGCCGTAGACACCGGTTCCCAGGTAGATGCCTTGTTTCTTGACTTCCGCAAGGCGTTCGATACAGTTCCCCACAGTCGTTTAATGAACAAAGTAAGAGCATATGGACTATCAGACCAATTGTGTGATTGGACTGAAAAATTCCTAGATAACAGAACGCAGCATGTCATTCTCAATGGAGAGAAGTCTTCTGAAGGAAGATTTCAGGTGTGCCGCAGGGAGGTGCTATTCACAATATAAATGACCTTGTGGATAACATCGGAAGTTCACTGAGGCATTTTGCGGATGATGCTGTAGTATATCGAGAGGTTGTAACAATGGAAAATTGTACTGAAATGCAGGAGGATCTGCAACGAATTGACCCGTGGTGCAGGGAATGGCAACTGCATCTCAATGTAGATAAGTGTAATGTGCTGCGAATACACAGAAAGAAAGATCCTTTATCATTTACCTACAATATTGCAGGTCAGCAACTGGAAGCAGTTAATTCCATAAATTATCTGGGAGTACGCATTAGGAGTGATTTAAAATGGAATGACCATATAAAAATAATCGTCGGTAAAGCTGATGCCGGACTGAGATTCACTGGAAGAATCCTAAGGAAATGCAGTCCAAAAACAAAGGAAGTAGGTTACAGTACACTTGTTTGCCCACTGCATGAATACTGGTCACTGGTGTGACATCCGTACCAGATAGGGTCGATAGAAGGGAAAGAGAAAATCCAACGGTGAGCAGCGCGCTTCGTTACAGGATCATTTAGTAATCGCGAAAGCGTTAAGGAGATGATAAACTCCAGTGGAGGACTCTGCAGGAGAGACGCTCAGTAGCTCGGTACGGTCTTTTGTTGAAGTTTCGAGAACGTACCTTCACCGAGGAGTCAAGCAGTATATTGCTCCCTCCTACGTATATCTCAAGAAGAGACCATCAGGATAAAATCAGAGAGATTAGAGCCCACACAGAGGCATGCCGACAATCTATCTTTCCACGAACAATACGAGACTGGCATAGAAGGGAGAACCGATAGAGGTACTCAAGGTACCCTCCGCCACACACCGTCAGGTGGCTTGCGGAGTATGGATATAGATGTAGAAACTAAGGTTCGACACGTAGAACAGCTAAACTGCTCATGAAATATTCCAGATGAGAAAATGTTTCATTATGTACGAGGGGGTACCCGGAAAGAAAAGAGAGAGAAAAAAAACGGAATAAAATTGCCGTGGGCGGAGCTTGTGTTGTATGCTAGGCGTGTGTAGCGCCACTCATTGGCAGTTCAGTGTCGCCTGTTTTGTCAACTTGGCTTGTTCTGTTCATCTGCTGTGATTGTTTTTGCTAGCGCTGTTTTGCTTTTGTTTCGTATTTTATGGTAGCGAGTTTAAGTGAACAACGAACAGCTATGAAACTCTGTTTTATACTCGGTAAAAAATGCTGCTCAGACTGTTTTATTGCTGAAAACAGCTTACCATAATGACGCTATGGGAAAAACAAATGCACTAGTGGTTTTCTCGATTTAGAAAAGGCGACATATCGATTGGTGACAAACCTCGTTCTGAACGTCTATCAGCTGCCGGTATAGACGAAAATATTGAAAAAATTCGAGATATTGTTCCTTACAGACCGTCGACAGACAATTGATCAACTGTCAGAGATTAGTGGGTCATCTTGGAGCTCGAATTTGTGGCAGAACGGAGACTGCTTCTTCCACCACGACAACGCACTTGCACACACAGCCGTCTATCCCTGTTAGTTTTTGGATAAAAATGCCACGGTTCCACTGCCCCACGCACATTACTCGCCTGACTGGCTTCAGGCGACTTTTTCTTATTTCCGCTCACGAGAAGGGGCATGAAAGGACACCGATTTGACAACTCTGAAGAATGAAGGGAAAAAAAACGAGTGAGGAGCTGTCAGCCATTTCTAAAGATGACTACAAAAAATGTTTCGAATAGCGGAAGCACCGGTAGTACACATGTAGGAGTTGTAATGGAGAGTATTTTGAAGGAGACAAGACTTTTTTTGTAAACGATTTGAAAATAAATAGCTAATAAAAAATAATTCCTTTTCTTGGGTACCCCCTCGTATTATGGATGTTAGCAGTCAAGGTACAGGCATTGTGATAATTGGTACCTCAATGCCTGTATGTGCCAACTTTATTGTTTAATTTTTTTTTCGTCCTTTTGTCAGCCATCACACAAACACATCAATTTACTACTCGCTTTTATCTGCAAGATCGTAGCTGCAAACTGGACTACGCCTATCAGTCTACACTTCCCGTTTGCTACATTCACCAACGCTTCAATATCTCACCTGCGACCATGTGAAAAACTTTAATGGCTTACTAGTGCCATGCATACTAACCAACCTCAAACATACTACTCGTAATAGTTATAACTACACTAGTAAACAAATTTAAACTTTCTGCATACGGTTTGTAAATGGGTGGGTTTATCTAATTATGGGATGCTGAATTCATTGGGGATGTCAGCTTCTCTCTGTGACGTCACGTTTCCTAGAAACACAACAGAATCAAAAACAGTACTTGTGAACAGTGACAGAATTAAAACAAACAAGAAATATATTTCAGAAGTTTGGAATTGAATACTAAGTGATATATATGTATGAACATGACGCTAATAGAAGGCCTAATTAGTTCAGATTATAGCTTTAACATTAATCTTCTTGTGTATTCGAAAAAGGTGACAACGACACTTCTCTTTTGTTCGCCGTTTCTTTACCAGACCTGCTGTCTAGCGACGAGTTTTTGATCTTCTAGCACTGTTATACCAAAAACAGGCAAAATTTAAAAATCAGACACATGGACAATAGAATAGTAAATACTGAAATACTGAAAATAAACAACAAAAGACCTTGAAAACCGAAAAAAATCTTCTGTGCTACGTTTTCAAAGGTAGATTCGGATTCTACTCACCAAAATATATACTAACTGATATATCACAGGCTATATGCAAAATGACTATTAAGTACTATTATTGGTCTGAAGATGAATTAAATACGGATGTAATGTTGTTCAATAGGTTGTCCCGAATCATCAATACAAATATCTGCACTCAGACCCCTAACACCATGTATATACATGAACAGAAAACTTTTTGTAAGTCGAAAAATGCAAATGCAGTTCAATAAAAAGCTTAAGCTTGCTTGTTAGCTACAAATGTTGTCTCCTCCCATTAAAGATATCCTGCAACAATTATCGGACTAATTTTACGTAGTAGTTTTATCAGCTAGAAGATTTATAATGGAAGACTACGATTCAAAGATTATCTGACTTCAGAATACAATGCACGACAGTTCGCGTTTTTGTTAGAACGTTTGTCACACCATATTACTGATAACTGCGGAATGAAAAATATTTATTAGTACCCACATGTGTGCTACTTCTTGAAGTCGTCTCCAGTTTTTCACTAATGATCTGTTTTTCTAAACAAATAACACATTTATTGGTCACACTAACGTAAGTATCACATATCATGAATGCTGCTTCACCATCGTTCCGTCCGTGCTTAACGTTGTGGGGAAAGCAAACCGGAGACTGCGATTTATTGCCAGACCACTTAGAAAATGCAGCAGGTCTACCAACGAGAGTGCTTACACTACGCTTGTCCGCCGTGTTCTGGAGTTGTACTGTGCGCTGTGGGACCCGCGTACGATAGGATTGACGGAGGACATCGAAAAAGTTGAAAGAAGGGCAGCTCGAGTTGTACTTTCGCGAAACAGGAGTGAGTGCCACTGATATGATACGCGAATAGGGGTGGCAATCACTATAGTAAAGGCGACTTTCGTTGCGACAGGATCTTCGTACAAAATTTCGATCACCAACTTTGCCCTCAGCGTGCCGATAATTTTCCGAGCAATGATCATCACAATAAAATAAGACAAACCAGAGCTGGCACGGAAGATTTAATTGCTCCTTCTTACGGTGCGCTGTTCGAGTGTGGAACGATAGAGGAATAGCTTGAAGATGGTTCGATGAACCCTCTGCCGGGCACAAAACTGTGAATTGCAGAGTGATCATGTAGATTTAGATGTAAAAAAAAAATATTTCAGTTAAAATTAATTGAAAAACTATTTTTAGTCGTAAGAAGTGTCATATTTACTTGGGTGTCAACAGATGCGTAATCAAATAAAGAAGGGGTTTATACCACTACATACACAATTCGATGTGCTTGAAAATTTCATCAGAGCCACTAAAGGAAAGGCCCACTTCCGGTGCGAAATCATGACGTTAACAACAAATACCGGTTATTAACAGTACGCTACTGCTCAGGCGCAAATCGAAATTGTAAGCAATGGTTATCGGTACCCAACTACCATTTCCTTACAGTGTCAGGCGATAATGGATGTCACAAACTCGATTACTGATTTTATGGAAGAGAAACAACTCATATCGTACGGAAATATGGGAAGGATGTCAGAAGAGAGATTGCCACAATGGATCATGGCATAGATACTACCAAAAGGAAGGAACGGGGGAGACCACGGATCGCATAGATAGCATTCAGACATAAATTAGAAGAAGAAATACTCAACAAAATTTATAGACAGCTAAGCACAAACGGGGATCGATAGTTAAATTTGGTGTAGGTTCACGGAAACTGTAAATACAGTGTAAAACCGGGAATAATGGTAACTCTCAAAATAGTGACAATGACAGAATACGGAACACTATGTGAAAAATAAAAATGTCTGCAAGACGCAGCATACTTATTACAATGCCTGGATAATCAGGCAAAATACGAACGGGTGGGAAGGGGCCATTTCACGTGGTAGCTGCGGCCCGGGTCCATCTTTCCGGGAGCAGCGGACCGTAGAGAGAGAGAGGGGCAGCCACTGTGCACCAGGGCTGCCAACTCCCCGGCGACAACCGCCTTATCTGGCTGAGTTACGCCCCGGACAGTTACTCTGTTACGGTGTATGCATATGTTTCCGCAGAAAACATGGCACCACAGTTTGTTCTCGCGAGGACACATCAAAGCTCAGCAGGGAGACATTTGGGCAACATAGTATGCAGCTTTTCTGTGCTCAGAAAAAATCTCAAATATCGTGAGAGCGTCAAATGCCAATGTATGTAGTGGTGAGAAATTTGATGCCGTAATTCGACATCCACCTAAATAGGTACGATACCCTGATAAGCTCTTCCTCCACATGTTGTGGTTTTCAGTCGAAAGACTGGTTTTACGCATCTCTCCATTCTACTCTATACTGTGCAAGCCTCTTCATCTCCGAATAACGCCTGCAACTTACATCTTTCTGAATCTGCTGAGTGTATTCAACTCTTGCTCTCTCTCAACAACCCCCACCGCACCCCACGCACTTACTTCCAGTACTAAACTAGTGATCCCTTCATGTCTCAGAATGTCAGAACGGTTTGTCAATCTATCTCCCCTTCTGGTTCGGTTGTGCCACAAGTTACTTTTCTTCCCGATTCTGTACATTAACTCCTCATTAGTTACGAGATCTACCCTAATATTCAGCATTCTTGTGCAGCACCATATTTCGGACGCTCCTACTCTCTCCTGGTATAAACTATTTATGGCTCTGAGCAGTATGGGACTTAACTACTGTGGTCATCAGTCCCCTAGAACTTAGAACTACTTAAACCTAACTAACCTAAGGACATCACACACATCCATGCCCGAGGCAGGATTCGAACCTGCGACCGTAGCGGTCACGCGGTTCCAGACTGTAGTGCCTATAACCGCACGGCCACTCCGGCCGGCTAAACTATTTATATCCCATGTTTCAGTTCAGGGCATGGCTACACTCCACACAAATACCTTCAGAAAATACCTCCGAAAACTTATATCTATATTCGATACTAACGAATTTCTCTTCTTCGGCAACATTTTTCTTGCCATAGCCAGTGTAGATTTTATATCCTCTCTACATCGGCCATCAACAGTTATTTTGCTGTTCAAATAACGAAACTCATCTACTACTGTAAGTACTTCGTTTCCTAATCTAATCCCCTCACCATCATCTGATTTCTTTCGACTACATTTCGTTATCCTCGTTTTGCTTTTGTTCATATTCGTCTTATAACCACCTTTCAAGACGCTGTGCATGCCTTTGAACTGCTCCTCTAAGTCATTTGCTGTCTGTGGTTGAATTATAGTGTTACCGGCAAACCTCAAAGTTTTCATTTCTTCTCCCTGGACTCAATCCCTACTCTGAATTTCCTTTTGTTTCCTTTACTGCTTCCTTAGCGTACAGATTGAATAACATGGAGAATAGGCTACAATCCCGTCACACTCCCTTCTCAACCGCTGCTTTCCTTCCATGCCCCTTGACGCTTGTAAGTGCTATCTGGTTATTGTACAAGTTGTGAATAGGCTTTAGTTGGCTGTATTTTACCCCTGCTACTCTCAGAATTTCAAAGAGAGCATTACAATCAACGCTGTCAAAACCTTCCTCTAATTCTACAAATACTATAACCGAAGGTTTGCCTTTCCTTTACCTGCCTTGTAAGATAAGTTGTAGGCTCAGTATTGCCTCACGTGTTGCTACATTCCTCCTGAATCCAAAGTAATCTTCCCCGAGGTCGGCTTCTACCAGTTTTTCCATTCTCCGTGTTAGCGTTTTGGAACCATTGCTTACTAAGCTGATAGATCGGCTCCTCCACTTATCTATTTCTTCCAACTTCCATGGAACAACCAGAAGTTATGAGTGAAACACTAATTACAGATACTCTTGCCATAGCCAGTTTAAACTAAGACACTTTTAATAATTCAGTGCGAAGAGTAAAGAACTATTCCAAAGCTGGAAGGGCTACTTACCACAGAGAGAAAATTTCGTGTACCGATGGACACGTTTCGGTTGTTTACTCTCTTAACTGCTCTTCTTCTCTACAGAAGTTTCCCTCAGTGGTCTTACCCATACTATCACACGGAAGGAGTCCTTTACTGTGTGGAAGATATATCACAGTCTGCTTTTCTTCGTGCTCATCTGTCTTCTGACTGGCAGATGCAGCCTGACACGTTTCCTGTCCTGCGCCAACCTCTTTATATCAGAGCGGCAATTGCCCCCAACATTCCCAAGTATCTGTTGTATCCATTTCGGTCTGTGTGTACACCCCAAAATTTCGTTGAAAATCTTTTCCGAGGCTTTAATACACACCATATCGTCATTTTCCTAATTCTAGTTAGTTTCTCATATTACCCTTACTTCGCTGATTATAAAGATACTCTCCTGAATTCTTAGAATCAGCCCAGGTAATTTTCGGCATTCTTCTGTTGCACTGTCTGCCCCGATATCTGAGTGGTCAGCGTGACGGGTTGGCGTCCTACGGGCCCGGGTTAGATTCCCCGCTGGGTGGGAGATTTTCTCCGCTGAGGAACTGGGTGTTGTGTTGTCTTCATCATCATTTCATCCCCATCCGGCGAGCAGGTCGCCCAGTGTGTCGTCTAATGTAGTAAGACCTGCACCAAGGCGGCCGGACCTGCCCCGCACGAGGCCTCCCGGCCAATGACACCAAACGCTCATTTCCATTTTTTTCTATAGCACTGTTTCTCTTTTTTTCGAATTTCCCACAGTCCATGATTCAGAGCAACATAATGGTGTGCACCAAACGTATATTCCCAGAAATCTCTTTCACAAATTATGGCCGACGTTTGCCACTAGTAGACATCTTCAGACCCGGAATTCCGTGTTTCCCAGTTTCTTCTTATATCCTTCCTGCTTCGGCAACCGTGTTGTACTATGCTTCTGAGGTAGCGGTTTTTCTTCGCTTCATCTATTACGTGGCCTCCATCTCTTACGTAAAATCCATCACTTATCTGATTTCTACTGCACCCCAATGTTCTCTTCTTTGATTTACTTTTAATCCATATTGTGTTTTCATCACACTTTTCATTCTGTCCAACAGGTCCTTTGTTCTTCTAATTTACCGAGAAGAGCTATGTCATGTGCGAATCTGAAAGTGAACATTTAATAAAAACAAACATGCTTTAACGGCTGTGGGCGATAAGCATATACCAGGTGACTGTAATTCAAGTGTAGTCACTCACACTCATGCAGCGTGGGCTGTAATTATCGTATCACAGCGAAACGTGGTAGATATTCTAACTCGTTAATGTGGAACTGACTTACGCTGGAAAAAAATTGGTTCCAATTTTGGCCACCAGGTGCCAATCTGTCGCTGTGAATGCGAGAAAGACGTGTAGAAACGTTTCCATATCTAATGCATTAGGAATCGGGGATGGGAAGAAAATGGCAAACTAGTGAGAAAGATATAGTGTTGATATTATTAACGCCCGCTTACACAGTTTGAGCACTGGAGATGTCTACGAGAGGTTGCATCCGTGAAGCGACGTGATCAACAGTTGCTCGCAGCAGTTCCGGTGCAATCTGACCAAAGTGTTCCTGTGTACTGGCCTTCAGATTAGGTAGTGGCCGAACGTGTCACGTGTAAACGCGTTCCTTTAGACAACCCCAGAGCCCAAAGTCACATGGATACACATCAAGAAATGTAGCAGGCCACTTGTCTGGGGAACTGTCACGTTCGTGGAAGGCTGCATTAAGCAGATCCTTCGCTGTGCCAGAGACATCAGGCGTTGCCTCACCTTGCCCGAAAACAGTGGTTCCACGCAGTTGTGCTCTCCCAAACCAGGAATCACACGCTGCACAAGGACGTCTCGACAACGTGTAGACGCCGCGGTGTACCTGACGGCCTCTCTAGGTGCATTCCCTTTAAAGCAGAACGGACCGAAAATAAAGGTGGTTGTGAATCCAGACCACACAGCCATATACGGGGAGTGGAATCGCTCTTCGTGCACAGCACGCGGTTTTAACAGTACCCCAAATTTCACAGATCTGTGTACCCACTGCACCTTGTGGTGTATAATGTGCCTCGTCATCTCACAGAATATTTCCCGGTCACCTGTCATTAACCTTGATCCGTGTCGAAAACCGAAGTGTAAATGCAGAAGGATGCTGTGGATAATGAGGTCTCGAACGGGTATTAGTGTAAAATAGACCACAGAACTTTCTGTGCTGTTGACCAAGGAGTGGAAAATTCTTGTGATACTGTACGAGTACTAGAACCAGCCGGGGCACGCATCATACACAGCAACGTTTGCTGCATAATCAGTTACAGCAACAGCAATCTCCTCACTAATTTCCAGCTGGTTGGGACGCTTGCCTCATCCAGGGACCACACCATACTTACCCGTGTTTTCGAATTTGATCGTCGTCTTCTTTAAACCATTTAATGACATCAGTCCTCTCTTCATACATTTGAGTTGGCGATGCTCTCTCAATGCAGCACTGTAATTGCTGCTGTATACATAAAACAGTTTCACTAAGAATGCACCGTCTCTCCACTTGATAGCAATACTGTTCACTCACGTTACGGCTTGTCAAATGACAGAGTGGATGTCATACTGTTATAGAGACGAGTATAGGACCAGATTTCCATCTCGTGGCCACCACTGGAAGTGAAGTTTTTTCCAGCGTAAATTGGTTCCGCATTAACACATTAGCATATCCACCAAGTTTGGTGGCCGTACGGTAACCACAGCTCACACTAGACCTTTGGGGGTGGCTGCATTTTAATCAGAACCATCCGTTAGCTTTCAGACCCAATGCCAAGAGTGTGGTTAGACACTAACAAAATTTGAAGTGACACATACCTTGTAAAGTGGCTATGATTTCGCACCTTACAAGCATCTACATACTTTGCGTGATTCACAACCGCAATTAGATATCATTTGATAGGTTCAATATCGTAGATATGAATATGTAGAGAAGACTGACGTTGTCACGTACACACTGTAAACAGTTGTTAACGCTTATTGCATGGAAGGTGACGGAGTGTCTTTATTATCAAAATGGCGTAATGAATGATTGCCTATCCTAACTGAGACTGGAACGCCAGTGGAAATGAAACGGCAGGCGCAGCTCGTGCCCTCGGTGGAAAAGCCTGCACAGGTGCGTTGGCCCTGCTTCACACAGGAAGTAACCCAAGGCGGACAGTCGGGGCACCTGAGTGCAGAAGCACAATATAGTGACGGCCGGCCGAGTTGTAGTGGAGCCGGAAGGATAACCGGATAATACTTCGGAAATTCTGAAAATCTTGGACGCAGCAGAAAAGAACGAGGAAGCGTTACATCGGAAATCACGCAGGCCGAGTTATTTCCAAGGATTTTTACTCTAAGGAGCGTACCACTGTAGAATTCCTAATTAATGGGTATAGGTATTTCATCGTAAACTTTCTCTGCTGGACGAAAAAAGTCTAAAATATGGTTGGTTCGGAAGAATCTGTAGAGAGGGAGAATATTCCGTGGTTTCGAGAATATGTTCGCCTTCTGAGTTACGAAGGAGGAGGGCCAAGCTTTGCTGGGAAGGCAACGATGGAGAGAAGAAGGCCTTCCGTTTTGAGCGTCTGTGTCTGACAGTCGCTCAGTATCAGCCTTTGTTGTTTCAAATGGTTCAAATGGCTCTGAGCATTATGGGACTTCACTGCTGAGGTCATCAGTCCCCTAGAACTTAAAACTACTTAAACCTAACTAACCTAAGGACATCACACATATCCATGCCCGAGGCAGGGTTCGAACCTGCGACCGTACCGGTCGCGCGGCTCCAGACTGTAGCGCCTAGAACCGCTCGGCAACTCCGGCCAGCCCTTTGTTGCTACAGACGGATTTTCTGTCTTTGCTCGTAGGAGATTTTATAGTTAGAACGGTTAGGCACTGTACTGTTGCGAACTTATACGATTCTGGACGTCTCCTCCGGGTAGGGAGTCGTCGTTGAGTACTCAGCGTTCAGTGACTGAGAGCACTTCTTCTGCCTATACTCACGTAGAGAAGTTATCTGTATTCCGTCCTTGTGGTAGGGAGTCGCGTTTCTTATCTGTAGAATACAGATAGCTGAAGTCAGTATTAGGTTATAATAGTCAGAGGACCGCCTTCTGCCGTGCTAGTGTTTGAAAGAGTTTATTTTGTGGCTGGCGTCTTTCCATCGTCGCAGACGTGTACGAGAACCATCACTTCGACGAACCGGACGCAGTACATGAGATGATTCTGCTAATCGCTGTGGCTTATTAGGGCTATAAAGCTTAACAGCTGTGATTACGTAAATTTTATTTCCACTGAGGTTGCACACCACTGTAGATCATCTTTGAAAGTAGTGTCTTCTAGTGTTTGGTACGTAGGTGATGTCAGTCATCTCCCGTTATTTATATTACATGGCGTAGATTTGGATAATTGATCAATCATATTAGTTAGGAAATCCATTTGTATCTCTTTATGTCCATTGCACATTGATATATAAACATTTGTAATTGTATAAAGGGGTTTCAACCTACAATAAATGTATTAGCAGAAATAACATTTATCATTTAGTAGTAGTTCCCTTAATCATTGATTTGTGTTTATGTTGTAATTTATATATTAAAGAGCAAGAAGGAGGAGGAGGTAATTCACCATTAAGAGATTCGAAGATCTACTTCAGGGGGCAGTCAAACAGGGCCAAATCTTCATTTTCGCGTTCAGTATTTTCCGTTGCTCACATTCATTTTACACCCGCCTGGAGTAGCATCTTGGAACCTCCCTCAAAAGTGGGAGTTATTATATTAAAGCTTTAGTGGCCGGTACTAGAGAAATATTGTTTTCAGAACTAATTAATACAAACTGCACCGTAGGATATTTTTTCTTACATATGTTTATTGTCCCTCCACTAGATGCAGTACTTTTGGAGCAACCTGCGTTTAAATGATAGACAAAATGGGCCTTATCTATGTATGGAGAATAGAGAAATTCCTGATGGACTCTATTTGTCACGGAAGCAAACTATTTTACAAACGTTGCAAGTTTGATACTACCGTGCGACTGTCCATTTTGCCCCGAAACAAAATTAAATACGCGGTTCGCATTCGAGGATGACATTTTGTTCGAAGAATAAAAATGTTACACTTCTGGATCGTAAGCATTTTATTTTAGTAACAGAACGGCGGTAAATAAGTTCTTCGTTCGGAAAATATGGTATTCTGATTAATATTAAACAGGATACTTGAATATCCCGACTCTGAAGGAAAAAAGAAGAGGAGGAAAAAGAGAAATGTGGTGGTCGAAATTCTTGTCACTGCCTTTTGGTGAGGACCACATGGTGAGCTGGGAAACACGGAAGATCAGACCACCTATAACGTGTCGGCTGAAGGAGAGATAGGCGGCTGCAGTGATGAACAGCGGGAACGAGCCGTAAAGAGGAGAAATTGCTGTGTCCGAAGACCAGAGTCGGAACAGAAGCAGGTGGGACGGGGCACAGAGCTGGTTTCCTGGAAAGGCAACGGCCTGATGTCACGTCCACAGCAAGCGATCGGTTCAGTATTTCGTTGTCATTGAGGTAATTAGCAACGGGAGCGAAACGGAAAGAGGCGGGGAGAAAATCACAGAAGGAATCGTGGTTAATCTTTGACTATTGGAGAAAGCACTTCTACAGTGTCTGAGTACACAGATCGCGTTACTGCGCTGAAGACGTGCAGTGTCTCTTACTATAGAGAACTGACGCTATGCTATATACATATTGTCCATAATGTATACATGAGGCGTTTCTGCTAAGGTGGTGGCAAGTTCCTGTGGGACCAAACTGCAGAGATCATCGGTCCCTCGGCTTACACACTACTTAATCTGACTTAAACTAATTTACGATATGGACGACACACACACCGATGCCCGAGGGAGGACTCGAACCCCTGACGGGGGGAGCCACGCGGACCGTGGTAAGGCGCCATAGACCTCACGGTTTTCTGCTAAGAAATTCGTCGATGGAGTAAGACCATTTGGTCACTAATAAACCCTTCAGCTTTTTTTCTAAGTTCTACTAGATCAGTAGCACAGCATTTTATGGTTGTTTCTGACAGCTAGTGTCTCTCAAGAGTATACATCTTTTTCGACGAAGGTGCCTTTAACACCTTTTGTTTTTACACATGCTACCGATTCCATAAACTGAACAGTTTAAAAGACAGAGATTGTGGGAGGGAGTGGTAGGGAGTGTTTCCGGCAAATTTTGATCCATTGTCATCATCAGACACTATAGACAACGATTTGTTAGTGTAGCCATCCGCCTCTCCACCTTTATCATTTGGTTGTACTCGGCGCAGTTCATTCAGTTGATAGAAAGAAATTTCTTATACGCTGTCCTGTGCTTGCCTCTTGGTTTTTTCCAGCATTCTTCCGTCTCGTTTATTCTCTGATGAGTATCTTATGTCGAATTAGGTACAGAATCAATTTAGTTTTTCTGAGTAATGTTAATCAGTGTCTTCTTTTCTTTAATCTCTCTTTTGTTGTTGTTGTTGTGGTCTTCAGTCCGGAGACTGGTTTGATCCAGCTCTCCATGCTACTCTATCCCGTGAAAGCTTCTTCAGCTCGCAGTACCTACTGCAACCTACATCCTTCTGAATCTGCTTAGTGTGTTCATTTCTTGGTCTCCACGTTGCCCTCGAATACTAAATTGGTGACCGCTTGATGCCTCAGAACATGCCCTACCAATCGATCCCTTCTTCTAATCAAGTTGTGCCACAAATTTCTCTTCTCCCCAATTCTATTCAACACCTCCTCAATAGTTACGTGATCTACCCATCTAATCTAATTTCCTTACTAGTGTTTCTTTCAATCCAGGGTCTTTTAGGGCTCTTCTCGACACATGCACATCTCTATTCGCTCTATTTTTCCTTTACCTGTTTGCTCACAGTCCACACTTCATAACCTTGCCTATAAATTCTACAAATGTATCTATCGATAATTTCTTTCTTGTTTCTGTATTGAGGTGGCTGGTTGTTAAAAAATCACTCTTATTGATGAAGGATTGTTTGGTCACTGATATTCTTCTCTCAATAGTCATTATATTTTGCACTTCCCAAGCAGCAAAATTCACTCACTTGCATTTGTATTATATTTCATATCTTACTGTTTGCCCTTACTTGTCTTCATGACTTGTCTAGCACCATTACTTTAGCCCTGTTTGTCTTCATGATCTTCATACTGTTGTCCAAGGCACCAGACACAATTTTGAAGATGTTTATCATGTCTCTTCCCGAATCTGCAAAGGCTAATATATCACAAATAAATGTGAAACACAAGGAATAAATGTACTGAGATTCTATCAGTAGTACACTTCTTGCTCAGGCTTTTGCAGGCAATTCGGAAGTTACACCACAATTGATTGTTCTTGCACGTTTTTGAACTCTGAAACCTTTAGCCTGGTTTAAAGAGTTACCACGAAATGTCCCTTCTGAGATATCAAAAATTGTTAAAATGGCGCTGAGCACTATGGGTCTTCTAAGGTCATCAGTCCCCTAGAACTTGGAACTACTTAAACCTAACTAACCTAAGGACATCACACACATCCATGCCCGAGGCAGGATTCGAACCTGCGACCGTAGCGGTCACGCGGTTCCAGGCTGTAGCGCCTAGAACCGCTCGGCCACTCCGGCCGGCCCTTGTGAGATATCAATTGCAGTTATTTCCCACTCGGAAGAAAATGGCTACAGAACTTTTTTCCATTCGCAACCTTTGTTTCCTGTTGGAGATACTGTATGTGACTTAAACCATTTCTCAGAATTTCCTCTGATGCCACGAAACTAAGTGTGAGAATTAATACAACATACAAAATGAAACTTCCTGGCAGATTAAAACTGAGTGCCCGACCGAGACTCGAACTCGGGACCTTTGCCTTTCGCGGGCAAGTGCTCTACCATCTGAGCTACCGAAGCACGACTCACGCCCGGTACTCACAGCTTTACTTCTGCCAGTACCTCGTCTCCTACCTTCCAAACTTCTGCAAAGTTCTGCAAGGTTCGCAGGAGAGCTTCTGTAAAGTTTGGAAGGTAGGAGACGAGGTACTGGCAGAAGTAAAGCTGTGAGTACCGGACGTGAGTCGTGCTTCGGTAACTCAGATGGTAGAGCACTTGCCCGCGAAAGGCAAAGGTCCCGAGTTCGAGTCTCGGTCGGGCACTCAGTTTTAATCTGCCAGAAAGTTTCATATCAGCGCACACTCCGCTGCAGAGTGAAAATCTCATTCTGGAAACATACAAAATGCTACAGTTATGGACAAGTAAGATGAGAAACCGTATTCAGGTACGTGCTACGTACTGATATGTGTCAGAAATAGCCGTGGAGAAGCCAAACACATACCGCTGCAGCCTCTAGACGAACGTCGGCAAAAGCCACTGGGTCACATGAATCATTTAGCAGTGTCCATATTGTAGCGCACGCACACAGATGCCCATAAGGGCGGCATGTGTGGCCTCGTCTGACTGGGAATGAGGTACGAAACGCAGGGACAATACATCTGGGCGGTAAATTACAGCGACAGAGGTACAAACACGCTATCGTGGCGACATTGTAAGCATCTGCGGTGCGCGGTGATCCAACGCGTCTCGCCTACCACGGTGTCGTGAAACGGCCGCTGGCTGATTTAGAGCCACTCTGAGCCGGAGAAACAGCTGGGCGTAGTACAGGCTGTTCTGTACGCACACTCCTTTCTGGTCCTCCAGCAGCGTGGGAAGTCGCGACAGATGGCCCGCGTGATGTTAAGGTAGGCGGGCGATTTACTGGAATAACCCTAAGGAAATATAATTCATGCGAGAAAGAAATCGCTTAAAAAACACCGGTTCGAACAGTAGTTGAGTACTTTTAGTCCGTCTGGGATCTTTGCCATGGTTTATTTATTTATTTATTCATTTACACGTCAAGTTCCGTAGGACCAAATTGAGGAGCAAATCTCCAAGGTCATGGAACGTGTCAGTACATGAAATTGCAACATAAAAGCAATAACAGTTAAAAATAAATGTTTATGGACCCGAAAAAAGTCAGTCAATAAGTTTAAGTAAACACAGTCAACAATACAATAAGAATCAGCTTAATTTTTCAATGAACTCGTAGACAGAATAGAAGGAGTGAGCCATGAGGAAACTCTTCAGTTTCGATGTGAAAGCGCGTGGATTACTGCTAAGATATTCGAATTCTAGTGGTAGCTTATTGAAAATGGATGCAGCAGTATACTGCACACCTTTTTTCACAAGAGTTAAGGAAGTCCATTCCAAATGCAGGTTTGATTTCTGCCGAGTATTAACCGAGTGAAAGCTCGTTATTTTTGGGAATAAGCTAATATTGTTAAAAAGAAATGACAGTAAGGAATATATATATATTGACAGGCCAATGTCAAAATACCCAGACTCGTGAACAGGGGTCGACAAGAGCTTTGGGAACTTACACCACTTATTGCCCGAACCGCCCGTTTCTGAGCCAAAAATATCATTTTAGAATGGGAAGAGTTACCCCAAAATATAATACTATACGATATAAGCGAATGAAACTAAGCAAATTTATAATTAAGACTAATTTTCGTGTCGAACGATCACTCAGTTCTGATACCGTTTTAAGACGTCGTTGTCTCCTGGCCTTCATTGCTTACATATTCCGCCCTCACAATCATATTCCGCACATCAAGACGCTTCATTCGAACCCAAACTCAATAAGATAAAGTCAATGCTGTATGAATTCATGTAAACGATATGCAAATAAATAGTAAATCGCAAATGCGCTCCAAGATTGAAATACTCGAGGCTGGCATACACACACACACATTCCAGATACGATGGTCACAGAGGCTTTTAGTTCGGGAGACGCAAACCGCACGCCGGGGTCCCTTCAGAAGACGAGTCAACGCGAAACGCCGAGGTGACCGCCCATGGAGCGGACAGCATTTGACCGAGTGAAAGGAAGAACGACCCCGTGTTAGGCTTAAAAGCAAATTCTGCTACATTGTGTGGGAGCGCCCACCCTACGCATTCTTTGCAACATAGCACGCAGTTTCAGAGATTTTCACAGGGAGACAGCAAACGCCAAACGCCGAAGCTACAGATTTCGAGATTGGTCGCCTTAAACGAAACGTCATTCTTCCTTTTTAGAAGAGTAATTGTGATTGGCAGAAGATATTCCTGACGCCTTGAGCTGAAGGAGTAATGGAAGAGACCGAAAGATATACCCCTTCACGTCTGGCATGGAGAGGGGCTGTTCCGTTGTCGCTCTTGGAGTGAGAACACGTAACAAGAGCATGTGCGCTCGTACGTGTACTCAAAAATCAAGGAACAAGTCCTCCTCAGTACTTCACTGGGAGAGCACCTCTGTCGAGAGCTAATCGGAGTGTGACTCTGTATTGAGTCCTTGTGATTAAGCGTTGTTCACTGTGTTGGCCGCCACACTTCTTGTGCGGTGTGAATGGACAGAGGTATAGTTAAATGACTGAGAGCAAATTGAGTGGCATCGCGATGGACTGGTTATCTGACCGGTGTACCACGCCATTAGTTAGACTAGGGGCGAATAGAAGTGCTTGACTTCATCAAGGTGTAGGGAGAGTTTGATTGGTGAAGGTCAATCCAGATTGAACGACAGTTACCTTATTTGTCAGCAGTGAGTGGCGCAGACAGCAGTCATTGCAGCTTATGTTACTGTGCGCTACAGCTCTTGCGAGCCCTACATTTCCTCCAAAACAGTACACTTCACTGCATTTCACACATGACAGCCTCGGCCGTACCTAGCAACATTCTAATGGATAATTATTCAAGTTGAGTAGGCACGGCTCTCAGCCATTCTGCCAAGTCAATAACAATCTTAAACTTTGTATAGAAATTTCATTTGCGAATCCTATCTTTAACAGATAACTTCACATTCCGAAAGGACCCCTGAAATAACTTGTTCAGTTCATAACTAAAAATGCCATTGTGATTTCTCAGCATTTTTGCAAAATAAATAATAATTTTCGTTAGTTTCATGTTTTTCTTACGCTAACTAGCACTACTCCAGTACCCAAGTATCCCACTAGTTATGTAAGGAATTTTGTGAATTTTTGTGTCATTTCCTTACAGTGGACGACTCCAGAAGATATTTATTGCTGAAAGTTTTTCGGGCATTTCTCTTTAGAACGTTAGGAGCGTCTGTCTGACTTCTGTAGTAGTGTGGGGGTGGAAATCGCATCTTGCGGGAGCCACAGGGTAAAGGGTACATCTGAGATTAATCCGTTGCGCAGAATGACAGAATAGCACCCCACGCCGCTCACACCGTTCGAATAGTGAAAATGGAAGTATTAAGTCTTTGAACAAGATCCTGAACGTGGGATTTCCACGACACATTACTATATCTCAACACCTAGAAATTTGAACTGTTCAGTTTCACTAATCACATGCCCATTCTGTGAAATTAGAACATCAGGTTTTGTTAAATTGTGTGTTAGAAACTGTAAAAACTGAGTCTTACTGTGATTTAGTGTTAGTTTATTTCCTACAAGCCATGAACTTAGGTCATGTACTGCACTAATTGAAACCGAACCAATATTGCACACAACATCCTTTGCTACCAAGCCAGTGTAATCAGCAAACAAATATCTTAGGGTTACCTGTAACACTAGAGGGCATATCAAATACATAAATAAGGAACAGGAGTGGCCATAACACTGATCCCTGTGGCACCGCCAACTTGACACTCAGACCCCCACATCACAGCCGTTATCATCATTGTGAATAATGACCTCTTGCTGCCTGTTGCTAAAGTAAGAGGTGAACCAATTGTGAGCTACTCCCCGTATTCCGTAATGGTCCAATTTCTGGAGCAATATTTTGTGATGAACAAAATCTAATGCCTTAGTTCAATCAAAAAACATGCCAAGCGATCGAAATCTTTTGTTTAGCCCATCCAGTACCTCACATAGAAAAGAGAATATAGCATTTTCGGTTGCTAAACGGCTTCTAAAGCAGAACTGTACATTTGATAGCAAATAGTGTGATATAAAATGATCAATTACCTTTACACAAACAGCCTTTTCAATAACTTTTGCAGTCACTGATATCATAGAAATAGGTCCAAAATTGTATACATTATCCCTTCCTCCTTTTTTATAAAGCAGCTTTACTAATGAGTACTTTCATCGCTCGGGAAACTGACCATTCCTAAAGGAAAAATTACAAACATGGCTGAATACAGGGCTAACATGTGCAGCACAGTACTTTAATATTCTTCTACACACTCCATCATAACCATGAGAGACCTTAGTCTTCAGTGATTTAATTACTGACTGAATCTCCCTCTTGTCTGTATCACAGAGGAGTATTTCAGACATCAATCTCGCAAAGGTATTAGCTAAGATAGTTATATGATTACCTGTAGAAACTAATTTTTTATTTAATTCACCAACAGTGCTGAGAAAATGATTGATGAATACTGTACATATATCTGATTTATCAGTAACAGAAATATTTTTACTGAGAACTGACTTAATATCGTCGACCTTCTGCTGCTGACCAGACACTTCCTTAAGAAGTGACCGTATGGTTTTAATTTTATCGTGTGAATTAGCTATTCTATTTGCATACCACAATCTTTGCCTTCATAATAACATTTTAAGCACCTTACATTACTGTTTGCGATGGGCTACTGTTGATTAACGGATAACGTAAAGACGATATAAAGAGGAGCTGGAAGATTCACCATCGGTCTGTTTAGTCAGAGTGAGGAAAAAAATGGTGGGTCCTAAAAACCAACCTTATAGGACACCAAATGCAATTACTTCCCAGCCTGAGGAAGGCGACAACAGAAGTCTTTCCTATTATCAACCTTCCTTTCCTGTTACAGAGAGTGAAGTTCTCATCAAATTCGCAACGAATTTTAATGGCAGATGTTACAATAAAGGCGTTGAACACCACGGAACCAAATAAATTCCAAGGGCACTTGTCGCACATTTAGTTAAGAAACTTATTTGTACCTTTAGTTGACACTGAGGAGACAAAAAAATCAAGGGATAGCGACATGCACATATACATATGGCAAAAGTATCGCGTGCAAAAGGTATAAAATGGCAGCGCATTGGCGTAACTGTCATTTGCACTCAGATGATTCATGTAAAATGTTTTCCGACGTGACTATGGCCGCACGGCGGACATCAACAGACTCTGAACCCGCAATGGTACCGGCCAGTGTGGCCGAGCGGTTCTAGGCAGAGCCGTATTCTGCCTGTTTACGTATCTCTGTATTTGAAAACGTATGCCTATACCAGATTCTTTGGTGCTTTAGTGTATAATGTTAGCGGGACTAAACATGTCTCTTTCAGAGACATAAGTTACGTCTAATAAATGGAGCACGTTCGGAAAAGTACAACTCAAAATTACACTACTGGATACTATTAGAGAGTTGATCTATCTTGGCCCATTTGTAAATATGATGGGACACTTAAGTTCGGGCATGTTTCGATACTTGAAGCTAGACTTTCAAGCATTTAGAAGACACTGAACTATCTTCAGCTGAAACACGACAGAAAAAATGAAAAAAAATTGTTCTTGAGTGTCCCCTCCTCATTTCGACTTACAACTGTGAGGCCTGGACTTTTCACGAATATACTCGTACAAGATGGAAAGTTGGAACTGCGCAGCGAGGCATTGAACGGTCTGTTTTGGGACTTGTGGGGTAAGACAAAACGGACGCAAGATGCCAGGCACATCCTGGACTGAAGAGCGACTATACGTTCCGCCTCGGTAGCTACGGGGCCAACACGTCAGGTTGCTAACCTAAGGGGTCCGGGTTGGATTCCGCACCAGGTAGGAGGGGGTTGGGTTGTTTGAGGAAGGAGACCAGACAGCGAGGTCATCGGCCTCATCGGATTAGGGAAGGACGGGGAAGGAAGTCGGATGTGCCCTTTGAATGGAACCATCCCGGCATTTGCCTGGAGCGATTTTAGGGAAATCACGGAAAACCTAAATCAACATGGCCGGACGCGGGATTGAACCGTTGTCCGCCCGAATGCGAGTCCAGTGTCTAAACACTGCGTCACCTCGCTCGGTCGCCGGGTAGGAGATTATCTCCGTTCGGAGGGTGGGTGTTGTGTTGTCCACACGTTCGTATAGCCATAACTGAACGACAGTTGCCAGCATGGTGTCACGTGACAAGTGTTAGCTTACGTAACTTCGTACTAGGGTGCGGCTTGGCCCTAAGAAATATTATTTATTGTCGAAACACACTGTCGTATCTTCCACTGTCGAAATGGATGTACGGGAACGACATTCAATTAAAAATACATTAAAAAACAAAACAAAAAAACAGCAAGAGGCAACGGATCCGGCAATATTGCCAGAAGAAACAATGAGATATTGACAGATTGATGAATATGATATTATACGTATTTGTTTTTTTTCCCTTTTGACAGCATTGCATTCATCATATACTGTGTTCGGAAATTCCCTTAATTAGCTTCTAGGATTTGTAAGGGGGGGGTGGGGGGTTGTGAGGACATAATATTTTGAATACGAATCCATGTCAGAAAATGTACCGTTTCGGCACTATAGTCGTTGGATAACTAGTTCCTAGGTTGGTATGGAACAGGGTAGTCGTGATGGGGGTTGGTTACGTGGGATCGGTTGATGTCCTTTGACGTCTGTCCTAAGTCTCTCATCTGGTTCGAGCCTCATTCACGCGTCTGAGAGCTTTGGAGCAACATGGCTGACAACACGTTTGCAGAATAAACCGACATGATCTTTCTGTATGGCGAAGTTCACGGTAATGGATGAACTGCTCATCGTCCTTGTGAAGATCGTTCTCAACAGCGTCCAACTTCATCGCATACCCTTTTCGCCACAATTACCCAATGGCTTCGACAAAGGGTACCTTCCGCGTTAGTAGGCGTGGCTATGGAGCAAAGAGACGCAGCGCACCAGAATCGGAAGAGGCCGTACTGTAAACCATAGTGTTTGTGAAATTTTATGAGGTTTTCTTTTTGTTTCTTTCCATATTAGTAAGTGAAAGCCTGAAACAATGGTGTACTGGATGGCGCCGAATAAATTACTCGAAGAAGTAGTCGTGCTACCAACATGTTTCCAAATGGTTTTAGCACGGAAAGGGTACGTCTCCGTGGTATTTTCTACTCAGTCCCCTCTATAAGTCTGAGAAGTTTGTAACGGGATTTTCCGAACCACCTATATAACATCGATGTTGAAAACTTCCATGTCCTGGGCTCGATAATCAAAGCCGTCGACGTTTACACGTTGGAGGTGAAATCAAAACCAGCGTCGATGATTCAACAACGTCGCACGTTCCTCCCGCCAGCCTCAGGTACATACACTACTGGCCATTAAAATTGCTACACCAAGAAGAAATGCAGATGATAAACGGGTATTCATTGGACAGATATATTATACCAGAAATGACATGTCATTACATTATCACACAATTTGGGTGCATAGATCCTGAGAAATCAGTACCCAGAACAACCACCTCTGGCCGTAATAACGGCCTTGATACGCCTCGGCATTGAGTCAAACAGAGCTTGGATGGCGTGTACAGGTACAGCTGCGCATGCAGCGTCAACACGATACCACAGTTCATCAAGAGTAGTGACTGGCGTATTGTGAAGAGCGAGTTGCTCGGCCACCATTGACCAGACGTTTTCAATTGGTCAATTTTGGAGATTGTGCTGGCCACGGCAGCAGTCGAACATTTTCTATATCCAAAACGGCCCGTACAGGACCTGCAAATTGCGGTCGCGCATTATCCTGCTGAAATGTAGGGTTTCGCAGGGATCGAATGAAGGGTAGAGCCGCGTGTCGTAACACATCCGAAATGTAACGTCCACTGTTCAAGGTGCCGTTAATGCGAACAAGAGGTAACCGAGACGTGTAATCAATGGCACCCCATACCATCACGCCGGGTGATACGCCAGTATCGCGATGACGAAAACACGCTTCCAATGTGCGTTCACCGCAATGTCGCCAAATACGGATACGACCATCACGGTGCTGTAAACAGAACCTGGATTCATCCGGAAAAAACGACGTTTTGTCATTCGTGCCCCGAGGTTCGTCGTTGAGTGCGCCACCGCAGGCGCTCCTGTCTGTAATGCAGCGTGAAGGGTAACCGCAGCCATGGTCTCGGTGCTGATAGCCTATGCTGCTGCAAACGTCGTCCAACTGTTCGTGCAGATGGTTGTTGTCTTGCAAACGTCCCCATCTGTTGAGTCAGGGATCGAGACGTGGCTGCACGATCCGTTACAGCCATGCGGATAAGATGCCTGTTATCTCGACTGCTAGTGATACGAGGCCGTTGGTATCCAGCTCGGCGTTCCGTATTACCCTCCTGAACCAACCGATACCATATTCTACTAACAGTCATTGGATCTCAACCAACGCGAGCAGAAATGTCGCGATACGATAAACCGCAATCGCGATAGGCTACAATCCGACCTTTATCAAAGTCGGAAACGTGATGGTACGCATTTCTCCTCCTTACACCAGGCATCACAACAACGTTTCACCAGGCAACGCCGGTCAACTGCTGTCTGTGTTGAAGAAATCGGTTGGAAACTTTTCCATGTCAGCAGGTTGTAGGTGTCGCCAAAGGCGCCAACCTTGTGTTTGTATGGCACAGCATCTTGTTCCTGTCGGTTAAATTTCGCGTCTGTAGCACGTCATCTTAGTGGTGTAGCAATTTTAATGTCCAGTAGCGTATTTGGTTTCCATCCGGAAGTTAAACCTAACACGTTTTGCTATCTTCATACAGGTATTCTACAAGGTACAGCCTGGTGAAATCTTTTTTAAACAGTTCGTACACTTTTAACGCGTCTAGCAGTTTACAACGTGTCTGCGGAGCGCTGTTTCAGACATACTACGCGCACACCTGTTGCGTTTTTTGCCAGCTCGGCGAAACGCGCCCAAAGAAATGCTACTGGCGAAGCGCGGCGAATAAAAGTTTTACACGCGTAATTTCGCGAGCGGCGCAAGCACCTGGGTCGTTTAGGCGGGAGACCGCGCCGCTGAGTGCCCCATTGGGCGTCGGCGGCACGTTTCGGCGCCGAGCGCACCTTCAGGCGGACGTTAACAGCGCCGCTACGGCCGTGTTTACCTCGTCAGTCGCGCAATTATCACCGCCGTCACACGCGCGCCCGGCCGTTAGGCGCTCGCTTTGCATGCGCCCACTAACATACCTCAGCCGGAGCCCACTGCCTCCTGTCTTAATACGATCCCCCCCCTCCCCTCCCCTCCCCCCAGGATGATAAGCCCCCTTCCAGCTGGTCTTCCAGGCACTCCATAACACTCCCAGCAGAGTTCTCTAAGCGCGTCGATAACAACTTCTATCTCACACGTAACGTGTCTGTGCCTGTGTGGGCGTACACGCAGGGATGAATAGCGACTGCGGCCGCAGCGCGGATATAAACGCCACCTTACCTGACAAAAAGGGTCCCGGGATGAAATATCGCCCTCGGGACACTAAAACTATTTACGCGGAGTGGCGTAACTTCTACGCCGGGCCGTTGTCGACGCGCGGGACTGGAAATACGCGGCGAAGCAGCTCTTTATTTATCGCGAGCGGGCGCCGAACACGGCCCCTGGTCTCGGCCGTATAGCTGCCATCGCCGCCATCTGCGCCGGAGCAGGGGAGGAAGCGGCGGCCGGCCGGCCACCCCGGCCGAGGTGACGTCTCACTCGGCGCGGTTTATTTCGGCCTGCTGGAGGCGGCGGGGCCGCCGACGGGCGCGAGCGGGGGCGTGGACGGAGGAACGCGACAGTCTGGGGAAGCGTGGCAGCGGGTTGAAGAGGTAGACTGCGGTGAACGAGTGCGACGATAGGTAAGGCACCTTCCACGAATAGTATCGTTATCGTGCTGAACAGGAGAATGCGACAGTCAAGGGATGTAGAGTAGATATCGGAAATGAGGTCTGGACACTCACTTTAAGTGTATCAACGGTACCATGACGGCATCTCCAAACTCATCATCTCTGTATGCTCTGAGACTCGCGTCACCCACCTCCACTGCTTCCCATGGGCTGAAAAGACGTCACTCCAGTGTATACTCTGGTACCCGAGTACTATGTTACCAAAGAAAAGAGAGCGAGGACACGAGCTCGCAAGTATCGCGCCACTGCCACCACATACACAACTGCTGGGCATAATGATTATTATTTACCAATATACTGACCTATCGTTCAAATATATATATATATATATATATATATATATATGTGTGTGTGTGTGTGTGTGTGTGTGTGTGTGTGTGTGTGTTTTCTACGTATGATATGTATACAAGTATCCATATATTTCAATAAGTGTGTGTGTGTGTGTGTGTGTGTGTGTATTTATATATCTATGCATACAAGTATACATATATGCCAATGGAGAGTTGCATCAAACCAGTCTCTGGACTGAAGACTATATATAGGGCGAAAAGTATTTACACCGCCAAACTCTGGGAGGTTGTAGGGGACATCAGAATAAATATTTTTCCCTAATGTCATTTTTTTCTATGAGGAGTATTTAAACCAATAGAGGAAGATTTCTCTGGCAGCAAATTACTTAAACCATTTTTTCTTTTTTTATGACCAAGAGACAACACATTAACACAACCCAATTTCAGTTACAGTAGATTTTCAAAAATGCCTCCATTCACACGTAAACAACGGTTCCACCGTAGGATCGTGTTCTGTCTGACACGAGTAAAAACCCCCAGGAGTATCCGCATCTCTTCCCACACAAAAAAGTCCAGAGGGGGCATATCTGGGGATCGAGCAGACCATGGTACAGGACCACCTCTGCCAATACACGTTTCTGGGAACCGTCGGTCCATGAATCGAAGCACACGACGACTGAAATGTGCCGGCGCCCCGTCATGTTGGAACCCCATGCGTTGTCTTGTAGGGAGCGGGACGTCTTCCAGCAATTGTGGCAATGCTCTGGCGAGGAAATTGTAATAGCGCCTGCCATTTAATGTCCTAGGTAGCAGATACGGCCCAATTGAACAGTACCCAGCAACACCGACCCACACATTAACGAAGAACCGCACTTGATGAGCGCTAGTAACTGTGGCATGTGGGTTATCCTCACTCCAAACATGCGAATTGTGCATGTTGAAGACTCCATCACGCCCGAACGTTGCTTCATCGGTAAACAACACAGAGGACGGACATGTAGCGTGCATTTCACACTGTTCCAGGTACCACTGCAAATACTGTGCTCTGGGTGGATAATCAACTGGTTCCAGGTTGAAGAATACGGCGATTAGGATGTTGTTGTTGATAAACCCGCTGTGCAGGTCGTCCGTTGTGGTGCGCTACGTAGTACGCACCACCATATCAGTGAACTCACTCCAGGTGTATCGCTCTATTAGTAAACAGAGACAATGCACTACTACACTGGCGGACAGCAGTTGCCTACAACTGAAGAGCGTAATACGCCCTCGAACAACTGAAGATCGTAATACGGCCTCCACCAGTTTAAGTAATCCTCATTGGAAAAAAATGTCATTTGGGAAAAATATTTGTTTTGATGTCCCATAGAACCTCCAAGACTTTGTTGGCTTAAATACTTTCCAGTGTGTGTGTGTGTGTGTGTGTGTGTGTGTGTGTGTGGTGAATCACCTAAAACTTGCACCCGAAATATGTGGATATGAAAGTGCTACAGATGTCAAGTTATCATAAAACGGATTCGTAGTCAGGGTTCTAAAATGGTTCAAATGGCTCTGAGCACTATGGGACTCAACTGCTGAGGTCATTAGTCCCCTAGAACTTAGAACTAGTTAAACCTAACTAACCTAAGGACATCACAAACATCCATGCCCGAGGCAGGATTCGAACCTGCGACCGTAGCGGTCTTGCGGTTCCTTTAACCGCACGCCCACTTCGGCTGGCCGTAGTCAGGGCCTCGTACTGTTAAGCGATCAACACATAGTAATAATAGTTAGAAAGTTTATTTTTTGTGCAAACGTTCATTTTTCTGAATGGAACAACACGTATTGACATTAAAAAGCTAAAACTAGGATAAAGCAGAATGTCATTGGTGTTCGTTGCAGGACTCTAGTGCGTATTTCCACACTGACACTTGTTTGTGTCATTCAAGCTGCGTAATAGCTAGGTACGACGTTGTTATGTTTGCTTTCAATGTGCTTGTGTGTTCCTGGAGTGCACTACGACTTGCTAATCACTTAGTGTGCTACAGGCCAAGCAGAAGGTTGTGAGTGGACGATGGGGTTTACCAATGCAGGGAAAACTTAGTTGGTCATGGCGTATGGAACGTGTAGGGAAAATGCAATTCGTTCTTGTACCATTGTGTGGCAAGATATCCCAATGGACGTCTACAATCTCAGCAATTATTTATCAGCCTCCTGAACCAGTTATGTGACAGAGATAATGTACTACGTAGACGACATGTTGTTGTTGTGGTCTTCATTCCAGAGACTGGTTTGATGCAGCTCTCCATGCTACTCTATCCTGTGCAAGCTTCTTCATCTCCCAGTACCTACTGCAACCTACATTCTTCTGAATCTGCTTCGTGTATTCATCTCTTGGGCTCCCTCTACGATTTTTACCCTCCACGCTGCCCTCCAACACTAAATTGGTGAGCCCTTGATGCCTCAGAACATGCCCTACCAACCGATCCCTTCTTCTAGTCAAGTTGTGCCACAAACTTCTCTTCTCGCCAATCCTATTCAACACCTCCTCATTAGTTATGTGATCCACCCATCTAATCTTCAGCATTCTTCTGTAGCACCACATTTCGAAAGCTTCAATTCTCTTCTTGTCTAAACTATTTATCGTCCATGTTTCACTTCCATACATGGCTACACTCCAACAAATACTTTCAGAAACGACTTCCTGACATTTAAATCTATACTCAATGTTAACAAATTTCTCTTCTTCAGAAACGGTTTCCTTGCTATTGCTAGTATACATTTTATATCCTCTCTACCTCGACCATCATCAGTTATTTTGTTCCCCACGTAGCAAAACTCCTTTACTACTTTAGGTGTCCCACTTCCTAATCTAATTCCCTCAGCATCACCCGATTTAATTCGACTACATTCCATTATCCTCGTTTTGCTTTTGTTGGTGTTCATCTTATATCCTCCTTTCAAGACACTGCCCATTCCTTTCAGTTGCTCTTCCAGGTCCTTTGCTGTGTTTGACAGAACTACAATGTCATCGGCGAACCTCAAAGTTTTCCTTTCTTCTCCATGGATTTTAATACCTACTCCGAATTTTTCTTTTGTTTCCTTTACTGCTTGCTCAATATACAGATTGAATAACGTCGGGGATAGGCTACAAACCTGTCTCACTCCCTTCCCAACCACTGCTTCTTTTTCATGCCCCTCAACAGAAGGAAACAACTGATGACAGAAGAGGAGGCAATTAATGTTCTTGCTGCTGTTGCAGTTGATCCGCATATTAGCTCCCGCACAGTAGCACGAGGAAGTGACATGAGTCACTCAAGAGTACTACAACCCACCTACATAGGTCCCATCCCTGTTACATCTCTCTCCAACAAGAACTGGGTCGAAATGATTATGAGAAATCTGTACATGGTCATTAATATAGTATAAATCGACCGTATCATTTATCTTGTTTAATAATGAAACTGTATTACCAATCACAGCCACGTAAACGCAGTTGATATCCGTCTGACCTATGGCAGCACCATCCAGCACGCCAGCCATAGCGCCATTTGGTTTCCCCCTACATGCTAGACGAGTTTCGTTCTTTGCAGTTGTTTCGTTTGATGCTTATTTCGAGAGATATTTGTCCCAGTCGCTATCAATGGACCACCCTGTACACAGTGTATGCACTTGTATATTTGTATGTATGTACAGTCGTGCACAAAACGAGCGAGACCCCTCGACCTTTCGTTATGCTGAACCGCACGGCTTTAAAGTCTGCCACACAGCATAACAGGCAAGGCGACCAAGTGCTACCAACATACTATGCACAGGCGTGAAATTGACAAACTATCCGAATTTTCTCATACTGTTTTCAATCGTGTTTATGACTATATTAATGCTGATTAGTGTGTTACACACAACACGTAAATGTAAGATATAAATGAAAGAAGAAACGCTAATTAGTATAAACTGTACTAACAAAAATGAATTTCAGCTTATCGAGGTAACATAACTGTTTTAGTAAGACGAAGTACGCCAGATCGTTAAGAATTAGCAAAACGGGTTTTAAGGGATGGATAGACAGATAGACGGTCAGGAAAGTGAGACTTATAGGGTTCCATTTTTACCGATTTAGGTGACGAAATCCGAACAACGAAAATACCTACAACAGTTACTGAAGATGAGGGCCGCATAAATAATTCCCCCTACTCTTTATTGGAAATGTTCTAGTTGCAGTCGATACATCAGCATATTACTCTTAGCTATGCTTTAGATCTAAACCACGTTTACAGAAATGCAAATAAAATCCGTTTGCCTATACACGTGGTAATTCAGATACCACTATTAATGCAACCGCGTTTTAGATAGGATGGAGGATATTAGTGTTTAACGTCCCGTCGACAACAAGATCATTAGAGACGGAGCGCAAGCTCGGGTGAGGGAAGGATGGGGAAGGAAATCGGCCGTGCCCTTTCAAAGGAACCATCCCGGCATTTGCTTGAAGCGATTTAGGGAAATCACGGAAAACCTAAATCAGGATGGCCGGAGACGGGATTGAACCGTCGTCCTCCCGAATGCGAGTCCAGTGTGCTAACCACTGCGCCACCGCGTTTTAGATGTGCGAGCATTCCCATTGCTAGCTACCTTAAGGAACACTTCGGCTAATGAACGTTTTCTGGCTGTGGCACGTCTAATGGAGAATTCGGAACACTGTAGAATACGTTTGGCAGCTTCGTCGCCTTCTATTTCCTGGGGTGGTGCAGAATTATCCTACTAAATTTACTCGCTAATAACAGTATTTTGTTATTTCGATAAACATCCCGAATGATTGACACATAAGCGGTGACATAAAGATAGAAAATTCTTGTTTTTTAGTACAAAAAGCTCTATGCAACAGAAATTGCAGATCATTTTGCCATTTTCATTGCGAAATTGCCGACATATTCAAGTGTAGGGTAATAATAGAGTGCTGTTTGCCTGGGTTGTCAGCTAGCGTAGTGAAAGGTGTTTGCTACTGGAAGGGAGGTCTGGTTGGCTTTTCGGTTCTAATCTCGATGGAGGCAAATAGACTATCAGTAAAGGAATTTTAAGAAACTATCGCGCCCCCGATACGTTTTATTGCTACCTTTATTCTGTGCCGGCGCCCTGTGGATGCAAATATGAAGATCTTGTAGAATTTCATACCTCTTACTGATTACCTTTTCCGCTTCTGTCAATAATTGAACTGACTTACGTGTGGCACTGAATGATTCTTAACTGAATTTCGTTACGAATCTTCACGCATTGCTAATTTTCATGGTAGGTCAGCAACGGTAATCCAGTATGACTGGTCTGAACGTTGACACAGACCGTTTTGCAGCCAAGTACGCATAATATTTTGCTAATTCGTAACGATCTGGGGTACTTTGTCTTACTAAAACAGTTACGTTATCTCGATAAGCTGAAATTCATTTTGATTAGTACAGTTCATACTAATTAGCATTTCTTCTTTCATTTACATCCTATATTTACGTGTTGTGTTTAACACACTGCCGGTCTGGGTGGCCGTGCGGTACAGTCTGGAACCGCGCGACCGCTACGGTCGCAGGTTCGAATCCTGCCTCGAGCATGAATGTGTGTGATGTCCTTAGGTTAGTTAGGTTCAAGTAGTTCTAAGCTCTAGGGGACTGATGACCTCAGAAGTTAAGTCCCATAGTGCTCAGAGCCATTTGAACCATTTTTTAACACACTAATCAGCATTAATATAGTCATACACATGACTGAAAACAGTCTGACAAAGTTCGGATAGTTTCTCAATTTCACGCCTGTGCATAGTATGTTGGTAGCACTTCGTCGCCTTGCCTGTTATGCTGTGTAGCAGATATTAAAGCTGTGCATAACGAAAAGGCGTGGGGTCTCGCTCGTTTTGTCCACGACTGTACATGTATAGATATGTGTATAGATGTATTAATGTATATATACAGTATATACATACACATACAGTATATGTGGGTGTATAAAAATTTGGAAAACTGCTGTAAATTTGTTGTTTGTTTGTTTTAGACGAACTTTGTAATTCTTCCAAACGACACTCATACTCTTTTGAAGCGAACTTGCACTTGTATACACTGCATCACATTTCTTTTCTTCCCCCCCCCCACCCCCTCCAACGCGCAATCTCACAAAAAACAGCTTCGTTAGAGCCCATCTCTTCATCTCATCCCCAGAGTCTGTCATTTTCACCGTGGCACTGCTGCTTTACACGACGAAAATCGTGCATTCAGCTTCCGTTCTACGCCACGGCTTTACACTCTTCCTCGCTTTATTAACAGTCGCCCTGAATAAAGCGACTGCAGCGCCATATCTTTATGCAGGAGGAACTACAGCAAGAAGAAAGAAAGCCAGTATAGCAGTGACTTAATAGTGGTACCTTTATTTACTAGTATAGTGTAACAGCTGTCATCATTCAACGAGTACTCGCAACGTTTCTACCCTCTAATCTAGAAGCAGATTCAAGAGGTGCCTGCAGCTGAGGTGGTGCTACCGCGGGCAGACTGCAGTGAACGAGTGGGACAACAGATACTACTTTATGATGTGAAACTCACAAAACAGTAACACAGGCGTTCTGACTATGAGAATGCTACGCTATGGGAATGTAAAGAGAGATTTCGTGATTGGGGGAGGATGGCAGTGTGTTGAAGAGGTGCTGCTGCGGCCGGACTGTGGTAAGAGAGAGTGCCAACATACAGATTCGGCATGGTGTGGCAGACAGTTGAAGACATGCTACAACTGGGTGACGGAAGTGAGACAGTGAGCGAATAGACCAAAAAATTTGAATTTTCAAATTGAAACTCCAGAAAAAATACCATTAGCGTACACATAACGAGATGACTTGAAGATCAGGTTTAAGGAACCCGCGAAGAAAAGAATTTAAAGAATCTAGGACACTTTAAGGGCTTGAAATAGATAGGACAATATACTGACGGAAATTATTGCAGCGCAGCAAGTAGTGGATTTGTTAATCTTCATCTTCGAGTGCCCTCAACTACTTCTCGAATATGTTCTCAAATCTGTCTTCCCCTACAGTTTTTTCCCGCCTCCCTCCCTCTCTCCCACAGACCTGTTTTCTGAGAAAAGCGCGGACCAACTCGAACCCACCATCCCGCTGGCCTCACTGCCTGGAGAAGTGTGGAATATTTACAGTGGCGCCAACATCGTATTTCTGCCGTTTTGGCCGGTTGTTCCCCAACTTTCCGGACGGGACATAATTCTCCACAGTATTTTTTTTTTCTTCTTCCTGTTCTCCACTCTTTTCTGCCTCCCCTCGCCAGGGCTGTTTTGCGTGCTTGCACGCACGAGAGATGCCGAAATAGATTTCCGTGCAGCTCGGCCGACAGAGTAGAAGCGGCTTGTACAATTAGTCTCTGTTGTCCGGCTCGCCGCCGACCGCGGTGACATTTAGTTTACGTTCAGGCGCGTATGTAGGACCGTATCTCACTCGGCCGTTGTTATCTCGAGCTCAATCCGATGAGAGTAAGACACACATCAGGCAGCTATCTGCCATCTCCCGAAGGTTGGTATGTGTGTAAAAAGAAACTGCTGTACGCCGGGGTCTTCTGGCATCAATTAGCCGGCCGCGGTGGCCGTGCGATTCTAGCCGCTTCAGTCCGGAACCGCAGGACTGCTACGGTCGCAGGTTCGAATCCTGCCTCGGGCATGGATGAGTGTGATGTCCTTAGGTTAGTCAGGTTTAAGTAGTCTAAGTTCTAGGGGACTGATGACCTCAGATGTTAAGTCCCATAGTGCTCAGTGCCATTTGAACCATTTTTTTTTTGGCATCAATTGATTTTATCTCATTTGCTGAAACCTGTAGTCCACTTGAGGAAACTGAGAAGTAGAAATCTCACGAAGACAGGGGGGATCTTTCAGCTATGCAACACAAAATGAATTGTCGGAGTAAATACACTAACATGAAAAGAATCCGGACACTCCCTAAAACATACGTTTTCAATATTAGGTGCATTGCGCTGCCACCTACTGCCAGGTACTCCATATCAGCGACCTCAGTAGTCATTAGACATCGTGAGAGAGCAGAATGGAGCGCTCCGCGGAACTCACGGACTTCGAACGTCGTCAGGTGATCGGGTGTCACGTGTGTCATACGCCTGCACGCGAGATTTACACACTCCTAACATCCACTGTTTCCGATGTGATAGTGAAGTGGAAACGCGAAGGGACACGTAAAGCACAAAAGCGTATATGCAGACCTCGTCCGTTGACTGACAGAGACCGACAGTTGAAGAGCGTCATCATCTGTAACAGTAGGCATCTATCCAGACCATCACACAGGAATTCCATACTGCATCAGGATCCACTGCAAGTACTACGACAGTTAGGCGGGATCTGAGAAAACTTGGATTTCATGGTCGACTTGCTGCTAATAAGCTACACATCACGCCGGTAAATGTCAAAAGACGCTTCGCTTGGTGTAAGGAGCGTAAACATTGGACGATTGAACAGTGTAAAAACGTTGCGTAGAGTGGTGAATCACGGTAGACAATGTGGCGGTCCGATGGCAGGGTGTGGGT
Source organism: Schistocerca cancellata (assembly GCF_023864275.1). Classification (NCBI taxonomy): domain Eukaryota; kingdom Metazoa; phylum Arthropoda; class Insecta; order Orthoptera; family Acrididae; genus Schistocerca; species Schistocerca cancellata. The sequence continues at coordinate 88,072,928 of NC_064637.1, read as the reverse complement.
ATGGCGAATGCCTGGTGAACGTCATCTGACAGCGTGTGTAGTGCGAACAGTAAAATTCGGAGGCGGTGGCGTTATGGTGTGGTCGTGTTTTTCATCGAGGGGGCTTGCATCCCTTATTGTTTTGCGTGGCACTATCGCAGCGCAAAAAAATGGCTCTGAGCACTATGGGACTCAACTTCTGAGGTCATTAGTCCCCTAGAACTTGGAACTAGTTAAACCTAACTAACCTACGGACAACACACACATCCATGCCCGAGGCAGGATTCGAACCTGCGACCGTAGCGGTCTCGCGGTTCCAGACGGCAGCGCTTAGAACCGCACGGCCACTTCGACCGGCATCACAGCACAGGCCTACACTGATGTTGTAAGCACCTTATTGCTTCTCATTGTTGATGAGCAATTCGGGGATGGCGATTGCATCTTTCAACACGATGGAGCACCTGTTCATAATTCACGGTCTGTGGCGGAGTGGTTACACGACAGTAACATTCCTGCAATGCACTGGTCTGCATAGAGTCCTGACCTAAATCCTATAGGACACCTTTGAGATGTTTTGGAAAGCCAACTTCGTGCCATGACTCACCGACCGACATCGATACCTCTGCTCAGTGCAGCACTCCGTGAAGGATGGGGTGCCATTCCCCAAGAAAGCTGCCAGCACCTGACTGAACGTATGCCTGCGAGAGTGGAAGGTGTCATCAAGGATAAGGGTGGGCCAACACCATATTGAATCCCAGAATTACCGATGTTGGGCGCCACGAACTTTTAAGTTGTTTTCAGCCAGGTGTCCTGATACTTTTGATCACACAGTGTAGCACCGAAGCAAGTGAAGAATCAGGGAACAGTAGCGCAGAGGAACATTACGACAGGGCATTCATAATCATCATTATCACCACCATCATTAGCCGTTTGATACGTGTGTACCCAACAGGGGCGATAGGGGTTGTTAGGGTCAGCTCCATCACCCTACTAGGAAGGGAAAAAAAAATCGCAGAAATGGTTGAAATGGCTCTAAGCACTATGGGACTTAACATCTGTGGTCATCAGTCCCCTAGAACTTAGAACTACTTAAACCTAACTAACCTAAGGACAGCACGCACATCCATGCCTGAGGCAGGATTCGAACCTGCGACCGTAGCGGTCGCGCGGTTCTAGACTGAAGCGCCTAGAACCGCTCGGCCACAACGGCCGGCAGATTTTCACACATCGAACTTACATCCTGCCAAGCCACACAGACAGGCATGGGAATTCAGTATCATTCTGAAGAAAGCCACAGTCTTTTGGACTATATTTGAGTCATCAGTCTTCTGACTGGTTTGTTGCTGCCAACCTCTTAATTTATGTCTTGTGCACATCCCTTCATTTCAAAGTGACGCTTGTACACTACATCATCAATTATTTGTTGTATGTACTCCAGTATCTGTCTTTTCCTACAATTTTAGCCGCTACAGCTCCCATTAGTAGCATAGAACTTGGTCCCTGAAGTAACCCATGTCCCATTATCCTGTCTCTCCTTTTCGTCAGTGTTTTCCATGTATTCCTTTCTTTGCCCATTCTGCGGAGAACCACCTTATTTCTTACCTTATCAGTTCGTCCCATTCTTCTGTAGCTAGGATCTAAACTGTACAACAGCGCCTTTTTCCGTTGTTGTTATTTCACCCCCACCCCTCCTGCCCACCATATGGGCGGAAAGGTGGGAAGGGGGGGGTGGTGGGGAATGGATTGTCAGCGGTATAGGCAACCCGCTCTTCAGGCAATAGGCAATAAAAAAGCAAAGTAGATGAAAAAAAAGATATAAACTGAGTTTAAAACTCTTTAAAGGTGAAAAATAAAATGAAAGTTTTGACATATACGATGGATGACTCTTTGCATTGGCAACTAAAACCAGTAATACGAGTAATAAAAGGTAAGGGCACATTGAAAACGTGTTGCCAAAACACTGCTATGCGAAAGAAGCACTTTCCTGTCACTAGAAACTGGAAGGCCCTGCCATGGGGGTAGGGAGTCAGTTGTTCAAGGGGAAAAGGTTAGTTGGTGAAGAGGGCAAGAATGTAGTGGTGTAAGGGTGGAGGACTGGTGGACTGCAGTGACGGAGTACGAGTGACTGTTGTGACAAAAGAGGGGGTGGAGTAGAGGGGGGAGTTGTTGACACAAACAAATGTAGGAAAAAAGGGGGATGGAGAAATAAACTAAAATGGGAAAAAATGTGGAGAGGAGAGGGAGATGAAGTCCTCATGAGGAGGATTGTGTGGGGTGAACCTATAGCTTGTAGGATAGGTAAATGTTGGGACGGAATTCATGAGATGGGAGGGAGACGTGGTTGAAGTTTCGTTAGAAGAGCATGTGGAGGTTGTATAAGTGGAGGGTTAGTTTATTGTGTTGATAAAGACGGGGCAGCGTATGATGATTGGAAAGTAGAGGTAAAAGGTTATTGGAGTCGAATTTGCGGATGGTGTAGAGTGTCCGGTGGAGTTCAGCGTGAATGAGGAGCAGCGGGAATGAGATAAGTTGGCATAGGCTCCTTGTGGAGAGGGTAAACAGATGCGGAATGTGAGGCGGAGTGCATGACGTAAATAACGCCGTCACGTCCACCGGCTTTATTTTCGACAGCTGTGAATCACCTCTGCAATCAGCTTCTGCAACCTGCATTTACGAGTAACAAATCCACAGGATGGACTGCGGGCCGTCCGCGCTATCAGATGCTCAGCTCTGCAGCCGCGCCTGCAGATAGTGACGCACGATTGCCCGTGGCCCTCGAGGCGTGCAAGTGTGTTCGCGCCATCCGTGAAAAACGGCCCGAGAGCGTGCGACTGTAATAAAATGTGCACCGCACATCGCACTTCATTTTGCACTCTCTTACCCGGGCCACCAAAAGAACAAGGCCACCTTAGTTTTGCCCTCTGACACCATAGGATCTTCAGCTAGTGGGAGCGGCCTTTGGCGCAGTGCTGAATGCTGATAGCGTGTTAAATTAGCAAAGACTGTAATTGCCGGCGTCCCGATTGCGGGACAAATTTTCTCCTCGGTGCTAAACTAATAGGTACCCTTGCCTCTGTTCCGACAGCAGTGTTAAATGGTAAGGGTCTCCATACACATCCCCCAGAGCCATTCTCCTATTATCTCCGTAACGTCTACTAAGGCTATACCGGCTACGTCTTCTAACGAGAGAACACGGCAAGTGCCGCGACCCGACTTCCCAGGACCTTCGCGTGGTGGAAGAGGATTCAAAATAAGCGAAAATACGCGAACACGTGCTTAGGCTTATCCGTAGATATTAAAGCGTTTCTGAAAAACGACGCTGCTTCTTAACTTTATTTTATTTTTATAGTTTTCATTTATCTACCCATTTCCATACAAGGTTACTAAACCAATGTTTGCTACCAAATACAGGCTTTTTCAAAAATGACCGGTATATCTGAAACGGCAATAAAAACTAAACGAGCAGCGATAGAAATACACCGTTTGTTGCAATATGCTTGGGACAACAGTACATTTTCAGGCGGACAAACTTTCGAAATTACAGTAGTTACAATTTTCAACAACAGATGGCGCTGCAAGTGATGTGAAAGATATAGAAGACAACGCAGTCTGTGGGTGCGCCATTCTGTACGTCGTCTTTCTGCTGTAAGCGTGTGCTGTTCACAACGTGCAAGTGTGCTGTAGACAACATGGTTTATTCCTTAGAACAGAGGATTTTTCTGGTGTTGGAATTCCACCGCCTAGAACACAGTGTTGTTGCAACTAGACGAAGTTTTCAACGGAGGTTTAATGTAACCAAAGGACTGAAAAGTGATACAATAAAGGATCTGTTTGAAAAATTTCAACGGACTGGGAACGTGACGGCTGAACATGCTGGAAAGGTAGGGCGACCGCATATGGCAACCACAGAGGGCAACGCGCAGCTAGTGCAGCAGGTGATCCGACAGCGGCCTCGGGTTTCCGTTCGCCGTGTTGCAGCTGCGGTCCAAATGACGCCAACGTCCACGTATCGTCTCATGCGCCAGAGTTTACACGTCTATCCATACAAAATTCAAACGCAGCAACCCCTCAGCGCCGCTACCATTGCTGCACGAGAGACATTCGCTAACGATATAGTGCACAGGATTGATGACGGCGATATGCATGTGGGCAGCATTTGGTTTACTGACGAAGCTTATTTTTACCTGGACAGCTTCGTCAATAAACAGAACTGGCGCATATGGGGAACCGAAAAGCCCCATGTTGCAGTCCCATCGTCCCTGCATCCTCAAAAAGTACTGGTCTGAGCCGCCATTTCTTCCAAAGGAATCATTGGCTAATTTTTCAGATCCGAAACGTTTACTGCATCACGCTATCTGGACATTCTTCGTGAATTTGTGGCGGTACAAACTGCCTTACACGACACTGCGAACACCTCGTGGTTTATGCAAGATGGTGCCCGGCCACATCGCACGGCCGACGTCTTTAATTTCCTGAATGAATATTTCGATGATCGTGTGATTGCTTTGGGCTATCCGAAACATACAGGAGGCGGCGTGGATTGGCCTCCCTATTCGCCAGACACGAACCCCTGTGACTTCTTTCTGTGGGGACACTTGAAAGACCAGGTGTACCGCCAGAATCCAGAAACAATTGAACAGCTGAAGCAGTACATCTCATCTGCATGTGAAGCCATTCCGCCAGACACGTTGTCAAAGGTTTCCGGTAATTTCATTCAGAGACTACGCCATATTATTGCTACGCATGGTGGATGTGTGGAAAATATCGTACTATAGAGTTACCCAGACCGCAGCGCCATCTGTTGTTGAAAATTGTAACTACTGTAATTTCGAAAGTTTGTCTGCCTGAAAATGTACTGTTGTCCCAAGTATATTGCAACAAACGGTGTATTTCCATCGCTGCTCGTTTAGTTTTTATTGCCGTTTCAAATATACCGGTCATTTTTGAAACACCCTGTATATTAAGTGTAAAATTACGTCTGTATTTCACAGTAAGTATCACATATTTATTATGTAATATATGTGTATATGGTATTTAGTGGGGTTTCAGTCATTTTAAATTCACATATTCTGATATTCTCTCATCAGTTCTTAAAATAATTCTTCAATTTTCCAGAAATTCCCTCGGATGATACCGATCATAGAAAAATTCGAAAAACTGCTTCCAGTCGTCTCGAAATGGATAAATACAGATCTCGCATTGTTTTCAAGGCAGTCTTATAACATACTTCCTGCAACATGGTGGAAAGATCAGGTAGCGAAAATGGTGGCGGAAAGTGACCACGCAACTTCTCTCCAAAGTAGACCGTGAAGGCTCAATAACACAGCATCTGCACTGGGGACCAAACACTGCGCTAAGCGATGGGCATAACCAGCCATAATAGTCCACATAAACCTTGAAAATAATTCCAGACAAATGGGCCCACGGAATATCACGGCACAGCTATCGAAATCGCCACCGAAATCACGCCATGTTGCACTTCTCAGGCGTGAACTCGACCGGAACTGGGAAACAGTGTTCAACAATACTCAGCTGGCCAAATGTCTTTCATCCACTGCTGCACAGTCCATATTTTACGACTTCGGCACCTCGTTTTCCTGTTACGTGCATTTGCATGAGTGGTTTAGGAATTCCATCCTCACATGCAACTGCCAGCTCCCTTCGTGTCGTTTTAGTACTGAAAGGTCTCGCGGATGCAACATTAACTCGTGTAGTTCTCTTACTTTTGGTCACAATCCTCCTCAATGCCTGTTCGTCACCATCACTCAACACAGACCTTCGTCCACGTTCTGATTTGCCGGATGTTGTTTTCCCACTTCCTCTGTATGCGGTATAAATGTTGAATACGGTGCCTCTTGAAACACCGGACACTTTCACTACCTTGGTTACGGAAGCCTCCACCATACGAGTATCAACAACTTGCCGAAGCTGGAATCCACTTAGTTCCGCCATAATGCACTCGGAACTACACGGAATACTTGCAACGTATTTGAGGGTATTGTGTAAGTAGGCTGTTTAGGTTTTTATGTTGGTAACGCCACGTAGCGCTCTGTATGAAAATCACTGACTGTGCTGTGTGCAATTGGTGGCTGGTTGGTATTGTTGGAATACTCGCTATTGTAGTGTTGGGCAGCTGGATGTGAACAGCACGTAGCGTTGTGCAGTTGAAGGTGAGCCGCCAGCAGTGGTGATTGTGAAGAGAGAGATGGCAGAGTTTTGAGCGGACGATCTGGACGTGTGTCCGTCAGAAAAAGGAAATTTGCTCAATTGGATGTCACAAAATTATAAGTTCTAGGGGACTGATGACCTCAGATGTTAAGTCCCATAGTGTTCCGAGCCATTTTTGAACTTTTGAACGCTCTTAAGGTAAATACATTGTTTGTTCTCTATCAAATTCTTTCATTTGCTAACTATGCCTATCAGTAGTTAGTGCCTTCAGTAGTTAGAATCTTTTATTTAGCTGGCAGTATTGGCGCTCTCTATATTGCAGTAGTTCGAGTAACGAAGATTTTTGTGAGGTAAGTGATTCATGAAAGGTATAGGTTATTGTTAGTCAGGGTCATTCTTTTGTAAGGATTTTTGAAAATCTGATTGCGTTGCGCTAAAAAGTATTGTGTGTCAGTTTAGTGATGATCAGAATAAGTAAAGAGAAAACTGTTTGAGTACGTTGAGTTTTACTCAGCTGTCTTCGTATCAAATAACGTGGAAGTTCACCAGCACAGTCATTCATAATTTTTCTAAGGGGACGTTGCATATTTCATAATTTTTTCTAAGGGGACGTTTCACTTAAGAAAGGCAACTCAGTCTGCATCATCCGTACTCCAGGTGATCGTTTATCTTCATGTTTATAGGTAGAAATCATACTGGCCAACGAATGGATCGCTGGTACCGCATCGATCAAGATGCAAGGTAAGAGCATTTCACAAGCGCCTCTGCAGAGAAAGTAGCCTCCCCCACGAGCCAACTAGAGTCCGACATACTCCAACCCCGCTTCACATTGAATGGACATCTCTTTGAAAACATATTTCTACATTGCCCTGACGATGGCAGCAAAGTTTCGGCAGCGAACCGCTGTACGCGAAGAGTCTCTCTCTGTCCCTCCTCCGCGCGCCGCGCACAAGAATTTGCCAAGTGTTCCCGGGGAACGCGCACGATTTGTGGACTGGGGTCGTGCGCAGGCATTATTTCTCCCGCCGATGACGTGCCGCGGGATTTACAAACTGGCCGCCGTCGTAATTTGAATACGATTTAAAGAACACGAAATGGCCGTCCGGCAACTTTTTAAACTTAGTTCAGGAATAAATTTCACCCGCTGACCTTTTTCTTGTTTGGGTCTGCCGTGGGTGCCAGTGCTCTCCCCGCTCCCCTCTCTCTCTCTCTCTCTCTCTCTCTCTCTGTCTCTCTCTCTCTCTCGCTCCCTCTCTGAGCTACGTGGCGTTGTCGCGTCTGTAGCTCATCACACAGTTTACTGTCGGCTGCCGACTCGGTCTAGCACGCCAGAGTTTTTGCCCGTACCGCGGCGCCAGGACACAGTCCCCCGGGACGATTACCAAGCTGTTTCTTCCTCCCACGCGCCGCCTGCTTCGACATCTGAAGAGTGGCACGCGCCTCCCTGCACGTGGTACTTCTGGCGTGTCCCAAGCACTTGGGCCGTCTGCAACACTGTGTATCTCTGTCCAGACGCTCAGACACAGGAGTTAAATATTCTGCTGGCCACAAAGCGGTCTCGCGCTTTTCATACGGTACGCCAAGTCACTTGTCGGCAGTTGAGGGATGAACAGTTTTCAAGCTACACAAGTCAAAAAAAGGTTTCGCATCACGCCTGTTCTTAGAACTCTGGGCGACAAACGTTGACTGTGGATACTGTATCACAGACACAGTCCCTTTAACTGTTCAGAGATGCCACTCAACCCGCGCAAATATGTAAACAATCATGCATGAGCAGCGCCTATTACACGGACAGGGTCCTACAGCCGATCAGTTCCAGCAACACCGACTCAAAGGAAAGCCTCGGCGCTTGTTGGTTACGTCACGTCAGCTAGGCACGGCGAACGCCAGGTCTGTTACAGGCAGAAACGCCTGGGCGTGCTTATCACTATAAATCTCTTATTTTTGGACAAATTGTTTGGTATTGTTTTGGATTCTGCAGTTTTATTTAGATGAAAGATTTTCTTACTATTGTAAACCTACAAATGAAGATCATAGTTATGTATTACTGAATCCTGTCGAAACAAACGTAGATCAATATGAGAAGATGCTTTGCCCCATTGCAAGCTTCGGAAATTTTACGTTCAAGTAACTATATTTACTTGATCCATTTTGCTATCGAAACTTACCCCAACCCCCTTACAATTAACTCGTTTCTTCTATTTATTTACTTCTTTTCGTTTGACATCTTCACCGGAAATGTGAACTAATTTACATGCTTAAATGTCCAACGCCATCTCTGTTCCACCAGGTGCCTATCATTAAGTTATGTGGTTGCGCGCAGGTCTTTGTTTGGGGAGCCGCTGCTTTGTTTGGGCTCGAAGATTCTTTTCATTTCCTTATGTCACAAGTGTCGCGTCCTAGCACAGCCAAACTATACGAGAATGAAGTAAGTGCGAACTGCGTAGCGTAATCGGAACGTTAACGACAATGGGTTAGTTATAAATTGCTGACAGCCTTTGTATCAGAGATGAGAGGGAGAGAATCTCCTTGGAAATAAGTTCCATGGAAATAGGTTACAGAATTGCAATAGGCAGAAAATATTAGTTAGTTTCTATCAAGTTTATTCTCACATATACTTATATGAAGTGTTGGACCATAAACCCCTTAGTAAGATTCGGTCTATTTATTCGGACTTGCTACTTCAAAGCTAATTGCCGGTACATATAAGAACCAAGTACAAAGCAACCACTTGTTCTTGGTTGGCACTGAAATCTCTCTAAGTAATTGAGACAAAGACTGACAGCCTCTGTTCAACGCTATTCCAATGAAACTCTAAAAATCCTGCTTGACCTGCAGTTCCTGAGTGTCCACCAGAGTCTGTCACCGTCTCCTCGTAGTTGAAGTCTTTATCAGCTGTATCGGCTGCTATGGGCCTACTCTGCCCCGCTGGCGTCTCGCTGCAGAATCTCCAAACTGCCGGCACTGGCTATGAATCTGCATCTGAATCTCTGCCCCTGGCTATTCCGCTGCCAGGCCTTTTATTTCGTTTCTCATGTACTTGGGTGCATACGAGTTAATTTGTTTCACACGACCCTTTCATTTCTAAGTGATCGGATTGCACAACAATGCCTATGGTTCCACATGACACTTTCGTTTCTAATTGGTCGGCTTGCGCAACAATGTCTTCGGTCCGCACGACACTTTCGTTTCTAGCTGCACACAACTTAATTTGGTTCCACACGAGTCTTTTCCGCACGTGACTAAGAGTCTCAAAAATGGTTCAAATGGCTCTGAGCGCTATGGGACTTAACATCTGAGGCCATCAGTCCCCTAGCATATAGAACTACTTAAACCTAACTAACCTAAGGGCATCACACACACCCATGCCCAAAGCAGGATTCGAACCTGCGACCGTAGCGGTCGCGCGGTTCGAGTGACTGACACTCTCCCTTGCTGTATTATCGTCCTGGTGTTTGCATCTTCCATTGAGCAAGTTTGATTCATGCTGCTTCCTCTGGCAGGAAGTCAAACACTTAAGTTATTTGATCAACAAGCCATACTTGGCAGCCCCCGCTGCTTAGTTTGTCCCTGTGTCCTGGTGGACTATTTCTTAATGTCGGCTGGCTGCTGCCTATGGAGCCTGGACTCTTATTACGGTCACAAAAGCAAGAATAAAAATTAAAATTGTTACGGTCACAACACCAGAAACAGTACAGGACAGCAAGGGTTGGTGTTGTTTACGAGAGAATTCATAACGAGCAGTCAGAGACGCACGTAAGGCTACCAGCTCAATTTTGTGATTTTGCCTTACAGCATGTGGTACACATATACCGTATTGGTGAACCTTCCATGCTGTACGAAAAAGTCACACGACGGTGCGATCACCACAGTTCATCACATTTTTCAATTCGAGTACCTACGTTACTTGGCAGTGAAGAGTAACGCAAAACTGTCTTTCGTGCTTAACTTTTCAACAGCAGTGTAGTTGCAGGAACAGCACGTGTCAGACAGTGCCCTCAGAAAAACAACAGCAGTTCTATTTTAAAAGAACGCAAGCCTCTGACGAAAAAAGAACCCTCTATGCAGGACTGTAAGCAATGCAATCGCACTGCCGGTCCGTACCATTACGACATGGTTCGGCTATTCGCTCGTACGTCTGTCCCGCTAAGCCGAGAACTTTTTGCTGTTGCCACGCCTGATATCAGTATGCAAGCCGCTAACGGAAACGGCGCGCGATCCATTCCCAGTCGCTGCGATGCGATACGCCGGCAGCCGCCGAGCGAGATAACCCCCGTCCGAGCGAGCCTTTGTATTTTTCCCACCAAAAACGTCGCCGCATCTTCGAGCCGATGAAAACCTACCCCCCCCCCCTCCCCCCACCTCACCGCTCACTTATCGAGACGGCTTTTGAAATATATATACGATCGGCGCGCGAGGAGGCAGTCAGTCGCTTTTTCAATTTCTTTGTCCCGCTGGAAATGTAAATCGCTCGCGAATCCTCCCTGCTGCGCCGCACCCGTTGTTTTTGCCGCCATAACTCCGCGTGGGTCGCATTGTCCTGCCACGTCACGGCAGCTAGCTAGGCGTCCTTCTTCTTTGTCCCGGAGGATCGCAGCATCCCTCTGCCGCGACGCCAGAGCTCTTGTTTGATGTACTGGGCCGGTTATGCGCGCTGATTTAGCCACACACACACACACACACACACACACACACACACGGCACATCCAGCTTTGTTTTATTAATACTCGCCGCCTTCGCTGATCGGCGTGCAATCTCGCCCCCGAATCGGTGGCCGCGCGGCGCGGCCTTTCGAAATATATCGGCGCGCGCGCGTCGTAACATGAGTTGAAAAATTTATTTAACAAGACGGACGGTTATAGGCGCCGGCAGCGTTATTGCTATTGTATCTCAGACGCGAGCGCGCATTTCCGAACACTGGCGTCTCCCTTCGCCGCCGACTGGGTTGTAATTTTTGTGTCGCTGCCGTCCCGCTTAAAAGTTGCCGTGTTAAAGATTTGAGTGCTGCGATGCGCTACGGCAGACCTGCAGTAACTCGTACGCTTGAAAACGCAACCGGTTTCCCCCTAAGTGCTTCGCGTCTGGTACAGCTTTGTGGAGGTGAGTTCGCACTTACCTCACACGCGTACGCAAACGCGATGGATGAGCGCCACTTGCGCAACACGTTAACTTCGTCATCCGTCTCAACTGCTGCACCTCGGAGTGCAGTTCACTGTCATCTCGACAGCATTGTAACATGGGAGTGGATATCCTTAAAGTGTAACTGAACGGTGAATCACCCATCGCAGTATGAAGCATTTACAAGGTGATTCAAATGGCTCTGAGCACTATGGGACGTAACATCTGAGGTCATCAGCCCCTAGACTGAGAACTACTTACATCTAACTAACCTAAGGACATCGCACACGTCCATGCCCGAGGCAAGATTCGATCCTGCGACCGTACCAGCAGCACGGTTCCGGACAGAAGCGCCTAGAACGGCTCGGGCAGAACGGCGAGCCGACAAGGTGAGATAGTCGTGTGTTGAAGATGAAGATATAACACATCCAAACAACCATGGTTAGTTCTAACCGTCTCCTACTCGTGTCCTGTTGTATTAAATCGCAATAGTGGAGGTTCGTCGGAACGAGTGACTGAACAAATGTAGGTTTCTCATCCTATGTAAATCGAGAGGCGCTCCCCATGGAAATTGCTACACCAGGAAGTAATGCAGATGACAAACGGGTATTCATTGGACAAATATATTATACTAGAACTGACATCTGATTACATTTTCACGCAATTTGGCTGCATAGGTCCTGAGAAATCAGTACCTAGAACAACCACCTTTGGCCGTAATAACGGCCTTGATACGCCTGGGCACTGAGTCACACAGAGCTTGGATGGCGTGTACAGGTACAGCTGCCCATGCAGCTTCAATACTATACCACAGTTCATCAAGTAGTGACTGGCGTATTGTGACGAGCCAGTTGCTCGGCCACCATTGACCAGACGTTTTCAATTGGTGAGAGGTCTGGAGAATGTGCTGGACAGGGCAGCAGTCGAACTTTTTCTGTATCCAGAAAGGCCTGTACAGGACCTGCAACATGCGGTCGTGCATTATCCTGCTGAAATGTAGGGTTTTGCAGGGATCGAATGAATGGTAGAACCACGGGTCGTAACACATCTGAAATGTAACGTCCACTGTTCAAAGTTCCATCAATGCGAACAAGAGGTAACAGAGACGTGTAACCAATGGCACCCTATACCATCACGCCGGGTGATACGCCAGTATGGCAATGACGAATACACGCTTCCAATGTGAGTTCACCGCGATGTCGCCAAACACGGATGCGACCATCATGATGCTGTAAACAGAACCTGGATTCATCCGAAAAAATCACGTTTCGACATTCGTGCACCTAGGTTCGTCGTTGGGTACACCATGTCAGGCGCTCCTGTGTGTGATACAGTGTCAAAGGTAACCGCAGCCACGTTCTTCGAGCTGATGGTCCATGCTGCTGCAAACGTCGTCAAACTGTTCCTGCATATGGTTATTGTCTTGCAAACGTCCCCATCTGTTGACTCAGGGATCGAGACGTGGCTGCACGATCCGTTACAGCCATGCGGATGTCAGTCATCTCGACTGCTAGTGATACTAGGCCGTTCGGATCCAGCACGGCATTCCGTATTACCCTCCTGAACGTACCAATTCCATATTCTGCTAACAGTCATTGGATCTCGACAAACGCGAGCAGAAATGTCGTTATACGATAAACCTCAATCGCGATAGGCTACAATCCGACGTCTATCAAAGTCGGAAACCTGATGTTACGCATTTCTCCTCCTTACACGAGGCTTCACAACAACGTTTCACCAGGCAATGCCGGTTAACTGCTGTTTGTGTATGAGAAATCGGTTGGAAGTTTTCCTTATGTCAGCACGTTGTAGGTGTCGCCACAGGCGCCAACCTTGTGTGGATGCTCTGAAAAAGTAATCATTTGCATATCACAGCATTTTCTTCCTGTCGATTAAATTTGGAGTCTGTAACAGGTCATTTTCGTGGTGTACCCATTTTAATGGCCAGTAGTGTAAGTAACATGCATCATAGGTTGTGGATGTATTTAAAATTGAATTAAAAGTATATTTTATGGAGGAAACAAGAGATGGCAATTTGGCTTAGATATGATGTGACAGTTCTTCCCCTTCTACCTTCTGCGTATATGGTTACACCTGTTACATATTTTGCCTTGGCAATGGTAATACTTGATTTAATGTACTGATTAGGTAGGCTATAATGTGTTTCCGAACTTGAGATAACATTGGAGATTGAGAGTTGATTTAAAATGTCATAGTCAGCTGCATCAGATACGAGAGTTCGGTAAAACTTCGAGCCAGTCACAAGTGATGCAGTGAAAGAAGAAGAAATGTCACTTCTTCAGATAGTGTTACATGCTACGAAATGGTATAAAAACAGCTACACAGAGAGCTACATTATCAGACTGATTCGATGTAATGTTGTAGAACCTCCGCTTACTTTTACTATGTTTGTATATTTATCTCATCTTCATTTCTGTGTGTGATACAGCACCCAATTCCGTGTTGGATTTCCTTTTGCCCGTCGTTGTGCAGCAAATCGATATGGCATGGACTCAATAAGTCGTTGGAAGTACGCTCCAAAAATATTGAGACTTGCCTAAATTTCCGTTCACCTCTTCGTAAGTTTTGTAAGGCTCTCCTACGTTTTCTGCTATTGCAAAAAATTCACCTTTACCGTACTGGGACGAAGCTAAATGGGGGCACTGCATGAGTACTGAATCAGATCTTTGACCCTGCGTTTAACTTATCTATGGTTGACTTACTGGTCAGTATGTTGTGCATCGCTGTGGCATTCTTATTTGAGTCACAGTAGCGAGTCGTTGAGCTTTTCAGAGCAACAGGACTCACTTGTGAATTGAGAGAAACTATGTGTAATGCATTAGTATGGAGATTAAAACTCATTTATAATAATTTCTTGTTCCTTATATTGATGGAGAAGATTTTGGAGGAATTTTAAAGGTGTGTTTGTAAAAATTTGTAATTGTTACAGTCTTCTAATATTATGTAATCTCTCTCAGAATAATACGAGTTTTATTTCTCAACAATTATTTCCTTTTGAGTAAAATCCATTTACATGATTCAAAGTAGTAAATATTTTGTCATCTGTGCATTTCACCATACGCCACACGAAGTCGCAGATTGTTTATGACAACAAAAAGAATTTAGAGTAGATTATTGATCTTCAGCTGCTACGTCAGTACTCCAGACACATTCTTGGCAGACTGCGTGTAGTCAAGGTTGTCAGGTGTCGTGCTAGCGAGCACACGAATTTTCACTAAAGGGCACTGGTAATTTCTAGTAGTTGATTTCGTCCGAGCAGACTAATCTGTTTTCGTGGATGTTCCAAGTGAAAAGCGGCACTTCATATCACTTATGTACTTCGGTACTGAGTTTTCGTTACACGATTTTCAGTGAGCACATAATTAGTTTATTTTTAGCATTTAATTAGATTCATTTTCCTTATTTCAGATTAGCATTTCACGAAGTTCGAACTTTTATTTCACGGCGTCGTTCGCATACGTAACACAGGGCCAACCAACAGTCAGTTCTGTTCATCAGTCTCACAAAGTATACAAACTACACGCTGCATGAGGATAAAATTTTTGGAATCTATATATTCAGTTTTCTCACATAGACTTTTTTTATTTTATTTATTTATTTATTTATTTTTATAGAAAGCCTACAACATTGCCAATGCAAGATTTTGCGCACGAAGTGACCTCTTGATTACGTCTCATGAATGGTTCAAATGGCTCTGAGCACTACTGGACTTAACTGCTGAGGTCATCAGTCCCCTAGAACTTACAACTACTTAAATCTAACTAAGCTAAGGATATCACACACATCCATGCCCGAGGCAGGATTCGAACCTGCGACCGTAGCAGTCGCGCGTTTCCGGACTGTAGCGCCTCGAACCGCTCGGCCGCCTCGGCCGGCGTCTCATAAATGTTCGATGCGATTTATGTCGAGAGACGTGGGTGGCCAAATTTTGATCTTCTAACCAATGGTGAACAACTGTGGCCCAGTGACTTGGTTCATTGTCATCCATAAAAATTCCATCGTTGTTTGGGAACATGAAGTCCATGGATGGCTGCAAATGGTCTCCAAATAGCCGACCATAACTTTTTCCAGTCAATTACTGGTTTACCTGAACCAGAATACGCAGTCCATTTCATGCAAAGAACAGTCCCCTTCAGTATGCAGCTACCACCAGCTTGCACAGTGCCTCGCTGACAACTTGTGTCCATGGCTTCGTTTGGTCTGCGCCACACTCGAGCCCCACCATCATCCCTTACCAACTGAAATCGAAATTCATCTGACCAGGCCGCGGTTTTCCAGTCATCAAAAGTCCAACAGGTGTGGTCCCCAACACAGGAGAGGCGCTGCAGGCGATGTCGTGCAGTTAGCAAAGGCCCTCGCGTAGGTCGCCTGCTGCCGCAGCCCATTAACGCCGAATTTCGTCGCACTGTCCTAACGGATAAGTTCGTCGTACGTCCCACACTGGTACCTGTAGCTGTTTCAGGCAGTGTTGCTTGTCTGTCAGCACCGACAACTCTACGCAAACACCGCTGCTCTCGGTCGTTAAGTGAAGGTCGTCGGCCACTGTGGTGAGATAATGCCTCGAGTGTGATATTATTGACACTCTTTCGACAGTGAGGACCTCAGAATATAGAATTCGCTAAGGGTTTCCGAAATGGAATGTTCCATACCTATAGCTCCAGTGTCCACTCGGTGTTCAAAGTGGGGAAACCTTTTCCCGTGAATCACCTAAGTACAAAGGACTGTTCCGCCAATGCACGGCCGTTTTATAGCTTGTGCACGCGGTACTTCCTGCATCTCTATGCGGGCCTATCGCTACCACGTGACTCTCGTCACCTGAGTACAGACCAGCTTTATCTTTCGTGACGACTTACTGCTGCCGTCCTACCACGTCAGAGGTTGAAGAACAGGGATTCCGCAGTGCTGTCTACGGCCGCAGTCCGTGGCGCGGTCCGCTGACCTCTGGCCCTCCAGCGCCCTTACAGCCCCGCGCCGCCATATTTCCGCGCCGAGCGTCCTCCTGGTGACGTAGTGCGACGCCTGGCGCCGACGCGGGTCCTGATTTACCTGGCGGCGCTCCTAAATCTGTCCGCGCGTGACGCACGGGCCGCGCTTTTCAAGAGCTCCCGCCGTCGGGCCGAAAATTCCTGCCGGCGACAAGTGCTCGACGCCCGGCGGGGAAAAGACCGCACAGTGGTCTCTCTGGCTCGGGATCGGATGTCGGAAAACACCTGTGACGGGTTAGAGACAGCCGCTGTGTTGGGCTGAGGACGCTCCTCTCTGCAGAGCATATGGAACACTTACAGCTCTCACGCGGTTGAGATGGCGTCACAACGTGTACTGGTCATTGGCGTGACAACCAAGAACAGGGTAGGTGAGACGTGTGGCGTCAGTTGCATTCGAACGTGGTGGGATCGTTGTCACCTTCACACGGGAACAGTCGAAGTCACAGACACACCTCGAACGAGCAACGAAACGTAATGGTTATGACACTAGACACGTTTTCGGAGGAAAATGGGTTCATATACCCATCTGCCCCTCCTGAATTTGGAGCTCTGTCTCTTCCGTGTCATCGTTTCAACATCTTACACGTCATCTTGTGGTCTAACACATTACTCCTTCGTATCACCGAGACTTCCAAACGGCATGTGACTCAGTATCGTTCCAAAGCTTCATCTATATCTACATCAGTACTCCACAAACCACTATATGGTGCATGACGGAGAGAACCTTATACCACTACAAGTCCTTCCCTTTCCTGTTCCCCCCCACAAATGTAGAGACGGAAAAACGACTCTAGTACGTGGTGCATGGTGGAGAGAATCTTATACCACTACAATTCCTTCTCTTTACTGTTCCACCAACAACTGACAGGGGGAAAAACGACTGTCCTTATGCCTTCGTACTACCTCTTATTTATTTGCTCTTGTTTCTGCAGTCCTTATAGGAGATGTATATACAACCGTTCTGCAGTCATTCGCAAGTGCCGGTTCTCTGAACTCCGTCAACAGTGTTTCGCGAAATGAACGTCTTCTACCCGCAGGGATTACTATTTGAATTCGTGAGGCATCTCTCCAATACTCGCCTGTTGATAGACCGTACCTACAACAAACCCAACAGCATGCCTCCTAACTGCTTCGACGTCTTCCTTTAACCCCACCTGCTTTCGGGATCTCAAGCACTCTATCTGTTCTCAAGAATCGATCGTACACGTGTTCCGTACGCAGTCTCGTATACAGATGAGCTACACTTTGCTAGAGTTCTTTCAACAAAGTGCGATCGACCTGTCTTCTTCCCCTGTATCGACCGTTACATGTTCGTTCCATGTCACGTCGCTTTGCAGTGTTACGCTTCGACATTTAATCCAAGTAACTTTGACAAACACATACTGTATTCCAACATTACCGTATTGTTTTCCGTGCTCATCATCATTGATTTATTGGCTAAAGTACCATCTGCGGTAACAAATGAAGTTTACCACTGTATTCAACACTTATGACTCAGCGGTACGCAGCATGTTCTGGATGCAGAGTCGTTGACAGATGTAGAAATATCTTCAGGGGTATCCCAGGAGTTCTAGGCGCTTCAGTCCGGAATAACGGGGCTGCTACGGTCACAGGTTGGAATACTGCCTCGGGCATGGATGTGTGTGACGGCCTTAGATTAGTTAGGTTTAAGTAGGTCTAAGTCCCAGGGGACTGATGGCCTCAGATGTCAAGTCCATAGTGCTCAGAGCCATTTGAACCATTTTTGATATCCCAGGGCAGTGTTGTAAATATAACGATCTGGCAGCACGATCGTTCTGTAGGCTGTTGTAAATGTGAGTTATTTAAACTTTCTCAACAGTGTTTCACGAAAGGAACATCTCCTTACCTCAACGGATTCGCATTTGTGTTGAATGTCTGGCAGACAATTGTAACATGGTTGTAATTCCCGCTTCGCCTGTCATATACTGTTTGTAAAGCCCCAGTCAGACTGCAACCACGGCTTTTATCAATGATCCGAGTAACATAATGCGCAGACAGCCGCCACTCACACTATTTCTATCAATATTGACGCAGCTCTTCAGTGACGTGTTTACTCCTAACCTGTTTCTCTTCCGTAACATCACTTCGAATCTTGTAAGTACGTGACGGCAGGTTTATTCTAAATACTTTTGTTCCATTATTACGTTTTTCCTAGCACGTTGTATTATATTTTTGTAGATACTTGACAGTGGTATGTAAGTGGTAATCTACGTATGACAAACAGAGTCGGAAGTACAAAATGACGTACGAAACAACAATAATAATTACCTTCTCAGAAAGCTACCTACAGCAGATGTTTCGGAAACTACTTCATGATGAAACTATATTAGATTTTACGACAGCAATAAAACCCGATTTGAGTGAGGACGTCCACATCGAAAAGGATATCACTGATCAAGAGGTACTTGTAGCCATTATGATACCACAGCAGAAAAGGCATCTAAAATAATTAGCAACATTTACATGTTCAGTAAATTAGGTAAAAACACTGTTGTTGCTGTTGTTGTTGTTGTTGTTGTTGTTGTTGTTATTACGATCTTCATTCCGTAGACTGGTCTGTCGCAGCACTCCATGCTACATTATCTTCTGCAAGCCTTTTCATCTCCAAGTAACTACTGCACCCTACAGCCTTTTCACTTTGCTTACTGTATTTATCTCTTGGTCTCTCTCTATGATTCCCCCCGATTCCTCCGACTCCACCTCCCCCCCCTTGATATCTCTGAATGCACCCTATCTACCGATCCCTTCTTCTAGTCATAGCCGCGTGGTCTAACGCTCTGCTTCCCGAGCGGGAAGGCGTGCCGGTCCCCGGCACGAATCCGCCCGGCGGATTAGTATCGAGGTCCGGCGTGCCGGCCAGCCTGTGGATGGTTTTCAGGCGGTTTTCCATCCGCCTCGGCGAATGCAGGCTGGTTCTCTTTATTCCGCCTCAGTTACACTATGTCGGCGATTGCTACGCAAACACTATCTCCACATCTCCACGTACACGTAAATCATAATTACTCTACCACGCAAACATTTGTGGTACACTCGTCTGGTATGAGACGTTCCGGTGGGGGAGGGGGGGGGGGAGGGGCGAACCGCAGAATAACCCTGGGTTCGGTATGGGGCGGCGGTAGGGTGGGTGGACTGCTGTGTTGTTGCGAACCACTGAGGGCTACGGGGGGACGAAGCCTCTCCGTCCTTTCCAGGTCCCCGGTTCAATACATGCATACACACACCACCTCATTACTTACATGATCTACCCAACTAATTTTGAGCATTATTCTGCAGAACCACTTCTTGTCTAAGCTGTTTATCGTCCATGTTGGACTGTCATACATATCTACATTCCCCATAAATAATTTCGGAGAAGACTTCGTGACGAATCTATAAACGCTTTACTTGCCATTGCCCGTCTACATTTTGTGTCCTCTGTACTTCGGCCAACATCAGTTTTTTGCTGCCCAAGTATAAAAATACATTGACGACTTTAAGTGTCTCTTTTCCTATTCTAATTCCCTCAGCATCACTTGATTTAATTCGACTACTATCGATTGTCCTTGTTTTGATTTGGTTGATGATCATGTATCCTTCTTTCAAGAGACTGTGCATTCCGATCAGCTGCCCTTCGAAGTCCTTTGCTGTCTCTGACAGAACGTCATCCGTAAACCACCAAGCTCTTATTTCTTCATTTAGTTCCTACTGCAGATTTTTCTTTGTTTTCCTTTACTGCTTGCTCAATGTACAATTAAAACATCGGGGCTAGGCTACACTAGGACTGTTGATAAAATATCGATAAATCGTTATATCTTTCCAAAAAATTATATATAATTCAGCTAATCCTCTTCACTGATATATCTATATCGAAGCGGTAAAATGAATTCCCATTATTTTTATTTTATATTATATTTCCTCCGCAATTTTCGAGAACTATTTGAAGCTGTCCTTTTGAAATTATAGTAGAAGATAATTGTACTTTCCATGTGAAGCGGTCATACTACTTTTTGAGCTTTCATCACTTCTAGTCTTTCTCTTTGACTGCGTGAAGCAAGTATTAACGGCATAAAGAAGACGTCGGATTGGCCTGGAGGGTGGCGGTGTGTATGGTATAACAAGACACGCGACGTAAAGAAATAGCTCGCCATTTGTGTTAAAAAAAAAGTTAACCCAACTAGTGTGCTATTTCCTTACATCGGCGTTCTTCAGAAACAGTTGCTGGAACTGACAAACAAATATCTAAGTGTCAAGACTGGCCTTTTCGGAGGACGCAGACGTGTGAGGGTATATGCTTACGTAATCGGCGCTACCAACGGAAACTGCAACGTCTGACTTCACCAGGCAATTTTGACACTGTAGTTGCTAGGTCGCTGGCGTTTGCAGAAACGAAAAAAGAGGGAAGTGGAAATGAAATGTGGCAGACAAATCCGATATGTGACGAAACCGAGCGACGGTGCCACCGGACACCTTTTGTTACATGCAGTTACCATTATTAGCAAAGTGGTTATCGCCAAGTGTGAATGTGCGTCGTTTTCCTTTCAATCCTTGATCAAAGGGGGATAGGCAGGCTTCTGGTTTGCTGAATAGCTAATATTAAACCAATACTTAAATTGCCGCTCTAAAACTAGCAGTATATTTACAATGTGCAGCTGATGTGTTTTTAAACGGTACGTCGATATATTTCCGTCGATATATGGATAATTTTTTTGATATATCGAGGGCCGGTAACGATATTTTTTCATACAGCGATATATCGGATATTCGATAATTTAAAAAATATAGACAGTCCTAGCTACAACTCTGTCTCCTTCCCCACTAAGCCAAGGATTTTCTTTCATATACCTGAACTCTTATGGCGGCCTTCTGGTTTCTCACAAGTCGTAAATAGCCTTTCGCTGCCTCATTTTTTCACTGTTAGTTTCAGCATTTGCAAGAACGCATTCCTGTCACCATTATCAAGTCTACAAATGGTATGATCGTAGGTTTGCCTCTTCGTAACGTATCTTCTGAGAGATTTAAGTCAGTATTTCCTCACGTGTTCCTACATTTTTGCAAACTTCAAACAGATCTTCCCAGTGGCCAGCTTCTTCAAATGTTCAAATGTGAGTGAAATCTTATGGGACTTAACTGCTAAGGTCATCAGTCCCGAAGCTTACACACTACTTGAGCTAAATTACCCTAAGGACAAACACACACACCCATGCCCGAGGGAGGACTCGAACCTCCGCCGGGACCAGTCGCACAGTCCATGACTGCAGCGCCCAAGACCGCTCGGTTAATTACGCGCGGCCCAGCTTCTTCAAATTTTTCGATTGTTCTCTAAGGAATTTGTGTTAGTTTTCTGCAGCCTCGACTTACTGAATTGGTAGTTGGGTAATATTCACACCTGTGAGACTATGGCTGCTTTGGATTTGGACTTACTACATTCTCCTTGAAGTCAGGGGGGGGGGGGGTATTTCGCCTGTCTCGTAAATCCTGCACGCCAGATGGAATAGTTTTGTCGTGGCTGGCTCTGTCAGTATATGAGCAGTTCTGACAGAATGTCGTCTATTCTGTTTCACGTAATGTGTGATGCAATCGCATGTTTCAGTAAGCAATGTTTTCCTGATGTTTCTTCCATTATCCCCTTTCGTCACACGACCGCACAAATGCAAGTACACACACACACACACACACACACACACACAGAGAGAGAGAGAGAGAATCTTCAAGATATCGTAAGAACGCCGATGAACCTTCGACGTCTGCGGCGGCCGCCGGGGAACAAAAGGGCCGCTGGAAAGCTAAAAGGGAAGGGACGAGTGAGAAAAATAAGAGAGTTAGGAGTGGCGCTTTAAATAAGCGCTGTAGGAATTGTACATGAAATAGCAACCGGCAGGTAGGCGCCTATTCAGAAGTCAGAGCCTCTGCCGGCTGACGCTTATTGAAACATTTATCGAGCCGCGCTTTCAGGGAGGCCCTGTCCCCCGCCCCCCTTCCTACTTCCAGGGCTTTTCCAGCTCCGCCGCATCGACAGCGACAGGTGGAAAAAAAGCCTCGCCGCGGTGCAGCCCGGCCCAGCTCACCGCCGCCGAGGATGCATTAAACATGGCGGCGGCCGCGCATGCGCGATAACAGCCCCGCTGGCTGCGGATCCTCTTTCAGCCTCAGGATTCTCCCCTCCCCTCCCCCCCCTTCCCAACGCATCCTCTGACGTCCCGGCGGCTGTTCATGAGCCGCAGAAAGCCGCTTTGTTTCAGGGCTCAGCGCCTCCACCTTCACTCGGCTCCCCATTCTCATGTCCCTCTTCCTCAACAGCAGTCACATGGCATCTGCACAGAAACAGCGGTCCTAGGGGAGGATTGCTGGCGATGGATTTACTGCCGAAGGAATTCACTATTGTTCTTCCACGCACGTAAGGACAGAATCCGCAAAGACCTGAAAAAGACGGAAATTTTTCTAGGCAGAAAAACGGGCGAGGTAAAGACCCGTCACAAAATATCTTTTTATGATGCCGATGGGAGGATGTAGCCTGTTTTGGCTACTCACCGACTACATCTCTTAGCAGCCTCACAAGAAGTTACGTGAAACGTTGTAATATTATTGGGATTTCCGTCGTATGAAAGCTGTGAGTACCCTTGGAAAGGCATTCACCTATCTGCATATTAAATGATCAACTTATGAGATGAGACCTATTCTTTGAAAGACATTTGTTTTATATAATTTACGTAACTGTAAAGATGCGCATCTAGCGCGGACGCTAATACATCGATTGCGCAGTCAAAGAAACATTTTAACAGAAGCTGAACTGAACGTTCCCCTTCGATCTAAATAAAAGATGACAGTAACAACTTTTGTAGATCTTCAGATTTTATCGTACTTCTGCTTGTAATGTGAAAGCGTAAAGAAGGTCGTCTTTAAGCCATGAAAGTGAGCGGTCTTGCCGGCGTGCAGACAACAGTTATTAATTAATAAAATTCGAGTAATTTCTGTTCGATACCGTAAACCGGCAAGTTATTGATATGAAGGTGTTGAACGGTGAAAGAATTTTCTTTGAGGAAGGAGAAAAGTAATGGCTGTAATTTGTGTCAAAAACGTGAACCAAGGACAGGCTGAAATCTGAACGCACAATACAGTTAGAAAAATACTTATGTAAGTGATACTGTTTACAAATAAGCCCTAATTGCTTGTGAGAATTGTTTGAATGTATTTAGTGTTTACGAGATATTTTATTCTACTCTTTTAGTATATTTTATTTACCTCCATGTCACATTATTTTTATAAATGTGAAACAGCCTTTACTACAGCAGAGAATACTGCAGCATCCTGGTCGTAGACAGAATGCCGCTCCTTGTCTTCTGTACAACTCATAGCTGCCCCATTTATTAATGATTTCATTTGCTAATGCAATTTTTTTATTCTTCATTGTTAAAGGTCCCTTAGGTGATTATAAATTTCATACTGATTAGGTAAAGAAATCAAGGTTGTTCTTTTCCAAATAATAGAAGCCTTTGTGTAAGACGTCTTCGACCGCTTTCGTGTTCCTTCTGCAAAAGCTGTGCCAAACTGGGAACACAACATTCTAGTATGAAACACTATATATATATAATCAGATTAAAACTGAAGAAAATGCAAATATATTTAACTAATTTTTTTTGCTTTTATCATACTAGAACGTCGCAAAAGTGACATAGCAGTATTTGTAAGAACTTTACTCCCTTTGTACAGCTAACTCTGCATTTATTATGTCTCTCGACCATTTACACAGATTTACTCTCGTTTCCAACCTTTATTCCATCTACAGAATCCGATCCTGCACTCAGATCCCGTTGCACTCCACCCCACTTCTCCCTTAACTCAGGACGTTCACCTTTATCTACGCGCATTGAGCGAATGCATGTTTCCATATTCCGATAGGGAAGGTATTGTTTACTTGCGAACACAGTCGTTAGTGGCATCTATACGTTTTCATTACTTGAATGCCATATTGAAGATGGATATCATCTACATTGCGAATACCAATAAGCAGCGTCGACTGGTGACGCCACAGAATAAGCACCGTACAATCTGCTTCATTAAACTCAGAAAAACTGGTTGATGGATGATGAAAGATCTTGTGCCACATAAACAGTATGACGTATAGCTGTAGTAATTTAGTGCAATTAAATCAGGCAATGCTCAGGGATAGAGTTTAGAAAAATGGGATACTAAATGCAATAGTAAGATTTTTCCTATTTCACAGAAAAATAAGAGACGATGACAAAAGTTGAGATGATATTTAATAGTGGAAATCAGTATAAAGGCACGGATAATTGGGGGGAAAATAAATAATGTCGGTTACATTAGTAGCGCACAATGTACATTTAATAGTGTGAAATCCAGTATACCGACAAATGTAGCAAAAAAATATCGCATTTGATGTCAGCAGTACAGTATGCAAAAGACATCAACGATTCAGGTGGTAGAGGGTGGAACTCAGTATGAAGGCCGAGCGGTTCTAGCCGCTACAGTATGCAACTGCGCGACCGCTACGGTCGCAGGTTCGAATCCTGCCTCGGGCATGGATGTGTGTGATGTCCTTAGGTTAGTTAGGTTTAAGTAGTTCTAAGTTCTAGGGTACTGATGACCTCAGATGTCAAGTCCCATAGTGCTCAGAGCAATTTGAACCATTTGAATCGGTATGAAGGCAGTCGGCTATGTGGTGTGTTGGTGTATGCGTACGAGCCTACACTGCGGATATGGAGCAGAGGCCGTTAGTGACAGTGAATATTGTGTACATAAATGACGATTGTGACAATGTCACGCGATAAACAGTTATCAGGTGATGAAACAGCGAAAATCCGTACGTACGAGGAAATGTGGCTCTCTTAATCCTCAAATTGCCAAGAAGATGAACTGTTCAGGCACAGTGATCGATAATCTCATTAGAGTGGACGCAGGGTGCGGACAGAACAGACAGATAATGTTCAAATGTGTGTGAATTCCGAAGGGACCAAACTGCGGAGGTAATCGGTCCCTAGACTTATACACTACTTTAAGCTAACTTAAAATGACTTACGCTAAGGACAACGCACACACCCATGCCCTAGGGAGGACCTGAACCTCCGGCGGGAACGGCTGCGCAGTCCGTGACATAGCTCCTCAAACCGTGCGGCAAAACGGAAAGTATGGGCATAGTAGAAAATCATCTGAGGCATAGAAAGGGTTACCTTTCATACAAAGCAAGGGTAACAAACCGTTATTCTTCCCAAATTATTGCTGATTTAATCCCGCCAGTAACTCCCACACTTGTACAACAAATTTTGTTTCATGACAAACACCTTTCAGTCAAGAAACAATTGCAGATTTCGCATTAATACACAAACATTAACAGGCTAGATTGGAGTTTGTTGAAAAACATTGGTTATGGATTTCAGAATAGGATACACAGATCTTCAGTGACGAGAACTTTAATTTAGATGGGCCTGATGGATTTCAATATTACTGGCATAGTCTCAGAACAGTGGACAAATTTTAGTGGTGGAAGTATGATTTGGGCAGCGTTCTGCAGTCAAGGTAAATGTGGCATCATGTGGCTGAACACTACAACATACTCTGTGAACACCGATATGCTAGAAGCAGAGTTGATTAGAATGGGGACGAAAGTCTAATGTTTCAGCGAGATGATGCATCTGTGTATGGTTCTCCTAGAACCAAACCGTTTTTTGAAAATAAAGATTATCGATGCCTTGCTCTGGCCTCCACGTAGCGCGGATTTTTGAACCCCTGTGCTAAGCCGTTGGGGAATACTTGCAAGGCGTGTTTATCGCAATGGAAGGCGGTCTAAGGTCGTACGTGAGCTGGAAAGAGCGATACGAGAACAGTGCGCCACAATTTCACTGCAAGAACTACAAACCCTAACAAAATCAGTGCCGAAGAGAATTTTTCAGATAATTAAGAAGAACGGAGACTGGACAATGCAGTAACACAACGAGACAGTGAGTGCCTTTATACCTGTTGCTATCCAGGAAATGCAAACAGCGTATTTTGTTACTCGTGTTATGAAAGAAACTTTGTAATAGCATCATGTCTATAAGTGTCTTACGTATATGTATTATGTTTATAGTAAAGTCGATATATGTATGCTTCAGACATTGTATTGTTACTTTCGTAGAACCCTGCCTTTATACTGATTGGCTCAAATGGCTCTGAGCACTACGGGACTTAACATCTGAGGTCATCAGTCTCCTAGAACTTAGAACTACTGAAACCTAACTAACCTAAGGACATCACACACATCGATGCCCGAGGCAGGATTGGAACCTGTGACCGTAGCGGTCGCGCGGTTCCAGACTGTAGCGCCTAGAACCGCTCGGCCACCCCGGCCTGCCCTTTATACTTATTTCCACTACTGTATATTCATCAAAAAAGTCCAATACAAGAAAAAAAGTCCAGTAAACATGAACTCTAAAATGCGTACGTAAAGAACTATGAGGCATGCTGTTTCGTCATGTCTACTGTAAACCGCATCTCTTCTACTGAACATGGCTTTGAAAAGAACAGAGCTGCATGAAAATGCAACTAATTGTTGAATGGCCGTCGATTTTTTGGACTCGCAGGTATGGTCCATTGATTGCTGAAAGAGCCATGCTAGCTTCGGACACTTTAAAGGTCATCTAACTGCTGAAGTAGAAGATAGACTTGCTGCCAGAGAAGACAGACATTGTCGTAATACCCGGACGAATGACTACAAAACTACAGGTGCTGGATGTGGACATGTAGAAGCCGTTCAAGGGTAATCTCACAGAAATGAGTTCAGATTGGCCCCTGGAAGAAGACCGTGCCCTTACACCGTCTGGTAACGTTAAGAAGCGATCAGTCACCCTTCTGTGCGAGTGGATTCTTGCTTCGTGGTTCTCCATATCATCATCAGGAGTCTACCATCAAGGTGTTCAAGGATTGTCTTGATTGTAGCAAAGATAAACGAGGAAATGGGAATACCAAAGACCCATGTGGGGGGCAAAAAAGAACAACAGGGCTCAAGTGGACTGCCTAGCCTTTGGAGACGACATAGCAACAGCGAGACGGAAGAAGACGCAATCACAACTCGACAGCTTAAGTAAGGTAGCCAGAAAGGTGGGACTGAGGATTGCCTATAACAAGACAAAGACATTAAACACCACTGCAGACTGGGAAACACCGAAAGGCACTGTGCAAATGGTGGACAAATTTAAATACCTGGGAGAATTTATAACAGGAAGGAACAGGAGCAAGGAGGGAATAACAGGGAGGATGAAAATGATGAGGTCAGCCTTCTGCATGAGGAGAGAGATATACAATAAAAAGAATATATCCACAGAGGCAAAGATAAGCCACTACAAGGCAACGGTGAGGAATGCAGTATTATATGCTGCTGAGACGATGACACTAGGAAGAAATGAGGCAGAACAGCTAGAGAAAGAAGAGAGAAAAATACTGAAAAAAATTCTAGGTCACAAAAGAGGTGGAGAGAGGTGGATGCGAAGATCTAGGGAAGAAATGTACCGGAACATGAGAACAATATTCGGGGAAATCAGACTCAAAAGGGCAAGGTTTGCTGGGCATGAAGTTAGGATGAGTGTGGACAGAATGACGAAGAGAGTGTGGGAAACAACAGGGAGGACAAGGGGAAAGACAGGAACCAAGTGGGTAGTTGAACTTCGGAAGAACTG
Source organism: Schistocerca cancellata (assembly GCF_023864275.1). Lineage (NCBI taxonomy): Eukaryota > Metazoa > Arthropoda > Insecta > Orthoptera > Acrididae > Schistocerca > Schistocerca cancellata. The sequence continues at coordinate 88,044,988 of NC_064637.1, read as the reverse complement.
ATTGGAATTGGGGATCAGGGTCGAAGGAAAGGAAAATTGGAGGAACAAATACAGGGTGTCCGAAAAGTTTTCCCTGATTACATAAATTGATAACTCTGGATACAGATATGAGACTTGTGTCGAATTGTTTACAACTATCAAAGTTTTTTCCTGTCTTAGGTTCGCAGTACGTAAGTAGTGGATGAGGTGCAGTGCACCAGAGGCAGTCCAAAGGTGAATGTTTGGTGCGCGCTATTGCACGATCGAATTATCGGGCCATTCTTCTTCGCTGAGGCTACCGTCACATCTGCAGTGTATCTGGACATGTTGCAACTGTATGCTGTTCCCCAGCTGCTGCAGTATCACCCCGATGCCATGTTTCAGCAAGACGGTGCACCGCCTCATTGGGGTTTGGACGTCCGTGCCTATCTAGATATGACCTTTCCTGGGCGATGGATTGGTCGTGATGGGCCAACGGTTTGGCCTCCACGCTCTCCTGACATAACCCCATTAGACTTCTTTTAATGGGGTTATGTCAAGGACGAGGTCTACCGAACACGTGTGCCAGATCTCGAAACCGTGCGGCAACGGATAACCACAGTCGTTGAATCGATCCCTCCAGTGATGTTGGCTAATGTGTGGACGGAAACTGAATATCGCGTAGATGTGCTACGTACTACCAAGGGTGCTCATGTGGAAGTTTACTGATGTGTGAAAAAAACTTTGATAGTTTGTAAACAATTAGACACCAGTTTCATATTTGTATCTTACTTCTAGCCTGAGTTATCGATTTATATAATCAGGGAAAGACTTTTCGGACACCCTGTATACACCGACCAATATGCCGGAGATCGATGAGAGAGAAGAACACAGGAAAAGATTAGAGTGTCACCAGTGTAGTCGACAGGAGAAGATAGAAGATCTCGGAAGAAGAGCGGGAGAGAAGAAAGAACGAAGAGGTTCTGGGAGAAGAAGAGGAAAATGCGGTCCACGAAGGGGCTACCTGTGGTCCTACAGAGGCCGTAACGCAAGAAGAAGAAGAAGAAGAAGAAGAAGAAAGATGCCGCATTGTGGGACAGTGGTGACAGTGATAAGTGATGAAGTGAATACCGTTACTCATAGTGATGACTGTCAATAAGATAAAATAAGTACCGGTATGTTATGTGGTCATGTGACATCATTTCTCAGACAAATATTTATGGTACACACCTACGTCTTACATTTGAGTACAAGCAAATTTCGGGAAAATTTTCTCCTTTCAGTCAGTGTGCGGCTTACTTTCGGCAATTTTCTTTGTTTTTTTTTTGTTTTTTTTTTATTTCTTCCTCGAAATCTAGGGGTGCCGCTTATATGAGGCAGCGGCTTGTTATCGGGCCAATACAGTCCTTTGTAGTCTCTGCCAGCTCCTTCAATTCGTGCTCTACCCTTTGAGTCCCCGTGATACCTGCACAATATCAGAAATTTTGTCGATAGATTCCGGACTCATCCTCCATGAACGTCAAGACACTTTACAGTACGTAGCTCATCACCTGCTGAAGCCGGCGTCCGATTTGTAATCTTCGCCAGGGGCAGACAATTCCGGAGGAGGAGTACTTTGTGGAAACTGCTATTTTCCCGTCGGTTAAACCGCACCTGCTGCCGAGCTTTAGTCTAGACCCTAGGGAAGCGAGATATCTGAGTGATAAGGGAGCAAGCAAGCCTCGGCTAGCAGTCGACGCCTGCGTCTCGGCGCCTCTGCCCGCAGCGCAGCGCGCGCTGACGTCACGGGCAGCAGGTGGGCGGCCTGCGGCGAGGGCGACACGCGCTCCTGGCGCCACGTGTGGACCACGGCACGTCGCAGCTGCGCGAGTGCGTGCTGCTGCGTGCTGCGTGCCGCAACTGCGCCGCTACGTGGCCGCGGCCGCTCCTCTCGCACCAGGGGCGTCACTGACGTACCCACCTGCCACCGAGACGCCGTCTGCGACGTCGATTTGAACCTGGCCTCTGTGCCACGGACCAATAGTACTGCCGTCAGTACTACCCGGCGATGCTTTACGCACAACTGATTTCAATCGCACTTAAAGAGAATGCAGAAAATTGTCCTGAATAATTCCAATAATTTTGGAGGAGGAGGAGGATATTGGTGTTTAACGTCCCGTCGACGACGAGGTCATTAGAGACGGAGAACCAGATCGGATTAGGGAAGGATGGGGAAGGAAGTCGGCCGTGCCCTTTCAAAGGAACTATCCCGGAATTTGCCTGGAGTGATCTAGGGAAATCACGGAAAACCTAAATCAGGATGGTCGGACGCGGGATTGAACCGTCGTCCTCCCGAATGCGAGTCCAGTGTGCTAACCACTGCGCCACCTCGCTCGGTAACAATTTTGGAAGGAGAAATTGTAGTGACCGGAGAAATCACAAAGGGAGCCCCATAGGGTTCAATTTTTGGTCCACTCCTATTACTCCTATTACTTCCTCACAGTACCTTACGCTCTAAGAAAGGTAGTGGTGACTGGTTTGTGGGGCGCTCAACTGCACGGTTATTACCGTCCGTACAAATTCCCAACCTTGCTCAGTCCAAACTCGCCACTTTCATGAATGATGACGAAATGATGAGGACAACACAAACACCCAGTCATCCCGTGGCAGGTGAAAATCCCTGACCCTGCCGGGAATGGAACCTGGGACCCCGTGCTAGGGAAGCGAGTACGCGACCGCGAGACCACGAGCTGCGGACACTAAAATAATTAAAGTTTCAGAAATACTGGATGATTTAATCAAGAGAAAAAGCTTCACAAATTGAACATGTCATTAATGCGTTGGTCAACCACTGGCTCTTCTGCAAGCGGTTATTCGGCTTGACATTGATTAGCAGAGTTGTTGGCTCTCCTCATGGGGAATATCGTGTCAAATGCTGTTGAACTGTCACGTCAGATCTTCAAAATCTCGAGCTGGTTTGAGAACCCTGCCCGTAAAGCTCCATACGTTCTCAGCTGCGGGCAGTTCCGGCGATCTTATAGGCCAAGGTAGAGTTTGCCAAGCAAGAAGACAAGTAGTAGTAACTCTCGCTGTGTGCGGGTGGGCATTATCGTGTTGAAATCTAAGACCAGGATAGGCAACAATACATGGCATACAATACCGTCAACGTTCTACTGTGCCATGAAATGGTGCTGCAGACGACAATCAAAAGGTTCCCGCTAAGAAAATAAATGGCACCCCTAGACCACCACATCAGGCGGTCAATGCCGTTTGGCGGGCGCAGTGACGTTGGTATCCCACCAGTAGCCTGGGCGTATCCAGGCCTGTCTTCGCTGATCATCGGGACTCAGTTGGAAGCAGGACTCATCACTGAAGACAATTGTACTGTAGTCAAAGAGGTTCCAGGCCGAAGATGTGCCTGGACAGTGGTGGGATACCAACCTGACTGTCACCCGCCATACTGCCCGACAATCAGAAGTGATGGTTTAGGTTCAAATGGTTCAAATGGCTCTGAGCACTACGGGACTTAACATCTGAGGTCATCAGTCCCATAGGACTTAGAACTACTTAAACCTAACTAACCTAAGGACATCACACACAACCATGCCCGAGGCAGGATTCGAACCTGCGACCTTAGCGGTCACGCGGTTCCAGACTGAAGCACCTAGAACCGCTCGGTCACACCGGCCGGCTGATAGTCTAGGGAGCCATTTCTTTTTATAACAGGACCCACTTGGTTCTCACCTGCTGCACCCTTACAGCACGGCAATACTTCGACGGTATTCTACACCCCCTTTTTTTTGCCCTTCTTTACAAGCCATCCTGTGTTTGCATTTCTACACGATAATGTCCACCCGCACAGGGCGAGAGTTTTTACTGATCGTCTTCGTGCCTGTCAAACACTATCTTGGCCAGCTGCACCCGATAGCGTCCCATTCGTCCTCCATCGGGTTCACATCCGGCAAAATCAGTGACCAAGACATCAGCGGTAGTGCACTACCATGCTCCTCGAACGACTGTACAACGTTCATGTCCATATGACACGGACATAGGCCTGTATCCTGCTGGAAGAGGCCACCGCCACCAAGGTAAACATCATCTGTCAGTGTTCACTTATTCCACAACTGTCATGGTGCCTTTGATTACCACCAAGAGTTCTGTGGAAGTCCAGCTGATTGTCCTCGTCCCGTTCCCCACAGCGTAGTACTGCCTGCACACGTCTGTGTCGCCGCACGAGGTAGCCGCGCAGTTTGAGGCGTCTTGTCACGGTTCGCACGGCTCCCCCCAGCGGAGGTTCGAGGCCTCCTCGGGCATGGGTGTATGTGTTGTTCTTAGCGTAAGATAGTTTTAGTTACATTAATTAGTGTGTAAGCCTAGGGACCTATGACCTCACAAGTTTGGTCCCACAGAACCTTAAATAAACTTCAATAAAAGATAACCTGACTTCACATAATTAATTCAAAAGAATGGCCCTAACTATAAAGAAATTTTAACAATAACCTATACATTTCATTAAGCACTTACCTCACAAAAATCTTAATTACGCGAACTAATGTCATACAATGAGCATCAGTACTGCCAGCTAAATAAAAGATTCTAACTACAGGAATGGGGGAAAGAAATACAGTAGAAGAATGGGTAGCTTTGACGGATGAAATAGTGAAGGCAGCAGAGGATCAAATAGGTAAAAACATGAGGGCTAGTAGAAACCCTTGGGTAACAGAAGAATTATTGAATTTAATTGATGAAAGGAAAAAATATAAAAATGCAGTAAATGAAGCAGGCAAAAATGAGATCGACAGGAAGTGCAAAATGGCAAAGCAGGGATGGCTAGAGGACAAATGTAAGGATGTAGAGGCTTATGTCACTAAGGGTAAGATAGATACTGCCTACAGGAAAATTAAAGAGACCTTTGGAGAAAAGAGAACCACTTGCATGAATATCAAGAGCTTTTATGGAAACCCAGTTCTAAGCAAAGAAGGGAAAGCAGAAAGGTGGAAGGAGTATATAGAGGGTCTATACAAGGGCAATGTACTTGAGGACAATATTATGTAAATGGAAGAGCATGTAGACGAAGATGAAATGGGAGATATGATACTGCGTGAAGAGTTTGACAGAGCACTGAAAGACCTGAGTTGAAACAAGATCCCGGGAGTAGACAACATTCCATTAGAACTACTGATAGCCTTGGGAGAGCCAGTCCTGACGAAACTCTACCATCTGGTGAGCAACATGTATGAGACAGGCGAAATACCCTCAGACTTCAAGAAGAATATAAGAATTCCAATCCCAAAGAAAGCAGGTGTTGACAGATGTGAAATTTACCGAACTATCAGTTTAATAAGTCACAGCTGCAAAATACTAACACGAATTATTTACAGGCGAATGGAAAAACTGGTAGAAGCCGACCTCGGTGAAGATGAGATTGGATTCCGTAGAAATATTGGAACACGTGAGGCAATACTGACCCTACGACTTATCTTAAAAAATAGATTAAGGAAAGGCAAACCTACGTTTCTAGCATTTGTAGACTTAGAAAAAGCTTTTGACAATGTTTATTGGACTGCTCTCTTTCAAATTCTGACGGTGGCAGGGGTAAAATACAGGGAGCGAAAGACTATTTACAATTTGTACAGAAACCAGATGGCAGTTATAAGAGCCGAGGGACATGAGCAGTGGTTGGGAAGGGAGTGAGACAGGGTTGTAGTCTATCCCCGATGTTATTCAATCTGTATATTGAGCAAGCAGTAAAGGAAACAAAAGACTTGGAAGAGCAGTTGAACGGAATGGACAGTGTCTTGAAAGGAGGGTGTAAGATGAACATCAACAAAAGCAAAACGAGGATAATGGAATGTAGTCGAATTAAGTCGGGTGATGCTGAGGGAATTAGATTAGGAAAGGAGACACTTGAAGTAGTAAATGTCTCCAGGTCTGTCGCAAAACGACTATTCCGTTTTACGGAGCGAGAAAACCTTCGACTTTCACGTTCTCTTTTGAGGTGTGGACGTCCACCACCTTGTGGCGTACCCGTGGTTTCACCACCCCTCAACTATCTTTCACAGATACTCACGAAAGCATCACGCTAACAGCCAGCCGTAATTTTTAGGTCTATCACTGCTTAAGTTCTCCCACTTTTCGCTGTATCACTCAAGACAGGTGTCAAAATGGATCCTTTGCCAAGGCCGTACGCGATTTCTTCCTCACACATCGCTCCAGCCTTGCCCAACAGGACTTTTCTTCTTTTTTTTCTTTTTTGAACTTATGGGACTTAACTGTTAAGGTCATCAGTCCCTAAGCTTACACACTACTTCACCTAAATTATCCTAAGGACAAACACACACACCCATGCCCAAGGGACGACTCGAACCTCCGCCGGGACCAGCTGTTTACTTGTAATCCTCATCTTGTTCCTCCCGCCGCCTTCTTCATGTAGCAGCGCGATCCACTGGATACGACCTCGTATGGAGCCAGATTGCTACTGACAGGAGCTCATTACACTGTTCCAGTTTCGCTGTAGTCCCAGAGAGTAAAAAGCACCTGCAGCGCTTTTAGTGAACACTCCCGAGCTTCATTCTAGGCAGAGGAGTTCACGTTACATTAGGGAAGTTTAATACGGAGCACGTGCACCCGTGGTAAATTACAAGTGATGGACTCCGGCAAGGTGCTCCACTTGAAATAATTGGATAGCAGCAGAGAAGGAGAAAAAAAAGGAATGAGGTCGATTCTGAAAAGAGTTGGCCCGAGTTTCCTTGGCGCGGCGATTACTTAAAGAGGCAATCTTGACAGGCGGACGCTGGACTAATGGCAGGGCCGAGAGATTTAGGGCGGCACTTTGTGAGGATGGACTGCTCCTTCTGGTCCACCCGGCCGGAAGGCCGCAGCGCCCTCCGCACGCCCACCTTCGGCCCTTCGCCGCTGGCGACGTCGATCAATAGCGCATACGAAACCCGATTACCGGAGTACCTCTTTCGATTTACATTTAATTGCACATCGGGACTTGTTTACGATACCTACTGGGTACGCAGCGCGGCAGTAAATCCTAACTGATTTAGGGCTCTTTTGATTTAGCTTCTCGATCGTTTCTCAGACCGTGTTGCTTCATTACCATCTCTCTCTCTCGCCTGTCACTGCAATCTCTTCCACTTGTTTTATGGGGCGTCCCTACGGACTGCTCATATACGGCCGAGTATTGGCCACCCACTTTTCAAGATGCAGTATGATTTGCAGCCCGATTGATAGCGACCTGCCAATACGAGCTTTAAGTTCTATGCAGTCACTTGACGATGCAACCAGGCATTCACCGATTAAAACTACTTGATACTTAACGTCTGTCAGTTGCCGACACAGTGTTGCCACATCGGCTGCCGGTTACCGCTCGCCGGCCGTTGCGGTCGAGCGGTTCTAGGCTCTTCAGTCCGGAACCGTGCTGCTGCCACAGTCGCAGGTTCGAATCCTGCCTCGGGCATGGATGTGTGTGATGTCCTTAGGTCAGTTCGGTTTAAGTAGTTTTAAGTTCTAGGGGACTGATGACCTCAGAAGTTAAGTCCCATAGTGCTCAGAGCCATTTGAGTCATTTTGAACCGCTTACCGCTCGGTTATAGGTGACGCACAAACGCGGCGGGTCACTTCACAAATGCTGTCGCGAAGCAATGTTGGAAGCGGCCGCCACGGTGTATGACGGAAACGCCTTGTGCTGTGTCGACAGCTGATTTTAACTGATCAGTGACTGATCTGCAGCAAGCGACAGATTTTGTAACGCTGAATTTAAACTCATGTCCTACCTCGTGATGTGGAACGTATCCTTGAAAACGGCGCTTAACAACCTGTGGCAGAACTAAAATCATGATCGCTTTGTTCATGGCGTTTACGACTACCCTCCACGAGCAATCTCATGACAGGAAAATTTCATAGTATGTTTGTCTGCATAGTTATCTTCCGCAGCAAAATTTCACTATTAGCGGTGAAAGCAAACTGTAAATTCCAGAATGAGATTTTCACTCTGCAGCGGAGTGTGCGCTGTTATGAAACTTTCCTGGCAGATTGAAACTGTGTGCCGGACCGAGACTCGAACTCGGGACCTTTGCCTTTCGCGGGCAAGTGCTTGTAGATGGTAGAGCACCTGCCCGCGAAAGGCAAAGATCCCGAGTTCGAGTCTCGGTCCGACACACAGTTTTAATCTGCCAGGAAAGTTTCAAACTGTAATATATCGCTGTCAATCGTTACCTGAAACTTTTCACACATTGGCTACACGGAATACAGCGTTACCAAACGATGAGCAGTCCTCCATGGCATTTGGCTGCAGATTATGGGCGACACACGCAGATATCAAACGAAAAATGAACGACAGAATGAAAAATAAGAGCAAATAAGGAAGTCAATATTGTTGCGGCGTGAAGTCAAGCGTCGGCACGCCAGTCGGCAACGACAAGGAAGAGACGGCTGTGAGAAGTCAGCGAATCGCACGCTGACTGGACCTCCCTGCAGGACGACAACGCGACAGCTGCGGACCCTATGGGAAGAGGACATAAGCGTCACGACCGACAGATGACGTCCCAGTTCAAAAGCAGCTTTAAGACTAGTGACTTGGCCGGCCGCTGTGGAAGAGCGGTTCTAGGCGCTTTAGTCCTTAACCGGGCTGCTGCTACGGTCGCAGGTTCGAATCCTGCCTCGGACATGGATGTGTGTGATGTCCTTAGGTTAGTTAGGTTTAAGTAGTTCTAAGACTAGGGGACTGATGGCCTCAGATGTTAAGTCCCATAGTGCCTAGAAGCAACTAGTGACTTGTATACTGTATGTAGGAAAGACTTGGGATTGTCTATACCCAAGAAGATTCATTATTTGGTATGCCGCCCTTTGCTTGCGACACACATGTGTAATTGCAAATGTATTGTAATTTTGTGTTTGGAATAAAACTCATTAATACGATTTGTTTGAATGTTTGTCGAGCGAACCGAGTGTGCAGGCTTGCTAGACACCACAAACATGAAGATGAAAATGACACGGCAAATTATTAGAAACAAAAAATTACATTTAAACTGAGTAACTGAATAAAAATTATAATCAAAGTCTTTTCATTAGACTACGAAAACGAAAAAACTCGCTTCATTGGATGAGACTCGAACCTTAGGCCTCCTATGCGTGATGTTCATACGCTAACCACTACACTAGACCATTACTCTGCAAAACGCTATTGAATTTATCACTCTGGTGTCCCAGTCACAACCATTAATTGACGGCCTTCAAAAATCCAGCTTCACGTAATGTCGGACGAATCTTATCCAATGTAAACCGACCTCTGTGGTTATAGTAACTACATAAATCACGCTGAATCGCCTCTTGTGCGGAAGGAACCAGTTGTGTTTGGTTAGTACTGTGTACGAAACGTGTGTATTCCGTTCACGTAGTTTGTGTGTGTGTGTGGAGGGGGGGGGGGGAGGGGGAGTGATCCGTTAATTTCGTAAAAATTACTGGTGAGTTGGTCATGCAGTTAAAAACCCATGTTTGAAAATTTACCTGCATCTAAGAGAAGGAAAATATTTTGTGGTGAGAGGATGCTAAATTTTTTTTAAAACCGAGATTGTCAGTAGTGAATAGTCATTAGTAGCGTGATTAATGGTTGTACAATACTACTATGTGGAATGGTGTAAGACGGCACTTCCTTACAAGTGTGGCAGCAAGGCAACCGGAGGTTGGAAAGAGTAGAAGCGGCTCGCACAAGCGACTAACACGGACTAACAGGCTGGCGGAATTTTACCAGCTGTCGGCGGAATTCTTATTAACGTCCTGCCTTTCAACAGCTGTGGGTTCCCAGAGTGTAAAATACTTTGTTAACATCACACCACACTTCCTGCAAACTAGTGGCAAGTTTAGGTAACGATGAAGGAAGCAGATAGCGGTCAGGCACCCTTGTCGCCAAAATAGACTACAAACGCTCAGTAGTATTAAGCTGTGGTGACTGGTGGACGGAGGAGGTGCGACAGTTCGTTTCCCTGTTCACAAAGTCTTGTACAATACGAAATGTCTCAACAGGGAATCCATCGCCTTCGAACACAGTTTCAACTTCATCGTTAGGGAACAAACATTGTACCGTGGAATGGTCTTCATCAGGCAAAATGGTCAGGTAGCCCTGGACAGTAACGCGAGCTTGCAGCGTAGCCATGGCTCACTTAGAATATAAGGATTCTATATACACATAAGAAACTAAAGTCTGCCCGAACACGCCATGAAAGCCCAACAGTACCGACCGGTTGCCGTGTCATCCTCAGACTACACGTGTCGCCGGATGCGTATATGGAGGCCCATGTGGTCAGCACACCGCTCTCCCAGCCGCCATGTTAGTTTTCGTGACCGGAGCCGCAACTTCTCAATCAAGCAGCTCCACAGTTTGCCTCACAAGGGCTGAGTGCCACCCCACCCATGGATGGTCACCCATCCAAGTACTAGCCCAGCCCGACAGTGCTTAATATCGGTGTGATCTGACGGGGACCGCTGTTATGATTACACAATCATCATCAAAACTCAGTCATGGATCACTCCTGAAACAAACTCGACCACAAGTTAGTTACAATGTGAAACAACGTCCATGCAACCAAATGACACTGTTACATTGCTCAGTAGACCTGGTTGTATCTTTCGGCACCACAGTTTCCCTTTATGGACACTTGCAACCCAGAAGTGTGGTTTTGGAATTCTAGTTCGCCCTGCAGTCGCTTGGTTACGGAATTCCCTTCGTGTCATTTTGGTGCTGACAGGGTTCTCGAGAGTGACACTGTTCTGTAGCGACCTTTTCAGCTGTCGTCCTGTTATTTTCCGTCAAAGTGCTCTTCAATGACCGTCCGACGCCATCACTCAACACGTATTTTCGTATGCGTTGTGACTTAGCACATTATGTTCTCTAGCTTTCCCTGTGTGAGGCATAAATTTTCGATACGGTGCCGGTTGGATCACGCAACACTTCGACTACCTTGGTTGCGGAAGCACTCAGCACACGAGTGTCAATTGTTTCCTCAATTTCGAATTCTCGTGTCACCCACATAACGGACGGACCATTTCATACAGTGTACTGAACCCTATTGACACTTCCAACGTACTGAGCATATTGCACGGGCGCTTTTCGTGGTCACATACAACAGCACAGCGTACAAGCTTAGGGTGACATTTTCACTCGGCAGCGGAGTGTGCGCTGATATGAAACTTCCTGGCAGATTAAAACTGTGTGCCGGTCCGAGACACGAACTCGGGACCTTTGCCTTTCGCGGGCAAGTGCTCTTAGATGGTAGAGCACTTGCCCGCGAAAGGCAAAGGTCCCGAGTTCGCGTCTCGGTCCGGCACACAGTTTTAATCTGATAGGAAGTTTCATACAAGCTTAGCTAACAACAGGGTATTTCCATATTTTCGCCGACTCACTGTATGAACATTTAGTTTTGCTGATCATGTTTGAGACACTACCTACATTCACTTTGACTTTAAGTTCCAGCTCTGATGATATCCCACGGATTTGAAGGCGAAACGTTAGGTGGAGAATCGTGCTTTGGAAAGGTCTACATCTGCATCTACATGACTACTGTACAATCCACAGTTAAGTGTCTGGCAGAGGGTACATCGAACGACCTTCAAGCGTGTGAAAAACGAACAGAAATCTTTCTGTGCGAGCTCTGATTTCACTTATTTTACACACATCAAAAAAGTTTTGCATCACCCCGAATCCCGGAACTCCTGAAGAAAGACGTTGACTGTGGATATTGTATCATAGACACAGTCCCTTTGACTTGTTCAGAGATGTCACTAAACCCGCCCAAATATGTAAACAACCATGCACGAGCAGCGCCTATTAAACGGAGGGGGTCCGACAGCCGATCGGTTCCCGTCATTCGACCAGGAAAGTACACAGGTCGTGTTATCTGTAGTTCAACCACGCCTAGACGCTCAATGCCGCGGTTCAATCGTGTCCGCATTGTTACGTTGTGCCAGGAACTGTTCTCAACAAGCGAAGTGTCCAGGCGTCTAGCAGTGAATCAAAGCGAAGTTTTTCGGACATGGAGGAGATACAGAGAGAGGACCTGTCGATGACATGCGTCGCTCAGGCCGCCCGAGGGCTACTACTGCAGTGGATGACCACTATCTACGGATTATGACTCTGAGGAACCCTGACAGCCACGCCACCATATTGAATAATGCTTTTCGTGCAGCGACAGGACGTCGTGTTACGACTCAAAATGTGCGCAATAGGGTGCATGTTGGGCAACTTCACTCCCGACTTCCATGACGAGGTCCACCTTTGCAACCACAACAGAATCCAGCGCGGTACAGATGGACCCAACAATATGCCGAATGGACCGCTTAGGATTGGCATCACGTTCTCTTCACCTATGAGTGTCGCATATGCCTTCAACAAGACAATCGTCGGATACATGATTGGAGGCAATCCGGTCAGGCTGAACACCTTACACCACACACTTTCCAGCGAGTGCAGCAAGGTGCAGGTTCCCGGCTGTTTTCGGGTGGCACTATGCTGGCCCGACGTATGCCGCTGGTGGTAATGGAAGGCGCCGTAACGGCTTTACGATACGTGAATGCCATTCTCCGACCGATAGTGCAAGCATATTGGTGAGGCATTCGTCTTCATGGACGACAGTTCGCGCCCCCATCGTTAACATCTTGTGAATGACTTCCTTCAGGATAACGACATCGCTCGACATCGCCAGACTTGAACCCTATCGAACATGCCTGGGATAGATTGATTTTTTTTTTGTTGGGGTTTAAGGGTGCTCAACTACTGAGGGCATTAGCGCCCAGTCACAGTTATTAGAGGACAGGGAATCTAGTAAAACTCAAGGGGAGGGGGGACACCAGAAAGGCGAGACAAAGATGCAGATAAAATAAGTAAAAAAGTTAGATGTCTTTGGACAAGCCAGTCAAAGTTATAAAACGCAGAACACGAGCAGCTGCTCGAGCGTCATCAGCTAAAATATCCGGTAAAGTAGATGGCAGGGAGAGGACAACACGAGATTGACTAAAGCGGGGACACGACAATAAAACATGGCGCACTGTTAATGCCTGACCACAAGGGCACTGCGGGGCTGGGTCACCGGAGAGCAGGTATCGGTGGCTAAACCGGCAATGCCCAATCCGCAACCTGGTCAGAAGGACCTCCTCTCGCCGAGATGGTCGGGAGGAGGTTGTCCAAGCAGTTGGGAGCGGTTTTACTGCCCGGAGCTTGTTTCCTTGGAGGGATGACCAAGCATCCCACCACAACGACACAAGCCTCTTACAAACATCCCCACGAATGTCAGAAGAAGGGACACAATGGGAGGCTGGCCGAGGCAGGAGGACTGCAGCCTTGGCCGCAGCATCCGCAGCCTCATTCTCAGGCACTCCTACATGTCCGGGATAGATTGAAAAGGGCTGTTTATGGACGACGTGACCCACCAACCACTCTGAGGGATATATGCCGAATGGCCGTTGAGGAATCGGACAATATGGACCAACATTGCCTTGATGAACTTGTGCATAGTATGCCACGACGAATACAGGCATGCATCAATGCAACAGGCCGAGCTACTGTGTGTTAGAGGTAAAGGTGTGTACAACAGTCAGGACCATCACTTGTGAAGGTCTTGCTGTATGGTGGTACAATATGCCATGTGTGATTCTCATGAACAATAAAATGGGCGGAAATGATGTTTATGTTGATCTCTATTCCAATTTTCTGTACAGGTTCTGGAACTCTCGGAACCGAGGTAATGCAAAACTTTTTTTTGTATGTATTATGATGGTCATTTGTCCCTATGTAGGTGGCCACCATGAAAGTATTTTCAGGTACTGAGGAGAAAGTTGCAGACTGAAACTGCATGAGAAGATCCTGTTGCAACAAGAACAAACAACGCCTTTGTTTAAATGATTTCCAGCCCATTCCACGTATGATATCCGTGGCGCACTCTCCACCATTTCGTGATAATACAAAACGAGCTGCCCTTCTTTGAACTTCTCCGATGTCTTCCGTCAGTCCTATTTGCTGCGAATCCCATACCACACGTCAATACACCAGAAGAGGGCTGAACAATAGAATTGCAGGCAGTCGCTTTAACAAACCTGTTGCATTTTCTCAGTGTTCTGCCAATAAATCGTAGCCTTAGGTTTGTTTTATACACAACATTATCTATGCGATCGTTGCAACTTAAGTCATTCGTGACTCTAGTCCGCAAGTATTTAGTTTAATTTACAGCCTTTAGATTTATTGTGTAATGGAAATTCAGCGCATTCGTGTTGGAACTCATGTGGACGACTTCACACTTATTATTTAGAGTCAATTGCCACTTTTCGCACCACATCTTGTCTAAATCGTTTTGCAGTTGGCTTACATCATCTGATGACTTCGTGAGACGGTAAATGACAGCAACATCTGCGAACCATCTAAGAGTGCTACTCAGACTGCCCCCGAAATCGTTGTTGTAGATCAGGAGCAGTAGAGGACCTGTAACACTTCCTTGGGGAACACCAGATATTACAGTACTCGATGACCTTCCGTCAATGACTACAAACTGTGACCTCCCTGACAGGAAAAAAGAAATGTCGGCAATTACCAAACACCGGCTTTAAAAGGCCTCATAGTACGATGTTACTGTGTGTTTGACGAGGTTTTCCCCTGTTGCCTTACACCACAGCACCAGCATACGGAGTGGGGCGCAACCTGGACCATGTGGTAGAGACGCCGCAAAAGCAAGAGGCTGTACGGCCGCGTGATTCACGCCCCGTACACCAGGGCGTCATTTGCTCTTCTGTCGCGGTTCTTTTTCAAGAGGCGTGCACTGGACTGGACCGGCCTTGTATTCTTTCTCTCTCTCTCTCTCTCTCTCTCTCTCTCTCTCTCTCTCTCTCACACACACACACACACACACACTTGCCTCTCTCCGAGGTGGCAGATCTCGCGTCTGGCGGTACACACACACACACACACACACACACACACACACACTAGAGTGCTCACACCTGTACTTAGGGCGATAAGGCCATCTCCAGGTCGGTGTCGGCAGCTCTTTTTGGTGGACTCAGGGCATCCCTCTCGTTTCCTCCTCCCTTAGCCGCGAGGGCCGGAGTCAATGACCTCGCAAGTTCGAGAACCTGTGTAAGCTTTCCCTTCGAAGTTCTCACCTTTCTGGATCATTCTGTCCTCCACAGCAGATTTATGCCGATGTTAATCAGAAACACCACAACATTATTTAAGGTAGACTGTTTTTACAATGCCACAACTGGATTCGTTCAACGATCATCATCATCATCATCATCATCATCAGGTGACTGAAAATTCGCTAACAGTGTTCGTGACTGAGTGAGTTAATTACGAAGACTGTTGACGAATTTCGTTGTTTAATGTAACAAACTGCGCAGTGTTTATTGTCCTACACGAAACACTTGTTTAATGAAGAACACGATACGCTCTATTGCCATGTTTATATTATTACTAGTGAAACTGACAATGTTTCGCAATTGGTACACATGTACGGGAGTAAAAATATGTCACAGTTTGGGGTATCGCTGGAAACTGTTCAAAATGGTTCAAATGGCTCTAAGCACTATGCGACTTAACATCTGAGGTCATCAGTCCCCTAGACTTAGAACTACTTAAACCTAACTAACCTAATAACATCACACATATCCATGCCCGAGGCAGGATTCGAACCTTCGACCGTAACAGTCTCGCGGTTCCAGACTGTAGCGCCTAGAACCTCTCGGTCACCACGGCTGGCTTGGAAACTGTGTTGCAACGCAAATTTCGACTCTTCGCTGCGACTTCGGCCACTGTGAACGAACGTAACTCGAAATTTTAATGAATCATATAGGATATGAAAGAATTGTCGTTCCTGGTTGCTACTGATTTAAGGTTTTTTATTTTTTATACACAATACAATCATGAAACTTCAGAACATGTAACTTTTTTTTAGTACTGTGTGGTAAGGGTGTGTACTGGCTTTTTGAACTACCAGTACGTGAAAGGGCGCCATGCGACAGGGCATGCTAAAAACACTGATTGTAAATAAATTCCGATGTATTTTGATATCAGACCATCAGCCTTTTTTAATGTTACTGCAAATGAAACGTCGACTCCCTTCCACTGAATACGCTAATCGGATGGATATTTTCCAGGCTCACTTACAAGCGAAACAAAGGGTGACCGTTAACAAAACATTTCCTGATTGGAAATGGAGGAAAAGAGCCCCTACGAACGGTGTGCACGCAACGACGACAAATTCCCAGAACACAGTACTGAGTTGCATCGCTTCCACTTCACAGCAGATCCTCAAAGTTGCCTGCTTGGAATGTAAACTGATAATGCCAGTTCTGTTACAGGTTGCTTCGGTCGGTAAAGAAGGCTGACGACAGAAGTCTCATAATTGTGATGGTCTTTTACAGAAACCATCGGCAAAATCCTTCCCGTAGAGGTAAATCTGCTGGTGATGATCCCTGCACTCATTGCAGGTGGTAGTGGTTGTCATGCAGGGCACACATACTCGTACTTTGGCTTACACCATGTTGGCGGACCACTTGCCTTGTACCACGATTCGTCTCAGTACCCTGTAGAACGTTGCCCTCCAAATCTGGTGTACCCACAGTCCGCCACCTGCCTGCACTTTCGTCTGTCTGAAAGGTCACACAGACCCCCAAAAACGGCTTGATATGTTGTGTAATGTGGTTGGTGTTCTGAGCGTGCTTGTTTTGGCATAGCCGTGCTGCCTCTCTACCGTACCGATCTGTTTGGCCGTAGACAGACACCATCCCGTCTGATTCCCGATACGAATATCCGACCATTCCTCTGCTTACAGTAAGCTGCATCAAATACACAGCATGCAACACACACACACACACACACACACACACACACACACACGGCACGTGGTCAAAGGAACTGTCATTCGTAAGAGGCCATCTACTGTGCCAACGATGCATTTCCGGACACATGTTGATACGACCTTGACTCCTCCGTTTCTAGTCTGGAATCCACCCGGCAGTTTCTCGGTTTTATTAATGCTCATCCTGTGGATCGAACTCGCGACTTTCACGGAGAGAAACCTCTAGTAGGGCTGAGAAGCGGCCGTAACATGTAAAACGACCTGTTAGCCTATCTCATGTGTTTAACAAAGTCGAAATATTTTAACAGTATGAAGAGAAACCTGTGTCTTGTTTGTGCTGTTGCGTCAATCGCACCGCTAGTATCAGAGCTGTAAAGAGCCACTAATTTTGTGACCGTGTTCCAGGACCAATGAGCACATCCCACAGTTGAACAACACAGAGATAACGTCTCAGGATTCAGATGAAACTGCAGGATGAAATTCGCCTCACATATAGATAGAAAACATCAAACAACAAGTACAACAAATACTGGAACAAAATAATGTGCAATCAGAAGAAGAAGATAATACAGTAATCCCAGAGCAAACAAACAAAGACCAACACGCATCAATTAAACAATCAGAGGAAAACGAAATCTTAAGCCAGCCACCAGAACAAGCACAAATAGAACACGAAGAGACACACGTGTTAGATATAGAAGAGAAATTTCAGCGGACATATATAGAATACAAAGACACAAATACAGACATTAGACCATTCTTGCAAAGACCGCCAAATAACCCACAAGTCGAAACAACAATAAAAACTATCAACACAATCATACACAGCAAAATAAATGAAAATACAAATATGGAAGAGTTACAACTACTGGTTTATATAGGAGCACTCACTACACTAAATATACACACTAGGCAGAGATCAGAACAAACCAACACACAGAAGAAACCCACAAAACCAGTATGGCAACACAGGCTACAGATCAGAATAGAAAAACTCAGAAAAGACATCGGACAGCTAACACAATTTATAAGAAATGAAATATCAGACAGAAAACGAAAACGTTTTGGTAAAATCTCACAACAAGAAGCAATAGAGCAATCAGATGAAAAGAAGCAGAAATTACAAGCATTGGCCAAACGACTTAGAAGATACAAAAAAAGTGAAAATAGAAGGAAACAAACCAAAAGAAATTTTACCAGACAATAGATAACACACACATTAAAATAGACAATCCACCAAACATAACAGACATGGAACACTTCTGGAGCAACATATGGTCAAACCCAGTACAACATAACAGGCATGCACGGTGGACACAAGCAGAAACAGACTCATACAAGATGATAACACAAATGCCTGAAGTGATAATTTTGCAACATGAAGTCACCTGAGCAATTAATTCTATGCACAATTGGAAAGCCCCTGGAAATGATAAAATAGCAAATTACTGGCAAAGAAGTTCACCTCAACACATTCACATCTAACTAAATTATTTAACAGTTACATTGCAGACCCATACACATTCCCTGATACACTTGCACATGGAATAACCTATCTGAAATCTAAAGATCAAGCAGACACAGCAAACCCAGCTAAATATCGCCCCATAACATGCCTACCAACAATCTACAAAATATTAACTTCAGTCATTAGACAGAAATTAATGACACATACAACACAGAACAAAATTATAAATGAAGAACAAAAAGGCTGCTGCAAAGGAGCACGAGGATGTAAAGAGCAACTGATAATAGATACAGAGGTGACATATCAAGCTAAAACTAAACCAAGGTCACTACACTACACATACATTGATTACCAAAAAGCCTTTGATAGTGTACCCCACTCATGGTTACTACAGATATTGGAAATATACAAAATAGATCCTAAATTGATACAGTTTCTAAACATAGTAATGAAAAACTGGAAAACCACAATTAATATCCAAAGAAATTCAGATAACATCACATCACAGCCAATACAGATTAAGCGTGGAATATACCAAGGAGACTCATTAAGTCCTTTCTGGTTCTGTCTTGCTCTGAACCCACTATACAATATGCTAAATAATACAAATTATGGATATAATTTTACTGGAACATACCCACACAAAATCACACATTTGCTATATATGGATGATCTAAAACTACTGGCAGCAACCAATCAACAACTCAACCAATTACTAAAGATAACAGAAGTATTCAGCAACGATATAAATATGGCTTTTGGAACAGACAAATGTAAGAAAAATAGCATAGTCAAGGGAAAACACACTAGACAAGAAGATTACATATTGAATAACCACAGTGACTCCACAGAAGCGATGGAAAAAACAGATGCCTATAAATATCTAGGATACAGACAAAAAATAGGAATAGATAACACGAAAATTAAAGAAGAACTAAGACAAAGACTAACAAAAATACTGAAAACAGAATTGACAGCAAGAAACAAGACAAAAGCTATAAATACTTATGCTATACCAATATTGACCTACTCATTTGGAGTAATGAAATGGAGTAACACAGACCTAGAAGCACTCAATACACTTACACGATCACAATGCCACAAATATAGAATACATCACATACATTCAGCAACCGAAAGATTCACATTAAGCAGAAAGGAAGGAGGAAGGGGGTTCATCGACATAAAAAAAAACCTACATTATGGACAGGTAGACAATTTAAGAAAATTCTTTCTAGAACGAGCAGAAACTAGCAAAATACACAAAGCAATCACTCATATAAATACATCGGCTACACCACTGCAATTTCATAACCACTTCTACAACCCTTTAGATCACATAACATCAACAGATAGGAAGAAAGTAAATTGGAAAAAGAAAACACTACATGGCAAGCACCCGTATCAACTAACACAGCCACACATCGATCAAGACGCATCCAACACATGGCTAAGAAAAGGCAATATATACAGTGAGACAGAAGGATTCATGATTGCAATACAGGATCGAACAATAAACACCAGGTATTACAGCAAGCATATTATTAAAGATCCCAATACCACAACAGATAAATGCAGACTTTGCAAACAACAAATAGAAACCGTAGATCACATCACAAGTGGATGTACAATACTAGCAAATACAGAATACCCCAGAAGACATGACAATGTAGCAAAAATAATACATCAACAGCTTGCCTTACAACATAAACTTATAAAACAACACGTTCCCACATACAAGTATGCACCGCAAAATGTACTGGAGAATGATGAATACAAATTTTACTGGAACAGAACCATTATAACAGATAAAACAACACCACATAACAAACCTGACATCATACTCACCAATTGTTGTTGTTGTTGTGGTCTTCAGTCCTGAGACTGGTTTGATGCAGCTCTCCATGCTACTCTATCCTGTGCAAGCTTCTTCATCTCCCAGTACCTACTGCAAACTACATCCTTCTGAATCTGCTTAGTGTATTCATCTCTTGGTCTCCCTCTACGATTTTTACCCTCCACGCTGCCCTCCAATGCTAAAATTGTGATCCCTCGATGCCTCAGAACATGTCCTACCAACCGATCCCTTCTTCTAGTCAAGTTGTGCCACAAACTTCTCTTCTCCCCAATCCTATTCAATACCTCCTCATTAGTTACGTGATCTACCCACCTTATCTTCAGCATTCTTCTGTAGCACCACATTTCGAAAGCTTCTATTCTCTTCTTGTCCAAACTAGTTATCGTCCATGTCTCACTTCCATACATGGCTACACTCCATACAAATACTTTCAGAAACGACTTCCTGACACCTAAATCTATATTCGATGTTAACAAATTTCTCTTCTTGAGAAACGCTTTCCTTGCCATTGCCAGTCTACATTTTATATCCTCTCTACTTCGACCATCATCGGTTATTTTACTCCCTAAATAGCAAAACTCCTTTACTACTTTAAGTGTCTCATTTCCTAATCTAATTCCCTCAGCATCACCTGACTTAATTTGACTACATTCCATTATCCTCGTTTTGCTTTTGTTGATGTTCATCTTATATCCTCCTTTCAAGACACTGTCCATTCCGTTCAACTGCTCTTCCAAGTCCTTTGCTGTCTCTGACAGAATTACAATGTCATCGGCGAACCTCAAAGTTTTTACTTCTTCTCCATGAATTTTAATACCTACTCCGAATTTTTCTTTTGTTTCCATTACTGCTTGCTCAATATACAGATTGAATAACATCGGGGAGAGGCTACAACCCTGTCTCACTCCTTTCCCAACCACTGCTTCCCTTTCATGCCCCTCGACTCTTATAACTGCCATCTGGTTTCTGTACAAATTGTAAATAGCCTTTCGCTCCCTGTATTTTACCCCTGCCACCTTCAGAATTTGAAAGAGAGTATTCCAGTCAACATTGTAAAAAGCTTTCTCTAAGTCTACAAATGCTAGAAACGTAGGTTTGCCTTTTCTTAATCTTTCTTCCAAGATAAGTCGTAAGGGCAGTATTGCCTCACGTGTTCCAACATTTCTACGGAATCCAAACTGATCTTCCCCGAGGTCGGCTTCTACCAGTTTTTCCATTCGTCTGTAAAGAATTCGCGTTAGTATTTTGCAGCTGTGACTTATTAAACTGATTGTTCGGTAATTTTCACATCTGTCAACACCTGCTTTCTTTGGGATTGGAATTATTTTATTCTTCTTGAAGTATGAGGGTATTTCGCCTGTCTCATACATCGTGCTCACCAGATGGTAGAGTTTTGTCATGACTGGCTCTCCCAAGGCCATCAGTAGTTCTAATGGAATGTTGTCTACTCCCGGGGCCTTGTTTTGACTCAGGTCTTTCAGTGCTCTGTCAAACTCTTCACGCAGTATCTTATCTCCCATTTCATCTTCATCTACATCCTCTTCCATTTCCATAATATTGTCCTCAAGTACATCGCCCTTGTATAGACCCTCTATATACTCCTTCCACCTTTCTGCTTTCCCTTCTTTGCTTAGAACTGGGTTGCCATCTGAGCTCTTGATATTCATACAAGTGGTTCTCTTCTCTCCAAAGGTCTCTTTAATTTTCCTGTAGGCAGTATCTATCTTACCCCTAGTGAGACAAGCCTCTACATCCTTACATTTGTCCTCTAGCCATCCCTGCTTTGCCATTTTGCACTTCCTGTCGATTTCATTTTTGAGACGTTTGTATTCCTTTTCGCCTGCTTCATTTACTGCATTTTTATATTTTCTCCTTTCATCAATTAAATTCAATATTTCTTCTGTTACCCAAGGATTTCTATTAGCCCGCGTCTTTTTACCTACTTGATCCTCTGCTGCCTTCACTACTTCATCCCTCAGAGTTACCCATTCTTCTTCTACTGTATTTCTTTCCCCCATTCCTGTCAATTGTTCCCTAATGCTCTCCCTGAAACTCTCTACAACCTCTGGTTCTTTCAGTTTATCCAGGTCCCATCTCCTTAAATTCCCACCTTTTTGCAGTTTCTTCAGTTTCAATCTGCAGTTCATAACCAATAGATTGTGGTCAGAATCTACATCTGCCCCAGGAAATGTCTTACAATTTAAAACCTGGTTCCTAAATCTCTGTCTTACCATTATATAATCTATCTGAAACCTGTCAGTATCTCCAGGCTTCTTCCATGTATACAGCCTCCTTTCATGATTCTTGAACCAAGTGTTAGCTATGATTAAGTTATGATCTGTGCAAAATTCTACAAGGCGGCTTCCTCTTTCATTCCTTCCCCCCAATCCATATTCACCTACTATGTTTCCTTCTCTCCCTTTTCCTACTGACGAATTCCAGTCACCCATCACTATTAAATTTTCGTCTCCCTTCACTACCTGAATAATTTCTTTTATCTCGTCATACATTTCATCTATTTCTTCATCATCTGCAGAGCTAGTTGGCATATAAACTTGTACTACTGTAGTAGGCATGGGCTTTGTGTCTATCTTGGCAACAATAATGCGTTCACTATGCTGTTTGTAGTAGCTTACCCGCACTCCTATTTTTTTATTCATTATTAAACCTACTCCTGCATTACCCCTATTTGATTTTGTATTTATAACCCTGTATTCACCTGACCAGAAGTCTTGTTCCTCCTGCCACCGAACTTCACTAATTCCCACTATATCTAACTTTAACCTATCCATCTCCCTTTTTAAATTTTCTAACCTACCTGCCCGATTAAGGGATCTGACATTCCACGCTCCGATCCGTAGAACGCCAGTTTTCTTTCTCCTGATAACGACGTCCTCCTGAGTAGTCCCCGCCCGGAGATCCGAATGGGGGACTATTTTACCTCCGGAATATTTTACCCAAGAGGACGCCATCATCATTTAATCATACAGTAGAGCTGCATGTCCTCGGGAAAAATTACGGCTGTAGTTTCCCCTTGCTTTCAGCCGTTCGCAGTACCAGCACAGCAAGGCCGTTTTGGTTAATGTTACAAGGCCAGATCAGTCAATCATCCAGACTGTTGCCCCTGCAACTACTGAAAAGGCTGCTGCCCCTCTTCAGGAACCACATGTTTGTCTGGCCTCTCAACAGATACCCCTCCGTTGTGGTTGCACCTACGGTACGGCCATCTGTATCGCTGAGGCACGCAAGCCTCCCCACCAACGGCAAGGTCCATGGTTCATGGGGGGTACTCACCAATAAAAAGAAGAAATTAACACAACTAATCGAAATATCCATACCCAATACAACAAATATACAAAAGAAAACAGGAGAAAAAATTGAAAAATACATCCAACTGGCTGAGGAAGTCAAAGACATGTGGCATCAGGATAAAGTTGACATTATACCAATTATACTATCAACTACAGGAGTCATACCACACAATATCCACCAGTACATCAACACAATACAGCTACATCCAAACTTATATATACAATTACAGAAACCCGTAATTATTGATACATGTTCAATTACCCGAAAGTTCCTAAATGCAATATAACATATACCGTACAGTTAAAAGGAAGTGACGCTTGATCAAGGGCCGCGTCACTTCCCATTTTTCACCAGACTTAACGTCTGAGAAAGTAAAGAAATAATAATAATAATATTTTAATAATAACACTGCGTACGGCACCATAGTAGCCCTTACATAGTTACTGCTGTGTCGTGGTGTCAATTAATTCAGCTCTCTGTTTCGAAGCCAGTAATGAAGATTTTTCTGGACTACTGCAGGTTCTATCTACCACTTTGAGAAGACATTTTCTCGAGATATTTAGCATTTGTTACTTGTGTGTCACGCTTTTATCATCAGCGATGAACAGGACAAAGCACAAAATCGGTGTGTAATGGATGGACCTGCATTACTGCTACTAACTAAGAAAAAGTAATTATTCATAACTTATACAGGGTAAAAGGTATTTAAACCGACAAACTCTGGGAGGTTGTAGGGGGCATCAAAACAAATACTTTTTCCTGATGTCATTTTTTCCTATGTGGAGTATTTAAACCAGTAGACGAAGATTTTTCTGGCGGCAAATTAATTAAACCAACAAACACTTTTCCATTTTTTTATGACCAAGAGACAACACATTAACACAACCCAATTTCAATTACAGTAGATTTTCAAAAATGCCTGCATTGACGCGTAAACAAAGGTTACACCGTCGGATCATGTTCTGTTTGACACGCGCAAAAACCCCAGGAGTATCCTGAATTGTTCCTGCTCCTGTTACTATCCGGGCAACCAGATCCTCTTCTGATGCAACTGGAGTTGCGTAAACAAGGTTACGCATCTCTCCCCCCACAAAAAAGTCCAGAGGGGACACATCTGGGGATCGAGCAGGCCATCAACTTTTCTAGAAACCGTCGGTCCAGGAATCGACGCACCCGACGACAAATTGTAATAGTGCCTGGCATTTAATGGCCTAGGTAGCAGGTACGGAGCAATTAAACAGTCCCCAACAACAACGACCCACACATTAACGAGGAACCGCACTTGATGAGCGCTAGTAACGGTGGCATCCTCACTCCAAACATGCGAATTGAGCATGTTGAAGACTCCATCACGCCCGAACGTTGCTTCATCGGTAAACAACACAGAGGATGGAGATGTAGGATGCATTTCGCACTGCAGAAACTGTGCTCTGGGTGGATAATCAACAGGTTCCAGGTTGTGGACACGCTGTAAGTGAAATGGACGTAACAATTGCTCTCGGAGGACTGTTCTTACATTCGTCTAATTCGTCCCCAAGTTACGTCCAATTTCACGAGTGCTGATTGAAGGATCCCGCTCCATATGCTGCAAGATAGCTTCCTCAAATTGCAGCCTTCTTACCGTGCGACGGCGTCCCTGTCCAGGTAATCTGCTAAATGGATCGGTCTCACGCAGACGTTGGTACACAGCAGCAAAGGTCGTATGATGGCGGGATACGGCGAATAGGATATTGTTATCGATAAACCCGCTGTGCAGCTGGTCCGTTGTGGTGCGCTACGTAGTACGCACCAACCATATCAGTGTACTCACTCCAGGTGTATCGCTCCATTAGCAAACAGAGACAATGCACTACTACGCTGGTGGACAGCAGTTGGCTACAACTGAAGATCGTAATAGGCCTCTAACAACTGAAGAGCGTAATACGGCGTCCACCGGTTTAAATAACCCTCATTGGAAAAAATGACATTAGGGAAAAATATTTGTTTTGATGTCCCCTACAACCTCCCGGAGTTTGTCGGTTTAAATACTTTTCACCCTGTGCAATCAGTATTAGAGGCTTACAAAATAGTGATAACAGTAATGATGTTCTGAAAATAATTTAGATTCATGACTCAAACAGAATCGAATCGTTTAGTTCTTAACGCTCAGAAAATTTCATTTTACTCCTCAGGGGGTTATTACCCCCAGGTTGCGAACCACTGCAATAGACTAATAATGTGGTATCGCTCTACCGAATGGAAACGTAAAATTCCACTTTAAAAATCATTTTGTTCATAACGAGAAACAAATCCACATTTCCCGTTGACACTCCTGCTACACATTGCAAACACAAAATTGAATTTATAGTTTCGTTGTACGTTCCGTTACACTCCTTGAGGGAGCTCTGTGTCAAAATACGAGCTTTGGAACTTTAGTAGTAGTAACTGTTTATGAACAGCTCGTACAAAATAGATACGTGTTCCTAAGTTTTACTGACCTTCAAAGTAGTCACCAGCGTTGTGTATAACCCGTTGCCAGTGATGTGGAAGTTGTAGGATACTCTTAGCAGTGCCAGTTGTGTTGACAGCTCGAGCGGAGCAGTATCAGTAATAGCTTGCACTGTACGTGCTTCAGCATTGTCCTGCAAAATGATGGCCAGGCCCTGCAGAAAGTGTCATCACTTCTGTCTCTATGCTGTTTATTTTTGGAACACAACCTACGATCAGATTGGAGACGGAGGTCATGACAATTTCTGCAGGACCTGACCATCATTTTGCAGGACAATGCTCAAGGATGTATAGTGCAAGCTGTTGCTGATTTGTTTGACTGATGGGGCTGTTAAGTGCTATACCACCTACTGCACTCCCCAGTCTTAGGCCCTCGTGAGTTCGACTCGATTTCTAAACTGAAGGAAACACTTCACGGCATTCGCTTCAGAACTGCTACAAATTCGTCGGGCAATGGACCGCGCCGCTCGAACTGTCAACACAACTGGGACAGCTTAGAGTATCCTACAACTTCCACATCGCTGGCAACGCGTTATACACAACGACGGTGACTACTTTGAAGGTCAGTAAAACTTAGCAACACGTATCTGTTTTGTACGAGCTGTAAATAAATAGTTGCCACTATTGAAGTTCCAACCCACGTATTAACGCAACGTGGCGTCCGTTGCTTAGCGTGCTGTACACAGATGTGCCAAATTAAGGACAAAAGTAATTTTCGCATGATGTATCTGTAGCTACTGTACTGTACTGTAATGCAGCAGTTTTTTTCCATGCGTCGTCCAAGTTTGTTCTAGCTATGTTGCTTGGCAGTGAGGCGTCATACGAAAGTTGCTCTCGTCCTTAGGTTTTGTATATCAGGGTGTGTGTAATGTTGACAAAT
Organism: Schistocerca cancellata; assembly: GCF_023864275.1. Taxonomy (NCBI): domain Eukaryota; kingdom Metazoa; phylum Arthropoda; class Insecta; order Orthoptera; family Acrididae; genus Schistocerca; species Schistocerca cancellata. The sequence goes on along the minus strand of NC_064637.1, from coordinate 88,018,199 downwards.
GTGCCGCAGGATCTACAACGTAGCGGTAGTGCTACAGGATTCGTGGAGACAATGAGACACACTGCAACTAGTGCTGCCGCTGAGACTGCAACTGCCCCGTCCATGATTTATCACTCCGAGGCAGTACTGTTTCAGATAGCCAATCACAGATAAATTCCAGTGCGCTGAGTGTATCCCAGTTACTTCCCACTCGTGCCGACAAACTTACACGTCCGCCGTATTTAACTGATTCCGCGCTGTCGCGTAAAGTGCCGGGCGAAGAAAGACAAGTCTTGCCACTCTCTATCTGGAGAACTTTCGCCCACGCATACATTCTGCTCTCGCTCGTGACCGATTGAGAAGTAGAGCTGATAACGGCACTATCTGCATCTCGAACGCAATACGACACTGCACAGCGTCTTGCCGTATACTAAGAGGCAAGCGGCGAGCGATGAGGTAGAACTGAGTGCGATAGTGTCAAGCAAGTGTGAATACGTTACGTTACGTTACAAACGAGGGCGTGACGCCTGAGTGTTCTTATCATCCTGCCACCTTCTTTATCATCTAAGTCAGAGGTACCCAGACCACAACATGGTTTGTGGTGGAGGGTATGTGGGTTACCGTAATAGCTGTCCATTACTCCTGTCCACTGGCAGATGCTGCGTCGGGAGGAACATTATCGACAACCCCTCCACACATACCCGGGTATCTGACATTTTTTCCGACAACACTACATGAGTAATGAATTCAAAGATGCACTGTCCATTTATTATTTTTCATTTATTTATTGCCAAATCATAGACGTGTTACCTTATGTTCTAAAACAGGTCCCACGTCTTACAATTTTCGTTTTCCATCTTTTCTGCAGTTTTCTTTTGTTTCATTTACAACATTTACAAAGAATAAGACTTTTGAAAATAACAATAATTTAAGATTGAAATATAAATAATTTTTTTTAGAACAATATAAATGGATGATAGGGTAGGAGATATTTGTTACTGCCGTCACCGGTTGTGAATGACGGTGAATACCTCGGAATGGTTTCTTCGAGCTGTTGACCGCCAGTCTCACACACACACACACACACACACACACACACACGTCGTCTTTCGCCAGGTACGAATGCAAGGGAGAGTGAGGGGGATGGACTGACTGTCATTCCACTTACGACCTCCCGGAAATAACGTTTTGCTGAAGGCGTTTAAATATTTATACAGGGTACGGCCAAACTTTCAGGAAACATTCCTCACACACAAATAAAAAAAAGATGTTATGTGGACATGTGTCCGGAAACGCTTAATTTCCAAGTTATAGCTCGTTTTAGTTTCGTCAGTATGTACTGTACTTCCTCGATTCTGATGATCAGATTGTAAATTTTCACAATCAACATATGTGGGCTGACGAGAATCCGCACGCAGTTGTGCAATGACGTCATCAACACAGATTTTCTGTGAACGTTTGGGCAGGCATTGTTGGTGATGTCTTGATTGTGCCCCATGTTCTTCCACCTACGCTCAGTGGAGCACGTTATCATGATTTCATACGGGATACTCTACCTGTGCTGCTGGAACACGTGCCTTTACAAGTACGACACAACATGCGGTTCATGCACGATGGAGCTCCTGCACATTTCAGTCGAAGTGTTCGTACGCTTCTCAACAACAGATTCGGTGACCGATGGATTTGTAGAGGCGGACCAATTCCATGGCCTCCACGCTCTCCTGACCTCAACCCTCTTGACTTTCATTCATGGGGGCATTTGAAAGCTCTTGTCTACGCAACCCTGGTACCAAATGTAGAGACTCTTCGTGCTCGTATTGTGGACGGCTATGATACAATACGCCATTCTCCAGGGCTGCATCAGCACATCAGGGATTCCATGCGACGGAGGGTGGATGCATGTATCCTCGCTAACGGAGGACATTTTGAACATTTCCTGTAAAAAAGTGTTTGAAGTCATGCTGGTACATTCTGTTGCTGTGTGTTTCCATTCCATGATTAATGTGATTTGAAGAGAAGTAATAAAATGAGATCTAACATAGAAAGTAAGCGTTTCCGGACACATGTCCACATAACATATTTTCTTTCTTTGTGTGTGAGGAATGTTTCCTGAAAGTTTGGCCGTACCTTTTTGTAACACCCTGTATAGGTTAATTTCCAATCTTTTTCAGCCTGTTTTTAGAGAATACAGTCCTGTCAGAACAAAGAGTCGCAAAAATGCCAACGAATTCCAAAAGATTACGAGCTTAGTTTAACGAAGTGTAACGTAACACTTTTATGTGTTGATGTTTTCTAATAGTATGTCCCGTATGAAATTCAGGTAATTTTCTCAGCAGCCAAATGAAATTATGATTTAAGTGAAATTGTTTTTAAACAGAATAGCAGAATAGGGAGTAGAAATTGATTATTGATTTTTTTTGTGTTTTCACGCCGCAAGAAATGTTCGTTATATGTTCTGGGGAAAGAGACAGTCAATGACAGAGTAGGCAAGTGCTGGCCTCCGTTACAGATAAGAGACTCGAAAAAAATCCGTGGAACACAAAGCGAACGCAATCTGGGTCTCAAAGACGACAGCTATTTAGAAAAGCGGTGACAGATGACGCGAATAACATTACTGACTGAGTGGAAACTTAAAAAGCAAATCAGAGATGCTTTTAAAATCTGCGGTATCTGTATCATAAATAAAAATGTAAGTTTTTGTTGTACTTAATTAATAATAGGATTATTACGGAATTTCTGTGCTTTATATTATGAAGGTGAGAGATATACAATGGCAAATGGGTACTGCAAAGGTTTTTCGACAGTAATGAGATATCAAAGGGAGATAACATACAAAGAACATTGTTTGGTTCTACAAAAAAGTGTAATATCGTATTTTGTTGGATACTAGTATACAATGTATGTATGTGAAGCTATGTATGTATTTTTCATTGTCCAGACTGTAACCTTCTACCATTTTAAAGATTATAATTACAGGTTATGAAATGTAGTCGAATTAAGTCGGGTGATGTTGAGGGAACTAGATTAGGAAATGAGACACTTAAAGTAGTAAAGGAGTTTTGCTATTTGGGAAGCAAAATAACTGATGATAGTCGAAGTGGAAGATATAAAATGTAGACTGGCAATCGCTAGGAAAGCGTTTCTGAAGAAGAGAAATTTGTTAATATCGAGTATAGATTTAAGTGTCAGGAAGTCGTTTCTGAAAGTATTTGTGTGGAGTGTAGCCATCTATGGAAGTGAAACATGGACGATAACTAGTTTGAACAAGAAGAGAATAGAAGCTTTCGGTGTTGTGTCTAGACAAGACAGCCTAGACACAATGAGAGGAAGCCGAAAGGCACGCGCTTAAACTCACGCAGGCTGGCGTGAGGTCTGAAACAGGATACGTAATGAATGCTATAAAGAAAAGTACGTAGCTTCTGGAATACTTAACTTTAATCCACATTTGTAGAACATCGCTCTTGATGATACATTAATACAATCTCAATATCACTTGAATACGGCGCCTTGCTAGGTCGTAGCAAATGTAGCTGAAGGCTATGCTAACTATCGTCTCGGCAAATGAGAGCGTAATTGTCAGTGAACCATGGCTATCAACGTCGGCTGTACAACTGGGACGAGTGCTAGTACGTCTCTGTAGACCTGCCGTGTGGTGGCGCTCGGTCTGCAATTACTGTCAGTGGCGACACGCGGGTCCGTCGTATACTAGCGGACCGCGGCCGATTTAAAAGCTACCACCTAGCAAGTGTGGTGTCTGGCGGTGACACCACATTCGGAATGTGGTGCTACAGAAGAATGCTGAAGATTAGATGGTTAGATCACATAACTAATGAGGAGGTATTGAACAGAATTGGGGAGGAGTTTGTGGCACAACTTGACAAGAAGAAGGGACCGGTTGGTAGGACATGTTCTGAGGCATCAAGGGATCACCAATTTAATACTGGAGGGCAGCATGGAGGGTAAAAATCGTAGAGGGAGACCAGTAGATGAATACACTAAGCAGATTCAGAAGGATGTAGGTTGCAGTAGGTACTGGTAGATGAAGGAGCTTGCACAGGATAGAGTAGCATGGAGAGCTGCATCAAACCAGTCTCAGGACTGAGGACCACCACCACCACCACAACAACAACTACAACAACAACAATAGTTATAGGTTTTAAGAAGAAGATAATTTCTGGAGTTTCCTGCTACTGGAAGTAGCTGTGTCCTTGGAATGGCTCTGAGCACTATGGGACTCAACATCTTAGGTCATAAGTCCCCTAGAACTTAGAACTACTTAAACCTAACTAACCTAAGGACATCACACACACCCATGCCCGAGGCAGGATTCGAACCTGCGACCGTAGCAGTCCCGTAGCTGTGTCCTTGAAAGAACCGTAACACTCAAGTAAGCAGAAACTTAAAAAGTCCGTTTCGTGTCATCTGACCCTATACGTGCCTCATACTGTGACAATGGTGGCACACATAAGGCAATGCCCGCGTTAGTATGATGAAGTGGTGCACTAATTATGCTAAGTGCGGTGCAATTGTCCGGAGGGAATATCGGACTATACAATGTGTGATTTTCCACCGTGAACAAACTCTAGGGGGGGTGATCAACGAGAGGATACGGAACAAAAAAAAAGATCCAACGAACTTATGCCCGGAAACCCATTGTTTCCATGCTAGAGACCATTTATTCAGTCCTACTTTGTTACAGGGACTGCGGTCTAACATGCGCTGTACCACGCAGCCAAAGCTACATTATGCATGGTTTCCTCCTAGAGGGTGTTACTGTTCTAGGGCCCTCTCCTGCCACAGTAATTGCTATTGTTGTGTCCGATTCACTTCTCTTGCTGACTCACCTTGTAGTGAATGTGATACAGCGTTGCTCACAATGGTTCCGTATTCGAACCGAGAGTTTGCCGACATGGTTTTTACTTGCAGAAAGGCAGATGGCAACGGGTGGCGTGCAGCAAGGTTGTATCAGCAGACCTATCCTCGCCGACAACACTCACGGTATTCAATGTTTTCAACAGTGCTTCCTCGTTTCTCCGAGGCAGGTTCGTTTCAGGAAGCAGGAAATTATGACGGACGTAGCCGAAATGTTCGGACACCAGAACTGGAGGAAAATGTGATTAACACTGTGGAAGGCGACCGGCGTGTCAGTACCTGGCAGCTGGCCCGCTAGTACAGGGTAAGCCAGACGACCGTGTGGTACATTCTCCAAGACAATTGGCTCTGAGCACTATGAGACTTAACATCAAAGGTCATCAGTCCCCTAGAACTTAGAACTAGTTAAACCTAACTAACCTAAGGACATCACACACATCCATGCCCGAGGGAGGATTCGAACCTGCGACCGTAGCAGCAGCGCGGTTCCGGACTGAAGCGCCTAGAATCTCTGGGCCACAACGGCCGGCGGGATGCACAATGGACATGAATGGATGCAGGTGATCAGACAGGATGCTCACGTACGTGTTACCTGTCAGAGTCGTATCTACACGCATCAGGGGTACCTTACCACTCCAACTGCACACGCCCCATACCGTTACAGAGCCTCCACCAGCTTGAGCACTCCCCTGCTGACTGAAGGGTCCATGGATTCATGAGGAGGTGTCCACACCCTTACACATCCACCCTCGATACAATTTTAAACGAGACTCGTGCAACCGGGTAACTTCTTCCCAGTCATCAACAGTCCAATGTCGGCGTTGATGGGCCCAGGTGAGGCATAAAGCTGTGTGTCGTGCATTCATCCAGGGTACACGAGTGGGCCTTCGGCTCCGAAAGCCCATATCGATGATGTTTCGTTGAATGGTTCGCACACTGACACTTGTTGATGGACCAGAACTGAAATCTGCAGCAAGTTTCGGAAGGGTTGCTGTTCTGTCACGTTGAAGGATTCTCTTCAGTCGTTTTTGCAGGATGTTTTTACGGACGCAGCTATGACGGAGATTTGATGTTTTACAGGGTTCCTGCTCTTCACGGTACACTCGTGAAATGGTCGTACGGGAAAATCCCCACTTCATCGCTTCATCGTAGACGCTGTGTCCCGTCTCTCGTGCGCCGACTATAACACCACGTTCAAACTCACTTAAATCTTGACAACCTGACACTGTAGCAGCAGCAACCGATCTAACAACTGCACCAGGCACTTGTTGCCTTATACAGCCATTGCCGATCGCAGCTTCGTATTCTGACTGTTTACGTATCTCTGTATTTGTATACTCATGCCCATACCAGTTACTTTAGCGCTTCAGTGTATATAGATTAATAAAATGCTTTTAGTGAACAAAGGTGAAAGCTAACACAAAGTAGTACGTTTTCACGATAAGTGAGACATGAAAAGGAGGACGAGATTAGTGTTTAACGACCCGTCGACAACGAGGTCATTAGAGACAGAGCAGAAGCTCGATAAGGAAAGGATGGGGAAGGATATCGGCCGTGGCCTTTGAAAGCAAGCTTCCCGTCATGTGCCTGAAGCCTTTTAGGGAAATCACGGAAAAACGTGAATCTGGATAGCCGGACGCGGGTTTGAACCTTGGTCCTCCCGAGTGCGAGTCGAGTGTGCTGACCACTGCGCCATTTCGTTCGGGGTGGGACTCGAGGTTTGTCTTTATGTGGACCTCCATTACTGACTTATTTAATCGTCAAAAGTATCTCACGTGCATTTGTGCCATGCTTGAATATTAGTTTGCTGAAAAACACGAAAAGAAAAATTTCGTGCGAATTTTTGTAACTCAGGAGTGAAGAGGTTACGTAGAGGACTGTCACCAGCGTGGGCGTAGCTGTATTGTGGTTTCTTTTCCCCAAGGAAATAATTAAAACTTAATGACTACGACTCACGATGTTAATTGAAAATAGTCGTCCCTTTAGGTATCATCGACGTTAAGCGCTGTCGGGCTGGGCTAGCACTTGGATGGGTGACCATCCGTTCTGCCGAGCGCTGTTGGCAAGCGGGGTGCACTCAGCCCTTGTGAGGCAAACTGAGGAGCTACTTGACTGAGAAGTAGCGGCTCCGGTCTCGGAAACTGACATACGGTCGGGAGAGCGGTGTGCTGACAACATGCCGCTCCATATCTCCATTCAGTAACGCCTGTGGACTCAGGATGACACGGCGGCCGGTCGGTACTGTTGGTCCTTCATGGCCTGTGCAGGCGGAGTTTAATTTTAGTTTTATTCATTTAGGTGCTACATGACATTTTTGACGTAAATCTTCAGACTGGCCGAACGGGAATTTTAAACCCGTTCTACCAGATCACCACTGAAGGTCTTAAACCACTGTGCCCTTTCGCCAGCAGCGTAACGGTTGCAGAATTTTTTGGAAGTAACGCGCCTGCATCTTCTGTGAAACGCGACTTCCCGCGGAACTGGTCCAACTGCTCAACGTTTCCAACTGCATGGGGCGCGCGGCGGCGGGTTGTTTTACGAGGTCGCTTCGCAGCGAGGAGAACACGGAGCGATTCGTTTGGAAGCCTGGCGGCCGTGACGCGTAACTCACTGCGGAGTCGTCCCTCCCTCGCTCCCCGCGACGGCCAGAGTACTTGTTTATTTCTCGGGCCGATATTTTTTAATCTCACTCCGACCGCGCAGCCAGCGGTGTCGGCAACATTCGTCACGATTCGTGGCGGCCGTAGGGCGCCCGGCTAGGACGGCATTCCGGATTATGTTAATAAATCCGCCGCGTGCGTGGCTGTGTCTGCCGACGGGCCGCGACCGGCCGCTCCTGCCGGTGGGGCGAAAGGTGCGACCCGGAGTGTAGGGTGTGGGCAAGCCTGCCCATGACGTCACCGCCTCGGACAAGTAGTACAGGGTAAACACTAAGTGGTCCGCTGAGTACAGACATTTATAAGTAAGGTTCAAGTGGCTCTGAGCACTATGGGACTTAACATCTGAGGTCATCAGTCCCCTAGAACTTAGAACTACTTAAACCTAACTAACCTAAGGACATCACACACATCCTTGCCCGAGGCAGGATTCGAACCTGCGACCGTAGCGGTCGTGCGGTTCCAGACTGAAGCGCCTAGAACCGCTCGGCCACACCGGCCGGCCTATAAATAAGGAACTACTCTAAATACAGCTACGTGATATGTTGCTAATGGTAGCTCTACTCAACGTCTTTTGCTGATACATTTCCACATATTGTGACGAAATCAAATCTAATCCACTTTATGAAATCTCTGACACCGGTGGGAATCTATCATTTCGTTAGTGAGACAATAACCTGATACAAAACTAATTACACGTGTTGGGATGGTGCATACGTTCGTAGCCGTTTAGTTTTGTATGTCGGAATTCTGGTTGCTATGGGTTTATTTATCGATTGCCATTTTTTATCTGCAGTACATTGTTAAAAAAATTGTTCTGAGCACTATGGGACTTAACATCTTAGGTCATCAGTCCCCTAGAACTTAGAACTAATTAAACCTAACTAACCTAAGGACATCACACACATCCATGCCCGAGGCAGGATTCGAACCTGCGACCGTAGCAGTCCCGCGGTTCCGGACTGCAGCGCCTAGAACCGCACGACCACCGCGACCGGCAGTACATTGTTGCTATTTGTGTTCACATATTGTAATTTTCTCATTTGGAGATACCGAGTGGAGCTATGGACGTTACATATGGAGTGGCAAGTTGAGAAATTTGAGTATCTCTGAGATATTCTTCTGTTTGACTTCCATGGAGGGGTGCCAACAGCGGAGGGCAGCCAGAAACATTCACGCCCTGTATGGGAATAAATCCGTTGGATAAAAGACGGGAAAAAACTGGTTTTCTCGTTTCAAGGACGATCTTTTTGACATTAGAGACTCTCCACGTCCAAGAAGATTTTCGGAGTTTGATGAAGATCGTTTAAATGTAGTAACCCACAATGATCCACATCAGAGTAATCGACAGCTGAAAATTGTGATGAACTGTGATCGGAATACCACTGTGCGACTTTTTCATGAAGTGGGGAAAGTTGAAAAATAGGGTGTAAGGGTACTGCAGGCTCTAAGCAAAATTCACAAAAGCCAGTGGGTGCCCACTGTGCAACTCTGCTTGCTCATCATCAACTGGCTCGTGAATAACAACGATCATTCCTATCATCTATCATTACTGATGATGAGAAATGATGTCTCTTTGTACTAACATAAAAGGAAGGAAGGAAGGAAGGAAGGAAGAAATGGTTTAGCACCGCGCGGGATTAGCCGAGCGGTCTACGGCGCTTGCAGTCATGGACTGTGCGGCTGGTCCCGGCGGAGGTTCGAGTCCTCCCTCGGGCATGGGTGTGTGTGTGTGTGTCCTTAGGACGATTTAGGTTAAGTAGTGTGTAAGCTTAGGCACTGATGACCTTAGCAGTTAAGTCCCTTAAGATATCACACACATTTGAACATTTTTGAATGGTTTAGCGTAAATAAAACAGCAACTCCTCCTACGAACACCTGTGCGCATGCACGAAAGGTAATTTACCCATCTGGTGGAACAGCGACAGTATGGTGTACTGCTTATTGCATCCCCGAGGTGTGACTATCACCGCTGATATTTATTGTCAGCAGTTGAGACGTCTTGCAGACGTAATCCAAGAACAACGACCAGGAAGACTGCGTGTAGTGATGCTACCCCATTATAACGACCGCCCACATTCTGCTGGATTGACAAAAAATACTGGACAGGATTTGGGTGGGGAAGTCATTCCGCACCCACCTAATGCACTTCATCTTGCGCCCCCCAGATTTTCACCTGTTCCGCTCTCTATGGGACAGCTTTCCTTTCCGGATGAAAATAAGCTCCGAACATGGCTCTCCGAGTTCTTCGTCTCAACACCACGTGACTTCTACAGACGCGGAATCTAGAAGTTATCCTAGCGTTAACAGACTGTTGTAAATAGTGAAGGAGAATATATTACTGAAGACTGAACTCTATGTTATGTGTATTTGTTGTGTTTATTAGACCTACGAAAAGACGCTACGAATTTACGCATTTACCTAATAAATGTGGTGTTATGTGCAATGCTGGCTACCATATGTTGTATGGGAGTAGAAACAAGTTTCTTTCTTTCTTTCTTTCCTTCTTTCGCTTACGCCATAGTCCCACAGCGATCGCAGGGTCGGCGTGGTTAGAGCAGATTTGGCAAGGTTAGTTTTAGGGGTGGCCAGATGCCCTTCCTACCGCCACCTCGTATTCCCAGGGACGGAATCAGTGTACCTCAGCTGTCTGCATCTAGTGTAAATCGTGAAATAGTGCGAACGTGTTTCAAATGTCTGCGACGCGTGTAACTGAGGTGGAACGTGGAGACCAGCCCAGTATTCACCTGTCGGGATGTGGAAAACCGCCTAAAAACTACATTCTGGCTGGCCGGCACTCCGGCCCTCGTCGTTAATCCGCCTGGCGGATTCGATCCGGGGCCGGCGCGCCTACCCGAGTCCAGGAAGCAGCGCGTTAGCGCTCTCGGCTACACTGGCGGGTGGAGCAGAAACAACTATGTAAACTAAAATAAAAGTTCTTTGCAATATTACTACGAAAATTTTGATAATTTTACATGAAGAAATGAATCAGTCAATTTAGATTCTGTCTTTGTCACCGAAGTAAATAATTAATTCTTTACCTACGACTGTCATACCTCTTTCCTTTCACGCTTGGCGGGAAGACTGCTTGTAAGATTGGGTCTTGGGAGTCGGAAATATATATTAGTTACTTTATGTGCAGACTTAAGGAAGACTTGGAATTTTGCAGTGTCTACCCCGGAATTCACTATTAATTGCCAGGTACAGGAATCAAAGAACCTCCAAGAAGCTACTTCCCTACCGTTCCACTTTCTGACAGCGCACGGGAAAAGGGAACACTTAAATCTGTCGGTGCGAGCTCTGATTTCTCTTATTTGGTGACAATGACCATTTCTCCCTAAATACTTAGGGACCAACGATATATTTTTGCACTCGGAGGAGAAACTTGGTGACTGAAATTTCGCGTGAAGATTCTGCCCCGACGAAAAATGCATTGATTCGAATGATTGGCACCCTAGTTCCGTAGCGCCCTCTCCCCTATTTTTCGATATTGCAAAATGAACTGCCCTTCTTTGACCTTTTTAGACGCTCTCCGTCTATCCTATCTGATACGGATCCCACACCGCGCAAAAATACTCCAGAAGACGGCGGACAAGCATAGTGTTAGCAGTCTCTTTAGTAGACCTGCTGCATTTTCCAAGTGTTCTGTCAATCATCCGCAGTCTTTGGTTCGCTCTTCCCAGGTCCTTGTGTGATCGTTCCAGTTTACGCTATTCGTATTTGTGACAAGTATATAGTTCAATTTGCAGCCTTTGATTTTGTGTGATTTTTCGTGCAGCCGAAATGTAGCAGGTTTCATTTAGTACTACTGCGGATGACTTCACACTTTTCATTACTTAGACTCAATTCCCTCTTGTTGCACCATAGAGACATGCAGTCTAAATAATTTTGCAGTTATTCTGGCCATCTGATAATGACAGTATCATGTGTAAAGAATGCTGATATGGATCAGGAACAACACAGGGTCTATAACACTTCCCTCAGGAACGCCAGCTGAAAATCATATTAGTGTTGAAGTTGTACATTGAGTTGACAAAAGGGGCAGCGATATGCACGTATACAGATGGCGGTAGTGTCGCCTACGCAAGGTGTAAAAGGGCAGTGCGTTGTCGGAGCTGTTATTTATACTCAGGTGACTCATGCGAAAAGGTTCCAGACATGATTGTGGCCACACGACGGGAATCAACAGACTTGGAACGCGGAACGGCAGATGGAGCTAGACTCATGAAACATTACATTCCGCAAATCGTTAGACGATTATGTATTCCGAGATACACAGTGTCTAGAGCGTGCTAAGAATACCAAATTTCAGGCATTACCTTTCATCACGCAGTGTCCGACGGACTTCTCTTAGCGACAGAGAGGAGAAGCGTTTGCCTAAAGTTGTCAGTGCTAACAGACAAGCAACACTGCGTGAAATAATAGCAAAAAATCAATGTGGGACGTATGGTAAACATGTCCAACAGGACAGCGCGGCGAAATTGGCGTTGATGGGTTATAGCAGCAACCGACGGACGAGAGTGCCTTTGCTGACAGCACGGCATCGCCTGCAGCACCCTTATTGGGCTCGTGACCATATCGGTTGGACCCTAGACGACTGGGAAACCGTGGCCTAGTCTTAAGAGTCCCGGTTTCAGTTGGTAGGAGCTGATGGCAGATTCGGAGCAGCCTCCATGAAACCTTGGAAGCAAGCTGTCAACAAGGCACTGTCCAAGATGATGGTAGCTCCATAATGGTGTGGGCTGTGTTTACATAGAACAGACTGGGTCTTATGAACCTATCGTTCACTGAAAATGATTACGTTCGACTATCTGGAGACTATTTGCAGCCGTTGATAGACTTCATGTTACCAATCAACTACGGAAATTTTCCAGAATGAGATTTTCACTCTGCAGTGGAGTGTGCGCTGATATTAAGTTTCCTGGCAGATTAGAAGTGTGTGCCGGACCGAGACTCGAACACGGAACCTTTGACTTTCGTGGGCAAGTGCTCTACCAACTGAGCTACCCAAGAACGACTCACGCCCCATCCCCACAGCTTTACTTCTGCCAGTACCTCGTGTCCTACCTTTTAGACTTTGGAAGTTAAGAAGGTAGGAGGCGAGGTACTGGCCGAAGTAAAGCTGTGGGGACGGGACGTGAGTCGTGTTTGGGTATCTCAGTTGGTAGAGCACTTGCCCGCGAAAGGCAAAGATCCGGCACACGGTTTTAATCAGCCAGGAAGTTTCATATGGAATTTTTGTAGATGACAACGCGCCATATCACTTGCCAGAATTGTTCACGATTGGTTTGAAGAACATTCTGGACAGTTCGATTTGAACACCCAGATTGCTCGACACGAATGCCATCAAACATTTATGGGACATAATTGGGAGTTTAGTTCGTGCACGAAATCCTACTGCAACACTTTTCGCAACTACCGACGGCTGCATTGGCAGCTTGGCGCAGTATTTCTGCAGGGGTGTTTCAACAACTTGTTCAGTCCCTGGCACGCCCAGTTATCGTACTAAGCCGTAAACAGGGAGGTCCCACACGATATCGGGAGGTATCCAATGACTTATCACCTCAGTGTGTATCTCGTCCACTAGTCTTTTATAACGTGTACTAAGTTGCGGATTAAGGAAAGTAGGGGTTTATTTGAATGCCTCACTTACATAAACTATGATCATAACCCCGCAGAAACAATAACGTTGCTCAGTTTTCTTATCCAATTAAACTTTCCTTTCAGAACCCTTGAACGACATGAAGTGAACTGCAGAACGACGCAACGCCAAAATCAGGCATACCCGCTCTTTTCTAGGCATCTAACACATACTGCAGCACCGCGCAAGAACCACTTTCAGCAAGGGAGCAACGCTGTAGACATCCACATGGAGCTGGTGGAATTGTACCGCAACAATGTACCATGACAGGACACAGTGGTTTGGCGAGGAGAGGCTTCCAGTTGAGGTCAAACAAGTCTGAATGACGAAGAACGACGCGGCAGACCATCTTGTTGAACTGTCTTGGCATAGCAACCAGTGAGTGATTCTTTTTCTGGTTTCCTCGGATGAACAAACCACTGTTCAGCAGGCATTTCCAGAATGACGTCGAGGCAACTTCTGAGATGGAACGATCCCTGCACACCCAAAATGCAGAATTCTACAACCTAGGTCTCTGTTAAGCCACCCATCGTGGGGAATGGCGGGTCGCACGGTAGAGTGAATACGTGGAGAAGGAATAACAGCACCAACAAGTTTCATGGTTAAAGCCTCCTTTTTCCAAGGTGTTAAGTAAAACGATGTGACCGCCCCTCGTAATCGTAAATGCATAAACAAAAAAAAAAAAATGAAATAATGCCGCCCAACTTGACTCGAATGCATACGCGGCGTATATTTCACGTCTTAACTTTATTTTCGCAGGTGTGTGTGAGGAGGACTTTGCACATACTGGCCGCGTCTGATGACGAGGTTTTGTGAGCGCGCCACGGGCCAACGTCGGAGCGTAATTACGCCAGCGTCCACCCGGCCAACTCCACGACCGGATCAGCCATCCGGCGTACACACACACAGCGCTTTGACGGACGCGTATTTATTTATTCGCCGGCGTAACGAGCGCTTGTTAGTGCGGCTAACCAGCGGGCAGTTACTCTCGCCTCGCGCTGGACGCGCACCACGCACATAATTCGTCGCGTCGTGGTCCGCCCCCTCATGTTAGTTTAATGAGCACCTCCCGGAATTTCCAGCGACTCCCGAAGCCGTCGTCCAAAACGCTGCTTAGCTCGCCTCGACAGCTGGTCGAGCGTTTGCGAGCGCAAACTCTTTAATCAGCTGCGCGGCTGCCTGATTGGAAGTTGGATCGCGTCTCTTTTTACCTTAATTTTTTATTTGTTTTCTTATGTAGAGAATAACAGGAAATAGGCTGTTACGATCGCGCGGTAGCTAGACATTAGGGCACTGTGAAAACCGTCTCTTTATTTCGTACCTAGCTTGCAACGTAAGGACAGGTGGGACTAACACGCTTCCGCGTCATTAGTGGCGAGGCAGTTTCATTTGAATCTAATTGCAGCCTGTCTCAACGCAGAGAGATGGTTTGTGGCACGGTGTAGTCCTGAAACGTGCTAGGTCAGTGACGTGTTAACTGTCGGGGCGAAAGATTCGGCGAGTATTCTCGTTCCGTCGAACAAGACATGGCAGCAACTTCAAACTATACTATTGATCGCTAACGTATTCTAATAGTAGGCCAGTAATACACACCGAGGTGGCGCAGTGGTTAGCACACTGGACTCGCATTCGGGAGGACGACGAATCAAACCCGCGTCCAGCCAACCAGGTACAGGTCTTCCGTGAATTCCCTGAATCGCTCCACGCAAATGCAGGGATGATTCCCTTGAAAGGGCACGGTTGATTCGTTCCCATGCTTCAAACAATCAGAGCTTCTGCTCCGTCTCTAATGACCTCTATTCGACGGGAGGTTAGTCCCAGGCTTCCTTGCTTCCGTCCTTCCCGAAGAGCAGCGGGACCCAAAACGTGATAACGTGACCAAATTATGAAGCCGTGGTCTTATTAAGAATAAAATTGGTATTTATGGTATCCGTAAAATTGCGGGAGTACAGTAGGAACGAAACAGTAAGACTGACGGTAAAACTTTTTTTTTTTGTGCACGTTGTGACTTCTGTGCGATCAGTCTGTCCATTTTGCAGTGTTCATACTGAAACTTCCAGGCAGATTAAAAATCTGTGCCAGACCGAGACTCTAACTAAGGACCTTTGCCTTTCACGGGCAAGTGCTCTACCACAGCGCACTCTCCGCTGCAGAGTGAAAATCTCATTCCAGTATTCATACTGTGTACTGTCCGGTTTGAGGGTAATACTTTACTGATATCACATTTTGGGGATGGTGCGTGTAATTAGGTGTGCTATCACCCCTTTGGGATGTAGTACTTTAGACCGTGATGATTCTGCTTATGTAATATGAAGTTCACTCATACTTTCTACATATACTGTAGTCTCGTATGGGCTTTGATATCGGTATTGTATTTCTAATGATATATGTTTCGTGTATAGTGATTTACACGTTTCAAGTGAGGTGCGTTAAGGATATGTCTAAAGATTTTGTTTTGAACTAATGTAAGCCGACATGCCATACTACCAGACATTAAAACTGGGAAAGCAGTTGATTTCAGAGTCCCACTTTGGTTCCGATCTGTAAGTACTGGCAAAAAAGGATGTTAATTCGCTTTCGCAAATGTTCAGGCACTTTTCTCTCATTTCCCGTATAAAATGTGTAAGGGGTATAGATACAGATTTTTTGATCACATATACCTTAGTATGTACCCACTTCAATGTGTTAGGTTTATTTCCTCTGCATCTAGCAGTGTTCTTAAAAACACATAACATAGTTTACTGCCTGATGTTTCCTGAACGGTTATGACTGCACCATGAAGTCAACTACGCCTGTTACTATAGACTACCTGTTTTGCGTCTATGCATCCAAAGCTCAATACCTGACCCACTGCTCGAGGGAAAATGAACGTGAATAGCATGCACGTGCCCCCTAGTGTATGGAAGTACTGACCGACCTAAAAACATACTACTCGTATTGCTTTAATTATTAGACTGATAATGAAGTAAATGTTGATGTAGTGTTGTTCAATACGGAGTCCTCAGTCGCCAGTAGGTTTATGCGCACTTATACCCCTGACACACACTATGTTTGTTGAATAAGAGTCCTTTATCAAGAGTTGTACCTACGTACCCAGGAAACTTTCGTAGAGAGTGTATTTTTTGGTTGATTGATTGTGATAGGGTGCCTTAGGAGTGATTTTTTCCTTTAAAAATGCTCTTCTGAAATTATGGCCATATTTAATAGCACTTTGTTTGTTCTTCACTGTTTGAGAGAAAAATGGTTCAAACTGCTCTGAGCACTATGGGACTTAACATCTGAGGTCATCAGTCCCCTAGACTCAGAACTACTTAAACCTAACTAACCTAAGGACATCACACACATCCATGCCCGAGGCAGAATTCGAACCTGCGACCGTAGCAGCAGCGCGGTTGCGTACTGAAGCGCCTAGAACCACTCGGCCACAGCGGCCGGCCTCACTGTTTGACAACAAGAAAAATGTGGCACTGGAATTTTACAACATTCATGAAGTATGGTATACAGGGGCAATACCACGCGTGTTCCGAATGCTTTGACAATCAAACACAATGCATTCCCGAAGTTGACCGATGCCGTCAACAGGACTGGAGTACACCGAAGCTTTTAAATATCCTCATACAAGAAAAGACCCAACAGCTTCTAGTGGGGAGATGTGGTACGCTTTGGTAATGGCGAAGCACGATCGACACTGTTATTGTCGAAATGCTGCTTACCAGAACTTACGTATCCGAAATGGTAAAATCAAACGAGGGATCAAACGAAAGCTGTTTATCATTTTGTAATTGACGCCTCAACTGTGGTGTTTTGAAATAAACGTAGTCTTTGACATTACAGTGTTGTAACACAGGCATGACTCCAATTCTGCACATATCGTATAGGAGAAACCATTTCGATATTTTTCGATCTGAACCACGGTGTGCTCCCCTTAAAGACAGGGTGTACAACAATAACCCCAAAACCATTGCTGAGCTGAAAGCAGTCATTCAGTAGCTCATCGATGGCACCGATGTTCCGACACTTCAGCGGGTCATGCAGAATTCCGCTATTCGTCTGCGCCATATCATCGCTAGTGATGGCAGGTGTATAGAAGACGTAATAACCTAAATCCGAATATCTGTAGTAACGTTTACATGTGGAATGAAGTGTGTGCACTCCGTAGTTTGTAATCAAATTACGTTTCTTTTCATATAGTTCAATAATTGTCACCCGGTATATTTCTAAAGTTTTTCTTAAAATTTTGTCGCTAGAGAAACGCAATGTTCGGCACGCTGTAGAGCAGTTGTTAGCGTCGCTGAGTGTGCGGTGTGGAAGTAATGCGTTCTCAGCTTGAGGTACGCCGGGCGCCCGTCAGTCGCGCAGCACAATAGGGGCGTAAATCAAATTGCCGAGACTACAATGGCGCCGCTGGCTGCGCTTAACAAGGGGAGAGGGGCGCGATGGGGTAAAGGGGGAGGGGGGGGGGCGAGGCGCCTGCCTAAAGAAGGGAAAAATCCCTAAATAAATACGGCGCCGCATGTGCGCACCGGGGTCCGATGAATAAACAGGGAGGGCAGAGGTGACGGACCGCCTCCGTCTGAGTGACAAAGCTCTCCAACTGCGCACTGGACTTCACTTGTAGTATCCACATTTCGTTCCTCGTTGCCACGCTTTCCTCGAGAAGGAGACGAGTAGCTAAAAGCTTAGCGGCATACAACCATGGCTACCTTCAAAACCTCATAGGCTTATGTAGGTCGCCGATTCGAGTCCCGCTTTGGTCATAGGTATCGATTTTAAATTAATTACCTTTTGTGTTGAAACGTGTCTGTGAAGTAGTTTCATAAGACGCTTGTCGAATTCGGTACCACTTATTCACTTTACTACCTGATTTTAGCTCAGTTCATGAACTCTTCCAGAAAGACTGAGCACTCAAATAAGTCCTATTGAATATTATATGTGTGTTTTAGTGTGGGGTTTAGGTTTTGTTTTGTGGGAAACGCTGAGTTGGTCATCGTCTGCTGGGAGCTGACGATGTTGCTTCTCGTTCGGAGGAGAGCACAGGATGTCCAACTTAGCTTTCCAGTGACTGAACAGAGAGGTTTACCCATCTTAGTCGAAGGCTGTTTTTGTGTGTGGGGTTGGTGGCAGAGGGCTACCCCTCTTGTAGCTTCCGCTGCACGGAGAAAGAGAAAGCGGCACTCTTCGGTGAACGCATGGTGAGTACGGATCGTAGCTTAGCTTAGGAGTGATTTAAAATGGAATGATCATATAATGTTGATTGTCGATAAAGCAGATGCCAGACTGAGATTCATTGGAAGAATCCTAAGGAAATGCAATCCGAAAACAAAGGCAGTAGGTTACAGTACGCTTGTTCGCCCACTGCTTGAATACTGCTCAGTAGTGTGGGATCCGTACCAGATAGGGTTGATAGAAGAGAGAGAGAGAAGATCCAACGGAGAGCAGCGCGCGTCGTTACAGGATCATTTAGTAATCGCGAAAGCGTTACGGAGATGACAGATAAACTCCAGTGGAAGACTCTGCAGGAGAGACGCTCAGTAGCTCGGTACGGGCTTTTGTGAAAGTTTCGAGAACATACCTTCACCGAAGAATCAAGCAGTATATTGCTCCCTCCTACGTATATCTCGCGAAGAGACCATGAGGAGAGATTAGAGCCCACACAGAGGCATACCGACAATCCTTCTTTCCACGAACAACACGAGACTGGAATAGAAGGGAGAACCGATAGAGGTACTCAAGGTACCCTCCGCCACACACCGTCAGGTGGCTTGCTGAGTATGGATGTAGATGTAGCTCTTAAGGGGTGTTTCAGCTGATAGGAAGCAGGTTGAGTTAGGACTTCGTTATGTTTAACTGTTGAAATACTTGTTAGGTTGCTTTCCTACATGTTCATCTTATGCATTTCTGCTCATATCCGCGACCCATTCGCGACAATGTGCTTTCCTTGCACCACAACACTTTTGATACCCAAACATCATCTTCCTCCAGTTTTTGAAGTGCCCACACTGCGAGTACTCCCTGTGTCACAAAAGTGATGGCGAACACTTCGCAAGAACACTGGATTTTGTACAGATAGCATTGGAGTGTACCCCTTAGATGTCTTCAAACAGTAGAGCATTTAGTCCCGGAGCGACGTGCGACTTCAGAACTGCTGACTGCACCATGCGGAGAAGAAAGCCCTGAAGTCTCCATTTCTTCCTGAACTATCTGATCAGCAGTAGCACTTGTGTCTGCTCACCCACTACACAACTGATTGTCTAAAAGCATGTGGCCTCGAGCTTTGTGATAATTTTCTCCACAATAACACTTGTCATTGGCCGTTTACCCATTCGCATACCCTTCCTATGGTGATAGTATCATAAAGATGCAGTAGCTGCTCGGCTGCTACTCTGAGCATAAATTCTGCACTATGCGGAGCGGCAGCAGCCATACAGATTTCCACTCTGTTAGCTCCTATGCTCTCACTACAGCTAGTTTCATACATGATTCTCATATGGCATCACTTATGTGTTGCTGTCTAAAGCCATCTTTTGGCCAGTTTTTGAATTCGTTTTTGGTTTGAATAAAAACGCATGTCAACTCAGGCGTGTCTGTCAATTTTTACCTTTCTTCATGCATTATTCCGTGAATTACTGCAGTTGGAAATATTTACGGACTTTTAGGTCACCCTGTACATTGAAATTAGATTATATTTACTTTCATTCCAACTGATACGTAGTGAGAAGGTCCTCCAGGATGTAGAACATGCCAGAAAAACAATAATACATGACAAATATTTACAACTGAAACAAATAAGCTAAAGTATCTTCCACAGGTCCCAAATGGAATGATCGTCGTCTTTTTCAATGAACACTACATGAAAGAATCTTTTTACAAACACTAATGCACTGAATTTAAAATAAAAAAGGTTTTTTTATTTATAAGGTAACGAAAACGTAATAGAACTACTACAATACTTATTTACAATGAACGCATTACTGCACTGAAATGGTGCAAAAGTTATATAACAGTCGGTTCATCAATGGAGTAGAAGGAGTTAGCCACCAATAAATCCTTTAGGCTTCTCTTACACTGAATTTCATTGGTTGTTAAGCTTTTTATGGCTGCTGGCAAGTTATTGAAAATGTCTGTTCCTGAATAATGCACACCTTTTTGTACAAGAATAGGTCACTTTAAATGCTTGTGAAGATTATTCTTATTTCTAGTATTGATTCCATGGATTGAGCTGTTGGTTTGAAAAAGTGATATATTTTTAATAACAAATTTCATCAAGGGATAAATATATTGGGAAGCAGTAGTTAGTATCCCTAGTTTCCTAAACAGGCTTCTGCAGGATGTTCTTCAGTTCACACCACATATAACTCTTACTGCACGTTTTTGTGCCCGGAAAACTTTAGCTTGGCTTGATGAATTACCCCAAAAAATAATCCCATATGACATTATGGAATGAAAGTAAGCATAGTATGCCAGCTTTTTCATTTTTATATCCCCTATTTCTGACACAATTGGCATTGCAAATAGAGATTTGTTAAGACACTTCAGCAGTTCTGTGGTGTGCTCCTCCCAGTTGAATTTATTATCAAGCTGTAATTCCGAAGAATTTAAGAGTGTCCATTTCTTCTACCTGCTTATTATCGTACGTTAGGCATCACCCAACCAGAAGGATTTTACTGAAACCGACTCCGACAGTGACAGCCTACATCGTTAGATCCTTTTACAGCGGAACAAAGGCCTTAGATACATTACATAGTCTATAAAACACTTCTCAGCCTGTGGGATTTTGAAGAGAGCGGGGAGACAAAAGCGAGCTGGCGCTCCTCAGAATTCTGCTTTTCGGGGAATGGGCCGGCGGTCTTCCGCTGCCTTTTGTGTAGCGGCGCTCGGCCGCCACCCTGAGCGGTAAATTCCACACTGTGTGGAGCGGCAGCGGCACCTACCGTCGTACGCAGGCGAGCGAGCTAGCTAGCTAGCTACTGCCGTGATTTGCGCGGCAACCCGCCATACAGATTTCCGCTCCGTTAGCTGCTGTGCTGCGGGACTGAGCTGGGGCGGGCGAATTAGGAAAGCCTGCCGGGGTCAGAATGGCGTGGAAAAGACGGCGCCCTGTGGGTGGCAGGGGGTGCGGGCGGAGTGGGGGCAAGGGGGTGGCGGGGCAGTGGGGGCGGCTAATCGCGGAGGGACGCTGGGGCCTGCTACTGGCACCAGCTCACCGCTCGGGCTGACCTTTTGTCCTGCAAAGTGATGGCGACGCTGTCGCTGCACTTGCCGCCGATCTGTAGGGGGGAAAATCCCCTAGACTTGATGTTCACTGAACCGCAGATCCCCCCTGAGCGTTCCAGTGCTAACAAATGTTGGATGCTACTTGCGAGTGATGCTGCATCCAGCACCATGCCACAGCCTGGAAAACGGATGTGTTGGAGTTCTACCATCTCCAGAAGGTCCGAGCATCCGACTGAGGCTACATCCCCGACGACACGGTCAATGATGGACTCCTGCACAGAGGCCCTCAACACACAGATACTCAACTCCAGTGAAGGTGTTGCATTAAAAGTTCACTCCCAGCATCTAGCTGTTAAGAGGGGTAGGATGTCAAATGGGCTGTCTTGGAGCAGGAGAGACACCACAGGACATTTTAATTTCCACTGTCTATACTTTTACGAATAAATTCATAAAACGTCGTCAGCATGACCAGGAAGGATTCAGGATTCACAATCATAGCAGTGGATGTTCAAAAAAATAAAAAAAAATTTCACATGTGAAAGTTAATCATTTTTTCACTTCTATTGGCTGCGTTTGTTGCTATAGGTACACTTTCCTTCATAAGTAAGAGAGACTGTTCGATGAATTTTGCACAGCATACAAACCATACTTACAAGTGTATGAAACTCTAGAAATTATTTAATTTATGAAATAATGAATGTGCTGTTACATTTTAAACTTCATGTTCAGAAAAAACTCAAATTTTATAGTTAATCACATCTATTTTTACCACAGTTTTTAATAGATTTGGAAAATTCTAGAGTTTCATACATCTGTAAGTATGGTTTGTATGGAAATACAAATGTAAAAAAATAAATTATTTTCTTATATTTTTTATCTTCCACCAGTGTAAGTCCTGAATCCTTTCTGGTCATTCTGACAAAGTTTTATGAATTTATTTTTAAAATTATAGACAGTGGAAATTAAAAATTCCTGTGGTGTCTGTCCTGCTCCAAGTCGTTCCGTTTGACGTCCTACCCCCCCCCCCCCCCCCCCCCCGCTCCCCCTTAAGGATACAGTTGGCAGAGTGAAGTCGCCCATTACCAGACACTGCGACAATGTCCAGTACCTAATTCGAAACCTCTCTACACTATCTCATAAAGGAGTGAGACCACGTGAATTTCTTTTTGGCGATTTTTTAACTCAGAGACTTTCGTGCGCAAACTGTGGTCAGCGTGTGGCCACGACAGCTGTACTGGTCATTTCGTGGCAGAAAGAAAAAGAACCATGTAACATTAATTTGATAAATCCAACCACAGATTCGAGTTGCCCACAGAATTTCAGACGCAGTGATGATAATCTGAGACTGTTGGGATCTTTAATCAACAAATCAGGAAACTAAATTGGTCAGTTTGTGGAAGTAACTTTCCCCAGGCAAAAAGTATCACTGAATGACTCTTTACACAGAGGACAATCAAATGGAGGGGGGGGGGGGGGCGAGTAATTTACACATTTGGTCAATGTAGAAAATGCTGAAAATGGCGAAATTCCTTAACAGCTCCTGGCTGTTCCGTTTGAGTAAAGGCGAAGACGCAGTAATATAGGCATACCAATTTTCCCTTATTCAGAGAATTCACATCGAAAAGGTGTCCCACCCCCAGAGCAAAGAGACTGAGCTGCCCGCCAGGGCAACGCTGTGCCAACGTTCCCTTCCCTTCCGCTATCATACTGTTTACTGGGACCTACGTGTGAACTTTGGGTGCACATACAGTGTGGCGTCGGTTTGCAAGTAGCATCGAGACCCACACTCCACCCAATGCAGTTTCTGATCTCTGACCCCTTCATACCATGGACAGTAATGTTGCGGAAGGCACCACCATTTTGTTACTGAAGTGTTGTATCCCGCCACTTTGGGAGAGGCCGTGTTTCAGCGCCTTTCTTGCAGGTCAGCATGATACGCATTCAGAGCCCGGCAGCAGTCACACTGGTTGCTATCATGGCCGCACAAATCGTAATGAGGTAAGCTTTGTCTTTTGGCCATTCCTATTGTTTTCGTTATGCAGAAGCCGAGCTTTGGGAGGATCAGTTTGCATTCCGTAGAAATGCTGGAGCACGCGAGGCAATACTGACCCTACGACTTATCTTAAAGAATAGATTATGGAAAGGCAAACCTACGTTTCTAGTATTTGCAGACTTGGAGAAAGCTTTTGACAATGTTGACTGGAGTACTCTTTTTCAAATTCTGAAGGTGGCAGGAGGAAAATTTAGGGAGCGAAAGGCTGTTTACAATTTGTACAGAGAGCAGATAGCAGTTATAAGCGTCGAGGGCCCAGGAAAGGGATCAGTGGTTGAGACAGGAGAGACACAGGGTTGTAGTCTATCCCCGATGTTATTCAATCTGTATATTGAGCAAGCAGTAAAAGAAACAAAAGAAAATTTTGGAGTAGGAATTAAAATCCACAGAGAAGAAATAAAAACGTTGAGGCTTACCGATGATGTTTTAATTCTGTCAGAGGCAGCGAAGGACCTGTGAGACCAATTGAACGGAGTGGACTGTGTCTTCAAAGAAGAATATAAGATGAACATCAGCAAATGCAAAGTGAGGATAACAGAATGTTGTCGAATTAAATTGGGTGATGTTGAGGGAATTAGAGAAGGAAATGAGACACTTAAATTAGTAGATGAGTTTTGCTATTTGGGGAGCAAAATAAATAATGGTTGAAATAGAGAGGATATAAAATGGCAAAGAAAGCATTTCTGAAGAAGAGAAATTTGTTAACATCGAATATAGATTTAAGTGTGAGGAAGTCGTTGCTGAAAGTATTTGTATCGAGTTTAGCCATGGATGGAAGTGAAACATGGACGATAAACAGTTTAGACAAGAAGAGAATATAAGTTTTCGAAATGTGGTGGTACAGAAGAATGCTGAAGATTAGATGGGTAGATCATGTAACTAATGAGGAGGTAGTGAATAGGATTGGGGAGAAGATGAAATTGTGGCACAGCCTGACTGAAAGAACGGTCAGGTTGGTAGTACACGTTCTGAGGCACCAAGGGATCACCAATCGTGGAGCGTAAAAATCGTAGAGGTAGACCAAGAGATGAATACGCCAAGCATATTCAGAAATATGTAGGCTGCAGTAGTTACTCGGAGATGAAGCTTGCACAGGATAGAGCAGCATGGAGAGCTGCGTCAAACCAGTCTCTGGACTGAAGACAACAGCAATAAAGATCTCATGGCTAGCATCTTATTCTCTTATTCAAACATTCCTTGGTCTCTAGGGACTGGACGTAATCTCGTTTGATTTCAATGTGTTTTGAGTGTACTTTCTTGTTTTGATTCCCTGTCTTATAGCAAGGTGGCTGCGAGCTAAGTCATTCAGATATGTGAGTGCTTGTTATAAGACTTATGTAAGGGCTACCTCACATTCGCGTCTTTTACTGGAATATAAATATGCCAATTTTAATATTATTTACTGCCTATCATGATCTGTAACTTTCTCACTGTCCCTTACTCATTAAATGAAACTCTCAATTATTAGACGACGCAACACCCGCAGAGAGGAAGTCTGACGCCTTTACAGTCCAGGGACTGCAGATAAAAAGGCGAGTGTAGCTTGCTATGTGAGAGGGAAAGGCGATAGGCAGTAGAACTCCGTACTGCACCAGCCACCCAGTTCAAACAGCAGACTAGCATTTTGAACTTTCCTTCAGATAATAATATTCCATGTGGGTCAACGACCTAGTGGAAGTTTTTCAATTGGAGATTGTTTCAGTGAATTTTGAGTCCCTGACCTAACCCATTTACCCTACTGGGGAAAGGGGACTTACAGTTTAAAGTGGGAATCAAACCACATGTCGTTCCTGCGAATCTTCAAATTATTGGTAAGCGAAAGCTAAACTAAATGCAGACTGGAACACTCCATGCCCCGGCCGGGATTAGATTCTGCGACCTTTCAGCTTTCACGCCACGAGATGATCATTCTCGACGTTGTTGAGTTGGAGAGCTAAGCTCGGTGCTCCATTCGTCATATTCGAGATGAGCAGATTGTATCCCTGCACGGAGTTTCACCCTTTCACTTATCACACAATGTAAACTATACACCACACTATACACTCTTTACAGTAACCTAAACTACAAAAAAGAAAAAAACTTGAAGACGCAACTCTCATATAGCACGTGAACAGGGCCTATCGTGTGATGAAGATGAAGACGGCTATGCGGACGAATCTATTGCTGAGAATATCACAATACCCATTGCTCTATCACTTTTTCTTTCTCCCCGATGACCGTTGGTTCTGAACCGTAAGTTTTTATGGAAGGTAGGTATTTAAAGGCAGATATCGCTTAGCAACAACATTGTCTACTGCACAAAAAAATTGCAGGAGAATTTAGAAGAGACATCTGTATGGTGGGAAAATTGACAATTGACCCGAAATAAAAGTGTAAGGTAATCCACATGAGTGCTAAAAAGAATCCGTTAAATTTCGGTTACACGATAGACCTGTCAAATCTAAAGGCAGTAAATACAACTAAATACCTAGGAATTACAATTACGAACAACTTAAATTGCAAAGAACACACAGAAAATGTTGTTGCGAAGGTGATCCAATGACTGAGTTTTATTGGCAGAATGCTTAGAAGATGCAACCGATCTACTGAAGAGATTGCCTGCACTACACTTGTCCGTCCTCTTTTTGGAGTACTTCTGCGCGGTGTGGGATCCTTAGCAGAAAGGAACAGAACACAGTATCGAGAGAGTTCAAAGAAGGGAAGCACGCTTTGTATTAGCGAGAAACAGGGGAGGTGGTGTCACTGACATGATATAGGAACTGTGGCGGAAATCATTAAAACAAAGGCGTTTTTCGTTGTGGTGGAATTGTGCCACGAAAATTCAGTCACGAATTTTCTCCTCAGTGCGAAAATATTTTGCTGACGGTGACCTGCATAGGCAGAAACGGTCATCACGAAAAAAAGAAGGGAAATCAGAGCTCCCACGGAAAGAGAGAAGTGTTCGTTGCCTCCGCGCGCTATACGAGACTGGAATAATAAATAATTGTGAACGTGGTTCAATGAACCCTCTGCCAGGCACTTAAATGTGAATAGCAAAGTATCCATATAGATGTAGATTTAGATGTAGATGGTTCTACCACCTGGGGACACAATCTCTGAAATGTTCAAGAAGACGTTACAAAGCACTGAGTGAGGAATTTAGGAATATACAGAAGCCCCCTGTGTATCGCTCGTGTTGGGACTGTGAAAATTAGGTTACATGAATTACAGCGCACTCTAAGGTATTTCCACATGGAAATGGAGTGAAGCCTTATTAAGCGCCGCAGTACAGAAAGTACCCTTTGCCATGCACTTCCCAGGGTTTGCAGGTGGCAAGTGAGCAAATGGTTCAAATGGCTCTTAGCACTATGCGACTTAACATCTGAGGTCATCAGTCCCCTAGAACTTAGAACTACTTAAACTTAACCAACCTAAGGACATCACACACATCCGTACCCGAGGCAGGATTCGAACCTGCGACCGTAGCGGTCGCGCGGTTCCAGACTGTAGCGCTTAGAATCGCTCTGCCACTCCGGCCGGCACAAGTGAGCAGTCAAGGCTGGAACGGAAAGACACAAATACGTGATACAATAATAAATACCCTGTGTCACACACCTTATGCTAGTTCCCGGAGCAGGGACACGAATATGAACATTTTCTCTCGTGTTGGTGTTATCAGCTTGGGCGGCTTCAGCTCCACAGTGCTCCACTAACCTCAGTTCACTAGGAAGCTGTATGTCCTACCCTTAGTCCAACTAAACATCCAACTCACCCAGTCAATTTTGGAATTTAAGAGGATTCAAACACTCTGCAATACTTGTTACCACGTGCACAAAGCGTTGCTACAAGCCATTACGACATAAACCGTCACGAGGAATCACCGAACTGACCAGAAACCTAATTCTGCATCATTGGACTTATATAGGATATACCATAATTAATGGAGTAAGCGGGAAATACGGAAGTGTCCGATCCCGCCCGTCTGCTTTGACCCATTACGTCACAAATATGGCAGAAACGACCATAAACCACGATTCCAATATGGTGCATATAAAGTCGTTACGTACACATTATGAGGACGAAAATACATCGAAAAACAAACACACTTTCCACAAAAAGCCTAATGACACTAACGGGACAAGCGTGGGAAATAGGGTGTTTCTGGGTGGGGGCAAACTAAATATAAACAAATTTAGACACCCACCCCCATACAAACCCGACATCACAAAACTCCCCAAATACCACTAAACACAATATCATCTGGAATCGGACACTTCCCTTGACCTATATAGCTCAACAACAGCACCCGATCCCATAAATTAGGAGCAAACACTTCCCTTGGCCTATATAGCTCAAAAACATCTCCCGATACCAATAGCAACATACACAGCCACACATTTGGATCGAACACTTCCCTTGACCTGCGCACTTAATTTTATCCGCCATATTCATTCCTGAACAAAAACAACAACCAATTAATTTTACTAAAATTACCACACGACGTACAGCGAACAACACTAAATTAACCTTCACACAAAATCGTTAACTCACTGAAACGAATTCCACTACAATCACAGCCGACACTCTAGCAATTCTGGATAATGAGCAAAAGCAAACTGAGCCCATTACACCACACAAACGAAAACCCTGAACATACCACCAGAGAGCACAACAAACCACAACAGGACGACATATACAAACACGCCACACTCACCAACCAAACTCCGCGCCGTCATGACGTCATACGCGACAACACCCTTACGTCACGTGGGATCGGACGCTTACGTCGACCCATATGCACTGCTTAATCTTCGATACTGTGAAACAAATCTCTTATACTGCAAGCTGTTTGTTTTCCATATTTTCGGAGGAGGTAGTAAGCACCAAAAAAAGGAAAAATTGTGCAGTAATTAAGGGCGCTAAAACGCATACGTTAGGCGCTACGAACACTTGTTCATTACAATAGATTTGTTTCACAGTAGCGGAGATCGTCAACAAGTGTTTACTAATCTTAGGGTAAGCACTTCTGAGCACATGTTTACAACAGTTTTTGCTTCTCGCATCGTGTACTTTCAACTCAAGCCGTCTACGACATTAATTCCATACATCCTGTAGTGTCTTGCCCCTTCAGCAATCGCTTAACGAAGCCAATAACCTTCAACAGTTGCGCGGAGCTTATAGAACACGTAGGACAAACTTCCAAACATTCTCTGGTATTACTGAGTTTTTTGACATGAGCAAAACCTCAGGCTCCACTTGGTCCACAAAAAGTTATTTATCCTAAAATTCTTCATCTTAAGGACTGCAGGTAGCAGCTGTTAAGGTAATCGTTACAAATATTTTAGTGTACAACCACTACTATTAGGAACAAAAACAACAGCGACGCGCTTCGGGAGTGAAGCTCCCCCCCCGCCCCCACGTGGCTGCCGTAGTTAACGCCGCATAAAACACTGGCGCTCAGAATATAAAAACGACATTATTTGGAATGAAGCCCTCGTCTTACTTTAAAAATGACAATACCAGATTTCCTGCTCCGCTTTTCCTTGTCGTTGCACGTCCTCCTCAGCGCTGCTCCCGCACGGCGGTAAACACCTGTCACGCCAGCTGGCTCTCCGCTAGTTTGTAAACACGCGCACGGCTCTCACAGACTGCACTGAGCCATCGGCCGCTCTACGCGATTCCAAAGATGTTACAAAGGACGCCCTACCAATGGTTATCTGTGCAGAATCATATACATTTAACATACGAAAGACAAGCATAAAGAAGATCCACAACGCTATTGAAGAAGGCATTACCAATGTCTCAAGTTTGTACTGAGTTGGTGCGTAAGTTCTTAGCGTTTCTGTTTTGCATGTTGGTATTCCGGTTGCTGCAGGTTTTTTTATCGATTCTTTTTTTTAATTTCTAGTTTACTGTTGCTGTTGGAGTTTACGTATTGTCATTTTGTCATTGTGAGATAATGAATGGAGTTATCGACGCTAGAAAATGGAGTGCAAAGTGGAGAAATCGGAACTTTTTCGACATATTATTCTGTTTGCTTTCAGTAGAGGAGTGAGGGCAGCGGTGGCAGCTAGAAACATTTGCGCCTTGTGTGGGGTTAATGCCATTGAACAAAGCACAGCAAAGAAACTGGTTTCCTCGTTTTGAGGAGGATCGTTTTGACATTAGTAGCTCTTCGCGTTCAAGAAGACCTTCGGGGTTTGATGGAGTTCATTTGAACTCATCATTCCACAGTTATCTACTTCACTGTACTCGGTAACTGGTAACTGTCATGAACTGTGATCATTCCACCATCTTGCGACTGTTTCATGCAATGGGGGATGTTCAAAAATAGGGTGTGTGGAGTACCTGCATCTCTGCTTGATCGTCATCAATTGGCTCGTGAACAACACCGACCATTCCTATTCTGTATCTTTATTGGTGACGACAAATGGCATCTCTATGCTAACATAGAGAAAAGAAAGGCATGGCTCTACTTAAAAGTCCCTGTACAAAGACCTGCGCTCATCCAAAAAAATAATGTTACGCATCTGGTGGAACACGAACGGTGCGGTGTACTGCGGTATGCTTCCCCAAGGTGTAACCATCGCTGCTGACATTTATACGTTGCACCGTCAGATTTTCCCTCTTCCACTCTATACCGAAAAACCTTCAAGGAACTTCCTTTCCGGATGAAAATGCGCTCCGAGTGCTCTTCGCCTCAAAACCACATAATTTCTACAGTCGCGGATTCGAGAAGTTATCCCAGCGTTAGGAGACTGTTGTAAATGGGGAAGGAGAATATATACACATCGAAAATAGTTTTGCATCACCCTAGTTGCCAGAACTCCCGAAGATCGACGTTGATTGTATCACAGACACAGTCGCTTTGACTGTTCAGAGATGTCACTGAACCCGCCCAAAGACGTAAAGAACCAAGCATGAGCAGCGCCTCTTAGACGGAGGGGATCCGACACCCGATCAGTTCCAGACATTCCACCATGGAGGAGGTACACGGCTCGTGTTGTCTGTAGTTCAAGCATGCCTAGACGGTCAATACTGCGGTTCAATTGCGCTCGCATTGTTACTTCGTGCCAGGAAGGGCTCTCAACGAGGGAAGTGTCCAGACGTCACGGAGTTAACCAAAGCGATGTTGTTCGGACATGGAGGAGATACAGAGAGACAGGAACTGGCTTTGACACGCCTCACTCAGGCTGCCCAAGGGCTACTACTGCAGTGGATGACCGCTACCTACAGATTATGGCTCGGAGGAACCCTGACAGCAACGCCACCGTGTTGAATAACGCTTTTCGTGCAGCCACAGGACGTCGTGTTACGACTCAATGTGTGCGAAATAGGCTGCATTATGCGCAACTTCACTCCCGACGTCCATGGCGAGGTCCATCTTTGCAACCACGACACCATGCAGCGCAGTACAGATGGGCCCAACAACATGCCGAATGGACCGCTCAGGACTGGCTTCACGTTCTCTTAACCGATGAGTGTCACATATGCCTTCAACCAGACAATCGCCGGAGACGTGTTTGGCAGCAACCCGGTCAGGCTGAACGCTTTAAACACACTGTCCAGCGAGTGCAGCAAGGTGGAGGTTCCCTGCTGTTTTGGGGTGGCATTATGTGGGGCCGACGTTGCCACTGGTGGTCATGGAAGGCGCCGTAACGGCTGTACGACACGTTAATACCATCCTCCGACCGACAGTGCAACCATATCAGCAGCGTGCTGGCGAGGCATTAGTCTTCATGGACAACAATTCGCGCCCCAGTCGTGCACGTCTTGTGAATGACTTCCTTTAGGATAACGACATCGCTCGACTAGATTGGCCAGCATATTCTCCAGACATGAACCCTATCGAACATGCCTTGGATAGATTGGAAAGGGCCGTCTATGGACGACGTGACCCACCAACCACTCTGAGAGATCTACGCCGAATCGCCGTTGAGGAGTGGTAGAATCTGGACCAACAGTGCCTTGATGAACTGATGGATGGTATGCCACAACGAATGTAGGCATGCATCAATGCAAGAGGCCGTGCTACTGTGTATTAGAGGTACCCGTGTGTACAGCAATCTGGATCACCACCACTGAAGGTCTCGCTGTATGGTTGTACAACATGCATTGTGCGGTTTTCATGGGCAATAAAAAGAACGGAAATGATATTTATGTTGACCTATATTCCAATTTTCTGTAGAGGTTCCGGAAATTGGGAACCGAGCTGATGCAAAACTTTTTTCGAAGTGTGAATTATTGATGACTAGAGTCTCCGTTATGCGTATCTGTTACGTTTATTAAACTTACAGAAATAAGCTACCAAACTAATATATTAAGTACGGAATCACACATAACCTTTTGGATTTCTATTTCAAGGAGAAGGAGGATATTGGTGTTTAACGTCCTGTCGACAACGAGGTCATTAGAGACGGAGCACAAGCTCGGATTAGGGAAGGATGGGAAAGGAAGTCGGCCGTGCCCTTTCAAAGGAACCATCCCGGCATTTGCCTGGAGTGATCTAGGGAAATCACGGAAAAGTAAATCAGGATGGCCGGACGCGGGATTGAACCGTCGTCCTCCCGAATGCGAGTCCAGTGTGCTAACCACTGCGCCACCTCGCTCGTTTTGTTTCAAGGTCCTCAAACATGTCGAATTCTTTTCCTTTATTATGCATATGTATCACCTCTAAGTCCTCTTCTATGCCTTTCAGAAAATGACTAGTCTCATATATATGGCAACCACCGACCTGCCTTAGCTGTCAAGTCTACAAGCATCTTCATGCTCCCGGCGTCTTACCAAAATTGTCTTACTTGTTTGTCTTACATATTTTGCTTCACACAGTTGCACTGTATCTTATAAACTCCTGCCTCTAACCAAACACGTTGCTGTTGATTATGTTCGTAATATTAGTCGATGTATGCTAAAATATTTATAACGAAAGTAATTTATTGTGTTCGTTCACCGGTTACCTTTATGACTGTAGTTGCGCTGAGAATTCTTGGACGTTCTGCTGATGCTATTGTGACGTATGAACGTTGGTGTTGCCTAAGTTTAATGTGGAGAAGTGAGAATCGTGAATGAATATAATGTTTAGAGCTACGATACCCAAGTTAACTGTTAAAAATGTACTGCATACGAAAGGGTTACTAGAACAGCAATCGCGACAGAATTAAAGGCATCGACTTTCGATAGAGTGCTCATTACATAAGGAAACATCCCTTAGTACGACGATCGGTCAGAGAAAATTGTTAAAAAATGTATCGCTTGAGGCAGACTTGGTCATTGTATGAACCGTGCAATTAAAAAAAAAAACGTGTTTTACGTATGAAAATTCAATCCCGCCACTTACAGCTTACGTGACTACGATTACTTACGTTGTGGTACCACACTCATTTTATTAGCCAATCCATTCATATTTAATTATTAATAAAACCTAAAAATTTCAGAGACGTGTGCTTGACTGGAAATGGAGGAAAAAATATCGTATGAACATGTGTCGGGAAATGGACAGTGTGGGTGCAACGACAACAAATCGTCCCAGAACACAGAACAGAGCTGCATCGCATCCACGTCGCAACAAATGTTCAGAATGACCTCCGTAGGTTTGTATGTGACAGAGATAGTAGCGGGCGTTATGCAGCAGACACATAGTCCTACTTTCCTCCAAATCTGGTGTACACGCAGTCCGCCGCCTCCATGCGCGTTCGTCTTTCTGAAAGAACACGTGATCACACAAGTGCCCAAAAACGGCTTCAAATTTTTTGTTATTTGGTTGGTATCTGTGAGGGTACTCGTTTTCGTATAGCCACGTTGCCTCTCGACCGCATGCATCTGCTTTGCCATACACAAACACCATCTCGGCTTGTTCCCGACGTGAATACCTGACCATTCTGCTGCTTCTACATTTACGTATTCTACATATATCCTCCGCTAGCCACCAAGCGGTGTGTGGCGGAGCGCACAATTCGCGCCAAAGTCATTTTGCCCCCCCCCCCCCCTCCCCGCCCCCTCTATTCCACTCGCGGATCGCGCGAGGAAAATACGACTATCTGAACGACTCAGTACGAAAATTTCCCTTATCTCTAAGCGTGGATCATTGCGCAATTTGAAAGTTGGTGGTAATAATATATGCTCTACATCCTCGGTGAAGATCGGATTTCGGAATTTAGTGAGCAGCCCCTTCTGCTTAGCGTGCCGTCTATCTGCAAGTGTGTCCCACTTCAAACTTTCTGCAAGATTTGTAACGCTCTCGCGATGGCTAAATGTACCAGTCACGAATCTTGCCGCTCTTCATTGGACCTTCCCAATCTCTTAAATCAGACCCAACTGGTAAGGGTCCCATACAGACGAACAATACTCCAAGACTGGACGAACTAACGTATTGTAAGCAATTTCCTTTGTTGAAAGACTGCATCGCTTCAGGATTCTACCAATAAATCGCAATCGATAGTTCGCCTTACGCGTTACTTGTGTAATCTGATCATTCCATTTGAGATCATTTCGAATAGTCACACCCAGATACTTGATGGACGTTACCGCTTCCAAAGACTGGGCATTTATTTTGTAATCGTAAATTAATTGGGATTTTCGCTGCTTAGAGTAGTCTTCGTCAATCACACAGCCTGCATCACCCAAGGAACACACAGCTCATGGTCAGAGGAAGAGACATTCGTCATAGACGTCTACCTTGGCAACGATGCGCTTCCGGACACATTTTCATAGTGCCGTTTTTTTTTTTTATTTCCCGCCAGGAAGCCTTAATGCACACCCTGTATGCGTTGTGCATGACGTTTAAATTTATTACGTCTTTTCCACTAACACTGTTCGCAACACATTTCGTAGACATAATGCACATATGACGCTGAATGTATCTACAAAATTATATCATTGTAAGACACACACATCAGGAGATATGATGTAATAAAAACCTGAAATTCGTGAACTACTGCCGCATCATGTATCCAGAATTGTTTCGCTCGAGAGGTGTAAATGAATGTTCCAACCTATACGTACGGCTAAAAACAAATGAATCGACTTTTCTCATACAATTAGTCTCACAGACGTTTCACTCAAAGGCATGAACAAGCAATTCAGTCGATATGTAAAACTACAACATATCGGATCAATTGTTTTCTAATGACGGTTCTTCCCATCATTATGACACCCTGGTACCTGTTCTACCGCGCTTTAAGGGGGGTAGGACGTCAAACGGGCCGACTTGGAGCAGGAGAGTCACCACAGGACATTTTAATTTCTACTGTCTATACTTCTACAAATAAATTCATAAAACTTTGTCACCATGACCAGGAAGGATTGAGGACTCACACTCATCGCAGTGGAAGTTCAAAAACGTAGAAAAATACCTTTTTTTACATGTGAAATTTCATCATTCTTTCACTTATTACTGGCTGAATTTGTTGCTGTAGGTACACTTTTCTTCCTGAGTAAGAGAGATTCTTCGATGAATTTTACATAGTATACAAGCATTAGTTAGGGGTGTACGAAACTCTAGAATTTTCCAAATCTATTAAAAAAACTGTGGAAAACATTAAATTTTTTCTAAACATTAAGTTTAAAATGTAACAGTTCATTCATTTTTTCATAAATTAAACAAATGCAGCCAGTAGTAAGTGAAAAAAATGATGAAATTTCACATGTAAAAAAATTTGTTTTGCTACGTTTTTGAGCTTCCACTGCTATGAGTATGAATCCTGAATCCTTCTTGGTCATGCTGTTAAAGTTTTATGAATTTATTTGTAAAAGTATAGACAGTGGAAATTAAAATGTCCTGTGGTGCCTCTCCTGCTCCAAGTCGCCCCGTTTGACAACCTACCCCCCCCCCCCCTTAAAGAGACTAGTGTGCCTATTAAGGTGGTGACTTCTATTTTCTCGGGTAATCTTACGTTTGGCGCTGAAGGCGGGACTCTGCAGGAAAAATATTGCCCAGGTGCGCTCTTGCACTCGTCCTGTTTTTATTCGGCAGCCTTGAAGAAGAGTTATTATTAAAAGCGTGGACCGTAATTCTTGTCGACTGCCGTGCCGAGACAGCGCAACAGGGACCCCAAGTCGCTCCATCCAGCGCCTCCCTCCACAGACGTGCAAACACACACCCCGGCGCCGCCGCCGCCGCCCCCGACTCCTCCGGCAATGGCGGCCGGCGCCCGGCGTCCCGACGCCGCCGCCGGCGCCGCTCCGCCCCCGGGCCGCCGCCAGTTCCGGCGCAAACAAACGGAAGCGCAGGCCGGAAGTCACGAGCGGCGGCCCGTGACGTCACATTCGCTGCACCACTCGTCCGGCGCTCTCCCCCCCCCCCCCCCAAAAAAACCCCTCCCCATCCTAGCCACCCCAAAAACGCGCCGGAAGCCGCCTCGGGGGTTGTTGGATTTCCAGGAGCCGCGTACCGCCCTCGTACCCGGCAGTCGCAGTTTGCCGACGGGGGTGGGCTATTGTCTGTTGTGCGTGCGTGCGTGCGTGGGTGGACGGCGACGTACGCGCGCCAGAAGGGTAAATGGTGCGTTACCGAAAGGGGGTGCGCTCCCCGTCTGGGCACGCCAGGGGTGCAGCGTGGCAATAAACACGCCAGCAGTCGGTGAGGGAAGCACGGCAAGGAAGACAGGATTCCTCAGGACACAGCCGAGAAATATCTAGAGAGCACAGAGCACCCTGCTAAAAATTAACATAAATTCGTGATAAACACCTATGGATAAAAGAAACCGCTCTTTTTTAGCAGGAGCTTATGACTTTCGACTATATACTCCACCAATTACTTGTAAACAATTAAGTAATAAACTAGATCGTAAACAAAAAAACTGGATCAGTCTCTTGGAAAGAGAGAATGAAGTGAAACCATTACCGTTACAAAGCGAAGAACTCCATGACAACGGTTATCATTGATACATATCTTAAATTATACAAAGCAACAGGGCACAAAATGCCTGTCGTAAGACGAACAATCGCAGTTGAGGTTTTTCTGCAGGATGGATTTTTCTCAGCAGTAAGGAGACTATCGGCGTTAACTAATTAATATATATCCCGGCGGAGGTTCGAGTCCTCCCTCGGCCATGGGTGTGCGTGTTTGTCCTTAGGATAATTTAGGTTAAGTAGTGAGTAAGCTTAGGGACTGATGACGTTAGTAGTTAAGTCCCATAAGATTTCACACACATTTGAACATAATCAATATATAAACGTCTTCCTCTCGTCCACCATTGTTACATACTACATCCAGACCGAGTGAGAAATCGAGATTCTGAAGCCGCGAAATACACTCTACCACAAAACCAAAAAACAAAAAATAAATAAAAAATAAAAACGACGCACCGCGAAGGAATTACGAGAACGGGACTGAGATTGGTAGATGTGGTGTACATGTAGAGACAAACAAATGATTACAATTTCAGAAAAATCTTATGGTTTAGTCAAGAGAAAGCTGGCCGCAGTGGACGAGCGGTTCTAGGCGCTTCAGTCCGGAACTGCGCGACCGCTACGGTGGCAGGTTCGAATCCTGCCTCGGACATGGACGTGTGTGATGTCAGGTTAGTTACGTTTAAGTAGTTCTAAGTTCTAGGGGACTGATGATTTCAGATGTTAAGTCCCTTAGTGCTCAGAGCCATTTGAACCAGTCAAGAGAAAGACCTTCACAAATGGTCCAAGTCAGCAAGAGGTTGGTCCACCTCTGGCCATTATGCAAGCAGTTATTTTACTTGACACTGATTGTTAGAATTGTTGGATGTCCAATTGAGGTGTTAGCTGGTTTGAGGGCCCTTCCCATAATGCTCCAAACGCATCCCAGCGCTGCCTGGGACGTCTGAAGACACCTCTTCGGCCTGGAGTCTCACTTACCGGCGTAGAATTGTCTTCAGTGATTAGTCCCGCATCAGACTGAGACCCTGCGACCAGCAAAGACGTATCTGGAGACAGCGGTGGGGTACCAAACTGAGTGTCGCCCGCCATATGGTCAGGTAACCTAGAGTGATGCAGTGGGGAGCCATTTATTTTCATTGCTGGGCCCTTTAGGTTGTCATCCGCGGTATCCTTACAGCACTGAAGTACGTCGATGATATTCGGGACCTCGCTTTGTTGCTATTCGGGGAAGTGCAACCTACGATTACTTTTCAGCGAGATAACGTCCGACAGTACACGGCAAGAGTTTGTACTGCTTGTCTTCGTGTTTGCGTAACCCTGCCTCGGGCAACAATGTCGCCAGGTGTCTCCCCAGTTGTGGACCGAGCGAGGTGGCGCAGTGGTTAGCACACTGGACTCGCATTCGGGAGTACGACGGTTCAATCTCGCTTCCGGCCATCCTGATTTAGGTTTTCCGTGATTTCCCTAAATCATTCTAGGCAAATGCCGGGATGGTTCCTTTGGAAGGGCACGGCCGACTTGCTTCCCCGTCCTTCCCTAATACGATGAGACCGATGACCTCGCAGTTTGGTCTCTTCCCCCAGACAACCCGCCCAACCCACCCAATTGTGAACGTTTGGAGCATTATGGACACCCCCCACTCCTACCACCTGGAGATTCTGACGATGTTTCGCGCCAATTGGACGGAATTTGGCACTATAGCCCTCAGGAAGACATCCAGCAACTACAGCAATCAGTGTCAAGCCGAGTAACTACTTGCAGGTGTGGACGAATGAGTTAGTGAGTTGCTCAATTTGTGAAGCTCTTTCTCTTGGATACATTAGCCATTTTTTCTGAAACTGCTATCATATCCTTGTCGGGACATCTACATCACGTCTGCCGATCCCGCCCCGTTGGGTTAATTCCTCCGTGACAAGTCCTTTTTTTTTTCATGGAAAACTTCAAAGTCGATTTCCTCGAGAATTTAGTTTTGGAGAGTTTGAAACGTCCGCTTAAACCGACACACAATATTTTTAGCGCAACGCAATCTGACTTTCAATAATCCCTACAAAAGAATGCCCCTGACTAACAATAACCTACACCTTTCACAAATCACTTACCTCGCAAAAATCTTCGTTACTCGAACTACTGCAAAACAGCGAGCGCCAATACTGCCAGCTAAATAAAAGATTCTAACTACTGAAGGCACTAACTGCTGATAGGCATGGTCAGCAAATGAAAGATTTCGATAGTGAACAAACAATGTATTTACCTTAATAATGTTCCTAAGTCATCATATATATCAGTTCATGATATCCAGTATTACAAATTTACTCTTTCTGGTGGACACAAGTCCAGATCGTCTGCTGTCAAAGTCCGCCGCTCGTGGTCTCACGGTAGCGTTCTCGCTTCCCGAGCACGGGGTCCCGGGTTCGATTCCCGGCGGGGTCAGGGATTTTCACCTGCCTCGAGATGACTGGGTGTTTGTGTTGTCCTCATCATTTCATCATCATCCAGGAAAGTGGCGAAATTGGACTGAGCAAAGATTGGGTAATTGTACGGGCGCTGATAACCACGCAGTTGAGCGCCCCACAAACCAAACATCATCATCATCATCATCATCTGCTGTCAAAATTCTGCCATTTCTGTCCCCACATCCACCACTGCTGGCGGCTCACCTGCAACTGCGCATCGCTACGCGCTGTTCACATCCAACTGCCCAACACTACAATAGCAAATTCCAACAATGCAAACCAGCGACAGACTGCACACAGTACAGTGATTTTCATAAAGAGCGCTACATGGCGTTACCAACATAAAAACCTAAACAGCCTACTTACTATTTCTATTGAGTCAATGTTTAAGTTCTGAACTTAGAGTATCACAAACACAAAAAATAATAAAAGTCCGTGCAGCTTCACTGTCAGCTATGGCGTGGACATGTCACCCCGTAGTACCCGCTAAGTCGTGGAACATACTGCTTTGCTGCTATTTTTAAAAACTGTTTGGCTTTCGATACTGAACATTAGTTCTCCATGAGGACTGGAAGACTGAATGGAAGCTACCGGACCCCGACAAATAAAGAGAGAAAAGCGGAGTGTTGTTCCGGATCGTTTACCCCGACACGGCTCGCGCACCCGGCAAACCATTTCGCTGTAATGACTGAGACGGGGGAGGAGGATTGGCGGCCAGTATTTCAGGCATTATGACACCAGGCCAGAGGCCCAGTGCGCGCACTAGCGCCGGGGAAAATACAGACAAACACATAGAGACAGTAATAATTCGTAGTTGCCGGTTCATCACGCGGCACGCGCGCGCCCAATGTATCGGGGTGGCGCGCTTCTTCCCTACAAGCGGGCAAACCGACCGGCGCGGGCAGATATACTGTACGTCACGCTTCCGTCACGGCGCTTTCGGCAGAGTGCCCGGGGCCGTCAACGCCTCCCAGAGCGACGGCCCAGAGGCAGTCCTTCAGCGGCGCAACGGGCCGTCGCCTGCATCCATCTCGCGGGACGGCGTAATGGCCGCTTCCACTCGGCTGATTCGGCGGCGGACCGCCTCCCCCTGCAGATACACACCGCCGGACGCGGACACGGACGCAGACACTTGGACGCCGTCTCGGGCCACTGTGCCCTAATGTCGTTAGGGCGCCGTTGCCGCTAGAGTGCCCTGCGCCGCCGGGGCATTACCGACCCGGCCACTTGCCGGCTCTCTCAGGCTGCGTCGGGTTCCGCCAGAAATACTGACTGCCCCGAGGGGGTGTTAGGGGGGGTTGTTGATACTGTAGTACACGTCAAGTACCCGACACACGAATTTCGCTACTATTTCCTTGGTGATACAAAGATGATGATTGGTTTGTGGGGCGCTCAACTGCGCAGTGATCAGCGCCCGTACAAAATCCCAATTTTCACATAGTCAAATCTTTTTACGCAGTCCAATCTGGCCACAATCACAAATGATGATGATGATGAAATGATGAGGACAACACAAACACCCAATACCCGGGCACAGAAAATCCCCAACCCAGCCGGGAATCGAATCCGGGACCCCGTGGTCCAGAGGCAGCAATGCTAGCCACTAGACAACGACCTGCGAACTGTTGTGACCGTAGAAAATTTTAATTTTTTATTCTTGCTTTTGTGACCATAATAAGAGTCCAGGTTCCATCGGCAAACAGCCAGCCGACATTACGAAATAGTCCACCAGGACGTAGGAACAAGATAAGCGGTGAAGGCTGCCAAGTATGGCTTGGTGATCAAATAACTTAGTGTTTGACTTCTTGTCAGAGGAAGCAGCATGAATCAAATTTGCGCAATGGAAGACGCAAACACCAGGGCGATAATACAGCAAGAGAGAGTGTCAGTCACGTGCGGAAAAGACTCGTGTGCAACCAAATTAAGTGGTGTGCAGCTAGAATCGAAAGTGTCGTGTGGAACCGAAGGCATTCTTGCGCAAGCCGACCAATTAGAAACGAGAGTGTCGTGTGGAACAGTAGGCATTCTTGTGCAATCCGATCACTTAGAAATGAAAGGGTCATGTGAAACAAATTAACTCGTGTGCACCCGAGAAAATGAGAAACGAATTAAAAGGCTAGGCAGCGGAATAGCTAGAAGCAGAGATTCAGATGCAGATTCAGAGCCAGAGTTTGGAGATTCAGCAGCGAGACGCTAGCGCGGCCGAGTAGGCCCATAGCAGCCGATACAGCTGATAAAGACTTCAACTACGAGAAGACGGTGGTAGACTCTGGTGGACACTCAGGAACTGCAGGTCAAGTAGGATTTTTAGAGTTTCATTGGAACAGTGTTGAACAGACGCTGTCAGTCTTTGTCTCAATTACTTAGAGAGATTTCAGTGCTAACCAAGAACAAATGGTTGCTTTGTATTTGTTTCTTATATGTACCGGCAATTAGCTTTGAAGTAGCAAGTCCGAATAAATAGACTGAATCTTACTGAGGGGTTTATAATCTAACACCTCACGTAAGTAAACGTGAGAATAAACTTGATAGAAACTAACCAACCTTTTCTGCCTATTGCAATTCTGTAACCTATTTTCAGGAAACTTACTTGCTACAAAGCAAGGAGATTCTCTCCCTCTCATCTCCGATATAAATGTTGACAGCAATATATAACTAACCCATTGTCGTTAACGTCCCGATTGCGCTACACCCTTCGCACTTACTTCATTCTGGTATAGTGAGGCTGTGCCGTGACGCGACACGACATTTTGTGATATGAAGATACGCTTACACTGCCATTAAAAATTGCAATTTGCCGACAACATAACTGAGCAGTTCTAGGCGCATCAGTCCGGAACCGCGCTGCTGCTGCTACGGTGGCAGATTTGAATCGTGCCTCGGGCATGGATGTGTGTGATGTCCTTAGGTTGGTTAGGTTTAAGTAGTTCTAAGTCCAGGGGACTGATGACCTCAGACGTTAAGTCCCATAGTGCTTGGAGCCATTCAATAAATTCCGTTTCTTACGTAAATATCGATATGCATAGCTCACAGAGGGTAAAACCATGTAGCTGAGTAATCTTTGACTATTGCTGCAATATCTTTGTGTTGCTACACGGCCTCTGCCTGACAGCGCTAGCTAAGTTACACGCAATCCAAGTTGAGCAGTGTTGAGTAACACACCCAGATTGAAGAACTGAAGATTGGAATACGAATATTTTAGACGCAATTATGGAGATAGAACCTAAGGAGATAGTTTTTCGGCTTTTCTGTAATGTTTAGAGATTGAGTCAAGAGTTATCGACATTGTAGTAACGAAGCTCAAAAATGGTTCAAATGGCTCTGAGCACTATGGGACGTAACATCTATGGTCATCAGTCCCCTAGAACTTAGAACTACTTAAACCTAACTAACCTAAGGACATCACACACACCCATGCCCGAGGCAGGATTCGAACCTGCGACCGTAGCAGCCTCGCGGTTCCGGACTGCAACGCCAGAACTGCACGGCCACCGCGGCCGGCTAACGAAGCTCAGAGTGTAGCATTGTTATATGGATTGCTCTGATAGGAAGACGAGATTCCCTTTACTTATATCTGCTTCTAAAAGTCATATTACGTAAATACTATTGAGAACATCCAGTTGATTTTTTAAAGCATTACTTTTGAATACAGAGTTCCATCTGAATTTTTTCTTACCAATTAAATATTCCACCCTTCATTCAGTTTATTATGTATGTGAGCACATTGCACTTAGTGGTACGGAATTTTC
Source organism: Schistocerca cancellata (assembly GCF_023864275.1). Lineage (NCBI taxonomy): Eukaryota > Metazoa > Arthropoda > Insecta > Orthoptera > Acrididae > Schistocerca > Schistocerca cancellata. Next base: position 87,975,753 of record NC_064637.1, on the reverse strand, counting down.
AATTCGAGTTTTTAATGTTGCTTTGCTCTTGTATGCTGCGAGCTGCTTTCGAAAAGTCTGCAGGAATATTAGTCAAGATACAAGGTAAGTGAAAAAACAGTTTAAGGACCAGGAATTTCTTTGTAAGTTCAGTTGCGGATTTATTTCAGAAGTGAAGATACATTCAGGGTAGCACTGCATTTATATATATGAAAAAAAAAAAGCTTTAATTTGCAGACAGTTGAGACGTCCCCTTAGAACATTTATACATGACTGTGCTTAAACTGACACACAATATTTTTAGCGCAACGCAATCTGACTTTCAAAAATCCATACAAAAGAATGGCCCTGACTAACATTAACCTATACGTTTCACAAATCACCTACCTCATCAAAAATCTTCGTTACTCGAACTACTGCAATACAGCGAGCGCCACTACTGCCAGCTAAATAAAAGATTCAAACTACTGAAGGCACTAACTACTGATAGGCATAGTTAGCGAATGAAAGATTTTATTAGAGAACAAACAATGTATTTACCTTAATGATCATAATATATATAGCAGTTCATGCCAACCATTTTTACAAACTTTCAAAACTCCGCCATCTCTCTCCCCACATCCACCACTGCTGGCGGCTCACCTACAACTGCGCAACGCTACGCGCTGTTAACATCCAGCTGCCCAACACTACAATGGCAGACAACAATGCAACAGTGCAAAACTAGCCACAGACTGTACACAGCACAGCCAGTGATTTTCATACAGAGAGCGCTACGTAACGTTGCCGATAAGAAAACATAAACAGCCTACATACACAGTGTCGAGCAAACCATATGAAGTCTCTGTACAATTCAGTGTAGTCAGAGATTTGCACAGAACACAAGGTTAAGTTAGGAATTAATATGTTCGGTAATGTTTTTCTTAGAAGGTTTGGGAGACTGGTAGACAGTTTTAGGAAGATACAGAGAAGCAGACAAGCAGTTACGTTATAAATGTTCGGCAACATTGCCAGCTGCTGTTGCCTGGCAATATTTGCGGGAGAGTGGAGAGTGGTCTCCACGCAGGAGACACTATGGCCGCGAAATGTTCAAAAGCGAGCTAATGAGAGGGAGTGCGTCCTAACTGCCTTTGTGCTCCACAAAGGAAAAAGTTAACATGGAAAAAGAGAGAAACTGAACATTGTGACTGTGCTCTTTTTTAAGTAGATCAGATGCTACCGAAACAATTCGTGAACCGATGGTGGATGCATACCATTCCCAAAAGCTGCAACATACACCGAAACGCCAAAGAAACTGGTTTAGGTATGCGTATTCAAATACACAGATATGTAAACAGGTACAATAAGGCGCTGCCCCGCGGCAACGCCTATATGAGACAACAAGTGTCTGGCGCAGTTGTTACATCGGTTACTGCACCTACAATGACAGGTTATCAAGATTTAGCTGGGTCTGAACGTGGTGTTATAATCGCCGCACGAGCGATGGGACACAGCATATCCGAAGTAGCGATGAAGTGGGGATCTTCCCGTACCACCATTTCACGACTGTACCGTGAGTATCAGGAATCCGGAATAGGGCCGGCCGGAGTGGCCGTGCGGTTCTAGGCGCTACAGCCTGGAACCGAGCGACCGCTGCGGTCTTAGGTTCGAATCCTGCCTCGGGCATGGATGTGTGTGATGTCCTTAGGTTAGGTAGGTCTAAGTAGTTTTGTGTTCTAGGCGACTGATGACCTCAGACGTTAAGTCCCATAGTGCTCAGAGCCATTTGAATCCGGAATAACATCAAATCACCGACATCTCTGCGTCCGGATAACGGTCTTGCAAGAACGAGACCAAGGACGACTCATGAGAATCGTTCAACGTGACATAAGTGCAACCCTTCCGAAACTTGCTGCAGATATCCATGCTGGGCCATCAACAAGGTGGTGGTGGTGGTTAGTGTTTAACGTCCCGTCGACAACGAGGTCATTAGAGACGGAGCGCAAGCTCGGGTTAGGGAAGGATTGGGAAGGAAATCGGCCGTGCCCTTTCAAAGGAACCATCCCGGCATTTGCCTGAAACGATTTGTAGGGAAATCACGGAAAACCTAAATCAGGATGGCCGGAGACGGGATTGAACCGTCGTCCTCCCGAATGCGAGTCCAGTGTGCTAACCACTGCGCCACCTCGCTCGGTAAAACTTGGTCATGCATCTACAAGCGTCAGCGTGCCAACCTTTCAACTAAATATCATCGACATGGGATTTCGGAACCGAAGGCGCACTGGCGTACCTTTGATGACTGCACAATACAAATACAAAGCTTTCCGCCTCACCTGGGCCCGTGAACACCGACACTGAACTATTGATGACTGGAAACATGTTGCCTGGTCGAACGAGTCTTGTTTCAAATTGTATCGAGCGGATGGACGTATACGGGTATAGAGACAACCTCATGAATCTATGGACCGTGCATGTCAGCAGGGGACTGTCCAAGCTGGTGGAGGCTCTAAAATGGTGTGCAGCGTTTGCAAAATGTTCAAATGTGTGTGAAATCTTATGGCACTAACTGCTAAGGTCATCAAGCCCTGAACTTACACACTACTTAGCCTAAATTATCCTAAGAACAAACACACACACACCCATGCCCGAGGGAGGACTCGAACCTCCGCCGGGACCAGCCGCACAGTCCATGACTGCAGCGCCTTAGACCGCTCGGCTTATCCCGCGCGAAGCAGCGTTTGCAATTGAAGTTTCACGGGACCCCTGATACGTCTAGATACGACTCTGACCGGAGTCACATGCGTAAGCATCCTCTGTGATCACCTGCATCCATTCATGTCGACTGTGAGATCCGACGGATAGGCGCAATTCCAGCAGGGCAATGCGACACCCCACACGTCGAGAATTGCTACAGAGTGGCTCCAGATACACTCTTTTGAGTTTAAACGCTTTCGCTGGCCACCAGGCTCCCCTGACATGAACATTATTGAGCAAATCTGAGATGCCTTGCAACGTGCTGTTCAGAAGAGCTCTCCAGCCCTCGTATTCTTACGTATTTATGGACAGCCCTTCAAGATTCCTGGTGTCAGTTTCCTCTAGCACTACTTCAGTGATTAGTCGAGTCCATGTCACAACGTGTTGTGGCACTTCTGCGTGCTCGTGGGGCCCTACACTACATTAAGCAGGTGCAACAGTTTCTTTGGCTCTTCAGTGTAATTTGGAATATCTTGTTTAAAAGTAATTCGTCCCAGAAATGGTAACAGCGATATGAATGTGAGTGAATATATATCATCCCGAACGAGACTGGCGATCATCATGCAGTTTGGGCTAAAATGACGATTCACAAAGAAATTTTATGTACACGTGTCCATTGTGAAAGCTCCACTTTCAGAACGCTGTATAAAGAGATCGGTTGGTTGGTTTGGGGGAAGAGACCAAACAGCGAGGTCATCGGTCTCATTAGGTTAGGGAAGGACGGAGAAGGAAGTCGGCCGTACCTTTTCAAAGGAACCATCCAGGCATTTGCCTGGAGTGATTCAGGGAAATCACGGAAAACCTAAATCAGGATGGCCGGACGCGGTATAAAGAGAACTGCTACTCAGAATGACTTCAAATTTGTACAGCATGTTATTGACGCAGGGGGAAAAGTCATGGAACGAAAAAAAGTTAACGAAAATTTTATTAGTAAATGGTGTTGTACGTGTCGTACTGTAAATTGGGTAAGCTATACAACTGACAGTTGAAGCCCAATGCGACGGCTATGTTTAGAGTTGCTGTATACATCAGCAGTACTGTTCAATGTCAATGACTGCACGAGTTCGACATCAACAGTTGTGACACTGTTATTTGGGTAAATCCATAAATCCATCCACCACGGCAAAATCGTACCACATCGGGTGAGAAATATCGGTTTCTAATTACCCTGAGGCCAAAAACCGCATAAAACCCCTATGACATCGGTTTTCAAGTGTCAGGAGGCCATAAAACTGCATAAAAAGCAAAATGACATTGGTTTCTGATTCTCCGGAGACTGTCCCTAGACATGGTCAATATGGTATTGCTCAAATTTTCGTTATACTTTTTTTTTGGTTCCCTGACATTTTCTCTGCGTCAATAAGATGCTCTTCAAATATGACGTAATTCTGAACAGTGTTTCTCTTTCTGCAGCGTTTTGAAAATAGAACTCTAGTAATGACACCCTGCACGTCTTTAAGTGTAGGCCTACGTGGGTTAGACAAAAATGTGGAAACCACGAGGAACGTATGCTTGAATGGAGATGCCAGCCAAGCCCACAAGTTGTAATTTTGTTTGTGACCACGATATTGTTACACATATTTTTACGGTACCTTTTTTTCTTCGTGATACATTTTTACTGCTATCCTTATGTGTCACTTGTATCCAGAACGAGATGAATGGCACATCTCTTTCACAATGGCTGCAGTTTTTCCACAACTGACTTCAAAAGGTGTTCTCATATGACCAGCCATCAGCATGTGTATGCATACAGGGTATTTCCATAAGAGCGCGCAAAAATGTAACAGGACATAGAGGATGCTCCACTGAACAATTTGACGTAGGGAACCTGGGGGTCGGAGAAGCCAGCTTATGGAGATAATAGGAATAAAATCACATTACTGTGTACTTTTTTGTTTACATTAGTTACGGTTCAAATGGCTCTGAGCACTATGGGACTTAACTTCTGAGGTCATCAGTCCTCTAGAACTAAGAACTACTTAAACCTAACTAACCTAAGGACAACACACACATCCATGCCCGAGGCAGGATTCGAACCTGCGGCCGTAGCGGTCGCACGGTTCCAGACTGAAGCTCCTAGAACCGCTCGGCCACTCCGGCCGGCTTACATTAGTTACGGTTAGCTGGAAGTACCACCAGAGACACAATGAACGTACCATTTGCACTGTATCTTACAAAATGTGCTGTAACTGACGGCCATCAACCTCAAAGGAAGCATGACATCGGCGAACAAGATTCTGATGCACCCTGACCAATATGTCTGATGTGCTTCGTATTACATCACAGGTAGTTACAATTCTGGTAGCTAATTCCATCTCCGTATCCACTGCGGTCTCATACGCATAGGGAAAAATGAAGGGGATTCTGGGCAGGTGACCGCGCAGGCCATGGGATAGAACCTCCCCTTCGAAACAAGCGACCAGGAAATACTGTTACGGTACTGCTCCATCGCATTGTACTGTACGTCCCTGAATAGTACTGAGCAATGAATGGGTCTGACGTTCATTCATAGCACGTTCTGTCGTGGGACAATGTAAATACGACAGAACAGAGCCACCTTGTGGACACGTAGACAAAACCTGCATCATGACTTGCTAGTAGTCAGGCTCGTCGTCCTTGTTATCTTGCAGGAAATAAAGAATTTACATGTAAATAAACAGCGCTGTACGTGTAAACTTGTACGCATGTTAGTTGTAAATAAGCTGGAAAACAATAGTGCTAGAAAAAGTGGTAAACAAGGTTACTTCCGTATCTCCTTAAGCAGGCTTCTCCGACCGCTGGTTTCCTATCTGAAATTGTTCAGTGGAGCATTCTCTACGTCCTGTTACGCATTTGCACGCTCTTACGGAAACGCGCTGTGTATCTGTGTTTGGCTATTATTGGCACAAACGGAAGGAGCGAGAGGAGGACAATGAAACAACAAAATAATTGTAATAAACACAAGTCTGGAAATCTATGGTTTCTTGTTCAAATGTGTGTGAAATCTTATGGAACTTCACTGCTAAGGTCATCAGTCCCTAAGCTTACACACTACTTAACCTAAATTATCCTAAGGACAAACACACACACCCATGCCCGAGGGAGGACTCGAACCTCCGCCGACACAAGCCGATACCAGTGTTACAATAATGTTAATATGTAAGGCTATTCTTTGGATGACGTTCCTTATGGCGCAAGGGTGTGTATGTGGTACGTGCACGATGGTACAAATGCATACTATCATGTGGCTCTTCGATATTACGTAGCGTGAAATGTTGGACAACCGGTGTATGGGACGTGGCTCACCAATAGCTTGCCCTCGCATGTGGCCCCGTATGTAACCGTCCTGGGATCCCCGCCCGCTCGCTCAGAAGAAACAGATCTTCGTCCTGAAAGGATTACTGGTCCGGCTGGTACTCTTGTTGACGTCTCATTCCACCTCGCCCCTGCAGACGCGCGAGGGAGTCGCCGCCGCTGGTGAGATTATTTATGTGTTTATTCATGGCGAGGCGCAGGGGGCGAGTGAAGCAGGGGATGCAAGGAGTAAATTAAGACGGACGCGGCCTCAAGTTTCGGCAGCGCGGGAGAGTCTCCCTGTAGCTCCTCCACTAGCAGCAGCAGCAGAGGCATCGCCCTGATTTAGTAGCGTCGTGCCAAGCGTTTCCTAGCCGTAGCGGCGGTGCAGGAGGAAAGCGCTCAGCTATATATTACGTTTCCTCGCATCGTCTCCCGCCTTTTATTTTCGTTTTCCGAAAAGCGGAGCATTCAGCTTTTCCGCGCACAGTAGAGAGCAAGAGAGAGAGAGAGAGAGAGAGAGAGAGAGAGAGAGAGAGAAGAGCAAGGGGGGAGAAGCGGTGTGTTTTCGCCATACCGGGCTCGTATCCACGGTCGGTAAACACGCAGTATAGCGGCGGCCGTCTCGTCCCGCACTGGGGTCGCAGCCATGTCTGCCATGGGCTGAGGGAGGCGGGCGGGAGGGGGGGGGGGGAGGTAGGAAAGGCAACCCTCCACCCCCCCCTCTTCCACCAGAGAGCTCAGTGGTGTGTGAGTTTGTTATGGGCAAGCGGCCGAGGGGGGCAGCAAAAGGCGATTACTGTGCGACCCTGCCCTCCGTCGTAGACAAAGGTCACTGCGCAAGTTCGGTAATACAGGAGGGCTGATCGTACACTTTTAATTATCAACTCGGAAGAGAAACAATATGCTGCGACCCTGAGACTTGGCCTCCTCTACAAATCTGCCCTTCAACGCGACACATTTTGTACCACGTAGAAGACTTGAGTCCGATCCGTATCAACCTGAAATACTTTAGTGACTCATAATATTTGAACCAATAAGGGAACACATTTTTAATTTTGGGAGATGAGAATACACAACTGGGTAATTATATACGTACATAAAAGGCCTCATAGCAAATGTTGGAAGTGTCTTTCAACGGCAGCACCGCACAACTTCTGTACTCCTTTCACCATATTCCACGACGTTCTATGGAGTGTACGGCTTTGCCGCAGTGGTAACACGATTCCCTGTCAGATCACCGAAGTCAAGCGCTGTCGGGCTGGTCTAGCTCTTGGATGGGTGACCATCCGGGCTGCCAAGCGCTGTTGTCAAGCGGGGTGAACTCAGCCCTTGAGGCAAACTAGTAGCTACTTGACTGAGAAGTAGCGGCTCCGGTCTTGTAAACTGATATACGGCCGGGAGAGCGGTGTGCTGACCACATGCCCCTCCATATCCGCATACAGTGACGCCTGTGGGCTGAGGATGACACGGCGGCCGGTCGGTACCGGTGGGCCTTCCAAGGCCTGTTCACATGGAGTTTAGTTCTATGGAGTGCATCCTCGGAAACGTGATCTATTTCGTGTGTAATGGAATCACGGAGTTGTGCAGTTGTCCTCGCTCCATTTTGTTGACTACACTAAGTTTTATGATACCCTCATGAGAGAAAATCCAGGGTGGAGGGGTTGAGAGATTACGCCAGGCGACTGGGGGCGGGAGCACAATATTTTTAGATCATTCGGTCGCCAAAGAAACTGGTTACCAGTTGGATGGAAGCGTTAGACGTGTGGCTTGTTGATCCATCTTGTTGGAAATAGTCTTCTGTAAGTTCGACATCATCCAGCTGCTCCACAAATGTATTGAAGATGCCTGTATAAACTGTAGTGTCTACAGTCGTATCAAAGGAAATGGGGCCAACAATCCTGGAAGCTGACACCGCGTACCAGACGCCAACCTTTTCACCATGCAGTGGTCTTTCGTGAATAACATGGGAACTTACGCCAGGACAGTACTTGCTGTTTTGGTTGTTGATGTAACGCGACATGAAATAATACCTGATCTATAAACCAAGTTATGGATGAAGTGTCTGGACACTGAATACGAAACCCTGAAACAGTCGACAGTCGAGCATTCTTTTATCATGGTCTGTTTCTTGTAGTCCGTGTGGTCGCAATGGTGGTTTCTTCGCCGCTTTCTGGAATGCGTCCAAAAACATATGTTTTTCATATGAGGCGCATTGTGCCGCCACCTACTTCCAGGTACTCCGTATCAGCGACCTCAGTACTCATTAGACATCATGAGAGAGCAGAATGGGGCGCACTGCGGAACTCACGGACTTCGAACGTGGTCACGTAACTGCGTGTCACTTGTGTCATACGTCTCTATGCGAGAGTTACAGTCTCCTAAATATCTCTAGGCCCTCTGTTTCCGATGTGATAGGGAAGTGGACACGTGAAGGGACATGTACAGCACAAAAGCGTACAGGCCGACCGCAACTGTTGACTGACAGAGACAGCCGACAGTTGAAGAAGAGGGTCGTAATGTGTAATAGGCAGACATCTATCCAGACAATCACAAAGGATTTCCAAACTGTATCAGGATCCACTGCAAGTACTAAGACGTTAAGCGGGAGGTGAGGAAACTTTCATTTCATGGTCGAGCGGCTGCTCATAAGCCGCACATCACGCCGGTAAATGCCGAACGATGCCCCGCTTGGTGTAAGGAGCGTAATCATTGGACGATTGAACAGTGGAAAAACGTTGTGTGGAGCGACGAATTACGGTACACAATGTTGTTACCCGATGGCAGTGTGCGGGTGTGGCGAATGCCCGGTGAACGTCATCTGCCAGCGTGTGTAGTGCCAATAGTAAATTTCGGAGACGGTGGTGTTACGGTGTGGTCGTGTTTATCACGGAGGGGGCTTGCACCCCTTGTTGTTTTGCGTGAAACTATCACAGCTCAGGCCTACATTGATGTTTTAAGCACCTTCTTGCTTCCCACTGTTGAAGGGCAATTCGGGGATGGCGATTGCATCTTTCAACACGATCGAGCACCTGTTCGTAATGCGAAGGCTCTGAGCACTATGCGACTTAACTTCTGAGGTCATCAGTCGCCTAGAACTTAGAACTAATTAAACCTAACTAACCTAAGGACATAACACACATCCATGCCCGATGCAGGATTCGAACCGGCGACCGTAGCGGTCGCTCGGTTCCAGACTGTAGCGCCTAGAACCGCACGGCCACTCCGGCCGGCTCTTAATGCACGGCCTGTGGTGGAATGCTTACAAGCCAATAACGTCCCTGTAATGGACTGGCCTGCACAGAGTCCTGACCTGAATCCTATAGAACACCTTTGGGATGTTTTGGAACGGCGACTTGGTGCCAGGCCTGACCGACCGACATCGATGCCTCTCCTCAGTGCAGCACTCCGTGAAGAATGGGCTGCCATTCCCCAAGAAACCTTCCAGCACCTGATTGGACGTATGCCTGCGAGAGTTGAAGGTGCCATCACGGCTAAGCGTGATCCAACACCATATTGAAATCAAGTATCACCAATAGATGGCACCACGAACTTGTAAGTCATTTTCAGGCAAGTGTCCGGATACTTTTGATCACATAGTGTACATTAGATGGTGGCATGCACACAGCATGGCCTAAACTCAACTAACTCCATCACAAGACACAATTCGACTCCTCCTCCTTCTCCTCTCTCTCTCTCTCTCTCTCTCTCTATCTCTCTCTCTCTCTCTCTCTCTCTCCCTCCCCCCCCCCCCCCCTCTCTACAAGACTGCACTCCACTCTCAAGCAAAGGTTCTGCTACCAGTCTCTCGCAGCGCAAGCTCTTTGGCACAGATGTTACCCGCTATTACTCAGATGCTATTGAAGCTTTACTGTATCTCGTGACATCCGAAATATTACCAAAATTACAATTTTCTGTACGAAACAAAAACCTTACGCTGTCTCCTGGCTCAATCGACCCAACGATTTCCCTGGAGTGTTCTCCAAGCGTCTTCCAACATCATCACTGATCTCTGCACTCAGTGATGATGTACGCTTATAGCTGTCACTAGTACACGAATTGTCTCTATCTTCCTTACAGTTGATAAATTTGTTGCTTTAGTTGGAATATCCCACACACAGACTCTCTCCGGAATGCCCGTTGCGTTGTAACCAATGGGTGTGCCTTTCAGTATGTTTTCGCTACAAAAACCAGCTTTCAGAGTGTGTACTGCATGTTTCTGCCAGCTAAAGACTGCATACGAATCACTAATTTTGCTCGTTACTGTCACGCAGCCCGAACTACACACTCAGCAGACTTCACAAACCGTGACAGACGAGGCTACGAACGAGTCAACACGAGCCAAGCAAGCGCGACCCTGTACCGGACATTTGGCGCCATGTCCAGAAACAACAATCAACTTGCGAACAGCGTGCGGTACGCATGACTCTCCCAGAGCGACTGAGATCTTTAAAACAACTTTCCAGTTCCTACGACCTTTCAGAGGGAAGTTACGAGCCACTGAAGTAGTTCGGGTTTATATGGGTCACCATGCAAAAGTCTCCTATTTTCTCTGTTTCGCTTCGTGTCTTATCGCCAGGACATCGCAAGCTTGTCTGACCGCCAGAATTTGCTAGATCATTTAGCGCTACCTAGGGGTGCGCTGTGACTTTCTGCTTGCACATTGCAGACATACCAAAAGCAAAATCGAGGACGTTTGGTTACGCCGACGTCTCGGTACTTGCAACAATTTGTGCCTCAATTCAACAGCCAGACGAAATCCTGTCGGAAGACCCAGATGTAGCGGGAAAAGTAGTTTCCCAAAGGGAGATGTGCCACCACAGCCATATTTAAAGACATCCCTCTCCTCCTTTTTCTTATTGAAGTCATCGCTGTTGCAATTAAATTGAAGTTGAATAATAAAAAAAATGGCTCAAATGGCTCTGAGCACTATGGGACTTAACATCTATGGTCATCAGTCCCCTAGAACTTAGAACTACTTAAACCTAACTAACCTAAGGACAGCACACAACACCCAGCCATCACGAGGCAGAGAAAATCCCTGACCCCGCCGGGAATCGAACCCGGGAACCCGGGCGTGGGAAGTGAGAACGCTACCGCACGACCACGAGATGCGGGCGAAGTTGAATAATAATTAACATGGAAAACGTTTATGGTGGTTGCTGCTTTTTATACGAAGATTAGCATTTCTTGTTGTGGTCTTCAGTCGTGAGACTGGTTTGATGCAGCTCTCCATGCTACTCTATCCTGTGACAGTTAATATGGAAAATGTCACAGGATAGAGTAGTACGGAGAGGTGCATCAAACCAGTCTCACGACTGAAGACCACCACAACAACAACATTGAAAATGCTAATCTTCCGTATAAAAAGCAGCAACCACCATAAACATTGTACTACGGTCACTGTAAAGTTAAAGAAAGAGGAAAAAGATCCTCATGTGTACTCTATTATAGAAGAAACAAACAATGTCGACATCAGCCATTCCATTTTCATTCGCATTCGATAATATCTGATGAGGTTTAACGTGAGCTGTCGCAGCGTATCGTATGGATAGTTGTCTGGAACAATCAAACTGAAAGAGTTTAATTTTAATCTGACTTTATTCTTCACAATTTCCCTTTCAATTATTTGAAGATGAAAGTTCATAACTATTACAAAGTGTAGGATAACTGAATACAGAAGGTTTTCGTTTGGGTGCAGTGTTTAATTCCAGGTTCCCAATTCTGGCAGCATAAATTTTCATTCCTTAAATGCGATAGAATCTACAATCACTTTCATTTGTTCATAAGTTAGTTCGTCTTCTCGAACTTCAGGATTCATACAGTTAAAGACAATACTAAAGCGATCAGAGAATGAAACCAAACCAAATGCTTCCAAGCCAACTGTGTGCTTCGCTATTCTGAAAGTAACATTAAAGAAACGTTAGAGATTGTGCAATAATATCACAATTTTATTAAAGACAGAATTCTGCGAATAAGTCAAAGACAATTTCCGAGCTACAGTTACTACATTTATAATTGCTAAAAGTGAAATAAATAGCATGAAATGGTATTTTATATGGTAACTGAAATCTGAATTAATTAGGTCTCAATTAAAGACAGTGAGTAAAACTCAAATCAAAAGCGGTGACGGTAAAGAGACTCCAACCAAACACCACCAACATGGAGGCTTTCCTGCTTCCATCCAACACTAAAGTCGCTGGAAGGAAAGGCGTCATGCAGTTCGAAAAGTTTACACTTAACCATAATAAAAACCTGTGGATAGCCCTAGATACCATTCTGTCTTTCAGCTAGTATCTCACAAAAAGAGCCAAAAAACTGAAAACAATAACTAACATCATTCAGAAACTTTGTGGTACAACCTGGCGCTGATGGGGTCGCAGGTTCGAGTCCTGCCTCGGGCATGGATGTCTGTGATGTCCTTAGGTTAGCTAGGACGAAGTAGTTCTAAGTCTAGGGGACTGATGACCTCAGACGTTAAGTCCCATAGTGCTTGGAGCCATTTGAATTTTTACAACCTGGCAAACATCGGCTCCATTCTGCGTTCTTCAGCTCTGTCTGGGTCTTGTCCTGTCAACCGCTAAACATTGTGCCCAGGTTTGGCTACTGAGCCCACATGCACAAGAAGATCGATGTCCAGCTGAACAACACCTTGAGAACGAATGCTGCTGTTATCACACCAACACCGACATTGTGACTACCGGTACTGAGCCACTCTCGACGCCGTCATCTATGACGCATAAATCCTCTTACGGACGACTACCAAATATGGATGATAAAAATCTACCAATCCATCAATACGTCGACGAAACCGATCTTTCTCGCCACGATCACCGAACAATAACGGGTCGCTATGCCACGTATCGCCCAAAAATCACCGAGATTCGACTTCCTACGCGAAACGTGGTCAATGTCAAACGGAATTAGAACCTACCAAGTCACTGCGCATATTTTTACACTAATAGGGTTAGCAAGCATACCAACTTCGTGACTACGGAGGAACACAAACTGTAAGTAGGCTGTTTAGGATTTTATAGTGGTAACGCCACGTAGCGCTCTGTATGAAAATCACTGGCTGTGATGTGTGCAGTCTGTGGCTGGTTTGCATTGTTGTTGGCCATTGTAGTGTTGGGCAATTGGCTGTTAACAGCGCGTAGCGTTGCGCGGTTGGAGGTGAGCCGCCAGCAGTGGTGCATGTGGGGAGAGAAATGGCGGAGTTTTGAAATTTGTAAGACTGGATGTCATGAACTGCTATGTATATTATGATTTTTCAACACTATTAAGGTAAATACATTCCTTGTTCTCTATCAAAATCTTTCATTTGCTAACTATGCCTATCAGTAGTTAGCGCCTTCAGTAGTTTGAATCTTTTATTTAGCTGGCAGTAGTGGCGCTCGCTGTATTGCAGTAGTTCGAGTAACGAAGATTTTTGGTGAGGTAAGTGATTTGTGAAAGGTATAGGTTAATGTTAGTCAGGGCCATTCTTTTGTAGGGATTTTTGAAAGTCAGATTGCGTTGCGCTAAAAATACTATGTCAGTTTAAGCACAGTCTTGTGTAACTGTTGTAAGGAGACGTTTCATATGTCGACCCTTAGCCGAGGATACTTCACTGGAAACTTCTGATTTTTTCTTGTAGTTTGTGTAATTAGTGTAGATTTTGTTTATTGCTAGCGCGTAATTGTAGAGAGAATCTCCTTTGTAGTTGCAGTCTTTCCTTGTTGTACAGTAAAACAGGTGTGACACGTATGTAAATTTGCACCAAGTATTTCGCAGCTGCGCTTGCAATTAACTAGACATTATTGTCAGTGCTATGTTAATGTGTTCTCTCATTTTTGCTCTTCAAATTGTGCTTTTCTGTGTTATCGTGTGAAATATGGTGAAAATAATGGCGTGTGAAAAACGTTAATACTAGGCTCCAAAGTAAACTAAGAAATGACAGTGAAGACGAAAGCAGTGTGTTAGCGCCGCCGAGTAATGAATTAACTAATGTTCAAAGTAGTAATTTGGTAATTTTGCATAGGGAAATGGAGTAGGCTGCAAATAATGGCGTAGACAGTGAAACAAATAGTGAACAGGGAAGCATTATCGATCGATCGGTCGGCAACAGCTTGCCTCAGGAATCCGAAATGACAAGGCACAATCTTGCAAATACTGTAGATTCAGGTTTTGCGTCCTCACCGTTTTCTGAAATAAGTCAAGACACATTTTCTGATTTTCAAAATGCGAATATTGCCGGTTCAAATGCACTGCCGAATAGCACTGAGGAACATGTTTCAGACACCAGTGCACTGTTATTACAGTTAATGCAACAAATGGGACAAAGGCTACAAAAGTTAGACACAACGCTTGAACAAAATCAGAAACAAATGGGACAAAATCTTCAAAAGTTAGACACAATGGAACAACACCAGAGACAAACACAGCAACAGTTAGACACAATGGAACAACACCACAGACTGCTCACAGCACAGCCAGTGATTTTCATACAGAGCGCTACGTGGCGTTACCACTATAAAAACCTAAACAGCCTACTTACAAAACCATCATGCATACCACAGAAGAATCCACCACAAGATCAAAAGTCGATATGTTACGTAAATGCTCTATATTTTTGTTTATACGACTTTATATAGTAAATACAGTACTCTACAGTGTAAGAACGTTTTTAATGTGTCAAAAGACGATACGATAAATAAAAAAGTACCTCTAAATTCGCCGTTATGGATACACCTCGTACGCAACGGCTTCTTCACCCGCGGAAAGACGATGAACTAATTGAATATGATCTAAGGAGAACATGAGTGCTGAAGAAAAATTTCGTAGCCTAAATACATAATATCAACAACACCCACCGCTGGACTCTTTAAAAAATCAAACTTCCAAGTATAAAACAGTTTCAAATATCAGATTACTTCATAGATGAGTCGGAAGGTGCGAGATCCGGGCTGTAGGGTGGATGAGTAGGACAGTCCAATGCAGCGTGTCAGCACTGCCAGTGGAGATGTACAGTCGTGCGGCAAGTCTTCGATCACCTCGAATGAGAGTGTCCGCACGTTCCTACATTGCCGGTAGCAGTCTCAGTGCGTCCGGCCGGCCGGCATGCGGGAGATGGACTTGTTTGCGTGATCTTGTTGTGATGATGGCGGACGCATCACCCAACGAGTCAGAGTACTTTTTGTTCACTTCCAGGTCTCCGTAGAGATTCTGCAAGCACCTGTGAGCATTTGCTATGCTCAGGTTTTCCGCCAAAAGAAACCCAATGACAGCTTTCTGCCGGGAATGAACTTCCGTTACAGACGCCATTTTGGTTGGTTGGTTTAAAAGAGGGCGGAATGGACCAAACTGCTAGGTCGAAATTAGAATTACGAGGGTTGTTTTTTAAGTAAGGGCCGTTCGCGTGTATAGTCCCCTAGTTCGCGCAAAAGCCGCAACAAGCCACCGCACCACTTGCCGGCATCCTTCCTGTTCACACTGATGCCACTTGCAGCTCTGTAGTTGACGTGTACGCATCACTGTGCTACTTTATAATGTTTACGATTATTGAATCGCCCGCCACGTGTGAGATACCGTCAGTGATACGTTTTTTGACCGCGGGAAGCCTACCAGCTGCAGAAATTCATCGTCGGTTAACAGAAGTTTATGGCTTGAATGCAATGAGTGAAGCTAAAGTGCGTCAATGGGTTAGAGAGTTTAAAAATGGCCGTCAAAACGTCCATGACGAAGAACGCTCAGGCCGGCCCTCTGTGATCACTGATGATTTGGTGGCTGCAGTCGAAACAAAGATTCATGAGGACAGAAGATTCACAATTTCCACTCTTTCTTTGGAATTTCCACACCTTTCAAGATCGGTTTTCTACAAAATTGTGTCTGAAAACCTAAACTTTAAGAAACTGTGTTCTCGGTGGGTACCCAGACTCCTCACAGCGGACCACAAAGGGAAGAGATTTGCCACTTTGATTCGTTACGAGGAAGAAGGGGATGACATGTTGAGTCAAATTGTCACTGGAGATGAAACATGGGTATCCCATATCACTCCCGAGAGCAAGCGAAAATCGATGGAATGGCGACACACAACCTCACCTGTCAAGGTCAAAGCCAAACAGACGCTGTCAAAGCGCAAGATTATGGCAACTGTGCTCTGGGACCGGCGCGGTGTTTTGCTAGTGGACTTTATGCCACGAGGAACGACAATCAACTCAGATGGCTACTGTGCAACTCTAAAGAAGCTCCGCAGAGCAATTCAAAACAAAAGGCGCGGCATGCTGACAAAAGGAGTTTTGCTCCTGAACGATAACGCTAGGCCTCACACCTCTCAAAAGACTCGGGATTTGATTGATTCTTTTGGCTGGGAAGTTTTGGACCATGCACCATACAGCTCCGACCTTGCTCCTAGCGATTTTCACCTTTTCCAGTACCTGAAACACCATCTTGGCGGTCAGCGCTTCAATGACGACGATGAAGTGAAAGCGGCCGTGAATTCTTGGCTGTCGGAGCAGGCGAACGAATTCTTTGAAGAGGGAATTAAAAATTTAGTTGTACGGTATGACAAGTGCTTAAACAAACAAGGCAACTATGTAGAAAAATAGGTAAAAGTGTGTAGAATCAGAAAATAAAAGTTTTTTTACAAAAGTATTTGTCTCTTTTTATAAAAATAAAAACGGCCCTTACTTAAAAAACAACCCTCGTATATATTAACACATTCAGCTACTGACGGGCGTTGATATATATCAACGGCGGCAGGTGAAAATGCATGCTGCGATCGGGACTCGAACCCTGGATCTCATGCTTACATGGCAGACGCTCTATCCATCTGAGCCACGGAGGGCGCAGAGGATAGTACGACTGCAGGAACTATCTCGCGCACATCTCCCTGCGAGATCCACATTCTCACCTTGTGTGTCCACACACTACATTCGTAGTGTCCCTACCCAACACACAAGCACAGACTCCATGTCCATACAAATATATAGTTCTGGCAATACCAGCCATGACCTTCCTCTTCTGTGCGGATGCACACATATTACTCGAACTCTTACGGGACTCGGTAAGAATGTCTTCCATGAGTAATGAGGGTTGGGTAGGTACACAACGAATGTAGTGTGTGGACATATAAGGTGAGAATGTGGGTCTCGCGGAAGGCGTGCGGGAGATAGTCCCTGCAGTCGCAGTATCCTCTGTGCCCTCGGTGGCTCAGATGGATAGAGCGTCTGCCATGTAAGCAGGAGATCCCGGGTTCGAGTCCCAGTCGGGCCACACATTTTCACCTGTCCCCCATGATGTATATCAACGCCCAACAGCAGCTGAAGGTATTAATATATAATTCTAATTTCGTTCTGGACGTCTGCAGGTCATAATATAATATGCATAAATATCAACTGCTACGTCATCGGTCCATAGACGCCATTTTGCAGGCTACGTATAGCGCCGCCACATATCGGAACTTCATGAAACTACAGTGGCTGAAGAAACTGGAGTATTCCATAATGTCCTACAACAAAATTTCCCAGTTTTGCAACCGAAATTGGCTGAGAAAAAAATGCGTTGCATTACCCATTGAGCGTTCCTTGTACTTAAAATCTCTACATGATGTGTTTCGGTTACTCCAGCATCAGATTATCTACAAATAAAAATAACTGTGGGGCAGTTACGTTTCTACAATGAAGTTCACATCTTACTACATACGTGTATCTGTTTATGGGAGAAATTTGTATAACTCTTTCAAAATCTGACGATGAAGTGAACGGAATGTATCGTGTTTGGGTTTTAATTGAAGTAATAGGTATGTGCAGCTGAGATGCAGTATTTAATAACTCGCCGAAGATCTTAGTTTTGCTGATAACATAGTACTTTTGGCCTGTAGTGGGAGCAGAGACTAATTGCAAGGTGATAAACATTACATTGGCCTATGTGCTCCCCTGACGCCAACCGTCTTGTCTTTTCCCTCTGTGGTTACCCGTCTCTACTTGTCCCTCTGGAGTTATGTGAAGCCCATTACGTACTCAAGACCATTACGGACAGACCTCAGCTTACTAAGCGTATCTTTACAATGTTTGATACCATCAGAGGAGAGCGCGGAATGTTACTGAAAATCAGGCAAAACATGGTTCGTCGTTGCAAATTTGTAAGTGGGCTGCTTCTGTGTTGGCAGCGCTTTGCATTGGATCTCTGACTGCGCTTCCTTTCTAAGAGATTCTGTGGCTGGTTGGACTCGTTGTTGGAAGTTAATCGCAAGCAGTGTTGGGCTGTTCGAAGTTAGTCGCCAGGCAGTGAAGGCAGTACTGTTGGGCAGTTGGAGGTGAACAACCAGCAGTGATGGATGTCAGATGTGAGGAGTTAGCATTGATGGAGCGGAGAGGTCTGAATTGTTAGCGTAGGCTAACGATCTGGAAGTATCTGATTTGGAGATTTAAAATTATTTCAAAAAAATGGTTCAAATGGCTCTGAGCACTATGGGACTTAACATCTATGGTCATCAGTCCCCTAGAACTTAGAACTACTTAAACCTAACTAACCTAAGCACAGCACACAACACCCAGCCATCACGAGGCAGAGAAAATCCCTGACCCCGCCGGGAATCGAACCCGGGAACCCGGGCGTGGGAAGCGAGAACGCTACCGCACGACCACGAGATGTGGGCTTTAAAATTATTCATGATTATAAATCTTTGTACTGGATGTCAATGACGATTTATAATTTTGTTCGAAGTGGATGTCACATTATTAAGGTAAAAAATACATTATTTGTTTTGCAACAAAATCTTTCCTTTGCTAACCACATGCCTATTAGTAGTTAGTGGCCTTAGCAGTTAGAATCTTTTATTTAGCTGGCAGTATTAACGCTCGCTGTATGGCAGTAGTTCGCGTAATGAAGATTTTTGTGAGGTAGGTGCTTCATGAAATGTATAGGTTAGAAGCTTCAACTTCTCATTTCATTCAGCAATAGAAGCAGAAAGTAATTTTAATAAATAAGTTTCACATTATACGAGGAAGTCGATGACATTCACATTGAACATTTACTCTACAGTTGTGAAGCGACAGATTCAGTTTACACAACCTAATTTTTCTCTACTGTGAAGAAACGTTTACCAAAATAGAGTAGCCTGTTGTTACATTCATTCCACCGAATGCATAGGAAGTGCTTACGAATTTTATTTCACGTTTCTGGCTGTAGGTTCCTTATCGTGATTTTTTTGAATTTCGCGCTTTGACATTGCCAAATTTTTAAACTGGTATTCTCTAACACCCTGTATTATAGACAACCCACTATCAAGCGCGTCGAGAACGGATGAGTGCAATAGCTGACATATTAAGAGCGAATAAGATGTATTGGTCAGTGCTCACACATGTTAGGCTCTAGTGACGGTCATTATAGGCAGTATTTCATTTGTTATGTTCTGTACTTGCTCACAAAGCAAGGGTTCTTTAAAACGGGTCATCGACCTTTCACCAAGTCTGGGAGCCTTTACAAATCAAGCTTTTACGTTCAGCTGATTCCAGCAGGAAGGTTCTAATTCGGTGATTACCTCAGTCGCACCTAGTTAACGATTCGACACGTTTTTGCCGGCTAATAACACAGGAGGAGTCTTCCGCCGCTACGGAGTTACTGCCTCGCCTTTTACCGCTATAATTGGCCTTGATTGAGTGTTCCCAGGCCAGGTGGTGGTCAGTGACATTTCTAAAGCAGCAACCCATCACATTATCTGCAGCGTTCATCTGAAATGCTTCGCCTTCAATAAAACCACAACTTGTCAGTATCGTATGCCGATACGGGAGCGTTCGCTTAGTTGCTTTTAGAGGAAAAAGAAGTCCGTAGGTTGCTAGATTACGGAAAAGACTTTTTCAAAAGAGAATCATCTAACATATATGCGAAGAGTAGGCGCAAACCAGCACAAGTCATTGTTTCTTATCCGTACACACTGAGGCGACAAGAATCATGAGATACCGCCTAATCTCGAGTCGGAATTCCTTTCGCTCGGCATAGTGCAGCAGTTACACGTAGCATGGACTCAACAAGTCGTAAAAACTCTCCAGAAGGAATACTGAGCCATCATGCCTCTATAGGCATCCATACTTGCGGAAGTGTTGCCAGTACACGATATTGTGCGCGAACTGACCTCTCGGTTATGTCCCACAAATGTTCAGTGGGATTCATGTCGAGCGATCTGAGTAGCCAGATCATTAGTCCAGCTGCCCACGATGTTGTTCAAACGAACTGAAAACAATTGTGACCAGGTGACATGCCACAATGTCGTCCATAAAAAAATTTCATCGTTTTTTCGGAACATGGAGTCCCTAAATGGCTGGAAATGTCTCTAACAAGGGAACCTCACCATCGCACCCCCCTCAGATTTAGTTATAAGTTGGCACAGTGGATAGGCCTTGAAAAACTGAACACAGATCAATCGAGAAAACAGGAAGAAGTTGTGTGGAACTATGAAAAAAAAATAAGCAAAATATACAAACTGAGTAGTTCATGAGCAAGATAGGCAACATGAAGGATAATATGATCTCAAGAGCGCCGTGGTCTCGTGGTTAGCGCGAGCAGCTGTAAAACAAGAGGTCCTTGGTTCAGGTCTTCCATCGAGTGAATAGTTTAATTTTTTATTTTCAGACAATTATTATCTGTCCGTCCGTCCGTCCGATGCGAGGTAACTGCGCCGTAGTATTGGGCAAGGTAGAAGAATCTTTTTACCGATTCGCCAAGTGTACAACTTAGGTGGGTCGACAAAATATTTCTGTCATGTGACGCACATGCCGTCACCAGTGTCGTACAGAATATATCAGACGTGTTTTCCTGTGGAGGAATCGGTTGACCTATGACCTTGTGATCAAATGTTTTCGGTTCCTATTGGAGAGGCACGTCCTTTCGTCTACTAATCACACGGTTTTGCGGTGCGGTCGCTAAACAGAGACACTAAACTTATTATTGTGAACAGAGACGTCAATGAACGAACGGACAGATCATAACTTTAAAAAAAGAAGTTAACTTTTTCACTCGAGGGAAGACTTGAACCAAGGACCTCTTGTTCCGCAGCTGCTCACGCTAACCACGAGACCACGGCGCTGCTGGGTTTGTATAGTCCTGAATGTTGCCTGTATTGCACATGGACTACTCAGTTTGTATATTTTGCTTATTTTTTCGTAGTTCCACACAACTTCTTCCTGTTTTCTCGATTGATCTGTGTTCAGTTTTTCAAGGCCTATCCACTGTGCCAACTTTTAACTAAATCTGAGGAGGGTGCGATGGGGAGGTTCCCTTGTAAGTAGCCCAAAATTACCAGTTTAAGTTCCCCACTATTTGTTTGTTTTTGGAACTTAGCCCAAATTTATATGTCACCATATAAGGAGTCTACGTATTAGCAACTGTGTACCCACAAACTACACTCCTGGAAATTGAAATAAGAACACCGTGAATTCATTGTCCCAGGAAGGGGAAACTTTATTAACACATTCCTGGGGTCAGATACATCACATGGTCACACTGACAGAACCACAAGCACATAGACACAGGCAACAGAGCATGCACAAAGTCGGCACTAGTACAGTGTATATCCACCTTTCGCAGCAATGCAGGCTGCTATTCTCCCATGGAGACGATCGTAGAGATGCTGGATGTAGTCCTGTGGATCGGCTTGCCATGCCATTTCCACCTGGCGCCTCAGTTGGACCAGCGTTCGTGCTGGACGTGCAGACCGCGTGAGACGACGCTTCATCCAGTCCCAAACATGCTCAATGGGGGACAGATCCGGAGATCTTGCTGGCCAGGGTAGTTGACGTACACCTTCTAGAGCACGTTGGGTGGCACGGGATACATGCGGACGTGCATTGTCCTGTTGGAACAGCAAGTTCCCTTGCCGGTCTAGGAATGGTAGAACGATGGGTTCGATGACGGTTTGGATGTACCGTGCACTATTCAGTGTCCCCTCGACGATCACCAGTGGTGTACGGCCAGTGTAGGAGATCGCTCCCCACACCATGATGCCGGGTGTTGGCCCTGTGTGCCTCGGTCGTATGCAGTCCTGATTGTGGCGCTCACCTACACGGCGCCAAACACGCATACGACCATCATTGGCACCAAGCCAGAAGCGACTCTTATCGCTGAAGACGACACGTCTCCATTCGTCCCTCCATTCACGCCTGTCGCGACACCATTGGAGGCGGGCTGCACGATGTTGGGGCCTGAGCGGAAGACGGCCTAACGGTGTGCGGGACCGTAGCCCAGCTTCATGGAGACGGTTGCGAATGGTCCTCGCCGATACCCCAGGAGCAACAGTGTCCCTAATTTGCTGGGAAGTGGCGGTGCGGTCCGCTACGGCACTGCGTAGGATCCTACGGTCTTGGCGTGCATCCGTGCGTCTCTGCGGTCCGGTCCCAGGTCGACGGGCACGTGCACCTTCCGCCGACCACTGGCGACAACATCGATGTACTGTGGAGACCTCACGCCCCACGTGTTGAGCAATTCGGCGGTACGTCCACCCGGCCTCCCGCATGCCCACTATACGCCCTCGCTCAAAGTCCGTCAACTGCACATACGGTTCACGTCCACGCTGTCGCGGCATGCTACCAGTGTTAAAGACTGCGATGGAGCTCCGTATGCCACGGCAAACTGGCTGACACTGACGGCGGCGGTGCACAAATGCTGCGCAGCTAGCGCCATTCGACGGCCGACACCGCGGTTCCTGGTGTGTCCGCTGTGCCGTGCGTGTGATCATTGCTTGTACAGCCCTCTCGCAGTGTCCGGAGCAAGTATGGTGGGTCTGACACACCGGTGTCAATGTGTTCTTTTTTCCATTTCCAGGAGTGTATTATCCATCATAAACTCGTCTCTGGATCAAGGGGTCCTGGATTCGATTCCCGACCGGGTTGGGGTTTTTCTCTGCCCGGGGACGGGGTATTTGTGTTGTCCTTATCATTTCATCATCATCATCATCAGCATTCGTGACAGTGACTACAAAGGACTGTGAAAAAATTGGATTGTGTAAATATTTGGACTTCGTGCGGGCGCTGATGACCGCGAAATTGAGTGCCCCACATACCCAACAACATCATCATCATCATCATCATCATCATCATCATCATCATCATCATCTTTAACTCGTATGTTAGCCTTTAAACCTAATTTGAATTGAACTGTAACTGGTCCGAATACAATTTGTCTTTGTATTAACTGCTCAACTGAAGTAAAACGGTTATCTGGCCCTAATCAAAATTTATTCTTACCTCTCGTCTTGACAAGATTGTTGCAGATCTCTCGAAAGCACAACACCAAATAGCAAGCAGGCAGCGACTAAGCTTGATTTCTATTTTTAAAATAAAATTTCCAAACAATATTCAGACTGTTGGATACCGTATGGTGCAATGTGGTAACGCGTAATGATAAATTTTCTTTAAATAATGGGAAGGGGAGAGTAACTATTCCTATGAAATGATGTTTCAGAAGAAGGAATGAAGTGTGTATTCAAATGGCGGAGTAAAACTTTGCTTGATCTTCGAACATAAGATTGGTCTGAGCAGTATTATGCTTAACAAAGCGAACAATAATTTTAAAAATTTAACATGTTAACAGCGAATTTCTATAAATGCCAAACAGCTTAATCAGTTGTTATGTTAATCCATGACTCATGGAAGTGGGGTAATCTTTCTCTCAGCTCTGAGCAAGTTAATTAGCTGACAATAATCATCCCCACAAACTAGCTGCGCAGTGCCGCAGTCTTACATCAAACTACTTCTCTTCAAAAAAATAACATGATTCAAAATTTATATTCTTTTCGCCTTTCAATATATACACTATACTCATCCTTGTTGTACTGTACAGTAAATCTTCCTTCTTGTAGCAGATACAATGACAAGTCAACACAGCGCTAGTAAATACATCTATCACGTGCCACACTTCATCTAAGAATGTATAAGGCTGCGCAGAGGCAAAAAGACTGTCACGGCAAGACCAAAGAGTGTTCAACAGTAACATAATTTGGTATCTCTGACATGCACATCGATAACTTACAAAAATCAAAACATGTTGCCCACCTGACAAACTACCTGATGCTCTCAGGAAAAGGAGACTTTCATTTTATGGTCACTTGGTTCCAGCGAACGCGGAAAGTCTAACTAAAAGAAATATATCTCTTTTTCGTGAAAAAACCAGAACGCTTATCAATTGATTCAGGGAAGTGAAATAGGACTTAGTAGGCATTAACGTTATGAAGCCAGAAATTCTAGGTAAGATTCGGTAACTCAGGGATTGTCCGTCTGCCCTTTTTTCTAGACTTAATAGCCTTCAATGCTTTAACTTATATTACTGATCACTGCACCCGAGAGTCTAATTATGTCCTAAATTTTCATTATATTCCACTTTACAGTATAGTCAGTTTCCTTTGATGTCGTGTTCATCATTAGTAGATTATGATATGAGTAAGTGACCGAATATGGGTATGCTTCACTCTCCATAATTTCATATCTATATCTTTGCTCTACGCTTCATATTCTCCTGTTGACATCTTTCGGTATCTCGCAGCCTTCCCCAAGTAAACAGCATTCTTTTGTGACAATGGGAAAAGGTGTTCTGTAAAATTATATTAATAATAGCACATAAATCACGAAACCTATCTCTCGCCTCCTATTACTTTCTGTCACCCCTTAATCTCCAGTAATTTGCCCTTCCATTCTCTTCATTGATACAGCGTTTCAACCGCCTAGGACACCCCAAGTTTTCCCAAGCTGTGCACATTTTATTAAGTGGTGCATTTCCTCATTTCAATGTGACAGTTCAACCTGTACATTAGGGATTGCCGTTCGTTTCCACTGAATTCTGAAAAATATATTGTGGCTACTGAGCTGTTGATACTAACTTATTATTTCCGTTATATTCCTTCTCGTAACGTTGCCACCGACGAAGTGCGGGAACTCGAATTCGGAAGTAGTGGGGATCAAAAACTCCATTAAGCCATTCGGACATGTTTTCCCTGAATCGCTTTAGATGAAATCTGAGATGCTTCCGTTTAGAAGGTCACTGTGGATTTCTTTCTCGATTTTTGCTCTTTCTGAGTCTGTGTTCAGACCCTAACGGCCTCGTCATCGGCGGGACGTTTACTCTCACTGTTTCTTCTTTTTCAGATCTTCACATTATTATTGCTATTATATTTAAAAATTTTCGTCACTCGTCATCCAGAAGAATTAGGTGACAACTCCTTATGGCGATTATACACTGAAATTTTGTGTCACACCATTTAGTAAGGCAAAGCTTGGTACCGTAAGTAAGAATTCTTCCAACAAAGCTGTTGTGTGTCATAGCCTTTTCCTTCCTTCATGACACTGAATGGAATTTGTATCACATCACCGAAAAACCTCAACGGTTTTGGTCGAGACAGGATGTACTTCTTATTTTCGTGAGATCGATGATAGGGATTTCGCATTACACATCGTTCATCATTTCACGTGTTACTTTGCAGTGACTTTCGACGGTATTTTATAAAACAGAATCTTATATACGGGGAACATTAATAAAACTGAAAAAGTGCAGGGACGGATTCCTTGCTGGAAATGGTGGAAAAAAGGTCCTATGACCATGTGGCTGGAAATGGACAGAATGCGTGCGACGACAAGTCGTCCCGTAACACAGTACAGGGCTGTATCGCATCCACGCCACAACGAATGTTCGGAGTGGCCTCCATGGGACGCAATACACGCGTCCACTCGTCGCATCGTGGATTGCCGCACCCTTCCGCACGTTGCGGCCTCTCTCCGAATAGCGTCTCGTGAAAACGCTGTTGAAGCGTTTGCACATCAGGAACTGGCTCAGCACACACAACGCTTTTTCAGATGCCCGGAGAGGCAAAAATTCCGGGAGTTTAAGTCCACAGACTTAACTTTTGACAATGTTGAGTGGAATACTCTCTTTCAAATTCTGAAGGTGGCAGGGGTAAAATACAGGGAGCGAAAAGCTATTTACAATTTGTACAGAAACCAGATGGCAGTTATAAGAGTCGAGGGACATCAAAGGGAAGCAGTGGTTGGGAAAGGTATGAGACAGGGTTGTAGCCTCTCCCCGATGTTGTTCAATCTGTATATTGAGCAAGCAGTAAAGGAAACAAAAGAAAAATTCGGAATAGGTATTAAAATCCATGGAGAAGAAATAAAAAATTTGAGGTTCGCCGATGACATTGTAATTCTCTCAGAGACAGCAAAGGACTTGGAAGAGCAGTTGAATGGAATGGATAGTGTCTTGAAAGGAGGATATAAGATGAACATCAACAAAAGCAAAACAAGGATAATGGAATGTAGTCGAATTAAGTCGGGTGATGCTGAGGGTATTAGATTAGGAAATGAGACGCTTAAAGTAGTCAAGGAGTTTTGGTACTTGGGGAGCAAAATAACTGATGATGGTCGAAGTAGAGAGGATATACAATGTAGACTGGCAATGGCAAGGAAAGCGTTTCTGAAGAAGAGAAATTTGTTAACATCGAGTATTGATTTAAGTGTCAGGAAGTCGTTTCTGAGAGTATTTGTATGGAGTGTAGCCATGTATGGAAGTGGAACATGGACGATAAATAGTTTGGACAAGAAGAGAATAGAAGCTTTCGAATTGTGGTGCTACAGAAGAATGCTGAAGATTAGATGGGTAGATCATATAACTAATGAAGAGGTACTGAATAGGATTGGGGAGAAGAGAAGTTTGTGGCACAACTTAACTAGAAGAAGGGATCGGTTGATAGGACATGTTCTGAGACATCAAGGGATCACCAATTTAGTGTTGGAGGGCAGCGTGGAGGATAAAAATCGTAGAGGGAGACCAAGAGATGAATACACTGAACAGATACAGAAGGATGTAGGTTGCAGTACGTACTGGGAGATGAAGAAGCTTGCACAGGATAGAGTAGCATGGAGAGCTGCATCAAACGAGTCTCAGGACTGAAGACCACAACAACAACAACAAGTCCACAGATTTAGCAGGCCATGCTATAGTGCCTCTGCGTCCTATCTGACGTCTGTGGAAGATGATGTTGAGGTGTCGGCGAACTGTGAGATGTTGCTCAGTCATGCACATACCACATAAACTGTCATCGTTAAAAGCACATTTCCAAACAGCCCAGGCAGACTATTCGGCAGGAAGTCCAGGTACGCTCCTGCGTCAACGCGTTGTGGAATAATAACCGGTCCATGTATGTAGTCACCAAGAATCCCTGGCCACACAATGATGCCGAACCGATGCTGATGAGACGCCTCAACCATTCCCCGAGGGTCGTCTGTGGTCCACGGAGACGACTACGTAGACTGATGATGCCATTTCTGCCAAACGTTGCTTCATTGGTAAAAAGGACTGATGACAGAAATCCTGTAGTAGTAATGGTCTGGCGCAGAAACCATCGACAAAATAATTCTCGTGGAGGGAAATCCTAAGCTGATAATCCTTGCACACATTGCAGGTGAAAGGCATAGAAACAGTTATCATGCGGGATACACACGACCGTACTTTGGAGGGCCACTTTCCGGGAGGTTGTACTACATTCATGCTCATAAATTAAGGATAATACTGATACATGGTGAGACAACGCTCTGGTGGGCGGTTTGCGGTTTTAAATCACCTCGGGTTGTGACCATGCGGTGCATTTGATCTGCGATCGTCGCACAGTGGCGCTGGCAGCAGTCCACATACACAGAGGTGTGTTGGCGCATGTCAGAGTACGGTGCAGCGACTAAGTGTGCAGGTGTTTTCAGACGTGCTAATGGTGACTGTGTGTTTAAAATGGCTCAAACAACACATATTGATGACGTTATGAGGGGTAGAATACTAGGGCGATTGGAGGCTGGTCAAACACAGTAGGTCGTAGCACGGGCCCTCCGTGTGCCACAAAGTGTGATCTCCAGATTACGGCAACGATTCCAGCAGACACGAAACGTGTCCAGGCACTACAGTACGGGACGTCCACAGTGTACAACACCACAAGGAGACCGATATCTCACCATCAGTGCCCGCAGACGGCCACGTAGTACTGCAGGTAGCCTTGCTCGGGACCTTACCGCAGCCACTGAAACAGTTGTTTCCAGACACACTGTCTACGGACGACTGAACAGACATGGTTTATTCTCCCGGAGACCTGCAAGGTGCATTCCACTGACCCCTGATCACAGGAGAGCCAGTAAAGCCAGGTGACAAGAACACAGTACATTGTCAATGGAACAGTGTTCACGGACGAGGCCAGGTACAGTCTGTACAGTGATTCTCGCCGGGCTTTCATCTGGCGTGAACCAGAAACCAGATACCAACCCCTTAAAGTCCTTGAAAGGGACCTGTGTGGAGGTCGCTGTTTGATGGTGTGGGGTGGGATTGTGATTGGTGCGCGTACACCCCTGCATGTCTTTGACAGGTCAGGTGTACCGGGACGTCATTTTGCACCAGTACGTCCGCCTTTTCATGGGTGCAGTGCGTGCCACCTTCCTCCTGATCGATAATAACGTGCCGGCCGCGGTGGTCTAGCGGTTCAGGCGCTCAGTCCGGAACCGCGCGACTGCTACGGTCGCAGGTTCGAATCCCGCCTCGGGCATGGTTGTGTGTGATGTCCTTAGGTTAGTTAGGTTTAAGTAGTTCTAAGTTCTAGGGGACTGATGACCACAGAAGTTAAGTCCCATAGTGCTCAGAGCCATTTTTTTTTATAATAACGTACGGCCCACCGAGCTGCCTTCGTGGAGCAGTACTTTGAAACAGAAGATATCAGGCGAATGGACTGTCCTGCCTGTTCTCCAGACCTAAACCCCATCTAGCACGTCTGGGATGCTCTTGGTCGACGTATCGCTGCACGTCCTCGAACCCCTAGGACACTTCAGGAGCTCCGACAGTTACTGGTCCAAGAATGGGAGTCTATACCTCAGCAGCTGCTCGACCACCTGATCCAGAGTACGCCAACCAGTTGTGGGGCCTTTGTACGTGTGCATGCTGATCATATCCCATATGAACATGCGCAGGAAACAGTGGCGTTTTGTAGCACATTTGTTTCGGGACGGTTTTCTCAACTTACGACCAATACCGTGGACTTACAGATCTGTGTCGTGTATGTTCCCTATGTGCCTGTTCTATTAGCGCCAGTTTTGTGTAGTGCCACGTTGTGTGCCACCACATTCTGCAATTATCCTTAATTTATGAGCATGAGTGTAGAATTTGTCTCAACATTACGTAGAACCCGGTTCTGGTGTACGCACAGTCTGTCGTCTCCCTGCACATTCGTCTCTCTGAAAGGACACATGATCACACAAACGCCCAAAAGGGCTTGAAATGTTGTCCGATGTAGTTAGTGGCTAAAAATGGCTCTGAGCACTATGGGACTTAACATCTGTGGTCATCAGTCCCCTAGAACTTACAACTACTTAAACCTAACTAACCTAAGGACATCACACACATCCATGCCCTAGGCAGGATTCGAACCTGCGACCGTGGCAGTTCCCCGGTTCCGGACAGAGCGCCTAGAACCGCTAGACCACCGCTGTAGTTGGTGTCTGTGAGGCTACTTGTTTAGGTATAGCCGTGCTGCCTCTCGACGTTGCGTCAATCACACAGTCTCCAACATGCAAGGAACACCCAGCACGTGATCAGAGGAACTGTCATTCATCAGCGCTATCTACCGTGGCAAATATGAATTTCCAATCACATGTTAATATGATCTTTTTTCCTCCAATTCCAGTCTGGAATCCGTCCCTGTAATTTGTCCGTTTTATTAATGTTTACTCGGTATATACTAACGCACAGTACTGTACGACATCCACATTTGTTTTGTCTTCAGCTAAGGACCACGTATTCCGAATTGATGATCACCAATACATTGCCAACGGTTGTGGTCCAATAACAGGTCTTCTTTCACCGGCTAGTTGAGAATGTACAAATGCGGCAAGACAGAATATGAACCGTACAATGCTTCATTCTTTAATAGGAGTGGCGTAATATGCGGGCAATAAAATACTCACCTGTCGGAAATTACGAAGATTGTTGTAGCGATTACTTGGTACCGAAGCGATAAAGAATTCGCAGCAGGCTTAGCTAATACCCAGTCAGACAACCCGGTACTCGCAAAACAAGCAGCGGACAGCAGGAAATATCACGGCTTTAAGTTTTCGGGGCAATAAACATCGCATGGTCCTGACTTAGCATTGCAGTTTGTTTGGTCACTTTGTATTATGACAGTCGCTGTTTAATATAGTATGCTTCGGTGAGCTATTTATAGGGGATTGCGAAGCTACTATACAATTTCAAGACCACTTTCAGACCAGTCTTGTCAATTATTCAAGCTCATCCTCGGAAAAAAAACAGTATGGTAATATAGCAGAGAAAATGATATGATGAATACGTAGAGTACCTATTTAGTGGAAGAGAGACGATATGCTGTAAATGTAGAACTTTAATCTATGCGTCTCGCGTCGCAAAATGGAAAAGTCAACTGTTACAATGGGTTAACTTACGGAAAGGTATTTTCTGTTTCCACGAGCATCGCACTGGCTTATGTGGTGGCACTAATGTTTACTAAAAAAGGAAGATTAGAGTTTAATGTCCCGCCGACATCAAGATCATTGCAGACGTATGGGGAAGGGAACAGGACGTAAACTTTTAAGCGAACCGTGCTCCTGTCAACAACACAATGGATTAATGGCGAAACTTATCTCAAAAATGTTATTTTTACGGTCTGTGAATGAAACGTTGTGAGACATCTAACGTTAATTGTTGTTGTAGTTATTGATTAATACATACGATATTAGGAGTATTTGTATGTTGCTTTCTGCGCCGTGCCATAACTTCATCATTAAAAATCGATGTTAAAATAGACGATGCTTTATGTGCCATTATTATCGCCCATATATGCGTAGATTGCGATGATAAAATCGAAATCAGCATCAGTGATATGCCGAAGAGCTACATTCGTAATATGAATGGTGATGAGTAGCTGGTAACACTGCAAACAGTCGTTGCGTGGTGTCCAAATTATCTGATATAAGTATTCTGAAGGCTCAGAGAATCGAACAGCATGAAGACGACCATATTCACGTTTTTTTAAGTCAAATAAAATGGACACTTTTTTCTGAAGGCCATACAGTCAAGCGAACCTGATAAGTGGCGAACAGTTAGGCTTATGAAAGGTAAGGGCGCCGCGAAGGGAATTCTAACGCTGTGCTGGATAGTGGATGTAAGACTTAGGGAAAATCAAGACACGTTCATAGAATTTGTTAACCAAGAAAAAGCGTTCCGCAGTGTTAAACGGTTAAATAGGTTCGACATTCTAAGAGAAGTAGGAATAAGTTACAGGGAAAGAGCAGAAGAACCAAGGGGAGACAATAAGAATGGAAGACCAACAACTAACTACTCGGATTAAGAAGCGTGTAAGACACGGATGCAATCTTTCGCCCCCTACTGTTCGAATAATACATCAAAGTAGTAATAGTGGAAGTGAAAGAAAGCTTTGAGAATGGGCGTGAACTTCAGGGTGAAAGGGTATCAGGGATAACATTCGCTGTCCTTAACGAAAGTGAAGAAGTATTACTTGGATAAACAGAACGGAGTACAAACGTGGAACTGAATGAACAGCCTAATGAGTACAGAACATGGATTGACAGTAAACCGAAGAAAGACGAAAGTGATGAAGATGGCAGAAATGAGAACGACGAGAAACTTGACATCTGAATTTGCGACCACGAAGTAGATGAAGTTAAGGGATTCCGCTACCTTGGAAGCAAAATAACTCATGATGGACGGAGTAAAAAGGACATAAAAACAGGCTACCACTTGCACAAAAGGAATTCCTCACCAACAGAACTCTGTTAGCACCAAATACAGGCGTGAATTTGAGGAAGAAATTTCTGAGAATGTGTGTCTGGAGTACAGCACCTATGATAGTCAATTATGGACTGTGGGAAAACGGGAACAGAAGAGACTCGAAGCATTTGAGATGTGGTGCTATAAGAGAATGCTGAAAATTAGGAGGACTGATTGGGTAAGGAATGAAGAGGTTCTCCGCGGAATCGGCGAAGAAAGGAGCCTATGGACAACACTGACAATACATACGTTAAAACATCAGGGAATAACTTGTAAAACGCTACAAGGAACTGTAAAGCGTAAAAACTATAGGAGAGACAGTGATTGGGATACCTGAAACAAACAACTGGCGACGCAGAGTGTTAGCGTTACTGTGTGATGAAGAAATTGGCACAGAGTGGAATTCCTGGGGGCCGCATCAAACCAGTCGGAAGAGTGATGACTCAAAAATTCACCTGTAGTGAATACCGGGATGCTTCCTACAGTAAAAATTCTGCTCCCACATTCTGTACAACAGAGCTTGTGCTCTGCGTCTGTACTTCGACCACCTGAATTCGTTTGGCTCACTTTATAGCACAGTACTGTTTGGATTTGAATGGTTGCTGTGCTGTAATCGCTGAAATTACGGAGGAGTCGGGTGACCGTAGTGAAGTCGGTAAGAGCATCGGTAAAGGAGGCACGGGGGGGGGGGGGGGGGGTGGAGGAGGAGGAGGGAAGAGAGAGAGAAAGAGACAGAAAGAGAGAGGCAGATTATCTACCACACGGAACGATGCTCGGACCACTTTTTCGTCTCATTTTATCTCCGACCTTCCTCAGTAGCAGTAATAAGGCAATTGAGGTTCGCCTTAAATTGTAGTGTTGAGGCACTACTACATTAAGCATACCTCCATTTAATTTAAACACCATCCTCAGCTATCTAGAAACCCGTTTCGTGATCATGACCGCTGTAAAGTGTGCGGTCAATAGAGGTGGGAAGGCACAGGGCGTGATGTTAATGGTGAGTCGCTTCTCCGCTGCTAAAGCAGTACGGTCCTGGTGGAAACGGGCACTTGAGGTTCTACGAAGAAATCGGCGGCTATCTTATTCACAACACAACGTGGATCACCTCCGCATGGCGAGGCGACGTTCCTTTGACAAACAGTTGTCGTCGTAGAGTGCGGCGTTTTACACGTGCGGTAAACATTGTCTTTGTGGTGAAGAAACATCAACGACATGACTGACCTCGGAAACACACATTGTTGTGTCATTTGCTGTACATAGCGTTCTCCACGCATGCGTATACACCCGTTGCTATCCGTAATGATACTTACCCTGCGGATGAAAGCCTGTATCGAGCCAGAATTCCGCGGCAATATTCGAGGATGCCCACAACAATAAATGCTTTTCGGTCAATAGTAAAATGTGTCAGTATTACGATTTCAGACTGCTTATATTTTTCACAGCGACAATAAACCGTAGACCTTAGTACACGACATAAATTTCACCTAGATACCTTCAGCCATTCTTGAGAAAAATCGATGTAAACAGTCGAACAGATGCACGGACAAGAAAGTGATCCTATAACGGTTCCGGTTTCATTGACTGATGTTGTTGATGTTTTTGTGGTCTTTAGTCCCAAGAGTGGTCTGATGCAGCTCCCGATTCTACTCTGTCCTGTGCAAGGATCTTCATCTCCGAATAAATGCTGTACCCTACATCCTTCTCAATCTGTTCACTTTATTCATCTCTTGGTCTGTCTCTACGATATTTACCCCCCCCCCCACCAGTACTAAACTGGTGATCCCTTAATGTCTCAGAATGTGTCCTACGAACCGATCCCTTGTCTTGGTCAGGCCGTACCAGAAATTTCTCTTCTCCCCAATTCTGTTCATTACCTCCCCCCTCATTAGTTACGTGATCTACCCATCTGATCTGCAGCATTCTTCGTAGCACCATATTTCAAAAGCTTCTGTTCTTTTTTCGTCTAAACTGTTTATCGTCCGTGTTTCACTTCCTTTCATGGCCACACTCCAGACAAATACATTCAGAAAAGGCTCCCTAACACTTAAATTTATGATATCTTCTTCAGAAATGTTTTTATTGCCATTGCCAGTCTATATTTTATATCCTCTCTACTTCAGCCATGATTAGTTATTTTGTTCCCTAAATAGTAAAACTCATCTGCAACTTTAAGCGTCTCGTTTCCTATTTAATACCTTCGGCATCAATCGATTTAATTTTACTACTTTCTAGTATGGTTGATTTGTTTTTGTTGATGTTCAACTTACGTCCTCGACTCAAGATACTGTCCATTCTGTCCAGTTGCTTTTCCAAGCCCTTTCTGTTTCTTACACAATTATAATGTCGTCGGCAAAACTGAAGTTTTTGTTCCTTCTCCCTTGACTCTAATCTCTACTGGATATTTTTCTTTAATTTCCTTTGTTCAATGTACAGAATGAGTGGCAAAGCGAGTAAGTTACGGACCTGTCGCATATCCTTCTCAACCACTGCAGCCCTTTCATGCCCCTCGACTCTTATGACTGCCGTCCGATTTTGCTGTAAGTTGTAAATAGCCTTTCGCGGCCTGTGTTTTGTCCCTGTTACTTTCAGAATTTCAAAGAGAGTATTCCAGTCAATATAGTCAATAGCTTTCTCTGTGTCTGCCAATGGCATGAACGTAGGTTTGTCTTTCCTTAACCTATCTTCTGAGGGAAGTCAGAGGGTCAGGATTTCTCTAGAATCCAAACTGGTCTTCCCCGAGGTCGGCTTCTATCAGCTTTTCCATTCTCCTATAAAAGATTTTGTATTAGCACTTTGCCACCATGACTTATTAAACTGTTTTTTCGATAATATTGACACCTGTCAGTACCTGCTTGTTTTGGAATTCTCTCTCTCTCTCTCTCTCTCTCTCTCTCTCTCTCTGTTCTCAGCGATCACAGGCCCAGAAGACCACGCGCTGCATCAATGATCTGTTTCCACCGCCTTCTATATCTCGCAGCCTCTCTCCACCCTGCGGAAATTCCTAATGCTGCAATGTCCTTCTCTATGTCATCTTTCCACCTTGTACGAGGTCGGCCCAATGGTCTTGTTGCCTGGAGAGTTCCTTCAAATGCTTTCTTGGTGATTCTGTTGTTTTACATTCTGGCCACATGTCCAGCCCATTGCAGTCTCCTACTTTTTAATTTCTGGATGATAGTGGGTTGTTTAATTACTGATAACTTTCATTGGTCTTTCGAATTCTCCATACGCCATTCTCCAACACAGATCCCCAGATTTTTCTCATTACTTTTCTTTCGAAAACAGTTTTTCTCTTACATTCTTTGTAAGCGTCCAGCTTTCTGAACCGTACAGTATTATGGGGCAGATAATAGCGTTGCATACCTTCATCTTTGTGGTAACTGACAAAGCTTTACTTTTCAGTGGGTTGCTTAGTGAGTACAGACATCTTGACCCTGAGGCTATTCTTTCATTTATATCCATCGTTATGATATTTTTACTGTTGAAACGTGATCCAAGGTATTTAAACTGGAGAACGTTTCTGAATTTAGAATGTTGGTCAATTTCAAAGTAAGGATTTGGGTTTATGACTCGACCTATTTCCATACATTCGCTTTTCTCTTGGTTAATCAAAAGCCTGATTTTGTTGTCACTGTGCCTGAGACATCTGTACATGTCTTTCAGTTCTTCTTCAGTTTCACTGAGCAACACTTGATAGGTCTCTGTTGGATTCCTTTCACGTTAATTTCTTAAATCTGTTGTCATTTACGGCATAAATTCCTCTTCTAAATGTACTGTGGTGTTTCTGACTATCTGGGAGCAGACTGAGCAGTGAAACGTGTTACTTTTACACATAAACAAGAACGATCTGTCACACTACTACACTTTAAAACACAGTTTATATGTAATTCATGTCACACAGTCTCATACGGAACCTACATCCGCTTTTTTTTATATACTGTATATGATAAGATACTGTCATCCCCCTTCCCTTCTGTGTGAGAGGATGAATGAGCAAATGTATTTCTAGTTGCATGCTTGAGGGTAGCAGACAAGCCTGTCTGCTAGAGAACAGTAGGACCAACGTCGGAACAGGTAGCTACGCTTTCTAAAAGCAAAGAGGTTTCTATCCTTAGTATGGTCCTGTTCGTCCCTTGTCATGTTGGTATAGGAAGCTGCCCCTCTGGTCACTTCCGTTTGTATTTGGGAGCCACCCTCAGGAAGGGACCACGTCAGTCTGTCCACAGCGAGCGTCTCAAGTGGTAAGATCTCCGGCTAAGCGCGTGTCTGCTAAGTCCGTAGGACAATGGATTTCTTAAGTTCAGCCTAACTGAAAATTTAATCACCTTTATTTCAGGTTTAACTCTAAAATATCTAATGTTATCTTAAATTACAACGCAGTGTGATTTGAGTATACAGTTCAGAATATCTTCCAGTAGTTGCTTTGTCACTACTTTGTGAGTAAAGTGGAACCACGTGTTGATCAGTAACTCTAACTAAGATCATCAATCTTAAATGCGAATGTGCGTGAGATTATAACGTCTCGTCTTGACAATATTTTTCAATATAGCAACTTTTCTTTATGTTCAACCCACGTGGGGTGTACTTTGTGAGACCACTACCACGTGCTTATGCAATTGTTTGAGCCATCAGGTTAATAGCAAGACGATAGTAACCAGTTCGAGGTGTTTCTTTTGTAAATTGCTTTTCGATCTAATTTATTTTAATTATCAAAATTATTGTGGAGTTACACTCTTTGTGTGAACCAAGTTGACCACGTGAAGCATGTGGTGTAATCATCAAAGTAGCCCTCAGCTATTCTTTTCGGGAAGATTTCACAGAGAGTTAGTATGAATTTAGTATACCAGTGTGTGGTAATTACATGACGGACAGGATTGTGCTACGAACGTAACTTCTTTGGGTGAAAATTGAATCGGTTGGTTGTGGTTAATTTCCTCTTGCATATGTTTCAACGTTCTTCGTGTGTTATTTTGTGAATGTAGTTTTGTATGCAGTCTCCCAATCTTGGCTCCATATTTGATGTGTTCCGTAAGATTACAATCTCACATTTTCACAATCCTAAATAAGGCACCAGTTTAGTTATGAATCTAGTTTAAGATGCTGAAATTTCAGTGATCAATGTTAAAATAAATTTCCAAATATAAACTGATTTATTTCTTTTTATTTAAATTCTCTTTTTATATATATATATATATATCACCGGTTATCGTATGACTATTAAAAGATTTTAATAAATGTTACTCTGGTTGGGAATTTGGTAAGCTAGACTGGATACACAGGTGAAACAGTTGCGCAGTAATGCAAGGTTAACTTCCCCAGACAGCTCACAGCTTTTAACACGCTTTTATTGGCTATCAGCACCGCTTTCAGAACAAACTAAAGTAACTACGTTACACACGTTATCTGCATAAGCCAGGAGTTTTGTTCACTGTGTTCGAATCGGAGACCATTGTATAGATGTAAATTACTTTCCCGAACCACTTTCTCTAATGCAAGGTTTAAGAGGACACACGAAAGAGCGTCTCCCTGTCGTAAGCCTGTTTTAATTGGAATTCTTCTAGCAGTCTGAGGAATGAAAGACCGATTGAGGAACAGGGCCCTAAGAAAAAGGGGGGGGGGGGCGACATGTAGAGCTACAATTGCTCCGTCGTCAAATCTCTATTCGCCCCACGCACTGCATCCAGACAAAAAATTTGGTCGGCATACACGGGACATCGTGATAGAGTCGTTCCTTCCCGTGACATTTGGCCACTCGCTTTGCCAACGGGCCCTAGCTAACCATAATAACGCCTTAGACGTCCGCTTGAAATTGGCACGTTCAGCCAATACTGAAAGCTACAAACCATTTCGTAAGTACGAGCCGTCGCGTGTCGGTCGGGGCGAGCTACCAGCACGAGGGCGGACGCTATAAAGAACTTCCCGCCGGCTGTGGGACGTAATTAGGGAAGCAGT
The DNA here is from genome assembly GCF_023864275.1 of Schistocerca cancellata. Lineage (NCBI taxonomy): Eukaryota > Metazoa > Arthropoda > Insecta > Orthoptera > Acrididae > Schistocerca > Schistocerca cancellata. Next base: position 87,938,031 of record NC_064637.1, on the reverse strand, counting down.
CTGGGGTGCTTCGCAACGTTAAAGAAACTGCCTTTTCGACACCGCAGGGCCTCGAGAGGTCCAAGAATGGAGTAAGCGCGCAATGAGTGGAGGTTGCGGCAGTTGTCGATGGGCAGACGGACGCCTCCGAGACAATTACAGGTCGCGCCGCTACTCGAAGCAACAGGCCGAACGAAGCACAGTGGAGCAGGCGGGCGAGACTATTATGGGCCGGTTGCGCTGATCTCGTCCGTGCCGCTGACGGCTAACAGCTCGAGTTACGGCCGCAATGACACGGCGCTTTACGGCCCACTAACTCTTCCCTGGCGGGATGCGCGCCTCTGGAGAAATTTACCTCCCCGCCATTACGCGCGCCGCGTTTACTGCCGGATCTTGTGCGCTCCTTGTTAGGTAATTTGAGTGGCTGGATGAGGCGTTTTGAGCAATAAGTGGGCCTACTCTTGAGTGCAACAGGCGGACGATTTATTAAGCTGCACCTGAGACATGCCAGGCGTCTCTGTGCAAGAGTTCCAGCTGTTATATCGCTTACAGACGCTGTCTGACGAAAAAGGTTAATCACAAAGAAGACACGGTGGCATGGAACCGCAACTTGATGTACGTGCACTTCAGCAGGTATGTAAGTGATAATAGTTGCTGTTCCCTATAAAAAGGGTAGAAAATTGGATGCACATACACTCCTGGAAATGGAAAAAAGAACACATTGACACCGGTGTGTCAGACCCACCATACTTGCTCCGGACACTGCGAGAGGGCTGTACAAGCAATGATCACACGCACGGCACAGCGGACACACCATGAACCGCGGTGTTGGCCGTCGAATGGCCCTAGCTGCGCAGCATTTGTGCACCGCCGCCGTCAGTGTCAGCCAGTTTGCCGTGGCATACGGAGCTCCATCGCAGTCTTTAACACTGGTAGCATGCCGCGACAGCGTGGACGTAAACCGTATGTGCAGTTGACGGACTTTGAGCGAGGGCTTATAGTGGGCATGCGGGAGGCCGAGTGGACGTACCGCCGAATTGCTCAACACGTGGGGCGTGAGGTCTCCACAGTACATCGATGTTGTCGCCAGTGGTCGGCGGAAGGTGCACGTGCCCGTCGACCTGGGACCGGACCGCAGCGACGCACGGATGCACGCCAAGACCGTAGGATCCTACGCAGTGCCGTAGGGGACCGCACCGCCACTTCCCAGCAAATTAGGGACACTGTTGCTCCTGGGGTATCGGCGAGGACCATTCGCAACCGTCTCCATGAAGCTGGGCTACGGTCCCGCACACCGTTAGGCCGTCTTCCGCTCACGCCCCAACATCGTGCAGCCCGCCTCCCTGTGCTGTCGCGACAGCCGTACTGGAGGGACGAATGGAGACGTGTCGTCTTCAGCGATGAGAGTCGCTTCTGCCTTGGTGCCAATGATGGTCGTATGCGTGTTTGGCGCCGTGCAGGTGAGCGCCACAATCAGGACTGCATATGACCGAGGCACACAGGGCCAACACCCGGCATCATGGTGTGGGGAGCGATCTCCTACACTGGCCGTACACCACTGGTGATCGTCGAGGGGACACTGAATAGTGCACGGTACATCCAAACCGTCATCGAACCCATCGTTCTACCATTCCTAGACCGGCAAGGGAACTTGCTGTTCCAACAGGACAATGCACGTCCGCATGTATCCCGTGCCACCCAACGTGCTCTAGAAGGTGTAAGTCAACTACCCTGGCCAGCAAGATCTCCGGATCTGTCCCCCATTGAGCATGTTTGGGACTGGATGAAGCGTCGTCTCACGCGGTCTGCACGTCCAGCACGAACGCTGGACCAACTGAGGCGCCAGGTGGAAATGGCATGGCAAGCCGTTCCACAGGACTACATCCAGCATCTCTACGATCGTCTCCATGGGAGAATAGCAGCCTGCATTGCTGCGAAAGGTGGATATACACTGTACTAGTGCCGACATTGTGCATGCTCTGTTGCCTGTGTCTATGTGCCTGTGGTTCTGTCAGTGTGATCATGTGATGTATCTGACCCCAGGAATGTGTCAATAAAGTTTCCCCTTCCTGGACAATGAATTCACGGTGTTCTTATTTCAATTTCCAGGAGTGTAGTTACCGACCAATTTCACTGACATCGATTTGTTGTAGAATCATGGAACATATTTTGTGTTCAAACATAATGACCTTTCTAGACTCTGAGAAGCTCATCTGCAGAAACCAGCACGGTTTTAGGAAACAGCGGTCATGCGAGACACAGCTGGCCCTCTTTGTGCATGATATACAACAGGCTCTAGATACTGGCTCCAAGGTTGATGATATTTCTCGGCTTTCGAAAGGCGTTCGTTCGACTCAGTTCCGCACTGTCGCTTGCTGCAAAAAGTGCGCGCTTACAGTCTATCCGATGACGTACGCGGTTGGATAGAAAGTTTTCTAACAGACAGGGAGCAGTATGCCATCCTGAACGGGGTAACTTCAACAGAAACAAGATTAACTTCAGATGTGCCCCAGGGCAGTGTAATAGGCCCTCTGCTTTTTACGATTTACATTAACGATCTGGTTGATGCTATTGACAGCGGCCTTAGACTGTTTGCCGATGATGTTGTAGTCTACAGGGAAGTAGTATCACACGAAAGTTGTGAACAAATCAGTGAGGATTTGCAAAAAATAAATGCGTGGTGTAAAGATTGGCAGTTATCTCTCAATATTAGTAAGTGTAACCTACTGCGTATAACAAGGTGAAAATCCCCATTAATGTATGAGTACAAAATAAATGACCAGTCTTTGGAAGCGGTAACATCAGTCAAGTATCTGGGTGTGACTATTCGAAATGATCTCAAATGGAATGATCAGATTACACCAGTAACGCGCAAGGCGAACTCTAGATTACGGTTTATTGGTAGAATCCTGAAGCGATGCAGTCCTTCAACAAAGGAAATAGCTTACAATACGTTAGTTCGTCCAGTCTTGTTGTATTGTTCGTCTGTATGGGACCCTCACCAGTTGGGTCTGATTCAAGAGACTGAGAAGGTGCAAAGAAGAGCGGCAAGATTCGTGACTGGTACATTTAGCCATCGCGAGAGCGTTACAGATCTCATAGAAAGTTTGAAGTGGGACACACTTGCAGATAGACGACGCGCTAAACAGAAGGGGCCGAGGATGCAGAGCATGTATTATTACCACCAACTTCCAAATCGCGTAATGATCATCATTCAAAGATAAGGGAAATAAGAGCTCGTACTGAGGCGGTCAGACAGTCGTTTTTCCATCGCGCGATCCGCGAGTGGAACAGAAGGGAGGAAATATGACTTTGGCGCGAATTGTGCCCTCCGCCACACACCGCTTGGTGGCTAGCGGAGTATATATGTAGATGTATAACAAGTACAACGGCCACCAGAGTGCATTTAGAGTTGTTCGTGGTAAAGTGTGAAACGTCCCCTTAGAAAAATTATACATGACTGTGCTTAAACTGACACACAATATTTTTTTAGCGCAACGCAATCTGACTTTCAATAATCCCTACAAAAGAATGGCCCTGACTAACATTAACCTATACCTTTCACAAATCACTTACCTCACAAAAATCTTCGTTACTCGAACTACTGATATACAGCGAGCGCCACTACTGCCAGCTAAATAAAAGATTCAAACTACTGAAGGCGCTAACTACTGATAGGCATAGTTAGCAAATGAAAGATTTTGATAGAGAACAAACAATGTATTTACCTTAATAGTCATAATATATATATAGTAGTTCATGACATCCATGCTTACAAATGTACTGTTTCTGCTGGACACACCTCCAGATTATCCATGTCAAAAATCCGCCATCTCACTTCCCCACATCCACCACTGCTGGCGGCTCACCTCCAACTGCGCAACGCTACGCGCTGTTAACAGCCAACTGCCCAAAACTACAATGGAGAATATTACAACAATGCTAACTAGCCACAGACTGCACACAGCACAGCCCCAGTGATTTTCATACAGAGCGCTACGTGGCGTTACCAATAAGAAAACCTAAACAGCCTACTTAACAAGTGTTGTTACCAGACCTGGTAGGGTAGGTAAGGAGCCTGACGTTGAGTGATGATATTGAGGGCCCCAGAGAAGATGCGCACTCGTATGAGACAGCGTCATCAGCACCTGACAGAGTTTCAACGTGGTCCCATTGTGGGACACCTGGTTGGCTGGTCTAAGTGCGACACTGGAGCACTGACATGGGACAGTGAACGAATATTGGGCTGCATGGGAATGCCAAAGCAGGCAAACAAATGTATCATCGCACGGATTCCCGCATGGAGGACTTGGTAATAAGCATCCCTGGTGTAGAGAAACAACTGATAGAATCGAAAACAAATCAGTCACCACGTCCTGATGGAATCTCAAAAAAAAAAAAAAAAAAATGGTTGAAATGGCTCTGAGCACTATGGGACTTAACATCTATGGTCATCAGTCCCCTAGAACTTAGAACTACTTAAACCTAACTAACCTAAGGACAGCACACAACACCCAGCCATCACGAGGCAGAGAAAATCCCTGACCCCGCCGGGAATCGAACCTGGGAACCCGGGCGTGGGAAGTCAGAACGCTACCGTACGACCACGAGATGCGGGCGATGGAATCTCATTTCGGTTTTACAAACACTACTTTACAGCATGACCTCCTTACTTAACTCGATTTATCGTGAATCTGCAGGCCAGTGGAAATTCTCAAGCGACTGTAAGAAAAAGAAAAAAAAAAAGAGAAAATTGCAGCTGAAACCTGTAGTTCGTACGGGAAAAGAACGGATCCGCAAGAGACCTCACCACTATATTTAGCAGACTCTTTGAACATATTATCACTCCGAATAGAATAAATTTCCTTGGGAAGGAAAAGTTTCTCTCCAGAAATCAGTGCGGTTTTCGAGAGCATCGCTTGTGGCAATCTCAGGGAAACCTGAATCAGGATGGCCCCACGCCGGTTTGAACCGTCGTCCTCCAGAATGCGAGTCCACTGTGCTAACCACTGCGCCACCTCGTTCGTCAGTTCAGCGGTGAATGGCGGTTCTGCACTACCCCAGATGAGCACCCTCAGTGAATAACGCGGCGATGTGTGAAGACTTCCTAGTCTTCCAATGTTTTGGGAAGGCACAAATGGCTCTGAGCACTATGGGACTTGACTTCTGTGGTCATCAGTCCCCTAGAACTTAGAACTACTTAAACCTAACTAACCTAAGGACATCACACACATCCATGCCCGAGGCAGGATTAGAACCTGTGACCGTAGCGGTCACGCGGCTCCAGACTGTAGCGCCCAGAACCGCACGGCCACTCCGGCCGGCTTGGGAAGCCACGGTGGGGTTACTTCTGCCGTCATGGTGAGGGGAGTCGTCGAGTATGATGTCATGTCACGGTCCCAGTAGTGACAGACGAAACTCAACGGCACAACTGTAAGTCACATCTTGCGTCCTCAAGTGTTGCCACTCGTGCTGGGTATCCTGGTGGCATTTTTCAATAGGACAATGCTCGTCCACCCAAGGCACGTGCCACTATGAGCTGTTTGCGTGATGGTGAGACATTCACATTGTCAGCAAGATCCCCAATCTGACCACGATAGAACATGTGTGGTATCAGACTGGACCGTCTCAATGCCAGTTTCTAGGAGATCAGCGACTAGGTACAACAGTTCTGATCCATTTGCCTTAGGAGAGGATACAAAGGCCTTATGACACCCTTCCCACCCAAAACAGTGCATGAATCTTGGGAGAGGAGGTGCAACGTCTTAGAACTTCCAAGTTCTCTCCAAATTTAACTCAGTTTTGTCATCACTGATATAACACTACATACCTTCTCCACCTGTAAGTTTCATTTCGTTTCCTCCTCTCCATCTGGGTGTTTTACTTTTTCTGTTATATAGTGTAGCTCTGAAAGCAACTGTTCCAAAACATTTAAAACCATTAACTTTCTTCAACTTTTATCTAGAATTTTACGCAAATGCAAGCTTCAAAATAATCTCATTGACAACTGTAATCCAACCCAAAATATAGCTGTCTTATCAACTTACAGCTTCTAAACGTTACTGGTTTCATGGTTATACATGAAGTACTGTACGTACCTTTTCCGGAAAAAATATATTGACGGGAGAAAAGTAGGCAGAAAAATAGCTGGGAAACTATGTGCGAAGCATCTTGACAAAGTACGTGTACTATATTTTTTATGTTTTTGAAAAAATGTATTTGACAAAGAATTAAAGAATATTGTTGACATACTTATTCACTATTTTCCCACATACTCGCCATCCCGTTCATTGAATGTGGTGAACTGTGGCTCAAGCTTCTTTATGCCCTCCTCGCAGAAGTCGCGCGCCAGCTCCTTCCCCCACTTCAGAACCATTTTCTGCACCTGCTCGTCGATTGAAAAGTTAATTCCACTCATGGGTTTCTTCAGGGATGTCGAAAGATGATAATCTGAAAGTGTGGAGTCAGCGGGATTTGCGGGGATGGTTCAAAATATCCCGACCAAATGAGTCCAGGAGCGCCTTGGTAGCAGAGGCTATGCGAGGACGTCCGTTGTCGTGCAGCAAGCACACAATCCTCTCGTCAGCGTTCCCCTTCTTTTGTTTGGAATACTACTTTAGAGTATTTTCAGGGTCTCACAATATCGTTGTGCATTGATGGATTCCAACTGAGGCGGAAATTCGATCCCAAAACAGTGAGGCCACGATTTTCTAGCCCAAAATTGTGCTTTTGAAATTTTTGGCGGTTGGGAAATTGGTGCGACACCATTGTAACGACTGTCTTTCTCTCTCCGGCGTGTAGTGAGCCACACACGTTTCATCTCAAGCCGCAGCAGAGATCAGAAAACCCTAACTCTCCAGTTCATTCAAGTCGCTCAAGAAACTCGCAGGCGCTGATGATCTGTTTGTCTTGTGCTGCTCTGTCAGCTGTTTTGGGACGTAGCTTGCGCACTGTTTCCGATATCCCGGCGTTCCTATGAGTGTACCGTATAAGGGAGTTCTGGAGAATTGTGGAAACATCGCTGAAATTTCATCGGCGGTCTTCACGAACAGTTTCCTCGATTATTTTGCAGCAGCTCATCAGTCAAAATGGAAAGTCCTCCATTCCTATGCCCGCCGTGAAAATTTGTTCTGCTTCCACTAAACTCTCTACACTACCTAAACACACTCGTTCTGTTCATAATACCTTCCCCATCAATCGCTTTCATTCGCGAAAACGTTTCGATAGCTCTTATTCCTTCCACGAGTGGATAGTGGATTACAGCACGTGGCTCGCACATGGTGGGATTTGTGTCATCAACCCCCCCCCCCCCAAAAAAAAGCACCCAGGCCATTATTGTCATCGTACACTTATTTTCTGAACATCCCACGTTTATTAACGTAATTGCTATATAGTTATTTGTATTTCGAATTTTCCTGAGTCTACCGTAGTGGGAGACACCTCTTATTCATGGTATTTAAGACTGGTGAATTATCTTCAGACCTAAAGGATAATGATATACTCCAATTCGAAACAATGTTGACAAATGGCTCTGAGCACTTTTGGACTTAACATCTGAAGTTACCAGTCCCCTAGAACTTAGAACTACTTAAACCTAACTAACCTAAGAACATCACACACATCCATGCCCGAGGCACGATTCGAACCTGCGACCGTAGCGGTCGCGTGGTTCCACACTGAAGCGTCTAGAGCGGCTCGGCCACATCGGCCGGCAATGTTGACAGGATTGATTATTGCAGAACCATCAATTTCATGACTCATGGTTACACAATACAGACATCAGTTGTTTATGCAGGAACGGAAACACTGCAGAAGTTGACCTCGAGCGAACTTAGTTTGGGAGCAGAGAAATGTAGGAACACGCCAGGCAAATATTGACACCACGACAGATAGGCTGACGAAGCGCAAAGCGCTGTTTATAGTATCTGTATATATCGAGAAAGCTACTGAGAATGTTGATTAGAATACGTCTTCGAAATTGTGAAAAAGCAGGAATGAAGTATATGGACCGAAAGGTAACTTACAAATTGTACAGAAACCAAACTGCACTTATGAGAGTCGAAGGACATGAAAAGGAAGCAGTTGTTGAGAATGGAGTGAGACACAGTTGCAGCCTATCCCCATCATTGTCCAGTCCGGGTGTAGAGCAACCAATATAGGAAACCAAGAAGGATCATTGAGATGCAACTGAAGTTTAGGGAGAAGAAATAAATACTTTGAGATTTGAGGATGACATCGTAATTCTGTCAGAGACAGCGAAGAACTGGGAAGAGCTGTTGATTGGAACAGACGGTATCTTAAAAGGAGGAAATAAGATGAACATAAACGAAAGCGAAACGAGGATAATGGAATGTAGTCGAAATAAGTCCGGTGATGCTTAGGGAATTAGATTAGGAAATGAGACAAAGTAGTAAAGGAGTTTTGCTATTTAGGGAGCAAAATAACTGATGATGAAGTAGAGAGGATATAAAATGTAGACTGACAATGGCAAGGAAAGCATTTCTGAAGAAGAGAAATTTGTTAACATCGAGTATCGATTTAAGTGTCAGGAAGTCGTTTCTAAAAGTATTTGTGTGGAGTGTAGCAATGTATGGAAGTGAAACGTGTACGATAAATAGTTTGGAAGAGAAGAGAATAGAATCTTTCGAAATGTGGTGCTACAGAAGAATGCTGAAGATTAGATGGGTAGATCACATAACTAATGAGGAAGTATTGAATAGGATTGGGGAGAAGAGAAGTTTGTGGCACAACTTGACCAAAAGAAGGGATCGGTTGGTATGACATGTTCAGAGGCATCAAGGGATCACCAATTTAGTATTGGAGGGAAACGTGGAGAGTAAAAATCGTAGAGGGAGACCAAGAGATGAATACACTAAGCAGATTCAGAATGATATAGGTTGCAGTAGGTACTGGGAGATGAAGAAGCTTGCACAGGATAGAGTAGCATGGAGAGCTGCATCAAACCAGTCTCAGGACTGAAGACCACAACAACAACAACAACAACAACAACATATGCGAGTAACAGAAGTAGTTTGAGAATGCGCAAGGTGGCAAAATTAACTAACTGCTAAACCACGAAATAAAGCAGAATTTTAAAAATAAGAACAGCCTACGCATGAAAATTAATTCCAGCGCGAAATTCACAGCGGTTGTGAACTCCCGCATGGAAGGGACTTAACACGATGGTCTCAGACACTGAGTAACAGGTGGCGGCGCCTGCTTAATGAAAGATTTTTATCGCAGCGTCAACTTCTCTATAATAAACAAAGGAAATTTCTGTTTCTTTTTAGTAATTTAGGATTAGACGCTGTTTAGCACAAGCTGTAACCTGCTAATATACCTTACGCTATGGAATAAGTGATTGCTTATTTAATCACAACGACATAGCGATGTACTTTTCGATGTAACACTGCGACTACATTTCGCAACGGTCTATTCGTCTACATATCAAGGGCATTGTTTTTATAGTATTATTTAGCTGTTTAATTCTGAGCTTTCTGAGTACTGCAGATATTTCAGTTATTTTCTAACATCGCTATTAATTTCTATTTCTTGTGAGCCTGCAGAGTTGTAAATCTCCTGCAAAGACATAAAATAATTTAATTAATAACGCTGCTGTAATAGTATTTTATTCAACTGTTATTACGGCTATGAGCTCATTTCGACATCATGATCATTTTCAAGTCGTCTGCAAAACATAGAATATGTTGATATATAATTTTTGTACGTTTGCTAAACTTATAAATTACGCTATAATTTTTACGTTACAACTTGGAAGTACATCCGTCCTTAACAAGTCGATATTGCTGGTGCTGTCGAAATTTATTATATGATAATGAGCCGATGGAGTTTTATTAAACTGCAGTTGCTGAACACCATTTTTGAGATGTTTGTTTCAGTTTTAAAACTGACACCTTCTGTTGACACTCCGGTAATGATGTACTCTGATTACATCTCTGGTTTATTAATCTATGGATTTGTGTGATGATACCCTCTTCGTAAAGTTTGCTGGTGGTATTATCTCGACATATACGAGGGTTATCCACAAAGTACATTACGTTTTGGAATTAAAAATAAATAAAGTATTGGAATTTTTTTTATTATATGCAGATGAAAGCCACACTTAAATACTACTTCTCTACATAGCTGACATTTAAATTAAGGCACTTATCGTAGCGATGGACGAGCTTGGAAATTTCTTCGTCGTAAAATTCGGCCGCCTGCGCCTTCAACCACGTGGTTACCTCTTCTTGAAGCTGTGCGTCGTCATCAAAACACAATAACGGAACTCTCTATGAGTTTTCCACAAATTTCACGAAGTTTGTTGCACGAAATCATTACCGAAAAGCTTGGCTACCACAAGTTTTGTGCGAGATGGATACCAAAAATTTTGACAGAGATTCACAAAAATCAGCGAATGGCTGCAGCGTTAACGTTTTTGGACGCTTACGAGAAAGATGGCGACTCATTACTCGATCGCATCGTTACCGGTGACGAAACATCGGTTAAGCATGTGAACTGCGAGACAAAATTGCAGTCAGTGCAGTGGGGGCACACAAATTCCCCCCAAAAACCCAAGAAATGCATGCAGACAATGTCGGCAAGGAAGGTGATGGCGACTGTCTTTTGGGACAGAAAAGGTGTGATTTTTGTGGATTTCCTGGAAAGAGGCACTACAATAAACTCTCAAAGGTATTGCCAAACTCTGCACAACCTCAGACGAGCAATACAAAACAAGCGCAGGGGAAAGTTGGGCTCAAAGATCTTGCTGATTCACGACAACGCCCGGGCCCACACGGCAAATGCCACTCGTGAAGTTCTCGAATCTTTTAAGTGGGAGTTGTTTCCTTATCCGCCGTACAGTCCCGACCTGGCACCGAGCGACTTCCACTTATTCCCAGCAGTGAAGAAGTGGTTGGCTATGCAGCGTTTTGATGACGACGCACAGCTTCAGGAAGAGGTGGCGCGGCGTGGCCGAATTTCACGACGAAGGAATTTCCAAGCTCGTCCATCGCTACGATAAGTGCCTTAATTTAAATGGCAACTATGCAGAAAAGTAGTATTTAAGTGTGGCTTTCATCTTATATAATAAAAAGTTTTTCCAATACTTTATTTATTTTTAATTCCAAAACGTAATGTACTTTGTGGATAGCACTCGTATAACTGAGTAGAAATATCTCTGGAATGGACACTGCGCTCTGCCCATGTTGTCAACGTTAAGCCAGAACTATCATATGATCTCGAGACAACGTTCTTTATACAAGACTAATTCACATTGACCGTAGCATCACGTCTATTTCAAAATGCATCTCCAATGGCGGACTTCACATGGGCCGTCACGTCACATCACGTCTCGACACGGCATGTCAAGATTTCTCGGAGAAACAGTTTTGATCGTCGGCCGACAACAATGTAAGTTAACCTCTTTTCGCTGCGGTCTCTCATGTTACAGTAGTGGATTTTGTACTTTTTCACTTCTATATCTTCATTTTATTGTTACACATTGTTTTCGGGAAAATTGCAAATGTTCCTTGCCGACTTGGATACTTTTCCCATTCTGTATTCTTACACAAGATAGGTTATATATCTGAGAACGAAAAATTATTTAGGTTTTACCAAAAGAGAACAGAGCTGACACCCACAAAGTAAATAAACAGGGACGTATGTTAAAGAAGCAGTTTCCATTAAGTAATGTTCTGCGTGAAAAGATCAGCTTTAATGAAGCATAAAAATACAGTTATCTATGACGTTTTCAGTTAGGTAAGGAAAAAAAACATCATGAGTAACGCTAACAGGTACCATTTATTCCTTTGTACCTACTGTTTGAGGTGTTTGTATGTATACAGTTACCGTGATAAATAAGTGACAATGTTTTGAAATGTTGTTTCACTTCTCAGCAATTTAACAAACAAAACTGATCAAGAACGTACGTTATGAAGTTTGCCTTGGCCGTTAATAAACGATGTAGTTGTTAGTTCCGCAATACCGATTCTATTCTCTGACTTTTTGTGTCATGGTTGGTGATTCATAATCTCACTTTTGTCGTTCGGTACTGGGCTCAGCGAACTGACGTGAAGTGGCGTTACCGGCAGTGTAAATGAACGCTGAATGACATGTGCCGTTACGTGAAGCCCGACCCCTGTGCTCTTCAAAGATAAGAGCCCACGTTATTCCAGATATCAACTGAAAACTGTTACGGTGTCTGCAAAACGCCTATACCAAATCCACAGCACCAACGAAGGGAATCTGTCTGTACTGCAGATATCATGACAGTCAAAATTTAACAATTCGCATTACGGGCAAGTCTGTGTTGTCCCGATAGAGCTGTAACCATAGTACATCGGCAGAGAGAAGTAGTATATCTGGTGTTAGCAGCCATAGAGCAAACATCTCTGGAGTGAGCATTCACATGCGCAGATCAGATTTTGTGTTGTCAACATACATTGCCGTCCTGGTCACGTGTTCTCGGGACGTCGTGAGTTTGTCTGTATAGCGCCCTGTATATTTCGAATGTCACTACATCCCTAGTGCAGACGGATTCTTTTCGTACGTGTCGTGGATTATTTATATATGTTGCGCAGACATTTTAACAGTATCCATTTGATACCGGGAATAAAGCAGCTACGTAACTTTTAAGGGCAAGTGATATTACATTCTGCTTCTTTGCGATAGGTATCGTAGTTCAGATGCACTCGATTTTTGGTAGTTTTCGGTATGATACGGCACTTTATAGTATTACAGAGCCTGAAGTACATTTTTGCAGTGATAGTCCTGCAAAACGACTTGACAGTACTAGTACTTTTGCAAGTGTCCGAAAAACACCAAATTTGCCACACATTAGCGGATATATCCCTGCTAATTCGTCTTTTTTTCTTGTATTTCTGCGCATTTATTTTCTCGTTTTTGCGACCTAAAGCACAATTTTTCTTACTGGTGGCACTTTGAGGTATTTATTTAAGGCATTTTTAAGTACTTGCACCCAGTTTATTAAATAAATAGTAGACTGAATAATCTATATACATAATCGACATGTCACTGATAAATGCATGGAGGATAGTATTTACTGAAACAACTAACCTTTCCCTTTCCTGTCCCACTAGCCAATTTACAAGAGGAAGCGATTGTTTGTAAGCTTTTGTACAAGCCGTAATATCTGTTTTATAGTCATAAAATCGTAGAAAATTAGGTCTACAGAATCAAACCTTAATTATAAGGCGTCTCGAAATTTTTAAACATATACAGTGTCTCTTACTAATATGATAACTATAATTAGAGCTACATGGTATGTACCCATGAAAAGTTACTATCCCTCCTTTCACGTATTTTTCTTTGCATCCGTAGCAACAACAGTAATTCACCCTCGCTATTACACTATCGAGAAACGTTGAAACACAACAAAAACTCTTGATATTATAAACTTCATACGCTGCAGAAAGCACACACGCACAGCGAAGTCCCGAAAACACGTGAAAATCCTGGTTTAATGTTGACAACATGCGCAGAACGCAATGTTCACTCCAGAGATATTTACTCTATGGTGTGATATCACCATTCAGTAGCGAACAGTACATAGATAATATCACACAAATCCAATGACATATCTACGAGAGATGTAACCATAGTACATTGTTGCCAAAATGTCAACAGAAGCTGTCAATAATAAAAACGAATCAAATACCTCAAAAATAGTGCCCAGCGACTCCACATTGATAAAAGTGCATCAGCTTACAAACAACTAATAAACTGCGAGAGCACCAGCGATAACGATGTGCTGAGGGCGTAAGTACATCCAAATTGTAACGTTACTATTATAACTCCATTTATAACTAATGAAAACGTACCAAAATCATGTACCAACATCTTATATTTTTGCAGATATCTCGAAAATGACAATGGTGTCGAAAATAGCTCACTGCCATAAGAACACCTGAATAAAACGCTATTACAGAAGTGTTATTGGTTAACATTATTGAACGTCTTTATAATAAATATTAGTATTCTTTCTGAACATGCCCTAAAATTTTGGCGAATCACACCTGCTTTTTTATATTCGCTATTTTAATACAGCATTTCTTGACACAGAACCCAATGACCACCAACATTAACTTTTCATTAATAAAATCCAAGATCAGCTATGAGGGAATTTAGCTGTCTGCTGCGATACGCTTTGTATCGTTGACGTTTATGCCTAGCCACTGTACTACATCATCCCTTACTGCTTCGTGAAAATCGACGCCAGCATCCGTTGTTCGTTTTACGCTTCTGCAGTGCAAAGGAAACTAACTGCCACAAAGGGAAGTTCATGTATGGGAAGTGAAATGTAAAGTCCTCGGATACATAGATGCCTACTCGTGTGAAAAGGATGCAGATAGACGTGAAAGAGTTTGCACTAGTCTAGAGACGTTGTGGGTATAATGGATCAGATGCCGACAAAGCGTATCATTTCGCGTCTGTAGCTGTACAGCATACATTTTGATTTTAAACGAGTAACTCCCTTCAGCAAACCTCTTCTCATGTACGCTGGCGACATTCACTACCTATTAATGTGGTCGTCAAGATTAAGCACAATCGTTTCTGTTTTACGCGTCCTCTCAGCAGTTACAAAGGCCGAAACGGGCCCTGAGGGTAACGCAGCGCCATCTCTGAGTAGACGACGGAACTACGTCGAACAACGCACGGAAGAGCCCAAGCCCACGGACGAAGGAGACGGAGAGTGGAAAGAGAGGGAGAGAGAGAGAGAGAGAGAGAGAGAGAGAGAGAGGGATACGAGAAGGGAAAGAGAGGCGCAAGGGTAAAAAAAAAGGTAAGGCCGGCAGCAGTATAGGTGTGTGTGTGTGTGTGTGTGTGTGTAATGGCCAGGGGATGGGCGGGGGGAGGTGAGAAGGGCGCTACGGAGTGGGCCGAAGTGCGCCGTAAAGCGCCATTGGACGGCGCCCCGCGCATGCGCACCGCATCATGGAGTGTTAACGATCGCACAAAGATTTCGCCTCCCGGCCGCTGCAGAGGCTAGCACGCGCCCGGGCACATTCTCTCTCTCTCTCTCTCTCTCTCTCTCTCTCTATCTCTCTCTCTCTCTCTCAGACTCATACACCAGGAAAGCGCGTATAGAGCCGGATAAAAATAAAAGAGGGACAGGGAGGGAAGTTCAACGGCAGAGGGATGAAAAAAAGAGAGAGAGAGAGACGCCGAAAAGGGCTGCTGCACGATTCCGCCCGGGAGAGAGGGTTGAAGCGCGAGTCGCTATGAAAGCAGCTAGGGGGAGATCCTATTCGGATATCATCCAAACAGTATTCGTAAAAATACAATTTGAGGCCAGGGAAGTGCGCACTTGCAACCGCCGCGGCTCCTTTTCGTTTGCTGCTTTACTTTTCTTTTTTTTTTTGCCCCCCTTTCTTCGTCCCGGCTCTCCGATTTCTTCCCTCCTTTTTTTTCGCGCCGCTCTCCTCTCTCTTTGCGTTTCGTTTATTTTCCTTTTTCTCGCTCGGCCGATTGTGAACTGGCGGCGGCCACGGGAAGGTCAATTTCCGGTGGCGTTTTTTGTTTTCCACCGGCCTTTGAGAACGTCCCGTGCCGACTGCCCACTCCACCGGCGTCTGCGCCCGCCTTTGTCCTGTTTTTAATTTCGAGTCCCGTCTCATCCTGATAATGAAACCGTTCCTGAGGCTCGAAACAAAAGGAAACAAAAGAATTACAGTAGAAAATTGTGTGCAGCGCAGTTATTGCTGGAGATGTGGTATTTTCTCAACGAGAAACGAGCCCAAGTTGTCAAAGGGCAGACGGTTAGAAATATAGCAAAAATCTCAAAAAAGTCTTTGAAGCAAAATGGGAATATATAATTGACATATATAGCGCGCGTCAAAACTTCGCTTCCAGCAATCGGTAAGGAGTGCCGGCCATGGAACGAATGAGCCCTAGCGGATCGACGAGGTCGGCGTGCCGACCAGCCGGGATGTAGTTTTTAGGTGGTTTCCCACGACACAGAGGTAAATACCGGGCTTGCACCCATGTCGTGCCTCAGTTGCACAATTTGCCAACATTTCGGAAACGATCCTTCACTTTCACACGAAAACAGTAGAAGCAATCGGATGGGATACACAACACTGCCAAATCCAGATGCCGGCCCCATGAAAATAATCGTCCGTGGTACAGATAAAAGTAAGTATAAAGGATTACAGAAATGAAGCACTTAAATGGATCTAACCATTTATTTAGAACGAAATAAACAGTGAAAAATTTGGTTACGGAAGATGTTGGAAGTGACGCCTTGAATCATCAATACACGGCTGTGCACATCTAAGCGTATTCAGATACACCCAGCGTAAAGTTCAGATATCGATGGCAACAACTTCACGGCTGATGTGGCCTTTAGGTTCCTGTATTGTGTGCGGATTTGTTTCATACAACTTGCTGTTCTAGTGTCCCCATAGGAAAAAAATCACATGTTAGATCCGGCGAACGTGGTGGCAATAAATGTTTGCTGACAGTTCGTTCTTCAGTTAAGACGTCATGGATACATTCCAGGGATACCTTAGACGTGTGGTATGTTGCCCCAGCTTGCTGGCAGAAGCCGTACTGTGTTTCATATTCAGTGAATTGAGCACAAAATGTATAAAAATTTTGATGTATGCAACCGTGTTGATGCAAGTATCAAATTAAATCGGCCCAACGATACGCGTTCCTGTTACACCGCACCAAACGACGGTTTTTTCATCATGGATTGGTTGCTGACAGAATGTTAAGGTTGTCCGTTGCCCGGTACCTCGTGTGCTGTTAATTCACGTGACCAGGAAGATGAAACAAGCTTCATACTCATGATGTAATGGAAAGGGTGTAACTAACCATCGTTGATGTTATCCAAAAGCCACGTGCAGTAATCTACAGGTTTCTGACTATGATCCTCCCGCAGTTATTGCACAACCTTCAGACGACATGGTTTAAAATTAAGGTTTCTCAATAACCGCTCGAACTGCCCCAATTTACATGCGCCTGTCGGGCCAATTTACGTGTAGACTTCTTTGGGCTATGAATAATTCGTCGGGGAATGTCTGCAATAACTTCTAGTACGCGAACTAAAGGAATTCTTTGTCGGTTTACATTTGGTACAGGTCTTAAGGTGCGCCAATTTTTATACAGTCTCTGTATTGCTCTCTTTGCTGATAGTGCTCTATCCGGATACGTGACGTTGAAAATTTCACGAGTTTCCTTAATCGAACCTGTTGTCACAAATGCTTGCACAATTTCAATCCTTTATTCTGTAAAGAATATCATTTCGCACAGCGCAAAGAGAAACGTGTAACATCACCGATGAAATGAACTGATATGCTCACAGAAAACCTTAACAATCTATTATTGCATCAAACTGTCTATTGTTATGGCTATTTAATCTACTCCAGATGTCGAAATATTGCATATTGCATTCGCATTCGAAGGGGAGGCGGGCTACTTATAACTGTGATACCACATATCATTGCAGTTATTGGAGAAGCATTAAATAGCACAAAATGTAAGCCAAATTTCAGAGGAAAAATTTCGGAAGGTGTTGAAATTAAAAGAGGAATGAGACAAAGTGATGTACTCTCACGATTGATCTCCATCTGTGTCTAAGAAAAAGTTATCCAAGAATGGCGAAAACTAAAACCGGAGCTTAGAGCTGACGGACCTATCAAATTAGGAAGAAGCAACATTAAGATAAATCGCGTAGCTATTGTAAACAATCTGACGTTTCTGTGAAAGACATTCAAATAACACAAAATCAAAGAAAATTTTTTAGAGAAACTGCAGAAAGAGTGGGTCTCCACATATCATTTGAAATAAAAAATCTAGCAACAATCTGCTACTCAAATTTCTAAAAAACTAAATAGGAGGAAACCGAGTCTTTCATAGTTTAAATCTTTATGGGAAACGGTTTCGGAAACTTGTGTGGAAAAGATTGGTTGCCTTAAAATGGAAACGGCCTTCAGACACACAAAAGAAATCTACAACAAAAGAATGCGTCTCAAAACAGATAAAATTGAGTCGCTTACAAGAGAGGCATCTAATCAGATTGATTTTATCCGTCTGAAACACAAATTTTAAATAGAGTGAGAGACACTGAATAAATCTGAAAAGCGATAAGCAACAGTAATGAGTCAAATATAATTTCCAAATTATATTGAGGAAGTAACATCCCCGGCCGTGGTTGCCGAGCGGTTCTAGGCGCTTCAGTCCGCAACCGTGCGACCGCTACAATCGCAGGTTAGAATCCTGCCTCGGGCATGGATGTGTGTGATGTCCTTAGGTTAGTTAGGTTTAAGTAGTTCTAAGTTCTAGGGGACTGATGACCTCAGAAGTTAAGTCCCACAGTGCTCAGAGCTATTTGAAGTAACATCCAGACTAACAAGGGCACTGCACCTACGGATCATCACCGATTTCGCCCAGACTTATGGCATATGCAGGGCTTGGCCAGAAGTGATGGTGACAGCTCCAGACTGCCGAGCGTTTAGGGGAAAAAAAAGCATTTTTTGGCGCTGGTCGGGCTGAGGTTGTTTTAAGGCAGTGGTAGGCACAGCCGGAAGAGTACAGAACGGTAACTCGAGGGTCGTGGGGTCGAGTCCCTGTGTGGAAGCTTTTTTTATTTTCAGTTTTTAAGTTACGCTGCAAGTAAACCGAAATAGTGCTCAATATTTTTGTATTAATACTTTCACAAAAGAAAATTTTGGAACTGCAAAGAAATACCCGGCGAGGAATTGGAAAACATACACAAGAGCTTCCTTTATGACATTAGACTCTTTTATTGTTTTAAACCAGATGATTTACAGATGCTGAGATAGTACTCGTCGTACAAACAGCGGGAGCAGTGATATTCTCGGCATTTTGCACACGTTATAAACGCCGCATCTTTTTTTTAAAAAAATATATTGTTTGCTCAAATTATATACACAAAAGCATACTTCGTTTACATTCATAAAATATTTCGTCTCATCACGCAGTTTGACAGTGTCCACGAGCAGCGCATCACGTCGCGAAGTATCGCTTTTGGATCCAATTCCTTAGCTGATGATAAAAGTGGATATGGCTGCATTGCACTAGCGGAATGTATGTGGGGGAGGTTCAAATGGCTCTGAGGACTATGGGACTTAATATCTGAGGTCATCAGTCCCCTAGAACTTAGAACTACTTAAACCTAACTAACCTAAGGACAACACACACATCCATGCCCGAGGCAGGATTAGATCCTGCGACCGTAGCGGTCGCGCGGTTCCGGACTGAACCGCCTAGAACCGCTCGGCCACCGCGGCCGATTTGGGGGAGGGGAATCACTTTAACGCAGCACGAAGGCAGCCCTTCTTCATCTTAGAACACTCTCATCGTATAATTACGGATTTGTTTGTCCTCCCTGCGAATCAGTTAACTGAAGAAATTTGTTCTCCTGCACAAAGGGTCTCATCACATCAGGTACAAAACACTGAGCACTGTCTCGGTTCATCTGCAGCACAAGTAAAGTAAAAATCGAAAATAAAAGAAAGTTATGACATAGACCCAACGACCTTCGGATTACAGTTCTGTACTCATGCCGCTGCGCCAAGCGCTGCCTGAAACCGCCGCTCACATAAATGGCTTATACCGCACCCGACTCGCGCCACAAAGGCAATCTTTTTCTAAACCGTTCGAGATCTGGAGCTTCCATTTCTGTAACATTCGTTTCTGGCCAGGCACTTGGTATACCGTAAATCTGAAAGAAGTCGGTGGTGATAAAGAAGTGCAGACCCCTTGCATGAGCAAACAAAGAAACTGAAAAGTACACCAATATCTTTTTGCGTATTAGAAAATGCTGGTTAAAATTCTGCAGACATATTAAAAGAAAAAAATTGACCGCATTACTTAGGCAATAGTGGAATCCTCCGAAAGCTGCAGTGAAGCAAAAACTGTAACAATAAAGTGGATTGTTGGACTAAAAGAATGGCGGGAAGAAGCAGTAACGGTACAAGTTTATGTACCACACGGAAGAAACGTTTTTAGGCCGAAGCTTCACGAACTGACAGTTGTCCCGGCACAAAAGCTCAAGAAATCCGGAACAAGTTGGTCTGGCGAGCGGCGAAGACCTCTTTCTGAGAGACTTCGACTAACATCGCCACAAAAAGGGTACCTAAAATGAAGCTGTCAAAACATCCTTTCTTGCACATCGATGAATATAGCAATCACAAATGGTAAAATTACGACATCGTAACACAGTTGTTAAGACAGAAGCACATCGTTCATCTGTAACCATGAAAACTGGTGGGGCATTTCAAATAAAGCTCACTGTATAAGAGAACAGTAAAATTTTCGGTAAAATTTTTGTACGAAAATAGAATTTGGGTGGAAAATGAATCGCAGTAAATCTATCAAGCTTAAAAAAAAAGATTCTATCAGCAAACGACGATTACACAGGTAAGAGGGCTTCTCAGGTCACCATGAAGCGAAATCGCGATGAAGATGGGAATATGAAATGAACGAACGCTATGGAGAGTGGGAAAAGTTGATAAAGTGAAGGGCCAGATGAGAGGGAATGAGACAGATATATTAGATGTATGTGAGAGAGGATGGAAAGGAAATGGAGAACTGGCTCTGAGCACTATGGGACTTAACAGCTGTGGTCATCAGTCCCCTAGAACTTAGAACTACTTAAACCTAACTAACCTAAGGACATCACACACATCCATGCCCGAGGCAGGATTCGAACCTGCGACCGTAGCAGTCGCGCGGTTTCGGACTGCGCGCCTACAACTGCGAGACCACCGCGGCCGGCAGGAAATGGAGATTCCTACACTGACAAGTTTTAGAGTTATAGTGTTGATGAGAAAAGAGGGCAGCATAGAGTGCCAGTTGCAGTAGGAGGAAAAAGGTCAAATAATTTTTGCAATACTTATCATGTTAGCGGCCTGTTAGTGATGGCAATACTTGGATTTGACTTTTCAATACAGGACTGCTCAAAAGAAGGAACAGATTTCAAATACTCATTGCTTCCAAACTCCAAAAGATAGAAACACAATTCCAACGTTCGTGGAAAGAGAAAAGTTCACATTTTGTCGTTTCAATGTGAGCACCATGTGTGACACGACAGATATCAAAACGGTGGCTCATTTACTGCCACACATTACACAGCTGGTCGCTCGTTATCGAATCCACAGCTTCGACAATGCGATATCGCAGACTTTCAAGAGCGTCAGGTACAGCTGGGATAAAAACGCTGTTTTTTTACTTAACAGCACAGATAAAAGCCATGACATGCAAGGCCTGGGGACCTGAGAGGCCAACATCGACGAAGTTCAATTTCTGCCCCTCCTAGATAATTTCTCTAAGCACGTCCGACGTTACCTGAATGACACCATTCCAGGACGTTGGATTGCAAGAAGGGGAGCAGAAGATGAACTTCATCGCCGATCAACAATCTCACCAATCTTTCCCCTAGCTGCCTGCGTTCTTTCTTTCTTTCTTCCTTTTTTTCTTTTTCTTTTTCTTTTTTTTTGTGGTCTATCCAAAATTTATTCTTGTATTGAAGCGCAAAGTAGACCTCAGTTCTGTTTGACCTCACATACCGTCCCGTTTGGCCGTTTGGGAGTGGCTCTTCCGAAGCTTTTTTCTACCTTCGCGGACTCGCATGTTTGAAATTATTTTTTCCAGAAGATTTATGTTCTTAATATTTTTTTTAAGTGTTACCCGTCTCTTAACTCATTTCGTCTGTCTTTCATTACTCCGGTAAATACGATTTGTAATTATACTACATGCTGGCAGCAGTTTGATGTTCATAATGTGGAAACTGTGCTGAAAGAGGGGGCATACAACATAGACACCTTAGTAGGTTAATGAATCGAAATGTAAGACGAAATAGCGGTACTAGAATCTCTACAACTACTGTATGTGGTGGTACGTAACTTGCTATATATATATATATATATATATATATATATATATATATATATATATATATATATATATATATATATATATATATATATATATATATGCGTCATAAATGTGATTAGTCGCAGCGAAAAAGAGTTATATTTTCCTCAGAGTTACGGACAATCACAGCGTTCCAGAGAATTTGATTTGTTAACACTCAGTGTCATACAGTTAAATGCTTTTTTATTGCATTTCTTGATTATTTGGCACAGAAATATTGTTAAGGTGTGGACCGCATTTAGATGCTAGTATTACTTTATTTCTTTAATATATTTTAGGAAATACGTCTTCTACATTACGTAAAGAGTTTGTCTTCCGCAAGAAGTGGTATTTAGCAATATAATGCGGAATACCTCTTTACTTTGTGTTGTCTACTCCAGTGAATGACGAGCAATCCGTAGAGCTAGTGCAGCTGTCGTGTCTGCCATCCCATCACCAGTAAGTCATATATTACATTTCTGTGTGACATACATCTCTATTTACATCCACTTGACTATTCTGCAATTCACACGTCATTGTGTGGCAGAGGTCTCACAAAACAACTTTCGCACTATTTCTGGACCGTTCCACTCTTGAATAGCAAATGGGAAAAATGAACACCCAGATCTTCCCTCTGATTCCTTTCGTTTTATTGCGATGGTCATTTCTCCCTATTAGGTGACAGGCAAAAAAATATTTTCCCTTTCAGAGGAGAAAGTTGGCGATTGAAATATCTTGAAAAGGTCTCGGTACAGCTAAGAACGCCTTCGTTTTAATGATTCCTCTCCTCAACTCGCTTATCATATCTGTTACGCACTCTCCTTTATTTAGCTATAATACGAAATGACTTGCCCTTCTTTGAACTGCTTCATCATTATCTGTCAAACCTTACCTGGTAAGGATCCCAAAAGTAATACTCCAGAACAGAACGGGCAAGCGTAAATTTCCTGCATCTCCTACGGGCTCTGTTAATAAAACGAAGTCTTAGTTCGCTTTCCCCGCAACATTTTGTCTCTAATCGTTCAAGTTTAAGTTGATCATAATAATCGCTACGTATGTAGTTGAATCACCAACTTTTAAATTTGTCCGATTTATTGTATAAGCGAAATTTGGCGGAGATTTTTTTTTTGTGCTCATCAGAAGGATCTCAACGTCATTTATTTTTCAGAGTCAATTACCAGTTTTCACACAACGGTGATATTTTGTGTAAATCATTTCATATTTTGCAGACGAGTTTACTAGCCTGTAAATAACAGCATCATCTGCAAGCAACCTAGGAGAGCTACTTAGATTGTCTCTTAAATCGCTTATATAATTTAAGATCAAGACACAACTACAGCTCCGTAGAAAAATCGGATATCACTTCTGTTTCACTCGATCACTTTCCGTCAATTACTGCGAACTGTGAACTTTCTGACTGGAAATTATGAATATAGTCGCACATCTAAGTTAACATTTCTTGTTGGGGTCAGTGTCAAAAACCTTCTGGAAATATGGAATGAATTTGATATCTCCTGTCGATAGCATTCCGTATTTCGTGTGAACAAAGAGCCAGTTTTCTTTAACAAGAACAGTTTCCTGAATCCGTGCTCGTTTTCTGTCAATAGATAGCTTTCTTTGCGATATTTAATAATGTTCGAATGCTGTAAATGCTCCATAATCCTACTGTAAACCGATGTCAAGTAATATAGGTCTGTAATTCATCGGATTACTTCTATTTCTTCTTTGAGTATGGTGTGACTTGTGCAAGTTTGCATTATTTAGGTGCGGTTGTATACGACTGCTAAAAATTCTACTATTTCATCAGCATATTCCGAAAGATATCTAATAGGCATTCCCTGCCCATCGGAAGACTTGACTTTATCGACTCAAGATTTCTCGCTACACCGAGAGTATCTACTTCTAAATTATCTATATTAACAACTTTTTTTCATTCTTTTTCTGGAGTACTTACTGCAAGTCACTTTGCGAAGTAATTTTGGAAAACTGTCATCGGCATCATTAGGACTGCTGTCGCGCTATGAAGGTTTTGCTGCTGGTATATTTCATAAACGACCAGAATCTCTCTGGTTTTGCTGCCTGATTTTGAGACAGTGTTTCTCTGTCGAACCATTAAAAGCACCTCGTATTGGAATCCGTGCTAAATTTCGGGCTGTTGTAAAACTTCGCTATTCTTGGAGAGTTTGCGTTCCTTTAAGTCTGGCAAAGGAGTTCATGAAGCAACGTCAAAATAAGATGCACTACGGCAAAATTAAGGAACATTTGCTCTCACAGGAACCTCCGATGTTTAACAGACTGTACGTAATTGTTTAAAAAAAGAAGAAACCGTTAAAAACGCAAGGCGTCCTATGAACATGAACTTTAGCTAGAAATTTATTGGTCTCAATAAAGAAACCATTTAATAAAAAGAATAACATCTTCCAACAACATGTTTTCGCCATGTATTCAATTCACCTCGATACTTTAAGAGAGAAATATTTTCAAAGTACGTGGTGCATGTATTTCAAAAGACTGAAACATTGCATACGATTGCTCTTAGGCAACTCATAGTATTAATCCTCTTTAAACTACATAAACAACTGGGCATTATGTAAGTAGGCTGTTTAGGTTTTCATATTGGTAACGTCACGTAGCGCTCTGTCTGAAAATAACTGGCTGTGCTGTGTGCAGTCTGTGGCTGGTTGGCTTTGTTCGAATATTCGCTTGTGTTGTGTTGGGCAGTTGCATGTGAACAGCGCGTAGCGTTGCGCAGTTGGATGTGAGCCGCCAGCAGTGGTGGATGTGGGGAGAGAGATGGCGGAGTTTTGATATTTTAATATGAGCGGACGATCTGGACGTGTGTCCGTCAGAAAAACGAAATTTGCCAAATTGAATAACACAAAGTAAATACAGTGTTTGTTCTCTATCAAAATCTTTCATTTGCTATATGCCTATCAGAAGTTAGTGCCTTCAGTAGTTAGAATCTTTTATTTAGCTGGCGGTACTGGCGCTCGCTGTACTGCAGTAGTGTGAGTAACGGAGATTTTTGTGAGGTTAGTGATTCATGTAAGGTATAGGTTATTGTTAGTCACGGGCATTCTTTTGTAGGGATTATTGGAAGTCAGATTGCGTTGCGCTAAAAATATTGTGTGTCAGTTTGGTGATGATCAGAATAAGTAAAGAGAGAAATGTCTGAGCACGTTCAGTTTTTCTCAGCTGTTTGAAAATCAAATGGGCCTAACGTAAGAAGTTTACCAGCACAGTAATTTATAAATTTTTCTAAGGGAATTTTTCAATTACACA
Source organism: Schistocerca cancellata (assembly GCF_023864275.1). Lineage (NCBI taxonomy): Eukaryota > Metazoa > Arthropoda > Insecta > Orthoptera > Acrididae > Schistocerca > Schistocerca cancellata. The sequence goes on along the minus strand of NC_064637.1, from coordinate 87,912,867 downwards.
GCTGTCTGTAGCGGAAAATGATAATCAGTATTTGTCCACAGAATTTCCTGTTAATATGCATTTAGATATGTAATTCCTTTTATGTGACCAGTCACAGAAACATTACATGTTAGCCGGCCGAGGTGACCGGGCGGTTCTAGGCCGTACAGTCTGGAGCCGCGCGACCGCTACGGTGGTAGCTTCGAATCCTGCCTCGGGCATGGATGTGTGTGATGTCCTTAGGTTAGTTAGGTTTAAGTAGTTCTACGTTCTAGGGGACTGACGACCTCAGAAGGTAAGTCCCATAGTGCTCAGAGCCAATAGAACAATTTGAATTTGATTACATGTAAACAAATTCATATTTTGATTAGAATGTGTTTAATTGTCTAACCTATGGGGAAACGTAAATAAAATCTATAAGATAGCTTTGTTTCAAGTGACAAACACGAGGAAAAAGTACATTTATATATCATATGTTACAAACTAACATGAAAAGCCATACGCAGTTAAAAAAGATTTTACAGTTCTAAGATCATTGTCGCACATTTCTTCGCTGAAATTCACCTTAAGATCTGCTGAAAATATAATTATTTCCTCAGTAAAAAATTGAAACTCTGGCGAGTACTCGGTGCTTCGAAACGTATGCGTGCAACTGGAAATGGTAGTTTTAAGATTGGTATTTAACAATTCAGATAGAATCATCTTCAGAATTTCCGAAGGTAACTGACATTGGCAGCAATCAGGGTAGTGGACCAAGAAAAAAAAATAGTTTGTTTACATTTAACACCTGGTGCGTTGACGATATGTGTTTTTGTAGTGTACAAGCTTTCAATTAAGGAAAGAAAACAGAAGAACGACGGCAGAAGAAAGAGTTGCCAGCTACAAAGGCCGTATATTGTGGCGAAGCAAAGAAAGAGATACAGTGAACTGCAGCGGTGGTTCCGTAGATAAGTAAAACTTAATGAGAGAAGGCAGTGTGGAGATAGTAGCAACGCACAAGCGCCTCGTATCTGCGAGACACTCCTCTATTTTGAGCCAGCGGACGGAAACGACAACGTCTGCTTGGAGAGCTTTAAAGACGGGAAGGTACATCGAATGAAAAAGGAACGAAATGAACGATAAGTAAATAGAGAACGTCTTAGCGTGGCCATTACAGCGACATAGGAGGCTACCTGAATTGCGTGAACACGTGCGCCTACTTAGGCAACAAAATAATGTCTGACACGAAGTGTACGGCAGCGTAAGAACAAGTGGAAGAGGACATTCAAAAGACACACGTTACTGTCCTGAAAGCGATGTCTGATCCTGATATCTGTTACCGTAACGTGGAAGTATCGTAGGGCGTGACTCACTATGCAGTTGAGCGGACAGTAGCCAACTCTGAAGAATCGCTTGCACCTTCTGTTCTCGTCACTAACAATGGAAAAGCTAGCCCCCGGTTAACGAGCTCGAACAAAATAAAATCGCATTTAATTGTAGGCTATATAGATCTGTAGCCTAGGGAGCTCACACCAGAAAAAATTAAAATATAAAAAAAAATTTTTTTAATATAGTGGCACGAAAGTCCTTATAGCCGTAAAACACGTGGAACTGATTACTTAGTATCGATATTTTCTGCTGTGCTTTTCGGTAGACACCCAAAATGATTTAATTCATCGCTTACATCTCAAATTTCACGCTTTTTCGAGTACATTTAAATAGTAGCAGCCAGTGAAACCGGTGGCAGTTTTGACGCATAAACCGTCGAGGCTTTTCGAAGAGTGCGCAACAGAACTTTAGATGAGTAATGTTTCGCGGAAAGCTTATTTCTGCTCCACCGCATTTCATCGAAATCATGGACTCACAAAACGGTCAAAAATGTCATCCTAATGTTGGTATCCCTAACATCCTAAACAGCTGTGCAGAAAGGTCATTTTCAAAACTGAAGTTGGTCTCAAAAGATTATAACCATGTCAGAAGACAGTCTCTACATTTTGGCTGTGCTCCATACTGAATGTTATATTTTAAGACCTCTAAATCGCATAATTATTTGTATAAAAGCACTGCTTGATAATATACCGCTACCATACCTGTGAAACAACAGTGTTGGGAAAAACATGCTGTCTTAGTATTAATTGTGACACAGATCCAACAATAAGAGTTAGTGCTGTATTAAATGTGCGGAAGGATTAAACTAACGTTTTAAAAGCTTGCGGCCCTAGCAGTGAAATTTGATTTGAAATATTCACAGTTCTTTTATTAAAAATCATAGATCATGACAAGTGTTTGCTAACTACATTAATTATAAGCGGGATTTATTACAAAAGTTTAAATGCATAAAAAATGGAAAATGCATAACACGAAAGTACCTGATGCACAATTGAACTCTGATGAAGATGAAAGTGAGATAGTTCAAGCAACATTTGGCGAAGTTCATTGGTGGAGAACTGGAATACGCTACAAAAGTTTAAACGGTTTAAAAAAAATGGAAAAGGCAAAACATGAAATTACCCGGCGCCGAATTAAACTTTGATTAAGATGAAATTGAGATAATTCAAGTAATAGTTGGCGAAGTTAAATGGTAAAGAACTGGAATTTGCTAAAAGCCGTCTCCTCTTCCAAAATAATTTACTAGAACCTGCCTACGCATTAGTAACAGTGGTTGTGTGGCTCGAACGAAAAACTGAAGTTATCCATGCAAGCGTAACCATCTTGTCGAACAAAGGGAGGCTAAACCGAACTTGATGTTGAATCCCAAAGTTATCTTTGCCCTAACGTACCAGTGCCTCAAATTACTCTCTGTTGCAGAGGAGAGCCGCCTATGAAGTCTGCTGTCCCAGCCGAGAGTAATACCAGCCGTCTCACATTGCCTAAGAAGCAAGAGTCCCTTCTTGCTCCTCGTCCTAAACCCAAGTCCCCGTTTTTCTTTTTTTCTTTTCAGTAACCTCGAAGACTGTCTATGTTTCGTACATACAAAAAATCTCGTCAGAGTAATACCAGCCGTCTCACATTGCCTCAGAAGCAAGAGTCCCTTCTTGCTCCTCGTCCTAAACCCAAGTCCCCGTTTTTCTTTTTTTCTTTTCAGTAACCTCGAAGACTGTCTATGTTTCGTACATACAAAAAATCTCGTCAGAGTAATACCAGCCGTCTCACATTGCCTCAGAAGCAAGAGTCCCTTCTTGCTCCTCGTCCTAAACCCAAGTCCCCGTTTTTCTTTTTTTCTTTTCAGTAACCTCGAAGACTGTCTATGTTTCGTACATACAAAAAATCTCGTCTACCAATCCTTAAAAAGTTACATTTACTCTGCCAATGGCACAATTGTTTTGTTGTTAAAAATCTCCCACCAGAAACTGGCAAAAACGTAAAATCCCATAAGCTCAGTTTCTGCCTCCCTATTCTCGAAAAAAAAAATCACCTCAAGTGCTATGTCATACTGTCTTCACACTTTTTTTTTCTAACTCATCAGTCTTCTGACTGGTTTGATGCGGCCCGCCACGAATTCCTCTCCTGTGCCAACCTCTTCGTCTCAACGTAGCACTTGCAACCTACGTCCTCAATTATTTGCTTGACGTATTCCAATCTCTGTCTTCCCCTACAGCTTTTGCCCTCTACAGCTCCCTCTGGTACCATGGAAGTCATTCCCTCATGTCATAACAGATGTCCTATCATCCTGTCCCTTCTCCTTATCAGTGTTTTCCACATATTCCTTTGCTCTCCGATTCTGCGCAGAACCTCCCTATTCCTTATCTGATCAGTCCACCTAATTTTCAAGATTCGTCTGTAGCACCACACCTCAAGTGCTTCGATTCTTTTCTGTTCCGGTTTACCCACAGTCTATGCTTCACTACCATACAATGTTCTGTCCAAACTTACATTCTCAGAAATTTCTTCCTCAAATTTAGGCCTGTGTTTGATACGAGTAAATTTCTGTTGGCCAGGAATGCCCTTTTTGCCATTGCTAGTCTGCTTTTGATGTCCTCCTTGTTCTGTCCGTCATTGGTTATTTTACTGCCTACGTAGAACAATTCCTTAACTTCATCTACTTCGTGACCATCAATTGTGATGTTCAGTTTCTCGCTGTTCTCATTTCTGCTACTGCTCATTACATCTGTCTTCCTTCGGTTTACTCTCAATCCACATTCTGTGCTCATTAGACTGTTCATTCTATTCAGCAGATCATGTAATGCTTCCGATTTTCGCACAGGAGAACAATGTCATTAGCGAATCGTATAGCTGATGTCCTTTCATCTTGAATTTAATCCCACTTTTATTTCGATGATTGCTTCTCCGATGTACAGATTGAACAGAATGGGTGAAAGGCTACGTCCCTGTCTTACCCCTTTTATAATCCGAGCACTTTGTTCTTGGTCGTCCACTCTCATTATTCTTATGGCTCTTGTACATATCGTACATTACCCGTCTCTCCTATAGCTTACACCAGTTTTCTCAGAATGTCGAACACCCTGCAGCATTTTACACTGTTGAACGCTTTTTCCAGGTCGACAAATCCTACGAACGTGTCTTCACACTCCACCCACTAATCAGTGGTCTTGTAGAGGTTTCTCCAGTTATGAGAGAAGAATTAAGAGAAAAAAGTAGCTTCGTTTCCTTGCGGCAGCGTGCTGGCTACCTGCTAACTATAATTTCATTTATAATCGCGTTTCAGAGTATGTTAGGACGGCTAAGAGATGTCTGTCTCTCAGAATCTTTCTTTGACTCGAGCCAGACTGCCGCCACCTGCTTTGCCGAATTCATCGCTGCAGACTTTCAGGGCACCTTTGTGCAACAGGCCGTAAAATGTACCTTTTCTCAAGTGGGCTTCGCCTTTTTAACGTGTCTGCTGCCGTGGCCCTTACTGTTAACAGAGTCACTGGCTCTGCAACGCTGGAACCACTGGAGCCTCGTCCGGACCCCCGCATTCAAGCAAGCCTTGTGTGCCGTCCCAGCCACCTCTTTACCTGTGCCAGCCACTTGGTAGTTCTGAGAACGCCTTGCCCCTTATCTTGCCAGTCCTGAGAACACCTTGCCCCTTTATCTGCGGGTTTCCGTTTCGGTTCCGCTTCAGTCTGCATGTCCTGTTCCACGAACTCTAGCATGCCACGGCTTGAAAACTCACCCAAAGAAATCATTATAGCAGTATGCACTAGGTTAATTGAGTAGAATAAAGAAACGGAAGTGAAATTTCTCCTTGAAATCACTATTATAGTTTTATCCAACATCAACAAATGTTCCTTTTCTATCTGCAAACGTTTAGTTACGTTAAACCAAATCTACATATCAAGATGAATGAAAAGTGGCCAGCTAAAACAGCTTTGTGCTTTTCAACTTTATAGGTGTGTGGGGCGGGGAAGGGGGGGTGGGGCGGTGAGGCATTTAGAAGACGTGATATGTAAAAATATTCAATAATGACCAGCATTGGTATCGGTGTCAGTCCTGAAGTATCACTGGGAGTGCAAAGATAGCGACGGAATGCTTCGAACAGTTCCAACTAAATTTCGTATATAGACCTAAATGACTTATTATTTGTATAACAATGCTGTGGGTGTTAGACATCTCTACTGCGCGGACTGAGAAGGGTGAGATGTGCAAATATTCGTAAAGGACTTGTTGGTATTTCTTTCCTGTATTTAGTGTTTGGAATCAGTTAAAAGTAAGAAGCACGATCCATTTCTTCTTGTGTTGTTCAGTGCAATAAACAATTATTTTTAAGAAAACACTGCATTTAAGTAAATGAGCACAAATACGGTGAAATATCTATCCGATTACAAATTCAAAAAAGTGTAAATATGTTAAACCACTGTGATACATAGGATGGTCAGAAATAGCCTGAAAAACTTGTAATCTTGTTGCAGGGTAGGTTGTCCCGAGAAATAATTGTCAAGGAAAAAAAACTCGATACTCTCCGAGTTAATAAGCACTGCAGTTTGTTGTGGACTGACAAGACAGCCAGTCCACAGTGACGGGTAACCGAAAGGCACGCGTTTAATTCACGCAGGATTGCTTAAGTCTGAAACAGGATACGGAATGAATGCTATAAAGAAAAGTACGTAGCTGCTAGAATACTTAACTTTACTCCATCATTTGTATACAGCATTTTTGATGATACAAGACAGACTCTCTATAGAAATGGTTAATGGCGCCTTGCTAGGTCGTAGCCATGGACTTAGCTGAAGGCTATTCTAACTATCTCTCGGCTAATAAGAGAAAGGCTTCGTCAGTGTAGTCGCTAGCAAAGTCGTCGTACAACTGGGGCGAGTGCTAGTACGTCTCACTAGACCTGCCGTGTGGTGGCGCTCGGTCTGCAATTACTGACAGTGGCGACACGCGGGTCCGACATGTACTAATGGACCGCGGCCGATTTAAAGCTACCACCTAGCAAGTGTGGTGTCTGGCGGTGACACCACACAGTTAGCCAATCAGGAAGTCGCATGCATAGATTCAAACGGCCTGCCGTTTACAGTCAGTATGAGTTGTTGTCGTAGTGTAGACGATCTCGCACGAGACTGGTCAGCGTTCAATTCCAATAGGCGCGTCAGTTCGTCAAAATCTGTCCTCAATGCTCAAAATGTCCTCAATTGGGGAGGGATCCGGCGACCTTGCGGGCCAAAGTAGGGTTTGGAAAGCACGAAAACAAGCAGTAGAAACTCTCGCCATATGCAGGCGGCAATCAAAGGGTACCTACTACGAAAATAAGTGGCACCGCAGACCAGCACTCCTGGCCCTCAGGGAATATGGCGGGTGTTAGATTGGTATCGCACTGCTGCCCGGAGTATCTCCAGCATGTCTTCACTGGTAATCAGGGCTCAATTGGAAGGGAGACTTATCACTGTAAACGATTCTAATCCAGCCAGTGACGTTACAGGCCAAAGACGTGTCTGCAGCGGTCTGATACCAACCTAAAGGTTTCCCTCCAAATGACCCTAAAGCCAGGAGTGGAGGTCGGGGCTGTCATTTATTTCCACAGCAGTACCTCTTTGGTTCTCATACACGGTACCCTTACGACACAGCGGTACGTCGACGATATTCTACGCCCCGTTTTCTTCCCCTTCCTGTCAAGCTATCCAGGACTTACCTTTCAGCAAGATAATGATCGTCTGCACGCTGCGGGAATTTTTACTGCTTGTCGTCATGCTTGTCGAACCCTACTTGTCCGTAGCTCGTGGTCGTGCGGTAGCGTTCTCGCTTCCCGCGCCCGGGTTCGATTCCCGGCGGGGTCAGGGATTTTCTCCGCCTCGTGATGACTGGGTGTTGTGTGATGTCCTTAGGTTAGTTAGGTTTAAGTAGTTCTAAGTTCTAGGGGACTGATGACCATAGATGTTAAGTCTCATAGTGCTCAGAGCCATTCGAACGATTTTTGAACCCTACCTTGGCCAGCAAGGTCACCAGACCTCTCCACAACTGCGAATGTTTGGAGCATTATGGGCAGGGTCCTTCAACCAGCTCCGAATTTTTACCAGCTAACTCGCCAACAGGTCAGAATTTGGCACGATATCCCTCAGGAGGACATCCAACAACTATTTCAATCATTGCGGAGCTGAACAATGTGTTACTGACTTGCTAAATTTGTGAGGCTCTTTCTCTTGGATAAATCTTCCAATTTTTCCGAAGTTATAATGATTTGTTTGTCTTTACATGTGCATCATATCTACCGATTCCCGCCCCATTCGGATTATTCTTTCATTATCCGCCATTTCTGTGTCTTAGAGTAAACAGAAGCAAAACGTATATGGCACAAAGCAAACAGGCTTTCATTTAGTTGTATACATATCCAAGAAAAACAATTCTGTATTTGGTATTCTTGGTAATGTTGCGGTCTGAAGCAGGCCGGGCTGGCCGAGCGGTTCTAGGCGCTACAGTCTGGAACGGCGCGACCGCTACAGTCGCAGGTTCGAATCCTGCCTAGGGCATGGATGTGTGTGATGTCTTTAGGTTAGTTAGGTTTAAGTAGTTCGAAGTTCTAGGGGACTGATGACCTCAGAAGTTAAGTCCCATAGTGCTCAGAGCCATTTGAACCATTTTTTCGCGGTCTCGCTGCCCTGAAGCGTAACTGCCATTTGGGGAACATCCTCAGCGAGGTTCCTCACGGCCTGGAGGGACGGAGGAGACGGAGACTTGAGCTGCTGCTCGTTGTCACCTGCTGGGCTGGAGGCATGGCGGTGCGGCCGCTGAGGAGTTGTGTCTCCCCGGGGGTTCCCCCGCTGCATTTCCCCGCGGGCCGTGCCGTGCCGGGCTGGCCGCTGCGAGGCGGAGCGTGAATTATTGAGCGGAACGAGCTGCACAGTGCGGCCCAGCGCCGTGACTTGCTGCGCGACCTGCCGGCCGGCTGTCTCTCTGGAGGATGCGACCACACCAGCGGCGCCTCCAGGCGGGCCCAGCAGCCGACAGTGACGAGCGGCGGCGCGGACAGTGTGCGAGTTGTGCTTTTACCAGTAGGGGGGGGATGTTTTACGGGGTTAGTATAATTACACTCCTGGAAATTGAAATAAGAACACCGTGAATTCATTGTCCCAGGAAGGGGAAACTTTATTGACACATTCCTGGGGTCAGATACATCACATGATCACACTGACAGAACCACAGGCACATAGACACAGGCAACAGAGCATGCACAATGTCGGCATTAGTACAGTGTATATCCACCTTTCGCAGCAATGCAGGCTGCTATTCTCCCATGGAGACGATCGTAGAGATGCTGGATGTAGTCCTGTGGAGCGGCTTGCCATGCCATTTCCACCTGGCGCCTCAGTTGGACCAGCGTTCGTGCTGGACGTGCAGACCGCGTGAGACGACGCTTCATCCAGTCCCAAACATGCTCAATGGGGGACAGATCCGGAGATCTTGCTGGCCAGGGTAGTTGACTTACACCTTCTAGAGCACGTTGGGTGGCACGGGATACATGCGGACGTGCATTGTCCTATTGGAACAGCAAGTTCCCTTGCCGGTCTAGGAATGGTAGAACTATGGGTTCGATGACGGTTTGGATGTACCGTGCACTATTCAGTGTCCCCTCGACGATCACCAGTGGTGTACGGCCAGTGTAGGAGATCGCTCCCCACACCATGATGCCGGGTGTTGGCCCTGTGTGCCTCGGTCGTATGCAGTCCTGATTGTGGCGCTCACCTGCACGGCGCCAAACACGCATACGACCATCATTGGCACCAAGGCAGAAGCGACTCTCATCGCTGAAGACGACACGTCTCCATTCGTCCCTCCATTCACGCCTGTAGCGACACCACTGGAGGCTGGCTGCATGATGTTGGGGCGTGAGCGGAAGACGGCCTAACGGTGTGCGGGACCGTAGCCCAGCTTCATGGAGACGGTTGCGAATGGTCCTCGCCGATACCCCAGGAGCAACAGTGTCCCTAATTTGCTGGGAAGTGGCGGTGCGGTCCCCTACGGCACTGCGTAGGATCCTACGGTCTTGGCGTGCATCCGTGCGTCGCTGCGGTCCGGTCCCAGGTCGACGGGCACGTGCACCTTCCGCCGACCACTGGCGACAACATCGATGTACTGTGGAGACCTCACGCCCCACGTGTTGAGCAATTCGGCGGTACGTCCTCCCGGCCTCCCGCTTGCCCACTATACGCCCTCGCTCAAAGTCCGTCAACTGCACATACGGTTCACGTCCACGCTGTCGCGGCATGCTACCAGTGTTAAAGACTGCGATGGAGCTCCGTATGCCACGGCAAACTGGCTGACACTGACGGCGGCGGTGCACAAATGCTGCGCAGCTAGCGCCATTCGACGGCCAACACCGCGGTTCCTGGTGTGTCCGTTGTGCCGTGCGTGTGATCATTGCTTGTACAGCCCTCTCGCAGTGTCCGGAGCAAGTATGGTGTCAATGTGTTCTTTTTTCCATTTCCAGGAGTGTATAAAGGGTGTTACAAAAAGGTACGGCAAAACTTTCAGGAAACATTCCTCACACACAAAGAAAGAAAATATGTTATGTGGACATGTGTCCGGAAACGCTTACTTTCCATGTTAGAGCTCATGTTATTACTTCTCTTCAAATCACATTAATCATGGAATGGAAACACACAGCAACAGAACGTACCAGCGTCACTTCAAACACTTTGTTACAGGAAACGTTCAAAATGTCCTCCGTTAGCGAGGATACATGCATCCACCCTCCGTCGCATGGAATTCCTGATGCGCTGATGCAGCCGTGGAGAATGGCGTATTGTATCACAGCCGTCCACAATATGAGCACAAAGAGTCTCTACATTTGGTACCGGGGTTGCGTAGACAAGAGCTTTCAAATGCCCCCATAAATGAAAGTCAAGTGGGTTGAGGTCAGGAGAGCGTGGAGGCCATGGAATTGGTCCGCCTCTACCAATCCATCGGTCACCGAATCTGTTATTGAGAAGCGTACGAACACTTCGACTGAAATGTGCAGGAGCTCCATCGTGTATGAACCACATGTTGTGTCGTACTTGTAAAGGCACATGTTTTAGCAGCACAGGTAGAGTATCCCGTATGAAATAATGATAACGTGCTCCATTGAGCGTAGATGGAAGAAACTAAAATGAGCTCTAACATGGAAATTAAGCGCTTCCGGACACATGTCCACATAACATCTTTTCTTTATTTGTGTGTGAGGAATGTTTCCTGAAAGTTTGGCCGTACCTTTTTGTAACACCCTGTATACGTTACTAGCTTGGACCGTGGCGTTACTCATGGTTAAACAGTTACTTATAAATAGATATTAATGCCGAAACTCACTATTCACGCGTATGCACTATCAGAAAAGCCATCCCTTGTTATATCTCTAAAAGTACATTATAGGTAAAGCTTATTTACAAAATCATCTACATACAGGTATGTATTCAAAAAGTAAAGGCACATTTGTGAAAAGCTGTACTTATTCTGATGGTAGAAAACTGAAACATGAGTTATTTTTTTACGTAACCTCCCTGGACTTCAATGCAGTTATCACGACGTTTTACGATTTTCTTTTTCATTTCATCAGAAAATACGTTTTTCGGTTGCATCTGTAACCAATTTTGCACCGCAGCAATGACGTCTTCATCACTTTCAAATCTTCTTCCCTGTAGTGCTTCCGTTAAGGGTCCAAACATGTGAAAGTCACTTGGAGCCAGGTCTGTACTGTATGGTGGATGTTCCAGCACCTGGAATCTCAACTCCTTTATTGCGTCGGCTGTCCGTTTGGCAGAATGTGGGCGAGCGTTATCTTGCTGCAGGATGACACCTCTTCACAGTCTTCCACGAGGTTTGGATCTGATTGCAGGATTAAGTTTCGTACGCAACACATCACATACACCATACGATACAGACCTGGCTCTAAAGCCTCATTTATGCTGGGGCGACGTCTTGCAACATTGTGACATGCTACGGAAATGTGGCGAACGTTGCTTGCGGCAGGATAATTTATACCAAAGCAACACAATTTGTGCCACACGTGTGTCGGGCTTGCAGTATAAAGGATGATAAAGTATCGCTGCTGTGGCCTACTTGGTACTCGCACATGCAGCTAACAACGGAAATGTAAACCAAAGGAAAAGAAAACGATGGTGGAAGATAAGAGTATTTGAAGGTGGTCCACGAAATACACACCTGGAAATTGAAATAAGAACACCGTGAATTCATTGTCCCAGGAAGGGGAAACTTTATTGACACATTCCTGGGGTCAGATACATCACATGATCACACTGACAGAACCACAGGCACATAGACACAGGCAACAGAGCATGCACAATGTCGGCACTAGTACAGTGTATATCCACCTTTCGCAGCAATGCAGGCTGCTATTCTCCCATGGAGACGATCGTAGAGATGCTGGATGTAGTCCTGTGGAACGGCTTGCCATGCCATTTCCACCTGGCGCCTCAGTTGGACCAGCGTTCGTGCTGGACGTGCAGACCGCGTGAGACGACGCTTCATCCAGTCCCAAACATGCTCAATGGGGGACAGATCCGGAGATCTTGCTGGCCAGGGTAGTTGACTTACACCTTCTAGAGCACGTTGGGTGGCACGGGATACATGCGGACGTGCATTGTCCTGTTGGAACAGCAAGTTCCCTTGCCGGTCTAGGAATGGTAGAACGATGGGTTCGATGACGGTTTGGATGTACCGTGCACTATTCAGTGTCCCCTCAACGATCACCAGTGGTGTACGGCCAGTGTAGGAGATCGCTCCCCACACCATGATGCCGGGTGTTGGCCCTGTGTGCCTCGGTCGTATGCAGTCCTGATTGTGGCGCTCACCTGCACGGCGCCAAACACGCATACGACCATCATTGGCACCAAGGCAGAAACGACTCTCATCGCTGAAGACGACACGTCTCCATTCGTCCCTCCATTCACGCCTGTCGCGACACCACTGGAGGCGGGCTGCACGATGTTGGGGCCTGAGCGGAAGACGGCCTAACGGTGTGCGGGACCGTAGCCCAGCTTCATGGAGACGGTTGCGAATGGTCCTCGCCGATACCCCAGGAGCAACAGTGTCCCTAATTTGCTGGGAAGTGGCGGTGCGGTCCCCTACGGCACTGCGTAGGATCCTACGGTCTTGGCGTGCATCCGTGCGTCGCTGCGGTCCGGTCCCAGGTCGACGGGCACGTGCACCTTCCGCCGACCACTGGCGACAACATCGATGTACTGTGGAGACCTCACGCCCCACGTGTTGAGCAATTCGGCGGTACGTCCACCCGGCCTCCCGCATGCCCACTATACGCCCTCGCTCAAAGTCCGTCAACTGCACATACGGTTCTCGTCCACGCTGTCGCGGCATGCTACCAGTGTTAAAGACTGCGATGGAGCTCCGTATGCCACGGCAAACTGGCTGACACTGACGGCGGCGGTGCACAAATGCTGCGCAGCTAGCGCCATTCGACGGCCAACACCGCGGTTCCTGGTGTGTCCGCTGTGCCGTGCGTGTGATCATTGCTTGTACAGCCCTCTCGCAGTGTCCGGAGCAAGTATGGTGGGTCTGACACACCGGTGTCAATGTGTTCTTTTTTCCATTTCCAGGAGTGTAGTATCCTAGGAACTAGAAGCAGACGATGGTGCGTTATTTAGTAATGTGTACTTTCGTCGCAGGCGCGTTAGTCCGCGCCATACCGTTGCCAAAAGCTGGGCTAACGGTAAATGCTCGCACAGGTACCGGGCCGGTCACCACCCTGCGTCAGGGCCCGGGGTGGGAACTTCAGCCCCCAGCTCACCCAACTCTGCGGTACGACTGCTGCGGTATGACTGCCACACTACTTCCCTCGCAAGCTCGCAAGTAAACGGATGACGCACCTTGACGAAAGCAACAATGACAACATGAGAATGACGATCTAGTTCTAAGTGTTTTGAAATGCTTAACTACTACATAACACTTTTTCAAAATTAATAGTATTAAAAGTAATACTGTATTAAAAACTTTCAGTGTTCGGCTCCACAAATTTATTATTATGTAATTATATGTAAAGTTTTACTCCAGTGCGTGGGAAATAAACATCCCAGGTTGGGATGCATAAACTAAAGCCGGAGCAGGGGATGGTCTGATGCAGAGGGGGGGGGGGGGGGGGAATCCCCCGGGGGGAAGCCCCCCCATCCCCCCCTGCAAATCGCACACTGTGCGCGGTTATTCGACTAGCGATGAAAATTAGCCAGTTCCTTATTACTATTTGGCGACTGAGCTAAATGGCAAAACAGTAAAATACATCCACTGAGAATAAGTACCTTTATCGGGAGCAGGAAGGGATATGGAACGTCACACACTCAAACGCTGTTTTCGTCGTTTCCACACTTGGTTCTCCTGAACAATTCTTTCTTCTATTTTTATTTGGTCTCAGGCAGAGTCTGATTCACCAGATAAAGAGGACGAGCAAGGCCACTCACCCCGAAGGAATTTACTGACAATGCTACATGTAGCCCTGCACTGTCACAAGGATTGTCCAACCCATGGTCAACACTAAGGAAACTTTTGTGATTTATTTTACACTGGTACCGGTACAGGCTCCCCCATGAACCATGGACCTTGCCGTTGGTGGGGAGGCTTGGGTACGTCAGCGATACAGATAGCCGTACCGTAGGTGCAACCACAACGGAGGGGTATCTGTTGAGAGGCCAGACAAACGTGTGGTTCCTGAAGAGGGGCAGCAGCCTTTTCAGTAGTCGCAGGGGCAGCAGTCTGGATGATTGACTGATCTGGTCTTGTAACACTATACCCGATGTTATTCAATCTGTATATTGGGCGAGCAGTAAAGGAAACAAAAGAAAAATTAGGAATTAAAAAGTAGGAATTAAAATCCGTGGAGAAGAAATTAATACTTTGAGGTTCGCCGATGACATTGTAATTCTGCCGGCCGGAGTGGCCGTGCGGTTCTGGGCGCTGCAGTCTGGAGCCGAGCGACCGCTACGGTCGCAGGTTCGAATCCTGCCTGGGGCATGGATGTGTGTGATGTCCTTAGGTTAGTTAGGTTTAATTAGTTCTAAGTTCTAGGCGACTGATGACCTCAGAAGTTAAGTCGCATAGTGCTCAGAGCCATTGTAATTGTGTCAGAGACATCAAAGGACCTGCAAGAGCAGCTGAACGGAAAGGACTGTGTCTTGAAAGGAGGATATAAGATGAACATCAACAAAAGCAAAACGAGGATAATGGAATGTAGTCGAATTAAGTCGGGTGATGCTGAGAAAATATGATTAGAAAATGAGACAGTTAAAGTAGTAAATGAGATCTTCTATTTGGGGAGCAAAATAAGTGATGATGGTCGAAGTAGAGAGAAAATAAAATGTCGACTGGCAGTGGCAAGAAAAGCGTTTCTGAAGAAGACAAATTTGTTAACATCGAGTATAGATTTAAGTGTCAGGGAGTCGTTTCTGAAAGTATTTGTATGGAGTGTAGCCATGTATGGAAGTGAACATGAACGATAAATAGTTTAAACAAAAAGAGAATAGAAGCTTTCGAAATGTGGTGCTACAGAAGAATGTTGAAGATTAGATGGGTAGATCGCGTAACTAATGAGAAGGTATTGAATAGAATTGGGGAAAAGAGAAATTTGCGGCACACCTTGACTAGAAGAAGGGATCGGTTGGTAGGACATATTCTGAGACATCAAGGGATGACCAATTTAGTATTGGATGGCAGCGCGGAGGGTAAAAATCGTAGAGGGAGACCAAGAGTTGAATACACTAAACAGATTCAGAAGGATGTAGGTTGCAGCAAGTACTGGGAGATGAAGAAGCTTGCACAGGATACAGTAGCATGGAGAGCTGCATCAGAGCAGTCTCTGCACTGAAGAACACAACAACAACAACAACAACAACAACAAACAACCGGTACAAGATCCATACGGTGCAGAACTGAAACCTCTTGACTCGCAGCAACGATCTGAATTCACACTTCCGTCTCTGGCACGGATCAAACAAAGTTGATGATATTTGGCCAGACAGAATTCTATGGAGTGACGAGGTACATTTTACACTACGGGCTGCAGTAAGTACATAGAACTTCCGACTTTGGGTTACTGTTAAACTGAGTGTTGTGCACGAAGAGCCAATGGACTTGCTGTACGTGACTGTGTGGTGTCGATTCACAAGCATCTTTACTCTCGGTCCGTTCCTCTTTGTAGAGAATATGCCCAGAAGTCTTGTTTGGTGTACCCTGACGTCTGCACGTTACTAGGACCTTGTACTGCATGTGGTTTTTGGAAGAGAGCAGCTGTATGGAAACCAACGTTTTCATGCAAGATGTGGCAACACCTGATGTCGCTCGCCTAGTGAAAGAGCCGCTTAATGCAATTTTCCACGAATGCTTTACCTCCAGAGCTTTTCCGGATGCACAGCCTGCAAGGTCACGTGATCTTAATCCATGTGAATTTTGGCTCTGGGGATACCTAAAAGGACGCTTTTACCAGCGCCACGATCGATCTTTACCTGATCTGAAGACTAGCATACAGGAACACGTGGATCAAATTATACCGGAACTGCTCCGAGCAACTACTGATCACGTCGTTTTGTGGATACGGCATCTCGTCGACTTCTCCGGAGGTCATATTGAACAAACTGTACCAACTGCGGTAAATAATAAAATCAGCATTATGCCTTTCTCACCTGTTTCGCCTTTCCAATTCACATTCGGTTCCTAATCTACAGGGCTATTACAAATGATTGAAGCGATTTCATAAATTCACTGTAGCTCCATTCATTGACATATGGTCACGAGACACTACAGATACGTAGAAAAACTCATAAAGTTTTGTTCGACTGAAGCCGCACTTCAGGTTTCTGCCGCCAGAGCACTCGAGAGCACTGTGAGACAAAATGGCGACAGGAGCCGAGAAAGCGTATGTCGTGCTTGAAATGCACTCACATCAGTCAGTCATAACAGTGCGTCGACACTTCAGGACGAAGTTCAACATAGATCCACCAACTGCTAACTCCATTCGGCGATGGTATGCGCAGTTTAAAGCTTCTGGATGCCTCTGTAAGGGGAAATCAACGGGTCGGCCTGCAGTGAGCGAAGAAGCGGTTGAACGCGTGCGGGTAAGTTTCACGCGTAGCCCGCGGAAGTCGACGAATAAAGCAAGCAGGGAGCTAAACGTAGCACAGCCGACGGTTTGGAAAATCTTACGGAAAAGGCATTTCTTAAACAGGAGATTGGAAAACCGATGGATCGGTCGTGGTGGAGATCATGATCAGCAATTCATGTCATGGCCTCCACGCTGTCCCGACTTAACCCCATGCGATTTCTTTCTGTGGAGTTATGTGAAAGATTCAGTGTTTAAACCTCCTCTACCAAGAAACGTGCCGGAACTGCGAGCTCGCATCAACGATGCTTTCGAACTCATTGACGGGGACATGCTGCGCCGAGTGTGGGAGGAACTTGATTGTCGGCTTGATGTCTGCCGAATCACTAAAGGGGCACATATCGAACATTTGTGAATGCCTAAAAAAACGTTTTGAGTTTTTGTATGTGTGTGCAAAGCATTGTGAAAATATCTCAAATAATAAAGTTATTGTAGAGCTGTGAAATCGCTTCAATCATTTGTAATAACCCTGTATTACACATGGCGACATTTATATACGTCTTTCTTGCATTCACAGAGCCAGATTTGCACCTGGTGGCCAAAACTAGGTCTATGTTCTTTTCCAGAGTAAATCAGTTCCGCGCTAGCGGATTAGAATATCTGCCAAGTTACGCTGCCGTACGACAACTACAGATAACACAGGACCTCTGTGAGTAGCTGAACTTTAATTGTAATGAACCAGTACTTAGGTTTTTCCCGCGTATTCTTTTCCCCGGAGATTATGAGTGGAGCCTCTTCATTCATAACCTTGTTACTCCACTTGATTATTAAACATCCTTCTGTAACGCTACATCTCAAACGTTTTGGTTCTCTATTTTCCTGCTTTCCCACCGTCCGTGGTTCACTCCCAATCAATACTGTACTCCAGAGGTACATTCTCAGAAATCTCTTCCTGAAATCAAGGCTAGTGTTTCATACTAACAGATTTAGCTTGGCGGGGAACTCCCTATCATTTGTGCTAGTCTCCTTGCGGTGTTCCTTTTGCGTCTTCCATCATACGTTAGTCTGTTTTGCAGAATTTCTTCGTTTTCATCCTCCACTTACAACCCAATTTTGATATAAATGTTTTCGCTGATCTCTTTTCTCCTGCACCTCATTACTTTCGTCTTCCTTCGATTTTTTCTGCAGCTTTCACTACTCCTAAACTTCGACGGTGGTGTACCATGAACATAAAATGCAAAGTGGTAACAGCAAGACAAGCTTTCCTGAAAAAAAAAAAGATATATGTCGACATCGAATAAATATTTAAGTTTTAAGAACTCTCCTGAAAGTACTGTCCGGGTGCGGGTCTACATGGAAGTGAACAATGCACGATAAGTAGTATAGACCAGAAGAAAAGAGAGAATCTAGACATGTTGCGCTACAGAAGATTGGTGAAAATTAGATGGATAGATCGAGAATTAACGAAATGGTACAGTGTCGCATTAGGACCAAAACAGTTATGGCAGAAACTGTCCAAAAGGGAATATGTCAGGTAGGGATATATCCTGAGACATCAAGGAATCCTCAGTATGGTAATGCAGGAAAGTGTGGAGGACATCAGTTGTACGGTCTGAATCCACTAAGTAGGTTCAAGTGGATGTAATTTACAGTAGAAACGTGAGATGAAGTGCCTTGAAGAGGACAGTAGTGTACAGAGCTGCATCAAACCGATCTGCATAGGAGCAGTAGACCTCAGAGACACGAAATTTAAATCTTCTTAAAACCGGAACTGACCTGAAAAGCCATGTCTCCTATTAATTTGGGGGCCCGCCCGGTTAGCCGTGCGCACTAACGCACTGCTCTCCGGGCGGGGAGGCGTGCCGGTCCCCGGCACTAGGGTCCACTGGGGGCCGAACCGCACAATAACTCTGGGTTCGGTGAGATGCGCCGGTGGGGTGAGTGGACTGCTGTAACCTGTTGTGGAGTTGTGAACCACTAAGGGCTACGGCGGGGATGAAGACTCTCAGTTGTTTCTAGGTCTCCAGTTCCACACAATACAATACAATAATCTGGACAAGTAAGTAGTAAAGGTATCGTCAACGCAAACGTTAGTTTAAAAATTAAAACTGCTGTACTGCAGTAGCGTTGGCACAGGAAGATTCCTGAAAGCTGGGAGTGTTGTTGCCAGATCTGAACTGAAAAGTGCAGATGTATGCAGGCGAAAACAACATATGTCTACAGAAGTGCGACGAACAAAAGCTCGCGTTAAAGAGGTTGGTTGACGTAGACCCTCGATGCAGTCGCGTCAGGCCCATTGGAGCTGTCAGGGATCTTCCTTCGCCGACTCTACTATAGGCACGGTCCTGCTGGACGAGTAAAGCCCTTGTCATCCTCTGACCTTCGAACTGACACACGCAGGCAGTTACAGGGCCGTCCTACAGTTTCATGGATTCTGAACTGTGGTATATCCTAATACATTTCACCTCATGGGTCACAAAGAAATAGTTAATTTGATTATGGAGAGGAGTACGCTGATCAGCCATAACATTATGACCGCCTACCTAATAGCCGGTATTTCCTCCTTTGGCACGAATAATAGCGGCGGCGCGTGGTGGCATGGACGCTGTGTGGCCTTGGTAGGCCGCTGGAGGGTGTTGGCACCACATCTGCACTCACAAGTCACTTAATTCCCGTACATTCTGGGGAGTGGGAGGCGATGAGCTCTGACTCCACGTTCAGTCACATTCCAGATGTGTTTTATCGGGTTCAGATCTGGAGAGTTACGGGCCACCACATCAATTGGAACTCGCCACCTTGTTCAAAAATGGTTCAAATGGCTCTGAGCACTATGGGACTGAACATCCATGGTCATCAGTCCCCCAGAACTTAGAACTACTTAAACCTAACTAACCTAAGGACATCACACAACACCCAGTCATCACGAGGCAGAGAAAATCCCTGACCCCGCCGGGAATCGAACTCGGGAACCCGGGCGTGGGAAGCGAGAACGCTACCGCACGACCACGAGCTGCTCGCCAGTGGCATGGGGCATTACCTTATTGAAAAATGACACTGTCACTGGGAAACAAGATCGTCATGAAGGGTTGTACGTGGCGTGCAACCAGAGTACGATACTCCTTGGCCGTCATGGCATCTTGTACGAGCTCCACTGGACCCACGGATGTTAATGTTTCCTCAGAGCATGATGGAGCGGACGCCAGGTTGTCTCTGTCCCACAGTACAAGTGTCAAAGAGCTGTGCCACTGAAAGACAACGAATTCGCCCCCTGCCATCGGCATGACGAAGAAGGTACCAGAATTCATTAGACTATGCAACGTTTTGCAACTCCGCCAAAATCCAGTGCTGATGGTCATGTCCCCATTTCAGTCGTATTAGACTATGCAACGCTTCGCAAGTATGCCAAAATCCAGTGCTGATGGTCGTATCCCCATTTCAGTCGTACTGGCCGACGTCGTTGTGGTGACATTGGCACATGCGTGGGTCGTCAGCTGCGGAGGCCCTTCGTTAGGAGTGTTCGGTGCACTGTGTGTTCAGACAAGTCTGTAATCTGCCCAACATTAAAGGCAAATGTTAACCCAGCCACAGACCGCCGCCTGTCCCGTCTTATGAGTCTGCTCAGCCTACGACGTCCGACATCTGTAATGAATGGTGGCCGCCCAACCCCACGACGTCTGAACGTGGAATCACCTTGGTTTCGCCACGTGTTGCAGACACTCACCACAGCACTCCTCGTACAACCTACAAGTCGTGCAGTTTCCGAAATGCTCGTGCCGAACCTAAGAGCCACCACAATTTACCCTCCGTCAAATTCAGGTAGATCTCGCGCCTTTCCCATTCCTATAATCGGACAGCACGCTCACTCATAGTACATATACCGCGCGACGTGTCGAACTAGCAGTCATTCCTCGCCAGGTGACGCTGCTATCACCTGACGGGTTTCTGTCGATAGTATGTCTTTCTTTCTTTCTTTCTTTCGCTTACGCCATAGTCCCACAGCGATCGCATCACTAGAAGCTGATATGAAGGGGCATGTGCTTAGCACAACACTCTTCCGGCCGTTGTCAGTTATCGTGAGCGGAGCAGCTACTTCTCACTCAAGTAGCTCATCAGTTGGCCTCAAAAGGTCGGAATGCACCCTGATTGCCAAAAGCGTTCGGCAGGGACCAACAAAATGCAAATGGATGCATGCCAACTGCAAACCGTACTACAACGTTTGGACTCGCCTGCGGGTTCTCATGAGAATGTCGTGGATTTTCCTGAGTTCAGTAGGAGAAGTTTTACTTAATATCATGCCCAGCCATGAGAGAGTTTAATGCTTCGGAAACAGTGGTTCTCGGTTAATCACTGTAAGAATGGCGGTGCAGTTGGCGAGCGTGCTTTGACTGGTAATGTGTGTCTGTCACCTGCAGTTTATGCACATGAAGCATGAAATCATGCGATAAGCTCCCCGATGAGCGCCGCAAGAATTACGGTTATATATGTGATGTCTGTCTTTTGGACATGTCTGTCTGTCATTTTGGACACTTCCCAAAGAGCAGACACCATTGTGATCCTGAAACTTTGATAAATCAAGACACAAAAGAAACATTGACATTTGTTTTCTAGTTGGCACTACGTTACATCAACAGCGATCGCAGGGTCGGCGTGGCTACAACGGATTTGGCAGTGTTAGTGTTAGAGGTGGCCGGATGCCCTTCCTGCCACCACCCCGTACCCCACAGGACGTAATCACTGTACCCCAGCTGTCTGCGTAAATCGTGAAATAGTGCGGACGTGGTTCAAATGTCTGCGACGCGTATAACTGAGGCGGAACGTGGGGACTAGCCCGGTATTCACCTAGCGGGATGCGGAAAATCGCTTAAGAACCACATCCACGCTGACCGGCACACCGGCCGTCTTCGTTAATCCGCTGGGCGGATACGATCCGGGGCCGGCGAGCCTACCAGAGTCCAGGAAGCAGCGTGGTGGCCCTCTCGGCTACGCTGGCGTGTCTTCTGTCGATAGTATTTCGGTGGTCATAATTTTGTGGCTGAAGAGGGTGTGTGTGTGTGTGTGTGTGTGTGTGTGTGTGTGTGTGTGTGTGGAGGGATGGAGGGGGGACGGATAATAATGATAAGGGGAAACCAACGCTGGAATACAGTACTTAGGCTGATGTGAGTGTAGGCTGCAGTAGTCATGCAGATATGAAGACAATTGCTCACAGTCAATGGGAAAACTGTTACTCCTTTGGAACAGATTATTCAGCGAATTCTCAGACGAGTGTAGGAGCTGCATCAACTGATTCATCTACGACGGATTCTGAGACTCATTGGAATTAGAATAAACGAACGTGCAATCCACCTGGAGAAAATGAAGCAGCATCTACTTCACACCGACATGGCCTACCGTACACTGATTTTCATAGCAGACTCGCCAACGAAGCAGAAATGGAATGGACAAAGCTATTGGACGTATACCGTTAGATCAAAGGCACATGATATTTGGCGATGAAGCAATAGACTGCACGCCACCCTTGGTTTCTCGGCTTGGCGCCCACGAGGAGAGAAATTGTTGCTGTTAACAGGCTAGAAGAACAGCTTACAAGATACCATGAAAATGAGACATTTCTTAAAATTAATTCATTCTCTGAGCTACGAATTCTGCTTCATAGACGAGAACATTGTACATATATTAATAGAAAGTGATAAATACCATGATCCAAGAAATAGTACACTACATAACATTTTTAAAAGGGCTGTTTTCTCTTCGAATAGATCGTAATTCCATGAATAGCTCAGTTTTCAAATATATTTGTCACGCAATTCAGCTTTGTAAAAGCGACCTTTAAGATTTGAGATCTGTAACTTTCCAATATGTATGCATGTAACTGGATGCAGCTTTGTTCAAATACACATTCGACACATGTATTGAACACACACTCTGCATCCAACTCTTCCTTCCCCAGTCTGTCCACCTCATCATCCCACAACTATCTGTCTATCTCCTCCTCCTACTCTCTGTCTCTCCATCTCCTCCTCGTCCTCTCTCTGTTCATTTCCTCTATCCCCTCTCTCTGACCATGTCTGTCTCCCATCTCTCGTTCTATCTCTGCCTCATGTTCTCCACTTGCACATTATCTCTCTTCACCTTCCACGTACCTCATACTGAAGGCCCTCTACCCCTATCTCCTCCATTTCCTCCCACAATTGCTTTGTCCATCCCCTCCTCTACCATTTCAATGTGTCCCCAACAACGCTCATCGACACATGTAGCCCTGTAGTACATGTCAGCAAAGCATATCGATACTATTCCCACAACATATCTTAATCGAATTGGCTAAATGCCGTGAGAGATGACGATAGCAGGGAGGGGCACTTAGTGTGTGGGTAAGTTGAGAATTTGACTCTGATGGGCGGCATACTGTGGTGGTACATGCAATTGCACTGACCATCGTGTCCAGATGGCTCAGTGGTCAGAGCATCTACCTTGTGAGCAGGAGACATGGGTCTGAATCCCAGACCGGCACAATTTTCAACTTCGCCCATTCATGTAAAGCAATGCCAACTAGCAAAAAAATGTCAATGTTTCTTTTGTCTCTTGATTTATAGAAGTTGCAGAATCACAATGGTGTCTGTTCTTTTGGACGTGTCCAAAAAGACAGACATCACATATATAACGGTAATTGTTGCGCGCTCATTGGGGAGCTTATTGCATGATTTCAACTTTCATTTGCATAAACTGTAGGTGGGAGACACATATTGCCAGTCAAATCACGCTCGCCAACTGCACTGGCATTCTTACATAGATAAACCGAGAACCACTGTTCCCAAAGCGTTAAACTCTCTCATGCCTGGGCATGATATCAAGTAAAACTTCTGCTACTGAATTCGAGAAAATCCGCGACATTCTCATGAGAAGTCACAGGCGACTCCAAACGATGTAGTACGGTTTGCAGTTGGCAAGCCTGCATTTGTTGGTCCCTGTTTTTTTGAGGATGGTAGACCGTCCCGTCTGCCGAGTTATTTTGGCAATCAGGGTGCATTCCGCCCTTTTGAGGTCAATTAATGAGCTACTTGTCTGAGAAGTAGCTGTTCCGCACACGAAAACTGACAACGGTAGCAATAGTGGTGTGCTAACCACATGCCCCTTCACATCAGCTTCTAGTGATGCCTCTTGCCTGAGGATGACACGGCCATCGGATGGTTAACTCGTGGCCTTCCGAGGCCTGTTCGAACGGAGATACATTACTAGCCATTAAAATTGCTACACCAAGAAGAAATGCAGATGATAAACGGGTATTCATTGGACAAATATATTATACTACAACTGACATGTGATTACATTTTCACGCAAATATGGGTGCACAGATCCTGAGAAATCAGTACCCAGAACAACCACCTCTGGCCGTAATAAAGGCCTTGATACGCCTGGGCATTGAGTCAAATGGATGGCGTCTACAGGTACAGCTGCCCATGCAGCTTCAACACGCCACAGTTCATCAAGAGTAGTGACTGGCGTATTGTGACGAGCCAGTTGCTCGGCCACCATTGACCAAACGTTTTCAATTGGTGAGAGATCTGGAGAATGTGCTGGCCAGGGCAGCAGTTGAACATTTTCTGTATCCAGAAAGGCCCATACAGGACCTGCAACATGTGGTCGTGCATTATCCTGCTGAAATGTAGGGTTTCGCAAGGATCGAATGGAGGGTAGAGCCACGGGTCGTAACACATCTGAAATGTAACGTCCACTGTTCAAAGTGCCGTCAATGCGAACAAGAGGTGACCGAGACGTGTAACCAATGGCACCCCATACCATCACGCCGGGTGATACGCCAGTATGGCGATGACGAATGCACGCTTCCAGTGTGCGTTCACCGCGATGTCACCAAACACGGATGCGACCAAGATGATGCTGTAAGCAGAACCTGCATTCATCCGAAAAAATGACGTTTTGCCATTCGTGCACCCAAGTTCGTCATTGAGTACACCATCGCAGGTGCTCCTGTCTGTGATGCAGCGTCATGGGTAACCGCAACCATTGTCTCCGAGCTGATAGTCCATCCTGCTGCAAACTTCGACGAACTGTTAGTGCAGATGGTTGTTGTCTTGCAAAAGTCCCCATCTGTTGACCCAGGGATCGAGACGTGGCTGCACTAGCCGTTACAGCCATGCGGATCAGATGCCTGTCACCTCGACTGCTAGTGGTACGAGGCCGTTGGGATCCAGCACGGCGTTCCGTATTACCCCCCTGAAGCCACCGATTCCATATTCTGCTAGCAGTCATTTGATCTCGATCAACGCGAGCAGCAATGTCGCGATACGATAAACCGCAATCGCGATTGGCTAAAATGCGGTTATGGTACGCATTCCTCGTCCTTAGAGGAGACATCACAACAACGTTTCACCAGGCAATGCCGGTCAACTGCTGTCTGTGTATGAGAAATCGGTTGGAAACTTTCCTCATGTCAGCACGTTGTAGGTGCCGCCACCGGCGCCAACCCTGTGTGAATGCTCTGAAAAGCTAATCATTTGCATATCACAGCATATTCTTCCTATCGGTTAAATTTCGCGTCTGTAGCACGTCATCTTCGTGGTGTAGCAACTGTAATGGCCAGTAGTGTACTTGGTATATATCACTCACTTGCCGTCGACACTATTTCTTCTTGACGAATTGAATTCTCAGGGCACTTCGCGTTTCAAATTCACCAAATCAGTTTGCTGAAAGAAAAGACCGTTTTAGATCGATGTCGCCTCCTGGATAAATTCCTGAGGACTGCTGTTTAATGCTGCCGATGTATGTTACGCACTGCCACTCTTATGCGCTTGTATTTCATGGCTGTATTAAATGAGTACTTGTTTTTTCCATGGTTCATTTCTCAGTTGATATCGACAGACAATACGCGCCCACTTGTACGTACGTGCTGAACCTGGAGGCCAGACGGGGGATCTGAATCACTGTCATGCCCAGAACCAACCCAGTATCTGCCCTAACATAGCGCCGCGCTCTGTAATATTTATGCAGATGTACAACATAAGGATAAGAACGGACGTAAGAAATACGAAAAGGCAGTGTGTTAAGCAGGTATTAAAGAGCTTACGGGTGGAGGGCAGCAGCACGTATGACAGCATATTGCCACTTCGTACTCGCGGGGAATGGAGAAGTGGATTTGACGGCGATATAACAGCCGTAGGAGAGATGTAAGCGGGCGTGCTATGAAACTGACCTGCCACAACAGCAATCGGTAGCGGCGGCAGTAAAAAACAAGCGAGAGAAGAAAAGGCCGGCGGGCAGGTGCAGCTGGAAGAGGAGGAACGCCGTTTTGGGCAGTAAACGCGGCCGGCGGTTTTAACACGGCTGTTTACAAACAAACGGCGCCGGGCTCGTGCCAAGTGCCGATTACGAGGGGAATAAAGCTGGCGCGGGGCAGGGGAGGGGGGCGGAGGGCAGAGTCGGGCTGTAAAAATTTTACAGCCGTCATAAAAGTCACTTTCGAGTCACAACAGCGGCGGCGAATAAAGAGCCGCGCAATTAGGGCGGTGACGTTTCGGTGGCGGCGGCGGCCGCCGTCGTCGGGAGCGGAACGCTGATTGCGCGGCGTATCGGCGCTGTCAGTCAGGCGGCCATTGAGTGGCGTTTTGTGCGCGCCGCTCGTAAAGCGCGTTTACGGTGCCGTAACCCGTGGCGCTAAACGGCCGCCGTTGCTACTGATTCTCAGTGGGTCAAGGCAGCCGCGAGGTGAATGGCTGGTGCTGGGTGAGGGTTGGGAGGAGGGGGGAGGCTCTGGCAAGCGGCTGAATGGCTGCGGTTTGGGGCTGCGCTGCAGGGGTGACCCGGGGCGTAGCGAATCAGCACACCCTCCTCTGCCCATTTACTTAGTTCCGCGAATGCAAGACGACGTCGTGGTGACCTAATTAAAGGAGTCATCGATCTGGAGATTATCTTCGACAAAGCAAAGAATTAAAATTTGTGTCACAGCTAGGACCCGAATTTGGAACGCCGGCCGGGGTGGCCGAGAGGTTCTAGGCGCTTTAGTCTGGAACCGCGCGACAGCTACGGTCGCAGGTTCGAATCCTTCCTCGGGCACGGGTGTGTGAGTGATGTCCTCAGGTTAGTTAGGTGTAAGTAGTTCTAAGATCTAGGGGACTGATGACCTCAGATGTTGAGTCCCATAGTGCTCAGAGCCATTTGAGCCATTTGAACCATTTGAATCTGGAACTTCCGCTTACCAGGCAGATGTGCTGGCTATTACACCACCATAGCGTTGCGGCTACTGCAGCTGCAGACTATCTAAATCCACTGCCGTCCCTGACACAAACTTCAATATCTGCCTACTAAGCTGGACAGCTGGGTTCCGTTCCAACCTGTGGTACGAATTTTAATTCATTGCTTCAGATCCTGTCTTCATCATATATAAAGTTGAGAAGCATATGTCTCTGGAGAAAAGTATTTCCATCAGATCAATAGATCACCTATGCCTGAGGTACAGGCAGGATGCCCTCTATATCTACAAAACTGGAGTGCTATTCCAGTGTTGGACCTCGGGCATGGATGTGTGTGATGTCCTTAGATTAGTTAGGTTTAAGAAGTTCCAAGTTCTACGTGACTGATGACCTCAGATGTTGAGTCCCCCAGTGCTCAGAGCCATTTGAACCATTTGAACCAGTGTTGGAGAGCCTCGGCTATAGTAACGATGTCAAAAGGTAAAAATAGGCTAAAGGTTTGAACGGAAGTTTGTTTTAGGGAGTGCATAGGACTTAGGTAGTCTGTGCAGCAACGGTAGCCCCAACTCTGTGGCGGTGTAGTGGCTTGCACATCTGCCAAGTAAGCAAGAGACCTGGCTTCAATTCCCGAGCATGGTACAAATTTCAATTCTTTGCTTCATTTTCTATCTTTATAGAAGATAAAGCTGAGACTGACGTGTCACCGCAAAAATTTAATTTCAGCAGATCAATAAATGTGGAAATTGTTTGTAACACCACAGTGCTGTACTAACCGTGGTTCTGCTGGAGGTGGTACGCCAATGTCTTCTTCCGACCTTTGAACTGCCAGTTATTGAGGGACTTACAGTTAGTCAAGAAATCCGAACCGCGATGCATCTGGGCATTTTTCACATCAACAAACACTGTCAGAGGTGAAGGAAGTGGTGGTAGTGTTGTGGTCTTCACTGCTAAGACTGGTTTGGCACAGCTCTCGGTGCTACTCTATCCTGTTCATCCCTCTTCATCTCCAATAACTATTGCAACTTATAACCTTCTGAACTTGCTTACTGTATTCATTTCTTCGTCTCCCTCTACGATTTTTAGCCTCCACACTTCCTTCCAGTACTAAGTTGGTGATTCTTTTATGACTGATATGGTGGTCAATCCACCCTATCAGACAATTACCGTTGAGCGGGAGGGCCGGGCCATATAAGCAACATTCAAAGTTTATAACAGCAACACTTTTATTAAAATTTTCTTTAGGAAATAAGATTTTATCTTTGAAATTTTTGTGATTAGGTAAGTTAGCAAAGAATCCTTATGTTGTGGATTGGCAAGAGAGCCAACCCACTATGAGAGGAAGCCGAAAGGCACGCGTTTTAGCTCACACAGGCTGGCGTGAGGTCTGGAACAGGTCAAGGAAATTAGACTAGCAAAAAAGGACGTAGCTGTGGAATACTTAACTTTAATCCATAAATGGCGAACATCGCTCTTGACGGTACATGTTTTACAGCACCAATTGTAACTGGTAATGGCGCCTTGCTAGGTCGTAGCAAATGACATAGCTGAAGGCTATGCTGACTATCGTCTCGGCAAATGAGAGCGTAATTTGTCAGTGAACCATCGCTAGCAAAGTCGGCTGCACAACTGGGGCGAGTGCTAGGAAGTCTCTCTAGACCTGCCGTGTGGCGGCGCTCGGTCTGGAATCACTGACAGTGGCGACACGCGGGTCCGACGTATACTAACGGACCGCGGCCGATTTAAAGGCTACCACCTAGCAAGTGTGGTGTCTGGCGGTGACACCACACCTTACAAACACGGGCAAGCGCCCTATTCAAACAACAACATTAATCTTTAAACAGGCATTAAGTGATTGCCAAGTTAATTAAATTCTGTACACAGTAAAGCTCGCAAAAGGAGAGTACAATAATGAGATTAAGTTTAGCCAATCATGGATATCACAATATTTTAAAAATAAAATACAAACAGACACACCCCTTCGTGATAGATTTTCGAAACAGGTGACGTCACATAGGCACGGGCTAATTCAAGTAGCAGAAGGGGTGCCCACTAGACCCAGACCAGAGGCGGCTGGACCCAGAACCCACAGCAAGCGGGCGAGCTGGGCAGGGTGCCGCACACAGCACACTGTAACACACAAATCCTTTATGAAATCCTTCACAGATCCAAATCAGGGCCGCACGACTCGATTCGGGTAATGTGGCCGAGTCCAGTTCCCACAGTACAAGCCAGGTTCGGTCTTGCAAACGTGTCAAACAGACCAACACCTCTGCGTCGTGCCCCGGCCTGCCCCTGATTCTGCAGCGCCGCGCTGCTCTCCGGCTGTCCCTCTCTAGCGCCACACGCCCGTCGCGGCCAAAAGCCACGTCAAACGGCCGAGCCCAAAGACCACACCATGCCGACCCGATCGATCAATCGATACGAGCCGGCTCGGTTCAACTCAGAATGTGTCCTGCCAAACTACCCCTTCTTACAGTCAGGTTGCGCCAAAAATTTCGTTTTTCCCCAGTTTTATTCAGTACCGCCTCATTAGTTACGTGATCTTCCCGTCTGATCTTCAGCAGTCTTCTGTAGCATCACATTTTAAAATCACCTATTCTTTTCTTGTTTAAACTGTTTATTGGCCATATTTCATGTCTATGCGAATACTTTCACGAAAAAATTCCTAAACATAGATCTGTAAGTAAGGCCTGACATTGTCGGAGAGAACACAAGGTATAAGAGGGCAGTCCATTGGCGGTGATTATGGCCGCACTACTGGAATTAAGTGATTGAACGCTGAATGGTAGTAGGACCTAGACATATGGGACATTATATTTCAGAAATCGTCAGGGAATTCAGTATTCCGAGATCCACAGTGTCAAGAGTGTGCCAATAATATAAAATTTCAAGCATTACCTCTCAGCACGGACAACTTCACTTAACGACAGAGAGCAGAGGCGTTTGCATAGAAATGTCAGTATCAATAGACAAGCAACACTGCGCGAAAAAACTACAGAAATCAATGCTGGAAATATGACTAACGTATTCTTTGGAAAGTGCTATCAAATTTGGGGTTAATGCGCTTGAGAGGTGGCAGAAGCCCCCTCTCATATTTCTATCTTACTCTGAGTAATTCGATTTTCCTCTCTAATTGCATGTGGTGAAAAGTTGCTATTCCTTCACACGCGGACTTCCCACACAGCGTCTCTCATCACCCGGGTGGTCCGGCGACAGGCAGGCTCTGCTGATTTTGAAAGGGTTAAGCCGACGGGTGTGAGAGAGTTGAGTGAATGCTTTCCAGACGCCGACATATAATAGCGGTGGAGACACGCCCGCAGGGGCCTGAAAGAGCGGCTGGGCTAGAGATTCCGTTACTTCGCAGAAACTTAGCGAAAACACTTTCTGGCGGGCTACCAGCGAGGCGTGGGAATGACTTGTGTTCCAAAGCAGTCTTGGCGGGCAAATTCCCGCGTTTTCTGCAAAATCGTAACTGTGATTGGCTTGCTCAGGGCATAGCTCCGTGACGTAGCAAAATCGGCGCAGAAATTGGCGCCAAGAATCTCCATTGGTGGAATGGTAGTGCTTCGGCAATAGAGTGGAATTTTCCGCCGGTTTTCGAGTTGCTGATTGGAACGTTTAACCACGGCCACTGTCATGGGGGCGGGAATATTCTGTGTTCGGCTTGTATGGGTGCTCTTGAGAGGGTCGGCTCTAGCCTTTCGGTCGGAGTAGGTTACAAGACTGAGCTGTCGATGCTCTGGACAGCCTGCCTTTCGTTGGCTGTCTAATATACTTTTATTTGATTGTAACTGTATAACGAAGTTGCTGAAGTTTCGACTTCAACGTAACTTTCCGAGTACAGTTGGCAATTGAGCGTTCTGCGTACAAGCGGCATATGTTGTCTGTCTTGGGCAGTTTTGGCTAAATTTGACTTTATCGGAGTTAGTGTGTGACTTCGCTTGTGAAAATCAATCACTGTACCGTCAGTGATTGTGTGGCGAGCCTTCTTCGTCTCCCTCAGAGGCGCATTTGTATTGATAGGAAGTCTTAAGTCTGGAACAACCAGACCAGGACAATTTGTTTCGGTCTATACTCGCGACATTATCATCACCACGATGGGACGTCGAAGCTACCAGCCATCACTTCCAGTACGCCAGATCGTGTCCTTGCAGCTAAGAAGACAGCTTGGTAATGTACGTCCACAGTACCGGCAAAGCAGGCATTTTTGCTAGGCGATAATCCGAGCTCAGCAGAGCGCGCCTGATCGTATTTTCTAACTTTGTTCTGTCTTGGATGTTCATTGTCTGAGTTCTCACTACTGTAGCAGCAATTAATGTTGGGTTGGCTGTGTGTTTCTCTTAAGATTTGAGTTGCAAGGAATTGGCGCCACATACCATTTCGTCATAAATGTCACAATCTAGTTTAGGGACAACTTCATCTTCACTGCATTTATTTGAGTATCGAATTTGAGCCAATTTGATGTATTGTAAATGTTTCATGTGTTTGTAATAATAAATCAAATTGTTATTTTGGACAGAACTTTCATTCTGTTAATGGGTAGAGCAACCGTTTCATTTCTCACTACGTTACTGAAACTTTCCTTTATTTAATTAGTGTCTATCAAATTAAATTATTACAGGTGCCAAACTCTTTTCTACTCCACTTGCAGGGTCGATTACAAGCAGTTCGCGTTTCTTCTTAATCCATGTGCAACAGCAAAAGTAGGAGTTAGAAAAGGGGGGGCTTAGAGCATCATTCCCATATGAAAATTCGAAAAGAATTTAGTGTTAAATACACTGCTAGCCCCGGCACCTCACACGCTATGACAGCGGACAACCGACGCGAGTGCCGTTGCTAACAGCACGACGTTGCGTGCGTTGAGGCAACTCGGCTCGTTGGGCCTAACCATGGTCTACACAGACAAGCCTCTATTTGAGTTGGTGAGAACTTTTTGTAAGACCTAAGTGTGCCGCACATGCCACGAAGCCATGGACCCAAGTTGTCAACAAAGCACTGTGCAAGCTGTTAGTGATTCCGGAAAGATGCGGGCTGTTTTTACATGGTAAGAACTGGTACTCTGATATAAGGCCACCGATCATTTACTGGAAACACACTCCTGGAAATGGAAAAAAGAACACATTGACACCGGTGTGTCAGACCCACCATACTTGCTCCAGACACTGCGAGAGGGCTGTACAAGCAATGATCACACGCACGGCACAGCGGACACACCAGGAACCGCGGTGTTGGCCGTCGAATGGCGCTAGCTGCGCAGCATTTGTGCACCGCCGCCGTCAGTGTCAGCCAGTTTGCCGTGGCATACGGAGCTCCATCGCAGTCTTTAACACTGGTAGCATGCCGCGACAGCGTGGACGTGAACCGTATGTGCAGTTGACGGACTTTGAGCGAGGGCGTATAGTGGGCATGCGGGAGGCCGGGTGGACGTACCGCCGAATTGCTCAACACGTGGGGCGTGAGGTCTCCACAGTACATCGATGTTGTCGCCAGTGGTCGGCGGAAGGTGCACGTGCCCGTCGACCTGGGACCGGCCCGCAGCGACGCACGGATGCACGCCAAGACCGTAGGATCCTACGCAGTGCCGTAGGGGACCGCACCGCCACTTCCCAGCAAATTAGGGACACTGTTGCTCCTGGGGTATCGGCGAGGACCATTCGCAACCGTCTCCATGAAGCTGGACTACGGTCCCGCACACCGTTAGGCCGTCTTCCGCTCACGCCCCAACATCGTGCAGCCCGCCCCCAGTGGTGTCGCGACAGACGTGAATGGAGGGACGAATGGAGACGTGTCGTCTTCAGCGATGAGAGTCGCTTCTGCCTTGGTGCCAATGATGGTCGTATGCGTGTTTGACGCCGTGCAGGTGAGCGCCACAATCAGGACTGCATACGACCGAGGCACACAGGGCCAACACCCGGCATCATGGTGAGGGGAGCGATCTCCGACACTGGCCGTACACCACTGGTGATCGTCGAGGGGACACTGAATAGTGCACGGTACATCCAAACCGTCATCGAACCCATCGTTCTACCATTCCTAGACCGGCAAGGGAACTTGCTGTTCCAACAGGACAATGCACGTCTGCATGTATCCCGTGCCACCCAACGTGCTCTAGAAGGTGTAAGTCAACTACCCTGGCCAGCAAGATCTCCGGATCTGTCCCCCATTGAGCATGTTTGGGACTGGATGAAGCGTCGTCTCACGCGGTCTGCACGTCCAGCACGAACGCTGGTCCAACTGAGGCGCCAGGTGGAAATGGCATGGCAAGCCGTTCCACAGGACTACATCCAGCATCTCTACGATCGTCTCCATGGGAGAATAGCAGCCTGCATTGCTGCGAAAGGTGGATATACACTGTACTAGTGCCGACATTGTGCATGCTCTGTTGCCTGTGTCTATGTGCCTGTGGTTCTGTCAGTGTGATCATGTGATGTATCTGACCCCAGGAATGTGTCAATAAAGTTTCCCCTTCCTGGGACAATGAATTCACGGTGTTCTTATTTCAATTTCCAGGAGTGTAGTTATGCTCGGCTACTTGGAGATCATTTGCAGCCATTCATGGATTTCATGTTCTGATACAACGATGGAATTTTCAAGGATGACAATGCGCCATGTCACTGGTCACAATAGTTCGCGAATGGTTCAAGAACGTTCTCGACAATTCGAGCGAATGGTTTGGCCACCAAGTCGTCCGAGATGAAACCCGTCGGTCATTCACGGGACGTAATCGAAAGTTCAGTTCGTGGGCAAAATCCTGCACCAGCAACGTTTTCGTAATTATGGACGGGTTGGAGGCAGCATGGACCAGTATTTCTGCCGGAAACTTGCACTGACTTGTCGAATACTTGCCAGGTCGAGTTGCTGCACTATGCCGGGCAAAAGGTCCCCGTGTGTCGTGCGCTGTTTCTGGTTGGTTCTCCGTGGCCACTTCGTGCAGCCCGTGGGAAGAACGGCCTTCCCTATTATGGGGACAGAGAAGTGGCCATTTTAAGGCACTGTTGTTCCATCTGTCGGAGGGTGAGTATCCTGTGCTAGAGAGCCACCCGCGATGCGCTTTGGGCTAGGAATCAGTTTGTGTTGATGGTATTTGCACCATTAACTACCTCTTTTTGCAGTGAATCTTGTTATGTTAATTTTATATGTGAAGTTCTGATAGGAACTGCAGTATTACAGTTCTTGAGTCAAGGGCAAGTTCGTCATGCCGTGCTACTTCCTCAATGCTAGCGGTAGGTATCAGCGTTAATCTCAGATGTAGTTGCTTCCTTGTTTTCGATTCGTCGGTTGCGTTTATGTCACTTCTCTTCAAATTTTTTTCGAGTGAATCATTGTAGCAGTGTTTCTTACCTTTATGTAAACGGACTACCGAGCGTGTGCGGTTTGACTATCTTTCAGACGCATTACCTCATTCCCTCTTACTGTTTGTTCACAATTCATTCCATTTAACTTAACGACAAAGCATGTATGCTGTACTAGAGTCAGAAGGCCCTGCTACACCTTTCGCCTTGTCTCCCATTCTATCATCTCTCCCTTCCGCAGATGGTGTGTGGTACGTTCTTGCAGATCCCCTGAGCTATTTTGTTATCGGTAATGCATGCACAGGGGAAGACGCTCACTCACGTTCCCATTTCCTTGGATTCATTCCCCGCCGTTACGCACGCCATCTTACTGAATTCGGTACGGCATGTGTACGTGTATTTTGAGTAACGTGTGTAAAGTTGGCCTCCATCGCCGGAACATTAATTTCTTACTCTCTCTTCGTATATTTTTTGTGGTG
The DNA here is from genome assembly GCF_023864275.1 of Schistocerca cancellata. Lineage (NCBI taxonomy): Eukaryota > Metazoa > Arthropoda > Insecta > Orthoptera > Acrididae > Schistocerca > Schistocerca cancellata. Next base: position 87,878,465 of record NC_064637.1, on the reverse strand, counting down.
TCACCGCCAGACACCACACTTGCTAGGTGGTAGCCTTTAAATCGGCCGCGGTCCGTTAGTATACGTCGGACCCGCGTGTCGCCACTATCAGTGATTGCAGACCGAGCGCCGCCACACGGCAGGTCTAGAGAGACTTCCTAGCACTCGCCCCAGTTGTACAGCCGACTTTGCTAGCGATGGTTCACTGACAAAATACGCTCTCATTTGCCGAGACGATAGTTAGCATATTCAGCTACGTCATTTGCTACGACCTAGCAAGGCGCCATTACCAGTTACATTGATGCTGTAAAACATGTACCGTCAAGAGCGATGTTCACCATTTATGGATTAAAGTTAATAAAGTTAAGTATTCCACAGCTACGTCTTTTTTGCTAGTCTGATTTCCTTGACCTGTTCCAGACCTCACGCCAGCCTGCGTGAGCTAAAACGCGTGCCTTTCGGCTTCCTCTCACACCGGATTGGCTCTCTTGCCAATCCACAACATTTTTTGTTCCACTATATGAATAATGCACTAACGTGACAAAAAGCATGGGACACCTCCCAGTACGACCGAGCGAAGTGGCGCAGTTGGTTAGCACACTGGACTCGCATTCGGGAGGACGACGGTTCAATCCCGTGAATTACTAACCCTACACGGTATGTTATTCACTGCTTCTCTTTGTGCAAGCAACCTAACGGCTATGAAGAGTCAGCAATGATACACAGAAGAGCAGGAATAAGATCCTCTCTGGTTGAAGGAAGCAGTCTGAAGCTAACTTTCGATTACCACTGCAGAGACAAAGGCAATAAAAGGTATCCATGAAGTAATTCCACTATATTTCCACCATATTAATAAAATGAAGAGTTCACCCCAAACCTTTCCTAGTGTGAGCAGAGACTAAGAGAGCTCTCAAAGTCTAGAAAATAAGGGTAACGTTACAGTATTATAGATACAAATAATTGTATAAATAGGTGGACTAAGGGATTACAACATCTTTCTTATAGTATAAACGGAGCACTAAAGGAAATGGCTAATCTTCTTCTCAGCACCATATGCACAGACACGTCTTGGTAATCTCGTAGTCCTCATTTAACAGGGCAATCTTCCCACACAAAGACAGGCATGGTGGAATGTTTCCTCGGGGTCTGTCTTGCCAATGTTGAAGCCTATACACCTTCGACTTCAGTCAGGGGTCGTTCCTTGATAGAAGGCTTTTTCCTGCTTCGAGCAACAGGTTCGTGCTTCTGAAGTGGGTGTCGGTCATCAGTGTTGAGTTGGCTCCTTTCAGGTCTCGCTGTTCCTATCTGTGTGATGTCAGCCAGAACTTGGATCTCCTCGATTGCAGTTGGTGTCAACCATTTTCTCGGCTGTCGGCAAGTTTGGAGAAGTGCAACATAAACGTGTTTAGAGTGAGAGGATTGGTACCACACAGGAGAAACGTATTTTCCTGCCGAGTAGCACAAGGCCGGAACCGACGTCCGAAAACCAAGTGGGCTTCCTCCCCAGATTGTGTCTTTCAGTCTTGTTATGGCACTTTTTCGTGTTGCGCTCTTCATTCTGACACCATAACAATGTTCCTTTAATGTCAGACTCCTATGGAGAATAACAACGAGGTTAAGCCGGCCAGAGTGGCCGAGCGGTTCTAGGCGCTACAGTCTGGAACCGCGCGACCGCTACGGTCGCAGGTTCGAATCCTGCCTCGGGCATGGAGGTGTGTGATGTCCTTAGGTTCGTTAGGTTTAAGTAGTTCTAAGTTTTAGGGGACTGCTGACCTCAGAAGTTAAGTTCCATAGTGCTCAGAGCCATTTGAACCTTTAGGGTTACAGCTATGTTAGGACTGAGTTCCCAACCGTGAAAAAATGGTTCAAATGGCTCTGAGCACTATGGGACTTAACTACTGTGGTCATCAGTCCCCTAGAACTTAGAACTACTTAAACCTAACTAACCTAAGGACATCACACACATCCATACCCGTGGCAGGATTCGAACCTGCGACCGTAGCAGTCGCGCCCAACCGTGAGACTTCCAGGTTGGAGTTGACGTGTTTGTTGCATAGACGGAAAACGCTCACTACTGGTTTTCTTGGATTTGGCTCCACGCTGTTGGCTTCGTAATACCCCCTAAGTCCATCAAAAACACACGGAAGTTGTCTTTCTTCGGCTTCATGCGTTGAGAGGCCCAAATAAATAAGGTGCAAGCCTCGTGACGTGGTTGATCCGACCTTCTTGTAGGACACTTACTGCTCATGTTCCATATTTATTTATTTATTTGGTTTGTTTTGACCCTCTTGGATCACTGGTGACTTGTTCAGTACATCTGCTTTCTTCCCAATACTTCTTCGTTCTCTCGTCCTCCAGGCTCTCTCTGCTTCTGTGATCTCAACTTTGATCCCGGTATAAATCCACTTACGACCTTCCACTGCATTCTTATAGCTGGACCAATAAGGACCTTTCTCGCTTATTCCAATTGTTGTCCAATCCCCTCTGATTTTTTTCATCCATTTGTCTCGAGTAAAGCACGTTGTGTTTAATGTCTTCTTGGTCAACGTGCTGACCTTCACCCACGTGATCTGCACGGAAAATTTCACACTTCCTTTCTGTATCACGGCTGAAACTGGTTCAACACTCTCACATAGCTTCTGACGTCACCTTGTTTTATCGTGCCCCATATGTCTCTGAAAGTCTTTCGCTCCTCCTCCTCCAAGCCGGACGCAGAATCTTCTGGTAAGTTGGTCGTTCCCGTTGCGTACAATTTGACGTTTATCATTGTTGATGTATGATGTCTTAGTTTGTCGTTGCCTGTCAAGTTGTCCTTTCCACAGGTTGTTCTTGCAGCGCATCTTACGTTACGCAGCGTGTAAGGGGTACGAGCAGATGTAATTTCGATGTATTGCTCATGCGCTGCCTGCGATATGCAAGGTATAAGAGAATCGCTGACCACAGAGCAGTGTTGACTGCAGTAGGAACTGTGTAGCTGTAGCAGTAAGTTGTGGCTAGTTTGCAGTCTGCTCTGGTCTGGTCTGGTGTATCGTGTTGGCTGGCCCGGTCGCGGTGCAGCGATGCCGGAGTCTGAGTATTTTTGTACAAGGTAAAAAGCAGCCTCGCGCATGTGTAGTAATGTTATCTCAACTCCCATGCAAATGGTTTGAAAACGTCCTAATAATAATCTTTCTCATATAAAGCAATTTTTTAACAACCATTCATTTCAATGTAAAGAATTTACTAATTTCTCCAATCCACGATCATCCCGATTATTGCAAAAGAAAAATCAGTTGTGATTCTTGAGTTTCTCCCGGCGTATTTGATAATCAAAATATCCACGGGTATGCTGCCGGTCTATAGTGTCCAACGGGCACACTATAGACCGGCAGCATACCCGTGGATATTTTGATTGAAAAATCAGTTGTTTCCCTTTCGTAAATGACAAATCTATCGGTCAGCATTGCACAGGGCTGTGCCAGAAAAATTTATTGTAAGAGCAGATATATATGCCTCATTGAGGTATGAATTTTTCTCTTTTTATTCAGAATGATCTTTCAGGGCCATGACGCAGCACTGCTGACGTCCAAAATTTACCAGGTTAAATTCACAATCAATTATTGAAAACTTATAAGTGAGCGACAATTTAATTGAGAGGTTAGTTACATCGTATTATTACCAGGTTACTGAATATTTTTTTGTTGGGACGTTACACTGAATGTGAACGACATAATTATAATTTTTACTGTTGAGAGGTTTAGGAATTATTCTGTTTTGAGGTTACACTAAATGAGAAAGAATTTTGGGGGGGAGGTTAAATGGGAAAGAAATTTGTGGGGAGGTTAAATGTGAATAAATATTTTGAGGGGAGGTTACAAGCTTTCAAATGGTTCAAATGGCTCTAAGCACTATGGGACTTAACATCTGAGGTCATCAGTCCCCTAGAACTTAGAACTACTTAAACCTAACTCACCTAAGGACATCACACACATCCATGCCCGAGGCAAGATTCGAACCTGCGACCGTAGCAGCCGCGTGGTTCCAGACTGTAGCGCCTAGAACCTCTCGGCCATTCAAGGCCGGCTCGGAAACAGTGTGAAGCAAGCCTCATGATGATGACGTTCTATTACTCCACAGTCGAGATTTTGTCGCTTCGGCTCCACATTTTCCTGTTGCGGACATTTGCATCAGTAATCAGTGAGTTTGGAATTGCAACTCTCCCTGCAGTTCCCCGCTTATGGGGTACCGTTCATGTTGTTTTGGTGCAAATAGGGTTTGCGAGTGTGACATTCAGTTCTGCAGGGACTTTTGAAGCTGTCGTCCTCTTTAATGAGCGTGTGTCACGATCATTGCACACTTTCCTCCACGCCGTTACTTAGCGGATGATGTTTTTCTGCTTTTCCTCTGTGCGTCATAAATCTTCGTTAAGCCGTCGGCACACGGACCGTGCATCTGAACGTTGAGCGTTGAGTCTGCCTAGTTTCTGGCGTCAAAGCGTGGATCAGCACGTTCGGGAGTCTTTCCGAACGTGCAGAGCAACATCGGGCATGTCAGATATTCTGAGCGTTGACCAATGAGATGGCACAACGCCACCTACGTCACACGCACGCCGTCTCCCTTCAGTACAGAGTTGTGAGTCGCAATATTGGCATCCATTTCAAGCCTATATGTATATATGCCGTTTCTGGGCACCAGCAAATTGAGAATCACTGCAAAACCCGTTGTTAACTGCGTGATTCGCTCCAATAAAATAATGACAAACATCATATTCGTGGCAAAAGAAGTAGTGTAATTTGCGTATTATGAGAGCAGGCTATTTGAAGGCAGCGACGCACTGAGGATCCACCCAAAACGCATTGTCCTTGATACCACTTCCTATGATTAAATTTCAGTTAGTAACATATCTACGATTAAGGTTTTCAGCAACGCTTTACATAAAATAACGGAACGCTCGCCGCATGTTGTTCGTGTAGCGGAATGAGTAGCGTCAGTGTTCTGTGCTGATGTGTTAATTGGGGCGGCGGTTCGCGTCTCGACGCTTCCGTATTTTTTTCCTTAACATTAGCGTTTTAATTGGGTACTGATACTTTATTATTAGTTTAATATACGTATATATTATAATATTTGATGTTATGTAAACAATTTTTTGAGGGGTGACTTTGTTCGATTGGCTTAATCTACAGGGCAGTTTGCGCTACTTGTATAAAGATATTTTGCTCCTTTTTCTTTTACGCTTCGTAATTCACATGTTGCAAAGATTCTGAAACTGGGGGGTAGGAACAGTCCTCATGTAAGACTGACCTCGGGGTTTTACTAAAATCTGGGAATGATGAAATAACCAAGAACCAAATTAGTACCGCACTGTTTGTAATGGAACTTTTACAGGCCTGTGTCCTTATTTATTGGGCATGGTACTTTCCTTTTCGTGGACGATGCAGGAAATGTGCGTTTTAACAGAGCTAACGTGGGAATTTTACGCGCGCCCGTTAAGTAAACAGTACGATTTACGAACTGGAAACATCCTACAGCTGCCGCTAGAGTGCGTCGCGATACCGTATACCACGCTGGGGCCCACGTACCGTATGCACAAGTCGCACCGTTCCCGAGCGTTCAGCAGCACGTTGAACTTGGCACGCTCAACGTTACCGTTCGGCAGCAAGGTCCATGTGCCGACGGCTTTACGGTGGCTCTTGAAACACTGAACACTTCAGTTCCCTTGGTTGAGCAAACACTCACCATAGGTGCACCAGTAACTAACTGGCCCATTCATTTAACTCCGACATAATGCAATCACAACGATACAGAACACTAATCCGACCTCGACTGACAGTTGCAACGAATTCAGAACACAGGACAAGTGCCGATCGTGATCAAATGCAACAGTGCAGCCTGCCGGTTGGCCTGGCGTCTGTATTTCTATTCAAGCACGGTTCAAAAGATGGTTCAAATGGCTCTGAGCACTATGGGACTTAACATCTATGGTCATCAGTCCCCTAGAACTTAGAACTACTTAAACCTAACTAACCTAAGGACATCACACACATCCATGCCCGAGGCAGGATTCGAACCTGCGACTGTAGCAGTCGCGCGGCTCCGGACTGAGCGCCTAGAACCGCTAGACCAACGCGGCCGGCTTTCAAGCATGCGTGTCTGACAATGGTTACATGTTTTTGTCCGTCTCGTGGTGGTTGTATGGGTGAAAACAAGAAATAAATATCCAGTAAACATGGCTCTAAAGAGATGCACTTTAGAGCCAATGTTAACTAGGCAAATTCTTTCTCGTTTTGGTCTACACTTCCTCCTACCAAAATGTGGAAAGCAAAGAGCTTTTGGAAGATTGGTTGGTTAACTTGAGGCAGGGGACCAAACAGCGTGGTCATCGGTCCCACCGGGTTAGGAAAGGAAGTCGGTGATGCCCTTTTAAAGCAACGATCCCGGTTGCAGAAGAATAGATTTGGGCCACAGTGTCGAAGACGAAGTGATCATAGCTGTTAAGATATGCATTTTAGAAACCATGGATAGTGGACTTTTTTGCTTCGAATGATCATTCCTGTCATATCCCTGAATATTGACCATTTTTCCTAGGGCACTCGTAATGATTTCGTAATTTAACTTAATTCTTCGCTCAGGTAACTCTGTATGTTCCAGAAGTTGAAGCTTGTTCTCAAAAATGTTCAAATGTGTGTGTGTGTGTGAATTCCTAAGGGAATTCCTTATACTAACTTATGCTAAGAACAACATACACACACCCATGCCCGAGGGAGGACTAGAACCTCCGGCAGGAGAGGCCGCGCAAACCGTGACATGGTGTCTCAAACCACGCGCCCCTCCGCGCGGCGGAGCTTGTTCTCTTTGAGTTCAAATGTTCCATGTGTTCTATCCTCCCCAGCTGCACACTTTGATACATTGGTTGATGGACACCGTGTTCGAGAGAGTCGCACTTACGAAGTACTCCTGTGTCCCAATAACTCGACCGCTGGTGACTTTTGCAGTGTAGAGGAGAGTTGTAGAAGATTGGAGTAGGAGCTAGCGCTACTCAGGCTGAATGAAGGGCGTTTAAGTGAGTCGGCAATCGGCGTGACGCCACGGCGTGGCACGGATCCTTGGCATTCACGCGGGCCGTTGCGGAAGCGGGGCGTGTGCCGCAGCTCGTAAAGCGTTTTACTGCTCGTAACCGCGCCGTAAGCCGCCGGCTCTCCGCGGGACCCGTGCTGCCTGGCGAGCCCGGACAACTGGCGACCCTGCCAGGACTGTGCGGCTGCAGAACCTGCTTCTGGTTCTTCCACGATGCATCAGCTACTAGGTTTGTTTCCATCAAACAAAAATTATTCTCTGTTCGATTCCACAGATTTTCTTCATGTCACCTTTGCCATCGCCCATGTCTTTGAGTGCTTATTTTTATTTATGTCCCTATCTGTTGTATGATCATACAATTTACTGCTACATCTACATCTACATTTATACTCCGCAAGCCACCCAACGGTGTGTGGCGGAGGGCACTTTACGTGCCACTGTCATTACCTCCCTTTCCTGTTCCCGTCGCGTATGCTTCGCGGGAAGAACCACTGTCTCAAAGCCTCCGTGCACGATCTAATCTCTCTAATTTTACATTCGTGATCTGCTCGGGAGGTATAAGTAGGGGGAAGCAATATATTCGATACCTCATCCAGAAACGCACCCTCACGAAACCTGGCGAGCAAGCTACACCGCGATGCAGAGCGCCTCTCTTGCAGAGTCTCCCACTTGAGTTTGTTAAACATCTCCGTAACGCTATCACGGTTACCAAATAACCCTGTGACGAAACGCGCCGCTCTTCTTTGGATCTTCTCTATCTCTTCCGTCAACCCGATCTGGTACGGATCCCACACTGATGAGCAATACTCAAGTATAGGTCGAACGAGTGTTTTGTAAGCCACCTCCTTTTTGATGGACTACATTTTCTAAGGACTCTCCCAATGAATCTCAACCTGGTACCTGCCTTACCAACAATTAATTTTATATGATCATTCCACTTCAAATCGTTCCGCACGCATACTCCCAGATATTTTACAGAAGTAACTGCTACCAGTGTTTGTTCCGCTATCATATAATCATACAATAAAGGATCCTTCTTTCTATGTATTCGCAATACATTACATTTGTCTATGTTAAGGGTCAGTTGCCACTCCCTGCACCAAGTGCCTATCCGCTGCAGATCTTCCTGCATTTCGCTACAATTTTCTATTGCTGCAACTTCTCTGTATACTACAGCATCATCCGCGAAAAGCCGCATGGAACGTCCGACACTATCTACTAGGTCATTTATATATATTGTGAAAAGCAATGGTCCCATAACACTCCCCTGTGGCACGCCAGAGGTTACTTTAACGTCTGTAGACGTCTCTCCATTGATAACAACATGCTGTGTTGTGTTTGCTAAAAACTCTTCAATCCAGCCACACAGCTGGTCTGATATTCCGTAGGCTCTTACTTTGTTTATCAGGCGACAGTGCGGAACTGTATCGAACGCCTTCCGGAAGTCAAGAAAAATAGCATCTACCTGGGAGCCTGTATCTAATATTTTCTGGGTCTCATGAACAAATAAAGCGAGTTGGGTCTCACACGATCGCTGTTTCCGGATTCCATGCTGATTTCTACATAGTAGATTCTGGGTTTCCAAAAACGACATGATACTCGAGCAAAAAACACGTGGTTACTGGTTTCAGACCGACTCATCCATTCTCAAAGCACACACCTTATTATTAACCAAGACGATTTGAGAAAAGATGAGTCAGCCTGATACTGGTAATCACTACAGCAATAAATTGTATGTTCATGCAAATGAGATGGACAAAATAAAAATTCATCAAATTTTCCTCAATACTATACTCTTGCAGGCCTACCTGCTCGGAGCAGTGTGCTTCAAATTAGCATATTCTTGTTGCCATTATTGTTATTGTTGTTGTTGTTGTTACTTTCAATCCAAAGGCTGCTCTACGCAGCTCTCAGTGTTGATCTGTCCTGTGCATGTATATTCATCTCTGCATAATTACTGCATCCTACATCAATTAGTACCTGCTTACTGAAGCTGTGACACAAATTTCTTTTCTTCGCAGTTCCATTTGGTACATCCTCGCTAGATGTCCGGTCTGAGTTTGTGACAGTAGTGTGGACTGATACTTGTGCGGAGATGGACTCCATTGACATGTCTGTGGAGCCCAAGACGATTTCCGTAGTAGTGTACTATGCTTTCACATTGTTGGTTTGATTAATTCACAACTGAACCTTCACATTCCAAATCAAACGAGACCTACAACTAAGCCACAGACTAAGCGAGCTGGTGCAGTGGTTAGCGCACTAGACTCACATTCAGGAGGACGACGGTTCAAACCCGCGTCCTGCCTTCCTTATTTAGCTTTTCCGTGATTTCCCTAAACCGCACCAGGCAAGAGTTGTGATGGTTACTTTGAAAGGGCACACCCTACTTCTGTCCCCATTCTAGATACATTCCGAGCCTGTGTTCTGTCTTTAATGATATCGACGTTGATGGGACGTTAAACCCTAATCTTCCTTCCTTCTTTCTAACATACTGTAATCACAACCACGTTTGTTCACATTTGTTGGTTTCTCGAACAGAGGACCACGCTATCACACTGCAAAATAAGCCGCAAATCAGTCTGCAGAACTGGATTATTTTGTTTGACATTCGTTGGCTTCGCCAACACGCAATCGATCTCTCACCTTATAACCTGATCTAGGCCTCGGGCTATGCTATAGATCAGTCCGTCGCCACAACCATGTTTGCTTGCTTTCACATTCTTTGGCGTCGCCATCTCCCAGCCAAACTATCACATTGTAACCCAGCCTATGCCTCATCTGAAGATGGCCAAACCAGCCTCAAACTGTTAAATGCAAAATAAATTATCATAAAAAAGTGACAGGTCGCAGTTTTTTCTCCATTTAACACCACACTGTACTACAAAACTAGCCAGGAAACAAATTTACAAAATGTCCTGTTGGTGGGCAGGTAACTGGATATCTCTGCTGAAGTTCTGCTTCTGAATGTATCTAAGACACAGAACAACCACCCAGTTACACTGCTGTAAAATTTATGCACAACTGCATATAAATATGAATCTCAAATTATTTGGATCTGTGTAGTGAAACTGAAGTTGACATAATGTACAGGGCTATTACAAATGATTGAAGCGATTTCATAAATTCACTGTAGCTCCATTCATTGACATATGGTCACGACACACTGCAGATACGTAGAAAAACTCATAAAGTTTTGTTTGGCTGAAGCCGCACTTCAGGTTTCTGCCGCCAGAGCGCACGACAGCGCAGTGAGACAAAATGGCGACAGGAGCCGAGAAAGCGTATGTCGTGCTTGAAATGCACTCACATCAGTCAGTCATAACAGTGCAATGACACTTCAGGGCGAAGTTCAACAAAGATACACCAACTGCTAACTCCATTCGGCGATGGTATGCGCAGTTTAAAGTTTCTGGATGCCTCTGTAAGGGGAAATCAACGGGTCGGCCTGCAGTGAGCGAAGAAACGGTTGAACGCGTGCAGGCAAGTTTCACGCGTAGCCCGCGGAAAATTGGCTCATACCACAACTGGAGACGGACAGCGCCGACTTCATCTTTCAACAGTATGGTGCTCCACCGCATTTCCATCATGATGTTCGGCATTTCTTAAACGGGAGATTGGAAAACCAATGGATCGGTCGTGGTAGAGATCACGATCAGCAATTCGTGTCATGGCCTCCACGCTCTCCCGACTTAACCCCATGCGATTTCTTTCTGTGGGGTTATGTGAAAGATTCAGTGTTTAAACTTGCTCTACCAAGAAACGTGCCAGAACTGCGAACTCGCATCAACGATGGGGACATGCTGCGCCGAGTGTGGGAGGAACTTGATTATCGGCTTGATGTCTGCCGAATCACTAAAGGGGCACATATCGAACATTTGTGAATGCCTAAAAAAACGTTTTGAGTTTTTGTATGTGTGTGCAAAGCATTGTGAAAATATCTAAAATAATAAAGTTATTGTAGAGCTGTGAAATCGCTTCAATCATTTGTAACAGCCCTGTATTTATTTGAAGGCTATTCCTACTGCTCCCCTAATTCAGAGACAAAATAAGTAAAGTGATCTAAGGAAAGCTGTCCAAAAGAGGAACAATGGCGTTCAGTATCACAACATATTTATTTCTAATGATATGGAACATAGTTCAACACGCCACATCAATTACATTTATGCATGTGTTTTGTAAATTGCAGTGTAGTATCATACAGCTGACAAAGTTGAATGCAGATAGGCAAAACTGACTCTAACACTCACTCTATTACCCGATAATATGATCTGACCGGAGATAATACTACTGAGAGCGGTTGTGAACTGGTGCTGAAAACTACCACAGTCTGTCTGTATCGGTCAGTGACTGCTGTACCTGTAAGTGTGCGCCGCAGGGAAGAACGTGATGATGGCGCTGCGATATGCTTACCATAGGCGTGCAGCACTCTCGAATGCGATGACCAGTGAACTTCTGCGTGGGGTCAAACCGTGGGCCACCGTCCCCTTCACTGCTTCGTATCCACCTTTGCAGCCAATGAGAAACCGTACACTTCTTATAAAAGCAGAAGCCTCACCGGTCCACGACAGTCAGTTTTACCCCTGACGAAGATGACGGAGGTAGTCATCGAAAGCTCGGGATTTTATCCAAATTTGACGCGGCAAGCAAACCGAGAACTTTTTAATGCAGCTACCACTGAATTCAGCATGACAATCACTGTCCACCCTCATTAGTAAGCATCCTCAAGCACAAAAGATTCCTAACCTAATGCTGTTATTATATGTGTCCATGTTATTAAATACATAAAGTGGAATAAAGTCGGATTCAACGAACTTTAATGGCTTTCAAATTTTTATTTTACCTGCATGTTACCTGTAGTAAGCCACTGACCCCAGGAAGAGCCCACCCGGCTCAACAAATGTGCACAAAATCCGAACACAGTTTTAGAGATACAGAATATGGCCGTAAGAGTAATAACCAAAAATAGTAGTCGAGCTCGTCGTAAGGATCTGTTCAAAACACTGGGGATTTTAACACCCTATGACTAAATATACCAATCAGTTATTTACATCCATAAGCATGGAAGAGGATCTAGACTGCCCTCACATCTACCGAGAAATACTATCTCAAAACAGCATTTCCTACCTATCGCTAAATTGGTACAATAAACTGCCCCTAGCAGATTAAAGAGATTGGCCACTTTGATGTGGGTTCAATATCTCTCATTACAGAGAGATAATGACTCACTTTTTCAGACTAGCAATGTGAAGTTGAATCAGCTGATACTGTGTGTGCCATTACATTACGTAATACAATACAGCACGTATAGTGTGCTTTGCTTACCATGTGCATAGGCCGGGAATGAGAAATGGAGTAACACTGTAACAATAACCTTTTACATTATTAAATAATTGTTTTTGAAAAATAGTCGTGCGGTAGCGTTCTGGCTTACCGCGCCCGGGTTCCCGGGTTCGATTCCCGTCGGGGTCAGGGATTTTCTCTGCCTCGTGATGACTGGGTGTTGTGTGATGTCCTTAGGTTAGTTAGGTTTAAGTAGTTCTAAGTTGTAGGGGACTGATGACCGTAGATGTTAAGTCCCATAGTGCTCAGAGGCATTTAAACCATTTTTTTAAATAGCATTTTAGATTAGGTATAAACCGAATGATATAACCCTTTTTTTGAACAGACTGGTTTTATTTTCTGGAGGATGGCCGTTGTAGGTAAGGTTTTCAGTTGTTTCCCTAAATGTCTTCAGGGAAATACCGGAACTGTTCCTACTATATGACCACCTGGGACTTGCCTTGATTGTGATATATTTTATATTGTTCCGTCAGGCAGAGATATAGCAATGGACCTTTCAGCCACTAGCCAGTGTACCATGTCCTCCAATTGGCTCGCAAGAGCCAAAACGTTATCTGTTGGAAGCTCTGGAGATCAATAAAAGTCTGGTACAATGTCGTGATTTGATATTAAGTGACTAAAAACTCATTACTACCGCTCTTCCAAATTTCACTTAATCCTCACACTTTCCAATGCTTCTAACACCGTTCAAATGGTTCAAATGGCTCTGAGCACTATGGGACTTAACATCTGAGGTCATCAGTCCCCTAGAACTTAGAACTACTTAAACCTAACTAACCTAAGGACATCACACAAATCCATGCCCGAGGCAGGATTCGAACCTGCGACCGTAGCGGTCACGCGGTTCCAGACTGAAGCGCCTAGAACCGCACGGCCACACCGGCCGGCTGTAACACCGTCTGTTCGATTCTATTCCTCCATTTGTCCGATACCATTTCTTTCCTTACGACTGTCCGTGTACTCCGTATACTCTATCGTTACAAGTGTCAGTATCACCTTGCATATGCGATACCTCTTGTAGTTGCACTTCTGTATTCTTCCCACGTACAACTTATATTTAATTGCGTCAGTCTTGGACTGTAACTTAAATTAACGAAAAAAAAGAAAAAAAAAGCGACGCACCACAATGGAATTATCTGGATAGGATGGAAATCGGTAGATGTGACGCTGATGTACAGGTAAACAAATAATTATAGAAAAATTAGAAGAGAGAATGAGATTCATATATTGAGCAAGTAATTAACTAGCTGGTCTACCTCTGGCCCTTATGTAAGCTGTTATTCGGCTTGGCACTGACAGACACAGTTGTTGGGTGTCCTCCTGACAGATAACGTGCCACATTCTCTTCAAATGGAGCTTCAGGCCGTCAAAATCGCGACATGATTGGAGGGCACTGCCTATAATGCTCCGAACGTTCTCAGTTGGGGAGAGATCCGGCGACCTTGTTGGTCAAGGTAGGATTTTCACAACCACGAAGACAAGTAATAGAAATTTTCGTCGTGTGCGGGCGCGCATTACCTTGCTGAAATTTATAACCAGGATGCCTTGCCAAGAAGGACTAGAAAATGGGGCGTGAAATATCGTCGACGTACCTCTGTACTGTAAGGGTGCCGATGATGACAACCAAAGGGGTCCTGCTATGAAGAGAAAAGGAACCACAGACCATCGCCACTGGCTGTTGGGCCGTATAGGGGGTGACATGTCTATATCCCGTCACTGTCTGGGCGTTCTCCACACACGTCTTAGGCGTAGAATCTCACTGACTGTTTGTCTTCAGGGATGAGTCCCGCTTCGAACTGAGCCCTCGATCACCAGCGAACAAGTGCCTAGAGGTGTCCTACACAGCCGGCCGCAGTGGCCGAGAGGTTCTAGGCGCTACAGTCTGGAACCGCTTGACAGCTACGGCCGCAGGTTCGAATTCTGCCTCGGGCATGGATGTGTGTGATGTTCTTAGGTTAGTTAGGTTTAAGTAGTTTGTAAGCGTGTGGGTGCTATTCTGTCATTCTGCGCAACGGATTAATCTGAGATGTACCCTTTACCCTGTGGCCCCTGCAAGATGCAGTTTCAACCCCCACACTACTACAGAAGTCAGACAGACGCTCCTAACGTTCTAAAGAGAAATCCCTGAAAAACTTTCAGCAATAAATATCTTCTGGAGTCGTCCGCTCGCTGTAAGGAAATGACACAAAAATTCACAAAATTTCTTACGTAACTAGTGGGATACTTGGGTACTGGAGTAGTGCTAGTTAGTGTAAGAAAAACATGAAACTAACGAAAATTATTATTTATTTTGCAAAAATGCTGAGAAATCACAATGGCACTTTTAGATATGAACTGAACAAGTTATTTCCGGATTCTTTTCGGAATGTTACGTTACCTCTTAAAGATAGGATTCGCAAATGAAATTTCTATACAAAGTTTAAGATTGTTATTGACTTGGCAGAATGGCTGAGAGGCGCGCCTACTAAACTCGAATAATTATCCGTTAGAATGTTGCTAGGTACGGTCGAGGCTGTCGTGTGTGAAATGCAGTGAAGTGTACTGTTGTGGAGGAAATATGGGGCTCGCAAGAGCTGTAGTGCACAATACCGTAAGCTGCGATAACTGCTGTCTGCGCCGCTCACTGCTGACAAATAAGATAACTCTCGTTCTATCTGGATTGACCTTTGCCAATCAAACTCTCCCTACACCTTGATGAAGTTAAGGACTGCTATTCGCTCCTAGTCTAACTGTTGGCGTGGTACACTGGTCAATTAACCAGTCCACCGTGATGCCACTCAAAAATTCGCTCACAGGCGTTTAACTATAACTCTGTCCGTTCACACCGCACAATAAGTGTGGCGGCCAACACGGTGAACAACGCTTAATCGCAAGGACTCAATACAGAGTCAGACTCCGATTCACTCTCGACAGAGGTGCTCTCCCAGGGAAGTACTGAGGAGATACTTGTTCCTCGCTGTTTGAGTACACGTACGAGCGCGCACGCTCTCATTACGTGTTCTCACTCAAAGAGCGACAACGGAACGGCCCCTCTCCACGCCAGAAGTGAAGAGGTATATCTTTCGGTCTCTTCCATTACTCCTTCAGCTCAAATCGTCAGAAATATCGTCTGCCAATCAGAATTGCTCTTCTAAAACGGGAGAATGACGTTTCGTTTAAGGCGACCAATCCGGAAATCTGTAGCTTCGGCGTTTGGCGTTTGCTGTCTCCCTGTGAAGACCTCTGAAACTGCGTGCTATGTTTGTAAAGAATGCGTAGGCTGGGCGCTCCCACACAATGTAGCAGAATTTGCTTTTAAGCCAAACACACGGTCGTTCTCCCCTTTCACTCGGGCAAACGCTGTCCGCTCCACGGGCGGTCGCCAACCGACGTAGATAGGTTGAATCGTCCTCTGAAGGGATCGGCCTCTTGGCGTGCGGTCCGCCTCTCCTGAACTAAAATCTCTTGTGACTGTCGTGTCTTGAATGTGTGTGTGTGTGTACCCCAGCCTCGAGTATCTCAACCCCGGTGTGCACTTGTTATTTGTGTATCGTTTACATGAATTCATACAATATTGACTTTATCTTATCGAGTTTGGGCGGGGTCAGGGATTGTCACCTGCCTCGAGATGACTGGGTGTTTGTGTTGTCCTCATCATTTCATCCTCATCCAGGAAAGTGGCGCAATTGGACTGAGCAAAGATTGGGTAATTGTACGGGCGCTGATAACCACGCTGTTGAGCGCCCCACAAACCAAACATCATCATCATCGAGTTTGGGTTCGAATGAACCGTCTTGATGTGCAGAATATGATTGTGAGGGCGGAATATGTAAGCAATGAAGGCCAGGAGACAACGATGTCTTACAAGTTCTAGGGGAATGATGATCTCAGAAGTTAAGTCCCATACTGCTCAGAGCCATTTGAACCATTTGTCTTACACAGTGGTGGGATACCAACTTTACCAATGCCTGCCATACAGCTTGACTACCAGGAGTGATGGTTTTGGAACCATTTCGTTTCACAGTAGCAGCCCTTTGGTTGTCAACCGCCGCACTCTTGCAGCGCAGTGATATGTCGACGACATTTCTTCGATTTATTCACCCTGTTTTGTTGCCCTTCACGGCAAGCCATTCAGGTCATACATTTCAGCAAGATAATGCACGCCCTCACACGAAGTGTTTCTACTGCTCGTCTTCGTGTTTGCTTAACCACACCTTGGCCAACAAGGTCTCCAAATTTCCCCCAAGTTGAGAACGTTTGGAGCATTCTGTGCCGGACCAACCAACTAATTCTCGATTTTGGCGACCTAGCCCACCATTTGAATATAATTTGGCACAATATGCCTCAGAAAGACATCCAACAACTCTATCTATAATGCCAAACCGAATAACTGTTTGTATAAAGTCCAGAGGCGGACCAACGCGTTATTGTCTTGCTCAGTTTGTGAAGCTCTTCTCTCATCCAGTTTTCCTGAAATTTTAATCGTCTCTGTGACTGTACATGTACTTGGCATCTACAGATTTCGGTCCCATTCGGATAATGCCTTTGTGGTGCGTCGTTACGATGTTGTTGTTGTAGAGAGTAAATTGTTTTATACACACTTTTTTTTCGAGTTTAGTGTTATTTTTCCTGGATTGTGCACATTACCGCTGGAGTGTCACAGACGGCATGTATTGTACCTTCTTTGACGTTGATAGTCTGTTCAAGTCTGACGGTGGCCCGATAAGCCGAACACCGGTATACAAAACAAATTATTATTGTATAAAAATACACAGTATTGTCCTTTTCATTTATAGTTTAATGTTTTACAAGGGGCGTTTGAAAAGTCCGTGCAAAGTCTGAGAAATGGAACCACTGGCGCCTATCGATATGATGTTTAGTTATTTGTTCCTTTGGAAAGAACGCACACGAAGTTTCAGCCATATTGGTCTATTTCTTTGTGTTTGGCATTCGTGTGAATCATTGAAGTCGAGTGATTGTCAAAAAATGGACGATAAATAATTTCGTGTGGTGATTAAAGATTACTTTATGAAAGGCAAAACACCTCAGGAAACTAAAGAGAAGCTTGATAAACATTGCGGTGACTCTGCACATTCGATTGGAACAGTTTATAAGTGGTTTAAAAATTTTCAGAGTGGCCATATGGGCACAAGTGATGCTGAACGTTCCGGACGCCCTGTGGAGGTTACGACTCCAGAAATCATTGATTAAATCTGTGATATGGTGATGGATGACGGAAGAGTTAAGGTGCGTGAGACAGATAGTGCTGAGGGCATCTCGAATGAAAGGGTACATAATATTTTGCATAAAAATTTGGACATGAGAAAGCTATCCGCAAAATGGGTTCCGCGACTGCTCACGCTTGACCAAAAACGGAATCATGTGAAGCGTGGCAAGGATGGTTTGCAGCTGCTCAGGAAGAATCCGCAGGACTTTAAGCGTCGTTTCGTCACTGTGGATGAAACATGGTTACATTACTGTACTCCTGACACCAAACAACAATCTGAACAATGGCTTACCAAGGGAGAATCTGCACCAAAAAAGGCGTAGACCATTCCTGCGGCCGGAAAGATTATGGCGACTGTCTTTTGGGATCCGAAATGGATAATCCTCATCGACTATCTGGAAAAGGATAAAACTATTACAGGTGCATATTATTCATATTTATTGGACCGTTTGAAAACCGAGCGGCATGAAAAACGCCGGCGATTGGACCGCAAAAAATTCCTTTTCCATCACGACAATGCACCAGCACACACGTCAGCAGTTGTGGTCGCAAAATTAATGTAAATACGATTCTAACTCGTTTCACATCCCCCCTAATCTCCAGACTTGGCTCCCTAGGACTACTATTTGTTCCCCAATGTGAAGAAATGGCTGGTGGGATAAAGATTTAATTCAAACGAGGTGGTGATTGCAGCAACTAGTAGCTACACTCCTGGAAATGGAAAAAAGAACACATTGACACCGGTGTGTCAGACCCACCATACTTGCTCCGGACACTGCGAGAGGGCTGTACAAGCAATGATCACACGCACGGCACAGCGGACACACCAGGAACCGCGGTGTTGGCCGTCGAATGGCGCTAGCTGCGCAGCATTTGTGCACCGCCGCCGTCAGTGTCAGCCAGTTTGCCGTGGCATACGGAGCTCCATCGCAGTCTTTAACACTGGTAGCATGCCGCGACAGCGTGGACGTGAACCGTATGTGCAGTTGACGGACTTTGAGCGAGGGCGTATAGTGGGCATGCGGGAGGCCGGGTGGACGTACCGCCGAATTGCTCAACACGTGGGCCGTGAGGTCTCCACAGTACATCGATGTTGTCGCCAGTGGTCGGCGGAAGGTGCACGTGCCCGTCGACTTGGGACCGGACCGCAGTGACGCACGGATGCACGCCAAGACCGTAGGATCTTACGCAGTGCCGTAGGGGACCGCACCGCCACTTCCCAGCAAATTAGGGACACTGTTGCTCCTGGGGTATCGGCGAGGACCATTCGCAACCATCTCCATGAAGCTGGGCTACGGTCCCGCATACCGTTAGGCCGTCTTCCGCTCACGCCCCAACATCGTGCAGCCCGCCTCCAGTGGTGTCGCGACAGGCGTGAATGGAGGGACGAATGGAGACGTGTCGTCTTCAGCGATGAGAGTCACTTCTGCCTTGGTGCCAATGATGGTCGTATGCGTGTTTGGCGCCGTGCAGGTGAGCGCCACAATCAGGACTGCATACGACCGAGGCACACAGGGCCAACACCCGGCATCATGGTGTGGGGAGCGATCTCCTACACTGACCGTACACCACTGGCGATCGTCGAGGGGACACTGAATAGTGCACGGTACATCCAAACCGTCATCGAACCCCTCGTTCTACCATTCCTAGACCGGCAAGGGAACTTGCTGTTCCAACAGGACAATGCACGTCCGCATGTATCCCGTGCCACCCAACGTGCTCTAGAAGGTGTAAGTCAACTACCCTGGCCAGCAAGATCTCCGGATCTGTCCCCCATTGAGCATGTTTGGGACTGGATGAAGCGTCGTCTCACGCGGTCTGCACGTCCAGCACGAACGCTGGTCCAACTGAGGCGCCAGGTGGAAATGGCATGGCAAGCCGTTCCACAGGACTACATCCAGCATCTCTACGATCGTCTCCATGGGAGAATAGCAGCCTGCATTGCTGCGAAAGGTGGATATACACTGTACTAGTGCCGACATTGTGCATGCTCTGTTGCCTGTGTCTATGTGCCTGTGGTTCTGTCAGTGTGATCATGTGATGTATCTGACCCCAAGAATGTGTCAATGAAGTTTCCCCTTCCTGGGACAATGAATTCACGGTGTTCTTATTTCAATTTCCAGGAGTGTATTTTGGCGACAAGGGTGCCTGACCGCTATCTGCACACGCTAATCCATCACTGCATCCAACACTGCAGTCCAAGGTTAGGCCGGCGCGGTAGACGCGAAACCAAATATCGGCACTAGTAACGTCACTGATCACTTTTTGTAATGACACTTCTTCACTTTCCCGGTATTAATCTATTACATAGGGGTCTAAACACGGCGATGGCGACACCCTTCTCCGTTAAGGACCTTATTTCAACAATGGCCTTGAAACGCGTACGCAGCGGTGGTGAGCCATAACAATCCTTGACCAGAGAGCGTGTAGTCAGCTCAGTTGCGACAGAGTAATAGCGCGCGAGAGTACAGTGCAGTTGCATGTAGGGAGTCGGTAGTGGCAGTTGCGAGTTAGCAGTTGTGTGTGACGAGTCGGCGGTCATCGACATGGCATTCTGGTCGGGATTCAGGACGAGATATATTTTTTAAATAAGGTAATGAAGCAGCTTTGCGCACATGTGATAATGTAATGTAAATTAACTGTAACTAATTTGTTCAAGAATCGCCCCAATAATAATTTTGTTTTTTAAGCAACCATTTTTAACAAAGAATCCTTTTTTGAAATAATATTTCCCTTGCATTTCCTTAAAGAAAAGTTTCCCTTAAATTAAAAAAAAATATTTGCGATGCATTTCCTCCAGCTATGGCGAAAAATAAGAGCAGATGCAGTATTACTGAGGTAAGAATTTGAGTATAATCAGGGCCTAAAGATCGACATTTCGGTCTATTTGCGTTTTCATTGTCACTGAGATTTCATTCATTTCTTTAAATATTGTCTTTCAAAATTTCTCTGGGAGGTTACACTATTGTCCTTTTTCTCTTACATTTTTGTGGGGAGGTTACAGCCTTCACACACACACTACACCCGCCAACCACACTGGCGCATCTCCACACTCGCTCTCTCAACACGTCACAATCGATTGTTCGTCCTATCGACCTGAGCCAAGTGCAAAGTTACAGTAAGGGCCTATGGACCCTTTACAAACTCTGTTGTAAGATGTCTACGTAGTCGTAGTACATCGTATCGGGTAACTATTGGTTTCTGGTCCTATGTTCACCAGTATTGTTTGCTTGTCCCATTGTCCTGTTGTAACTGCTCCTCTTAAGATATATTGGAAATGTTCGTTGAAGAAATTCGTGCGCCGACCAATTAGTGGTAATATTGTCTCATGAGGAACATTACATAAAAAAATCTGTCCCGCTGCACTGTATTCACGCCGAGTGCGTATCAATGATACCGATCAGTTCAAATGACTATATGCTCCCCGACGCGTACGAGCACAACTACCCGTAGTTGCACACCAATGACTGTCCTTGTACTGATTATGGCTACAGTCCATGTACGGCAATAGTTTCTCCCCTAAAGTTTTCAGTTTACCTAAGCCTAACAATTCGAATCAGTACAATAACTGTTTAACGCGGCAAAGAATGTTGATCCATTCTGCGCTCTGTTATTAATCTATGTCGTCACAGAAATACGTATTTCATAAACGCACAATATTAAATGGGTTGAAAGATATGTCGTACGGTAAATCCGCTTTATGCTGGTTTATTCTATGCTATTCACGTCCTGTTAATGTATTATGGAAGTAACTTTTCCTTAAGCTGGGTGGAATTAGTTACGTTTCCGCCAAACAGCTTGTAACAAGATCCAGATTTAATTCCCTACTTTAACGGAATTTCTGTCCTTTCTCACAATTCAGTACGATTGTTCACTTCCTATGTCGGTAAACTGCGAACAGTTTATTACTTTGGGGCAAAGTTCAGTCTTCCCTGTATGATAAACAATTTAAGACAAGTCTAGATCCTTTCCTCTCTTGGCTTTACGTAGTAATATACTCAAGGTTGCTGATTTAACTACTTCAAGGTTAATGTTTCCTTGTAGATCGCAAAATTTCCAAAAATGCACAAAAACAATCTAGTCGCGCCTACGTACAAGAACAAACGTTGAGATACGACCTGATGCAGCAAGCGCTAGCAGCATATTAACAATACATTACTTTTTTTCTATATTACACAGTGTCCTCAAACGGTACTCACAAAGAGTATTCTTTGAGTTCAATCGTTCTATTCCGTGATCTATAAGTATACTACTTTGCGATCTACTATTATTTTAATTTGAAACTAATGGATTCTATTTCTTTTCTTTCCCTTTCCAAAACATTAAGTCAGTTTGTACTGGATTTCTCTTCTATGTACTTGCTACTGTTTAAGTGATGCTATTCCAGTGGGACTTGAAATTTGGACCTTGGATTCTATTTTAGACTGTATTTGTCCCCTTCATACCTACATATAATATATACTAGTTAAACACACTATACCCATTGTCTCCAAAGAGCTTCTAGCAAACCAACAATCATTAATTCAGTTCAAAGTCAATATAGAAAAAGACAAGCAAAAAAAAAAAAAAAAACCAGAAGCTTTCAAATTTGCACGGAAACACAACAAACTTTTAGTAGCCAAGAATTAAACCGAGCCAAGTGCTGTTCCTATTGCGTATGTTTCGCGGAATAACAACAGCTGATAAACCTCCGAGTGGATTGAACTCTCCCTGTTTTTATTTTCATGGTCCTTTTGCAAGATACACTTAGGAGATCTCTTGTGGGAAGGTACGCTCTTGGAACCTTAACAGTAAACCACGGCGTGATGTAGAACGCCTCTCTTGTAGCGTCTGCCACTCGATTTAGCTGTCTCCGCTTGCTAAATGAATCTGTAAAGAAACGTGCATCTTCTGTATTTCCTCTACCATTGCTGCCTGTTGCGGATCACAGACTGACGAACAGTATTCGTGTATTGTTACAGGGCAGACACTACTTACTGTTTGTATTAATGACCTAGTGCATTAAGTTGGAGGTCGCGTAAGGATATTCGGGAACAGTGCTCTCTTTGTAGGAAGGCTGCAACGCCTGTACGTTATAGCGAAATGCAGATACCTCTATAGCATAGGCAGTTGGTGCAAGGATTGACAGTCGACCGTAAACGTAAATAAAAGTAGCATACTGCGCATGATTAGATGACGGGATACGTTACGGCCCGGTTACACTTTTGGCGACGAATCACTGAAAACAGTAGTGGCTATCGGGAGCGATCTAAACAAACAGTAGGAAAATCAGGTACCAGACAGATTGATTGGGAGACTCTTAAGGAAAAGTAATTTATCCACGAGAGAAGGTACTCAGAAAACATTCGTTCGACCGACTCTCGAGTACTGTTCATCAGTCTGGGACCCTTAACAAGCAGGATTAATGCAAGAGATACAGAAGATCCAACAAAGAGCGGCGCGGTTCGTCACGCTATCGTTACCTTGGCGGGAGAACGTTACAGAGATCCTAAAAACCTCCAGAGGCACACGAGACAAGAGAGGCTCTCCTCATCACAGAGAGGTTTACTGTTGAAATTTCGATACGTTACGTTCCAGCAAGCGATAGGAAACACATCACTGCCTCCAAAATACGTCTCGTGAAATGGCAATAAAATTGGAGAAATTAGACGCCAATTCAGTGTTACCGATAATCATTATTTCTACGCTCTGTTTGAGAATGGAACTGGAAAAGGCAGCAAAGATTATAGTACCGTAAGTACCCTCCACCACACATCGTATGGTGGCTTGCAGAGTGAGCTGTAGATGTAGTGAGTAAACCACTAACATGGACACAGAGTATCAGTAATGTAACGGTTCAAAATGGCTCTGAGCACTATGGGACTCAACTGCTGTGGTCATAAGACCCCTAGAACTTAGAACTACTTAAACCTAACTAACCTAAGGACAGCACACAACACCCAGCCATCACGAGACAGAGAAAATCCCTGACCCCGCCGGGAATCGAACCCGGGAACCCGGGCGTGGGAAGCGAGAACGCTACCGCACGACCACGAGATGCGGGCAATGTAACGGTTCAAATGGTTCTCAGCACTATGGGACTCAACATCTTAGGTCATAAGTCCCCTAGAACTTAGAACTACTTAAACCTAACTAACCTAAGGACATCACACACACCCATGCCCGAGGCAGGATTCGAACCTGCGACCGTAGCAGTCCCGCGGTTCCGGACTGCAGCGCCAGAACCGCACAGCCACCGCGATGGCAGTAATGTAACGTACAAGAAACAAATAATGCCCGGACATAAAAAGGGACGCTTAATAAACTGGTCGGCATCGTACAGTAAATCTGAAGTAGAACACAACCGAAGGGCACAATACCCACTGAAAAATATGGAAAAAACGCTGCTGACGCAGTCTGATAACATTAGGATCTACGAGTACACAGTTTAAAAGCTGATACTTCATTGAAGTACATCAGAATGGTGTAGAAACGAAATTTTAAGGTTAACAAAGCTGTAGCGAAAGAAAGCACAGCGCGTGTGAAAGAATATAAACTCGCTCACCAGGGCATTCGCAACTTGCAGTTAAATCGCAGCTCGTATAATTGTTTTCGTTATAGCCTATTTCCAAAGTGTTAGTAACAGTGCATGTGAGTACAGCACTCATCATATTTCAGAGGAAACACAGTATAAATGAAAAACCGTTTCCACAGTTTGTAAACTAAATATCTGGAAGAGATTAGAAACAGGAAATGTTGTAGCAATCGGGAATGGTTAAAATGTCTGAGCACTATGGGACTTAACTTCTGAGGTCATCAGTCCCCTATAACTTGGAACTACTTAAACCTATCTAACCTAAGGACATCACACACATCCATGTCCGAGGCAGGATTCGAACCTGCGACCGTAGCGGTCACGCGGTTCCAGACTGAAGCGCCTAGAACCGCACGGCCACACCGGCCGGAAGCAATCGGGAATGAAACTGAAATAAACGTGTATGGCTAAAGAGCATCATTATAAGCTATGTGCGAGCGGCGACTTTCGTCATCAGTGCTTCGTCAACTACTAACAGTTTCTTCAGACAGATGTTAGCGTATACGAGTACAAGGGATAATGCAGTTACTTCATGCCTCCTGCTGCTTGCGTACATCGAACATTGTCAACCGATTTGCACAGCGCAGAAAACGCGTCACGTATGACTGTGGTAACAAACCATCCTGCATTGACGCTTAAGTTTTGCGTTGCCTTACCTCTAGTGGTTCCACACCAACGGAGCTGGGACACTTCAAAGTGGACGAATCGCAAAGCTACGCCTCGCCCGCACGTGCTATTACGCCATCAGCCCATAGCGAGCAACATTGCCTGGCAACGTACTGCAGGATTTCTATTGTCGCCTCCGAGCAGAACTCCTTTCGTGTTTCTTGTTTACGTCGTCAGTCGTCTGATTGGTTTGATGCGTCCCGCCACGAATTCCTCTCCTCTGCCAACCTTTTGTCCGCCGCTCGTGGTCTCGCGGTAGCGTTCTCGCTTCCCGAGCACGGGGTCCCGGGTTCGATTCCCGGCGGGGTCAGGGATTTTCACCTGCCTCGAGATGACTGGGTGTTTGTGTTGTCCTCATCATTTCATCATCATCCAGGAAAGTGGCGAAATTGGACTGAGCAAAGATTGTATAATTGTACGGGCGCTGATAACCACGCAGTTGAGCGCCCCACAAACCAAACATCATCATCATCTGCCAACCTTTTGCTCTAAGCATAGCAGCAACTAACTTCCTCTGTTACTTGCTGGGAAAATGCCAATCTGTCTGTTCCTCTACAGTTTTTAGCCTTTACAGCTCCGTCTAATACTATGGAACTTATTCCGTTGTGTCTGAAAAAGTTTCCTACCATCCTGTCCCTTCTTCTTGTCGTTCTTATCCATATATTCCTTTGCTTGTCGATTCTGCCGAGAACCTGGAGAGCAGGTCAGGTGTTGAAGTGATGACGCATGGACGCGAAACGGTTACTCTGTACTGACGGGCGTGGAGTTTGTGATGTTTGTGGGAAGACTGTTCGACAGAGAGAAAAAAGTAACCAACACGCTGATGCGTGTACATGTTAAGGTTGTTGTTGTTGTGGTCTTCAGTCCTGAGGCTGGTTTGATGCAGCTCTTCATGCTACTCTATCCTGTGCAAGCTGCTTCATCTCCCAGTACGTACTGCAGCCTACATCCTTCTGAATCTGCTTAGTGTATTCATCTCTTGGTCTCCCTCTACGATTTTTACCCTCCACGCTGCCCTCCAACATTAAATTGGTGATCTCTCGATGTCTCAGAACATGTCCCATCAACCGATCCCTTCTTCTAGTCAAGTTGTGCCACAAGCTCCTCTTCTCTCCAATTCTATTCAGTACCTCCTCATTAGTTATGTGATCTACACATCTAATCTTCAGCATTCTTCTGTAGCACCACATTTGGAAAGGTTGTATTCTCTTCTTGTCTAAGCTATTTATCGTCCACGTTTCACTTCCATACATGGCTACACTCCATACAAATACATTCAGAAACGACTTCCTGACATTTAAATCTACACTCGATGTTAATAAATTTTTCTTCTTCAGAAACGCTTTCCTTGCCATTGACAGTCTACATTTTATATCTCCTCTACTTCGACCATCATCAGTTATTTTGCTCCCCAAATAGCAAAACTCCTTTACTACTTTAAGTGTCTCATTTCCTAATCTAATTCCCTCAGCATCCCCCGACTTCATTCAACTACATTCCATTATGCTCGTTTTGCTTTTGTTTATTTTATAACCTCCTTTCAAGACACTGTCCATTCCGTTAAGGTACCCATATAAAAATGACTGTACTTATAACCATCACACCCTGTTTATTTTTCTTGAAAAATCCTGTTTAACGAATAATTGGGGACGTTTGTTTTGGGTATTTAGCTGAGATGAAAAGACTTCACAGGAGATGAAATCGTGGCACACTGCATGAGACCGCTCTATTCACAAGACAGATGGCCAGAAGAAAGGTTTTCCACGTACCAATCCCTTCACAGCAGGCTCGCTTTAGGAGCGAGAAAAGTGCCCTAACTGTCAAGGGTTGTGTAGTGCCACGTGCTCGATTAAACGGTTGGGAGTCTATTACCTGTCAGGACTTTTCAGGCAGCAACGTGTAACTAATGAACGGACAGCTCGAGGTGTTGAGGAGGAAAAGAAAGCAATAAAATGAGAGCAAGCAAGGGCTACGGCGTCAGCTACGTGGCCGATTATGACGCCGTAAAGGGTTTTACGAGCGCGCCGGAGCATACAGCACTCGGGACCGTTCGGGCGTCTCGTGCCACTGGGGAAGGCGGTACCTCGTGGGGGGGGGCTTACCTCGACGTGGAGGAGGAACATCAGGGCGTGCCAGTGGTGAGCACAGTGAAGCTGGGCGCTGCTCCAACTACTCACGAGTCTGTAGTGCGTGCATTGCAACTTTTATTTCGGCTGTCATATTTTACCATCCTTCCATTTTTTTCTGTTTTGCATTAACCAATATTTACATCCCTGCATACACGTTGTAACCTCCCCACAAAAAATAAAAATAAGTATTATGGATAAGATTCTAATTTTAGTGTAACCTCAAAACAAAATTCTTTCTCATTTGGAACCTCCCTACAAAATTCTTTTCACATTAACCTCAACGCAAAATTCTTTCTCATTTGTTACCTCCCTACAAAATTCTTTTCACATTAACCTGAACACAAAAATTCTTTCTGATTTAATCTAAGCTCAAAATTCATTCACATTTAGCGTAACCTCACAATAGAAAAATTCCTAAACCTCCTAACAGTAAAAATTATAATTATGCCGTTCACATTTAGTGTAACGTCCCAAAAAAAATAAATTCAGTAACCTGGTAATACAACAATGTAAGTAACCTCTCAATTAAATTGTCGCTCACTTACGACTTTTCAATAATTCACTGTGAATTTAACCTGGTAAATTTTGGACGACAGCAGTGCTGCGTCATGGCCCTGAAAGATCATTCTGAATGAAAAGAGGAAAAATTCTTACCTCAATGAAGTCGCCGTATATATCTGCTCTCACAATAAATTTTTCCGGCTCAGCTCTGTGCAAAGCTGGCCGACCTATCTGTCATTTATGAAAGGGAGCAACTGATTTTTCTATTGCAATAATCAGGATGATCATGGATGGGAGAAATTAGTAAATTCTTTAAATTGAAATGAATGGTTGTTAAAAAATTGCTTTATATGAGAAAGATTATTATTAGGATATTTTCAAAACATTTGCATGGGACTTGAGATAACATTACTACATATGCGCGAGGCTGCTTTTTACCTTATACAATAATACTCAGGCTCCGGCATCGCTGCACCGCGACCGGCCAGCCAACACGATACACCATACCAGACCAGAGCAGACTCCAGACCAGACTAGCAACGACTTACTGCTACAGCTACACAGTGCCTACTGTAGTCAACACTGCTCTCTGGTCAGAGACCTTGCATATCGCAGGCAGCGCATGAGCAGTACATCGAAATTACTTCTGCTCGGACCACTTACAACGTTTAAGACATAAAAACTTAATAGCAATAAGGAATCATCGGAATGGGGCGAAAATCGATAGATGTGATGCACATGTACAGACAAACCAATGATTACAGTTTCAGAAAAAAATTCATTATACATTCAAAAGAAGAGCTTCACAAACTGAGCAAATCAATAACGCTTTTGTCCACCTCTGGCCCTTATGCAATCAGTTATTCAGCTCGGCTCTGATTGTTGTACGTCCTGCTGAGGGATATCGTGTCACATTCTATCCGACTGTCACGTCACAGCGTCAGAACCCCGAGCTGGCTGGAAGGTTTTGCCCGTAATGCTCCAAACGTTATCAATTGGGGAGAGATATGGCGCCCTTGCTGAGCAAGGTAGGATTTGGCAAGCACGGAGAGAAGCAGTAGAAACTCTCGCCGTGTACGGACGCACATTATCTTGCTGAAATGTAAGCCCAGGATGGCTTGCCATGAAAGCAAACAGAACAGGGTGCAGAATATCGTCCACGTACAGCTGTGACGTAAGGGTTCCACGGAAGACAACCGAAGGGCTCCTGTTATGAAAAGAAATGACACCCCAGATCGTCACTAATAGTTATCGGGCCGTATGACGGGTGACAGGTTGGTATCCCATCGTTGTCCAGGGCGTCTCCAGATACGGTATCGCTTGTCGTCGGGGCTCATTTCGATGCGCGACACATCACTGAGGACAATTCTACTCCAGTGAACGAGATTCCAGGCCAAAGACATGTCTGAAGACGCCCTGGACTGCCAAACGGATCAAGCACCAGGAGACATGGTGTGGGGTTGCCATTTCATTTGTTAGCAGGACGCTTACGGCACAGCGGTACGTCAACGATATTCTACGCCCTGTTTTGTTTCCCTTCATGGTAATCAATACTGGGCTTACATCTGAGCAAGATAATGCACGCACGCACACAGCGAAAGTTTATACAGCTTGCTTCATACGTGCTCAACCTCACCCCGGCCTACAGCTGAGGACGTTTGGAGGATTACAGGCGGAGCCCTGCAACTGTCTCGGGATTTTGATGTCTAAAACGCCAATTGGACCGGTCTGGCACAATATCCCTTAGGAAGAAGTTCAACTACTCTATGAATCAATGTGAAGCCGAATAACTGCTTGCATTAGACCAACACGTTACTGACTGTCTCAATTTCTGAAGCTCCTTCACTTCAATAAATCATCCAGTTGCGCGGAATGGCTGCGCGGTTTGAGGCGCCATGTCACGGATTGCGGGCCCCTCCCACCGGAGGTTTGAGTCCTCCTTCAGGCATGGGTGTGTGTGTGTGTGTGTGTGTGTGTGTGTGTGTGTGTGTGTGTGTGTTTTTCTTAGCTTAATTTAGTTTAAGGTAGACTAAGTAGTGTGTAAGTCTAGGGGCCGATGACCTCAGCAGTTTGGTCCCTTAGAAATTCACACACATTTGTGAAATTGTGATCACCTGTTTGTCTGTATATGAACATAACATCTATCTCTTTTAGTCCAGCTTAGATAATTCCTAAACGGTGCGTCAGTTTTTTGTGTTATAAGCACAATCCTTGACAATCTGTTTTGCCATTGTTTTTGTCGTTGTTGCAGTACTGAATACGAACACTGGTTTGATACAGTTCTCCACGGTTGTCTTTCCTGAGCAGGTCTCTTGTGTAACTACTGCAAGCTGCATACATTAGAACTTGTTCACTGTGTTCGAAGCTTACTCACCCACTACAACCCGTACTACTCCATCTCTCCTACCCGCACTTGCCTCCATTGCCAAATAAACTTACCACGAACTATGTAAGTGGAATGGCGATTTCTACGAATAACCGCAAGGCCTCGTCGTCAACAGTCCACTTCTTCCAGTAGCTGCCAATCCCCCCAACGATCATTTCGATAGGCAGGGACTGGAGTTGTCACCATGTAAACATAAGATGTGGAATCATGAGAAACAGTTCGATGACTTCATAAGACATCCGAACGATCTCCAGGACAACATTACATTTACTATGGAGGCAGGAAAGAACACAGAGATACCCTTTCTATACATACAGATTACAAGAGAGGATGAAAACCTGGGACACAGCGTTTATCAAAAATGGACACACAGTGACCAGTACCTACACAATACCTCAAATCAGCACCAAAGCTAGGAATATGCTCATTGGAAACATTAACAACGTTAATATTGGTGTACATTCAGGTAGTTCAGTGAGTAAGTGCAAATGTTGGCCCACTGTTAACTTGGCGCTTTCACGCATGTTTATACATTTCAGTATTACGTGGTACAGGAAAGAAATGCAAGTTATCAGGGCAACTAGGACACTTTCACTGGTACCAAAGCATTCGTAGCATTCAACAGCCGATTAACGGCTCGTCCTATAAATACAATGCCGCCAAATGATGAGAAACAAAACATACGAAACAACGTGTAAAAGAGGACCGTTATAAATTATTCTGTAATCTACAGTACTATGTGAAGAGAAGCTGTTGATAGCAAAAATATCGAAGGGTACATTGTCAAATTACTTCCAGTGTCTTACATTGTACTCCAATGAAGATTCTGACGGACATTGGCTTTGTGTGTTTTTAACATAGGTAATATATGATTATATATGTTGTATCACCCCACCCGTCACTTAGGTAGTTTTGGCGTGTGTTCACCCCAACTAATTGACTAACAGATCAACAGAGAGTGCAAAACTGCCGCAATATCGGATAACGCAAAAAAGTAATAAGGCCCTGTGACTCCTGACGGAACTGCGGTGGCAGTGTTGACATTAATTGATTCAGAATTGATCACTTTTAATTAAAAAGGGGTGCACATTGATGTTATATTCAGCTATTGAACACCAGATGCAAATGTTGAACATAAAATTAATTAAGAAAGTGACTTGGGATTTCAACTACTTGATTGAAAACAGATGCAGTCGATTAGCACAAATTTATTTTAACTCCTGACCTTCAATCATCACATTACAAGACTCTCCTATCAGGCAGTGGTAATAAATTGCGTTTGCGTGGAGTGAAACGCGATAACTCAAAAGTAATTCCTATCGACTGACCCAGGCGTAATGCGAAGTGCGAGAAGAATTCTACAATACAAGGCCCATGAAACCCTCGTGGAAACTTTCCCGACGTGATCCAACAAATTAATCAGTGGCCAGAGAGGGCGCAATATCACTGAATACAGCGTGGCGGAGCGTCGTCGTTGTGTGGACGTCGGCCGACCTCGTGGTGCTGCAAGACTGCGCTCATCTATTCACTCCTAGCTATCTTGCTCAGTATTTAGCTGAACCAAAACTTCCTATCTCCAAGCTCAATCGTTCCATTAGCTAGATCCTAAACTGCAGAGATGCTCACTCTTTCCCAGGCAAGCTGAGTAAAGAATGCCACGTCCGCACTCTAGGCAAGCTGGGAACGGAAGACCTCTACGGAGACTTCTCACAGTCCACTCTTCGCCTCGGTCTCCCCTCCAGCAAAATCACTTACGCCAATTGCAGTGCAAGTCGCGTTAATAATGTGTCGCTTCCCAGCGCCGACCAATGCCTGCTCTGGGAAGTGAACAAATTCCCACAAAATTTCTCTTCCTCTCAACTTCTGCTATTTGGCTCCTCCCAGGCCACACATCAAGGTTAGCGTCTGCACAAACACCAAGTTTTCCGGAATTCTGACTCCCAGGAGAGTACTTCAAATTCCTCGGTCCTTCGTTCCCATCGGAGGCCGGTGTATTTCATTCTGTTGCTCTTCACCTGATTTACTTCAGGCTCTGCGGACCGTGAATTCAGCGTGAAGTTGCTATAGTGACTAACATGCATATTTTGACCTCTGTTGACCGCTCCACAGTAGCTTTGCGCGGCTTTCTCGCATGTTTTCCTGAAAACAGGATGACGGACATTTATCAACAGGCGTACATGTTCTCCGTCAGTTCCCCGGTACACCAGCACGGGGTTAACCACCCACTCACTGTCACTCATCTTAAGGTGGCTGGAGGCCGCGCCCCGTTACCGCTTTCTCAGAGCTTGAGCCGCCCTAAGCTGCCTATTGTCGCTTCCCTTCGCCGCTCCCCAGCCGGCCACGGTCAACTCTAAATGCTTCCCTGGGGTAAACTAGCGTCCAGTAAATCGACTCATTTCCACAAAGTTTTCATGTCGTGTGAATTACTTTAAAACCATCACCCAACATTAATTATTCCAATACGTCCGTACTATACCCTCTACAAGATGCATTGTGCCTTGTCAGTCATTTTGTTCAGCCTTACTGTTCGCTCAACGTGAGTTAGGTGATCTTTAATGACTTCGTGTAAGGGGCATAGTTCTTGCCATCTTACAATGTAACATATAAATTGGAAACATTTTAACCAAAAATCTCGAAATGTTGTTTACCAATTTACTTCAAATTTTTGGCGATACTCTAACACTTTAATACAAATGTAGGCTATTTATTTTTTAAACAACGATGGACATTTTCTGTTGAAAGCTGCTTAGAAAGAAAACGCTGTGATGTACTCTGCTGTGAAAATGTGTGATACTTTTTTCTTTCTCGCAGGCAGTTTTAACTAACGTAGCAGAGCATTTATACCATCAGGAAAATCGTTTATCACGCATATTCGTTCTCATTATATATATTTTTAGACGTAAATTATATACACAGCAATTTCCTGTTTTGTTTTCTTCCATGCGGTTAGTTTTTACAGAAAACAGTAAAATTGTACTGATGGTTCAACGATTATTGAATTATGCAATTTGAGTCTGCAGTAAACAATAAACAAGGCTCGAGGTCAAAGAGAGAGGGGAAGAGGCAAATGACGAAGATATAAGGACATACAGGAGATGGTGAAGGAAGTGGACAGAGAGAAGTGAGAGGGAGGAAATGGACAGAGAGACGGACAAGCAGAAGGGGTTGCAGATAGTCAGAGAGACTGGAGAGGAGGGAAAGGTAGACAAAGAGTCGGAAGAAGGAGAAGATAGACAAAAAGAGGGAGGAGAAGTAGATTAGAACGTATATGCAATTCCCATACATATTTAGCAACTGAGAGCCATCGCTGGTTTAAAAAAAATGGTTCAAATGGCTCTGAGCACTATGGGACTCAACTGCTGTGGTCATAAGTCCCCTAGAACTTAGAACTACTTAAACCTAACTAACCTAAGGACATCACACACATCCATGCCCGAGGCAAGATTCGAACCTGCGACCGCAGCGATCGTGCGGTTCCAGACTGTAGCGCCTTTAAGTGTTCGGCCACTCCGGCCGGCCATCGCTGGTTTCATTCTTATATTCCAACCACGAAATCCACATAATTTCACGTTCCGATCAAACAGCGTTATTTTGTATGTTCCGCGCTGACTGACTGCCAAGTATTTCCTTTTCTTGAAGATTCTTAGGACCTTGTACAGACAGAATAAGTTGCAACATGTGAACTCGCTGCTAATTATGAACGAGGTTTGCAACTTTACTAGTGGCAACCACTTATTTACAACTTACATAAAATAGAGAGATATTTGAATGTTTTACTGTCCTTCAAAGTAGTCACCGGCATTGTATATAATCCGCTGCCAGCGATTTGGAAGTCGCAGGGTACGCTTATCAGCAGTAGTTGCGCTGATGATTCCGGTGGAGCAGTCTACTGCCCCACGAATTTCTGTAACCAGTTCTGAAGCAAATGCCACGAAGTTCCTCCAGCACCTCAGGAATCAAGCTGAAGTCACAAGGGCTCGAGCCGGGGTAGTGTGGTGTGTGGCGCAGCGCTTCCCAGCCCTTCGTTCATCCTCTGTATATTACTAGCTTTTACGCTTAGGAGTCAACCTGAAGGAGAGAAGATGAAAGGTTCAAAACACCTAAACGACAATATAGGAAAAATAATGTTTAACCATATGGCGCTCCAGTATGCTGCATAAAAACATGCGCGTGTTTAAACTGTGTGTTGTGTCAAAATTAGATTTCAATCAGTGAAGAACTTTTGGAGATTTAAGAATTTGAATAAACGAACATTTGCATCTACGCGTTCAATAAGTAATGCAAAATGTGGTGTCATCGCCAGACACCACACTTGCTAGGTGGTAGCCTTTAAATCGGCCGCGGTCCGTTAGTATACGTCGGACCCGCGTGTCGCCACTATCGGTGATTGCAGACCGAGCGCCGCGACACGGCAGGTCTAGAGAGACTTCCTAGCACTCGCCCCAGTTGTTTAACCGACTTTGCTAGCGATGGTTCACTGACAAAATACGCTCTGCTTTGCCGAGACGATAGTTAGCATAGCCTTCAGCTACGTCATTTGCTACCACCTAGCAAGGCGCCATTACCAGTTACTATCGATGCTGTAAACATGTACCGTCAAGAGCGACGTTCACCATTTATGGATTAAAGTTAAGTATTCCACCAGCTACGTCCGTTTTTTTTTAAGTCTAATTTCCTTGTCCTGTTCCAGACCTGAGTGAGCTAAAACGCGTGCCTTTCGGCTTCCTCTAGTAAACCGGTGTTGGCTCTCCTGCCAACCCACAACACAAAATATGTTTTGTCTCTGGCAGTTTCGACTGAAAAAAATACAGAGTTTGTTGTGGCACATCGTCGATGTTCCCACTTCAGCCCCTACAGCTTCACAGCTTCAAAAAAGTTCTGTGATGTTGCGGCGCTGTACGTAGCTTTCAAATTGGCGCCTGTAGCGGAGGTGCACTCCAAATGTTATTGAGTTTCCTTTGGCGGAAAACCAGAGCATCCCACATATTTGTAGTAGCTTGCTGAATGTCCCAGGAGACCTGGCAGTGAACAAAAGCACGGCGAGTCGTTGGCCGCGGTGTCTGTCATCATCGCAACAACGTCGCACAAATCTGTGCGATCTCCCGTGAGCCAGCCGACCACACTCAGCTGTGACTCCTGCAGTGTCGGAACGTGCGTACACTCCCATTCGAGGTGATCGACGCGACATGTCTGTTGGTAGTAAAAACACACTCGTCCATCAGTTGAGGTACGTCTGTGCCCGCTGGGGTTTCTCGCCGCCCAGCAGAAGACCATTGAGAGCAACGAAGGGGCATCTGTGCGCCTTAGAGGAGGTTATTGATGAAACAAGCCGTTGGCTCCGACGTCGACTAGTGTAGTAGTACCGTGCGGGCATACAGGCCATCCCAGTAAGGTGATGTAAGACCGTCGCACTGAAAGGAGATTACGTTGAAAAATAGTGTTTTCTAGCCAAAGGGTGGGGAATAATGTGGTGTATTGCAACGCTGAATACAACCAACCTGCTTTCAGACAAAAATGTGTTGCATTACTTATTAAACGCCCCTCGTACATAAATAAATGCGTTGATGTTCGTTTGTTCAAAACTGTAAATCTGCGACTGTTCTTCACCGATTGCTTTGAAATTCGGACACTAAATTGCATTAGAATAGAAGCGTTTTTATATACCTATTTTTAATATATAAATAAATATGTAATAGATAAAGAGGAAACGTTGTGACCAAAAATTTCGCAAAGTTCATCACCGATTTACTTCAAATTTTTCACAATACTCTAATGAAGATTTGGACGGACCTAAGCTACATATTTTTAGTATACATTTAATACATAAATGTATAGGTAATACATAAAAGAGAAACATTGTTACCAAAAATGTCAAAAAGAACTCGACCGATTTACTTCAGATACGAGGGTTGCCCATAGAGTAATGCACCGAATTTTTTTGCTCAGCCGAAAACAATGCTGCGAATGCGAAACGTTATGTATGTGTTGTTTGAAGTCGCCTCAGTGAGCGAGTGAGCGCGCCAAATTTCTGTCACTTCCGGCGGATAGCGTAGCTTCAGGATAGTTACGAAATGGCGTCTGTTGGTGATGTACGTTACAAGCAACGTGCCGTCATTGAATTTCTCACTGCAGAGAAAGAAACTGCGTGGAGAATCTGCTGTCGACAGAAGTACGGTTAGTCACTGGGCACGGACGGTGAGGTAATCAGAAGGCGGTTCGGCGGAACTCCACGATTTGCAGCGGTCGGGGAGACCATCCATGGCTTACATGTTAACTGTAATAAATGTTTGGACGTGTGTAGGCTACAGAGGAAAACGTTTAGCAAACAGAGAAGTTGTGTTTATCGCTTATGATTGGAATACTACTAAAGAATCTGAATTTGCAATAACACTAAATGACTAGGGTGACCATACGTCCCGATTAATCGGGATTATCCCGTTTTTTGAGGCTCAAAAATTTGTCCCGACTTTCTTTTTAAAACAAGCAATTTGCCCCGATTTTCAAGGATTATTTTCGGAATAAATGATGACTAACTGACAACCTTAGCTGCCAACAGGCGTTGTTGATATACCTCGATGTGGACAGCTGAAAATGTGTGCCCCGACCGGGACTCGAACCCGGGATCTCCTCCTTACATGGCAGACGCTCTCTCCATCTGAGCCACCGAGGACACACATGAATAGCGCGACTGCAGGGACTTATCCCTTGCACGCTTCCCGTGACTCACATTCCCAACTGTCCACAATTCTATATATGTATTGTACCTTATAGACATTTGCCCACCCACTCATTACTCGCGCACGCTTTGGCGATTCCCGTAAGAGTTTGGGCAACCTGTGCTCATTCGAACAGACGAAGGTCAATGGCTGGGTAGCCTTTACCTATATATACGAAGACAGTAACTTGTTCTCGAAAGAACAGTTACTGTTGATGACCGTGCAGCTTTTCCCTGGAATAAATGATGACTAACTGACAACCTTAGCTGCCGACAGGCGTTGTTCATATACCTCGATGTGGACAGCTGAAAATGTGTGCCCCGACCGGGACTCGAACCCGGGATCTCCTCCTTACATGGCAGACGCTCTCTCCATCTGAGCCACCGACGACACAGATGAATAGCGCGACTGCAGGGACTTATCCCTTGCACGCTTCACGTGAGACTCACATTCCCAACTGTCCACAATTCTATATATGTATTGTACCTTATAGACATTTGCCCACCCACTCATTACTCGCACACGCTTTGGCGATTCCCGTAAGAGTTTGGGCAACCTGTGCTCATTCGAACAGACGATGGTCAATGGCTGGGTAGCCTTTAACTATATATACGAAGACAGTAACTAGTTCTCGAAAGAACATTTTCAGCTGTCCACATCGAAGTATATCAACAACACCTGTCGGCAGCTAAGGTTGTCAGTTAGTCATCATTTATTCCAGGGAA
Organism: Schistocerca cancellata; assembly: GCF_023864275.1. Taxonomy (NCBI): domain Eukaryota; kingdom Metazoa; phylum Arthropoda; class Insecta; order Orthoptera; family Acrididae; genus Schistocerca; species Schistocerca cancellata. The sequence continues at coordinate 87,841,187 of NC_064637.1, read as the reverse complement.
AAGCTGCACGGTCATCAACAGTAACTATTCTTTCGAGAACAAGTTACTGTCTTCGTATGTATTATTTTCAGACATTTACGAAGTGGTTAAAATATTTTCTGAGTGTCGATTTTATAAACTATCAATTGAAACTGACATTCCGTACATTGGTACCCCCTGATAATGTAAAGCTTAAGCACTATAATTGTTGCGTTCTCTTATTTTCTTTGCTTTTGCTTGCCATTGTTGTCAGCACTCAGTACCAGTTTCGTGAAGTGCTAGCACGTCGTGGCGATGCCGAAACGAAAATCAAAATTTTCGGAAGAGCTTCAGAGCAAATTTCCTTGCTTCACTGCTACAGACAATGACTGTTCAGCAGAATGTAACGTATGTAACTGTGCTGTATCCGTGTCTCACGGTGGTGCTGCAGACCTCAAGCATCATATGGAATCAGAGAAACACAGGAAGAATCTTCGATCGGCAGGTTCCTCGCAAAAAGTGACGAGATGTTTTGTAGCTTCAAATACACAGGAACAGAAAAACGTAGCTGCAGCAGAAGGAACCCTGTCATTCCATGTTGTTAAACACCACCAAAGTTATCGTGCTAATGACTGCATTGTTCAACTAAACAAAAAAAATTTTCCTGATTCTAAGATTGCAGAAAATGTTTCGTGTGAAAGAACAAAGTGTGAAGCAATTATCAACAATGTTATAGCTCCCCATTCCCAGAAACAGGTAATAGCTGCTGTAATCAGTGCAAAATACTTTTCAATATCTGCTGATGCTAGCAACCATGGGCATCAGAAAATTTTTCGTGTGATAGTTCAGTATTTTTCTCTAAGTGAGGGTGGACTGCAGACGAAACTGCTTGATCTTGATGCACTGCAGAACGAAAAGTCCGAAACAATTTCCAATTATCTTCCTCATGTTATACAGTCATTCAGTATCGTCTCAAAGTGTGTTACATTTGATGCAGACAATACTAACTGTAATTTTGAGGGGTTAATGAAGAAAGAGGGTAATAATGTTTTCACACATCTGAAAGGAAAATTAAAAAAAACTCTAACATTGTTGGCATAGGTTGTCCAGCACATGTTGTTCATAACACACTTCAAAGTGCTTGTGGTGTTTTACCTGTTGACATTGACTGCATTGTCATGAAGTTGTACAACCATTTTCGCATTTTTTCTATTCGTGTTGCAGAACTCACTGAATTCTGTGAATTTGTTGGTGTCACTTAGGAAAATTTACTTTCCTTTTTCAGAAAAAGGTGGCTTTCATTGTTGCCAGCCATAGAAAGGATCTTGAAAATGTATGAACCTTTGAAATCTTACTTTTTGTCACAGTCTAACTCACTGCCCTGCAGTCTTAAAGAGTTTTTTCTGTGATCCTATAAATGAATGTTATTTACTTTTTGTACATTCACAAATGAGTGTTTTCCAATAATCCATTCTGAGCATTGAGAAACAGAATAATTCCATATGTGAAGTATTAGCAGTCTTAAATAAAGCTTTGACACGTCTAAATTCAAGGAAACATTTTGTAGCACTAACTGTAAAAAAACTGCTGAATGATTGTGATGACCAGTCTGTTAAGAAATTTTACATAGCAGTATCAACGTATTATGATGCTTCAGTGGACTATTTATCCTCATGGTTACAGGGAATAGCTGAGTTTTCTGTATTCTCATGGATGATGCTCACAGAACCACCAGAATGGTCAGTAGTTGAAAATATTTTAATGTGGCTAAATGAAAACGGCATTCTAGTAAATGACAGCCTCTTATTTGATGAAATAGTTCATATGCAGTCATTTGTAAAACAACAAGTGGGAACAGACAGTGAACAATGGAATCAGTAGATGGTACATGAAAAATGGTGTAGGTTTTTCAGATCTTGCCAGTGTAATGAACAGTTCAGAGAATAGCTTAGTATAGCACAGTACTTCTTTTCACTCCCTGCCCACAATGCAAATGTTGAAAGACTTTTCAGCTTACTATCGTCACAGTGGAGAGATGAGAGGAATTGATTTACGGTGAGGAGCGTTAAGTATATTTTACTGACCTGTTTAAACTTCAGTAAATACAGTTGCACTGACTTCTATTCATACCTTTTAGGCAAACCTGAGTGCTGAATGGAATTTCATTTTCGAAGAAATATGACTGCAGTGTGGAATCCACAAACCCATAAATTCCTTGTGTTCACTAAGAACTTTTTTTGTACTGATTGTTACTGTATATGCCCGCATCTCGTGGTCGTGCGGTAGCGTTCTCGCTTCCCACGCCCGGGTTCCCGGGTTCGATTCCCGGCTGGGTCAGGGATTTTCTTTGCCTCGTGATGGCTGGGTGTTGTGTGCTGTCCGTAGGTTAGTTAGGTTTAAGTAATTCTAAGTTCTAGGGGACTGATGACAGTAGCAGTTAAGTCCCATAGTGCTCAGAGCAATTTGAAATTTTTTTTGTTACTGTATGTCTTTCTACATTCTGTGTTATAAATGTTACATTTCTTAATAAGTAAATTTCTGAAAACTTGAAATGTACTTCTTTCCAGTCCATTCTTTGTTTGGATTTGTACACACGTACACACACACACACACACACACACACACACGCACACACACACACACACACACACACACACACACACACACACACAAATATCAGTGTAGGCTATATTTGCAGAGGAAGAAGAAATGTTAGCATTAAAAGTGATATTTAACGAGAAATAAAAATTGTTCCACTTTCTGGCCAAGAAAATGTCCCACTTTTGTCCGGAGAAAATATGGTCACCCTATAAATGACGCTCAATGTCTGAGATGGAGAAAGAGGAGATGGACAGACTGTTGGAGGAAATTCACATAGTAAGCAGAAAGGACGAGATAGAGAGAGGGAGCAGGAGGAAATGGCGAGGAGAGAAGATGGCCATAGAAGGGGGGTGAGATGATGGACAGAGTGAGGGGAAGAGAGGGGGTGGAGATGGACAAACAGGGGAGAAGATGGCAGAGACAGGGGAGAGATGGGGATTAGGACGTATATCCAATTCCCATTCATATTAGAAAAGTGTGCTTCCTCTTTCCTTTCTTTTCCATTTAACCGGACTAAACCACAGCAGTGCATGACAGGGAACAGCTAATATTATTATATTTATAATACGTTACTTTGTTATGTTATATTACAAATTTTTACGAGTGGTCAGTCGATTTTAGCGATCTAATATAGGAATGATATAAGAGGTGCTTAGAGTCTTGTAAGAACATCTCCTTCGTCAGTATGTTGCATCTGTTAGAGCATTAGAACAAGCAATACATTGCCACGCTTCTGACCCTAAGACGATTCCTGAAATTCAGCTCGTCCGTTGGAGAAGAGTGTTGGTGCTCGCTGGTGTTGGCTTTAAGTGAGCCGTCCTGTTGGGTGGGAAGCGCCGCCTCTGGGTACTCTGACAGGAGTCGCTGGTCCCTGTGTGTGTGTGTGTGTGTGTGTGTGTGTGTGTGTGCGTGTGTGTGTGGTGTAACAAGCCTCCCGCGGGGGCGGGCCCTCCTCTCTGGGGTGCCGCCGATCTCCGCTAAGTAAGTGGGCCCATGCCGCCGCGACGCCAGGCGCGCGTCATACCGCCCCCGGGTTTACGCCCCCCGGCGGCGCCACACGCATACCTCCAAGCCGCACAACCGCCCCCCACCCCCCGCCCCCCGCCCCCCGCCCCCCGCCACAGCCCTCGGCTCTAACGACTATCTCAGAAGACTGTCCTACTGCTTGTGCAAGGCCGTTTTCTGCCACATTCACACTTTTTTTTTTTACTTTACATATCTTGAATACACAGCGCGGAACTTTCACTCAGCAACGTACTCCAGAACTGTACAGTATATTCCAAGCTCTGATATGACGTTGCTGGAAGAAAGAAGTTTCTCTAGAATAGTGAGCATGGATAGAGGGAAAAGAAAGGAAAAATAAGGGCTCGGCGTTCTGACCTAGAGGGACCAATCTGGACAGCCCGACCGCCGTGTCATCCTCTTGCAATGGCGTCTTTCGAAGCGGAAAGGAGTGACGTGGGTTTCTCCACTAAGGACCCGCTACTTCTCACTCACGTAGCATCTCAGCTGGCATCACGAAGGTTTGATCATCCCCGTTCCAGTCTTCCCATCAAGGAAAAATACCTAGAAGTACAGGAAATCGAATCCATGGTAGCCAGCCACTCTCACCACCAAGTTACGGAGGCGGATACACAGGGGCAAAAACCAATCGTTTCAGAGCTTATTTATGTACGTGCGGTGTCTTGCAAACAGTAGATAAAGTTGAACAGTTAGATACCGTCTCCGTATGTTTTCGAGAGACATTCGACACTGCACCATATCATGGACTACTAAGCAATGTATGATCATACGGAGTATCTCTGCAGATACGGACACTGGACAAAATCATGAAAACGCGGAAAACACAACACATGGCTAATACGGTGTAGGAAACACGTTGGCATACAAAACAGCTTCCGGTCCTCCCAGAATGGACCAATACAGATCCTGTACGCCATTCTTCCTGCAAAACCGAGATAAGTTCAGTCAACGAAGATGCAGGTGGGTAGCAGTCTACACTCCAAATGTTTGTCATTACAATTCATCCTCGTATTCACAAAATCACCCCTGGGCTATGCGAGCCGTTTGAACTGGGGCCCAGTCGCCTTGGAACACAGCACCCCCACTAAGGTACAAACACTGTACCACTAGACGGACCTCATCAGCCAATACTGTCACATAACCACAGGCTGTAATGCGACCTTGCAGAGCAACAATGGGGCCCATGGAACACCGCGATATGGCTGCCCCCAAACCATCACCAAGCTCCCACCATGTTTCACTCTAGTGACATGAGTCCAGGCAGATGTTGGAAACAAGACTCAACCAACCAAATTTCTTTCCTCCATTTCCCTACAGCCCTAGTCTTACGGTTTCGACACACTGTTTTCCTGTTACAGGTATTTGCATCACTGGTGAGTGCTTTCGGGATTCCAACTCTCTCTTCACTTCCATGCTTACGAAGCTCCCTTAGTGGTGACGACAGGGCTCGCGAGTGCGACAACCAGTTCAGCAATGACTTTTGCAGCTGAAGTCTTCTCAGTTTTCGCCACAATCTTCTACAGTGTCCGTCTCTCACAATAACTCAACACATATTTTCTTCCGCGTTGTGACAACGCTTTCCCTGTGTGCAGTATAAATCTTCCATACGTCGCCTCTTGACACACGAAACACTTCAGCTGCTTTCATTACGGAAGACCCACTGTACGGGCACCAGCTATTTGCCAGCGTTCCAATGTGCTGAGCTTCGACATAATGCACTCACAGCTATACAGAACACTGTTTCTGAATACGGCTGACACTTGGAACGCAGTGACGGTGTGCACATGGGCTGGTCGTGGTAGAATACAAGAGCATGTGCATTCATGTTCAAGGATGTATTCGTCGCGGTGTTTTCATATTTTCGGCCAACCCTTGTACCTCAATGGCTCAACATATCTGTCACGTTCGGTGAATGGTACCTTATGTTGAAAACTGCACTGGTTCGAATGAGCCAGCCGGTCGGTGTGGCCGAGCGGTTCTAGGCGCTTCAGTCTGAAACCGTGCGACAGCTACGGTCGCAGGTTCGAATCTTGTGTCGGGCATGGATGTGTGTGATGTCGTTAGGTTAGTTGGGTTTAACTAGTTCTAAGTTCTAGTGGACTGATTACCTCAGATGCTACGTCCCATAGTGGCTAGAGCCATTTGAACCATTTTGGAATGAGCCACTCGCGGATTAGACGTTGCGGCTTGTCACGTGTCTGCCACTAGCTTATGTGGTGGGCATAAAAAAAATGGTTCAAATGGCTCTCAGCACAATGGGACTTAACATCTGAGGTCATCATTCCGCTAGACCTTAGTACTATTTAAACCTAACTAACCTAAGGACATCACACACATCCATGCCCGAGGCAGGATTCGAACCTGCGACCGTAGCAGTCGCGCGGTTCCGGACTAAAGCGCCTAGAACCGCTCGGCCACCGCGGCCGCCTCTGGGCATAAACGCGATACTTCGCCTGAAGATGACGAGTGCGAATCTCGTCGGAACGTGTATGGCAAGTCGACGCCTCGACTCGGCAGAAGCTCGGTGAATGGTCCCGTATGTTAAAAACTGCACCGGCTAGAATGTGCCGCACGCGGATTGGACGTTACGGCTTGGCTCCTATCTGCGTCAAGCTGACGCTCTGGGCACGAACGCGACACCTCACCTGAACATGACGAGTGGGGGAATTTGTCGAAACGCTATGGCGAGACGGCGCCACGACTTGGGTGATCACCCGAGGAGATTTCGTGAGGGATGCGCACAGTTTGTGCAGTAACCTGCCCGAGGGCTGTGTACGCAGCTAAATGCCTTGCGATGAATAGGCAGTCTCAGAACGACAAGTCAGGAGCTGAGACACCTTCCATCGCCCTGTACACGGAGGACGCATTAAGCAGCGCCCGAGGAATGCGTCGGGCCTGCCCACGCTCAAACGCGCTCACGCGTTAGTCTGATGGCCTCGGCTTACACACACACACACACACACACACACACACACACGGTTTGCCTGTGGATCGCGGAACGCAGCGAGGAAGGCGCGCCCACCATTATACTTGCAGATCGCAGGCCGCCGCCAGCAACAAGGTAAATATTTTAATGAGGCCGGCGGGCATTAGGCGGAATCTAATTAGCGCGGATTTGCATACGCTGCGATAGCAGGGCGGGTCGCACTGAACCGAAGAACGCCGCGGCGGGTTCCTTTTTCTGTTGGCCGCCGGGCAGCCGGGACGACGGACGCGCAGCGATTACAGGCGGGGGCTGGCTCGATAGCTGACCGGCCAGCGCGGGGCAGAACTCCTAAATTCGGATAATGGGCAGGGCCCGCGGTGAGCGACGAGCCGCTGCTCGCCGCCTCATATGCATAGCGGCGGCGGCGGCGGCGACGTCGGCAATGCGCGGTGGCTGATGGGATCCGGGCGCTGATTGGTGGCGCGTCGGGCCAATACGTTTGATCTCGGCCAGCGTACGTTACACGGCTCATCATCGCCGCCGTCCGTCACGAGGGCAGAACCTGCTGCTGCTGCTGCTGCTGCTGATGTTTGGCCACGTATGTTCCACTGAATCGTCTGCCACTTTGCGAGTCGCTTCCAGTACGATGAATGTTACAAATACTGTCCCACCTCCCTACCCTCCTTCTCCTCCTCCCTCCTAAAGAACGGGTAGCTATAAAGTTTTCTGTCACATCGAAAAAATATAGCTACGCAAGTAGCTTTTCTCTTGTCAGTAGGTGCACTGCTGCAGACCTGGTACACACTGAAATCACATGCACCACAGTATCGCAGCGCGTCCCTATAGAAACCGAATCACAATGGTGCAGCGCAGTGTTAAAGTGCAGTTTTTTTTTTATCGGACATCACTCTTCCGATTCATTCGCTGCTCCCTGTCACCAGCTCCTCTTCTGTGACAGCCTCGTCACGTCAGAGATATTATCGCGATGAGAACGTTGCATTTTTAAGACTGCAAGCATTCGTCCACCTATGCACTTGACCAATACCACGCAACAAAAAAAAATACACACTTGCAATACAACAATAATATAATAGAAGACGAAGACCTGACAGGGTCGCCACTTTACGCATTGTAATAAAGTACTGTCTGTGCAGGGATGAAAACAAACAATAAGAATGAAATAATTCTCCATTAGTTTTTTCGTATATTTGGCTCGCTAGACACCAGACATATAGAACGTTTTTATGTCTTCGAAAATTTGCGATGTAAACTTCGTTCAACTGGACTGGCCCGTCCAAAGTTCCGACACGAACTCAATGGAATGCCTTTGGTTGTGTTAGAACGTCGACTTCGCTCCAGACTCCAAAGTTCAACACCCACTACCTTCTCTGGTTTCGGCTCTTGAGGAAGAACAGGTTGCCATTTCCCTAAAAATATTCAGAGGCCTCGTTGAAAGAGTCTCCATCAGAGTTCAAGCCATCATAAAGTTGGAGCGGGCACATACCCCATGTTAGAGTCCACTAATCGGTGTCCAGATACATTTGATTAGATGGTGACAGTGTACACAACTTCACTGAGATTATTTTACAGGCTCCTGACTGGTAGTATAGATTCGCACACGGCACGTCTGCCGTGTCTCCTTCCAGTTTGGTTTTCAGAGTCATGAGTGCTGCATGACAGACTGTCAGTGCATTATAGTAGCGCCGTCATTACAGTCGGCCATGTACATGTCACTCCTACCATACCGGCTATTTGTGCTGATGTCGTAATTAACATCTCCAAAGGCAGTCCACAGTATCATCAGACTTGTGCTACTTGATGTATAGATGCGGTCTAGAGATACAAGTTATCATTGAAACAGTTTTCGGTTAAACCGTCTTTTTCCATTTCCAATTCAACCTGACTGCTAAACCCGCTCAAAGTAATTACTTTCTGAAATAACCGATTTTCGGTTTTTTGTTCCTATTACTTCAGCATCAAAGGAAGACATCGAACAAAGATTGGAAAATTCTAAGATTTCCTCATATTGTTTCATGATAAGTCGGCCGGTGTGGCCGTGCGGTTCTAGGCGCTTCAGTCTGGAACCGCGTGACCGCTACGGTCGCAGGTTCGAATCCTGCCTCGGGCATGGATGTGTGTGATGTCCTTAGGTTAGTTAGGTTTAAGTAGTTCTAAGTTCTAGGGGACTGATGACCACAGATGTTAAGTCCCATAGTGCTCAGAGCCATTTGAACCATTTTTTTGTTTCATCATACCGATTGGTGCACATGTTCACCACAATATATCGCTGGTATGTCGCTGCTTTCAGCAGTGATACTGTATGTGGAACATCCCCCACACCTGTAGATCCTTTATTGTATGATTATATGATAGCGGAATAAACAGTCGTAGCACTTACTTCTGTAAAATATCTGGGAGTGTACGTGCGGAACGATTTGAAGTGGAATGATCATATAAAATTAATTGTTGGTAAGGCGGGTACCAGGTTGAGATTCATTGGGAGAGTCCTTCGAAAATTTAGTCCACGAACAAAGGAGGTGGCTTACAAAACACTCGTTCGACCTATACTTCAGTATTGCTCATCAGTGTGGGATCTGTACCAGGTCGGATTGGTTGGTTGGTTGGTTTGGGGAAGGAGACCAGACAGCGTGATCATCGGTCTCATCGGATTAGGGAAAGATTGGGAAGGAAGTCGGCCGTGCCCTTTCAGAGGAACCATCCCGGCATTTGCCTGGAGCGATTTAGGGAAATTACGGAAAACCTAAATCAGGATGGCCGGACGCGGGATTGAACCGTCGTCCTCCCGAATGCGGGTCCAGTGTCTAACCACTGCGTCACCACGCTCGGAACCAGGTTGGATTGACAGAGGAGATAGAGAAGATCCAAAGAAGAGCGGCGCGTTTCGTCACAGGGTTATTTGATAAGCGAGCAGGGTTATTTGGTAAGCGTGAGATCCAAAGAAGAGCGGCGCGTATCGTCACAGGGTTATTTGGTAAGCGTGATTGCGTTACGGAGATGTTTAGAAAACTCAAGTGGCAGACTCTGCAAGAGAGGCGCTCTGCATTGCGGTGTAGCTTGCTGTCCTACTTTCGAGAGGGTGCGTTTCTGGATGAGGTATCGAATATATTGCTTCCCCCTACTTATACCTCCCGAGGAGATCACGAATGTACAATTAGAGAGATTCGAGCGCGCTCGGAGGCTTTCCGGCAGTCGTTCTTCCCGCGAACCATACGCGACTGGAACAGGAAAGGGAGGTAATGACAGTGGCACGTAAAGTGCCCTCCGCCACACACCGTTGGGTGCCTTGCGGAATATAAATGTAGATGCAGATGTAGATCTGGCGTCCGCGAAGTACAGACGCACGGGTAGATCGACGCGTTGATGCGATCAGCCGTGGTCGACCGAACATCATCCAGGGACGAGGTCTGGCCACATATTGCACCTGCTGCGTCATCATGGAAATGTCTTCTTGCGGCAAGATTACGATCTCCTGTGCCTCTGGTCAGGCTACCACTGATGCCACGGCATCCTTGAATAAGTCTACTCTGGTGCGGTGAAAAGTTGACTGGAGAATAGAATGGCGCCCTGTCGTCTTCAGTGACAGGTTCTGTCTGTAGCAGCAGGCCTGGTGAGCTGCCTCTTCCAGAGGGCCATTTGCCCTCGTCACACAGCTCCCATCACTGGTTTCATGGGGGAGGGGGGGGGGAGGGAGGGGGGATCAGTGAGATCTCATGGCAACATTTGGTGTTTCTGCAGAGGGAAGTAACCAGTGCCCGCTACATTGTACACTCTGTTATCCCCGAGCCGTTCCTTCGTCTGGAAGGTGGCGTGATTTCTCAGCAGGACAATGCGCATCGACATACACCTGCTGCGACGTAGCGGGTTCTTCATGGTGTACAACCATTACCCTGGTCATCAAGATCACTCGCTCTCTCCACAGCTGAACAGGTATGGAGCAAGATGAAGTGGTTAGTTACTCGCTCTGCAGGGACTGCGAAGAGCAGTTCCCGAACTGCATCACAAGGCATCTTTATGCACATCTGCATGTTACAATGCACGCCCGCATTCCAGCTAGACGGTATATACACTGTGTGTTGATGCGACGGTTTGGGAGCCCTCTACTGAGACATACACTATGTGATCGCAAGTATCAGGACACCCACAAAAACATACGTTTTTCATATTAGGTGCATTGTGCTGCCACCTACTGCGAGGTACTCCATATCAGCGGCCTCAGTAGTCATTAGACATTGTGAGAAACCACAAGGGGGCGCTCCGCGGAACTCTGAGACGTCGAACGGTCATGTGATTGGGATTCACATGTGTCACACGTCTGTACGCGAGATTTCCACACTCCTAAACATCCCTAAGTCAACAGTTTCCGACGTGATGGTGAAGTGGGAACATGAGGGGACAGGTAGAGCACAAAAGCGTACTGGCCGACGTCGTCTGTTGACTGACAGAGACCGCCGACAGTTGAAGAGGGTTGTAATGCGTAATAGGCAGACATCTATCCAGACCGACACCCAGGAAACTGCATTAGGATATTACATGGTCGAGCGGCTGCTCATAAGCCGCACATCGCGCCGGTAAATGCTAAACGGTGCCTCGCTTGGTGTAAGGAGCGTAAGCATTGGTCGACTGAACGCAGCATTTCTCAATGGAGAGAAGTCTTCCGAAGTAAGAGTGATTTCAGGTGTGCCGCAGGGGAGTGTCATAGGACCGTTGCTATTCACAATATACGAGGTGCATTCAAGTTCTAAGGCCTCCGATTTTTTTTCTCCAGACTGGAAAGAGATAGAAACATGCACATTGTTTTAAAATGAGGCCGCGTTCATTGTCAATACGTCCCAGAGATGGCAGCACCATACGGCAGATGGAATTTTACCGCCAGCGGCGAGAATGAGAACTGTTTTAAAATACTTAAAATGGCGACGTTCTCCTTACTAGAACAGCGTGCAATCATTCGTTTTCTGAATTTGCGTGGTGTGAAACCAACTGAAATTCATCGACAGTTGAAAGAAACATGTGGTGATGGAGTTATGGATGTGTCGAAAGTGCGTTCGTGGGTGTGACAGTTTAATGAAGGCAGAACATCATGTGACAACAAACCGAAACAACCTCGGGCTCGCACAAGCCGGTCTGACGACACGATCGAGAACGTGGAGAGAATTGTTTTGGGGGATCGCCGAATGACTGTTGAACAGATCGCCTCCAGAGTTGGCATTTCTGTGGGTTCTGTGCACACAATCCTGCATGACGACCTGAAAATGCGAAAAGTGTCATCCAGGTGGGTGCCACGAATGCTGACGGACGACCACACGGCTGCCCGTGTGGCATGTTGCCGAGCAATGTTGACGCGCAACGACAGCACGAATGGGACTTTCTTTTCGTCGGTTGTGACAATGGATGAGACGTGGATGCCATTTTTCAATCCAGAAACAAAGCGCCAGTCAGCTCAATGGAAGCACACAGATTCACCGCCACCAAAAAAATTTCGGGTAACCGCTAGTGCTGAAAAAATGATGGTGTCCATGTTCTGGGACAGCGAGGGCGTAATCCTTACCCATTGCGTTCCAAAGGGCACTACGGTAACAGGTGCATCCTACGAAAATGTTTTTAAGAACAAATTCCTTCCTGCACTGCAACAAAAACGTCCGGGAAGGGCTGCGCGTGTGCTGTTTCACCGAGACAACTCACCCGCACATCGAGCTAACGTTACGCAACAGTTTCTTCGTGATAACAACTTTGAAGTGATTCCTCATGTTCCCTACTCACATGACCTGGCTCCTAGTGACTTTTGGCTTTTTCCAACAATGAAAGACACTCTCCGTGGCCGCACATTCACCAGCCGTGCTGCTATTGCCTCAGCGATTTTCCAGTGGTCAAAACAGACTCCTAAAGAAGCGTTCGCCGCTGCCATGGTATCATGGCGTCAGCGTTGTGAAAAATGTGTACGTCTGCAGGGCGATTACGTCGAGAAGTAACGCCAGTTTCATCGATTTCGGGTGAGTAGTTAATTAGAAAAAAAATCGGAGGCCTTAGAACTTGAATGCACCTCGTACATAAATGATCTTGTGGATGACATCGGAAGTTCACTGAGGCTGTGGTGTATCGAGAGGTTGTAACAATGGAAAATTGTACTGAAATGCAGAAGGATCTGCAGCGAATTGACGCATGGTGCAGGGAATGGCAATTGAATCTCAATGTAGACAAGGGTAATGTGCTGCAAATACATAGAAAGGAAGATCCTTTATCATTTAGCTACAATATAGAAGGTCAGCAACTGGAAGCAGTTAATTCCGTAAATTATCTGGGAGTACGCATTGGGAGTGATTTAAAATGGAATGATCATATAAAGTTGATCGTCGGTAAAGCAGATGCCAGACTGAGATCCATTGGAAGAATCCTAAGGAAATGCAATCCGAAAACAAAGGAAGTAGGTTACGGTACACTTGCTCGCCCACTGCTTGAATACTGCTCAGCAGTGTCGGATCCGTACCAGATAGGGTTGATAGAAGAGATAGAGAAGATCCAACGGAGAGCAGCGCGCTTCGTTACAGGATCATTTAGTAATCGCGAAAGCGTTACGGAGATGATGGATAAAGTCCAGTGGAAGACTCTGCAGGAGAGACGCTCAGTAGCTCGGTACGGGCTTTTGTTAAAGTTTCGAGAACATACCTTCACCGAGGAGTCCAGCAGTATATTGCTCCCTCCTACGTATGTCTCGCGAAGAGAGCATGAGGATAAAATCAGAGAGATTAGAGTCCACACAGAGGCATACCGACAATCTTTCTTTCCACCAACAATACGAGACTGGAATAGAAGGGAGAACCGATAGAGGTACTCAATGTACCCTCCGCCACACACCGTCAGGTGGCTTGCGGAGAATGGATGTAGATGTAGATGCAGATGTAGATGTAGAACAGTGGAAAACCGTTGTTTGGAGTGACGAATAAAGGTACACAGTGTGGTTATCCGATGGCAGGGGGTGGGTACGGCAAATGCCCGGTGTACGTCATCTGCCAGCGCGTGTAGTGCCAACAGTAAAATTCGGAGGCGGTACTTTTTTATTGGAGAGGACTTGCACCTCTTGCTATTTTGCGCCGCACTATCACAGCACAGGCCTACATTGATGTTTTAAGCACCTTCTTGCTTCCCACTGTTGAAGAGCAATTCAGGGATGGCGACTACATCTTTCAACATGGTCGAGTATCTGGTCATAATGCACGGCCTGTGGCGGAGTGCTTACACGACAATAACATCCCTGTAGTGGACTGGCCTGCACAGAGTCGTGACCTGAATCCTACAGGATATCTTTGGGATGTTTTGGAACGCCGACTTCGTGCCAGGCCTCACCGCACCGACCGACATCGATACCTCTCCTCAGTGCAGCACTCCATGAAAAATGGGCTGCCATTCCCCAAGAAACCTTCCAGCACCTGATTGATTGTAAGCCTGCGAGAGTGGAAGCTGTCATCAAGGCCAAGGGTGGGCCAACAGCATATTGAATTGCAGCATTACCTATGGAGGGCGCCACGAACTATCAAGAAGTTTTCAGCCAGGTGTCCGGATACTTTTATTCCCATAGCGTACGTGTTTCATGTGGTCTGAATTCGTTATCGTATTGTCCTGTCACCTCAGTTGTCAATAAAGTGAATTTGTCCTTGAGGGCGTTACGTTTCTTCTGGCAGTGTTTTTTTTTTCTTTCTGTATGTACGACGAAGATATATGTCAAATATTTTAAAAAATATGTGTAATTCACGATCTGTTACACCATAAACACCTTGATCGACACTACTAAATTGATGCTCCAGTATTTGCACGCATGTGGATTGCGTTCATTAAAATTTGAGCCTTGTGTGAGGTTGTTGTCAGTACAGAAAAAGGCATTCCTAGAAATTAAGAATGGTGTGAATAGATGCTGGCTACTGCGCGTGAGTACCGTCACTGAATTAGGGGAGGAAGGGTAATATACAACATGTACAAGAAACAAGGCAGAACACTAATAATGGAAGAAAAATATGTTCAAATGTGTGTGAAATCTTATGGGACTTCACTGCTAAGGTCATCAGTCCCTAAGCTTACACACTACTTACCCTGAATTATCGTAAGGACAAATACTCAGACCCATTCCCGAGGAAGGACTCGAACCTCCGCCGGGACCAGCCGCACAGTCCATGGCTGCAGCGCCTGACCGCTCGGCTAATCCCGCGCGGCTAAGAATGGAAGACCAATGCCGAAATGCTCAAATTACAGTGAGTATGAAAGGATGAAGTCTTTCGCTCTTATTGTTCAATGTACACTTCAGAGAGTAATGCCAGAAAGAAAAGGTAGATTCAAGAACACCATTGAAATTGGATAAAGGATATCAATGATTAGATTTGCTGATTACATTCCAGAATCTGTTGAATGAAATGAAGAGTCTAATGAGTACAGAATATGGATTGTAAGAAAGCACGTAACTGGTACAGTTCGTGGACTTATAATCGTTGTTGTCATACCAAGTGCTTATGATGTTGACTCCGAGCACTGGTATGCGCTAAAAAGTGATTCTACAGAAACAATACTGCACGCTGAAATTTGTCTGGAGTTAAGGGCAGCACAGGGCCACGTTATTAGGGATTGGGTTGTTGGGTTGTGTGGGGAAGGAGACCAAACAGCGAGGTCATCGGTCTCATCGGATTAGGGAAGGACGGGGAAGGAAGTCGACCGTGCCCTTTGAAAGGAACCATCCCGGCATTTGCCTGGAGTGATTTAGGGAAATCACGGACACCCTAAATCAGGATGGCCGGACGCGGGATTGAACCGTCGTCCTCCCGAATGAGAGTCCAGTGTCTAACCACTGCGCCACCTCGCTCGGTATTAGGGATTTCATGCCTGCGAGAGTCATCAGTGTTTCCTAGCACAACACTTGCTTTAATTTTCGCCACCGATAAAAGTATAAATGTATTAATTTTGCTGAGCATGCAAACTGTTTTTTATTTCCTTAACTACCGTTCCTATGCTCTCCAATTTTTCTCATAAGAGGGTCTGTCATTACATATGCGGAATCGGAGGGACATGGGTCATGTTGGTACCATACAGACTGCCTTACGTCCAGTGGCATGTCTTCCAATAAGTGTGGCAGCGTATCTTAGAAAATCGAGATACTTCTGAGTGTATTTGGATTTACATTAATAAAATAGGGACAAGTAATGGTGGTCCTGAAAAAACAAGCCCCAAACATTGGTAGACGAAGATCGTGGTTTTTATCCACTTCTTTGGATCAGCGTGCATTTTCAACTGACGATAAGTGCGTATTGCAAAGATTGTCTTGCCCTTGGTTAGTAGAAGGTGTCTCTTCCTCAACCAAAATTTTGAGTAGAAATTCCGTATCACTTGCACTTTTCATAGATAACATTCGGAGGAACGTAACCATTTTTGGAAGAAGTCGTTGCCACGAAGCTGTAGATCCAGCGAAAAATGCAGGAGCTAAATGCGATCGAACGCAGCGTTGACAGCAGACTCCCTTGGTTGATTCCATTAGTACGTGCGAGATGCCTCATCCTGACATTTTCATTTTCATTTTGTGTTACTGCTGCTCAAATATTAGTTTCATTCCTTTGATCAGTTGTTCTTTTTCCTTGGTGTATTCTATTCCCCACAGTTCCAGTTTGTAGACTCTTCTCTTTAATGTTTACTAAGATAGGTTTTGAGCGCTTGCTGATGCGATCTGTTTACTCTTCACCACACAAACGCACTGCTGTTCTAGCACTTTGTCGACATTCGCCATAAAACAATATTTACTTTATCGACTGTCGCATACGCTGTGAATGTCTCAATAGCCTTATGTCCTAGTTTATCTGATTGCTGTAAACAGCAGAACACAGGCTGAGGGCTTCAAGCTCACAGATATACACAAGAACCGTACCCGAGTTTGATGCTTGTTTAAGTTTGGTTTAACAGGCAAAATGTATGTGGAACCTCCTCTGCCGGCCAATGTGGCCGAGCGGTTCTAGGCGCTTCAGTCTGGAACCGCGCGACCACTACGGTCTCAGGTTCGAATCCTGCCCCAGGCATGGATGTGTGTGATGTCCTTAGGTTAGTCAGGTTTAAGTAGTTCTAAGTTCTAGGGGACTGATGACCTCAGATGTTAAGTCCCATAGTGCTCAGAGCCATTTGAACCTCTTCTCCTGACGGCGGCACAGTCGTTTGCGGCACTTTTACCTGATAATATTTGAACAAGCCCATACATTTTATGCCACAGAATTTCTCTCAGAAGCCTCTTTTCAAATGCCGTTGAAGAAACTATATAGTTCCATTAGGAAAAAAAGACAAAGTCGGTGTCTTAACTTGGCGTCTACAGACAATAACTACTACTTGCGAACGTCAGGATTCACCATATTATCCGCTGTAACTTGGCGAAAACCACACTTCTATAAATGTATTCATTCTGGATATATGACCTAGCTACCTCATCCTGTATAGTTATTACTAAAGATGCTGTGTTTCTTATCGCGGTCAGTGGTGTTCATCTATATGAATCTACATCAATCTACATAGATCTACACCTACATGGATACTCTTCAAATCACACTTAAGTATCTGGAAGAGGGTTCATCGAACCAACTACACAATAATTCTCTGTCATTACAATATCGAACAGTTCGCGGAAAAAAACTAACACCTGTATCTTTCCGTGTGAGCTCTGAGTTCCCTTATTTTACTGCTATGATCGTTTCTCTCTATGTAGGTCGGCATCAATAACATATCTTCGCATTGCGTAGAGAAAGCTGGTGATTGAAATTTCGTGAGAAGATTTCACCACAACGAAAAACACCTTTGCTTTAATGATGCCCACCCCAAATCCTGTGTCATGTCAGTGACAGTCTCTCCCCTATGTATCGATAATACGAAAAATGCTGAGCTTCTTTGAACTTTCTCGATGTATTCAGCTAATCCTATCTGGTAGTGACCCCACACGGCGCAGCAGTACTCTAAAAGAGGACTGACAAGCGTAGTGTAGGCAGTCTCTTTAGTAGATCTGTTACACTTTCTAAGTATCCTGCCAATAAACCGCAGTCTTCGATTCGCCTTCAGCACAACATATTGTGTCTTCCATCCAATTTAACTTGCTCGTAATTGTATTCCTAAGTATTCAGTTGAATTTACTGCATTTAGATTGGACTGATTGATCATGTAACTGATGTTTAATGGATTCTTTTTAGCATTCATATGGATGGTGTAACACTTTTCATTACGTAGAGTTAATTGTCAATTTTCGCATCACACAGATATCTTTTCTAAATCGTTTTGCAACTTGTGTTGGTCTTCTTATAACTTTACTAGACGATAAACGACAGCATAATCAGGAAACAACCTAAGACGACTGATCAGATTGTATCCTAAATCGTTTATATAGATAAGGAACAGCAGAAGGCCTACACCTTGGGGAATGCCAGAAATCACCCGTTTTACTCCATGACTTTCGGTCAGTTATCACTAACTGTGACCTCTTTGACAGGAAATCACGAATCCAGTCACATAACTGAGACGATATTCCACAAGCACGCAATTTCACTTCAGGCCGCTTGTGTGGTACAGTGTGAAAAGCCTTCTGGAAATAGAGATATATGGAATCAATTTGAAACCCTTGTCAATAGCACTCAACACTTCGTGTGAGTAAAAATTAGTTGCGTTTCACAAGAACGACGTTTTCTGAATCCGTGCTGTCTATCTGTCAATAGACCGTTCGAACACATTATACGATCCAAAATGTTCCTGCATATCGACGTCAGTGACATGGGTCTGTAATTTAGTGGATTACTCCTATTGCCTTTCGTGAATATCTGTATGACCTGTAAAACTGTCGAGTCTATGGTTAGAGATCTTGCGTCAAACGAGCGGCTGTATACGATCGTTAGGTATGGAGCTACTGCATCAAAAATTGGCTCTGAGCACTATGCGACTGAACTTCTGAGGTCATCAGTCGCCTAGAACTTAGAACTAATTGAACCTAACTAACCCAAGGACGCCACACATATCCATGCCCGAGGCAGGATTCGAACCTGCGATCGTAGCGGTCGCTCGACTCCAGACTGTAGCGCCTAGAACCGCATGGCCACTCCGGCGGGCCTATTGCATCAGCATACTCTCTGAAAGGAACCTAATTGGTACACAGTCTGGACCGGAATACTTGCTTTTTTTTAAGTGATTTAAGTTGCTTCACTACTCGGAGGATATCTACTTTTACGATACTGTGTGAAATCTGCTGTCAGCCACAACCCTGTCCGTGGTGAGAACTAATGCCTGAGAGGTAATGTCTAAAACCTGGTGTTCTACGCACACTCTTGACACCGGGATGTCGGAATATTGGACTGTTTAACGATATCCGAAATGAAGTGTCGCATGCCTCTAGCTCCGACTACCATTCCGCGTTCAAAGTCTGTTAATTCCTGTCACGCGGTCGTAATAAATCGGACCTGTTTCCACGTGAATCGCCCGAGTACAAAAGACAGCTCCTACAGTCCACTGCGCTTTTATGTTGTTACTGTGTTAAATCTGCAGTTTAGTGCAGTTGCAGACAATGATTTCTAGAAATTGGGATAATTCAGTAGTGAATAAAAATTCATTGCCCAGATTAGCGGAGGGAGCAAGTCTCCCCCCCCCCCCCCCATTTCCTCCCCGCCCCCCCCACCCCCTTGCGGACGCCAGGGCATAGCAGGAAGCAAGCGCTTGGTGTCAACGCTCTGTATGTAATAAGTCTGTTCCGCCATTCCGGTGAACGACAGGTAGTTAACTGTTTCCGACGAAGCGCACAGCCCCTGCTGCTTTCGCAGTTTACCCTCGGAACCCGTACGACCTCTCCGAAGTTTCCACCGCAGTGTCTTCCTTCCCGGCGTCCCCGAAGAATCCAATTACGGGTCGTTGTTTGTAAAGGGAGTCATAGCGCGGCACCATTTGAAACAGATATCTCGGACCGTCTACAGTTAGCGAGCGGCCGGTTGGTATTTTTCTTGTAACGGCTTAAGACGTACGTCCAGAAAAAGCCGAAAGACGCGACGGGGACGGCAAAAAGAAAGAACGCTGATTCGGTCTTTTGTGGGGGTTGGAGAACCCTTTGTGTGGTGCACCCTTTGTGCGCGGTCTTTGTCCTGTCGTGATTTACTGGCGCGACACCGTTAGGCGGAAGGGGTCAGCGACGCTAGCTAGCTTTTTAGCGCAGTGGGGGTTGATGGGCGAGGGGATGGCGGGGGTGGTTGCTGACTGCCCCGCGGGCGTTGTCTGGCGTCACACACAGGCGCGCTCAAGCTCACGCATACAATATTCTCACCCCCCCCCCCCTCCCTGCGGCGTCGCCTGCTCTGGAATTTCGCAACACCATCCGACAGGGATTGGCTAGGGACGCTTCAGTCTGTTGGAAAGAACTAAATTTCTTTCGCAACGGAGACAGCAGTGACTGTTGAAATCCACATTTTAAATGGCTTTTGCTCCTCCATCACATATAACTTCAGCAAGAAATTGACGGTTTCGGCCGTCACCACCTGTCTTCAGGTCTACAATAATGAAAACAAGTTTCAAATTTAAAAGTGAGGCTACACAAATTACGTCAAAATAAAGTCGCCTAAAATTTTTTTATGTCATGCCATAAGAAAGAAGCAGTAAATCATTACTAAACACTATGATAAAACCACACTGTCAACTGAGATGAGCGACGATTGTCATCCATATAAAAATGAAACCATTCGAGAGACATGCATTTAAGTACTCATGTGGTCTTCAGTCAGAAGAATGGCTCGATGCGGTCCTCCCTGCTAGTGTATCCCGAGAAAGCCTCTTTAACTCTGCTTAACTTCCGGAGCCTACAGCCTTTTAAACACGCTTACTGTCTTCAAGCTCTGGTCTCCTACAGTTTTTACCCCCCACACGCTGTTGCTTTACATAAACCTAATTTTCTTCATATTTCATAATTTGTCCCATCAACAAATTGTCCCATAAATTTCTCCTTTCACCAGTTCCATTAAATATCTCCTTATTTGTTATTCGATCCAATCATCTAAACTATAGCATTATTCTATTCTCTTGTTGTCTGCTTATCGTCCACATTTCAGTTCTGTACAAGGGTATTCTCCAGCCAAATACCGTCAGAAAATACTCCCTTTTAAATTCCTATTTTTTCTTGTTATTGTCAATGTAACCCATATATTCCCTCTAACTCATCAATTGTCAGTTACACTACTACACAAATAGCAAAGTTCATGTACTACATTTAGTTTCTTATTTCCTAATTCCCTCAGCACTACCTCACTTAATTCGATTACACTTCATTATCCTTTTTAGGGTTCCGTACACAATCGGTAAAAACGGAACCCTCCAAGGACCACTTTGTTGTCCGTCTGTCTGTCAGTCTGTATGTATGTATGTATGTACCGTATGTATGTCCATTCAACTTTTCGGAACAACTTTTCTCATTAATCGGTAGACATATGTGACTGAAATTTTCGCCACTTACTAAGGTCTATGGTCCTTTGGTAATGTAAGAACTTGAATCTTCCAAGTCAATGCAGACAAAATATACGGCGATTTATGTCACCTATTTTAATACTCGCAAACTCACTCATTTAAAACTTATGGGTACTTCCCCTGAACGTAGAATCATGTAATTTGACAGGACGAAAGGTTTCACACGGCAGCCAAAGGAAAAAAATCCGAAAATTACTGATTTGTAACGAATTTCTTTTTTGCCATTTGTTATCAGACTCCTTGTCTGTCCGTCAGTGTGTTAATACCCCTAGTTCTTAGAAATGGGTAGGTATATGAAATTGAAATTTATGTCACGTATTAAGATCTAGGGACCCTTGGCGACGTAAAAAAGTGAAGCTTCTAAGCCAGTCCACCAAAAGATGCGGCCATTATTGTCATATATTTTGATACTCTCAAACTCACTCATTAAAATCTTACGGGTACTTCAACTTGACGTAGAATCATGAAATTTGGTAAGAAGATAGGTTTCACAGCACAAATAAAGAAAAAGATCGAAAAATTGTAAATTTTTAGTTATCTCGAAAATCCTGTAATACCTCGGATCGGTATTTGCCAGTATCGATGTCGATAACAGGCAATAATCGATTTTTCGGAAAGTATGGACAAACCACGTATATGACTGCGTTTGTACTGAACACTCAGCGCGCGTGTCCTAATCGCACTGGCATATTTCTTTCTAAGGCTCTATCCATTCCGTTCAGTTCTTCTTACACAACCTTTACTGCCTCTGACAGAATTACAATGTCATCAGTAAACTCCGAAGTTTTTATTTTTTCTACCAGCAGTTCGATTCCCTTTGCAAATTTCTCTTAGTCTATGTTTCTTCTACAGGTCGCTCAATGATATACATACTGAAATACCATCGGGATTAGGCTACAACCTTGTCTCACCACCTTCTCGACTACGTCCCCTCTTGCATGTCCATCGATCTCGTAGCTGCAGACTGGTTTCTGCGCCGGCCGGAGTGGCCGTGCGGTTCTGTGCGCTATAGTCTGGAACCGAGCGACCGTTACGGTCGCAGGTTCGAATCCTGCCTCGGGCATGGATGTGTGTGATGTCCTTAGGTTACTTGGGTTTAAGTAGTTCTAAGTTATAGGGGACTGATGACCTCAGATGTTAAGTCTCATAGTGATCAGAGCCATTTGAACCATTTTGATCTGGTTTCTGCACAAGCTGTAAATAACATTACGCTTGCTGTATTTGGTCTCAGCTACCCACATAATTTCAATGACTGCAGTCCAGTCAACATTGTCAAACGCTTTCTCGATATCTACAAGTACTGTAAACGTAGGTTGGACTACAGTCTACGTTAAGCCTTACGTTCTGCATAGCCTCGCGTGTTCCTACACTTCTCCAGAACTCAAATTGATCTTCCGTATGGTCGGCTTCTACTAGTTTCTCTGTTCTGCTGTAAACAATTTGTGTCAATATCTTCCACTGACATACTGAAACAATATTTAAAAGCGTATGCATATGAATTTTTCTCAAGATAATCCGTAAACGTGAATTTAAAAAGTCTGAAATATAGGTGTCCTTTGTGTTACAAGTTCTGTGACGTAAATGTATCTGAAACGTGAAAAACCGCTGATTTCAGACATTTTAACGGAATTTTGTAGTTTAACTTCACCAAAAATAATTATGTACACACTTTCAAATTTTAGTTCAGTAAGTATTGTATATATGCCAACGGCCTTGGCGCAGTGGTAACACCGGTTCCCGTCAGATCACCGAAGTTAAGCGCTGTCGGGCTGGGCTAGCACTTGGATGGGTGACCATCCGGTCTGCCGAGCGCTGTTGGCATGCGGCATGCACTCAGCCCTTGTGAGGCAAACTGAGGAGCTACTCGATTGAGAAGCACCGGCTCCGGTCTCAGAAAATGACGTACGGCCGGGAGAGCGGTGTGCTGACCACGTGCCCCTCCATATCCGCATCCAGTGACAGCTATGGGCTGAGGATGACACGGCGGCCGGTCGCTACCGTTGGGCCTTCATTGCCTGTCCGGGAGGATTTTAGTTTATTTAAGTATTGTATATGAATAGCACATGGATAGTTTAGTATGACATGACTGTATTTTACATGATTTTATTTTCATGTAATGTGGATGACTTCACTTTCAATTTTTATATCTTTATTATTGTCTTGCAGATCTGACTACGATGAAGGTGAAAACTGGAAATTTCTTGTTCAAATTACACTGGGTAACACAAAAATTTAAGAAAGGAAGGAGAAAACCAAATGAAAGTTCAAGGTTTCAGTGGTTATGTGACGTTCTTTCAGTGACTGCAATACCACGTTACTTCGCAGTATGAGCGGACTTATCAGTTATCAGTATGACGTTGCACCCCTGTGGTCTTGGTTGTAAAGGGTGTCATAAAGCCGTCGTACCCCCGAGACAAGCCAGTCCACTGTCATAAGTAGTCCTTGATATTCTGAATGTCTGTGGGACAGAGTTGACTTCCAGAGTGGTACACACAAGTTCTATAGGGCACACACCGATGAATGTTGCTGACCACAAGAGTACCTCAACATCATGCAGACAGTTCATAGCGCCAGGGGCAAGTATGGACGAGCATTGTCCTGCTGAAAAATGGCACCGCTATCTTGTCGCAAGAGAAATAACACACGAGGGCGCAGGATGTCCGTGATGTGAAGTTGCGCTACCAGATTGCCCTCCATCGCTAATAGCCGCACTACTGCTGATGTGAAAGGACTACAGTGCGCTTGTTGCACAGTACTGCGATCCCTGGGGAGGAGAATGCCTGCCCTCCCTTTCCGATCCAGTCCAACATCGAGACACTGTTATTCCATAAATCAGATGCTGATAGCGTTGCCTCACACGTGTACGTGGCATCCCCGTGACCTTCACTGTGCTCCCGCCACATGTGACGCTGTTTGCTCCCCATATACACCCAACTAAGCTTGGTAAGAATACCTGACGCAAAGAACTACAGTTTTAATCATTTTCGTACCCACTGATGCCTTGTACGTGTATCACCATTTTTCCTCAGCCAGCATGTGTGTCATTATGTCCGATAACAGACCATTTAAAAACAGATGACAGATTCGGGGTGCGAATGTGCATGACTTTTTTCCATTTAATAGATGCTCATTCACTTCATCTGGTGCTATGTCTCTCGTCACCTTCGCAATACCATCATCCTTACGAAAATACTCGAGTCTGACTACTTCATTTCGCTATAGTTGAGGTTCTCAAACAGTGAGAGAGGGTATTGGAGGAAGGGCGGTGCCACGGTTCCTGTGTCAAGATGGGAGGGTACGCGAAGGTCTTCTCTACATGATGCGTTCATATAATTCAGAACTACAGTTATTCTTGTAACATAAAACCTATTACATGTATTGTATCACACAAAACTATTATTTTTATTTTTTTAATTTTTTTACGAAACACCAGTCAACATGACGACGGACGGCCATATTTCTTCTTTTTCGTGCTGCAATATAAAAAATTATTGTAGGTTTAACATCTTACAGTGTCTGCACGTATTACTGTTCCACTCAATCTTACACTCGGATCATACGGCAGATGACTATTGTTTACAGTTGTTCGGGCGTCACAAATTATTAATCCACTTGTAATAAAATCTTACTGCTTAACCAACCGCGTCACTTTTCCACTCCCGGCTAAGCGCTAGGTTTATTTTTGGCACTCAAGGTTTTACCATCTGGAACAGAACCACGCGATAAGTCAGTTCTCGGGTTGAAAACTTATTTACTTAGAAATGACTATGATAAATCCGTAGCATCTTAATACATTAACCTGCGAACGACAAGCTTCCAGTGCTATTAAACATCCCGGTTGAATTCCCAGACAAACCCTGACTATCTAAGACGCACTTATTTTTAGTTGAACAACTGAAAAAAATAAGACATATACTCTGGGGTTTAGTTCCAATTTCAAACTGTAGATTCTTCTTGTATGACTGTGTGAGTTGATTCTGAGACTGGAAGAAGGAAAATACATACAATTACTAGAAGCACTATATCAGTCACACGATTTCTGAACTGAGGATGATTTGCTCAATGAGCGTATTGTAGCAAATAAGCTTACCTTGGTGAGAACACGTATAAAGTGTCGTCCAAAATGTAAGAACGCTCCAGTGTCACCTGTTAAATTTTTCGTATATATCTAGGTATTATTTCTATGGTGAACAGACACAATGACGAATTCTCACTGACTTCTCTGTACACATGTTATATTTATTATTTTATTGGTGTGGTTCCAAATACTGAGCACTGAACACTCAATAAACTCAGTTGTTTGTTGCATATGTTCTCCAGTGGCGGGCTTGTCCCGAGGCTTCATCGTAACACATGTCCTGCCGACCAGTCATCCTGTCCTTCCTTCTTCTCAGTGTTTTCCACTTATTCCTGGCCTCGCCAATTCGGCGAAAACCTTTTCATTCCTCAACTAACCAACATACCCAATTTTCAACCTCCTCCTACATTGTTGTTGTTGTCGGCTTCAGTCCTCAGACTGGTTTGATGCAGCTCTCCATGCTACTCTATCCTGTACAAGCTTCTTCATCTCCCAGTACCTACTGCAGCCTACATCCTTCTGAATCTGCTTAGTGTATTCATCTCTTGGTCTCCCTCTACGATTTTTACCCTCCACGCTGTCCTCCAATACTAAATTGGTGATCCCTCGATGCCTCAGAACATGTCCTACCAACCGATCCCTTCTTCTTGTCAAATTGTGCCAAAAAACTCCTCTTCTCCCCAATTCTATTCGGTACCTCCTCATTAGTTATGTGATCTACCCATCTAATCTTTAGCATTCCTCTGTAGCACCACATTTCGAAAGCTTCAATTCTCTTCTTGTCTAAACTATTTATCGTCCCCGTTTCACTTCCATACATGGCTACACTCCATAAAAATACTTTCAGAAACGACTTCCTGACATTTAAATCTATACTCGATGTTAACAAATTTTTCTTCCTCAGAAACGCTTTCCTTGCCATTGCCACTCTACATTTTATATCTTCCACTTCGACCATCATCAGTTATTTTGCTCCCCAAATAGCAAAACTCATTTACCACTTTAAGTGTCTCATTTCCTAATCTAATTCCCTCAGCATCACCGGACTTAATTCGACTCGTTTTGCTTTTGTTGATGTTCATCTTATAACCTCCTTTCAAGACAATCTTAATCCCTTCAACTCTCTTTTTTCGTCATTTTCTCACAGTCCATGATACATGTTCTAGGAATCCTGTGCTGTAGACGTACGTTCTCAGAAATTCCTTCCAACTCAAGGCTTATGTTTAATACCAGTAAACCCCTTTTAGCAAGGAATGTCATCTTTTCACTGACAGTCTACCTTTTTTATCTTCCGTGCTTCACCAGCCACGTTTTGTTTTGGGGAATTTCTTCACGTCGTTTAGTACGTCGTCCCCAATTATCATGTCAAGTTTAATGCTGCTTTCCGTTTCTGGTAATCCTCATAACTTCCGTCTTTCTTTGGCTTACTCTCAGACCATATTCTGTACTCATTAGATTGCTCATTCCATTCGATAGGCCCTAAATACTTCACCAATTCGCGCAGTCCATATTCTGTTCTTATTAGACGATTCCATTCAACAGCTCCTGTGATTCTTCATCTCTTTCGATGAGGACAGAGACACCCTCCTGATTCTTCCTTTCTTTTCGTCATTGCTTCATCGATGTACACGTTGAGCAGTTACAAGTCGTTTCCATCTCATTGTTACCTCTTGGATCTTGCGTATCTACAGTTGATTACAAAGTATTAGTTGTAAGGAACTATAGCAGTTTCTTTCAAAAAAAAAAAAATTGGTTCAAATGGCTCTGAGCACTATGGGACTTAACATCTATGGTCATCAGTCCCCTAAAACTTAGAACTACTTAAACCTAACTATCCTAAGGGCAGCACACAACACCCAGTCATCACGAGGCGTTTTTTTTATCAATTGGTAGCTTAAATCGTGAAATTTTCATGGATAAACGTGTAGATGTGCTCTGGCAGACTCTGTTATGAATTTCAACCACGGTTCGTGTTTCAACAAACCGTCACACTGGAGATTATTTGTTCGCAAGTTCTTGGATGATACCTTGCCAGCCAAATAGATTTTTAGACACGGTCCAACACCATGGTCACCACACTGACCAGACGTAACCCCTCTTAATTGTTTTTGTGGAGTTACAGTTCGGATAAATTGTTCAGCTCACCCGTTCCTGATGTGCAAACCTGTTATTACGACACGAAAACGGGATGTTACATAGGCTACGACGGAACAAATGTTGGCGGTGATGGTTCAAATGGCTCTATGCACTATGGGACATAACATCTGAGGTCATCAGTCCCCGAGACTTCGAACTACTTAAACCTAACTAACGTAAGGACATCACATACATCCGTCTCCGAGGCAGGATTCGAACCTGCGACCGTAGCAGAACCGCGGTTCCGGACTGAAGCACCTAGAACCGCTCGGCCACAGCGGCCGATTGGCGGTAATGAGGAGAGAAAATTGAGTAGGGGAGAGTATTCCACCGCCTTCGCCTCCAACTACCCTTATAACGATGTTTAATATATACTATGTGATCAGAAGTATCCGGACACCACCCAAAAACCAACGTTTTTCATATTAGATGCGTTGTGCTGTCGCCTACTGCCAGGTACTCCGTGTCAGCGATCTCAGTAGTCATTAGACATCATGTGAGAGCAGAATGGGGCGCTCCGTGGAACTCACGGACTTCGAACGTGGTCAGGTGCTTGGGTGTCGCTTGTGTCATACGTTCGTACGCGAGATTTCCTCACTCCTAAAAATCCCTCGGTCCACTGTTTCCGATGTGATAGTGAAGTGGAAAAGTGAAGGGACGCGTGCAGCACAAAAGCGTACAGGCCGACCTCGTCTGTTGTCTGACAGAGACCGTCGACAGTTGAAGAGGGTCGTAATGTGTAATAGGCAGACATCTGTCCAGACCATCACACAGGAACTCCAAACTGCATCAGAATTCACTGCAAGTACTATGACAGTTAGGCGGGAGGTGAGGAAACTTGGATTTCATGGTCGAGCGGCTGCTAATAAGCCACACACCACGCCGGTAAATGCCAAACGACGCCTCGATTGGTGTAAGGAGCGCAAGCATTGGTTGACTAAATTGTGGAAAAACGTTGCGTGGAGTGAAGAATCATGGTACAGAATGTGCCGATCCGATGGCGGGATGTGGATATGGCGAATGCCCCGTGTGCGTCATCTGCCAGCGTGTATGGTGCCAACAGTAAAATTCGGAGGCGGTGGTGTTCTCGTGTGGTTGTACTTTTAATGTAAGGGGCTGCGAGAGTGGAATCCGTCATCAAGGCTAAGGGTGTGCCAACGCCATACTGAATTCCAGCATTAGCGATGGAGGGCGCTACGAATTTGTAAGTCATTTTCGGCAAAGTGTGGTGGTGGTGGTTAGTGTTTTATCGTCCCGTCGACAACGAGGTCATTAGAGACGGAGCGCAAGCTCGGGTTAGCGAAGGATTAGGAAGGAAATCGGCCGTGCCCTTTCAAAGGGACCATCCCGGCATTTGCCTGAAACGATTTAGGGAAATCACGGAAAACCTAAATCAGGATGGCCGGAGACGGGATTGAACCATTGTCCTCCCGAATGCGAGCCCAGAGTGCTAACCACTGCGCCACCTCGCTCGGTCGGCCAAGTGTCCGGATACTTTTGACCACATAGTGTATTCTCTTGTAGTGTCTTTAAACGAGAGTATTCCTGTTTTGTGTGCTTCCGTCATTTTTTCGAAACTGCAAACATTATTTCCGGAAACTAAACTTTCTCCAACTATGATAACATGCTCCAAGGTATGAGTTGGTCATACACTCGGGAACAAATATTCTACTGCAATTTAAAATCGTTTCAGTGGATAAAATGTTGTTGGTGCTGTATTTAATCGTCTATATGTTGCATTATTACTGTACTACACACCAGTGATAAGTAAATGAAATCAAACCAAGTTCAAATAATATCGACAACCAATTACAAGTTAAATGTATTTTGAAATAGCCGCTTTTGAAATTTAGTACAAATTTCCAATATGGAAACTTGTAAAACTGTGAAGACATTAGAGAAACTTAGTTCATTTTCAAAAATCACGTTTTTCCTGGTAAGAGACATTCTTCTCTTTCAAAGTACAAGATGAAGCACGACCGATGAAGAATGGTTTAATTGTCCCCACGATATACAACTAGTTTTGAAAAATATACAGGATTTTACTTGCCGTAGAAACATGCATGTAACCAAAAAATTAACATCATCTTTTGAACAGCTTTAACATAGAGGAAGGTTGCTATCGATGGACCACCAAAATAATATGTGTAATCAAACCTTCGTATATTGTAATAAGTTCTTCATTTGTGAGGCCATAGTGTCTGTTGTTGCTTTATAACTCTTGAGGGTATTTTTGTTCTGTCGATGCAACTACAAAATCCGTCATTTTTATCACCAGACACGTTTCGCTTTATTGAGATAAAGTATCATCAGTGGTAGCGATTTTCGGTGATTTCTCTCTTCGATGTGATAGCAGACGGCATTTCCCGATATAAGCGAGAAATCAACCGAAAATCACCATTACTGATGATACTTTACTTCAATAAAGCGAAATGCATCTGGTGAAAAAAATCACGCATTTTGTAATTGCATCGACAGAACAAAAATACCGTCAAGAATTGTCGTAAGTATTTTATTTTCAGTCTAACTTGAACATTATCTTTTGCATGTTTTTGTAAGTCTTAAACGATCCATTGCCTTGGAACGGCATAGTCTCATAACACGGAAGTTACGACAAGAAATTACGCAATCCAGTACGTTAACGAAAGTCGAAAGCGGTTCCTGCGGTCTTCGATTAGTGCATGTGACGTCAAAATGACGTCATGTTTGCACGAAGTCGTGTGAACTGTAGGTTCCCTTTCCCCCCTCCTCCCCCATCCCTCCCGTTCCACGACACGTTCCTTCAATGTGCAGAATTCAAAATATTTACAAGTGCTGCGCAGAACACAACCACATGCCTCATGGCAATAAAAGCTCTAGAAAACGCCGGAAACTGCTTATGGCGATCTCAAGTGCGAATTCATTCATGGGATTTTAAAATCGGGCACTTGGACGAATAATCGACGAAGAATAGTCAGGTGCTAGGTACAACACTCTACCACCTGGCCTAGACGTTCTAGAACGACGAAAGAGGGCCACGTAGAGGTGCATCCTTAAAAAGGTATGAGTTACGCTACCATTTGCAACAAAGTGCATACCTGTATGTGACAGAGTTACTTCAATTTTTTTTAGTCAGGGAAGGAGCTTATGCTCACCCCATCATATTTCTTGTATTTCCTTATACCCTAAGACTTGGAGAAGCAAATAATAATTCCCGTCCCAAAGAAATCAGGTACTGACAGGTGTGAAAATTACCGAACTGTCAGTTTAACAAGTCACGGCAGCAAAAAACTAACAGGAATTCTTTACAGACGAATGGAAAAATTGATAGATGCATACCTCGGGGAAGATCAGTTTGGAGTTTGTAGAAATTTTGGAACACGCGAGGCAATACTGGCAGTACGAGTCATCTTAGAAAATAGATTAAGGAGAGGCAAACCTACGTTTCTAGCATTTGTAGACATAGAGAAATCTTTTAACTACGCTGGCTTTCAAATTCTGAAGGTGGCAGGGGTAAAATAGAGAGAGGGTAAGGCTATCTACAATTTGTACAGAAACCAGATGGCAGTTATAAGAGTCGAGGGGCACGAAACGGAAGAATTACTTGATAAGGGAGAGCGACAGGGTTTTAGTCCGTCCCCGATGTTATTGAACCAGTAAAGGAAACAAAAGAAAAATTTGGAGTAGGTGGAGGAGATTGGTGTTTAACGTCCCGTCGACATTGAGGTCATTAGAGACGGAGCACAAGCTCGGATTATGGAAGCATCGGGAAGGAAATCGGCCGTGTCCTTTCAAAGGAATCATCCCGGCATTTTCCTGAACCGATTTAGGGAAATCAAGATGGCCGGAGACGGGTTTGAACTGTCGTCCTCCCGAAAGCGAGTCCAGTGTGTTAACCACTGAGCCACCCCACTCGCTATATTTGGAGAAGGACTTAAAATCCATGGAGAACAAATCATAACGTTGAGGTTTGCCATCGACATTGTTATTCTATCAGAGACAGCAAAAGACCTGAAACAATAGTTGAACGAAATGGACAACATCGAAAAAAGCAAAACGAGGATAATGGAATGTAGTCTAATTAAATCAGGTGATGCTGAGGAAATTAGATTAGGAAATGAGGTGATGGTCGAAGTAGCGAGGATATAAAATGTAGACTGGCTATGGGCAGGAAAGCTTTTCTGAAGAAGAGAAATTTGTTAACGTCGAGTATAGATTTAAGTGTAAGGAAGTCGATTCTGAAAGTATTTGTATGGAGTGTAGCCATGTATGGAAGTGAAACGTGGAGGATAAATAGTTTAGACAAGAAGAGAATAGAAGCTTTCGAAATGTGATGCTACAGAAGAATGCTGAGGATCAGATGGGTAGATCACATAACTAATGAGGAGGTATTAAACAGAATTGGGGAGAAGAGGAGTTTGTGGCACAACTTGACTAGAAGAAGGGATCGGTTGGTAGGACATGTTCTGAGGCATCAAGGAATCACCAATTTGGTACTGGAGGGAAGCGTGGAGGGTAAAAATCGTAGAGGGAGACCAACAGATGAATACACTAAGCAGATTCAGAGGGATGTAAGTTGCATTAGTTACTCGGAGATGAAAAAGCTTGCACAGGATCGAGTAGAATGGACAGCTGCATCAGAACAGTCTCTGGACTGAAGACAACAACACCATTTCCTTACAGCTATACTGGCGCTCTATTTACGTACAACGTTTCTGTAGGTTTTGCTGCCGCTACAGACCTCGGAGGAGTGTGGCGGTAGTCGCAACCCTAGCGACGGCCTGGTGGGAGGTTGGCGACCCTCGAGTGCAGGCGGGTTTGTCTCCCGCTGTGTGACCGCACCTCCGCCCCCGCAGGGAGCCGCTGGACGCCCCCGCACCCCTGCCGCGAGCAGAGGTGGACATCGCCGCTACCGGGCACGGACGACGCAAGACGGGGGATCTTCAGCCACAGTCCACAGATGCCTGCGCCCACGTCACGTCGCCTCAACAGGTCAGTAGCAACGCGGCTCTTCGTACTCTTCCTGTACGACAGTATTCCGCTGTCATTATCGTTATCGGGGTCGTGCACTAGTCTGCCTGAGGCCATGTGCCAACTAGCAGTGACACAGCTGTCGGTGGAGTAGTGCTAGCGAAGCTGCTTCTGGAAACACTTGAGTTCCGGTCGCCAGTTTCTACCGTGACACTAGAACACTTGACAACATAATCTGAACGAAGCTACTTCCTGATATTCTAGCCATACCCGAAACGCGTACGTAACTAGAGTTTTTATAGCAAGTGGACTCTTGTTACTAGCTGCCTAGTTGGTGAATAAGGACGTCCTCAACTATTGATGTAATGATCGCAGGCGTACTGTGCTATTTTACATCGCGAGGTTCCGTAGTAATCAATATTCAGAATTTAAGAAATATCAGTCTTATTACCACAGTAGCGACCAATTATCTCATTGCCATATGATTAAAGGGGTGAATGGAGCATACTTGCAGTCGCAGGTAGCCTGTCTAAAGCGTTTCCACTGACAACAAACATTTAACCACTGGTATTTCTAACTGACCGAATGTAAGAGTTTAAAATACTGTCAGCAACTCACTAAGAGATAAACTCTTCAATTAAGCTCTTATGACAATAAGTCAAACATAATAATCATAAATTGCTTATATGCCTTCAGGCAACATTAAATCATGGCGCGCAAATTACCCAGACTATTTTGACGCTGTGCTTGAGAACGAGAGCACTTAGTGATTTGCAGCAAACTTAACATTTAATTTCAAGCCTTTCGAAACTCCTTTCCCGTAGATGCCCCCTACAAGACAATGAAAAGAAAAAGATTACAGATTACCACATTTCCGCTGTTCAGGCAGTAAACCTACAGCATCAGGTATGACGTTTTGGGTTATTACTGTCTGATAGTAACTGTATTCGCAGCACATTCTTCCAACAGTATGCGCATATACCAATTAGCGTTCATGTAAATTTAAATCACTCTATGAGACACAAATCGGAAAATACGAGTTTTATACGTGGGAATTTGATTATTTAAAGAATCGGGTGTGACAACGGGGGCTTTACTGGTGACATCAAACAGAAGTTCGTGGCAGCAGTACAGACGGAATGAAGGTGGGGAAGATGTTGAGTGGTCAGAGAAATCAAAAAGCATAGATACATTTTAGTGTGAATACCTCCGCAGTGGATGGTAGCACAATACAGCTTATATGAAAAACGTATGTTTTTGGGGGTGTCCAGATACTTTCGATCACATAGTGGGCAAACAGCTATTTACAAAATGTTTGAAACATAACATTTTAACGATGACAACCGTTTATAATGTGCCGAATTTTATGCTCTTGACATCTTAGGCGTGTGGTTCAGTGTAAAATGAACATATTTTACAACGCAAACACGTTAAAGACCTGAAGATGACAGTAATCACTGTGAAACCGGGCGTCTGAAATAAAGAAACTTTCTATTCGATCTTGGCTTTTGAATGGTTTTTAACAATTAAAACAGATCGCCCTTCTATGTTCTGAAAATGAGAAAATTCAAACCAATTTAAATACGCAACAACAACAAACAAACAAGGTAGGGAAAAAAACACACTGTGCACTGCCTACACACTGTCTACTTTTACATAAGAAGCAGATACACTCTGTGATCGAAAGTATCCAGACAGTACGAAAAACACCCTTTTTTATATTAGGTGCATTCTGCTGGCACCTACTTCCAGGTACTACAAATCAGCGACATCAGTAATCATTTCACATCGTCAGAGAGCAGAATGGGGCGCTCCGCAGAACTCACGGTCTTAGAATGTGGTCAGTTGGTTGGGTGTCACTTGTGTCATACGTCTGTACGCGAGATTTCCACACTCCTAAATATCCCCAGGTCCACTGTTTCGATGTGATAGTGACGTGGGAACGTAAAGAGACATGTACAGCACAAAACCGCACAGGTCAACCTCGTCTGTTGAGTGACAGAGATAGCCGGCAGTTGAAGAGGGTCGTAGTGTGTAATCGGCAGACATCTAGCCAGACCATCACACAGAAATTCCAAACTGCATCATAACCCACTACAAGTACTATGACAGTTAGACGGGAGGTGAGAAAACTAGGATTTCATGGTCGAGTGGCTGCTTATAATTCACACATCATGCTGGTAAATGCCAAACGACGCCTCGCTTGGTGTGTATATATATATACTGCTAATATTAATATTACTGAATTATTATTATTATTATTATTATTATTATTATTATTATTATTTACACACAATGTGGCGATCCGATGGCAGGGTGTGGATATGGCGAATGCCCGGTGAACGTCACCTGCCAGCATGTGTAGAGCCAACAGTAAAATTCGGAGGCGGTGTTGTAGTGTGGTCGTGTTATTCACGGAGGGGGCGCAACCCCTTGTTCTTTTGCGTGGCACTTTCACAGCAGAGGTCTACATTGATGCTTTAAGCACCTTCTTGCTTCCCACTGTTGAAGAGCAATTCAGGGATGGAGACTACATCTTTCAACATGATCGAGTATCTGTTCATAATGCACGGCCTGTGACTGAGTGGTTACACGAAAATAATATCCCTGTAATGGACTGGCCTGCACAGAGTCCTGACCTAAATGCTATAGAACAGCTTTGGGATGTTTTGGAAAGCTGACTTCGTGCCAGGCCTCACCGACAGACATCGATACCTCCCCTCAATGCAGCACTCCGTGAAGAATGCGCTCCTTCCAGGACCTAATTGAACGAATGACTGCAAGATTGGAAGCTGTGATCAAGGCAAAGAGGTAGCCACAAACTTCTAAGTTATTTTCAGCCACGTGTCCGGATACTTTTCATCAATGTACGAATGAGAGGGAAAGACTGGCCCATATGACAGCAGGTACTGTTTTCCGGACAAATATTATAATAATTTTATTCTAGTTTCACCAGCACTGCCTCCCGTACGAGTACGTGACGCTTTGTTTTCAGGCACCTTACATACAGAACATAGCGAACAGTAAGAGTCCTATAACACACCGTTGGGCGTCGACCGAAGTTACGGTGAATTCTCAAGATTTTGTTAATACCATGCCGCATGCAGTTTTGCTAGCAAAAGGTGGCCTGATATTCTGTGCGCGGAATTTTTTCCGTTAGATGACAGTGCGGGACTGTGTTGAATGGTTTTCAGTGCAGTCTCAGATTCACCTGTTGGGTAATAACAGCGAGTCATTTCCGAGGAACTGAAATCAGAACGTGGTACCCAGGGGAACCCATTAGAGAGACAAGAAGACGGAAAAGCCTCTGATGTTGTAATTACTATTTTGAGACCAACTAACGGAGACGGCTGGGTTGGTCCGGCACTCGGTGGTGGTTTTATGGCGTTTCCGACACGGCGACGGCGGCGCTGAGGTAGCAGCGTAGCGAGGCTGTACTACCGGCGGCCTCCGGTAAACACACAAGTCAGCCGGCGCGGCTGGACCTGGAGCTGGAGGTTGAGATAAGCGCCGGCGATACGACACACACACACACGCTGCCGCCACCTAAATCCGGCGGCCCCTGCCGGGCTTAGCTCAGGTCAGATAAGGCGCGCCGTCGCGGGCTGAGGTACGCTGTCGGGCGGACGTCTTTGTTCTGGCTCCGACTCCAGGAGTTGCCGCGCGGAATAAGAAAGGGAACATTAGCGAGAGATACATACAGGAAGATACCGGAAACTGGGACGTTCACAGAGCTCTGAACTGTCGCGTCGCCGATGTTAGGAGGGAATTATTTCGGTACATATCACGAATTGCCCAATGAAGTTCAGTCGAATTACAATGAGGTGGCGAAAGTCATGCAGTGGCGATAGGCACATCTACAGGTACAAATGGCCAGTCCACTGGTAGAGCCGTCATTTGCACTCAGGTGATTCGTGTGAAAACGTTTTCCACGTAATTATGGTAGCACGGCGGGAATTAAGGGGCTCCGGAAAGGCTCAAAATCATGAAAAGTTCAATTTTTACTTTTTTGCGTTTTCTGAATCTGCGAACTATTACCTTTTAATAGATATATAATTTATTCAATTCCGAAGACTACAACTATTTTTAAATTTTTTTTTAAAATGTGTTCTACATGGGCGTGACCCACTGTGGCGCTGTTAAACTGCTGTCAAATGGTGTTATTATTAACGTCCGTGTTCATCAGGTACATTTTACTGATGTGGCTAACCTATTTTCAGAGACTTAGCAGCACCTGAACTGTTGAAAAAGTGTATTCACGGAAAAACTCAAAACCCCAATGAAAGTGTAAATAGTGTTACACGGTCGAGAATCCCCAAGACTGTATTTGTTGGAATAGAAACACTTCACTTTGGTGTGTATGATGCTCTTGCGACTTTCAATGATGGCAACATTGTAAGGTGCAAGGTATTTAGAAATATGGGAATGAAGATAGGTTCTAACATGGTACGAGCGATGCTTGCTTTAGACAAGGAACGCCTTCGGGCTGCAGACAGAGCTGTAAAGAGTCTAGAAATACAACCAAGAGTAAACAGGACGAGGAACAAGAGGAAGCTGGAGGAGGAGTTTGCAGAGGATGAAGATAATCCATCCTATGGACCTGGAATGCACTAAAAAGTTAATCCAATCTTTGTCGCTCGATTCCCAAAACTTTTATTTTCTCATACTAATTACATGTTTTCTAAGGATCTTCCGAACACATTTGTTTCAAACTTTCAGTAAATGTTACACAGTACTTTCTGCATAATTTAACACAGCCTTTTTCCAAAAAACTGTATATTTTTGAATATATAAATAAAAAATTGCAAAAAAATGTTGTCAATTTTCATTAAAGTTGAAAAAAATCATCTTTAATAATTGAACTAAAATTTTGTAAAATCGCTGTGTTAAGTTGTAGCCCATATTCCAATAAATAATCTGTAAAAAGTTCAACTTCCTACCTCAAATACTTTGTGAGGAAAGATGTAATTTATAAGCGTTATTTTAACATTGCAAGTATAGGGCGTTCCAGAGCCCCTTAACATACTTTCAACACAAGATGGTAGTTGTAACTAGATGCATGGGACATTCCATTTCGGATATCGTAACGAAATTCAGTATTCCGAGATCCACAGTGTCAAGAGTGTGGCGAGAGGACCACATTTCAGGCACTACCTCTCGCCACGGACAACACAGCGGTGGACGGCGTTCACTTAACGACCAAAAGCAGCGGCGTTTGTGTAGACCTGTCAGTGGTAACAGACAAGCAGCACCGAGCGAAATACCACATAAATCAGAGTGGGAGCGCAATGAACGTATCCGTTAGGGCAGTGCGGCTAAATTTGGAGTTAAAGGGCTATGGCAGCAGACGACCGACGCGAGTGTCTTTGTTAACAGCACGTCATCGTTTGTGACGCCTCTCTTGCGCTCGAGGCCATATCGGTTGGACCCTAGACGACTGGAAAACAGTAGCCTGGTCATGTGAGTTCCGATTTCGGTTGGTAATAGCTGATGGTTGCGTTGGAGTGCGGTGCAAGCCCCACGAAGCCATGGACCCAAGTTATCAACAAAGCACTATTCAAGCTCCGTAATGGTATGAGCTGTGTTTACATGGAATGGACTGTGCTCTCGGTAATGTCCAGCTACTTGCAGACCATTTGCAACCATTCACGCTCTTCATGTCCCCAAACAACCACGGATTTTTTTATGGGTGACAATAGGCCATGTCACAGAGTCACAATTGTTGGCGATTGGTTTGAAGAACATTCTGAACAATTAGAGCGAAAGGTCACGCCGATCACCAACATGAATCTCATCGAACATTTATGGGGCACAATCTACAGGTCAGTTGGTGCACAAAATCCTGTACCAGCAACATTTCTTCAACGGCTATAGAGGCAAAATGGCTCAGTATTTCTGCAGGAGACTTTCAACGACTTGCTCAGTTCAGGCCACATCGAGTTGCTCGTCTACGTCGGAGAAAAGGAGGTCCGCCACGATATTAGGAGGTATCTCATGACTTTTGACACGTCAGTGTAATTTAGAAGATGGTGAGGGGATTAGATTATAAAATGCGACACTTAAGTAGTAGATGACTTTTTTTATTTAAGCAGTAACTTAGAGACGATGGCCGAAGGGAGGAGGGTATAAAGTGGACTGGTGTAAGAAAACAATTCTGAAAAAGGAAAGCAACATTAAATACAAATTTAACTGTTAAGAAGTATTTTCTGAAGATATTTGTCTGGAGCGTAGCCTTATAAGGAAGTGAAACGGTTTCGAGTTCAGATAAGGATATGTGGCGCTATGGGAGTAAGGGTCTACTGGAAGTTAAATGGGTAAGTGAAGACGTGCTGAATACAACTAATAATAAAAGAACCTTACTGGTCAACTTGACTGCAGGAACGGACCGGTTTATTGATCACATCCTCAGGTATCAAGGTGACTCTGCTAATAGAGGGAAGAGAAAATGGTAAAAATTGTAGAGGAAGAGTAATGTTTGACTCTGTAAATATGTTTACATATATCTAGTTTGGGATAGATACGTAGAGATGACGAGACATACACAGAATAGATCAGCGTGCAGAGATGCAGCAAATCAGCCTTCTCACTGAAGACCAAAACAACAACAGCATAATCTGCGAAAGAAATACTACGCTTGTACCTAACTTTACATTCACGCTCCAGATATGATCTAGGACAACCTTTAGTTGCCAAAACAACTCGAATCATCCAGCAAAGCGTTAGGCCTACACATCTCCTCCGTGTTGATCAACAGGATCCGTTAGCATGGAAAGAACAGTGAGTGTCGTAACGCAAAAAAAAAAAAAAAATAAAATAAATAAATAAATAAAATAAAAAAAATCTGTTAGTAATTTCCGCATTCAGTAACAAAATGACCTTATTTAAGTTAAGCACTTTTCCATTTCGGATCTTTTCGATCCATCATTATTGCTTCATTTTTAACAGCGTCTACATGTATGAGGGGCGTCCAGAAAGTAAGTTCCGATCGGTCGAGAAATGGAAGCGACTATGAAAATCCGATAAAGCTTTGCACAGATGTGTTGGGCAGTGTCTCTAGTACGAACCTAGATAGCATCACGTCCCTCTTCTCATTTCTGAGCTCACAGTGAGCGCGTAAAAAGTCTAGAAAATACTGTCTGCCGCCAAGTACAAGGGCCTGCGAGAAATTTCGCCTGAAGCTATGCAGCCAACATTACATAACTGTCGTGCGTTTTCTTCTTCAAGACAATTCTCAGCCGCATTCTGCAGGGGCAATGAAGATGCTCCTGCATCGTTTTCAATCGGAAATGTTAGATTACCCACAATACAGCCCGTAATTGTCTCCCTCTGACTTTCATCTCTGCTCACATGAACCGCTGGCTATGGAAACAACATTTTGGCACAGACAGCGAGCTGTAGGCCAGCGTAGAGAATTGGCGGAAAGCACTGGCGGCTGCCTTCTATGACGAAAAAAGTTTGTACAACGCTACGACAGATGTCTAAGTCAGAACGGCAACTACGTACAGAAGTAGCTGGAAGGTGTAGCTAACTGTTAGAAGTAAAATATTTCTGATTTCCACTGTGGTTTCCATTTCGCGATCAATCGGAACTTACTTTCTGGACAGCCCTCGTAGTAGGTTGGTGCGTAAGTTCGTAGCGCTCTGTTTTGCATGAGGGCATTACGATTCTTATGGCTTCTTTTACGGATTGAATTTTTTTGTTAGTAGTTCACTGTTGCTGTTTAACATTACGTATTATCATTTGGTGACAGTGAGCGGAGCTGCAGAGAAATCGGAACATTTCCGACATATTCTTCAGTCTGAGATCAGTGGAGGGGTAACAGCAGAGGAAGCAGGCAGGAGCACTTGCGCCGTGTTTGGGGAGAAAGCCATTGGACAGAGCACGGTAAGAAAGTGTTTTTTTTTTTTTTTTTAAGGATGATCGTTTCGATGTTAGTAACTCTTCACGTTCAGGAAGGCGTTCGGTAATGGATGCATATCGTTTAAACGCATTAATTTACAATGAACCACGTCAGTGTACCGAGAACTGCCAAATGTGGTGAACTGTGATCATGCCGCCATCGTGCGACATTTGCATTCAAGTCCGAAGGTTCAAAAATCGGGTGTATGGGTACCGCATCCTCTACGGCAAAATCACGAAAATGGGTGGATGGCCTCATTTTCATCTCTGCTTGCGTGTCATCGATTGACAACAGCAACCATTCTTGTCCTGTAACATTACTGGCGAAGAGAAAGGGTGTATTTAAGATTGTTGTTGTTGTCTTCAGTCCAGAGACTGGCTCGATGCAGTTCTCCATGCAGGCAAATTTTTTATTTCAGTGGGTACTTTAAAACTGGTCCGAAATTGCTATCTTCTTCATGTAGAAGATATAGTATTCTGAAATCTGATGTATCTTACTGAAACACCCTGTATTTGTTGTCTACTACTACTTTTTGTATTTGATTTTACTCCTAAGTTGGTTTATGACAATACGTAATTTTCGTACTTCATTTTGTACTCTAAATAGGTTCCTTTGTGTTACAGAAAAGATTAAACAATTATGGGAGAAATATGGCAGGCATTATGCAAACAACTCTTCTTCGTAATGCCCAGATGTGTCTGACGTGAGGCATCATTAGCATTTTTAAAAAATGCGGTGCACAGGGCTAATTCCGTACCTTTAAGTCCGGGAAACAAGAATCAGGAAATGAAAACCCTTAGACAAATAGCGGTAGAAAAAGATTTTGACGCTGGTTTGATGTTTCGGTCGGATGTAGCACTTAGACATGGTTATCAACGAAATGTTAAAAATCCAGATAAATCTAAAATCAACCATACTGGGGGACCATCTCGCACAAATTAGCGCGGTTGTTGAACAAGAAAAGGCGGTCAAGAAATGAGGACACAGGCTGAGGCATAAGATCGACACAGGTGAGAACTGGACGAGGAAATTGGGAATGTAAGAAATAAAATTTCAGGATTGTGAAGCGAGACATTTGGGGCAGACGGGATGGAATTTTGAAGTTAGATTTAAAGAGCATAAGCATAGGGCGAACGGCTCTTCAGCTCTAGCAAAGCATCCCAAGAAAGAGCAGCATTCGTTGGGAGACATAACGGAAAGCGTTTTAAATGAGGGAACGGAAGTGAATAAAGGGGATTTCTGAGCACACTTCAGCGATATCCTCCTAAAGAAGCCGCCACCAACATATTTCATTTATTGGCACTGGATTTACGCATGCTATTTTCGTTAAGATAACAGCCTAGAGGTAGTTTTGAGTTAGAATGGCCGGCCGGGGTGGCCGAGCGGTTCTAGGCGCTACAGTCTGGAACCGCGCGACCCCTACGGTCGCAGGTTGGAATCCTGCCTCGGGCATGGATGTGTCTGATGACCTTAGGTTATTTAGATTTATGTAGTTCTAAGTTCTAGGAGACTGATGCCCTCAGAAGTTAAGTCCCATAGTGCTCAGAGCTATTTGAACCATTTTTGAAGTTAGAATGGGCTAGGACCGGGTAGCCGTTTCTCGAAGACTTTATGACAGACTAGTATCGTCAGTGCTGAGCATTACGTTGAAAAGAAATATCCTCGTTGGTAAGTGATAGCAGCTTACAGTTTACAATTGTACCCCGGGAACGGTGGATGCACCGGCTTGTGATGTTTTACGATTTGGGATGAGAATGCACGTGTGTGACGTGTTTTTAAGTTGTGTCGAGGCCCAATGCCGTTAAAGTTTTTTAAGGTCGCTCCTAACTCAGAAAGTCTGTAATCCTTTTATACAGGGTGATTATAATTAATGATAAATTTTCAAAATGCTCTAGAAATAACATCACTGGTCGGAATGAGGTCAAATTGCAAATCCAGTCAACCCACTGCTGAAGCGCCATTTCGGAAATGCTAGAATTATCAGCCGCCATTTCTCTACAGCCTGGCCGTCCCGATCACCGGATCTTAATCCATGTGACTTCTGGCTGTGGGGCTATCTGGAAGATGTTCAGTGTTCCGATTGCAAACTTAGTTGCACTGAAGGCACACATTGCGCAACACATTCTGAACGTAATCCTGGATACACTTCGGTCAATTGTGTAACATGCCGTTTCTCGATTTCAACTTGTTGCAGAAAACGGCTGACAGCATGTTGAGCATGTTTTGCGCCAGTCACGCGGAAATTAATAATCCGATCTGATTTTGACTGATGCTTCTTAAGTGGTTTTTGGCCTCAGGACAATTAAAAACTGATTTTTCGCATCCGATGTGATGTGATCTTGCCCTGATGGATGGGCTTACATAACGAACGGTATCACACCTGTACACCCACGCACACTGAGCAGTGCGGTTTGTTTAACGTCAAACGAAATAACGTCAAACGAAATAACGTCAAACGTGCACCTTAGGCATTGTTACACGATTCATATATCATTTGTACTTGACCACTATTAAATTGTGATGCTTACAGCGCCAACTATTGCTATATTTCCCCCTTGTCCGATAACATTCAGTTGCTATTTGACGTCATTCTGACCAGTGGTGTTATTTCTACAGGGGTTTGAAAGTTTAGCTTTATTTATAATCTCCCTGTAGATCTGTCGGTATGAGGAGGATTGTTTTATCTGGTTTCCTTGTTTTTAGCACTTGAAAATGCGGTAATGTTATCCCCAAACATGTTGTGGCAATAATCACACGACTGACAACTGGGCTGTCCAAATATGTGTCAGCACCTTCCTACCATCATCACTGGTTACATTTATTGAGTTCTACAAAATGCAAAGATGTGTTAAGTAACAAGTATTGAATTGAAAAGGAGACATAAACCACATTTTCTGTGGGTTGTGATTAGTGCCGTATTTCCAAGTACGTCATGTTCCGTAGCACCTCCTTTACGTTATCGTACAGTTGGCCATTTGCAACGAAGTGCTGTTATAGTCAGTAAATCGGACTACCTATAAACTGGATTTTGTTGCTTGAAAACATTTCGTGACGACATTTTCCGATTAGTTACAGTTATTTTCGAAGTATTTTTCCTCCCGTGTGTGCTCATCTGTAGCAAAAATACAGAGACACACATGGTTCTTGTTTTGATGAAGCACACTCATAACTTACACTTTGAATTTCACAAATGGCAATGCCAATTTTACAAATGCGTGCTTAGTCGCTGTTGATTTTTACCTGTTTTCACCCTCGGTTCGCGCCTTATTAGACATTTAATTACTTTTTGTCTCTGTCTTTCACTACCATTCCCACACCCTATTATCCCCTCGCGTATTAAACAGTCTGCCATGGCATAGTGGAACGTAGTCGTTTTTAATCTGTTTTCCTTCCGTTGTTGCATTCTGTACGTGTACGCTTTCTTCTATGGTGACTTTTCGGTATAGGCTGCGATTTGATTTAAATTCCTTTAAGTCTGCGTCCGTTAGTTTGGGGGGGGGGGGGGTGATTGTGGGCTATTAAAACAAATGTGTTATGTGAGTTGTTACTTTTTACGACTCTGAGGTTTTTCGAATATGTATTAAAAAGTCTGCATCTCTGTCCGAAGTACACTGAGACCGGCTGTATATAGGTTGGAACGTGGGTGATCTGCTAAATTTGTCAGGGGGTGTGGTCATTTCTGTATCGTGTTGTCTGTTCGCTACACTATCTGAGTTCCCTGTTTCTTTAACATTTTGCCTACTCTGTAGACTATATTATTACTGTTGAGTACGTGCTATTTTGTTTCCTGTGGGGATAAGTGTTTCGTTCTGTCCTGCGTGTCTGTTAAAAATATTTAAGCGATATTCATATTTTTACTATGTTACGGACACAAGTGACCGCTTCGTAAATCTTCTTTACTGTATTTTTCAGGCACAGGTCACACGAATGACATCATTACCAGTTGAGAGTTACTACCAGGTCATCATCGTATGGTCTCCTTAAAACGAAAGATTAAGGTGGATAGTAAAATACTAGGAAACTAAATTACAAACAAAACTAAGTTCTATACAAAGTGACACATCCGCACTCTCATACCTGCAACTTATTGTCGTTGTCGTTGTTGTTGTTGTTGTTGTTGTTGTTGTTGAAACCTTCAGTCCAGAAACTGGTTTGATGCAGCTCCCCATGCTACTCTATCCTGTGCAAGCCTCTTCATCTTCAAATAACTACTGCAACCAACATCCTTCCGAATCTACTTAGTGTATTCATCTCTTGGTCTCCCTCTACGATTTTTACCCTCCACGCTTTCCTGCAGTACTAAATTGGTGATCCCTTGATGCCTCAGAACATGTCCTACCAACGGATCGCTTTTTCTAGTTGAGTTGTGCCACAAATTCCTTTCCTCCCCAATTCTATTGAGTACCTCCTCATTAGTTACATGATCTACCCATCCAATCTTCTGCATTCTTCTGTAGCACCACATTTCGAAAGTTTCTATTCTCTTCTCATCTAAACCATTTATCGTCCATGTTTCACTTCCATACATGGCTTCACTCCATACATATACTTTCAGAAAAGACGTTCTGACACTTAAATCTATACTCGATGTTAACAGATTTCTCTTCTTCAGAAACTCTTTCCTTGCCATTGCCAGTCTACATTTTATACCCCGTCTACTTCGATCATCATCAGTTATTTTGCTCCCCAAATAGCAAAACTCCTTTGCTACTTTAAGTGTCTCATTTCCTAATCCAATTTCCACAGCATTGTC
This sequence comes from Schistocerca cancellata, assembly GCF_023864275.1. Lineage (NCBI taxonomy): Eukaryota > Metazoa > Arthropoda > Insecta > Orthoptera > Acrididae > Schistocerca > Schistocerca cancellata. The sequence continues at coordinate 87,796,357 of NC_064637.1, read as the reverse complement.
TCATTTAAGTCGACAACATTCCATTATCCTCGTTTTGCTTTTGTTGACGTTCAACTTACATCCTCCTTTCAAGACACTGTCCATCCCATTCAACTGCTCTTTCAAGTCATTTGCTGTCTCTGACACAGTTACAATGTGATCGGCAAACCTCAAAGTTTTTATTTCTTCTCCATGGATTTTAATTCCTGCTCCAATTTTTTCTTTTGTTTCCTGTAAGTTACGGTCACGTAAAAGCTTAAGATTCTACGCAACATAGAGTATATTACCTTTATTGGGTTATTTATCTGCTACTTTTGTTACAGGCACGAAAAAGATATTTTAAACATTGCTTAATTTCCGTTGCAATGATTACCCCCTTAAATTCAATATACAGTTTATTTCGCAGTTGATGACAAACTCACAATCTCGAAAGTCTAATGAATTACAAAATTTTGTGGAAGTCTTTTTGAAAAGAGTTCTTGCTAATTGGCCAGTTTCCGCCCTTCGTTACGTTTCTCTGACCGTCCAACATGCTACATGTGGTAACATGTGGTCTACAGTTACGCTGTCTCCAGTAAGTGGAGACACGGTGCCTTCAGTTTTCCGTCTCCAGTTAACGTCGTTGTAAATGTAGAAGAAATAGGTAACCTGATCGCCTGTTTTCGGTGCACCGCTGCAAAATATTCTTTTGTTATGATTCCTTTTGTAATATGTTGATATTCTTTGTCCCAATATTTCAGCACTACTTTTCGTGACGTTCGTTTTCGCCAAGGTTTTGAGACGTTTGATATGGCTAACATACTCCTGCGGTCTGGATATCTCTTTGACCAGCTAGTCTGCAAGATCATTTCAATGTATTCCTGTGTAAGCTTTTAATCCACATGAAGTCTGCACACCGGTTCTTCTTTTGCAATACTGTAAACCTATTTCTCGTCTCCTCAGTCAGGCTTTTGTGATGGTTCGGATTCCTAAAGAACGTATTAATATATCAGCGCCATTCTCTGTAAGCCATCTAGTGTATGTAGCTTTTCTAGAACATTTAAAATGGCAAAGCGATCTGCCTGATGATTTGAGCATTCATTTTCCACGTTGCCTTTATGTTGATAAAAGCTGCTTTGCCTTATCTTTCTCCTGCGTGACGTGAAGCTGAGAAGTACAATTAAAAAAAGTCGATATTTTGTTCCTATGTTATCGCGGTATTGATATAGTTGTAGGTATTGGACTCTGGGATAGTGTTTAGAGACAGGGCTCTTCCTAGGCGTTTTACCACCCTAGGCGGCAATTGAAAAATGATGAGCCCTCTTTTTTACTACCTTCGGTCTCCCTCACCCCCCCCCCCTCTCTCCATCCAACGGCACAGCAATGCAATGTCCTATCATACTTAATCATTAAACTAAGGTGATGACACGTCCTCATTTTTTGGGACAGTCTTCAGTTTCCATGCTTTGTCCTCAATTCCTTTCAAACTGATTGAGCACAGCGAATGTCCTCAGTTTCTTATTTTTCGTCCTCGGTGTTTTAATTTTTCCTCTTTCATTTTTCTCCTAATTTGCTAAATTTTTGCACTGTTTGATTTGAAATTAATTTTTTTCTCGCTTTGTCGCCCCTAAAATTTTGCTGCGTTATGCTGCGGCGTAGTCTTGTCTAATGTTAGAAGCGACCCTGTATCAACGTAAAGTCTGTAGCCCAGTTCCTCTTTGCAACATCCTAAACTTATTTCTTGTCTACTCAGTTAATGCTCTTGTGATGGTTCGGATTCCGCAAAGAATGTAATGTTGCATTACCGTCATTTTCTGTAAGCCATCTAATGTATATAGCTTTTCTAGCACCTTTAAAATTGCAAAGCGATTTGCCTGATGATTTGAGCATTCATTTCCCAGTTTTTATTTCATCAGATCGGTTGGCTTTATGTTGATAAAAACTGCAATGCCTGATCGTACTCGTGTGTGACCTGAAGCTTCGGAATACAAATTTTAATAAAAATTTTTGCTCGAAAGCCACCGAGGCAGTGAAGCAGTTGCAGGTATGGGGCCCTGAGAGAGCGAGTGGAGAATCCCGCAGGTAGGCGGCAGGTGTGCTGGGATTGGCGCTGCCGGCTCCCCGTGATGGATTCCCTGGCCGGACCGGTGGATCCCCCTCGCCATTGGCCGCCGTCTGACCTGTTCGGGCGGACCCTTCTCTCAGATCGGCCCGCGCTGCTCTTTTTGTTTCCAGCGACTGTGCGCACTCACTTCTCCAGCAGGAGGCCGCTGGAGACTGGAGAGAGAGGAGAACCCTTCCTTCCGTCTATTGTCCCACCGCGCGCGCTCCGTTTCTTATAATCCCGCGTGCACACGGCTTCGTGATAAATACTGGTACACCAGCAGCTGGACACTGCCTCTGTCCCGTCCCGATAAACCATCGCCCGGCGGCCATGAATCTCCCCTACAAGCGTCTGTATACATGTAGTGTGCGAGCTGTTCCACTGTGCTTTCTTTCTCCACGAAGCCTCGCCGGCTTTTAATGCAAATGTTAATGCACCGAGCGGGTCTGGCAGCACGTTGCATGACCTTTGTGCAGTTCCGTCTTAACTTACACCTTATGTCGCGGGGGAAGTGTTACACGAGTCTCTCTCTCTCTCTCTCTCTCTCTCTCTCTCTCTCTCTCTAGCACCCGTTTATCGAGTCGAACGGGTTGTACAAAGGTTCAAGGTGGCAGTATACACTAGAGGACAAGAGTAGGGGAAGTTGGAAGCTGCAAGTTACTTGCCATAAGACAGAGAGAGAGAGAGAGAGAGAGAGAGAGAGAGAGATTGAGAGAGAGAGAGAGAGAGAGAGGAGAGAGGGGAAACGAGGGAAGAGGAGGAGAGAGAGAATTGGGAGGGGGGGGGGGGAGACACACAGAGACTGAGGAGCAACAATGCAGGGATATCATCATGATACAACTTTAAAAAATACCGTTGCCATGAAACACAGTGATACATAAAGTACTGTTGTAGTTGAAATAAATACCGATGGTTTCTCCGGCAAATAATTGTGCAACGGTCGTCTTCAGAACCAGTAACATCGAAAAAATTTAACAGTAGGTACAAAATAAACAGAAATATTTCCAATAAGAATTACACGCGAAAAACGACAAGTTGTTACATCGTATTGAAACCTCTTCTCAACGAACTGCGTGGCACTTAAGTGTAAATTACAGAAACTGCAAGTAGTAGAGCCACGATTTATAGAGATTATTTAATATATTTTAAGAATGACAGAAGCATCAATATCAAGAAATATAGGTGAAGTACATTAAAGTAAACGCAACACGTATGAAACAATAAGGAAAATAAGACATATTTTCTATAAATATACGCTGAATTAGCGACTAAATAACGGTGAAGTCTCTATGGGTCAGGACATTAACAACAAGCTAGATCCGAGGAGTGGAACTGAACTGCACGATATGTAATGAAAAGAAGCAGCAGCAGAAAATATTTCCGTAAGCAAAGCGTTAGACGGATTCAAAGGCAGAAGTGTTTAAAAAAAAAGTAGAAAAAAGGTGTGGTGTGGTTGAAGAAAGAAAGAAAGAAGGACACATGGTTGTATCTGTAAGCACAACAATCTTTAGGCATCTCCTACATTTCGAAAACAAACTACCCTGCAAACCGCATCGTATCCGAAACCACTCTGCTTTCAAGAGAAGATTACAGCTTCACCTGCTATCGCTGGCGCATCCTCCATCTCGCCATACCCCACATGTCGTTCTTCCCTCCGAGAGTGAACCAGCATCTCTGTCAGATTGTCGTTGCCATCCATCCCTATCTGTTTCTGTCCTCTTTCCTCCGTCTCATGTGCTAACCCTAGCCTATAGTTTTTCCTCGTTCACTGAGCAGTTAGCTTCTGCGTTGCTTTGACTGTATCTGTATGTGCCGGTGTCATACGTTTCAGTTAGATGCCATTACTCACATTCGGCAAAACCGTAGTGAGGAACTCGCTTAATACACTGTTAACTACACTGGCATTTTCCAAATTCCATGTATTCATTGATGCATGCAACTTTATACATTACAAATGAAAAACAACACTGCTGTAATATTCTACAGCGTTTATTATTTGTTACACGAACCAGCTTTCGGCTGTTACGCCGTCAGCAGGTAAAAAGGTAAGTATACAATTTAATGACATTTTGTTGACTTAAAGATTTTAAACTAGGGCATAGCTGTACATAGAAATAGTAATTGAACAATAAACTTTGATGACATATTCCACAGATGTGGCTGAACAAGACAATCTTGTCTCTAATAGGTCCTAATTACAAACGGAAATAGAGGTATCAAGCACGTGAGTGAAGCAGATGTGAGTACACAAAGAATTTTTAACACAACGAGAGAAATTATAGTAACTGAAATAAAGGATTCTGGAACATATGATTAAGAGGAGTAATTTACAACATGATCTGGATGTAATAATGAGTAATTTCTGCTGTTAGCAGTGGTGAGTCAGGGGAGTTTTGTCTGGTCAGTCGGTACTACGTTTGAGATAATGGACATATGTGATGTAATACTTGCTGTTTCACCTTGTAACTATGGTCTTCGTTAAGCGGATTGTCTGCAAAAGAAGAGTCAGAAATTAAGTCTTAAATTATTTTTATTATATACTGACTTACTGAATTTTCCCTGAAAAGACAACTCAAAGTTAACCTACTCGTTTAATACCCGAAATATACAAGTCCCACGCAATGTGACCGCTATACATTGGCAATATAACTCCCAATAATTAACATAAAAGAATGGCCCTGAATTACTAGAAATCCTAACAATAATACAAATAAAAAAAAGAAATTAAAGAAATGTGAAACTAGCTCCAACTCTGTTAATTGCATAAACTCATTTCAATCACAAATTCTGGTACTAGAAATCTTCATTCTCTTTTATAAGTCACTTACGTCGCCGAAAATCTTCGTAACACGAACTAAAGCAATTAAAGCAAGTAGCAACAACGGTCAGCTAAATAAAAAGATTGTAACTATAGACTAACTAATAGGAGGCGTATGGTTAACAAATGGAAGATTTTTTGTAGAGCAAACAATGTATTTAGAAAATTTTACCTTATTGATGTGACATCCAGTTCCAAAAATTATATAGTTGTCAGTAATTCCACTGCCCAAATATTATTAACCATACATCTATCCTCATACGTTTCCTTGCGTCTCACTTTACACTGCATGACCTACCAAGACACTAAGAATATAATGTCCATTCACTTCCCTACCCACTCGCTAACTGCTAGTGCTTCCAACCACAGAATCTCTTGCCGAGGGAGCAGAGCGCTGTCGGCGATATTAACACAGTCTACAGCGCTGCCAACATACAGACAGGTTACTTAGAAGTTTCCTTTTCTATGTTTCCAACTTTTGTGGTGTTCCTTCACGCGGATAGGTAGTGCCCTGTCAGACTGACCTATAAAGAATTTGCCACAATAACAAGTAATATTTCATAGTCTATTCTTCTCCAAAGCTGGATTGCTGTGTTTACCATTGGGCGAAAAGTATCTACATAATTATCTATGTATCTGATGGCGTAAAAGCCGAAAACCTGTTCGTGTAGCATTTAATAAATATTGTACGATATTATACCAATGTTGTGCATGTTTCCTTCATAATCCTTTATCTGTTATTCTTTCCATTTCTTCCAGTACTCTTATCTGTGCACTTCGTTATTCTTCTTGTCTTCTGACAACTTTAGATCAGTTTTTTCATTCTTCTTCCTCGCAGTCCTTCCATATGCAGTTCCTTCTCTGTCGGTTGCTTCTTCAGCTTTTGCATTACTTTTTATAACTCCGTCTTTACTTTTTTGGCCAAACTTCTTGACTTTTTATCTCACAAGTATTTGAGAAGCTTTCTCGTTAATTTAGTGCCTAGCAGCGATATAAACATCTTAAAAATACCAGCCTTCTTTTTCTTATCATTTCTAACGTGTCTCCTATGTTGCGTTAAATTTCATCGTTACTTTGTAATTTTCGACCTTTCATAGTTTTTCGTAGGTCTAAATTTTTCCTTTTTGACTATTTTTCGACCGTGACTGTCTCAAGAAATGTGTGAAGGTTTTTTTAAATTATCGCTACCAGTCACAAACTTTGTCAACTATTGTATTACTTATTTATTTAGCGACATGTTTCGAGTCTTCAGTCTCATCTTCAGGCTAAATGGCGTTACAAAAACAACTTTACAATAAGGTCATATTGATGTTACATAGTCTTTTTATAAATGCTGTGGTCACGCCAGAAGAACAAAGATGACCCTCAAAACATATCGCTAAATAAATAATACAATAGTTGACATAGTTTGTGACGGTATTTTAAAAAACCTTTACATACTAAATTTTCCCACTGATTCGCCGTTGAAGCAGTTCTAACTTATCTAAATTACACTTTTATGCTATGAAATCGCTTGGATAGAGTCATTCTGGCTTCATTAATGTATTGAAATTCTTTGTTTTTGTATTTCTAGACGGACGTTTTTTATTGTCAAGATCTTTTACTACACCACATACCCTTCCAGCTTAATGCAGCATTTTTCAAACCACTTTCTTACGTTATCTCCGCAAGATTTTTGAATTCCTTAACCTTCTCTATTTAGTAAAAACCTGTTTTCGTAAGCTGCGTTGCGCTTTTACTGTTTGTTAATTTTTTCTGAGAAATTCTTAAGCCGCTCTTACTGGCTGTTTCTCCTGAAAGATTAATTTGTATTACTGCAGACGCAACATTTTCAGAAATTATAGTAAATGTCGCCTGCAAATGTGAGACAATTTATTCCAGTACTTTTGTTTGCTATTCCCAGGTCTACTGATGCAATCTTTTAGTCATTCAGTTTTTCATACCAAACTCTCACAGTTTTCCACACAAAGTTCACGACTGTTTCTTGAGTGGTTTCATTATTACATTATTATTGCTAGACCACCACTGATGACGGAGATGACATGAGTTTGTACAGTCAACTTTGGAATGAACTCGATGCTGCTTAGAATCTTGTATTTCAGTTTTACTGAGTCCGCTTATTAATGTTGCCATCACAAGGGACTGATCCATCGCTTAACACTTAAGAGCTTTTCATCCCGCTCATATATAACGGTGTCAGGCTTGTTAGTCACTACTGTTCTGCAGGTATGAACTGTATGTACTGATAATAAGGACAATGTGAGATCCATATGTCATGGAGACAGATGCTGGTGAGATCTGGTAGACTAACTCCTAGAGATCCGCATGTTTGCGTTGAAAATATGAGCACATCCCTTTGTGCCACTTGAGGCATTCATTATTCGCAAACACAGGGCAGCTAATATTATGTGGTCCTCTGTATCAGCCGGTCGTCATGGACGATGCGGTTCTAGGCGCTACAGTCTGGAGCTGCGCGACCGCTAGGGTCGCATGTTCGAATCCTGCCTCGGGCATGGATGTGTGTGATGTCCTTAGGTTAGTTAGGTTTAAGTAGTTCTAAGTTATAGGGGACTAATGACCTCAGATATTAAGTCCCATAGTGCTCAGAACCATCTTTCGTCTTGAGTGTCTTTCAGCGTTAGCTCTTCGTGGTTCTTCTTCCTCAGTGCCTATTTATTATTAGTAAGCAGTATCACGTAGCAACTTTATCTCTTCTTCTTTCTTTGTTGCCTCCTGTTTTTCCAGTAATCCTTCATCTTCTCTCCACGCTGTCCTTTTCTTTCTACTGCCCATGTTGTTGCCGATTTCTCATGTCTTCTGCTGTCTTAAAAATTTTCTAAATGTAGTATTTAATTTTTAAAATGGTTTCTTTCCGTTATTTAAGATTCTTTGATTTTGTTTCTTTCTAATTGTTTTTTATTTCTGTAGTCAGTCCCATTGTCGATTTCTTTTTCCAGAAATACAGGGAATTTCTTTCGTTAGCCTGTTCTCATTCATTCGCCATAAATTTCCAAGGGAGTTTAAACTTCACTTTGCTGTTATTTGTGATACATTTCGTAGATGTGCTCGGTACTTCTCATATTCTCTATTTTGTACTTCATCCATTATTTTTCTGATAATCCACCTTTAAAGTAACTCCACGCTGTGAGACCTGAGCTACTCCCGGCATGCACATTGTTCAAAGAAGTCACGGAATCGCAACTGCGTGACGTCTTCGACAACCGCCGAAATTTCGAGGTGGTGACCACCCCGTCATTTTCAAGACAAAATGGCAGTAACTTCTGTGTAAAGTGAATTTTAAACCTCAGCTTTCAGGGAATTTTGGGAAAGATAGCGGGCGCGCGCAGGCGCGCACACACACACACACACACACACACACACACACACACACACACACACACGCACACGCACACTGTAAACACTATCGCCACCACACAACCAGAGGTGATTGACGCCAGAAGCTGTCGCTAGTGAAAATTATTAAACAACGGGCGATGTAGCTTCAACTCTGTCCTCCGTTTTCTGACAAGGGAAAGGGCAGGATTCCATGCAGGATTCCATTTAAACTAAAACCACCATCTCTATTTGTAAGATACTTGCTAAATTAATTTCAACTGCTTCGCTAATAACGCTATCACAGATCGCTGGGAGTGCATGGCAGAACCTCCTTGTCGTTGAATTCCATAGGATGACCGGTGCTAAGACAGTGTTCTGCAATGGCGGATTTGCTCAGCTGCTGTAAGCGTGTGTGACGCTTATGCCCAGTACACCGGTCCTGCACGGTTCTCATCGTCTGAGCAATGTATGACGAGCTACATCTCAACGAATACGGGCGTAGTAGTCAACTTGTCCAGAAAAAGAGCCGGTAAAGCATTCTTACAAGTGAGGCAGGAAGTGGAAGAAGAGAAGCATGCAACGACAGATTGCCTGAAACTTAGCTGATAATCAGCTCTGACCGAAGTCATCAACCTAAAGTTTCTCGAGATGCACCAAACTATGAATCAACACCTGAAAGCTGCAGTTCAATACTCGACTGGCAACCTATGCAATAAAGCAGTGCATGTGCGGTTTTTAGAAAAGCCTGAAGGCATTTCCAGAAGCGAGGACTTGAAAATCAAACTACACGACTCCGACATATATCAGTAAAGATGGTCCCAGTGTTTCACGGCACTGTAGGAGCAGTGGGTAAAGAACTTCGTCAGCACTTGGAAATCACTCAACTCGATCAAATATGGATATGACAACTAAAAAAAAAGGCCACTTTACTGTTAACAAGGTAGGAGCATATGGAGTAAGATCACAGGTATGTGAGTGACTCAAAGACATCTTCACTAACAGAAGCCAGTACGTTGCCCTCGACGGCCTATGTTTATCAGAGTTAAGGGTATCGTCCGTAGTGCCCCGGGGAAGCGTGGGAGGACCGCTATTGTTCTCCATGTGCATAAATTATTTGGCGGAGAGGGCGGGCAGCAATCTGCGGATGATGCTGGGGTGTGCAATAAGGTGCCAAAGTTGAGTGATTGTAGGAAGATGCAAGAGGACTTAGACAAAATTTCTAGTTGGTGTGATGAATGGTAGCTTGCTCTAAATATGGAAAAAGTTAAGTTAGTCAAGGTGAGTAGGGAGAACAAACCTGTAATGTTCGTATACAGTATAATGACGTCCTGCTTCACAATGTCAAGTCGTTTAAATATCAGGGCGCAACGTTACAAATCGATAAGAAATGGAACAAGCATGTTAGAAGTGTGGTAGGGAAGGCAAACGGTTAACTTCGGTTGACTGAGAGAATTTTAGGAGACATAGGTTCAGCTGTAAAGGAGACAGCACATAGGACGCTGGTGGGGCCTATTCTTGAGTACTGCTCGAGTGTTTGGGATCCGCACCAGATCGGGTTGAAGGAAGACGTTTAAGCGATTCAGAGGCGGTCTTTTAGATTTGTTACCAGGAGGTTCGAACAACACGTATTATGGAGATGTTTCGGGAGCTCAAATGGAAACAGCTGGAGGGAGGGCGGCGTTCTTTTCGAGAAACACTATCGAGAAAATTTAGAGAAACGGCATCTGAATCTGACTTCAATTCTACTGCCACCAACATACATTCCGCGTAAAGTATCACGAAGATAAGATACGAGAAATTAGGGCTCATACGCAGGAAGATTGACAGTTGTTTTTCTCTCCGTCTCTGTTTGCGAGTGGAAAGATTAGGAAGTGGTACAGGGTACCTTGCTGCGTACGGTGGCTTGCGGAATATCTATGTGGATGTAGATCTGCACGAATAATCCGCAGATACATCAACATTCCAACACATTGTCAAGTGTCTCACTAGTGATATGGTACGAAACTATTTAGCTGTGTTCCCTGTGATGATGATGATAATAATAATCATAGCAAACGTTGACTTGCCAAAGAGCTGCACGGGAAACATGTGAAAGACATCAGCCAGCATAATGTAGCTTTGAAAGCATCGAACAACTGGTTGACGCGCGCAGATCTGCATACAGAAAGGGAAGAATTTCTGACGGCGATGCTACATCAGCTCACTGCGCGGAGGAACTATCCAAGTACGTCCTAGAAACCTAACGAATAGGTGGTACTGCAGGAGGTTTGGGGACTGACAGCTGCAAGGAGTTTGGGAATCAGAATGAGATGATATGGCACATTACGTCTGCATGTAAAACCTTGTCACCCATGGAATATTTGAAAATGCATCACAAGGTCGCCAAAATAATCCATCTTAAACTGGAACAGCACCAACAGTCACTGAAACACTTTTCTCCGTAATACAAAAACAATCTTATGAAAGCTGTTGAAAATGAATTATTAAAAATGACCTGGAACCCCAGCAAAATAACAAAACAATGCACTTTACTGATATACCAGTAAGGAATAAAGTTAAGCAAACCACATTCGTTATAGACATCGCATTACCCAAAAGGCATAATATGCAAACCGCTTGCAATAATGGAATGGCCAAGTACAAGATCAAGTAGATAAGCTAAAAACCACGCGGAAACAAAAGTCAGCACACATTGTCCGTGTTGTATTACCGGACAATGGCGTTGCCTCAAAACGGGCTGAAACTTTATTCTCCACTCTGTTGGCAACCGCAGAAGACAACTGCACTGAATACCTGCAGAGCAGTTCGTAGGGTTATCGAAGAACATAATCTGCGTAGTGATAACTTGGTATTTAAACCGTAATTACGTCAATACATTGCCGAAACGAGTGAGCCAATAAATAATAATAACGAGAACAAAAGGCACATCGTCGAGCGACCATGAGGAACGGTCTTTTCTCTGAAAGTACGAGAAATCATTCCTACAAACAATACAATACTGACATAGTAACATGATGCCAAAAAAATCTTTCTTCTCTTTTATCGTGTGGTTAAGTTCTTTTGCTTCGTTTCTCTCTCTCTTTCCTGTTTTCGAGTCTGGTACAAAGAAATGTGGGCGGTATACAATCCTCATGTTGACATGTAATTGCTATTTTGTATTCGCTGCTGCTTATATAACGCAGGGCAGCCTGCACACCAGCAATTCACTTATACTGTTCGAGAATAACAGCAAAAGCATGTACACGCGTGCTCCATTACTTACAGAGGGTCTGTTCAGTATCAGTGCAAATTCGTATTCTGTCTTTTCGATGTCCATGACACAAATACATAGCTGAAAACTGCTTGGCCAGCCGGAGTGGCCAAGCGGTTCTAAGCGCTACAGTCTGGAACCGCGCGATCGCTACGGTCGCAGGTTTGAATCCTGCCTCGGGCATGGATGTGTAGAGCCATTTGAACCTTTTTTTTTTTTTTTAATTGCTTGTGAAGGTGAAATAGTCGCTAAATCTCTGTCTTTAGGTTCGTTGTTTTGGAAAGCTACAACAGTAGCTAACATCAAATAGCGGGGGTATCTGAATCGTGTAACAGTGCCGTCTTCGCGGTTTTTCATCTTCAGACCTGCGGCTATTAAACCAGTCAGTTCATTTTAACAGTCCGTACAAAGTTCGTGAAATTCCTAAGTAAGGACCCACTGTTCTTTAACCTCAAAGATTGTGCAAATGAAGGTGTTTTTTATGTAAAATACAGGCACGTACCTGTTCTGCTCTCTTTCTATATAGTTATCATTACAGAACCACTTTCGGCGCCGCGGAACGAAATTTTTATATCTTCTGGAGAAAAATCCTCAGCTTGAAGGCTAAGTGCTAATATAGACTTTCTTCGCGAATTCCACAGCTGAAATCTTCCCGGGTTACCAAAAGAGCCGTGGCGTCGTGTTGTCGCAACGTTTCGAAGAGTTTGCTTCTGGTCATTTCCTGTAAAGCTGCCTGAAGATAACGAGTAGGAAAGTGTTCGAAACGGTGGGACAATACACTGATGCAACCGACTAACAACCCGAGAATATTTCATTAAAATCGTAAGTCCTGCTCTGAGACAAATGCCAACACATTATTATCCCCCTCAAAACATTGAGATGCCGGACAATTCTGACGGGGATGGAAAAGAGGGGTGTCGCTGTGAACAAGACGTGGATTGTAGGAAGCTGCACGAGAGGGACACAGGGGTGGGAGTGGTGGGGAGTGTATGAGTAGTACGATATTCTCACATTTTCACGTCTTGGAGTGTCTGTACTGAAGTTTCACTTTAAATTCGCAGTAACACAGTAGTCCCCTAGTTCAATTCCCACATACATCTCTCCATAAATACACAGTTTTCTGCAAGTGTCCCTTTTATCCCCACCGGTATTCTATCAAATACCGTGATAACTTTTTTTTTGTCAACGTAAGGAACATGTCACTCGTCTTCTATTGTGTTTAAGGAATCACAGGATTTCTTGGAAAAAAAATAAAAATTACTCCAGAGTAAATGGTTTGCTCATTTCTGTTGTCCTATAAGCGAATTATTCATCGTGTTTTTATTCGGAGGCTATTACGACCACAGTTTCCAACAAAGAAGCCCGACAACCGCTTAAAACGATCTTGTACTGAGGAATTTACAGAACCAAAGTAGCTAACATGTCACGTAAAGTAATGAAATTAGTAGTTATGTTAGGATTACGTTTTACGAAGAGTTAAAGAGATGGCCACGAAAAAAGAAAAACATCGCACATTCATTTAAAAAAAATTCCCAATCTCCAAAGCAACAAGTATAAATGCGCTGTTTGGTACCTCAATGATCCTCAGCAGACAAAACCAAGCTCTTAACATAGTATACCAACACGCCCAGCAGATTACACTGCAAGAGAATATTTCTTTCACCTGGAAATCTGCAATATTTTGCGTCCTGGTCCGAATCAGACAGCCGGCCAGGGTGGCCGAGCGGCTCTAGGCGCTTCAGCCTGGAACCGCGCAACCGCTACGGTCGCAGGTTCGAATCCTGCCACGGGCATGGATGTGTGTGATGTCCTTAGGTTAGTTAGGTTTAAGTAGTTCTAAGTTCTAGGGGACTGATGATCTCAGAAGTTGTCCCATAGTGCTCAGAGCCATTTCAACCATTTTTTGAACCAGACAGACTGCAATCACGCCTTCATTTGCACCTGTAGAAAATGAATTCCTCTTCTTATCAACATGATGCGAACCATATAATTTATGGTTCCCACGCATTCGAAATTAGAACTAAATCTGCTGTATTACTGCCAACATTGTCTCTTTCACAGGCAATTTCCACAGCGCCTCGTCACGGGGAATGAAGCGGAACCTGGACTTGGAAGAATAAGATGTATCTAAGTGCGGTAAGTGCGTTTAGAATCTATTTCAGTTAAAGAAAAAAAAGTGTTTCGCTGTGCTAAAAGAATAGCTGCGCTAAACAACGACCGATAGAGTAACCGCTGGCTGCCATGCCCTACTGGTCATCCACTCAGGCATACCAAACAATATGTTGGATTGCTTGCGTTGTGCTCAGAGACTCGGTCATTGATGCTCTTTGGGGAATGGGCAATCACCAGGTCGGATCCAGAAGGAATACAACACATTGTTGTCAGGTACAGAAACATGGAGTATCAGGCGAAGCCATTCGGTAATATTGAGCACTCCGTTTGGTTGGTACAATCATGAACAATGAAGTGACTTCTGCGTAAAATGTGTGCTCTGTTGTATGTTGTTTCTTATTACAATCTTTAATTTCCACAAGCGATGAGAACAGTGTAGAAACTACGGATAGCTGTTAAAGATTTCAAATCACCAGGTACAAATTTTCGTTCGATGTGTTTTAAGTGACTTTCATGACGATCAAGACTAGAAAGTAGTGTTTAGAATTAGATGTGCATTACAGAACGTGGTTTGAGATGAAGGTTGTAATTAACGAAACTGAAAACGAAAGAAATATTTATGCAGAGCTGCGAATGCAATTTTCATCTTCCGCTATAGCGTTTACTACACCATTTCACAACTGTCGTCAGATGTAGCAAATTATTACAGCTGTACATATAACTCTGCCAAATATTGCTTTTGTCTGAATGACAAAGCTCTGTACACACGAATTTTCCGAACGGTGAAGAGAAGACATTTCAATGTGAATTTCTAATTCACAAAACGCAAACAATACGGCAAAGTAGAAATACACTAAACTGACGGAAGTCATGGGGTAGTGACACGCGAATGCACAGAAGGGGGTACTGTTGCGGACACAAGGTATGAAAGCACAGTGTATGGCGGAGCTGTCATTTGAATTCAGGTGATTCTTGTGATAAGGTGTCCGACGCCATTGAGGCCGCACGACGGGAATCAACAGACTTTGAACGCGGAATGGTATTAATTGTATTTGGTGGTGGTGGTGGTGGTGGTGGTGGTAAGTTCCTATGGGACCAAACGGCTGGGGCTATCGGTGCCGAGTCTTACACACCACTTAATCTAACTCAAACTAACTTACGCTAAGGAGAACACAAATACCCATGCCCGAGGGAGGACTCGAACCACCGACGGCCAAGTTGGTATGACAGGGGCATACAAAAACTGCCACAGCGTCTACAAAAATGCATCGACAGAAATGGTGCTTATGTCGAAAAATAGCTAAATGTTCAAGCTGTAACCTGATGTAAACCATAGTAGAAATAAAAAAAGGAGACCTTAATTTTGGGATTACCCTCGTATATATGCCTTAATTAATATTCTGACTGACATAGATTTCACGTAAAATGAAAAACAGAGGAGGAAAGACTAAATTTATTCTTACGAATGGGCCTATTGTCATTATTACAGTACCTATGCGTGAAGCATACAGTGTTCTCAATCAAAAACGTAATATCAGATATCCATGTATCCCAACACTTCCATCAAAAAATGGTTCAAATGGTTCTGAGCACTATGGGACTTAACATCTGAGGTCATCAGTCCCCTAGAACTTAGAACTACTTAAACCTAACTAACGTAAGGACATCACATACATCCACGCCCGAGGCAAGATTCGAACCTGCGACCGTAGCGGTCGCGTGGTTCCAGACTGAAGCGCCTAGAACCGCTCGGCCACATCGGCCGGCGCCTTCCATCTAATGTCAGTAGCCAAAAGATATATGTTACAGTGGTTTCACTTCTGCAATAAACTTGACACTTCTTAGTGAAACTAGCAGACAAAGCAGTATAAACATCGCCTTTGGTCAGAAACAGTATATAATTTTAAGAGACGCGATAAATATCAAGCACTGACGGCCAATTTTCAGGTGCTTACCACTAACATCTCGTCATTATTTGTACGTCTTTGTGAATTAATGTGAAGGATTAATGTGGGTTGCTTTCACATGTTAATGCTCTGAACAACTGTTGCACGAACCACTAGGTATAAAATCAGTCTCAGCTAATATGTTAAGTGTCTCATGAAAAGCAAGTACTGGTATGAGTTTCGTGCTTTTATCCATGACGCCGATGAAACTGCGAAGTACCCCTGTCTGTAATACAAATTTTGTAAATTTTCGATCAATATGTGTCAAAATACCATTACATTAGATACTTATTACAGTACTGGTAAGTACACCAGATGGTAACGTAAAGTAAGACTGAACCTTTGACATACATTTTTTTTAAAGAAGCAATGGTCAATAATGCTCCTAAACGTACCACAGAAGCATGATGAAGTTTGCGCTTGAAATTAAAATAATAACTGTTGAAATAAATATATGAATTGTTCTTATTTTACAGGCAAGAACGTTGCCATATAAATATACATTTGAATAACACAGAGAACCGATGTTCCAGGAATTAAATAAATATTTGGGAGTTCGCAAAATCGTGAATGCCAGGTGAAATAGTTTATTTAAACTTGTGCTTAACTTCTTTCATTCTTCAGAGTTAAGTGCATTGGAGAAACCTGACGTAAATTACAAGAAATGTTCAGGTAAATTAGTGATCACTCTAGTCTTTAAAACACAGTCGAATAATTTCCAGGTTTGAAATATGCTTCTCATGAATACCGTGTATGCGTATGAGTTTCATGGCTTTATCTCAGACGCCGTTGTAATTGCAAAATAGCCCTGTATATAATACAAACCGTGCCACACGTTTTTCAGCACACTTCGCTACATGTGTTGAAGACTTTTGAAGTTCCTCTACAGAATCCTTCATGGGTGTAGAGTTCTTTTCGCAGCTCAGGAGGAATAGTGATGACTTTTCCAGCTGCAGCTGGTCGTTTCGATGAGAAAGCGTATGTTTCCCATAGGGTGAATAGTGCCATGTTTTACAATTTTTTACGAAATAATTCTTCTATTTTTTTACACCAATTATATTGTACCTCTGTGCAAAATGATACAGTACTAGATGTGGCTTCCTGTCTGCATATATTGACGTTGAACGCTGATGACCTTTAGCCAAGACCCTCTATTGTTGTAAATTTTGGTCGCAGTACCTCAGAAAATTATAAGACGGGTTCATCAGATCATTCGCCCGTACAATATACACTTAAGAACCAAAGAAACAGGCAGACCTACCTAATATCGTGCAGGGCCCCCGCTAGCACGCAGAAGTGCCGCAACACGACGTGGCATAGACTCTACTAATATCTGAAGCAGTGCTGGAGGGAATTGACTCCATGAATTCTGCCGGGCTGTCCATAAATCCGTAAGAATACGAGGGGGTGGAGACCTCTTCTGAACAGGACGTTGCGAGGCATCCCAGATAAGCTGAACGATGTTCATGTCTGAGGAGTTTGGTGGCCAGCGGAAGTGTTTAAACTCAAAATAATGTTCCTGGAGACACCGTGTATCAATTCTGGACGTGTATGGTGTCGCGCTGTCCTGCTTGAATTATCGAAGTCCGCCGGAATGGACAATGGGCATAAATGGATGCAGGTGATCAGACTGGGTGATTAAGTACGTGTCACCTGTTAGAGTCTATCTAGACCTATCAGGGGTCCCATATTACTCCAACTGCGCACGTCCCAAACCATTACAGAATCTCCACCAGCTTGAACACTCCTCTGCTGTCATACAGGGTCCATGGATTCATAAGGTTGTTTCCATACCCATACACGTCCATCCGTTAGATACAATTTGAAACGAGAGTCGTCCGATTAGGTAACATGTTTCCAGTCATCGACAGCCCAATGTCGGTGTGATGGACTCAGGCGAGGCGTAAAGCTTTGTGTTGTGCAGTCACCAAGGGTACACGAGTGGGCTTTCGGCTCAGAAAGCCCATGTCGATGATGTTTCGTTGAATGGTTCGCATGCTGATGGTCCAGCATTGAAACCTCCAGCAATTTGCGGAAGGGTTGCATTTCTGTCACGATGAAAAATTGTCTTCAGTCGTCGTTGGTCCCGTTCTTGCAGAATGTTTTTCCGGCCGCGGCGATGTCAGACATTTGATATTTTACCGGATTCCTGATATTCACTATACACTAGCGAAAGTCCACACCTCATCGCTACGTTGGAGATACTTTGTCCGATCGCTCTTGCGCTAACTGTACACCTTATTCAAACTCACTTAAATCTTGATAATCTACCATTTGTAGCAGCGGTAACCGATCTAGCAACTGCGTCAGACACTTGTTGTCTTATATAGGCGTTGTCGACTGCAGCATCTTATTCTGCCTGTTTACATATCTCTGTATTTGGATACATATATTTATACCTGTTTCTTTGGCGCTTCAGTACAATATAGAAGGCCGGCCGATGTGGCCGAGCGGCTCTAGGCGCTTCAATCTGGAACCGAGCGACCGCTACGGTCGCAGGTTCGAATCCTGCCTCGGCCATGGTTGTGTGTGCTGTCCTTAGGTTAGCTAGGTTTAAGTAATTCTAAGTTCTAGGGGACTGATGACCTCAGATGGTAAGTCCCATAGTGCTTACAGCCATTTGAACCATTTTTTGTAATACAGAAGCGTAAGGGCAGTAAGCACAAAGTTACTCTCCATATTTTTGGGCTCTCTTCTTCTTGTTGTTGGGTTTAGCCTTCACGCTATCCTGCGCAAAGCTCTTCGTCTCCGAAAAACTATTGCAATCTACGTTCATTGTACTCAAGCCTTGGTTTCCTGTAAAGCTTTTAACCCTACATTGCCCTCCATTACCCAATTAATGATTCTTACCAAACTATGCGTTCTTTTAGTCAAGTTATGTGTCAACCCTAGCCGTACCAAATTTCAAAGTATCATAATCTAGTCATGTACTTTATTTTTTTTTAAGAAAAACCCTTATTCCTTTTATCATTTCTTATAGCAGATTCCATAAATATTTTAAATTTTTCAGTAAAATGTAAGGCAAAAAGTTAAGTCTTAGCAGTGAATGTGACTGTTTGGAACAAACGTAATATTCATATTTTCAGTTTCAGGATCCTTCATGCAAATCTATATACCTGTACGAAGTATGTACGGAATAAAAGTCAACGGCAGTTCACGAAATCTGTTTTTATTTTTTTATTTTTTTTGTGTGTGTTGGGCATTAAGTACACCCCTAAATCTAACTTCTGCCCCCTTTGACAGTACTAGTATGCGTTATGTAAAATGCTTTGGTACTGCTTGCTAGGGTTAAAGCTCCTTTCTCTTCAGTTCATTAGTTAATTTGCTCATGTAATCTTCAGCACTCGTCTGTCATTCATAAGCTTCTACGTTCCTCTTGTCTGAACTTTCATCGTCCGTATTTCACTTTCAAAAAAGGCCAAACTCCAGACAAACACCTTCAGAAAAGACGTACCAACAGTAAAATTTATGGTAAATTCGATGTTAATTAATTTTACTTTTTCAGGGACGATTTCATTACTGTTAACTGTCTGCATTTTATATATCATCTCTATCTCTCCCATTGTCAACCATTTTGCTGCATTGACAGAAGATTTCGTTTACTAATTTCGGCGTTTCATTTCCTCATCTAACTTCTTCGCTGTCGTCTAATTTAATTCGACTACAGTCAGTTATTCTTGTTTCACTTGTACTGATATTCGCTTTGAACCTCATTCCAAGGCAGTATCAACACCGATAAGCATATCCTCCCAGTCATTTGGTCATTGTAGTTGTTCAGTAACATTAGGGATAGGATGCCATCCTGACTCACTGTCTTCTCAACCACTGCCCAACTTTCATGTCCTTCGTCTCCTATAACTGACGCCTCGTATCTTTACAAGTTGCGTATAGTATTTCGGTCCCTGTGTTTTATACGTGTTGACTTTGTATTCCAGCAAGCGTTGTCAAAAGCTGATTCCAAATCTGCAAACACTTCTAATGGGTTTCTTTTTTTTGTTTATTCAAAGGGGTCATTGCTTTCAGAAAGTGATTCTCGGCTGACACTTCACATTGGCTACCGAAATACGGTTTGAAAATGTAGACTCAACACGAACATCTCTAGGTAGAAAAAATCGACATGAAGGTAGGTTGGTACACAAGGCTTGGCTTGTAAACAGAACGCAGTACCTTAACAATGACATTCCTAACGAGAGAGAGAGAGAGAGAGAGAGAGAGAGAGAGAGAGAGAGAGAGAGAGAGAGAGAGAGATGTCTAAGATGCTTAAAATTATTTTTAAAATGTGTTATTAACCGGGAAAATTCTAGAAAATTACCAAAAGGAAGTTACCACTTACGGCAATGGTTGAATGAAGCTATTGTAAATGCATCTACTCAGTTGTACGTTAAAATTAACACATGTAAAATACAATGATGTCAAACCACAAGGGGAAGCAGCATTTCAATCACAAGCACACTGAAAAAAATCACACTGTAAATGGAGTTGAGTGTGGAGCGCCAGGCATATAAAGGACAAGCCCCCGGTTCCTCTCATAGCGTGACACCACTGTATTTTATATTAGGCCTATATAATTTTGACATAAAATGAACAGCTGCAATTACGAGTTTCTCAACTTATTTTTATTTTACTTTCTATCTGGTAGATCTGAAGACGCCTGATAAAGGCAGACACCGGTAATAGTTTCCGCTTGAAATTTTATGAGATAGTGCCGGCTAATAAACCATTTTAAGATCCCATTACCTGAGTCATTCTTAACGGAGAGGTATCGCAAGAAGCAAATACAGTGCCTGGAATAGCTCAGGGGAATGTGACAGGGCTAATAAAAGTACTGAGGAAGTTACGTCCGTGTTGCGTTTTTGTTATGTGGTACCAGGATTAAGATTAGCGGGGAATTTAATGAAGACGTAAAGTGTTAAAGTGTGGCATCTCGACAGTCCTGTACACACACGTGGTCGACAGATGAGCACTTATTACAGTCAGTGACGGGGGATTCTCTAAGGAATCTGCATCCCATGTAGAAAAGAGTTTCAGGCGTCTGGGTAACTTGCACTCCGTGTTAAGCAAGTACTATTTTTCACATATCTCAGTGTTTCAATGTATGTGACGTTATATATCCTAGATGATGTATCGTGATATAATTATGCAGGTACGTCCAATGGAGTAGGTGGATAATGCCTCCAAAACGTGTTGCAAATACAGTCAGTAGTAAAAAAAGGAGTAAAGTTAAACTTAATTTTTGATTCCGAAAAATTACTACATGAACAGCGAAAATGTAGTAAGAAATACACTTTTCCCTTCGTTATTTTCTGACGAATGTAGCCGAGGCAAAATTTCGAAGAGATATGATGTTGTGTGGAAAGTTTGTAGGAAGAGGCTATATTCTCTCATTCAGTATTACTGGACGAACAGTGCTTGAGTAATTTGCGCGATATGAGTTACGCTGCCTGAAGACATGTACACAGTGTCTAATTTCAGTACTTGTCTTACTGTGATATACCTTCAACATAAAATTATACCCCTTCATGAGAAGAGTATGACAGCATTTTAAATTTTTAAAATCGTTAAATAATTACATGAAAAGCTGGAAATCAAATTTTTGTGGACCCTAGCAGCTGTTAGATAGATAACCTGCAGCTTGGACTGAGTACCGTGTTAGCTGTACAGTAATGTGGGTTACGAAAAAGGAAACAAGAGAAAATGTAACTGACAGAGATCAGCATAATTATTAAAATGAAATGTATACTGATAAGATTAGCAATCGAGGGAGTTGATAAGGAAACTAAGTGCATTGTGCCAGTCATAGATTACCAAATTCAGTACACAAAAAGAAAGAAATATAGGAGTGATGAGGATTTAAAAAATGAATTATATTACATCCAAACAATGAAAAGAAACCTAAACTGAAGTAATTGACATCGTGATTCTTTAATAGGACTTAACAGGAAAATAAGAAAAACCCACATGGAGATTACAGTGCGTGAATGGAAAGAAAGACGAAGTCAGAAAAAGTCATACACGAAAATGGAAAACTGTTAGTGGATAATGGTAAGTGTACTGTGGAGGCGCCACATAGAAAATATCTTTAACGAATGAATACCAATAAGCATGATCAACTATGCGAGCAACAAGAACAACTTCGCGAGGAACAGAAACAAAAATTTGGAAAAAGAATGTGATGCTTTCATAATGATATAAGAATTTCAACAAATGCTCCAAATTCTTAAATTAAAAGAAAAACAAAATGTAAACTTTCACGGGCGGAAATGTCACAGTTAATAAAATGTTCCAGGCTACCATGACGTGGTAGGATGGATTCACATCTAATTCCAATGACCCAGGGTGTGAATCGGACACTAAACGAAGCTATGTTCACCCTTGAAAAGGTCTTCGGCAAACGTGGGCGAAATGTTGGGTTTAAATGTGAAATCCATTCAGCCACGGCATAATAACCCGTAACATTTCATCAGTTGTACAAAAGAATAACAGATGTTACGAAATCCCAGGAAAATTAGTGACAGATATAGAAGAAGGAAACTAAGAAAACCTATATGCTATGATAAATTTACCAGAAGATACACAAAAGTAGAACAACAATTTCATTAACAACAGCAAAGACAGTTGGCTGTATAAAGTGCAACACGATCCTTTGCTTCCAAGATAATCCCCACTACCGTAGAAAACGAGTAAAAGGAAAACTTGTAGTTGCATTGGATCAAGTTAGTTTGACATCAGGACGGGTATGCGAAGACGGGAGTAACTATACATTACTTGTGTTGCTGGAACAAATATCAGTAAATAATTAAACT
This sequence comes from Schistocerca cancellata, assembly GCF_023864275.1. Lineage (NCBI taxonomy): Eukaryota > Metazoa > Arthropoda > Insecta > Orthoptera > Acrididae > Schistocerca > Schistocerca cancellata. Next base: position 87,774,030 of record NC_064637.1, on the reverse strand, counting down.
GATTGATCTCACTGTTTGAAGAAATGTTTTCGGTAACGAAACTGGGAGCTGTTCTTTTTATTTCTATGAAGACGTTGATGTCGATTGCAAGGACAAATTGTAATGTAAGGATACCATACCTGAGTACGAATATTAATTTAGATGGGATACAGAAAGAGGCTAAAATCAAGAAAGAAGTAATTCAGGATGTTTTGTGTCAATTCGTTTTCAGTTTATGCACTTAAGAATCCACAGAAAACATGAAGAAGAAAACTAAAGCAGTTAAGAACGAACACTGAAACAATGCACTGCTTCAAATCTGATGATGCAGAGATAGTTGCTTATTCACGAAAGGAAATGAACAAAATGTTGCAAGTGTACTGTAATGCACTAAAGAGAGCACTGAAAATAAATAACAAGAAAAAAACAGTGTAGGCAACTAGGAAAAATATCTGTAATTGGTGGCGCTAAAATTAATCAGTTGAAATTGTTCAGTTATCACTACAGTAAAACTGTAGAATGTAATATATGTTTAACAGAAGGTAAGGAAAAAATAGCACCGGAAAAATAATCACGTATGACTAACCAAAAGGTTTTTACGTTTAAATACTTCACTCGTATGATTTACACTGAAAGTGGACGCTTGGGAAACGGAACTGTAATTTCTACGTAGATTGAGGGGACGAAGCTGGATAAAAAGAAAAACAAATATAGAAATATTAAGGGAAGTAAACAGGGGCATGAGAAAAGGATCAAGTGGACCAAATGGCTCTAAGCACTATGGGACTTAACATCTGAGGTCATCAGTCCCCTAGAACTTAGAACTACTTAAACCTAACTAACCTAAGGACAGCACACAACACCCAGTCATCACGAGGCAGAGAAAATCCCTAACCCCGCCGGGAACTGAACCCGGCAACCCGAGCGTGGGAAGCGAGAACGCTACCGCACGACCGCGAGCTGCGGACGAGAAAAGGAAAAAAGGAGGATTAAGAGTATAGGATAATCTTTAGATAAATCACATTTCTCATACCGACATTTAAAGACATCGTAGCAGTCGAGAAAGGTACCTTGAGGGCAACAAGACCAGAAAAAGGGAAAAAGGTTATGAAGTTATCAAAAAAGATAGCAAATGACAGAGGAGAATAGTTGCTTCGACAGAGTGCAGTTTTTGTTAAATGAAAACGTGAATGCTACCGTATTTTCATTTACTTTTTGTTTTTGGTGGATTTTAATAACATGAGTAATTAAAGATAATTTCATAGGAACCTCCTTCTTCGTTCTCGAGTCTCTTCTTGTACTAAGGCCATTTTATTCTTACAAGTGACGCAAACACACCTACGTAAGCACTCGAACGATATTTCACCGTTGCTTCTCAATTCTGTGCAGGAATTTACGGTTTTAATGAGTTCCTTGACTTCGTAATGAAGCTGTCGCGACGAAACTTCCTGTTTACTAAAGAAATTGCGCTCTCGGAAGCGAATGTTACTTCCTCTGCGCATTATAGCCGCATACCGATATACAATATTAACGCTTTTCCATTTCGTGCGTACGCAACGTATGACAAGTTCTGTGTTTCTGTTATCGGGAAACTTTTTAAAACAGTACCGAGAAACGACCGTGGCTGTTTAAAAATATGAAAAGGTTTCCTCAGACGCAGCAAACAGCAACAATCTTTTGTTTATTTATTTAAATCACTTAATGCACCCACGTGTTCCGGGGCAGAAATCTCATCTTCACGCAAGAAAGGTAATTTAGAAAAAAGTTTAGCAAAAGTACACATTATAGTTGGTCTAGATAGTCTTGGCGTGTGCTGTGGCCATCCTGTGTAGCAGGAGGATAATTTTCTAGGAGGGAATATTTACGTCGTTTGTTAGTCTGTTGTTCACACACTCATTTCTTTTTATTTTTTATTTTTCTACTTTGTGTATACAAAATGGGTGATTTCTTGTTGTATGTTCAGTTACATCCACTGCTATGGCTTCTGAGAGCTTGTTAACCACTGGGTAGAAACCTGGAAAGAATACTTACAAAAAAACGTCATCACAATCAATTCTACTGTGCTGTAGAAACCAGATTGGCGTCAAAACGGGGTGTGTTTCGATTTGCCGGAAACTTTCCTTTTCATACCTGGAGTTTTTACGAAATATTCTGGGTGTCGGAAGTTAGGTGGTTCACCCTACATGTATACGTAGTGTGTACCACGCTCGCTCAAAACAGGGAATGTCTTCAGATGAAGTGCGGGTTCTACTACTGTGGCTCGTTAGCCTTTCAGCCGCGCGCATTCTTTTTTTGCTGTACGCGAGCGATGCTATCCACGTTTCACCAACCCACGAACGCCCGGAGCATTAATTTATAACGCAAGTGAGTATTTATCTCGGCGCGGGTCCGGTGTAAAATCCTCACATATTTAAGTGGGGATTTAGAAGTACCGGCAACAGTCGCGTACATCAAGTGAGTCGGGAGAGATAGAAGAAGGCGAAGCAGTCGGCGAAGGCACAGCGACGGGAGTTGCTGACTTCTTTATCAGAAGCCTCCGTGACGGGAATTTAAGGTCCATGAATACCAAATGAAAATGGGAGAAGGATTACTGGATGTTAAATCGCCTGGAAAACCCTAAAGGTGGTCGTTAGCGTGAATGACCCGTGAACCGTAAATTAAGCCGACTTCGGGCGCCGTCGTCGAAGGTAGAGGTAAAAGCTGGAGAGGTAGGAAAAAAAAAAGATAAGAGCAATATAAATTATAATTCGAATGTAATATTCTTCGACCTCCGACCGCAGTCGGGTGTCCCGCGGCGAGGAGACGGAGGACGGGCCAAGGAAATTATGATCTCAAGCGGTTGCCTCGCGGAGCGTGGAGACACATTAATATGAGATACAGTGCGGCGGTCGGGCCAGTGGATTCGTGGCAGTTGCATGATCGCTTACTCGCCTAGGCTTTCAGGAGGTGAAATATTGGAGTGGTACCAAGAAGTGTTTGGTGTGTGTGTGTGTGAGAGAGAGAGAGAAAGAGAGAGAGAGAGAGAGAGAAAGAGAGAGAGAGAGAGAGAGAAAGAGAAAGAGAGAGAGGTACGAATCAGCACAAAAAGGCACACTATGAGCAAATGTCAGATGGATTCCGTAGAAATATTGGAACACGTGAGGCAATACTGACCTTACGACTTATCTTAGAAGAAAGATTAAGGAAAGGCAAACCTACGTTTCTAGCATTTGTAGACTTAGAGAAAGTTTTTGACAATGTTGACTGGAATACTCTCTTACAAATTCTAAAGGTGGCAGGGGTGGCAGGGGTAAAATACAGGGAGCGACAGGCTATTTACAATTTGTACAGAAACCAGATGGCAGTTATAAGAGTCGAGGGGCATGAAAGTGAAGCACCGGTTGGGAAGGGAGTGAGACAGGGTTGTAGCCTCTCCCCGATGTTATTCAATCTGTATATTGAGCAAGGAGTAAAGGAAACAAAAGAAAACTTTGGAGTAGGTATTGAAATCCATGGAGAAGAAATAAAAACTTTGAGGTTCACCGATTACATTGCAATTCTGTCAGAGACAGCAAAGGACTTATAAGAGCAGTTGAATGGAATGGACAGTGTCTTGAAAGGAGGATATAAGACGAACATCAACAAAAGCAAAACAAGGATACTGGAATGTAGTCGAATTAAATCGGGTGATACTGAGGGAATTAGATTAGGAAATGAGACACTTAAAGTAGTAAAGGAGTTTTGCTATTTGGGGAGCGAAATAACTGATGATGGTCGAAGTAGAGAGGATATAAAATGTAGACTGGCAATGGCAAGGAAAGCGTTTCTGAAGAAGAGAAATTTGTTAACATCGAGTATAGATTTAAATGTCAGGAAGTCGTTTCTGAAAATATTTGTATGGAGTGTAGCCATGTATGGAAGTGAAACATGGACGGTAAATAGTTTAGACAACAAGAGAATAGAAGCTTTCGAAATGTGGTGCTACAGAAGAATGCTGAAGATTAGATGGGTAGATCACGTAACTAACGAGGAGATATTGAATAGAATTCGAGAGAAGAGGAATTTTTGGCACAACTTGACAAGAAGAAGGGACCGGTTGGTAGGATATGTTCTGAGGCATCAAGGGATCACAAATTTAGCATTGGAGGGCAGCGTGGAGGGTACAAATCGTAGAGGGAGACCAAGAGATGAATACACTAAGCAGATTCAGAAGGATGTAGGTTGCAGTAGGTACTGGGAGATGAAGAAACTTGCACAGGAATGGGTAGCATGGAGAGCTGCATCAAACCAGTCTCATGACTGAAGACCACAACAACAACAACAACAACAACAACAACAACGATGAGAAAATGAAAGTGAAGTAACACTGTGTTCCGAAAATCGCAGCTTCCAGGGTTGATCATTCAGGCCAGCAAGTGTAGTGGACGTGCCACAGAATTGGGAAGTGAAGATGGGGGAATGGTCAAGGGGCCTTGTCAAGGGGTCTGGTCGAGAGATGGTGAGAAAACGTACGTTAAGTTTAGTAACATACGACTGCCAATATTGTGAAAAGAGGTACTGGAAATCTGTCCGCCAGTGTGTTCAGTGTAATGAGTGCCGGTATTGAGAAAATCCCGAAATTCGTGGGAGTGAAATTATATCAGGGCTGGTTGGAGACTTACTGGTCTCCAGAGTAACACCTAAGATCAGCTGAAATGCTGCCTGGTTGTGGAACAATGCAAGTATTGAAAGGAAAATGAGGGGAGAAATCAGGACAACGTGGGTTGACAGGCAGATGAGAAAATAAGCAGATAATGTCAAAATCTGGGTGAAATTTAATGATGTATTAATGAATACACTGAGATGTATTATTGGCCACACTGTGAAAGAAGAGCTGGGAATCTGTTTTTTGGTGTGTGCCAAGCTATGTCTATAGAGACGGAGGAAATATCGAAATTCTTGCAGTTAGAAAGTTACAGAGCTTTTTGCGTTCAGGATAAAGACCGAACGGCCGAGCTATGGTACTGTACAGACCTTATCGGCCGAGGCGCTTAAGTAAGTGAAGTTCAAACTGACAACGGATGTAATAGAACTGTGGCGGTGTGCTCTTCAGTCCGAAAACTTGTTTGATGTAGCTCTCCATGCTACTCTATCCTGTGCAACCCTCTTCATCTCCGAGTAACTACTGCAGCCTACGTCCGTCTTAGTCTGCTTATTGATCTGCTTCATCTCTTGGCCTCCCTTTACGAATTTTACCCTCGCCGCCCCCTCCCACACTTCCCTCCAACACTATGTTGGTGATCTCTTCATGTCTCAATGTGTGTCTTATTAACTGATCCCTTGTTTTAGTCAAATTGTTCCACAGATATCTTTTCTCTCCAGTTCTAGTGAGTATCTCCTTATTAGGTACGCCATCTACTCAACCGGTTTTCAGCATTCTTCTGTAGCGCCGCATTTCAAAAGCTTCTATTCTCTTTTCGTCTTACCTGTTTATCGTCTATGTTTCACTTCCATACATTGTTACACTCCAGATAAATGCCTTCAGAAAAGACTTACTGATACTTCAGTCTATATTCGATGCTAAACAATTTCTATTCTTGCTATTCTGTATTTTATATCCTCTCAACTTTGGCCATAATGAGACATTTTTCTGCCCAAGCAGCAAAGTCTGTCTACTACCTTAACTGTCATTTGGTAATATAATTCTGTCAGTGCCAACTGATTTAATTTGACTACATTCCCTTATCATTGTTTTACTTTCGTTCATGTTCATCTCATATCCTCTTTTCAGGACGCTGTTCATTCCGTTTAACAGATCTTGTAATACCTTTGATGTCTCCGACTGAGTTACATCGTCACCGGAAGACCTCAAAGTTTTCATTTCTTCTCCCAGAACTTTAATTCCCACTCCAAATTTTGCTCTGGTTTCTTTTACTGCTTGCTCACTGTACAGATTGAAAAACATCAAGGATAAGCCTCAACCCTGTCTCACTCCCTTCTCTACCACTGCTTCCCTTTCATGCCCCTAGATTATTTTAACTGCCATCTAGTTTTTGCACAAGTGGTAAATAGCCTTCCGCTCTCTGTATTTTACCCTTGCTACCTTCAGAATTTCAAAGAAAGTATTCCAGTCAATATCGCCAAAGGATTTCTGTAAGTCTATGAATGCTATGAAAGTAGGTTTGCCTTTCCTTAACTTATCTTCTTTGGAAAGTCGTAAAGTCAGTAATGCATCGCGTGTTTCCACATTTCTCCGGAATCCTAACTGATTTTCCCCGAAGTCGGCTTCTACTCTACCAGTTATTCCATTCTTCTGTAAAGAATTCACGTTAGTATTTCACAATTATGATTTATTAAACTGGTAGTTGGGTAATATTTACACCTAAAACTATGTATGCATAGTTTTACAGTGTTGAGATAAATGGAAACTTCTTTTTTGTGTGACAAAAATGTCACAGTGCACCACGTTCCTAATAATGGTCCATGAAGTTTCTGAAGCTAATGATGAGAGACTATGTTCAAACTGCTGTGAGACGAATATTGTTTTAAAGGTGGTCCTACGGATTTCTTTCTGTGCGAGGAAATAAAGTGTTTCTTTTACAAAACACCAACAGACAGTCTACAATATCTGGTTGTCCATTTAGGTGAAGTTGCAACCATTATTCGTGAAGCACCTCGTTGTTTATGCGTGTGAGACAATAGTACCTGTTACTAGTTTCTCCCCCTTAAGCATACTGAAGTTAATTGTAGACAATTTTACACCCCACTTTCTTGTAACAAAGAAGGAAAAAGCAGTGATTTGCAGAATACAGGAACGAGACGCAGAAACACCAATGACCACATAATGTGCTTCGTAAATAAAAGCGAAACGCGTGTGGCATAAAATTCTCTTTAATTAATTGCAGTAAGGTTAAGATGGAACAACCAATAACAATTGATATCATTAACACGGGGATACCAAATGTGCCTTAATGCAAACGGATGATATTTTCAGCAACATTTCTAAGCCAATGTTCATCACACGATAATGTGAACACAGTATCTGCACATCTTTAGCGTCTAAACCTTCGTGGGCTCCTAACGGGTAGCTGTGCAACTGTGGACAGTTGTCAGAGGGAAAAGTGTTTCTTTTTATCTGCTTTAAACTGTCTAAACCTCTGTGAAAGCAGTTTTTTATTACATCGTGTGTAATTGGTTACACTGCGAAAAAAAGCTTTGAGAATTCGTTGAGTGGGCGACGGGTTGTGTGTCGAGATTGAGGCGAAACTGAAAATTCATGTCAATGGGATAATAAGAGGATTGTTTGAGGCTAGTGGAAAGCTATAGTGATCTGAAGGTGTCCATGTCCAAAGTTAATCACTCAGCTAGCAAATATGTTAAGCTGGTTATGGGATAGTGCAAGAAACAGAGGGAAAAATGGGGGAGAAATCTCGATTAAATGGGGGAGGCGGGATAGGGAGAGGAGGTGAAAATGTATGTGATGTTTTTTTTCTTCTTCTGCTGCTTTTACGGTCTCATTGGACGACTTCAGTCAATCATTTTGTGGTTCTCTTCTTTCCGATTCGTCCAGTACCTTTTGCTGCTTTCTGATATTTTTTGTCTTTCCTCGTGTGTAAGTACCCTTTTTTTTGTTTGTCGTTAGTCGATTTTTGGCTTAAACCTTATTTTTTTAAACCTCATTTTCATGTTTTTTAGTGTCTTTCAATTTTTTGTTTTGTTTTGGGAATCGCCCTGGATTAATTCTAGCTCTTTCATAGCTTCCCTGATTTCCCTTATCCACCCTAATTGTTGCTTCATGTTCCAAAGCTTCTCTGTAATTTTTATTAATAATCTGGTTTGTGTTATACATTTGACCAAAATGAGAGGTCCTTTTTTCCATAAAGGATGTGATGTAAAATGATATATATCTGGCTATAGTGCGAAAAGAGGAGCTGGGAATTCTCCTGTCAGCGTGTGGAATGGAAGAGAGATTGGGATTTAAAGAAGACCAAAATTCGCTGCAGTAGGAAAATGAAAGGTTTGTCTGGGGCTAGTGGAGAGACTTCGGAAGATCGGAGTGTCTAGAGCTAATCACGCAAGCCAGCTAATATACAGGGCAGATTTCGAAATCGCACAAAAATTAGAAGGGGAAATAGGGTAAGAAAATTAGGCATGATGGGAAGGGGGCTGATCCAGAGAGAAAAGGGAAAAAAGTTAGGGAGAGGTCTATAAAATATAAATGATGTTTAATGGTATCTGACTGGATACAAAGTGTAAAGAGGAGAATGGAATTCGGTTGGCAGTGGGTGTAATTGTATGTTAACTGTGATCGACAACGTTCCCAAATTCATGGCAGTGGGAAAATAAGAGCATTGTTTGGGGTTAGTCGACAGACTTAATGGTTCGAAAATGGTGGTGTACAGAGTTAATTTCTCAGGCCAGCTAACGAGCGGAACAAATTTCGAAATGGCACAGAAATTCAAAGGGGAAATGGAAGAAAAAAAGGGGCAAGATGAGAGGGGTGTGGTCGGGTGAGAGAAGAGGCAGAGGTTAGTGTGGATGAGAAAATATATCTGAAGCTTAATGATATACGAATGGCTGCACTGTGAAAAGAGGAAATGGGAATTCGGTTGTCAGTGTGTGCAACAGTAGGTGTACTGAGATTGAGGAGGGCCCAAAATTGATGGTAGTGGGATAATAAGAGGGTTGTTTGGGGTTCGTGGACAGACTTAATGGTCCGAAAATGGCAGTGCGCAGAGTTAATCACTCAGGCCTGCTAATGTGCCTGCAGGGTTCCGAAATGGCGCAAAAATTGGGAGGAAAAATGGGGGAAGAAACCTGGACAAGGTGGAAGGGGGGAGGGGAGAGAGATCAGGAGGCATTCGTGCAGAGCGACTTTTCATTTGCGAGCGACTTCCCGTGAGTGCCGGCCAGGTAGAGCACACAGGTCATCCGCGGGCGTCCATCATCGCAGCCCTCTGCAGCCGACGACCCTCGCGGCCAGAACAGCGGGTTCCCCTGGAAGAGGGTGGGCCTCGCTGCGTGCAGTACCCGGTCGGCGCGCCGCCCCTAATGGACTTATAAACGGCGCGTATAATAAATACATCGCGCGCCGGGTCTTGAGAGGCAGCGGCGCGGCTGCGGGGTCGGCCCCTGATGAAGACGTAGCCAACCCGTCCCTGCAGCCCTTATCTCGCCCTGAGTAATGGCCGCCGGCGCGCCGACAAAGGGCCTCCGGTCGGCGTCGCTGCCCTCGGAAGACGTATTGCCCGGCGCTGGGCGACCCTCCGTGGCTCGCATTGTTCCGTCGTTCCTATCCGTAACGGGCAGTCCGGCATCCCCACCGGCCGGGCCTCTCTCTCGCATTCCCCCGTCCAGTTATACCTCCTCTGTGAGCTACCGACTGGTGCTGCAACTTCTTTCTACATCTCGCCCCCTCTCCCTCTCTCTCTTTATCCCTAGAATTAAGACGTATGTATCACATGTCGTTCCACCCCGCGCTCGGTACGGCGCTTCTGGTCGTTGTACAGTGTGTATCACAAGTCCCAACTCTAAGGGACAAGAATGCTGGTCTGAACTGCAGCTGTAGGCGACTCATTTCACAATCGTAACGAGTACATATGACCCACTTAGGGCAATGAAAGACGCACGTAAGCACCTTGGTTTAGTGGTAGATGTCGGAGAATATTAAAAATAAATTACACTACTGGCCATTAAAACTGCCACACCACGAAGATGACGTGCTACAGACGAGAAATTTAACTGACAGGAAGAAGATGCTGTGATATGCAAATGATTAGCTTTTCAGAGTATTCACACAAGGTTGGCGCCGGTGGCGACACCTACAACGTGCTGACATGAGGAAAGTTTCCAACCGATTTCTCATACACAAACAGCAGTTGACCGGCGTTGCCTGGTGAAACGTTGTTGTGGTGCCTCGTGTAAGGAGGACTTTGATAAAGGTCGAATTGTTGCCTATCGCGATTTCGGTGTATCGTATCGCGACACTGCTGCTCGTGTTGGTCGAGATCCAGTGACTGTTAGCAGAATATGGAATCGGTGGGTACAGGAGGGTAATACGGAACGCCGTGCTGGATACCACCGGCCTCGTATCACTAGCAGTCGAGATGACAGGCATCTTATCCGCATGGCTGTAACGGATCGTGCAGCCACGTCTCGATCCCTGAGCCAACAGATGGGGACGTTTGCAAGACAACAACCATCTGCACGAACAGTTCTACGACGTTTCAGCAGCATGGACTATCAGCTCGGAGACCATGGCTGCGGTTACCCTTGACGCTGCATCACAGACAGGAGTACCTGCGATGGTGTACTCAATGACGCACCTGGGTGCACGAATGGCAATTTCGGATGAATCCAGGTTCTGTTTACAGCATGATGATGGTCGCATCCGTGTTTGGCGACATCGCGGTGAACGCACATTGGAAGCTTGTATTCGTTATCACCATACTAGCGTATCACTCGGCGCGATGGTATGGGGTGCCATTGGTTACACGTCTCGGTCACCTCTTGTTCGCATTGACGGCGCTTTGAACAGTGGACGTTACATTTCAGATGTGTTACGACCCGCGGCTCTGCACTTCATTCGATCCCTGTGAAACCCTACATTTCAGCAGGATAATGCACGACCGCATGTTCCAGATGCTGTACGGGCTTTTCTGGATACAGAAAATGTTTGACTGCTGCCCTGGCCAGAACATTCTCCAGCTCTTTCACCAACTGAAAACGTCTGCTCAATGGTGGCCGAGCAACTGGCTCGTCACAATACGCCAGTCCTACTCTTGATGAACTGTGGTATGGTGTTGAATCTGCATGGGCAGCTGTACCTGTACACGCCATCCAAGTTCTGTTTGACTCAATGCCCAGGCGTATCAAGGCCGTTATTACGGCCAGAGGTTGTTGTTCTGGTTACTGATTTCTCAGGATCTATGCACCCAAACTGCGTGAAAATGTAATCACATATCAGTTCTAGTATAATATATTCATCCAATGAATAGCCGTTTATCATCTGCATTTCTTGTTGGTGTAGAAATTTTAATGGCCAATAGTGTATTTTATACGAAGTTTTTTGGTTTTCGGTGTCACAACCACAAATTTGTTAAAACACAATTCCATTTTCCACCCTGGTATTCCAAAAGTGCTTCCTGTTTAGTTATATAAAAAACAAACTCATGAGGGAAGGATTTCATTGACACTAATATATTAATAAACCTCTACTTTACTTTTCCATATAAAGGGCGCTGACATCTAAACACTTTCCCTAACCAGCTTCTTTAACCACTCTGCAAAGAAATCTGCTGCCTGCAAATTTAACCAGATGGTAGCATCAGTGTTGAGATCATCGTCGTTTTGAAATAGTTGTCCACCCAGCCACTTTTTCAAATTCTAGAAGAGGAAATGGCCCCTTGGTGCAAGCTAGGGACCGTACAGAGGGTGCGGCGAAAAATCTAGATTCTTCTCCTTGGTTCTGGCAGCGGTTTCCCGTGGCGTCAATTTTCGATCTAGATAGCATTTTACAGTATTCGTCAGCTGTAATTTCTGACCCACGGTCCTTCAAATAAATCAAAAGACGTTCTTTTCATTCCAAAAAACGGTAGCCACTATTTTTTGATTCGGGAACGGAGATCGCTTAAACTGCGCTGCTGCACCCGTGAGAATCTGGAAAAACAAGTCATGTCCATCTTGTCCATAGCGCTCCAAAAACTGACGTGCCCTATGCATTCTTCGCTCTTTGTGCTGATCAGTGAGCATTTTTGGAGTCCACCTCGCAAACAGTTTGTAATATCCAAGCCGTTCAGTGACAATTCTGCAAACTGAGGTTCGAGCAACATTTGGAATCCATTAGCCGGGTCACTAATCATAAATCGCCAATCACTCCGAACTTAACGGTTCACTCGATCAACGATGCCGTCGGTACGAATACTGGACCTGCACCTCAAGCTGTTGGTCGTGAACACTTGTGCGGTCATTTTGAAATTCGCAACACCATTTTCGAACTTATTTGTCACTCATTACTTCAGGTTCACACACTATGCGTAACTCACGTTGGATTTCACCTGCTGAAGATCCTTTTCTCTGGAAAAATCCAATCACACCGCGCTCTTCACAACTGGCGGGATCTACGATTGTCTCGGCCACTGCGATCTGGTCTCACCAACTGGCAAACGACTCCTGAATCAAACCAACACTGAAGCAGTTTCCTAAAGTGTCGGTAGACAATGCTGCATAGGTGAATCTTTATTCAGGCCTACGATCAGTAAAATATTGGTCACCGGATCTTTGTTTTGGGGGATGATTCGTATAATCAGTTTCATTTATTTCAACCGTTTGTCGTTCTTATTACAGTTTCGTATGGGCTAAACTGACGTGTCTCTGTATTCGTTTGATATGTGTTGTTACTTGGCAAGGATGTGAAGAGAATTGAGGAGGATCAATCCGTTATGTCCATTTCTCAGTACAACTTGTCTTAGTTCTGCCTAGGACACCGTGGAGAGATATGTAAGAGGTCTTGGGCTATCATTCGACCAATCTCTTTGCGTTTTGATGGGGATCAGGGTGGAGGGTGAACACTTTCCGTGTCTCGTTGATGCCACGACGCAACGCTGCCGCGGTCTAGGCGACATGACCTATTGCACGACATTGGGTACGTTTGTCTGATTCAGTTACTTACAAGAATACTGACAAACGTAAACGTAAACACGAAAAAGTAATGTACTGAAGAGTACTGTCACACTTAAGAAGAAACAAGTTGCACAGCATATCATAATTTGGATTCCAGAAGGGTTGCCCGACTGCGAATGCTATTTATACATTCACTCGTCAAATATTAAAAGCCTTAAAAAATAAATATCAGTAGCTGGTACTTTTGTGATATTTTCGAAGCGTTTTATAGCGTACGTCATGTTACATACATAGAAAAACACAAGTTTTATGAAATTAGTGGCTTTACGCACAGATAGTCTCAATCATACTTAACAAACAATATAAAAAACCTTGTGCTGGAAAGGCACAAAATTTAATAGAGATAAAAAATCAGAAAGAGACTCCCACAGGGTACAATTTTGAGTCCACTCTTACTCGTTATATATGTGAATAAGCTTCCACGTAACATTTAACAAGTAGAATTGATCCTTTCTACAGACGATACTACTACTATATTGAATCTCGCAGAAGCGACCGTTAATGGTGTTTTGCAAAGGATTACTAAGTGGGTCTCTGAAAATGGACTCACCCTTAATCTTGAAGGGAAAAAAATCGCGCTGTTCTGTACGACAGAAAGAGCCACACCAAGAATTCATGTACCACATGAACGGTAGTCACTAAACAGGATAGAATACTCGAATATTTTCTGTGTACGTACTGACGAAAACCTTGGGTGGTAGAAACACATCACTCAGCTCCTCAAACAATTCAGTTCACGTACCAGTCTTACCAACAACCGAATTAATCTTCTGCCTTTTTTGCATGTTTCTATCCAAAACTGCATTATGGAATAATTTTCTGGCGTAGCTTATCAACCAGAAAGAAAATACTGATACAAAAAAGCGAACAGTAAGAATAATATGCTGGCCCGCCTTCGTTGTGTAGTTACCTCCGCAAGAATTTAAGGAATTTTAACTACAACACCGCAGTACATACGAGTAATTCGCCAATGAAACTCGTCATAAAAAGTCCATCAGAATTTGAGAGGAACTATGAGGTCCATTCTTACCACAGTGGAGAAATTCAGTATATAGCAACAAACATTTTTGGATAATTGCCAATAACATAAAATGTCAGACAGGTAACAAATCAAGTTCGTCATAAATAATTCATTACAATTTCAGAGGGACAGTGATGTTCATACCTACGACACTAGAGGAAAGAATGACCATTATTATCCATTATCAAAATTGTCAGTGGCTCATAAAGTCCAATACATAGCAACAAAAAGGTTTGAGTTGCTCAATAACATAAATTTTTTTCAGAATGAGATTTTCACTCTGCAGCGGAGTGTGCGCTGATATGAAACTTCCTGGCAGATTAAAACTGTGTGCCCGACCGAGACTCGAACTCGGGACGTTTGCCTTTCGTGGGCAAGTCCTCTACCATCTGAGCTACCGAAGCACGACTCACGCCTGGTACTCACAGCTTTACTTCTGCCAGTATCTCGTCTCCTACCTTCCAAACTTTACAGGAGCTCTCCTGCGAACCTTGCAGAACTAGCACTCCTGAAAGAAAGGATATAGCGGAGACATTGCTTAGCCACAGCCTAGGGGATGTTTCCAGAATGAGATTTTCACTCTGCAGCGGAGTGTGTGCTGATATGAAACTTCCTGGCAGATTAAAACTGTGTGCCCAACCGAGACTCAAACTCGGGACCTTTGCCTTTCGCGGGCAAGTGCTCTACCATCTGAGCTACCGAAGCACGACTCACGCCTGGTTCTCACAGCTTTACTTCTGCCAGTATCTCGTCTCCTACCTTCCAAACTTTACAGTAGCTCTCCTGCGAACCTTTTAATCTGCCAGGAAGTTTCATATCAGCGCACACTCCGCTGCAGAGTGAAAATCTCATTCTGGAAACATCCCCCAGGCTGTGGCTAAGCCATGTCTCCCCTATATCCTTTCTTTCAGGAGTGCTAGTTCTGCAAGGTTCGCAGGAGAGCTTCTGTAAAGTTCGGAAGATAGGAGACGAGGTAGTGGCAGAAGTAAAGCTGTGAGTACCGGGCGTGAGTCGTGCTTCGGTAGCTCAGATGGTAGAGCACTGGCCCGCGAAAGGCAAAGGTTCCGAGTTCGAGTCTCGGTTGGGCACACAGTTTTGATCTGGCAGGAAGTTTCATAAATTTTTTTGGCAGATAACAGAGCAGTTTTTAAAACTAACCTAGTATCATTTCTTCTGTACAGTCCCTTGCATTCCATGGACGAATTTCTATTTAAAAACTGGTACGCCTTACAAAAATGGCGTAGTTTTACGAATGGGATTAAAAAATGTGTTCATTATATTTAACACTATTCATGTATAAATAACTTGTAAACTGACTCGTCCCATTATTATTTTGGTAAAAGATCGTTCAAATTATCTATGGAACGAGTAACTAACTAACCAACTTCTCATGGATGAGGCCTTAGGTCTGTTCTGAATATTCGACTGCTGTCTACTCTTAACGACTCGCCAACCAGCAACTCTTACAGAACTACGTGAACAGCCCGAGCAACCGTGGCGTAACGTATCCCAGGACGGTATTCACCGTCTGTACGACAGATTTAATGCCGGAGTCAGCGGCCGCTCTGCCACCCTGGAGGGTGTACCAAGGGGTGTTTCAGAGTGGGTCGATACCAGGTACCTCAGAACCACTTGTGCTATTGATCTGTAAACGTAATCATTTCATGTGTTCCATATGCACTGTTGCAGCAATAAATCTTGTGTGTATTGCGAACCTCTCATGGAGTATACTTATTTATTTTCCAGCAGTGTAGTATCAGAGTCATAATACAGATGTAAAAATGTAGGAAGAAGGAAGGGAGATTAGTTTTTGAAGTCCCATCTACAATGAGGTCATCAGAAAAGGATGTAAAACTGTCGTCTATATATATTATATATATATATATATATAAAAGAAAGTAGTGTTAGTTACACTATTTATAACTCAAGAACGGCTGGACCGATTTGGCTGAAAATTGGTGGAGAGGTAGTTTAGAACCAGGAGACGGACATAGGATATTTTTTATTCCGTTCGACCGCTATAAAACGTGGTATAACAAAAACGCATCTGGCATGGAATAACAAAACGCAAATGACAGCCACACGTCTATGGTTAAATATCAGTATATATCATTAATTAAAAATTTAAAGAGATAATTTTTATTTTCTTTGAATCATCATTAACAATGCCGCGATCAAGACGATCGTATATATCTCGACAAAGCCGTAATGCAAGAAGGATACAAAATATTGCGAATGAAAGGACTGAAGGAGAAAAACAAATTGCCCGTGAAGAGCGCCGCGTTGGTATGGCTCGACTTCGTGCTTCTCGATCACAAGAGCAAAGTGAGGCAGCCTGTGAAACAGGTCGGTTGGCAATGCGAAATCGTCGAGCGAACAACAGAGATCAACATGTAGATAATTTTCGACGCACAAGAAGAGGTTTATCACGTGATGATTTGAATCGAGCAGCGTTTAGATGCGATTGCAGCACTGATTACTGCTTGCATCCTTGAGTTTGCATTTGGCCGATGGACGTTGTTTGCGAGTATTGTGGCGCACGGAAGTTTTCCGGAGAAACGTACGGATTTTGCTGCCTTAGTGCGACAGTGAAACTGCCGTTATTGACTCCGCCACCTGTGCCATTGCATTCATTGCTTTGTGGCGAAACACCCGAATCACGTCATTTTCTTGGAAACGCCCAAAAAACACAATTGTTGTTTCCAAATGACCTCATTTGGGGCAGACAGAACAATGTTTTTTGTGCGACGATACTCAAAGGCAAATTCGAAGGTGAGGAAGTTTTCATTCCGAGGATCCGGATTATCCCAACCGATATGCCGTTTGAGTTTAAAAGACTTCAATTTCTGATCCGTGTTGCATTCGCCATGACCATTAACAAATCACAAGGCCAAACCTTGAAAATTTGTAGTTTAAATCTGGAATATACATGTTTTTCACTTGGACAATTATATGATGCACGTTCACGGGTCGGAAGACCATCTGCGTTGTTTGTTCTTGCGCCTGATAATAAAACAAAAAATTTCGTGTATCACAAGGTACTTAATTGAAGAGTGGAAGCTATGCACCATAAAACATATAGAATAAAGAATCATTAAAATACTTAATTTTTTATTTGTATTTCCTAATAAAAAATTGAACTTAAGATCCAAAATCTGATTATTTATTGGATTTAAGGCGGAACAGAGTTCGCCGGGTCAGCTAGTTTTATGGTAAATTTTATCGGATTGTGTAGTTTACTAAACCAGGGTCTCGTGTTCTTCAATAGAGAATCAGAATATATCAGCATTCTTATTTCACTCTGAAACGTACGTTTGAAATATGATTGAAATTACGGAACTGACAGTAGTCTGAAAAGCAATTGTTATGATGGGAATGGCACGTGAACGTGTATTTTATCTCGTCGCTTGTGTGTTTTGCCCCCTACTGAACTTTTCTGACTGCGAGAATGTAAATTTAATTCAGCTGCGAGAATGTAAGCTTTCATTAACTTGAAACCAAACCAAAATTACTTGAATTTAGTTAATGCAAAAACTGATTCTGATGCAAAACCATTGACTAAAATAATTAATTTTTTATTTGTATTTCCTAATAAAAAAATTGAACTTAAGATCCAAAATCTGATTATTTATTGGATTTAAGGCGGAACAGAGTTCGCCGGGTCAGCTAGTTTTATGGTAAATTTTATCGGATTGTGTAGTTTACTAAACCATTACTTGAATTTAGGTAATGCAAAAACTGATTCTGATGCAAAACCATTGACTAAAATAATTAATTTTTTATTTGTATTTCCTAATAAAAAAATTGAACTTAGGATCCAAAAATCTGATTATTTATTGGATTTAAGGCGGAACAGAGTTCGCCGGGTCAGCTAGTTTTATGGTAAATTTTATCGGATTGTGTAGTTTACTAAACCAGGGTCTCGTGTTCTTCAATAGAGAATCAGAATATATCAGCATTCTTATTTCACTCTGAAACGTACGTTTGAAATATGATTGAAATTACGGAACTGACAGTAGTCTGAAAAGCAATTGTTATGATGGGAATGGCACGTGAACGTGTATTTTATCTCGTCGCTTGTGTGTTTTGCCCCCTACTGAACTTTTCTGACTGCGAGAATGTAAATTTAATTCAGCTGCGAGAATGTAAGCTTTCATTAACTTGAAACCAAACCAAAATTACTTGAATTTAGTTAATGCAAAAACTGATTCTGATGCAAAACCATTGACTAAAATAATTAATTTTTTATTTGTATTTCCTAATAAAAAAATTGAACTTAAGATCCAAAATCTGATTATTTATTGGATTTAAGGCGGAACAGAGTTCGCCGGGTCAGCTAGTTTTATGGTAAATTTTATCGGATTGTGTAGTTTACTAAACCATTACTTGAATTTAGGTAATGCAAAAACTGATTCTGATGCAAAACCATTGACTAAAATAATTAATTTTTTATTTGTATTTCCTAATAAAAAAATTGAACTTAGGATCCAAAAATCTGATTATTTATTGGATTTAAGGCGGAACAGAGTTCGCCGGGTCAGCTAGTTTTATGGTAAATTTTATCGGATTGTGTAGTTTACTAAACCAGGGTCTCGTGTTCTTCAATAGAGAATCAGAATATATCAGCATTCTTATTTCACTCTGAAACGTACGTTTGAAATATGATTGAAATTACGAAACCGACAGTAGATTTTATCTCGTCGCTTGTGTCTTACCCCCTACTGAACTTTTCTGACTGCGAGAATGTAAATTTAATTCAGCTGCGAGAATGTAAGCTTTCATTAACTTGAAACCAAACCAAAATTACTTCAATTTAGGTAGCACAAAAACTGATTCTGATGCAAAACCATTGATTTGAAATTGGCCCTGGTAATATAACAAAATTTATACAATTTGAAAATCATGGTCCCTGGCTTAATGAATGCTATCCCTGGGCCGCGCGGGGTAGCCGCGTGGTCTTGAGGCGCCTTGCCACGGTTCGCGCGGCTCCCTGCGTCAGAGGTTCGAGTACTCATTCGGGCATGGGTCTGTGTGTTGTCCTTAGCCTAAGTTAGTCTGAGTAAGTAGTGTGTAAGCCTAGGGACTGATGACTTCAGCAGTTTGGTCCCATAGAACTTAACACAAATTTCCTATTTCCTATCCCTGAAAAAATAAAATTTCTTACCTTTATCTCCGTAATGGTAACGCTCCGCGCACTGCTCTCTGTTAGTACTTTAAACTGTATACTCCACAAACAGCTATCGTAAAAGGCTGTTGCTTAGCATACATCTTAATTAAATCGAATATGAGTGGGACAATAACTTCTTGAGAGAAATAGTTAATCAAAAATGACACTGATGTGGGAACTGGTACCGACTTGCGGTAAATAACAATACGGTTCTAACTTTAAAACCTGTATTCTGACTCTTTGAAGATTAATGATGCTCTTAATACACTCAATAAACTGATTATACATTAAAAATAGCTTTAGAAAATCATTGGATGTGAGTTCTATACATTGTCTTAATCTCAAGATTTTAAACATTGCTGCAACAGCAACTGTTGAAATTCTTCACGATAAAGGATGACAGCCTAAAAAAGTTGCAGGATAAAAATTTTTATTAAAATTCTTGACCAAGGTTTCGCTACATATAAATATACCTTCATCAGAAGTAATAAATCCTGATACAACATGACTATGGGCACAGGATCAAAGCTAAACTGATCGCTTTGACCCTGTGCCCATAGTCATGTTGTACAAATGAAGAAGATGTCTTAATTATTGACGACGCCTTTGGCACAATTGTTTTATTTATCTCCATTGCATGATGTAATATTAATAAGTAACTAAATATTTTATGCCTGTATTACTCTGGTAATTACACTATTACTTAAGCTTTTGTGTTTCTCACTTCCGATGCTAAGGCTTCTCTAATGAAAGTGTCTTCCTGTTCAGGATTTTTTACTTCTGATGAAGGTATATTTATATGTACCGAAACCTTGGTCAAGAATTTTAATAAAAAATTTTATCCTGCAACTGTTTTTGGCTGTCATCCTTTATCGTGAAGATTGTCTTAATCATCACTTATGAATACGCTCATTGCATTAGTAACAAAACAACTTTCTTTACCTTAATTATTTCCAACTTCGGTTGAGTTTTCTTTTACCGTTAGCGAACTTCATAGTATCTTGCTAATAAAAAGAATCATTACCACCCGTAGAGAGTAAGTATATATGCAGCACACATCGGATACAACAAGTGTTTACACTTGAGAGTCCTCCATACATCTGTACATCTAAAATTGCTCCAACACATTACCCGCAACAGCATGAGTCAGCGATCGCTGTTGAGCAGCGACGCTACTACACATCTCTGGTTCAATATAACATTTTCTTACAAAACTTGAATTAATTTAACCTGTCTATATACCTTTCAACTTCACTGGAAGTATGAATTAAAAAACGCTTTCCGTCAGAAGTTTTCGTGCCTTATTAAGTTCACGATGCAGTTCTGATCCTGCGAAGCCGTCATCAGGTGTAATTTGTCTTAATACATGCTTTATTTCATCTCTTGAAAGAGGTGAAAAGCGTGTTCCTGTCACAAAAAGGTTTATTATTAGGTTATGAATTTCGTAAGTCAAACGCAGAAAATGTGTAGGTAGTAGTCGAAAAGATTAACAGAGTAGGCTTACCACATAATCCAAGAAAAGCGTTTTTAACGTTTTAGCACCAGCAAACATTCTTTTCTCCGTCGTTTTCGTACATGTCACTTCATTCATTTGCACACACACATGTTTGTAAACACTTCACAGTGGAAACTTCCTGGCAGATTAAAACTGAGTGCCGGACCGAGACTCGAACTCAGGACCTTTGCCTTTCGCGGGCAAGTGCTCTATCAACTGAGCTACCCAAGCACGACTCACGCCCCGTCCTCACAGTTTTACTTCTGCCAGTACCTCGTCCCCTACCTTCCGAACTTTACAGAAGCTCTCCTGCGAACCTTGCAGAACTAACACTCCTGAAAGAGAGGATATTGCGGAGACATGGCTTAGCCACAGCCTGGGGGATGTTTCCAGAATGACATCTTCACTCTGCAGTGGAGTGTACACTGATATGAAACTTCCTGGTAGATTAAAAGGTCCGCAGGAGCGCTTCTGTAAAGTTTGGAAGGTAGGAGACGAGGTACTGGCAGAAGTAAAGCTGTAAGGACGGGGCGTGAGTCGTGCTTGGGTAGCTAAGTTGATAGAGCACTTGCCCGCGAAAGGCAAAGGTCCTGAGTTCGAGTCTCGGTCCGGCACACAGTTATAATCTGCCAGCAAGGTTCATATCAGTGCACACTCCTTACAAAAAAAAAAAAAAAAAAAAAAAAAGAAAAACCTCAGAGTGAAAATCTCATTCTGGAAACTTCACAGATGTTTATGTACGCAGTGTTGTGAAAGATGAATTTATTCGTAGTGCTAAAGATGTAGTTTTAAATAACTGACATATGCAGGAAACAATTTTAGAATAGGTCTTTAAAATTATTGAAATAACTATGGCTTGCGAAGTCTGTTTGTTCATTTAACATACATTCTGGTTTTGCTATTTTGTGGAGGTATGTTTCCAGTTTTTCTAACAGATTTAGAGTCTTACCAATGGCGTCGTTATGCAGTACTACCATTGTTTTCTAGACTGCTGATGATACGTTTCATTTCCAACATATGTTGTGCAGTGACTGATTTTTCGAAGTGGTTGAGGCTGAAAGCATTTACGCATTCTTGAAAACGGGTTTTGAAGTTCCTACTTGTTGTCCCTACTAAAACACGAAAAGTTGTTTTGGTTTTTTCGGCTTCGGCTCTAAGCAGTATGGGACTTCACATCTGAGGTCATCAGTCCCCTAGACGTAGAACTACTTAAACCTAAGGACATGACACACATCCATGCCCGAGGCAGGATTCGAACCTGCGACTGTAGCGGTCGCGCAGTTCCAGACTGTAGCGCCTAGAACCGCTGGGTCACATCAGCCGGTCACGAAAAGTTGACAAAAGGCGTTTTTTAATTCATACCTCCAGTGTATTGAATACAGTCACGTTTGAAGCTACGAAAGGTGGATAAAATTAAAAAAAAAATAACTTTCAACTGCAGGTTATGAGAAAAAATGACTCTGAGCACTATGGGAACAAACTTCTGAGGTCATCAGTCCCCTAGAACTTAGAACTACCTAAACCTAACTAAGGACATCAGACACATTCATGCCCGAGGCAGGATTCGAACCTGTGACCGTAGCAGTCGCGCGGTTCCAGACTGTAGCGCCTAGAACCGCTCGGCCACCCGGGCCGGCGGCTATAAATAAAATGTACGTTGGCATATATATTTCACAAGCCCTTGTACAGTGCTTCGTGGAGAGTAAATTGTAGCAATAATACCGATTTTCCTCCGGTAGTGTACAGTGCTTGGTGGAGGGTACATTGTGCTAATACTGTCGATTTCCTACGGCTGCGGAGGCGGTCCGAGTTCTTTGGTATCTGGTGGCGCGTGTAGTATCACGCAGTCCGTAGTGCCCTCTTGTGCCTCATCACGCGCACTTGTGAGTCAGCTTGTAGCTGTATGCTAATCAGTGCGATTGGACGTTTCGGAGCGACACGAGCGTCCATCAGCAGGAATTGCGTCGGCCGTCGGCCGGCAGGGCAGCCGTCGTAATGACGGTCCGCCCCCAGGAGAACAGTAGAGCAGGCAGACTACCAGTGGCGCCGGCGTCCAACCCTTTGTTCCCGGGGCCGGCGCTGCCGTGGTGGGAGGGAGTGTTTGTCCCTTGCTGTGCTGCTGCTGCTGCCGCTGCCGCCCTGCTCTGCTGTGCGCGGCTGTTAATCCCGCGCTGACTAAGAGGCCGGACTGCCGGACGCTTGCAGAGCGGCATCCATCGCCGGCTAATCTGCTTATACGGCGCCGGCCACTCCAATTAGAGTCCGCGAGGGGGCGGAAAAACGGAACGGGGGAGGCCACCACCCCCTGCGCCCCTCCTCGTTAGCGGGGCAGCTCGCCCCGTACTGCCGACAGGCCATCGGCGCCGCTACGGTCGGCATAAATCCCGCCCCGCCCCGCTCGCCGGACTTTTCCTCGTGTCTCTCTCTGGACGGCCTGATGCTGCGATACGGGCCTTTTTCCACGTCCTAATGGCGCAACTGTGGATCGAGTGCGGACCGTTACGACGGGACACACTTCACAGTATCCCCGCTCGCTGATAAGTCTCTACTGCGTTTTCTCTTACAGACACCTGAACACTAATCACATTAACATTTACATTGTCGTTCTAAGTTCTTTTTTTCTTTGTTGAACTCCGCGAACAATCGACTATGTAAAACAGATACTTACTCTCGGGGCACCTGTCGCATTACTTCTGTAATAAAACTCGAGCTTTCTCCATTGACCATCATCACCTTCATCAGGATAGTTGTTGTTGTTGTTGTGGTCTTCAGTCCAGAGACTGCTTTGATGTAGCTCTCCAAGCTACTCTATCCTGTGTAAGCTTCTTCATCTCCCAGTACCTACTGCAACCTACATCCTTCTGAATCTGCTTAGTGTATTCATCTCTTGATCTCCCTCTACGATTTTTACCCTCCACGCTTCCCTCCAATACTAAATTGGTGATCCCTTGATGCCTCAGAACATGTCCTACCAACCGATCCCTTCTACTAGTCAAGTTGTGCCACAAACTTCTCTTCTCCCCAATCCTATTCAATACTTCCTCATTAGTTATGTGATCTACCCATCTAATCTTCAGCATTCTTCTGTAGCACCACATTTCGAAAGCTTCTATTCTCTTCTTGTCCAAACTATTTATCGTCCATGTTTCACTTCCATACATGGCTACACTCCATACAAATACTTTCAGAAACGACTTCCTGACACTTAAATCTATACTCGATGTTAACAAATTTCTCTTCTTCAGAAACGCTTTCCTTGCCATTGCCAGTCTACATTTTATATCCTCTCTACTTCGATCATCATCAGTTATTTTGCTCCCCAAATAGCAAAACTCCTTTACTACTTTAAGTGTCTCATTTCCTAATCTAATTCCCTCAGCATCACCCGACTATCAGGAGAATAACTCGACATCAAAGAAATAACGGAATGACGCAAGTGGAGTAGTGGCCACTGTGACCACACATTTGCAGTGGCGCCGAACGCCACACACAGCGTCTTCATTTGCAGCACGATATGTAATACGGGACATCCTCGAGTATTGGTAACTCACTGGGACTATGCTTTAGCGTTATGAGTGGATGGCATTTTCAAAATTCTTTGAGAAAGTAATGTACTCAAGAGTGGTTAGCCATCTCTACAGCAATGGGATACTTAGTAAATCACAGTTCGGATTCAGAAATGTTGTTCCACTGAGGCAGCAATATACAATTTCACTGTCCGCATAATTGAGTCTTTAAATAGTAAAATGTCACCAGTAGGAATATTCTGTAACTTATCCAAAGCATTTGATTGTGTAAACGATGACACTGTGTTAGAGAAATTACAGTTCTATGGCATAAATGGAACAGGCCGGCCGCTGGTGGCCGAGCGGCTCTAGGCGCTTCAATCTACCGCTACGGTCGCAGGTTCGAATCCTGCCTCGAGCATGGATGTGTGTGATGTCCTTACGTTAGTTACGTTTAAGTAGTTCTAAGTTCTAGGGGACTGATGACCTGAGATGTTAGGTCCCATAGTGCTCAGAGCCATTTGAACCATTTTTGAATAAATAGAACAGCATATGAGTAGTTTAAGTCATATATACAGAGCAGGAAGCAGAAAGTCTCTTTATATGCTTCAAGTGAGTCAAACGAGTTTGCCACTTCATCTAACTGGGGTGAAATCACATTAGGTGTTCCACAAGGTTCGATCATGGTTCCCCTCCTGTTCTTGATATATGTCAATGACCTCCATTCTTATGTGAAAAAAGATGCTGAACTGACACTGTTTGCTGATGATACAAGCATAATTATTAATCCAGTAAAAGAAAGTCCGATAGAAAATGATACAAATAACGTCTTTGGAAAAGTTATTAATTGGTTTTCTGCGAACGGGCTTGCTCTGACCTTTGAAAAAACATAGTACATCCAATTTTCTACTGCAAAAAGTATAATTTCTTCAATAAACGTAACACATCAAAAGAAGTCAGTAGCCTGGGTAGAGCATGCTTAGTTTTTGGGAGTACTTATAGATGAGAATCTTAACTGGAAAATTCATACTTTGGAGCTCATAAAGCGACCAGGTTTAGCAACTTTTGTAATCAGAATAACTGCCACTTTTGAGGATGTAGAAATTAGTAAGCTAACATACTTTGCATACTTCCACAGAATAATATTCTAGGGCAACTCAACACTTAGGCAAAACGTATTCACTGCTCAAAAGAAAGTTGCTGTAATCTGTTTCAGGCATTGTGAGTTCATGGTAGTTTCGAGATGTGGTATTACGTGTGTCAAAAATATGGGTTTCCTTTCAAATATATGAGATGAAATAGTGAGTGGTTAAAAAAGTCCAAGTTCCAAAATAAAACCACCTCTTTAAAAGAAGTGAGTATTTACCCTCTATGTCCATTTATTCTTGTATTCGTTGCTTATCATGGTAATAAAGCTTACTTTTAATGTATTATTACTCGCTGTAAACAATAATTGCTGTTTGTAATATGAAACATGTTTTGTAATCTACATGAAAATCTCTAAAATGAAAGGTTTGTTATAAAATGTAAGGCATCAGGTGTCTATATGAGCAACAAATAAAATTCAAATTCACCCTTATCCGGGATTGAACCTGGAACCTCAGGGACAGGACTCACTTGCCCTCTTCACTAGACCACGGCAGCCAACTGCTTAAAGAGAAAATAGCAATTTTTCACTTTCGAAGATGTCAGTACATTTACTTTCCGCATACAGTTGACCAAAGTACACTCCTGGAAATTGAAATAAGAACACCGTGAATTCATTGTCCCAGGAAGGGGAAACTTTATTGACACATTCCTGGGGTCAGATACATCACATGATCACACTGACAGAACCACAGGCACATAGACACAGGCAACAGAGCATGCACAATGTCGGCACTAGTACAGTGTATATCCACCTTTCGCAGCAATGCAGGCTGCTATTCTCCCATGGAGACGATCGTAGAGATGCTGGATGTAGTCCAGTGGAACGGCTTGCCATGCCATTTCCACCTGGCGCCTCAGTTGGACCAGCGTTCGTGCTGAACGTGCAGACCGCGTGAGACGACGCTTCATCCAGTCCCAAACATGCTCAATGGGGGACAGATCCGGAGATCTTGGTGGCCAGGGTAGTTGACTTACACCTTCTAGAGCACGTTGGGTGGCACGGGATACATGCGGACGTGCACTGTCCTGTTGGAACAGCAAGTTCCCTTGCCGGTCTAGGAATGGTAGAACGATGGGTTCGATGACGGTTTGGATGTACCGTGCACTATTCAGTGTCCCCTCGACGATCACCAGTGGTGTACGGCCAGTGTAGGAGATCGCTCCCCACACCATGATGCCGGGTGTTGGCCCTGTGTGCCTCGGTCGAATGCAGTCTTGATTGTGGCGCTCACCTGCACGGCGCCAAACACGCATACGACCATCATTGGCACCAAGGCAGAAGCGACTCTCATCGCTGAAGACGACACGTCACCATTCGTCCCTCCATTCACGCCTGTCGCGACACCACTGGAGGCGGGCTGCACGATGTTGGGGCGTGAGCGGAAGACGGCCTAACGGTGTGCGGGACCGTAGCCCAGCTTCATGGAGACGGTTGCGAATGGTCCTCGCCGATACCCCAGGAGCAACAGTGTCCCTAATTTGCTGGGAAGTGGCGGTGCGGTCCCCTACGGCACTGCGTAGGATCCTACGGTCTTGGCGTGCATCCGTGCGTCGCTGCGATCCGGTCCCAGGTCGACGGGCACCTGCACCTTCCGCCGACCACTGGCGACAACATCGATGTACTGTGGAGACCTCACGCCCCACGTATTGAGCAATTCGGCGGTACGTCCACCCGGCCTCCCGCATGCCCACTATACGCCCTCGCTCAAAGTCCGTCAACTGCACATACGGTTCACGTCCACGCTGTCGCGGCATGCTACCAGTGTTAAAGACTGCGATGGAGCTCCGTATGCCACGGCAAACTGGCTGACACTGACGACGGCGGTGCACAAATGCTGCGCAGCTAGCGCCATTCGACGGCCAACACCGCGGTTCCTGGTGTGTCCGCTGTGCCGTGCGTGTGATCATTGCTTGTACAGCCCTCTCGCAGTGTCCGGAGCAAGTATGGTGGGTCTGACACACCGGTGTCAATGTGTTCTTTTTTCCATTTCCAGGAGTGTATAATGAAAACAGTCGAAGAGTACAACGAAACAGAGCTGCACAAAGGACTAGTTAGTAGCATCTACTATCTTTTATAGGAAAGCCAAGAATGGAAACTGGGAAAGTAACAGTAATTAATGTCTACAATATAATCCATGGGACGTTGTAATGGCGCTTTTTTTTGGCTGTTCTACGTGTGTCATTTTTTAATTTTTCCACCTTCGATTTCATGACCATAGAAGCGATTTACTGATCTCATGATTGTTACGTCACTTCCCAACTCTGTAAGAGTAAAGTTGTTTAGCATACTCTCACATGACATCCTAAAAGCCATCGATCAAAACCGTCAAGTAGATGGAACATTTCCTGAATTCCAGGAAGCATTCGACTCAGTTCACACTTACGCCTATTATCGAAATTACGATAATATGGAGTATTAGGGACTCGACTGGAGGGATGTAAGAGTTTATTTCATGAAGAGTAATGGCCCAGGAAAGTGTGTTGGTGTAATTGCTGTTCGTGTTGTACATTAATTACCTGGAAACACTTTTCACAGACGATATAGTAATCTGTTATGAAATGCTGGTCGAAGAAAAATTATGCACAAATATTCAGTCGCCTTTTGATAAGATTTCAAAGTTGTAAATTGCCTCAGATGTTCAGAAATGTGAAACTGTGCACTTGACAGAAGAACAAAGTGGTTCTGCCACTACAACACAAATGAGCTTTTTTGTATGCTAAAAGTTTTTAAATAAAAATTTATCTGTGGAACAGAAAGCGACGTCCAAAAGAAACTGTTTTAGGTTAGATTTAAAACTTGCTATACCACCTGTCAGCCATTTTAAACTATTGGGCAAATGTCAAAAGAAAACAGAATAAAATTTTGTTATGGAATATGTTGGCCGAAAGTTTTGTTTCGGAGAGTTCAGCCACCTGGTGCCAATCTTTTCAGTGGAGATCACTTTCGCGATGTCGATGAAATGATGATGACGGCAACACAACAGTCTCGAGCGGGGATCGAACCCAGGACCTTCGCATGGCAATCTGCCACGCTGACCTTTTTTTAAAGTTTGACACACAATTATTTTCAAAAATAAAAATTTTCATTCCCTGGTGGGACTCGAACCCGCAATGCGCTATAGACGAATCGATGCCTTCTCCTTTTCTTTTTCTTTTCTTCCCCGGAAGTTTATTTAAAATTTAAAAGTTTTGCATAATCACATCACACACCAGAAAGAAAACAAAACTCATGGTGTGAATAGTTATTTAAGTCTTCAACATGGAGATTTGTAAGAAATTGTAGAGTGAGTAAATTCTTAGGTTACACTTGCGTGGAATTCACATCACAATTTTTCTATGGAAGAATGCACACTTCTGATAATAACTGTTCATTTGTTGCAGCTTCTGCTGTTGCATAGTCATACATAACTACAAATCTTCTTCACACCTTTCTGTTTTTGAAATACGTAAAATATCGTTGGTCTCGTTAACGAGTTAGTGGTTTTTTCTTCATTTTCGGGTAAGGTTTTTCATCTGGATGTCGAAAGCTCGTCGGTGTTATCATATTGAGTGATGTTCTTTGAATACTGTCTAGTTTTTTGTGCTCGACAGTTATGCGTTATCTGCATTGCCACAAACAAACGCGTTCTTCGGTGTCTATTGCGATTAGGTTGCAGGTAGCACACAGTGTAGAATCTACCACGTGAACAGGGTGTAGTCTCGAATTTTTTGGAACTTTTTTGTTGACAGCGTAGTACTACTTTGCCATTACATTATTTGGTAATAGCGAGACGTGGATTTTACTCCAGATTTTGTGCCAGTTGAAGTCTCTATACTTTTGTTCTATGACATTGCTGCAATTATGTACTATTAAGTTGTTTTACACCTATGCCACGTTAGTCATATTATGTTTTTCAGGAGTTCTCATTTCACGTTAACTCCATTCTATTTCAGATGGTATAATTCGTTCTGAATGTTATAGACATTAATTGGAGAGGGGAGGGGGAGGGTGGAGGTGGGCGGTGAAGAGTAGCCAGTGATATTTCATTTAATGATCAGAAACTTCTGTTAATGATGAGAAACTTCTTTTAATGCGTGTTGATCTCTCTTCTGAGCCACTGACAACTCTGATAATGAGTAATAAAGGTCATTTTTTCGTATAGTGTTGTACGTATTCTTCTCAAATTACGATGCATTATTTATGGAAAATTTAATTAGTTGCTGATGAGTCTCCCAGGTTGTATGGCGGTTTTCCTAGAAAGACTGAAACAATGTGTTGCAGACTTTATGGTGTGCACATAACTTATAAAACTGGTCTTCCTCTGAGACCAATTATTAGTGCTGGCAATTCCCCGACGTATATTGCAAGATAGCTAGCCACTCGTTTACAATCGTATATGCGTAAAACTGATTCACGTCATTTTATCGAGAGCCTTGAAGGGCTAACGTTGAAGATATTCTTGTGTCTTTATTCATTATAATTTCAGTTAACGAACTTACGATTTAAGTAAAGAATTTTTTCCAAGGAATTTGATTGCTCTTTTTATACGCTGTTTGATTTCTCTTTTTATACGCTGCTTTACTTCTAGTCAGTTACAGTGGAACGATGAATTTTACGAGCAAGTTGATGGTCTCACAACGGGTAACCCATGAAGTCTTGTGATCGCTAAATTTTATGTGGCAGAATTCAAATAGTCAGCCATAGAAAATGCAAAATAGTTGGTGACATGGTAAAAAAAACTTTACAAGAACTACTTCTGTTATATGAATGTTATCAATCCAAAAATCAGGTTTACCATGGAGATGGAAAAAAACAACGCAATATCCTTTTCGGATGTTTCAATTATGACACAGGCCGATTGAAGGTTGAAACGTAAGATTTTTCGTAAAGTCACAATACGGACAGATATTTGCATAAGAACTGCAGCCATCATCGGCAATTAAAGAGAGGTGCCATTGAAAGTCTCTTTGACACAGCCTAAAGAATTTGTATGTCGGAACACCTGGACGCCGAATTAACCGAAGTAGGCTTTTGAGAGTAACAGCTACTCAAAGAAGTAAATAGGATCCTGCGACCGAATAGCGGTAGGAAAAAGGACGAAAGACACACCGATGGAAGGACCGTGATTCTATTCCTTTTACGAATAAAGTGAGGTCGGTAATATTTTCCAGAAATATGACACGAGACCGGTCTTTAGACCAACTAAGAAAATATGTCAAGCACTCCAATATGTGAAGGACAAAAGCCCACTTCTCTTAGTGAGTGGAGTGTATGTGATTGAGTGTGGTTGTGGAAAGCTCTACAGTCTAACTACCAAAAGATGCGTGAATAAAAGACTCAAAGAAGATAAAAGTCTTTGCCGACAAGGAAAAACAGAAAAATCGGCTGTAGCAGAGTACGCTCCTCAGTCAGAAAAGCTTCAAGAGAAGTTTCCCGACGCCAACATTTTATCTATTGTGACAAAGCACCATCCACGACAGTATAGTGAAACCATCGAAATATATACGATTAGTGATAATTTTAACAGAAAAAAGATACCATGAAACTCAGTGACATAGGGACAGTGGCTCTGCAGAACCAACAGATAAGTTTTAATCGTCTCTGACAAAGATTGTTTCAGCTTATCACGTATAAACTCATCACGCCCACTTTACACAGTATTTATGTTGGTCTCCGACGTGCGACTGGCCAGTCGGCAAGACTCAGCGTCGCTAAGAGACCTCTGAAAATGTCCAGCGAAGCTCTAGACGAAACGTCAGGGACCGAAAAGCTTCTTCCAGCACAGCTACACACCCCGAAAGACTCAGCAGCAACTATGTTATCCGGTCCTGAAAGCCTTCACTATATGAATTTAATTAGTGATTATATGTAATGAGCAGGTGCGATTAAAACGCTTAGTTCCTTGAAGAGGTACCTGTTGAGACCACATATTGATGGCAGGCAATGAAAACATCGCAACATCATCTATCTGTAAAACCTCTTAATTCCAGCAACCAGTAACTCCATTTTCAAAAACATATTTGAAAGTGCCTGTATTTCTATAATATGTTATAAACTGCGCTTCTACTGCATAGTTACACACGTAGGAACTTTATCTGTATCAATTTATATATCTTTTTAAGGAATCGTTTTAACTTCTCCTCTAAAATTTAGCAACATTGAGTTTCGAGGTTTTCATTGCCTACCATCGATATTATTCTTACTGCTCGCTGTTATCAAGTCAATAATTTATTTCTAAGTTAGAAGCTGTCCCAGAAAACAATATTATAAATCAATATTGACTGAAAATATGCAAAATATTTTAGGAGGCTGATTCGTTTGTTTCAAAACCTTACAATTGTACGAAGGGCGTAAGTAGCTAAATTTTACTGCATGAGCGGGTCGGTAATCGGTTTTTTCCAATTCAAGATTTCATCATTTACGAATTATTGTCATTCGACGGTGACGTTTCCTTTCGCTCCGTGACATCCTGTTGACGTCTGTTGTGAGTCAACATGAAGTCTGATCAACGACTCGAGGAGGGCAAGAGCACACCACCACCCGTAATAACATACGGCTTCTTCATGACAGCTTTGATCATGAACAGTACTTTCTTCGTGTTTCTTTTTCGGTGGTACCCAGCACTCTACACAGAATCATTACAGTACGATTTTGAAACAGAGCGCCGGTGAAATGATGCTTTTCTCTATATTTGATTTTTTTTGTCGGTTTCCCATTCATTCCGCACAAATCTCCAAAAACTATCGGTCTTCTTTTCCTCATTGTTTCTGTTGGTTTTTCAGTACTTTGAAATGATTCGTCATTGCTTCGTATTATGCCTAAACGATTTATTGTGATTCTTCCCTCTAAAATTTGTACGTAATTGTTTAATCCGTAGTTCAATGCAGACAAGAATTCCGTAGAGGTTTTGTGGTTTCACTACCATGTTGCAATCTTCGTGAGGATGAAGTGAAATACAGCCTGTGAGCTGCAGAAGTGGAAGGTTTATTCAAACCTCTTGAACAAAGTTTCGACGTGTCTAAAAACTTTTTCTTCAGAAGAATGAATGGTTACACGGGTTACATAATGTTGTGGCAGTACAATAAAATGTAGCCATAAGCCATTAGTGAAAGATAAAGTAAAACCCTACAAATCAAGCTGACCGTCATTACAAAGTATTTGACAAATGTATCTAGTGAACACTAGTCTAATGACGATCAGCGTGATTTGTATGGTTTCAGTATTATGGAGCAGGATTGTATTTTTCATTGGTGCCTTATGGGTACGTTTGTAGCGTACCTCCTTAGCACTATGTAACCAGTGAAACCATTGCTCTTTCTGAAGAGCACGCTTTTAAAGATACCGAAATCTGGGCCAAGAGGTTTAAATAAATCTTTCATTTCTGCATTGGCTGTATTTCACTTTATCCTCACAAAGATTCCGTTCTGCAGTTATTGCATCGATCCACGTTTATGGGCTGAAGTTATGATGCAGTTAGGTTTCCATTTCTTGACACGCGCTTTGTCGTTCGGTATGCCCTTCCCATTTTGTGAGTACTTTCACTTATTCTTGTAACTCTTATTCTTGAATTATCTCTTCGAGACAGTTGAGCTTTTTGACCTTTTACGTTTGAACAATTCCTGTACAAATTTTGGTGCAATTTTTATGTTATTAAGAAAGTATTATTTAAACAGTTTACTGCTGCTGTGGACACAATCATAACCAAAATACTGACCTTCTGAGTCGTTCTACAAAATCTGAAGAACATTTCTGCAAATTTCTTAAAACGTAATTTTTTGTTCTCATTCTACTGTTGACCATGGACAGTGCAATGCATCTCCTTTTCTTTTTTTTCTTTTTTTTCAGTGTTCGTACGTATAGTAAAGTAAGTGAGTAGTTGGATCAAAGCGTAATTAGAATGCACGTACACGAACACCAGTTGGAAAATCTCTACCCTGTAGATTCTACAGCTACTATCTGATTATTCTACCAACTGGATAATTGAGTCGAGCTTGTATTACGAGCCTCGATCTCGACTCAACAGTGAAGGAGACGTAAAATCATGTTTATGCTGCACCCAGTATAGAAGTTTAGTTCGGTTCTGGTACTCGATGGACGTAAAGTGACGAATGTTTAGGGTTGTAGATGGACGACGCTTCGGATGCCATCTCTCCGAGGGTCGTGGTACTAGCGGTAAAGATGGCGACTTGTATACTTCGTTAAACGTGCTACAGACTGTACGTCACCGCCGTAAGCTAAATGAAGCACTCGTTCTGAAAGAAGAAACAATGGCCTGGGGTGAAGGCAGTGATGTGCCGTATGTTATATTTCGAAGTGTGCGTGTCTTTTCTGTATAGTATCTAGTAGTGTGTTTGTGACGTATTTTAATACGTTGAGCTTCTTATGCGTCTCGCGTAGCTTACCCATCTGAGCACAGATTCTCGTGTTGTCATCATCACAGGTGTACCTCGCTACACCCGGAGAGTCTCTGAACTTCTATCTAACACAAAAATCTGACCTGCATTTCCCGTTTCTTCACGCGCGCACGAGACCAAGTTTGTCAGTCAGCGTATTCTTAACTCTCTGAAGTATGTATTACATTCTATGTTCAATTGAATAGCCTACATGGAGACTCAGATTGCAGCTGAACTACCTGTTTCCTTTCTTTAACCTTCTATATCAAGTGATATGTACAAGAATGCTACAAAACCATTACTGTTGATCTCTAGAACTTGTGTAAACTTGATAAATTAGGTCGGTTCACGGGTTAAAAAAAATTGATAACAGCGATGGGGAAATTTACGTCAGAAACATTGCAACTTGGCCAGCTTCGTTTAAACAAGTGGAAATAAAATAAGGCGAGGGTTAATATTACTTAAACTATGGCAAAAATTTATTCGGAGTACATATAACTATAAAGAAAATTTAAATAGGCAGTTTTAAACTCACACACTTCAGATATCACGGACACTCTTGAAATTTTCGACAGAAAATAAAAATTTTGCCCAAATTTAATTATAAGCAGAGCCTATTATTTATGACATATCTTGCATACCGCGTAAACCTTCATCATGATGGCTTGGGAAGTAAAACTTTTTTTGCTGTGTCAATTGGTGGAAGGTACGAAATCACGAATTCTCCGTCTTCAGTGAACTCGTAAGCACTTGTTTGAGGTTCTGTTCTTTGTCGTAACTGCTCAACGATGTCGGGCGCGTAGGTGTCTTCAAATTGAGCCATTTTACTTATTTTAAATGCTTTAAGCGGAATATTAAACAAAAATGTGTTCAAATTGAAACGTCCCCTTAGAACAATTATATAAGACTGTGCTTAAACTGACACACAATATTTTTTAGCGCAACGCAATCTGACTTTCAAAAATCCCTACAAAAGAATGGCCCTGACTAACATTAACCTATACGTTTCACAAATCACTTACCTCACAAAAATCTTCGTTACTCAAGCTACAGCAATACAGCGAGCGCCACTACTGCCAGCTAAATAAAAGATTCAAACTACGGAAGGCACTAACTACTAGTAGGCATAGTTAGCAAATGAAAGATTTTAATAGAGAACAAACAATGTATTTACCTTAATAGTCATCAAAAGTCATAATATATACAGCAGTTCATGACATCCATTTTTGCAAATTTCAAAACTCCGCCATTTCTCTCCGCACATCCACCACTGCTGGCGGCTCACCTCCAACTGCGCAACGCTACGCGCTGTTCACATCCAGCTGCCCAACACTACAATGGCAGACAACAATGCAAACTAGCCACAGACTGCACACAGCACAGCCAGTGATTTTGATACATAGCGCTACGTAACGTTGCCCATAAGAAAATATAAACAGCCTACTTACAAAATTTGTGTGAAATCTTATGGGACTTAACTGCTAAGATCATCAGTCCCTAAGCTTACACACTACTTAACCTGAATTATCCTAAGGACAAACACACACACATCCATGCCCGAGGGAGGACTCGAACCTCCGCCGGGACCAGCCACGCAGCGCCTCAGACCGCTCGGCTAATCCCACGCGGCGAATATTAAACCTTTCACATGTTATTAAAGTGCTCATTTCCTTTCTGATCACTGCAGGGACAGTAAGTTGTAGGGTTGCATTGAAGTATTTTTGATACATGTGGCCTTCCAGCTTGGTCCCAATGCATTTTGAACAAGGTGTAAGATTAATTGAGAAAAGGACAGTCTGGAAACGAGTACGGAAAAAAATGTGAAAATTACGAGATTCTAGGTTGACTAAATTGTCCTAGATCCACCAAGCTTCTTGGCGCGACATTGTTAAATGACATTATGGAACCTAAATGAAATTATTAATTAAATGTAAAATAGATTGTGAAAGGCAATTATATGTTCTGTTAAGCAAAGTAAGTTATTTTTACTCAGACGTGAATGTATGAGCAGGGTGGGACACTTCTGTAGATTACCAAAAGTAATCATCTACTCCAAGACGACTGCAAAACTAATTATAAAGTTCTGTAAAACTTGACCATGAGCAAAACGCGTGAGATGACTATTGTGATCCGAAGAAAGGTGTCTCAGTTCTTTAGTTCCGGAACTTGGCAGGGCGACAACCATCATAATGTATTTTTTTTATTGATGGATTCTTCCGTTACTTCTTGGACGAAAAAAATCCAAATTTAAGGGTGAATAACAAGTACACTGTTTTTGATCTACTGCTTCAGAAGAACATAGCATTTTAAAAATGGCAAAATCATCCCACCTGGCAAAGCTGTCTCTGAATATCGATTACATTATAGAACGTGAATTTTTCTCTAGACACGCATTTTATCACGGTTGTACTTCCCACGCTTTCATTTTTCACCTGTACTATACGAATTTTTCTTGTGCATATATTGCAGTATAACGGACGTTTACATCCTCAGTGAATACCGTGAGATATGTAATAAATGTGATGACACATTTACTCTTCTGTGCATGTCTGCATTGCTACTTAGTAGCGGTACTCACCAAGGAAATACCGTGTGGTTGAATAGGAAAGAACAAATTCTTTTTTTTTTTATTACAGACGAACTAATAGGAACACAATGCGCACGTCACTGGATAGAGGAAGGTCAAAATTTCGATACAGTTGCGCTGTGCATGACGATACCACCACAAGAGAACTCATTTTGCCTACATATGAAGTCTTACAAGTTGCAGTTACTGCGACCATGACAGAAAGTACCAATTTGTATTTCAGATCTCCAGCTTTCCGAAAGCATTGTATTAATTTTTTTAAATAAATGTAGCCTTACTATGTAAATTTCAAATTCTGAAGGTGTCAGGGGTAAAACACAGGGAGCGAAAGGCTATTTACAATTTGCAGAGAAACCAGATGGCAGTAATAAGAGTCGAAAGGCACTAAAGGGAAGCAGTGGTTAAGAAGGGAGTGACACAGGCTTGTAGCCTATCTCCGATATTATTCAATCTGTATACTGAGCAAGCAGTAAAGGAAACAAAAGAAAAATTTGAAGTAGGAATTAATATCCATTGAGAAGAAATAAAGGCTTTGAGGTTTGCTGACGACATTGTAATTCTGTCAGAGACAGCAAAGGACCTGGAAGAGCAGTCGAACGGAATAGACAGTGTCTTGAAAGAAGGATATAAGATGAACATCAACAAAAGCAAAACGAGGATAATGAAATGTAGTCGAATTAAATCAGGTGATGCTGAAGGAATTAGATTAGGAAATGAGACAAGGTAGTAGATGAGTTTTGCTATTTTGGAAGCAAAATAACTGATGATGGTCGAAGTAGAGACTGGCAATGGCAAGAAAAGCGTTTATGAAGAGGAGTAAATTTGATAACATCGAGTATAGATTTAACTGTTAGGAAGTCGTTTCTCAAAGTATTTGTATGGAGTGTAGCCATGTATGGATGTGAAACATCGACGATCAATAGTTTAGACAAGAAGAGAATAGAAACTTTCGAAATGTGGTGCTACAGAAGAATACTGAAGACCAGATGGGTAGATCACGTAACTAATGAGGTACTGAATAGAATTGGGGAGAAGAGGAAATTGTAGCATAACCTGATTAAAAGAAGGAACAGGTTGGTACGACACGTACTGAGGCATCAAGGGCTCATCAATTTAGTACTGGAGGCAAGAACGGGGAGTAAAAATCGTAGAGGGAGACCATGGGATAAATACACTACACAGAATCAGAAGGAAATAAGTTGCAGTAGTTAGTTAGGCGTAGATGAAGAACCTTGCACAGGACAGAGTAGCACGGAAAGCTGCATCAAACCAGTCTCTGGACTGAAGACCACAACAACAAAAACTCTGTAAAATCCCAGAAAATTTCAAAAACATAAAGAGAGTGTTGTATGGCCTTCAGACGACAGAAACTCTGCTCTTTCCTCCCTCTCTTCACATCACTATCCACCTTGCTACACATACGACGCCGACCACATAAACAGAATTAAACTGGACTCCTCATCCTTGTTTCTGATCGATACGTTGTTAAGAATGTGATATTTGCGTTAACTTAAGAGCTAGAAATTAATTGCATTCAAAGTTAATCACTATGGATTACGTATTCCACACTCGTCGTTTACAGTCACGAGCGAAGTGAAGGGTGTACTCGTCCGCTACCGTTAGTGCGGTGAGAACGGGACTATGTCACGGTATCTCCTGACAGGAAATGTTCAACACATAAAGCTCTCACGCATGCAGTTGCCAAGCGAGTAGGCTGTCGTGGCGTGACATTTTCTGCGCACGCAACTGTAATTTAGGCACGATGTTTCCACGAGCACCGTTCCGTTGGTTTTGAGTGCAACAGCTTTCACTATTAGGCTAATTTGAACCACTTTTAATGTAAATACAATTCGAAGCTTTTGTTGAGAATAATAGAGAGGCGTGTTTGAGGCGCCAACTTTCGGAAACTGGTATTCTCTTCCTATAACAAGGAATTTCCGAAAGACGCAGACAATTTCTGAGTTAGGGCCGTACCGAATGAATGACTGGATAGGTCCCCGCCAAGGGCATAGACACAGATGGGGAGCAAGAACTGACAAAAAATAAGCCAAAAAAGAAAGACGGATTAAGAATTACCCGGGAGATACGTGAGTTCTCCTACCCCTTGTGTTTCTTTCCCTTGACCCGCGAATGTATTCTATGATCTCAGAGGTCTGCGAACGTGTCGAAAGCTTCCTATTTCTGGAGGTTTCAGCCGACTGAACACTGGAGTGAGAGTGAAACAGAGTCGTACAAATTTGCGGCTGGTGCCGACGGAGGTTCGAGTCCTCCCTCGGGCATGGGTGTGTGTGTGTTTGTCCTTAGCATAATTTAGGTTAAGTAGTGTGTAAGCTTAGGGACTGATGACCTTAGCAGTTAAGTCCCATAAGATTTCACACACATTTGAACTTTTTTTCGTACAAATTATCCGGTACAATAGTAACTGAAATGGCAAACACGTCTCACATACAATGCACCATTCCACCTACTTTTTGTTTCAAACAGTGAAAGATATGTGTGTTATCTTGGAAAGCTATTCAGTTGATTTTGGTGCCAAACATAACAGAGATATGCAGTAGATGCACAGGAAGTGCAAAACGCTTAAGCAAGAATTTATAGAAGACAAATGCGAGGATGCAAAAGCATCCATAACTAGGGGAAATATAGATGGCGCCTATAGGAAAATTAGCAAGACCTTTGAGAAAATGAGAACCACATGTGAGGAAGAAGAGCTCAGATGGCAAGCCAGTACTAAGGAAAGAGAAGAAATGTGAACGGTGGGAGGAATATGTAGAAGTGTTATACAAGGGAAATGGGCTTGAAAGTAATATTTGTAATGTTAC
Source organism: Schistocerca cancellata (assembly GCF_023864275.1). Taxonomy (NCBI): domain Eukaryota; kingdom Metazoa; phylum Arthropoda; class Insecta; order Orthoptera; family Acrididae; genus Schistocerca; species Schistocerca cancellata. The sequence goes on along the minus strand of NC_064637.1, from coordinate 87,735,292 downwards.
AACCAAAGATCACTTGCTGTTAAACAGTTTATTTCTTGCTGGAACAGTCCACGGGTGTACTGCCGGTCCGTAGTGTCCAACGGGCACTATGGACCGGCAGTACAACCGGGGACTGTTCGAGCAAGAAATACGCCGGGAGAAGTCGAAGAATCACATCAGTTTATTTCATGACCAGTTTCGACAGCAACTAGCTGTCATCTTCCGATTCTCTGATCTCCAGGAAAATGTATCTACTCATCAGTCTCGCCGGCGTACTGAGAAAATGCTCGAGTTACAATGAGACAGCTCCCAACTGGTTCGTCTGAATAGAATATCCACAGCACCAATAAGGAATGCTACGAGTATTTTATTTAGCATGTTTTATATATTTGACAAACCAGTGAGGTGCTATTTTATTGTAATTGGAGCATATTCTCAGAATGTCGACGAGATTGATGTCTAGTTATTTTTCTGGGAGATTTGAGAATCTGAAGATGACAGCTAGTTGCTGTTAAAACTGATCAATGAATAATCTATTTCATATCAGGCGATCTTGACTTCTAGTATTATAGATTACAACGTTAGATCGCCCAATAAAGGTCGTTAATTATATTGCAAGTAATATTACAGAAAGGGAAGGGAAAGTAGATGAATGTGGGAATATGATACTGGGAGAAGAATATGACAGAGCACTGAAAGACCTCAGCCGAAACAAAGCTCCCAAAGTAGATGATCCTTAGAAGAGCCAGCCACGACGATACTATTACACCTGGTGTGCAGCATATATGAGGCAGGGGAAATGCTCTCAGATTAGAAGAAGACCCTAATTATTCCAATTCCAAAGAATTTAAAATCTATGTCTGCAAAAAAACTAACATGAATTATTTACAGAAGAACATCTGAACTGCTAGACGCCGACGTCGGGGAAGATCGGTTTGGGTTGTGGAGAAATGTAGGAACACTCGAGGGTTATTTACTCCACGACTAAAGTCAGAAGACTGGTTACAGAAAGGCAAACGTCCGTTTACAGCATTTGTAGATTTTGTGGAAGCTTTCAACAATGCTGACTACAATTTTCTCTTTGGACTTCTGAAGATAGCAGCCATAAAGTACAGCGAGAGAAAAGTTATTTGCAAGCTTTACAAAAACAATCGAAGGACGAGAAAAGGGTACAGTGGTTGAGAAGGGAGTGAGACAGAGTTGTGCTATGAAGGAAACCAAGGAGAAATGTGGAAAGAGAATTGAAGTTCGTGGAGAAAAATAAAAATTGAGATTTACCGATTGCTTTGTAATTCTTCCAGAGACAGCAAATAACTTGGAAGAGCAGTTAGATAAAATAAATAACGTCTTCAAAAGAGTTTATGGGATTAACAGCCACAGAAGTAAATCAAGGGCCATGGAATTTAGCTAAACTATATTAGGTGACGTTAGGGAATTAGACTAGGAAATCAGACACTAACAGCAGTGGATGATTTTCTTGGGGGACAGCAAAATAACTGACTGACGATGGCAGAAGTAGACAAAATATGCGAAGGGTGTTCAATAAGTAATCCAGCTTATTTTTTCGCGACCAGTTTGGCTTGAAAAAAAATGCGGAATTTGTTGTGAGACCCTTGAATAACTCCGGTTGAGTCCATACAGTTTCATGAACTTTCGTTATCCGTCGGCGCTATGCGTAACCATCAAAATGGTGTCTGTAACTGGGGGGAGTCTCAAGCAGAGAGCTGAGTTTCTTTCGGCGGAAATTCGTACCTTCGCAGATATACATAGGCGGTGGCAGTATGTCTACGGAGACCTAACAGTGAACCAAAGCACGGTGAATGGCTGTGCGAGGCGTCTGTGCAGGCCGAGGCGGCCAAGCGGTTCAAGGCGCTACAATCTGGAACCGCACGACCTCTACGGTCGCAGGTTCGAATCCTGCCTCGGGCATGGATGTGTGTGATGTCCTTAGGTTAGTTAGGTTTAAGTAGTCCTAAGTTCTAGGGGACTGATGACCTCAGAAGTTAAGTCCCATAGTGCTCAGAGCCAAGGCGTCTGTGGTAGGTATGCCTGGCGTGATTCTCTGGTCGGGTGACTCATCAAGTGAAATTCCTGTTGTCCGCTTGCATTGTACCAGGAGCGTTCAATAAGAAATCCAACACCTGTTTTTTTTTTTGTAAAAAAAAGGCAGGTTGCTTTCATTAGGGATTCCAATATTCTAAATTATTCCTCATTCTTTTGGCTACAAAACCCTGATTTCCACCATAATCTTTGTTCAAGGCTATGGTCTTATGCCATTAAGGACGACCTGTATGCCTACATGGTACCGTTCTACTTGTTCCCATTTATTAACGCATAATAAAAATTTAAGTGTTAACATGTTTTTTCTGAGTGTATTTGTCTGGAATGCAGCCGTTTACGGAAGTAAGACGACGACAATACGCAGTTCATACAAGTGGATAACAGAAGCTCTTGAAATTTGATGCTGCAGAAGAACGTTGAAGATCAGATGGGTAGATCAAATAGCTAATGATGTGTTGCTGAATCCAGCTGCGGAAAAAAGAAATTTCTAGCACGTCTCAACTAAAAGACGTGACCCGTTGATAAGAAACATTCTGAAGCATCAAGTAACTGTCAGTTCGATAAAGGACAGAAGCATGGGTATTCGTGGAAATTTTCCCAAGGCGGGGCAAGATTCGAAATTTTTCATATTTCTTATAATTGATTCAGTGGGTTTCAAAACGTCTCGTGCACCAAGAACTAAATTTGAGGTGTACACAATATGTGTTGTATCTCAAAATATTCACATTTATCTATTTCGTACTTGTAAGGTAAATTCCCGGGTTCCCGGGTTCGATTCCCGGCGGGGTCAGGGATTTTCTCTGCCTCGTGATGGCTGGGTGTTGTGTGCCCGTCCTTAGGTTAGTTAGGTTTAAGTAATTCTAAGTTCTAGGGGACTTATGACTACAGCAGTTGAATCCCATAGTGCTCAGAGCCATTTTGTAAGGTAAATTACTAAATACCTAAACGGTAAGCACATGCAAAATACATCTTTTCGTTTTATGAATATGGAGATGGATGCCACTTTCAGATTCGACGATCTGAAACTACATCCTGATAGGATTAAATCTAGGATATACAACGAGTTACGAAACTTAGCTAGAAAATATACACAAAAGAATTTATTCATACTCGCATAATTTTGGATCGAAACTGGAGATTAAAATGGACTTCACCTTACTGCCCCCCCCCCCCTCCGCACAACCTCTGTCAGCCCCTCCCTCTACCTTCCCCACCCCTACCCCCGGATGCCAAAGAGTGTGGTTGTGCTGTGCCTTCTCCCAGGATGACCAGTACCCTATGGCTATACCTCTTCATGTACATTGCGTATCTAGTACACCTTTCTTGTTGTCTGATTTAACGGATACGTGCGATTTTAGTGCCGTTATGGGCCCTACTTTTTGGTGACTTTTGAAAGACAACTTCACCGTTTAATGTCTGTTTTCACCTGGAAAATATTAAAAAATTGTTTTATCTTTAGATAATTCTGAACGGTTTGTTATGGTGAAGTTTTTACGCTTGTAAAGGGTTGGAAGGAATAAAGGTATCTTAACGTTCTGTTATTTGCTTTCTTTTAATACTGGTTCACATTTAACGATTTTTAAGTTCCATCATGGCATACAACTTTGTCATACGCACTGTGTGTGACGCTTCTTTGCTTTACTGTACGACGATTTTAAGGATGTTATTGTTTTCGATAAAAATTTTAAGTGTTTTAATTTCATTGTTGACTTGTACTGGTATTGTATTAATTATTGTATTCTGCAGGACTGCAGAATACTGTAATAAATAAAAAAGGAATTCCCTATATCCTGATAGGGCGCTTCCATCCCGAAGTTTCGTTATGGCAGCGTGAGCAGTAGACAGACAGCCGGTTACCTGTATGCTCCGTAACTTCTCATTTGCTCTTTGTTATCTTGACACAGTTCTGATATTTTAGGAAACACCATTTTGACTATGCGATACGTATGTCTTGAAACGATATCGTCTTTATTTTTGACGTGCGCTTAATAATTGAATCCCATGATTTTTGTCACCTCTGTGTAGACAAGTCGTTAGAAACATTTTTTTTTATTACAGAAACCTGTACGCTTCATTTGACGAAAATGTTGAACAAAAACAAAATTGAAAAAGAACTTTGGCCAGGGATATGTACTGCGACCTCACACGTTCTCATTAAATTTAAACGATTTATCAGTTACATTCACAAGACCAAATTATTGGCTAACAATCCTGTTGTGTTCAAGATATCAGCATTGTTGTTTTATTGTAAGGTTACGCTGAACAACTTGGACAGTACTTTCAATTAGTGTACTGATAACTCCTTCCAGATATGGACAGACGGAAGAGAGTGCCCATAACAAGGCGAAACAATCCGATACTACTCGATTAAAAGAGCGGTGGTGAACATCTGGAGTACATAACCTCGTTTAAATACACTGACGTTGCTTCTTCGTAGCGTAGCTTTCAGATATACTTGATAATGTCCTAATATAAAGGCGGAAACCGGTCGCGTGAACTTAATAAAGCTCTAAAAGTAGCAGCTGGGGCAGCTTTTTGTTAAGTAAATTAGTAGAGCTGTAATTGTCTCCGACAGGTAGAAAGACTACAAGAATGCTTTAGTGCTGTTCACGTTTAATGTTGTTACTAAACCTGATTGAGATATAAGACTGGCGTGAACAGCGGCAGATGCCGACTTGTCGCTGTGAAGGACACGGAGATGCCGCGTATTTGTCAGAGACAGCGTTATCAGCACCTGACATAGTTAGAAAGACGCCTCATTACGGGCTCCATTTGGCCGAATGGTGGAGTCGTGCAGTATCCAGTTTCGTAGGACATTTGGACGTGACAGTCACCCGATGTTGGACTACATGTGAACTTGAAGGCATGTATTCTCTGTATGTCCGTCGGTCTTTCCCGAGATGGTTGCGCGATTCGGCTGTTCGATACACGATGTCAAATTAAACACCTCCCAGCCGTCTAATTTACAAACATATTTTATTTGGCTACCAGTTTCGATGATATACTACGCCATCTTCAGGCCCCTGGCCGACATGTAGGAAGATTCCACCTCGGTCCTGATCGAAACAGAAGCCAACAATACTGGTATTAGAAGATTTCTGCTTGCTATGGCGATCAGAACTGAGGTAGAATCTTCCTACACGTTGGTCAGCGACCTGAAGATGGCGTGGTAAATCGCCGAAAGTAGCAGCCAAATAAAATAAGTCTAGAAACTAGACGTATGAAAGGTGTTTAATTTGAAATCCTGAGGGCATGCAGTCTGATTAGGGAAAGGGCGAATCGCCGTACTGGCCACCAAACACATCACAACACCTTAACTGCTGGGCTTGCCGTCGAAAACAAGTAATGGGCTTCCAATTGAAAGGTCTCTGTTGGATTCCTTTCATGTTAATTTCTTAAATCTGTTGTCATTTACGGCATAAATTCCTCTTCTAAATTTACTGTGGCGTTTCTGACTATCTGGGAGGAGACTGAGTAGTGGAACGTGTTACTTTTACACATAAACAAGAACGATCTGTCACACTACTACACTTTAAAACACAGTTTATACGTAATTCATGTCACACAGTCTCATACGGAACCTACATCCGCTTTCTTTTATATACTGTATATGATAAGATACTGTCATCCCCCTTCCCTTCTGTGCGAGAGGATGAATGAGCAAATGTATTTCTAGTTGCATGCTTGAGGGCAGCAGACAATCCTGTCTGCTAGAGAACAGTAGGACCAACGTCGGAACAGGTAGCTACGCTTTCTAAAAGCAAAGATGTTTCTATCCTTAGTATGGTCCTGTCCGTCCGTTGTCATGTTGGTATAGGAAGCTGCCCCTCTGGTCACTTCCGTTTGTATTTGGGAAGCACGCTCGGTAGGAGCGCAGGTCAGTGGGTCCGTGGCGAGCGTCTGAAGTGGTAAGATCTCCGGCTAAGCGCGTGTCTGCTAAGTCCGTAGGACAATGGATTTCTTAAGTTCAGCCTAACTGAAAATTTAATCACCTTTATTTCAGGTTTAGCTCTAACATATCTAATGTTATCTTAAATTGCAGCGCAGTGTAATTCTCGTGTGAAGTTCAGATTATTTTCCGGTAGTTGCTTTGTCACTACTTTGTGAGTAAAGTGGAACCACGTGTTGATCAGTAACTCTAACTAGCATCATCAATCTTCAATGTGAATGTGCGTGAGATTATAACGTCTCGACTTGACAATATTTTTCAATGTAGCAACTTTTCTTTATGTTCAACCCACGTGGGGTGTACTTTGTGAAACCAGTACCACGTGCTTATACAATTGTTTGACCCATCATGTTAATAGTAATACGATAGTAACCAGATCGAGGTTTTTCTTTTGTAAATTGCTTTTCGATCTAATTTATTTTAACTATCAAAATTATTGTGGAGTTACACTCTTTGTGTAAACCAAGTTGACCACGTGAAGCATTTGGTGTAATCATCAAAGTAGCCTATTCTTTTCGGGAAGATTTCACAAAGAGTTAATATGAATTTAGTATACCAGTGTGTGGTAATTACATGACGGACAGGATTGTGCTACGAACGTAACTTCTTTGGGTGAAAATTGAATCGGTTGGTTGTGGTTAATTTCCTCTTGCATATGTTTCAACGTTCTTCGTGTGTTATTTTATGAATGCAGTGTTGTATGCAGTCTCCCAATCTTGGCTCCATATTTGATGTGTTCCGTAAGATTACAATCTCACATTTTCACAATCCTAAATAAGGCACCAGTTTAGTTATGAATCTAGTTTAAGATGCTGAAATTTCAGTGATCAATGTTAAAATAAATTTCCAAATATAAACTGATTTATTTCTTTTTATTTACATTATCTTTTATATATACATCACCGGTTGTCGTATGACTATTAAAAGATTATAATTAATGTTAGTCTGGTTGGGAATTTGGTAAGCTAGACTGGATACCTGGTGAAGCAGTTGCTCAGTAATGCAAGGTTAACTTCCCCAGACAGCTCATAGCTTTTAAACCGCTTTTATTGTCCATCAGTTCCGTTTACACCACAAAATAAAGCAAAAACGTTACACTGTACCGTCCTGTATCATCACGCATCATTGGACACTAGCAGCAGCCGGACAAAGGAATTATTGCCCCATGCGTAGGCTGCCGTTCACACCACAACAGTTAATTTTAGAATGATGACCAGGAAGCACGGACTTCTTGTGCATGGGCTTCGTGTTATACTGGACGATGAATGACGGTTCTGCACTACCACGGATATCCATCGTCGGTGAATATGGCGGCGGCCTGGGGCCAAGTCCAGTTCTTCTGAAGTTTTATGGAGGTTGAGAGGTTCAGAGGTATTGCCACAGGCGTCAAGGCAGGGTGGGTGGCGAGGGGGGGGGGAGCATTGGAACGAGTTCAGGTTACTGCTCGTAGTGACGTCATGCAACGTAGTGACTACCTCTCACGCAGCCAGGGCCAGGGCCGGTTTTATGCCCAATCAACACAAGCCGGCCCTCTGGGGTCGCTAAGATAAGAGGGGTGTCAGTGGGCGTCACAGCTTTAATATTTCTGTACAGGTCCTCAGGTCCATCACAATCAGTAGCGGTCGCTTGTGGCACCCCAGGCGCCCAAGTGCAAGATGTGCATACTGTGCATAACGCAATTAGTAGCGGAAATTGACGTGAGTGAGAATGTACGGCGGGAAAGGGTGAAGTGGAAGGAGGGGGCTCCAAATAGTAAGTTGCTTGTGTGGAAAAATGTTCTCGATCCGCCCTGCATGCGTCAGTAACTTAGTTACATTCTTCAGTAGGACAGTGTTCGCCCACACATAGCACACGTATTTATGAGCTCTACGTGTGAGGTGGAGGTACCACCATGGTCAGCTAGATCCCCGGATCCGTCCTCGATGGATCATGTATGGGACCATCTCGGATGTCCACCTGTAAGTAGGCTGTTTAGGTTTTTATGTTGGTAAGGTCACCTAGCGCTCCGTATTAAAGCCACTGGCTGTGCTGTGCGCAGTCTGTGGCTCGTTTGCATTGTTGGAATATTCTAGTGTTGGGCAGTTGGCTGTTAACAGCGCGCAGCGTTGCGCAGTTGGAGGTGAGCCGCCAGCAGTGGTGGATGTGGGGACTGAGATGGCGGAGTTTTGAGAGCGGATGATCTGGACGTGTGTCCATCAGAGACAGTAAAATTGTAAGACTGGATGTCACGAACTGATATATATATATCTGCACACTGTACTGCAGTAGTTTGAGTAACGAAGATTTTTGTGAGGTAAGTGATTCGTGAAAGGTATAGGTTATTGTTAGTCAGGGCCATTCTTTTGTAGGGATTTTTGAAAGTCAGATTGCGTTGCGCTAAAAATATTGTGTGTCAGTTTAGTGTTGATCAGAATAAGTAAAGAGAGAAATGTCTGAGTACGTTCAGTTCATGTCAGCTGTTTGAAAATCAAATAATGTAAGAGGATTACCAGCACAGTAATTCATAAATTTTTCCAAGGGGACGTTTCAAACTCTGTTCGAGTGGCAGTGTCCGGGATGTCAAGAACCAGTTACAACAGCTGTGGGTAGGCTAGTGTCGGAAGAGGATACCATGGCTTGATGACATCCTTCACAACCGTGTGAGTGCATGCATCCAGACGAGAGGAGGTGCAACGACATACCGATGAGTGGGCTCATGAGGCTCAGTTCTTTGTAAAATGGTTCAAATGGCTCTGAGCACTATGGGACTTAACTGCTGAGGTCATCATCAGTCCCCTAGAACTTAGAACTACTTAAACCTAACTAACCTGAGGACATCACACACACATGCATGTCCGAGGCAGGATTTGAACCTGCGACCGTAGCGATCGCGCGGTTCCACACTGTAGCGCCTAGAACCGCTCGCCCACTCTGGCCGGTCCCAGTTCTTTGTAAATTTGACTCTGTTTCGTTATCACAGCTGAGACAGAATGATGAAGCAGCCAGAAGAGGAGGACGGAACGAAACGAAACTTCAACGTTCGAGGGGGTACATGACGTTATTTACATAATACCGAAACAGAGTCAATTTTCAAAGAACTGAGCCTTATGTGCCCACTCATCAGTACTGCGTTGCACCTCGTCTGGCCTGGATGTATGCACCCATACCGTTGGGAAGGATGTCATCAAGCCGTTGAGTCCTCTCCTCACACTAGCCGACCCACAGCTGTTGTAATCGGTCTTTGATACCCCGGACACTGGTACTGGAACTGTTCGATCAGTCGTACAATATTGTCCCAGCGTTTGGAGTCTTTATCAAGCCATCACTGGGAACCACAGAATAAATGAAAGAGCATGGTGTGGTAACATCCATCTTCATGTGCAGACCTGAAACCCAAAATCAAGCCGCGCGGTCTGAGGCGTCTTCTCACTGGTCGCGCTGCTGCCCCATTCGGAGGTCCGAGTCCTCCCTCGTCCTTAGCGTAAGTCAGTTCATGTTAGATTAAGGAGTGTGTAAGCTTAGGGACCGATGACCTCAGCAGTTTGGTCCCATCAAACCTTACCACATATTTCCAAATTTTTCCAAAATCAAAACGAAGCCATGAAAGAAGCTCTCGCAAAGTGTGATTTTGTAGCCCTCATACAACCGTGTGCATTGAAAATCTTCGGTTTCAACAGCAGCGCACAGTTTTGACCTAGGCCCTAGTCACTTTTCACTTTTCTCGTCCGTTGATGCTTCACGTGCCTCAGTGAAAATTTTCAAGTTTTCACCAGATGACGAGGTCGTGGAAGTGGTGCAGGTGCGGATGTACACCATACCACAAATGCTTCTTCCTGGACAGGATTAAGAGCTTGTCAACAGATGGACCAAGTGCTGAGAGGTTTATAAGTTTTGTGTAGAGATATCATGTTACTTCCAATGCCATTTTCAAAATATTTTGTTAGTTGCGTTTCCTTCATGGCTTGCCCACGCATGTCTCACTGAAAGATTACCTCAGGGTTGGGGTGCCGTCGATGGATCCAAATTTTTCCTTTCTTTCTTTCTTTGTTTATTTTGAAAGTAGTAGAGAAGGTTCTACATTCAGTTGTGAAGCTCAGGTTATTGATATCGCTGGGTATAGCGCATAAAGAAGGCACGGATACTAAGAAATGGGGAACAAACAGAATCACTGAGAACCTCTTTAACTAGGAAATTAAATATATTTTTTTTAAGATCTTAAACCTCGGGCGTACAGCCGTGCAAAATCCATTTGTTCCACTGATACTTCGGCTACGTATCTACTGGTATCAAACATAAACTTGAATTTGAGGAAGAAATTTTTGAGAATCTACGTTTGGAGTAGAGCACAGTATGGTAGCGAAACATGGAATTTGAGGAAACCGGAACACAAGCGAAGCGAAGCGTTTGAGATGTGGTGCTACACAACAATGTTTTAAAATAGGTAAAGAGTGAGGAGGTTCTGAGTAGGATCGGAGAGGAAAGGAATATGTGGAAAACACTGAAAAGAAGATGGGATACGATGATAGGACATTTGTTAAGACCATGTGGAATAACTTCCTTGGTAAGAGGTTGAGGGTGAAAACGTTAGACGAAGACAGATACTGTGTTGAGTGGTACTTAAGGTAAGTAAATAAATTAGTGAAATCAAAGCGAAGCAGAAATTAGAAAATAAATGAAAAACTTAGTTTGGTTTAGAAGAATTACACACTGGCAAACAGCAGGCAGAACAGCAGAGCAGAAGAGACAATGACTATGAAGTCAGCTAGTTCCACATAAGCGGACGCTGTCGATTCAGCCGTCAGCGCATCGCCCGACCGGCTCACGTGTTTCTCAGTTGTCACATGTGATCAAAGGCCCTCGCCTAGATTCCAAGAGCCAATGACAGACGTTAAGAAAATTCTTCGAGAAGCGTTTCAACGTGACAGACGAGGCAATGACCGTGAAGTCGTTCACCTCCAGTGGACTGAAGTGAATAAATACGCGAGACGCAGTGGGCCCGACTGACGAAGGAAGAGAAGAGAAGAGGGTAGCAGTAGTTTTCAATCAGTTTCGGTGCTGAAGACTGTCATGCCAGAAGAGACTACATCATGCACAGACGCACCAAGTCCACCGCTGTAATGGAATAGCAAGCAGCAGCCTCGGCGCCAGAAGACAGAAGTTAAAAGGTATTTGAAGTCTGATTTTTACGTACCCAGGTGACTCGTGAGGACGGGAAGGAGACGGCCTCACATCAGCAGTCACCTGTGAGCTGGGATGAAGACCTGACAGCGGAAGACTGGCAAGCGGGAGTCCGTTGTTCGAGTCCGGGACACTGGCCTTCCCCCGCCGCGCCGCTCCACTGGTCGACGCACAACACACGCGGCCGCTTAGAGAAGAGAAACACTGGGACGCCACATCCGATGCACGACTTCGCTCGCAATAATTAAACGGGCCACCTCGCGCTGCGCGTCTCCAGTCAGCTGGGCGAGACGGCGACACGAGATACACACTGCTACGCGTAATCAGACGCCGCCGCTGCCGCAGCTGGAGGCTTCGCAAACGACACAGCTGCCGTTCTCCGAGCCAGAACATCGAGTAAGGAAACAGTTGTACGAAACTTGCAATAAAAGTTATCTTATGTAAAATGCTCTTTCATTCTACCTCATAGCCGAGCCAAGGAAGAACCCACCCTGCCCACATGTTGTTAAGAGAGAAAAAGTAATTTTAGGATTTTCACCATGACACAATGCTTTAAAATTAAATGCCCATTGCAGTAATGCTCATCCTGACAACTGACTAGCATCAAAAGAGAAAACTCAGTTACATTTAGTAGCAGAAGTGTTACATTTAGTGACAGAACTGTTACAACTGTAATACATCTAGCAAATAACTGGAGACGTAGGTTGCAATTACTGCCCTGAGATGAAAAGATTGGCGCAGGAGGGAAATTCGTGGCGGGCCGCGTCAATCCAGTCAGAAGACTGATGAATATAAAAAAAAAATTTTTCCGGCCAATCTAAGAATGGACCACGAATCTATTGACTCACTTCGAGGATGGCCATGAGATTTTTTTTAATCATAATTCTTCTGACTGTTTTGATGCGGCGCGCCGTGAATTCCTCTCCTACACGAGGGAAGCTCTTCATCTCTGAGTACCACTGGCAACCTACGTCCTCTGTTATTTGTTGATTGTATTCCAGTCTCTGTCTACGCCTGTAGTTTTTACCTTCTACACCTTCCTCAGATACCACGGAAGTTCTTAACAGATGTCCTATTATTCTGTCCCTTCTTGTTGTCAGTGTTTTCCAAATTTCGCTTTTCTCGCCGATTCGGCGGAGAATCGCCTCATTTCTTACCTTATCAGTCCATCTAATTTTCAACATTTGTCTGTAGCACCACATCTCAAATGTTATTCTCTTCTGTCCCATTTTCCCACAGTCCATGTTTCACCACCATACAATAAGGCTCAAAATGTCCATTCTCAGTCATTTCTTCCTCAAATTAAAGCCTAATTTTTGATGCTTGTAGACTTCATTTGACAAGGATTACGCTCTTCGTCTGTGCTAGTCACCTTGTCATACGCTCCTTGCATCGTCCATGTATTATTTTGCTTCCAATGTAACAGAATTCCTGCATTTCGTGGTTTCCAAATTCGAGGTTAAGTTTGTCACTAATGTGATTTCTGTTACTCCCTATTACTATTGTCTTTCTTACTTTTACCCTCAATCCATATTCTGTATTTATTAGAAAGTACATTCTGAATATGGTGGAGTAGCTAGACTTGCAACTTGCAAAGACAAATGCAAAGGCGCAGTCTAGATATAGGCGGCGTCAATGAAGTTAAATGAGAAGAGGATAAGGAATTCGGCTCAGATGAGTATAGCGCCAGAAAAAAAGCGGCAGAAATGTTACTGGAAGAGATGGAGTTTGCAACACTGCGTGTTCAAAATTTATTGCGCTATTTATAGCGCCGAGTAAAGCTGAAAATTATATTTGAAAACGATGAACTGGTACTGAACCGCACATCAGTTGTATTTTTCACTAGCGATAAATTACAACCATGCGCAACTGGAAAACTGGAACAGCAAAAGCGGATCAGCAGCAGTAGCAGGTGGTACGCACAGTGAGTTCTTTCTGAGATCGGGGGTGTACTGTGTAGCTGGGGCCTCTCTACCCTCTCAACCCTTATTACAGTTTCCGGTCGGTGGGAGCGCGCGCCGCGGCGCTCCGAGATAATTGGTAGGCTCGTTATTTTTCAGGGTGTTTATTTCTGAGCCAGTGTTGGGCGCTCCGTGTCCGAAGGGAGGGCGAGGGATTCCTGCCCGCTGCAGGGGCTGCATCGGCAGCGCCGACGCCAGCGCCATCTGTCAGCGTCAGCAGCAATCAGCGGGCGCCGCCAGAGACGCCACAACTCCTCATCACGGGGAATTCCCTTCCCCCCTGTTCGCGCCGTAACTCAAGTTCTTTGGAATCCTGTCCCGTAACTCGTGATAACCGTACGGCTCGCAGCCTGCCTTCTCTGAATTACCCTGACGGCTCATAGTTGTAAATAGCAGGGTACCAATATAGGAAGGTTTCCCCTCACTTTCGATTACCACCCTATTCTAAACGTCTCCCCGTACATCCCTTAAATGGTTCCATCGAGCCATTCGATATCGTCGTTGGTCTAGAAACGAGGTGTCAGCATTACATTAGCACTTATCTTCGACCAACTCCTCGTTGCTGAAAAACTTATGCTCTCAGTTTATCTAACGGCTAGTTTAAACGACGACATTGCATAACTAAAGTCGTTTCGTCAAACCGGTTCCGCGAAAACAGTTCCGTATATAAAATGAACAGGTGTTCCGATATGGTGGGACAGATCGGATTTTTTGAATCCAGTCTCCGTGTGCCAATTGGGTTCTGTTGGAATGCCTAAATGTTTCGGTTTTTAGAAACCGAATCAAATTCTCTGTCATATGAGGCTTCAACATATAATTTTTTATATTTCTTGCAAGCAGACCCATTTATACTTCATTTACATATCGTACCCCCCAATCTAAAGTACCTGGACCTGCTGTATCATAAAATCTGTTCACATGGCCTACTTGATGACGCGTTCAAGGTCGAAATCTTCAGTAATACTACCGCTAAAGTTGGTATTACTAAGCTGGTTTTGGTTAGCGGTAGCACTAGCGCTTTCACTTTTATTTTTCATACGTCAGTACTGAATGTAGAGGGAGAGCATGTTACAGTTTTAGAGGTTGGGGAAGAATTTCATGTATTAAGGATGAACGTGACAGGAAAACAAAAACAAAATTTCATGTCACACGTTATAAGATGGGGATATAAACGTTATTAAATTCGCTGAAATCGTATGTGAATTTCATGATATCATTGCGCAATACACTGAACAGAGGATGGATCATTTAACGCATTTTCAGACTACAAAAATGTTCAAATGTGTGTGAAATCCTATGGGACTTAACTGCTAAGGTCATCAGTCCCTAAGCTTACACACTACGTAACCTGAATTATCCTAAGGACAAACACACACACCCATGCCTGAGGGAGGACTCGAACCTCCGCCGGGGCCAGCCGCACAGTCCATGATTTTCAGACTACATATGGGTTCTTTTGCACTGTGTACCTGCATGGGATGAGGTACAAAAATGCTATGAGTCTCTTAAAAATGTGTTACCAAATTGCAAAATTAATGGTAGTGAGTTACTCCTGAAGCGAGTTATACGCAGGTGTTTGTCACATCTCAGCATCTAAAGAAAATGTGCAAAGAACTGCACTGGTTACAAATCTTTCAGCATTTCACATTCAAAGGTATACCGTATGAAAAATATTTATAAAATTGTAGAGCTGGTGTTATGAATTTCTGGTATAAATACAGCAGCCGGGAGCGTATTTTCTTTGACGAGTAAGATACGGGCATCAAAACTCAAGTATAAGCAGAGACTTTGTAAGCAATAACGATGGTGAAAGTTAATTCAAAATACAGCTGTCCGGAATTCTACGATTTCTTAATCAAAGAGAAGCAAATATGGGCTGAATCCAACTCATTCTTTGCGGAAGTGTGGTGACATGAATAACTGGGCATTAAAATCTTTGTGCAATTACCTAAGCAAGTGTTGTGTTCTGTTTACTAACTATTAAGATTTAGGTGTATTATAATTACACAGTAACTATGAAAGTGCCTATGATGTGTGTTATGTCATCATCTGGTCCCTACTATTCAGTTCGTTAAAACCTTTAATAATGTATAACAATTGCAGAGCATTATTGCATTCAGAGCAATGAGCAATTATAAAACTTATCCCAGTTTCGACAATCCGAAATAAGGTCACCTTATCGTTTATGACTGTAGGTACATGATACCAGTGCATACCTCAGTTTCATCGTTTTGTGTCTGCCGAAACCGAGTATGAAGCGTAAGTTTTGGCACCTGCACAGGTAGAGACGGATTTAATTAAGCTCGGGTTTGTGAAACGGCTGCATAAGATAAGAAATAAGAGACGTGGTTGGTCGTTTGGATTCGTGATCCATTACAAAAGACTTCAGCACAATTATTGCGGAAAATCCAAGACGTTTCTCTAATGTTTCGACCATCTGAGAATGTCACCAGAACAGTTAACAGTTTTTTTTAAAAGTTGAGGGGACCTCATAATCAGTGGTTCAAAATGTTGGAAGACAAGATTCTCCCACAGAGAGAATATCTTTGACTCGTTCATTTCGTTATGAACAAATGTTTCGCGCACATGCGCTTCTTTGTATGCTCATGTTAAGTAATAAAGTGCACGTTAATTGCATTTACTTGCATTCCGCGGACATTACCATCTGGAATTCCCACCGAGTTATTTATGCGATAAGGAAGAAAGATACTATAAAGTGTGACGTATTGTCTCTAAGTACAGATAATAACAGTAATAAAAATGTACCAGGGAGTCCAGTGCTACAACTACTTTCATAATAAGGATTAAACCCGTCAGCGTTGGCCAGCAAAAAGTATGAAGGCCAGTACTCGAGGAAGATGACATCCACATCTGGTCTCACTATGATGAAAGATCTGCCTGGATGACAACAAAATAGTAACAAAAGCAACAGTAAATCTACAT
Organism: Schistocerca cancellata; assembly: GCF_023864275.1. Taxonomy (NCBI): domain Eukaryota; kingdom Metazoa; phylum Arthropoda; class Insecta; order Orthoptera; family Acrididae; genus Schistocerca; species Schistocerca cancellata. Next base: position 87,719,242 of record NC_064637.1, on the reverse strand, counting down.
ACTGATTGTTATGATAAATTATAACAGCAGCCAGGTGCTGTTAATAACACTGTTTGTTAATAACACTATTTGTTAAGAACAAATAGGGCCGCTGGAGTTTCGAAGCGACATGTTCGGTTCCAGACGGCTATTCACGTTAGTATTAGGTTGGTGTTTAATTGCGAAGCGGTTTTTCACAAGTTTAACAGAGACTTATCAATAATATATTCTCCTTCACTATTTATAACAGTCTGCCAACGCTGGAGTAACTTTTCAATGTCCCTACTGTAGAAATCACGTGGTTTTCGAAGATGATTTTCATCCAGACATCGAGTTCTTGTAAGGTTTTCCGATAGAAAGCGGAAAAGCTGACAACTTGAGTACACAAGACCACGTGAATGAGGTCGATGCGGGGTGACTTCCGAAGCCAACTCCCGTATTGTTTTTTTGTCAGGCTAGCAGAAAGCGGGCGGGCTGGCTGGCTGTTGATCTCTGATTGCGTCTGTAAGGCGTCTCAGGGGTTGCCAATAATTGTCAGAAGTGATTGTTACACGTCGGGGAAGCAATCCGAGTACACCACACCGTCGCTATTCAACCAGATGCATGATATTATCTTTTGTGAATGGGCCCTGCTCTTTGTAACAGAGAATTTCTGCTTCCTTTGGGCTCAATCATTTCTTTATTTTGCTTCTATTAGCACAAAGACACCATTTCTCGTCACCAGTAACGATACAGGGCAGGAATGCTCGGTGTTGTTAATGAGCCACCTGACGACGAACTAGCAAAAATGCGCGTATGCCCACCTGCAGATTTCGGCTTACATCATGCCGTGCCCATGACGCCAATTTTTGATCTTTCTCCACTGCACACAGATGTAACATGATAGTGGAATATTCTTAGCTGATCACATCTGCGAGTTCTGGAGTACACTGGTGTCGATCATTCTGGATTAATGCGTTTGAATGATCTTCATCGAACCCCGAAGGTCTTCCTAAACGTGGAGAGTCAATAACGTCAAACCAATCCACGTAAAACGAGAAAACCATTTTTTGATGTGCCCTGTCCAGCGGCATTATCCTCTTGCACGGTGCAAATGTTTCTGACTGCCTCTGCTACTGTCACTCCTCTATTGAACTCAAAAGAAAAAAATATATCAAAAATGTATCGATTTCTCCACTTGGCACTCCATTTTCTAGTGTCCACAGCTCCACTTATTATCTCCAAATGAAAATGTTGAAACGTCCCCTTAGAAAAATTTATGGGGGTCCCGGGTTCGATTCCCGGCGGGGTCAGGGATTTTCACCTGCCTCGAGATGACTGGGTGTTTGTGTTGTCCTCATCATTTCATCATCATCCAGGAAAGTGGCGAAATTGGACTGAGCAAAGGTTGGGAAATTGTACGGGCGCTGATAACCACGCAGTTGAGCGCCCCACAAACCAAATATCATTTATGAATTACTGTGCTGATAGACCTTTTACGTTATTTGATTTTCAAACAGCTGAGCAGAACTGAACGTACTCAGACATTTCTCTCTTTACCTATTCTGATCAACACTAAACTGACACACAATACCTTTAGCGCAACGCAATCTGACTTTCAAAAATCCCTACAAAAGAATGGCCCTGACTAACAATAACCTATACCTTTCATGAATCACTTACGTCACAAAAATCTTCGTTACTCGAACTACTCCAATACAGCGAGTGCCAATACTGCCAGCTAAATAAAAGATTCTAACTACTGAGGTCACTAACTACTGATAGGCATAGTTAGCAAATGAAAGATTTTGATAGAGAACAAACAGTGCATTTACCTTAATAGTGTTCAAAAGTCATAATGTATATACACTCCTGGAAATTGAAATAAGAACACCGTGAATTCATTGTCCCAGGAAGGGGAAACTTTATTGACACATTCCTGGGGTCAGATACATCACATGATCACACTGACAGAACCACAGGCACATAGACACAGGCAACAGAGCATGCACAATGTCGGCACTAGTACAGTGTATATCCACCTTTCGCAGCAATGCAGGCTGCTATTCTCCCATGGAGACGATCGTAGAGATGCTGGATGTAGTCCTGTGGAACGGCTTGCCATGCCATTTCCACCTGGCGCCTCAGTTGGACCAGCGTTCGTGCTGGACGTGCAGACCGCGTGAGACGACGCTTCATCCAGTCCCAAACATGCTCAACGGGGGACAGATCCGGAGATCTTGCTGGCCAGGGTAGTTGACTTACACCTTCTAGAGCACGTTGGGTGGCACGGGATACATGCGGACGTGCATTGTCCTGTTGGAACAGCAAGTTCCCTTGCCGGTCTAGGAATGGTAGAACGATGGGTTCGATGACGGTTTGGATGTACCGTGCACTATTCAGTGTCCCCTCGACGATCACCAGTGGTGTACGGCCAGTGTAGGAGATCGCTCCCCACACCATGATGCCGGGTGTTGGCCCTGTGTGCCTCGGTCGTATGCAGTCCTGATTGTGGCGCTCACCTGCACGGCGTCAAACACGCATACGACCATCATTGGCACCAAGGCAGAAGCGACTCTCATCGCTGAAGACGACACGTCTCCATTCGTCCCTCCATTCACGCCTGTCGCGACACCACTGGAGGCGGGCTGCACGATGTTGGGGCGTGAGCGGAAGACGGCCTAACGGTGTGCGGGACCGTAGCCCAGCTTCATGGAGACGGTTGCGAGTGTCCCTAATTTGCTGGGAAGTGGCGGTGCGGTCCCCTACGGCACTGCGTAGGATCCTACGGTCTTGGCGTGCATCCGTGCGTCGCTGCGGTCCGGTCCCAGGTCGACGGGCACGTGCACCTTCCGCCGACCACTGGCGACAACATCGATGTACTGTGGAGACCTCACGCCCCACGTGTTGAGCAATTCGGCGGTACGTCCACCCGGCCTCCCGCATGCCCACTATACGCCCTCGCTCAAAGTCCGTCAACTGCACATACGGTTCACGTCCACGCTGTCGCGGCATGCTACCAGTGTTAAAGACTGCGATGGAGCTCCGTATGCCACGGCAAACTGGCTGACACTGACGGCGGCGGTGCACAAATGCTGCGCAGCTAGCGCCATTCGACGGCCAACACCGCGGTTCCTGGTGTGTCCGCTGTGCCTTGCGTGTGACCATTGCTTGTACAGCCCTCTCGCAGTGTCCGGAGCAAGTATGGTGGGTCTGACACAGCGGTGTCAATGTGTTCTTTTTTCCATTTCCAGGAGTGTATATCAGGTCGTGACATCCAGCCTTATAAAATTACTCTTTCTGATGGAGACACGTCCAGATCATCTGCTCTCAAAACTCCGCCAACTCACTCCCCACATCCGCCACTGCTGGCGGCTGACCTCCAACTGCGCAACGCTACGCGCTGTTCACATCCAACTGCCCAACACTACAACAGCAAATTCCAACAATGCATACCAGCCACAGACTGCACACAGCACAGTCAGTGATTTTCATACAGAGCGCTAGGTGACGTTACCAACATAAAAACCTAATAGAACCTAATAAAAACCTAAGAACCCAAATAGCAACAGTAATTTACAAATAAAAAATGGCAGTCTGTAAAGAAACCCATAGCAACTGGAATACCAACATGCAAACTAAACAGTTATGAACTTATGTACCAACCTAATAATTACATTTAACTTAAGCTGTACATGAGATATTGCTGTTTTTCGTTGTGACGAAAATTGCTTCGGGTGGTAGAACAAAACGATGTTACATGAAAGATTACTGTAGTTGGAGCAAAAAAAAAAAAACGGACTAAAACAGCGTACACTACGTTGTAAGTATGAACTAAGTTACGTCTGTGTACCTGACATCGAAAGTCCTGGAAGCGTTTATAACTCTATAGACTGCTTTTCAAGAAAGCCATATTTGATGGAATAGTAACCAAGTTACAACACTGGTTTTAACTTGGAAGATGGAGATAATCTATCGTACACGAACACACACACACACACACACACACACACAAGAACAACAATTGAGCACAAAAATATTATGCAAATGGATAGCCACTTAAATATTGTGAAAGACAAAATCTAAATTGAAAATAATAATGGGTGACAGCACTGTATACGCAAATATTATATCTCAAAAATGTATAATATGACAATTTGCTGCCAATTTGCATTATGGTAATTACTGTTTGTTGTGGAGCAGACTATTTTGACAGTGGATACCAAATTGTATTTGTGTCAGTATGTAGAAGTTTAAATTTCTTAAACTTTTTTTAAAATTCGAAGCAATTGGGTTACACGATTTAGCAAGCTTTTTGTTATATTTTAGTGTAGCATTTGGTGTTATGTTAATGTATGCGTTTATTCTCAGTGTGGGAAGTGATTTCATGTGTTTCAAAGTAGAAATCTGGCAAACAAAATTCTGTAGCAAGAAGAATTGGCTGCGTAAATGAGTACATTCATTTAGAAGATAATTCGGTGATATTTTTTTATATTTCCGTAAACAGATTTTGATGCATTTTTTAAGCATGGTGCAGTGTTTGAAGGTGGTCTACTACAATGCTTTTCACTCCATAGGTATTAAGAGTTCTGCGCTTTGCAAATGTGAATTTCGATGTGTTATTTAGCAGTATGGCATTTCAGTTCTCGGAAGTTTAGCAAATCTGCGTCAGACTGGCACAGTATCTCAGTTTGTGGTACAAAGCTTTTTTTGTTTCGTTTTCGGCGCTAACTGGTGTTTCCATTCGTAGCCTCATCGCTATTCAGCACAATTCCTGTTTCTTGCTGAAGGACATCATCTCGTACGAGCTAGGGCGAAATCCTGTGACATTTGCAATTAAACGACATCAGCAAAGAAATTAGTTCTTCCGAGAATATAAAAAAAAAAGTTTCGTTCGCCGCGACAGGAAAAACACAACGCGCCCGTCCATACCGCGCGTCTATTGTCTCTTTCCGCGCGGCGAACCGGAGTAATTATTTTCGAAAACAGCGCAGCGCGCGCCCGCGCCGGCCGTTTGCATACATTTCCCGCCGCCGCAGCGAAGCGCTTCACGACTCATTAAAAACGGGACTCAATTGTCCGCATTTTAATCAAAAACCACCGTACAGGCGTCCGTCCTGCCGAATGCACCGAATACAGCGGTGCTGGGAGCGGAGCTATATAGCTAGGACGTCGACGCGCAACATTTAACGCAGCATACCGCTGCGGGCCATTTGCATAGCTCGCCCAGGGGTTTAGGGGCGCCGTTCGAGAACAGACCGCAACAATGCAGCGGCGCCCGCGCAGCCACACGGCGCCAATAATGGCGGCGCGCGCAGCGGGACGGCTGCAACAATGACCAGAGAGCGCGCGCGCTAGATGCGCCGGAACCGGAAGCGGGGCGCTGTTTGTCGTATCGGGGAGCGCTAACGCGGCGCGCCGGCCCGCCGTAATGGCGCCGTTTCCGCCCGCCGACCAATGGCGTGGCAGCGATACGCGCGCCGGCCAATAACGGCCCGAGGCGCGCTCCGCTGGTGACGGACGGCCAGCCCGATAACCGGTTGCCCGCGCCCGGCCAGCGTGACGTCAGCTCCGTGCCGCGGGCATAAATCTCGCTATCGGCGGCGGACGTGGCGATGGCCCCGTGCCCAGAATATTGGAAAGAATGGTCCGAAAAAGGGAGCGCGAGTCCGCCGCTGCTGACTCTCTATTGCGGAACTTTTCCTTTCTGAAGCTATTCGCCCAGTCGAAAGAGAACGAAGAAATAAAACTGGTTTGTTGACATAAAAGTTTATACGTAGAGTAACGCATCATGTTGTTGTTGTTGTTGTTGTCTTCAGTCCTGAGACTGGTTTGATGCAGCTCACCATGCTACTCTATCCTGTGCAAGCTCCTCCATCTCCCAGTACCTACTGCAACCTACATCCTTCTGAATCTGCTTAGTGTATTCATCTCTTGGTCTCCCTCTACGATTCTTACCCTCCACGCTGCCCTCCAACGCTAAACTTGTGATCCCCCGATGCCTCAGGACATGTCCTACCAACCGATCCCTTCTTCTAGTCAAGTTGTGCCACAAACTCCTCTTCTCCCCAATCCTATTCAATACTTCCTCATTAGTTACGTGGACTACCCACCTAATCTTCAACATTCTTCTGCAGCACCACATTTCGAAAGCTTCTACTGTCTTCTTGTCCAAACTATTTATTGTCCATGTTTCACTTCTATACATGGCTACACTCCATACAAATACTTTCAGAAATGACATCCTGACGTCTACATTTTATATCCTCTCTACTTCGACCATCATCACTTATTTTGCTCCCCAAATAGCAAAACTCCTTTACTACTTTAATTGTTTCATTTCCTAAGCTAATTCCCTCTGCATCACCCGACTTAATTCGACTACATTCCATTATCCTCGTTTTGCTTTTGTTGATGTTCATCTTATATCCTCCTTTCAAGACACTGTCCATTCCGTTCAACTGCTCTTCCAGGTCCTTTGCTGTCTCTGACAGAATTACAATGTCATCGGCAAACCTCAAGGTTTTTATTTCTTCTCCATGGATTTTAATTCCTACTCCAAATTATTCTTTTGTTTTCTTTACTGCTTGCTCAATATACAGATTGAATAACATCAGGGAGAGGCTACAACTCTGTCTCACTCCCTTCCCAACCACTGCTTCCCTTTCATGTCCCTCGACTCTTATAACTGCCATCTGGTTTCTGTACAAACTGTAAATAGCCTTTCGCTCCCTGTATTTTACCCCTGCCACCTTTAGGATTTGAAAGAGAGTATTCCAGTCAACATTGTCAAAAGCTTTCTCTAAGTCTACAAATGCTAGAAACGTAGGTTTGCTTTTCCTCAATCTATTTTCTAAGATCAGTCGTAAGGTCAGTATTGCCTCACGTGTTCCAACATTTCTACGGAATCCAAACTCATCTTCACCGAGGTCGACTTCTACCAGTTTTTCCATTCGTCTGTAAATAATTCGCGTTAGTATTTCGCAGCCGTGACTTATTAAACTGATAGTTCGGTAATTTTGACATCTGTCAACATCTGCTTTCTTTGGGATTGGAATTATTATATTCTTCTTGAAGTCTGAGGGTATTTCGCCTGTCTCGTACATCTTGCTCACCAGATGGTAGAGTTTTGTCAGGACTGGCTCTCCCAAGGCCGTCAGTAGTTCTAATGGAATGTTGTCTACTCCAGGGGCCTTGTTTCGACTCAGATCTTTCAGTGCTCTGTCAAACTCTTCACGCAGTATCGTATCTCCCATTTCATCTTCATCTACATCCTCTTCCATTTCCATAATATTGTCCTCAAGTACATCGCCTTTGTATAGACCCTCTATATACTCCTTCCACCTTTCTGCTTTCCCTTCTTTGCTTAGAACTGGGTTTCCATCTGAACTCTTGATATTCATACAAGTGGGTATCTTTTCTCCAAAGGTCTCATTAATTTTCCTGTAGGTTGTATCTATCTTACCCCTAGTGAGATAAGCCTCTACATCTTTACATAACGCATCATATGATAAAGAAATTGTCGCTGCCACACAGGGGGCCCGGGTTTGATTCGCGGCCGGGTCGCAGATTTTATCCGCATGGGGACTGTGTGTTCTGTTGTCCTCATTACGATTCTATGATCATCGACGTGGTAGTCGCTGAAGTAGGTCAAATAAAAGACTTATATAAGGCTACCAAACATTCCAAATGAAATTTCCTTGCCAATAATGGCTACTCATTATTACGGTGTACTGACAATTTTTAATTTTAGACCGTCTAACTGCAACTGAATGGAACGTAATATCTGTGCCATTCGCGTTTCGCCTTTAATTCTCTGCAAGCCATCTTCAGTAGCCTGGAATATGTACATTTTTTACTATTTGGCTTACATTTTGGGGTGATGTATCTATAGGTTAGCAGGCCGGTGTGGCCGTGCCGTTCTAGGCGCTTCAGTCTGGAACCGCGTGACCGCTACGGTCGCAGGCTCGAATCCTGCCTCGGACATGGATGTGTGTGATGTCCTTAGGTTAATTAGGTTTAAGTAGTTTTAAGTTTATAGGGGACTGATGATTACAGATGTTAAGTCCCATAGTGCTCAGAGCCATTTGAACCATTTCTATAGCTTATAAACAGTTCTCGTGGTTGGTTTCTCTTTGACATAGTACTATTTTAAATTCTAGTTACAGGTTACGTGGATGATTTTCTACATGTTATGTTTTTGTTCTATTTTTGGAATTGTTCCTCTTCTTATAATTGCCATTTGGGGTTCTTGTTTTCCACATTTCACAGCACTAGGAACTGAACACTTGTTTTGATGTAATGTTTTGGTTTGTGTTACGTATGCGTTTGTGTTGTGTACGCATATGCATACACAAATAGATTAGAGATACCTGAAAAATTACACTCGAAAGTAGGCAATAACATTCGATCTTTGGCAAAAAACATCAGACAGTCCGCAACACAAACCAAAACATTGCATCAAAACAAGTATGTGTGTATGTGTATGTGGATGTGTGTGTGTGTGTGTGTGTGTGTGTGTGTGTTGACAATAACATTCGATCTTTGGCAAAAAACATCCGACAGTCCGCAACACAAACCAAAACATTGCATCAAAAGAAGTATGTGTCTGTGTGTGTGTGTGTGTGTGTGTGTGTCTGTGTGTGTGTGTGTGTCCAGAAGGCGAAACGGGGTAGGAGAGAGAGAGAGAGAGAGAGAGAGAGAGAGAGAGGTATTATTTCTTTTTATGTGGATGCATGTGGGAGAGGGATGTTTTTTATTTTACCATTTCTTTTATTAAGTGTAGTAGGGAGTCTGTACTGATGTGTGTGTGTTTGTTTATCACATGTTTGTTTTCAGTGATCGCTTTCTGGATGTATTCCGCTCCTATAGCTGAGTCGTCAGCGCGGCGGCTTGCCACGCTAAGGGGCCCGGGCTCGATTCCCGGTTGGGTCGGAGATTTTCTCTGCTCAGGGACCGGGTGTTGCGTTGTCCTCATTATCATTTCATCATCATCAGTGGAGGGCAACGGGAAACCACCACTGGAATCACTTCCCTAGACGCTCATGCGGTGGACCTCTCCGACGGGGCTCCCCCATGACAAAACCTGCCGTAAGGCAGAACACAAAGTTTCTAGATGTGGAAATTTTCTTGTGTTTGTGTAAGGTGTATGTCATGGTTGCTTACTCTCATTATTTTAATTTCCTGTTCCATGTTTGTAGAACGGTCTGCAAATATGAAGTGGTTTGTTTTGTACTTCCAACACCTGGTGTTCTTTGTACCATGTTTTAAAATTCATGCATGTCATGTCTATGTACACTGCATCACAACTTTGACATTCAAGTTTATATATTCCTGATCCCTGAAATTTATCCCTCTTGGTAATTGGTTGGGTTAAGTGTGGTTGGAGGGTTTGCACAGTCTTACGTGCTACTTGGAAGCCTTGTCTCTTTAATATGGTTGCCACTCTTGTAGTTTATGTGTGTAAGTCATACTGTACCATCTGCTTCTTTTCTGTGCGATGTTGTCATTGTGTGTGTTTGTTGAGTGTGTTTGCAGCTTGTGAGTTATCTTGTACTCTGGAAGTGCTGTGTTTGTTTTCTATTTGTGTTTTCATTTTCTGACTGAGTATGTGTACTACACGTGTGTCATGCCCATTGTTCCTAGCTCATTCGTCTTTCATGGTTTCTCTCGCTGAGTGGGCTTTAATCTATGTAACACATGTCTTAGTGCTTCAAGCTTCTGATTCGGGGGATGATTAGGTGTGGAATGTATCATTGTGTCTGTGGCTGTTGGTTTTCTGAAGATGTTAAATATATGTTTGCCATTTTCTTTTATTATGTCAAGAAAATTTAGTTGATTTTCTCTTTCTTTTTTAAGTGTGAATTTTATGTTCAGATGTGATTTGTTGCTTTCCACGTGGAATTCATTTATTTTTTTTCATTTGGTTCATCTACCAGACAAATAATGTCATCCACATATCTATACCAATATACGACTTTAAATCTATCCTTAGTGGTTATCTTTTCAAATATATGACTTCCTAGATGACTGATAAAAATGTTTGCCATTGTTCCTGATATTGGGTATACCACGGACAGTCCGTCACTTTGTAGGTGATATTCATTCTCGAACTGAAAGTAGTTTTGTTCGGTTGTCAGTCTGAGCATATTTGCTATTTCTGTTATGGCTTCTGTACTGAGGTTGCTGTGGGATATGAGATTTTGTTCTATGATTTCTGTTGTTTCTGTGATAGGGTTGTAAGTATACATGTTTTCTATATCGAATGAAATTAGTGATGCTGTATGTGGTTCCTGTATGTTCTGGATGTGTTCTATTAGGTTTCCTGTGTTTATCACTGTTCTGTTGTTTTCTGTTTTATAGTGTTTGGCTATGTGGTATGTTGGGGCTTTTCTAAAGCTAATAATGGCTCCCATTGGCGTATCACCTTTATGTACCTTTGGTTGGCTGCGGAGTGTAGGTGCGCTCTCTCTCTATCTCTCTCTCTCTCTCTCTCTCTCTCTCTCTCTCTCTCTCTCTCTCTCCCTCTCTCTCTTCGGATGACACACCACACACACACACACACACACACACACAGACACACATACATACACAAACAACAGATCACAGATATCTCAAAAACTACACTCGGAAGTTGGCAATAACATTCGATCTTTCGCAGTAGCATCCGACAGTGAGCAACACACAAACAGAACATTGCATCAAAGCAACTGTGCATTTCCTAGTGCTGTGAAATTCGAAAAACAAAAACCCCAAATGGCAATTATAAGAAGAGGAACAGCGCCCAAAACGGAACAAAAACGTAACATGCAGAAAATCATTCACGAAACTTTTGAGTAGAATTTAAAATATTACCACGCCATAGAAACACCAACCACGAGAACTGTTTACAACTTATAGATAAGTTGCCCCAAAATGTAAAATAAATAGTAAAAATGTGTACATATTCGAGGCCACTGAAGATTCCTTGCAGAGAATAAAGGCGAAACGCGTACGGCACAAAAACTGTGTTTCATTCAGTTGTATTTAGACGTTCCAAAAGCAAAAATTATCAGTATAGCGTAATATTACACGCAACTGAGGAAGACAGGACTACAAAAGTTGAAGATCTTAATGCCTACTCACATTTCACTTTTTTTTCCCTCTGGGACCATTGGTCTACCGGTTCGAAAAGATGTGGTTCTGGTGGTAGGTATGGAGGGGGAGGGGGGGGGGCGCGGTAGCAGAGGTTGGCAACCGGGGTGTCAGATGTCAGAGTTTGTTACGCCCCCACCCCATCCCATCCCCCGGCAAATATTACTTCGGCCATTCATACTTTTAACGTGCCACGTATGTATAAAACGTTTTATAACTCTTTGTTTGGTACACACAGATGTATCTACAGGAAAATTTATTTACCTAGGTAGTTTCACTGTGCATAGTCTACGAACAATGTTAAATGATATTTTCGAATTTTTATTTCTGGATAGTACAAGATGTCGGTCTTAAGCAACACTGTCATTCTGACATACTTGTTCCACCCACACAGTCCCAGAGAGGCAAGTCAGTATCCCAGTCGTCTTTCTCATCCTAACACCCAAATATGGTTGCGCCACTTCATTTCTATTCATATTCTCGGCCGATGTTGTCTGCTGAACTGAACAGATATGTCTCATTCAATATTGTGTCCACTATTGGTTTACAGGGTGTTCCTAAACTGTTCGTTCGAATTAATATAGGAGGTAGAGAATATCAACAGACGCATACTTAGTTATGGAAAATGTTGTCCCTGGCTGCAGTTTCTCATTCTAGGGGCGATTTACAGAGGATGTAGTTCAGCATCCACAAGAATTGTTCGAATGCGTGACCATTGGCCTTATGCGCGCAGTACATCTTCAGACCATTGGCTGTTTCTCTTACGTTAACATATACCTTGACTCTTCCCACAACCCTCAAGACTCTCCTTGCTAGTAGTATATATGGAACACAATGAATGAATGATGTCTTCCCCAAAAGCGATGGCATTTTCCTGCAGGATAACTGTCTGTGTCACAAGGCCAGATTAGTGCTAGAGTGGTTTGAGCACCATGGTAGTGAACTCACGTTGCTGTTTTGGCCACCAAATTCGTCTCTTCTGAGCCCCGTGGAATACATTTGGGATGTTGTTGAGCGCCATCTCCCTGCCCACGACAAACCAGCCGGGAACTGTCTCTCTGCGTAGACGTCTGTTGTGACTCGCAGCATCTGGTGCCATATTTTGAAACCATTTAAGGACTTGTCTATGCCATGTGAATCACCGTCGCGGTTGCGTTGCCTTCCAAAGCTGAACCGTACTGACATAGCCGGTGGCCGAGTGAAACTTGGGAGTCGTATTGAATGGCTTAAACAGGTGATCAGAGTTATTTGGCTTGTATATGTAACTGTCCACTAGCTCTTCAAATGAAATTAAATTCAAAGAATGTATGAAACATAAAAGAAATTTTCCCATTGGGACATAAGGCAGGAACGGAAGAGAAGAAAAATAATTGAAGAAAATAAAAACAAACACCGTCAGAATAGGCCTTTAAAGCCCAATGGTGTCGACCGGCCGCCGTGTCATCCTCAGCTCGTAGGTGTCACCGGATACTGAGGGGCATGTGGTCATCACACTGCTCCCCCAGCCGTTGTCAGTTTTCGTGACTCGAGCCTCTACTTCCGAATCAAACAGTTCCTCGATTGGCCACACAAGGGCTGAATGCAATCCGCCTTCCTACAACACTGAGTAGAACTGAACGACTACCTGACAGCGCTTAACTTTGGTGGTCTGATGGGATGCGGTGTTACCACTACGGCAAGGCCATTGGCAGTAGGAGAATGTGGACTGAGGGAAATGCGGGAAATGACATAAAGGTAAAGGCAATGGCGGGATTCTGCACAGAGTAGATTACTAACCTAGCCAGCAGCTGATATTGGATCGTTAAAGAAGGCTGTATATGTGTAAGAGGCCAGGAGGCATCAAATGGTCTCTGGTAGATTGTATGATGGTAAGAAACACATTTCTATACCAGAGTTTAAAATTCAAAATTATTACCAGGGTCAGACCTGGACTTTTGACCATATTTCATTGGCTATGAACTGCAGATTAAAATTGAAGAAATCGCAGAATTTTAGAAACTTTAGGAGATGGGACCTAGACAAATTTAAAAAAAGGCCATTAGTTGTTGAACGTTACAATGCCAGCATCAGTCAATGACTGAGTGATATGAAGGGCTGAAATGAAGCAGAAGACGTATGGGTAGTTTTGAGAGGTGAGAATTCTTGGATGTAGGGGAAGACAGACACACCAAACAAGTAACTGAGGACATAGGGTGTGAGAGCTACTTTGAGATGGAGAGGCTGGCATAAGTGAGGAAATTTGGCAGGCTGCGCGGAAACAGTCAGAAGACTGATGACGCAAAAAAGGCACTTATTTACAGGTTGACCGCACATGCCATCAACAACAAATCCTAGATGGTTTCGAAGTCTACTCATTGACTTCTCCATCTTGGTCTCGTGGATGCTGGATCTAACGAATTTCATTTCGGGTGCCTGGGTATCTCGATGACTTTCTGTTCATGGAGGGTTAATTAATACTCGTGTGATGGACCTATTGAATTTCACTACTTTTATGTTTTTTTTGCAGTATTATTATGCCATGAAAGGCTTCCCATTTGTTGGTAGAATTCATCACCTTTTTACACTCGGTTGGCATAGAATCAAAAAGTGAGAGTGTTGGTGATGAAGAAATTAATCATGCAGTGTTGGATACTTTGCATAGTACTTCGAATAATAACGAAAGTAAAAGTTACGTGAAACAAATTCAGCCATAGCGTACAAACCCTCTGGATAACAGAAGACATCGTTTCAGACTCAACAATAGATTTCCCTAATAGGAGCGAAGCACCATTACAATAGTTGAAGTACGAGAGCGGGCTGAGGAGTAATGCCTCCGAATTATTTATTCTTTTCTCCGTATCGGTAGACGTATTACATGTCATGCATATCGGTCGACTTTACCGCTACGCTGACACAGGTTGCAACTCTTTGACGCTAGAGGGCTGCAAATTGTAGCGCGTAACATGCCGGTGTGTGTGTCGGTGCTTGAGAAAACCTCAGAAAACTGAGAACACGAATTCGAATTCGTCCACATATCTTGCACCCTCTCCTTTAGCATGACAAAGCCCCACCACGAGCGCTGCGACATCGGCAACAATCCGATGCCATGGGCTCAGTGTCATCCATCATCTTCCATAAAGTCCCGTCTTGGCTTCATCCGGTTTTCACCTGTTTCCAAAACATAACAAACACCGTCGAGGACTTCACTATGGTAGTGATGAAGTGTGGCAAGCGTGGCTCCATCAACAAAATTAAATGTTCTACAATGGCGGTAAGAACAAACAGGTCTCTAGTTTGGAGTAATGTGTTCGTCGCCAGGGTGACTATGTTGAGAAATAAATATGCAAGCATGAAGAATAAAGATGGAGGATGTTAATAAACTTTGTTTCATTTGAGTAGATCGAAGAATTTTTACAGTGGGACACATTAGTTTTCAGCACACCGTCTAAGTTCATCGACTCTGGGTGGTCAGAAACGATTGCTTCAGATTAATACATGAGGAAGAGAATATAAAAATAAATATATTTCGAAAAGGAACATATGGTCTCTGAAGACAGTATGTAATATAAGGGAATATTCTGTTAGTGGTACTGACGTAAGCTGTTGTGTCGGCGTCGCTGACTGGGAATTTGTAGTGACTTTCAAAGCTGCTCTGTGTACGCAACGTCGGTTGCTGGAGGACGCACCTCTCACTGTTAGACGAAGGACGTACTTCCAGCACGATGGGGCGCCTGTCCATTTCAATATTGCTATGAGGAATCACCTGAGAGCCAACTTCGGGAATAGACTGATCGGATTTGATGGCAATCTGGCCCTGTATCACCCAGGTCACATGACCTCATGTGGTGTCACCGCCAGACACCACACTTGCTAGGTGGTAGCTTTAAATCGGCCGCGGTCCATTAGTACATGTCGGACCCGCGTGTCGCCACTGTCAGTAATTGCAGACCGAGCGCCACCACACGGCAGGTCTAGAGAGACGTACTAGCACTCGCCCCAGTTGTACGACGACTTTGCTAGCGACTACACTGACGAAGCCTTTCTCTCATTTGCCGAGAGACAGTTAGAATAGCCTTCAGCTAAGTCCATGGCTACGACCTAGCAAGGCACCATTAGCCTTACAGTGCTTGTATTTAAAGACTCTCAATTGTATCGTCAAGACCGATGTACCACAATGAGGGAATAAAGTTAAGTATTCATGGAGCTACGTACTTTTCTTTATAGCATTCATTACGTATCCTGTTTCAGACATAAGCAAGCCTGCGTGAGTTGACGCGTGCCCTTTCGGCTTCCTCGCCTTGTGTCTAGACTGTCTTGTCTAGACACAACACCTCACGTCTCTGTATTTCTTCTTCTGGCGGCATATGGCGCAGTTGGTGTATGAATCCGTTGTGGAAACAGAAGAAGACCCCGTCGTTAGAATTACCATTGCTGCTGTTACCACGGCGGACTGCCAGGAACAATAGCGATATTTTATGAACCCATGTTGGCTATGTGTCAACAGATCACTTTCATCGAGGTCTTTCATAATGTTAGAACACAGTAAGTACAACAATAGTTGAACGGATGGTAGAGGGAAAGTCCAACAGAGCAGCCCTAGATATGAGTGTATGAAGAAGATCGCTGATAAAGTATGGTGCGAAGTGAAGATTTTTATATCCTATTGTGCATTGGTGCCAACGGCCTTGCCACAGTGGTATCACCGATTCCAGACAGATCGCCAAAGTTAAGAGCTGCCGGGCTAGGCTAGCACATGGATGGGTGACCACTGGTCGGCCGAGCGCTGGTGGCAAGCGGGGTGCTCTCAGCCCTTGTGAGGCAAGACTGAAGAGCTACTTAATTGAGAACTACCGTCTCTGGTCACGAAAATTGACAACGGCCGGAAGATTGGAATGCTGGCATGCTCTTCCACATCCACATCCAGTGACGTCTACAGGCTGTGGACGACACGGCGGTCGATCAACACCACTGAGTCTTCCGAGACTTGTACACACGGAGTTAAGTTCTACTCTGCATAGGCAGAAGACAGTCTATGATTGAGCGGACTGGCGATGACGCAGATACTATGGTTTTTATATACCGCTAGCGGAAAAAAACTGCTATAGGCTTGCGTATTCAAATACAGATACATGTAAACAGGCAAAATACAGCGCTGCGGTCGTCAACGCCCACATAATACAGCAAGTATCTGGTGCAGTTGTTTGATCGGTTACTGATGCTACAGTAGGAGGTTATCGATATTTAAGTGAGTTTTAACGTGGTTTTATACCGGCGCACGAGTGATGGGACACAACATCTCCGATGTATCGATGAAGTGCGGATTTTCCCTTACGACCATTTCACGAGTGTACCTTGAATATCAGGAATCCAGTAAAATATCAAATATGTGACATCGCTGCGGCTGGGAAAAGATCCTGCAAGAATGAGACCAATGACGACTGAAGAGAATAGTTCCACGTGACAAAAGTGCAACCATTCCTGCAAATTGTTGCAGATTTCAATGCTGGCCCATCAACAGATATCAGTGTGCAAACCATTCAATGGAACATCATCAATATGGGCTTTCAGAGCTGAAGGCCCATTCATGTATCCTTGATGACTGCACGACAAAAGCTTTATGCCTCACCTGTGCCCATCAACACCGACATTGGACTGTTGATGATAGAAAAATGTGCCTGGTCAGACAAGTCTTGTTTCAAATTGTATCGAGTGGATGGACATGTATGGGTATGGAGAAAACTTCATGAATCCATGGACCCTGCATGTCAGCAGGGGATTGTTAAAGCTGGTGAAGGCTCTGTTTTGGTGTGAGGCATGTACAGTTGCAGTGATATGGGATGCCTGATACATCCAGATACGACTTTGGCAGGTGACACATATGTAAGCATCCTGTCTGATCACATGTATCCATTCATGTCCATTATGCATTCTGACAGACTTCGATAATACAAGCAGGACAATGTGACACCCCACACATCCAGAATTGCTACAGAGTGGCTCCAGGGACACTCTTCTGACTTTAAACACTTCCAGTGGCCACCAAACTCCCCTGACATGAACATTATTGAGCATATTTGGGATGTCTAGCAATGTGCTGTTCACAACACATCTCCAACCCTTCGTACTCTTACTGACTTATGGACAGCCCTGCAGGATTCATGGTGTCATTTCACTCCAGCACTACTTCAGACATTAGTGAAGTCCTTGACACATCATATTGTGGCACTTCTGGGTGCTTGTTGCGTCCTACACGACGTTAGGCACGTGTACCAGCTTCTTTGGCTCCTCTGTGTAATAGGAAAACAATAAATGGTATTAAAAATGAGTAATATGGGGTAGCGGCCCCTTATCAGTTAGAGGGCCCGCAAAACAGACAAGCAAGGTGGGCTGCCGACCTACCTTCAAGAGCTCATATCAAAACATCGCCAGAGAATGTAAACATCAACAAACTTTCTGCATAAACGCTGCGCTACCTCGTGAAAAGCGATGTGACAGAGATCCATCAGTTGGAACTAATGTGACTAAGTGTAGCACTCTGCAGAATCGGCGTTATAAGCTCGCCAGCAGCGTCAGACCGGCAGTGTGTACCTACAGCCAGGACAGCTCCGGCCAATAGCTACTCCGGCTCTAGCCCACTAGACACTCACCATAATCTCTCTGTAGAAATTTTTATCTTGTTGGGCGTAACGCCACTTTGAAATTGCGTAACGGAGTATTTTCTTTATTATTTTTACGTTGTCTTGCAACTTTCGTCTGGCTTTTACCATCACAAAAATTATTGCGTTTCTCGTTGTTCTTGAGTTTGGAAATTAGTGCACGCCAAGAAGGCGTTGTAGTTAAAAAACGTGTGTTCAAACTTGATATTTAGTTCTTTCCTGCCGACCACAGAACAGTACAAAGTAATCCTAGCAGGGAACTTATGTGATAGGAAAGAAGGATTTATTAGCGTTACAGACACATAATACGATGTGAAATAAAGTTATTTACTAAATTGAATGTTTGAATATCACCATCGAATGGCTGAAGATTGCAAAAAAAAAA
This sequence comes from Schistocerca cancellata, assembly GCF_023864275.1. Classification (NCBI taxonomy): domain Eukaryota; kingdom Metazoa; phylum Arthropoda; class Insecta; order Orthoptera; family Acrididae; genus Schistocerca; species Schistocerca cancellata. The sequence goes on along the minus strand of NC_064637.1, from coordinate 87,701,131 downwards.
AAAAAAAAAAAAAAAAAGTTATCCAAGTATGAATGTTAGCTGTAAGTCTTTTAACTTAGATAAGGGCATATTTTGACAGTCTTACGGACTGACAAAATTGGCTTGCACTATGACATCATTCAGATGTCATACACAATGAGAATCCACCGATTTCCTGCACACTGATATCGAATTGAAGGTAAAAAGAGACGCAGTCACGTATTGTGTATAAGTGAACAATCTCAAACGCCGTATATAGAGGCTGTCAAAAGCCAAGCAAGGCAGAGGTCAGCAGAGTTCGAGAGTTCCAGCAAACGACGGTGGCCTTGGATGGACGAACCTACAGTAGGTGTTATGTAAGTGAGCAGCCAGACAAAGAAGGGCTTGCAAAGCTTGCCTGTACGTACCTCTGGGCTAGGGTTATTGATTTCCAGGGTACATTTGTCTACGTTTTCCTATGTCTGTATGTCACCTCCACTGTGAGAAGTATTTCCGAATAGAACAATATAATCTGGTACCCACATGGTTCGTGGTCTGTTGTACCGTATATAACCATGTGTATCCCTCCGCCACACACCGTTGGGTGGCTTGCGGAGTATAAGTGTAGATGTAGAATCTTAATCAAGTTACATAGCCTGGAATGACCATTTGTCCTGGAACTGATTGTAAGTCTCATCTATGTTTCACCCTTACTGAAGCTATAAACTAGTATCCGTTCTCTTCTGCATGTTCATTGCAAACGCGCGAAGAAGACATGAAAAGCAGACCGGCAAGACAACCCAGAGACTTATTTTCGCTACCAGCACCATATCCATCTACTTAGTGTAGCATGCGAGTGGTTCTGCACTGTCTCCAACTGCAGGCTCCCGAAAAATCTCAGCCAGATCCCAATCGCTGTTTCACTCCCGTACGTAGCAACTCGCATACCAAGGAGCGGATGACCAAAAAGCCGGCGTTACCTCTGATCCGAACGTGAGCTGCTTGAGCACATCGCGACCCATGACAATACGCAGTGCCTAAGCAAATAGATGCATCAATGACGCGGAGACGGCTCAATGAAGAGGCGGTTCCTGTCGTTGATGATGACCGAAATCACGAAGAGAACGGCTAACCTGAAGCAAAGTGTAAGGCATAGCGGAAGTCTTTGTAAGCGTCACAAACAGCCCAGGGAGAGCCCCGCATCGAGAAATGTAAACACAGATAAAACCTTTCGCTCTAAAATCCATGACGTGTACCGAGAACTTCAGAGATGAGCTAGAACTGACGGACCTGCGGTTGCTACAATGCCCTCCGTGGAACAAACAACGTCCGCAGTTTGGAAACGGAGTATCTTAGAACTTTTCTCCACATCCATTCTCGGACAGGTTGGAGAATCAGAATCACTGTTGTATACTGAAACGGGCATAGCTGGCAAGTGCCAGATGTGAAGATCCGAATCAAACTAACCATACAGTTGATGATCAAAACAGTTCGTGCTTGTGCTTCGTCTCTGACGACCAAGTCGTCGACACGAGGCTCCTCAATAATCTCTCTACGTTCCTTCAAAGAACGGCAACGGCCTTGCCGCAGTGGATACACCGATTCCCGTGAGATCACCGAAGTTAAGCGCTGTCGGGCGTGGCCGGCACTTGGATGGGTGACCATCCAGGCCGCCATGCGCTGTTTCCACTGTCCGGGGTGCATTCAGCCTCGTGATGCCAATTGAGGAGCTAGTGGATCGAATAATAGCGGCTTCGGCCAAGAATACCATCATAACGACAGGGAAAGCGGTGTGCTGATCCCACGCCCCTCCTGTCCGTATCTCAACTGAGGATGATACGGCGGTCGGATGGTCCAGATGGGCCACTTGTGGCCTGAAGACGGAATGCTTTTTTTTTTCTTCAAAGAGATCAGTTGGTCTAAAAGAGTAGGGAAGGGACCAAACTACGAGGTTATCGGTCCCCCTTCAAAGTGACGCAGACATGTTATACAGCAGTAGAGGCATTTGCAAGTAGTACAGCACGTAAAGATGCAGAATGAAACATCTCACTCATCCACCACTTTCGCTTAGAAATTGATTTTAAGAACAAAAATGATTCAAATGGCTCTGAGCACTATGGGTCTTAATTTCTAAGGTCATCAGTCCCCTAGAACTTAGAACTACTTAAACCTAACTAACCTAAGGACATCACACACATCCATGCATGAGGCAGGATTCGAACCTGCGACCGTAGCTGTTGCGCGACTCCGGACTGAGCGCCTAGAACCTCGAGACCACCGCGGCCGGCGATTTTAAGAACAGTTGAAAATGATTGCTTTGGTTGGAAGCTGAACATCACCTCCGCATTTCCACATTAAGCGAGCTATTTGAGACTGCTCTTATAGGTTCACTCTTATAGCATCCTTCGTTACCTGGCCTGGCCAAGCGGTTAAAGGCGCTACAGTCTGGAACCGCGCGGCCGCTACGGTCGCAGGTTCGAATCCTGCCTCGGGCATGGATATGTGTGATGTCCTTAGGTTAGTTAGGTTTAAGTAGTTCTAAGTTCTAGGGGACTGATGACCTTAGAAGTTAAGTCCCATAGTGCTCAGAGTCATTTGAACCATTTGAACCTTCGTTACCTGATAACAAACTTTCATAACAAACAGATCACCTTGAACGAAATTTCTACAGAAATTAAAATACCGTGTGGCTAGGGCCTCCGGTCGGGCAGACCGTTCGCTTGGTGGAATTCTTTCCAGTTGATGCCACTTCGGTGACTTGCGTGTCGATGAGGATGAAATGATGATAAGGACAACGCAACACCCAGTCACTGAGTGGAGAAAGTCTCAGACCCAGCCGGGAATCGAAACCGGGGCCGTTAGGCATGACATTCCGTCGCGCTGACCACTCAGCTACCCGGGGCGGACTCTACAGAAATGATTATCATTTGAACCACGGCAGCCAGTGAGTTCAAGGTCAACATCGATATCGCGGCGCAACATCAACTACGGGTGAAACATGTCTGCAGCTGTCGTCGTCGCTATAAACCGACAGCAATGGATCAGTGTGACTTGAGCAAACGTGTGGGACGCCTCGCAAACGTATGCGCTAACAGTACCGTCAAATCAATAACTCTGAAAGAGGGCGCATTATTGGCATTAGAGAATGTGATGTATCCACCTGGGAAATAATTGCTCGTGTGGGACAAAGTGTTTCGGCAGCGCAACAAGTGTGTAGAATGGTTTACGGAAGGTCGTGGAACACCACTAGTATGGTAAGGCCGCATCACACTGACCACCCCCTGAGAAGATCGACAAGTCATCCGAATAGCAAGTATACAGTTACATCACCTTGTACATCAATATATTTAGTCAACACACCATCAACTTTACACCAAATATTAAGTCTTTCATTGGCATTAATCTTCCTCCTGTTTCTAGTATAAAGTGAAAATGATTTATCTGTTGTAACAACACGTGTACCATAATTCTTGTCTGCTACAACGCCAATCGCAAATGTGCGAAAAGAAATAATGTCCCTGTCGTAATAGGACTCAAGTCAAGCTAGAGGTTTCTCATTACCCCTAACTACGGCGATGGTCATCCAAGCATTACCAGTCTGTACCTCGTTTGTACTGCAAGAAAAATTAATCTTACATCCTACAAAAGTAATAGGACCACTAAGAAGTTATTGCTGAGACACTTGGTTAGGAGTAAAATCAAAACTGCTAACAGTCTTGTAAACAGGTGTTCTTGCTGTGCGGATGACATAGCACTGGCTACCAGAGACAAGTATCTCTTCAATACAGAAGAAGTCCTTAATAATGACGTCAAAATACTATACAATTATTTCAAGAAATGAAGACTCAAGCCAAACCCTAACAAAACTGAACTATCTACATTCCATCTTAATAACAAAATGGCAAATGAAATTATTGACATAAAACTCGGAAACACCAACCTCAAACATAATAAGTTTCCAAAGTACTTAGGTATAACATTGGATCGCACTCTTTCTTACCGAAAACATCTGGAGAACACCACTGCAAAAATTGGAACACGGAATAACATCATTCAAAAACTTAGCGGTACTACTTGGGGAGCTAACGCAAAAACATTACGCACCTCATCTATCGCCTTAGTGTTCTCTGTGGCTGAGTACTGCGCTCCAGTCTGGATTAATAGCTGTCACACCAAACTTATTGACAGCCAATTAAATAACACAATGAGGTTGATTTCTGGAACCGTTAAATCAACGCCCACGTACTGGCTACCGGTGCTATGTAATATCCTGCCCCCGGACCTGCGTAGAAAAGCGGCCCTACTGCACGAATTCAGAAAAATTGAGACAAAACCAGAACTACCAATTAAAGAAGAATTCTCACAACTGCGACACACTCGATTGAAATCAAGAAAGCCACCCATACGCACAGCTGAGCAGCTTCAAAATAATAACTATGACCACATGAAACAATGGAGACTAGATTGGAACCAAAAGACAAATGACCAACTACAGACCTGGTTTGAGAGCTATAACTGCAACATCTCTGGAATGGAACTAACACGGAAAACATGGTCCGCATTAAATCGAATACGTACTGGACATGGCAGGTGTGCGGATTCACTACACAAATGGGGAAGAGCGATGTCACCAGAATGCGACTGCGGTGCCCCTAGACAGACGATCCAACCCATCCATGGCGAATGCTCCTTGCGAGCATATGCAGGGAACTGGTCCGACTTCCTGGAGGCATCCCCATCGGCGCTAGAATGGATCTCAAACCTCGATATAACCTTTTAACTGACCAATATAAACATAAATTATATTCATGATTGTTATAAGATTTTAATGTCTAACACTTGATGTATTAATGTTGCACTTTTAGCCATACGCTAATAATAATAATACTCATCCGAATGGCATTGCAGGACAGACCTGCGTCCTCCTCGGCTCTGGCGCAACAGTAGACCAGTGCAACACATCGCACACTCTCAGGGGTGACAGTCCGTCGCTGTTTATTGGGGCACTGGTTCCGTGCGCGTCATCTACTTCTCCGCCTATCTTTAATGAATGTACATAAATTTGCTAGACGGCGAAGGTGTATGGAACGACGTCTCCGGGGACAGGAATGGCATCAGACAGTGTTTTCGGAAAATCCACGTTCTGTTTTTTTCGAAACGATGGCCACATTTTAGTTCGCTGTAGACAGGGGAGGGGCATCACAGTGACTGCATTCTCACAAGACATTCGGTGCCAACTCAAGGCATTATGGTGTGGGGTGCCATTGGGCACAACCGCAAATCACAGTTGGTGCGTGTCCAGGGCACTATGACCTGTGCTTCCCATATGAATGACATCCTGCAACATCTAGGCGCACCCTTTCTGCAAAACACCTCAGACGGCATTTTTCAGCAAGACAATGCACGACCAGTGTTGCTGCACGAACACGTGCCTTCTTGGTGTCACAGGATGTCTGCATTTTGCCCTGGCCCGCGAGATCACCAGACTTGTCGACAATCGAAAATGCGTGGGATATGGTGAAACGATGGGGGCATCGCTATAGCCCAGTGCCAACCACCACAGATGAACTTTGGATGAAGGTGAACGCAGCATGCATGGCTATACCACAGGACGTCATTCGCACCTTATACGCGTCAATACCATTTACGCATGGAGAAGGTTATGACGGCACATGGCGGGCTCTGTGCCTACTAGGCAACAGGACACGTGCTGAACCGAGGTAACTGAAATGCTAGTCATTTCTGCAGAACATACTAATGCACATGTCCTGTGAGCATGAGTGCCCTTGTCTCTAGTCGTTACAGGTGTTCTGATATTTTTCTGAACATGAAATAATTATGTGGGTTATTGTACTCTTATGTCACACACTTATCACTTTTCAGGAAATTCCAGGATTCCAACATTCACTTATCGAACTAATTTCTGTTTCGCAGACCCATAATTTGTCTTTCACATTAGAAATGGAGAACAAAAAGAAAGTCAAATGGTTATAAGGTTAAAAGCTAAAGTCATGTATTAAAATTCAGTTTCTATCCTTATCGAAGATAAAGTTGAGACTCATATGTCTCCAAGAAAATGTAATTAGATCAAATGGAATATGTCACCTGTCCTGCAGAAAGCGGAGACGTGCCTAATATAACCTTTATCGCAAGCCCTCTGTGAAATCATTTACACACCCTTTCGTGATTTAATTCTATGAAATGGCAAGTGCATTCTGTGAATAAGCACAGAAAATATATCTAATGCTGCAACATGCAAATGCAGGAGAACTTTTTGTCCCTGCGCCAGTTACCACGCCGATTAGAGCATTTCGCTGCTACCATCGCCTTTCTTATAGAATTAACCAAAAATTGAACTCCTCCCGAACAGGCCATGAAGGCCCTAAAGGTACCGACCGGCCGCCGTATCACCCTCAGACCACATGAGGATATGGAGGGGCATGTGGTCAGCACGCCGCTCTCCTGGCCGTACGTCAGTTTCCGAGACCGGAGCCGCTAGCTCTCAATCAAGTAGCTCCTCAGTTTGCCTCAAGGGCTGAGTGCACCCCGCTTGCCAACAGCGCTCGGCGGACCGGATGGTCACCCATCCAAGTGCCAGCCCAGCCCGACAGCGCTTGGGCGATCTGACGGGAAACGGTGTCAACGCTGCGGCGAGGCTGTCGGCTTCCTTAGAGAATGCTACACTAAAATACGCCAAAAACCAAACACATATGTCAGCAGGAGGAAAAGTAAGAGAATGTCAAGTTGAAGAAGTCTAGCAGACTGTTGTGGTGTGCCTCTTCTCAGACTCCGAACCAATACAGCTATCAAAGCCAGTTACATAGCCTCTAAGACACAAAAAACGACGCATCACAAAGGAAGTATCCGAAATGGACGGAGATTGGTAGAAATGATGTTCATGAAAATACAAGCAAATTGTTAAAATTTCAGAAAAATTGGATGATTTATTCAAGAGAAGAAGCTTCACAAATTGACCAAGTCAATACACTGTTCGTCCGCCTCTGGCACTAATGCAAGCAGTCATTCGGCTTGGCGTTTATTGACAGAGTTGGCACCTGTCCAACTGAGGCATATCGTGCCAAATTCTGCCCAACTGACGTGTTACATACTCAGAATCCCGAAATGGTTTGAGGGCCCTATTCAAAAAGTTAGAAATGTTCTCAATAGGGAAGAGGTATCCTTGCTGGTCAAGGTGGGATTTGGCAAGCACGAAGGCAAGCAGTAGAAACTCTCGACCTGTGTGGGCGGCCGTTATCTTGCTGAAATGTAAACCCAGGGTGACTTGCCATGAAGGGAGAAAAGGCAGGGCGTAGAACATTCTCGACGTACCGCTGTGCTATGAAAAGGAATGGCACTCCAGACCGTTGTTACTGGGTGTCATGCCGTATGGCAGGCAACAGCCGTGTTGGTATCCGACTGCTGTCCGGAGTGTCTTCAGATGTGTCTTCTGCCTGGAAGTTCATTGGCAGCTCGAGAATTGTCTTCAGCGATGAGTCCCGTTTCTAACTGTACCCCAATGACCAGCGAAGACGTTTCTGGAGACGGCCTGGTCAACAATATGATACCAACCTAACTGCCGCCCTTCCTTCGACCTGACAACCAAGAGTGATGGTCTGGGGTGGCATTTCTTTTCATAGCCGAGCCCCTTGGCTTGTCATCCGCGCTACCTTTACAGCTAAGCAGTACTTCGACCATATTCTATGCCTCGTTCCGTTACTCTTCATGGCTAACCATCCCGCGAACTTTTATAACATTATGAGTAGGGCCCTCCAACCACCCCGGGGTTTTGACCATCTAACGCGCCAATTGGGCAGAATTTGTCACGATATCAGTCAGGAGGACAGCCAACAACTCTATCAATCGATGCCAAGCCGAATAACTGCTCGTGTAAGTGCCAGAGGTGGACCAGCGTGTCACTGACTTGCTCAAATTGTGTTCTTTTTCTTGAATAAGCCATCCAATTTTTCAGAAATTATAATAATTTGTTTTTTTTTACGTACATGTACATAACAGGTACAGATTTTCCCCCAACCGAAATCGGGCAATTCCTTCCTGGTATGTCGTTTCTTTTTCTCTCTCAGCCTAATTTGACACAGCATGATGATGCTTGGATTGCATCTCTCGCAAAGTAACTCACTAGAATGCAATGAACAGTGGCTGGCAACAGCAATAGTGTTATGTGTCATCTGAAGCGCTCATTCGTTCGCTCATTCATTCATTCATTCATTCATTCATTCACTCATTCATCCATCCATTTACTCACTGTGTCCCGTAGATTCCCGAAAGAAGAAGAATCTACAGACAAGTATAGCTAATGAAGACAGTAATCTAAAAAAGGCAGTAAAACAGTAAACACACTATGTGTAAGCAATTTTAACGGTGTCACAGTGCTACTTAATATAATTTGTGCTAACGCCAGCCAAGTGTAAGCTTTAGAAGAGAAACTGTGACTCTGAAATACTTTGTTCCTTCCTCAGTTATTCTAAACCAATAATCCCTTCCCGATTCATTAAGGAATCCAACTCCAAAATGCAATACAACTTCAAACTATATGAATGTATGATGTGTGTTCTTTCGGACATGTATCACAGCTGCAGATTCCGCATGGTGTCTGTTGTCGATTGGCAAGACAGCCAACCCACTATAAGGAAGCCGAAAGGCACGCATTAAGCTCACGCAGGCTGGCGTGAGGTCAGGAACAGGACAAGGTAATTATACTAGCAAAAAAAGTACGTAGCTGCTCGAATACTTAACTTTAATCCATAATTGGTGAACATCGCTCTTGACGGTACATGTTTTACAGCATCAATAGTAACTGGTAATGGCGCCTTGCTAGGTCGTAGCAAATGACGTAACTGAAGGCTATGCTAACTATCGTCTCGGCAAATGAGAGCGTAATTTGTCAGTGAACCATCGCTAACAAAGTCGGCTGTCTAACTGGGGCGAGTGCTAGGAACTGTCTCTAGACCTGCCGTGTGGCGGCGCTCGGTCTGCAATCTCTGATAGTTGCGACACGCGGGTCCGACGTATACTAACGGACCGCGGCCGATTTAAAGGCTACCACATAGCAAGTGTGGTATCTGGCTGTGACACCACAGTGTCTGTTCTTTCGGACAGGGGAAGAGTTCCAGAACGAGATTTTCACTCTGCAGCGGAATGTGCGCTGATATGGAACCTCCTGGCAGATCAAAACTGTGTGCCGGACCGAGACTCGAACTCGCTGCCTTAGCCTTTCGCGGGCAGGCGCTCTACCATCTGAGCTACCCAAGCACGACTCACGACCCGTCCCCACAGCTTCAGTTCTGCCACTACCTCGTCTCCAACCTTCCGAACTTCACAGAAGTTCACCTGCGAACCTTGCAGGACTAGCACTTCTGGAAGAAAGGATATTGCGGAGACGTGGCTTAGCCATAGCCTGGGGGATGTTTCCAAAAAGAGTTACTGGTATCAGCTGTGTCGGGTCTTTATGTGGAATCAGTGGCTTCGAGTGAAAATGTGTGCTGAATAGGGACTCGAACCCGCGATACCCTGCTCAGCCAGCAGCTGAGTTAACCACTGGGCCACCCTGACACAGTGTGTAGTGCTCTTCTGCGGATTATCTCGGCACGCCTCCAGATCGGCCCACACTCCCACCGAGCGTCACCTACCCTCAGTCCTCCATGCTCGCTACTTTGAAATTCCCGCAAGAGGTCGAATGGATTTACGCATCCGCACTGAAGGTAGCGGATTCTTGGTCCATCGAGGCGAACTGTTCTCGATTTCAGGATCATATGACAGCACGACAGGCTACGACATCGTCGCGAATAAAACAGTGACCGGTATATACAATAAGTTTCCCTTAATTACGACTATGGTCACTAACTTTTTGTTAACAGATTACCGGTTTCGGTCTATAATGACCATCATCAGATCTGTTTTATAAAACAGATCTGATGATGTTCGTTAGAGACCCAAACCGGTAATCTGTTAACAAAAATTTTGTGAGCATAGATGTAAATTAAGGGAAACATATATGACAGCATTTCTAGGCACCTGTTAGACATGCTTTTCTCCAAATCCGTAACTGATCCTTCCTGAGGTCTGTTTTTGTCCATTCTTGTGTAAATAATTCGCGTCCTTGTTTTGCAGCCATAATTTGTTCAAAATGGGTTCAAATGGCTCTGAGAACTATGCGACTTAACTTCTGAGGTCATCAGTCGCCTAGAACTTAGAACTAATTAAACCTAACTAACCTAAGGACATCACACACATCCATGCCCGGTCGCTCGGCTCCAGACTGTAGAGCCTAGAACCGCACGGCCACTCCGGCCGGCAGCCTACATAATTTGTTAAACTTGTCTTTGAGTAGTATTCCCACTTTTCAACGCCTGCCTTCTTTGGTGTTGAATGTATTAAGTTATTGATACCTTATATCGTCATATACCCCAAACTCGACAACAGTGCGAACTGAACGGTATATTGAAGATTACACATGGAGAAAATTTGTCTATACAGTCAGATTATTCACCTTTCTGTGTTTTTCTAAAATAAACAGCATATGGAGAAGATTTGTCTATACAGTCAGATTATTCACCTTTCTGTGTTTTTCTAAAATAAACAGCATATCTTGAAAAAAATTGACGGTATTGTTCTTTCAAAAGGAAATGAAGTTACACTTTTTTCAGTTTTCTGGTCAGCATATAGGGTAAAATGAGCGTTTGGAGACATTGGCCGGGAGGCCCCTTGCGGGGCAGATCCGGCCGCATTGGTGCAGGTCTCATTACATTCAACGCCACATTGGGCGACCTGCGCGCCGGATGGCGATGAAATGATGATGGAGACAACACAAGACCCAGCCCCTGAGCGGAGAAAATCTCCGACCCAGCCGGGAACCGAACCCGGACCCGTTGGACGGCAATCCGTCACGCTGACCACTCAGGTATCGTGGCGGACAGCATATGGGGTATTAAGTGTGCACCATAATGTATAACAACACAACACAACTAGCTGACAAACCCAGCGTTGCCTGGGGACTCATTTAGCCAATTTTCTATTAGAAACTAAAACAAAAAATGAACTGTGTTTCTAGAGTAAAATCAAAAACATTTCATTTCAATATATTCGTGATAACACCTTGAAATTATGAAGTTATGAAACTGTCGTACACCAAAATACGGGTAATGTATAAATGTAGAGCTGCAGTATCCAAATAAGAAACATTATCCCAGAGAGTTTCTGTACGCTGGGCCACGAGCTTCGAGTGTCTACATCGCGATTTCGTAAACGTCTCTACGGGAACAACTGTGCGTAACTCTACAGACGGCTGTTGTTTTCGCCAACAGCCGTTTGCGCTTCGCAACTTAAAGCTGTCAAAATCGCTGCAGGTGGCAGGAATTTTCTTAAGATGGCTCTATTGTAGGAGAGACGTAGTAGTAAGGAATAAATGCATTAAAATTTAATGCATGATGCGGAGTTTTTTCATGCATCTCCGTCTTTATGACGTCATATCTCCTAAACTCTGCGTGGTACCATGATATAATTTTGCAGGCACATTTAGTGGCAGATGCGGATACTGTCTGAGAAATTTATTGCGAATAGAGTAAGCAGCACTGAACTAATAAATTTAAACGTCACCCATGATGAACTATGATACGCAGATGATTCTTATCCCCACAGCAGTGGTTGCCTGTCAGTATGGGATGTGTGTTCCAAGTTTGGTTGGAATCGGTGCAGTGGTTTAGAAGGCGTTCTGGAAAACACACACACACACACACACACACACACACACACACACAAAATCCAATTTCATTATATGTATCGCTATTGTAATGTAAAATATCCATATAACGGATAATAATAGACGAAAAACAGGTCATTATTCATTGTGGAGTTCAAAAGGACTATACTTCAGGAAACCCTGAACTACTGAAACCAGGACAGCCACTTACCATGACCCCTTCACTGCTGTAAGAACCTAGAGACTTAAACACCACGTCACTTTTTGAGCCGCTTCTATATTTCTGGAAAAGAAGCCCACAACGTTCAGATCACACAGGTGAGAGAGAAACTCGGAAGAATCAATATCGAACTACATAACAGGTTCAAATGGCTCTGAGCACTTTGGGACTTAATATCTGAGGTCATGAGTCCCCTAGAACTTGGAACTACCCAAACCTAACTAACCTAAGGACATTACACACATCCATGCCCGAGGCAGGATTCGAACCTGCGACCGTAGCGGTGGCGCGGTTGCAGACTGAAGCGCCTAGAACCGCTCGGCCACACCGGCCGACTTACATAATAGGAAAAAGAAAGAAGAGAATATGTATAAAGTTAGAAGAGATCCTTCGGGATGCCTCACTATTTTTGTCAGGCAGTGTATTAAAAAGCTGATAAAAGTACAGGATGAGAATGAATTAAAGCTCACCAAGTGTACAGATAATTGTAAGTTTAATAAACAAAGTCGCTACCTAGGCGTAACAACACCTACATACACCAAAGTAAAAATCAAAGCGGCTTCAAGATGGCCCTCTGCGGAAACTGGTTGTCGGTAAATAAATAGATATTACAGCAGCTTTTGGTTGGGTTATGATACCGTTTCTTAAGATTCATGGAAGATATAGAACACTTTGAACAGAAAAGTGTTTTACGGAGTGAAATCGATACGCAAACGTTTTTATCAAACTGCCATGTATCACACTCAAAACTCCATTGATAAACCCATCTAATGTAAATCAATGTCCATCGATAAATGAATGAACGAGTACTGATAAAGTTAACGTCAGTGATTAGTCATGGGTATCTGTGTACTAAAGTTTCCTGTCCATACCTTCTTCTGGTAAATTACTTACATTAATAGTTCAAAGAGTTACTGAATCCAACTTGAGCGAATCGTGGCAGGGCAGAGATTACAGGCCAGTGTCACGCCATTAGTGCCAACGGAGGGAGGCAAGGATACTATTAACAAGGCGCGTGCCGCTACTGCCATGTGGAGTAAGAGGCCAGGCAGGAAACTGCTCAGCCCAGTGTACTTTGTGTGTGGTGTGGGCAGCGCCTGCAAGACAGGTGCCGCCTACATTTTCTTGGTTGGCAGAACTGTTGGCGTCTTTTGCTACGGAGGGCCATTGAACGTGACGTGTACACCGGCGCAGGGGACGCATAGTGATTTTCCTACAAGCTAACAGTAACAGGGCTCCCAGAATCGCAAAGAACTGAGCCCTGTAGCGATACCGTATTTTGGGAAACACTGGGCAATGGACAGTGCAGAGGAAAAATCCACGAGATAGAATCGTAAGAGGCCATCTTGCACATCTGTAATTGGCAGCGAGACGCCAGGCTGGTGCCAATCTACTTGAGGTTGTTGTCTCTTGCTATTAGTATAAATAAATTCTGAAGTGGGACTACGGAGCTCGCCTGAGCGTGCGTGTAACAGGCCTGAATGCCTTGAACACGAAATAGGACAGATAGTGGGAGTTTCTCAGCTCCAGCACTCAAAATCGCCACTACTGGTTAACTATATTAAAACTTAGCACTGAAGGGAGCATGCTGCTTTATTAGAGCGTATATGATTGGTCGGAACTCGGAATAACTACTGTCATTGGTTATCGGAGTCATGCTTAAGACCCGCTCACGTAGAGGGATAGAGAAAATCCAGTTGTTGCTGGGAGCGCTCTGTACAAAATACCTTTGTCCTAGGATGTGTGAGAGGAACTTCGATTCTTGGCTCCGAAGGAGAACAGTCTTTGATGCAAGACATGTTACTATGGCTCTGAGCACTATGGGACTTAACATCTATGGTCATCAGTCCCCTAGAAGTTAGAACTACTTAAACCTAACTAACCTAAGGACAACACACAACACCCAGTCATCACGAGGCAGAGAAAATCTCTAACCCCGCCGGGAATCGAACCCGGGAACCCCGGCGCGGGAAGCGAGCAAGACATGTAACTGTGAGTTTTGTAGCTACGACAGCAGCCACTCGCTGCCACTGGTAACTGTGTTCAGCAACAGCAGCGTTGGCAAACTGAGTTGTAGGATGGGTGTGAAGATTTCAGATTAAAGGTAGGACTTGCTCACTTTTAAATACGAAGTACGGCTATTGGCGATCGCAGGTTCAACATGCGCTTAATTAAGACAGAAGGTGCATGTGTGATTCTATCTGTTGTTGTTCGCATCCTTCTTGATTTATAATCGGCGATCACTATGGAGCTGCTGCGAACTTAGTTGCTTCCCCAAATGTTTTTCTGATATTAACCTTTAATTCTAGATCAATTACCTGACCTTTGCCATGGTGTTAATACCTTAATTTCAATCAGTGTTGATATTTTGAGAATGTAACTGCTTTTTGTCATTCGCGCACATTGAAACCCACAGGGCTTAGAAATAAAGAGGGCTTTATAATGACCTCTTGTTTCATCCAGTAGTTTGACGAACTTCCCATTTTTATCACCTTTGTGATGTACTGCACCCCTGTTTCATTCACTGAGGCACTGAGAACCATATGGACGCGCAGTACTGATGCAGAGTTTTGCGAAAGATAGATAACCGTGAAAATCAAATTTTTGTACAAATACCTTTGATTTGTTTTTTAATCAAGTCTCAGTATCCTGTATTGAACTAAACTCCGTCCGAACAGGCCTCGAAAGGCTCAACGGTAGCGACCGGCCGCCGTGTCATCCTCAGACCACAAGCGTCACAGGCTGCGGATATGGAGGGGATGTGGTCAGCACACCGCTCACCCGGCCCTATGTCAGCTTGCGAGTCCGGAGCCGCTACTTCTCAGCCAAGTAGCTCCTCAGTTTGCCTCACAAGGGCTGAGTGCACCCCGCTTGTCAGCAGCGATCGGTGGACCGGACGGTCATCCATCCAAGTCGACAACCCTTACCTTCGGTGATCTAACGGGAACCTGTGGTACCACTGCGGCACGGCCGTTGGCACTATTCTTTACTGTCTATAAAAATACTGTACCCATTTTATTTTACGGAAGTTTATTATTATAAACGTCAATCCCAAAAGTTTTCATATACAGGGTGATTCAAAAAGAATGCCACAACTTTAGGAATTTAAAACTCTGCAACGACAAAAGGCAGAGCTAAGCACTATCTGTCGGCGAATTAAGGGAGCTATAAAGTTTCATTTAGTTGTACATTTGTTCGCTTGAGGCGCTGTTGACTAGGCGTCAGCGTCAGTTGATGCTAAGATGGCGACCGCTCAACGGAAAGCTTTTTGTGTTATTGAGTACGGCAGAAGTGAATCGACGACAGTTGTTCAGCGTGCATTTCGAACGAAGTATGGTGTTAGACCTCCTGATAGGTGGTGTATTAAACGTTGGTATAAACAGTTCACAGAGAATGGGTGTTTGTGCAAAGGGAAAAGTTCTGGACGGCCGAGAACGAGTGATGAAAATGTAGCACGCATCCAGCAAGCATTTGTTCGCAGCCCAGGAAAATCGACTCGCAGAGCTAGCAGAGAGCTGCAAATTCCACAATCAACTGTATGGAGAGTCCTACGAAAAAGGTTAGTTATGAAACCTTATCGTCTGAAATTGGTTCAAGCACTGTCTGCAGCTGATAAGATTAAAAGAATCGATTTCTGTGATTTTATCCTTGCTCAAATGGGAACAGATGAATCTTTCGTTTCAAAGATTGTGTTTAGTGATGAAGCAACTTTCCACACTAACGGGAAAGTCAACCGTCACAATGTCTGTATATGGGGCACTGAGAATCCGCGGGAAACAACTCAGTATGAACGTGACTCGCCTAAGGTGAACGTTTTCTGTGCCATTTCAGCCAATAAAGTTTTTGGTCCCTTTTTCTTCGAAGGTGCTACTGTAACTGGACTACAGTATCTGGAGATGTTAGAGAATTGGCTGTTCCCTCAGCTCGAACAAGAAGCACAACAATTCATATTTCAGCAGGATGGAGCGCCACCACATTGGCACTTATCTGTCTGTAACTACCTGAACGTCAACTACCCGAGGCGATGGATCGGCCGCCAGGCAGCCCGTGACAGAGCACTTCATCACTGGCCTCCAAGAAGCCCTGATCTTACCCCCTGCGATTTCTTCTTATGGGGGTATGTTAAGGATATGGTGTTTCGGCCACCTCTCCCAGCCACCATTGATGATTTGAAACGAGAAATAACAGCAGCTATCCAAACTGTTACGCCTGATATGCTACAGAGAGTGTGGAACGAGTTGGAGTATTCGGTTGATATTGCTCGAGTGTCTGGAGGGGGCCATATTGAACATCTCTGAACTTGTTTTTGAGTGAAAAAAAAACCTTTTTAAATACTCTTTGTAATGAATACACATTTTTAAAGTTGTGGTATTCTTCTTGAATCACCCTGTATAATGATTAATAGATTAATGGCAATAGTCTCTTTTTGACCGTTTTGTAGTTCCTAATTAGTGTGAAACTAGAATCAGAACATGAAGAACAGGACCAGACACACAATTATTACCTTTCTCTGAACTTCACGGCTTCGCTATCAACATTTTCATTAAGTACATTCGCTGCCTCGTGGTTCAGATACAACTGTTCAGTTCAGACCTGACTTCCAATAACTTTATTAAGTCTATGCGTTTCAAAGTTGATGTAATTGTTTTGTTAAGTCTTCGTGTTTCAAGGGTGATATTTGCCTTCCGATTATGTCACTGGACGTTACATTTTGCAAGACGTCTAGAGATTGAGGAGATAGAACAAATTGTGGTCTCCCTCGATGTGACACTATGAAAATGGTGGCCTCACAAGCCTCGCCTGAAGATGGTATGACGTTTAAACAACACTTCATGGCAACCTTTTGGAAACTTCAGCCGGCCGATGTAGCCGAGCGGTTGTAGGCACTTCAGGCAGAAACCGCGCGACCGCTACGGTCGCATGTTCGAATCCTGGCGCGGGAATGGATGTGTGTGATGTCCTTAGGTTAGTTAGGTTTAAGTAGTTCTATGTTCTAGGGGACTGATGACCTCAGAAGTTAAGTCCCATAGTGCTTAGAGCCATTTGAACCATTTGGAAACTTCATCATTGTAAGATTTCTAAAATATATTTTTTGGCACGAACATCAACATTTTGTTCGGTGGTGAGGTCGGTAATACTCCTGAAGGTTCTGCAGCCCTGATTATTTTACACACTGGAATGTTGAAACCATGGAATTTGAGGTTATGCTGGGGCATTCTTTCCAGAGCTCCCCTTCAACATTGAAAATTAGTGCCTTGGGTCCATACAGCAGCGAATATCAGAGAAATCGGCGAGGCAGCAAGTCGCAAATGTCCATGCAGACAGTGCAGGGGTACAGGACTGATAAAGCTGGTTCACCGTAAGATCTACAGATGTCAAGAGCATGCTTACAGCCGGCTGGTGTGGCCGTGCGGTTCTAGGCGCTACAGTCTGGAACCGCGCGACCGCTACGGTCGCAGCTTCGAATCCTGCCTCGGGCATGGATGTGTGTGATGTCCTTAGTTAGGTTTAAGTAGTTCTAAGTCTACGGGACTGATGACATCAGATGTTAAGCCCCATACTACTTTGAACCATTTGAGCATGTTTACATGCAACAACCCCAGAACCGTCGATTGTGGGCTTTAGGCCGTTATAGTTCTCAGCACCTCAGTTCAGTTCGTTAACTTATCCGTTCTGTGACGCCAGTAATTAATTTCACGTAAGCGTGTAGGTAGTGATCAATTTATCGGTAAGGTCGCGCGGCACAGGTCATTCTGACATACACAAGCGTCAATCGACTGCTCAGCGATAGCCCCCCAAAAATCACCGGAAACCTTCCACTGTGTACTCCTCATCTAACAGTGCATGTTAAGGTTTCCAACACTAAAGTCTCAGTGAGTGGCAATCACAACGGAACTCTTGTCTCTGAGGCCTATGCGCGAGAGACAGATTCGCTGGCGCCACAGAAGCGGTCACTGGCGCCATGAAAAGCGGCGTGATGCCTTCATAACGCGCCAGCTGAAAACCGGGACGGCTTTCAGCGTGACTATTAACGGCAGCGGCGCCGAGCGTAAATCCGCATTAGCTTCGCTCGCTACACTCTGCGCCCACTAACCGCTAGCTACCAGCATTCGCGCAGTTCCTAAACGGAACAAAAAAAAAAAAGAAGAATAAAAAAACACGAACAAATACCAAAAAAAGTGGCGAAAAAATGGATGCAAATAGAACGGGGAGGGGTCACTGCAACATTAATCGCAGTCCGCAAAAAATGAGGCAACACCATCACGAAAAAGAGATGCACGGGTCTTGTTTTCCAGCCAGCAATGACTTTATTTGTGAATAAAAAAATGTTGCGAGTACAGGAAAAAAAACAGAGAGGGAGAAATGAGGCTTGGGGCCAATGGAGTGACGAGACCACTCCGGTAGCGTAACAGCGCTCCGGGCGATATTAAGTCATCAGCGGCCGCGTATACCCTGGTTTGGGAGGCCGGCGGACGGACGCTTGCAACGGCTCTCGGGGGCGAAATCCGGGCGGCGGCGCTATCTGCCGATAATTACCCGCCCCCGCCGCCCCCACCGCCCCCGGCGCTGCTATATGGAATGCCGGCCCGGACAGCGCCCCATTAACAGGCGCTATCGCAACTCACTGCATCGATGGCCCCACGCGCGCTGTTCGTTACGCGCCGACAATTCCTCTTCAGCCCTCTCCTATTTTTTCCTTTCTTTTTTTTTATTGGCCCTGTGTTTTGTTGTCCGCGCACGCAACCGTAGCTTTTTGTCACACAAACGGGCTGTTTATTTCGCTGCTCCGCTATTTTGCCTAGCCCGGAACTTGCTTTGTTTTCGTTTTGCCAAATAGTGTACGTTCGCAGCTCATTTCTGTCGCGTTGGAAACTATGGTATTGCCGCTTCGAGAACGAGAGGGCAATGTGAACTACAACAGAAGCGCTAGAGTCCCGACTTAACCCACACTAATGTGGCAAAAGATCTCCTCGTGTGCTTTAGAGCAGTCTATTTGAATTCTTATAACAGCCCATGGTATGTGTTGTCTCAAAAAAGTAGCTCCTGACCACCGCAGCATTAGGTATGGAGAGATTCAGTGACGTTGTCACAAGCTTTCAGGAACGATTAGGAAAGATCAATTTGATGTGAAGGACACCGGTTTGCGAAAGACACCGAGGTGACATTATAGAGGAAAGTGGTAATATCACGTACACAAGGAGTGAAAGGTGGTTGCTCACGTCGGTACCAATGATGTGTGTCACTTTGGATCAGAAGAGATTCCCTCTAGTTTCGAGCGGCTAACAGAAGTGGTAAAGGCTGCCAGTCTTGCTTGCTAGATGAAAGCAGAGCTGACCATTTAAAGCATAGTCGACAGGACCGATTGCGGACCTCTGGTACAGAGCAGAGTGGAGGGTCTGAATCAGAGGCTCAGACGGTTCTGCGACCGTGCAGGCTGCAGATTCTTCGACTTGCGCCAAAGGGTGGTTGGGTTTCGGGTTCCGCTAAATTGGTCAGGTGTCCACTATACACGGGTAGCAGGGGTTGTGTGGCGTGGACTGGGCGGTTTTTTAGTTTAGAGGGTCTTGGGAAAACACAAGATAGGCTTCAGTCATAAAGGGTGCAGGCTGAACACAGGAAGAACGTAGATACAGGAACCACTGGTATAACAGCTGTAAAGCCGGCCGTTGTGGCCGAGCGGTTCTACGCGCTTCATTCCGGAACCGCGCTGCTGCTACGGTCGCAGGTTCGAATCCTGCCTCGGGCATGGATGTGTGTGATGTCCTTAGGGTAGTTAGGTTTAACCCTTTTGCGAGCCGTGGGAAACATGCTTCCCACTACAATGAACTCGCTCCCAGTCCCGTGGGATTCACAGTTCCCACCTCTGTACGGTGCTACCACCTCGTGAACACTATAGGGAACTACTTCCAGTCGGAAGTTCCCGCCGTTTTTGCTGTACCTTCGCGCAGAGGCATTGTATAGCTGATTGTTGCTCTGTAGAGCAGCCTTTCAGTGCTGTTTGCGTGACATTTTGTGATTTTTTTCCTCAAAGCTATAGTATTTACCCAAATTTATGAAGGAAAACGTAAAATTGGAACGAGTAAAATTCCAGTTTGAAACCATAGAAGCCATTTCTGCAGTGATATGGATAGATAACCGTCCAGTCACTTTCCTGTCCTCAATTCATGACCCATGAGAAACAGCCACAGTGAAAAGGATAAACAAGGATGGTACTAGTACAGTTGAAGTTGTGGCAGAATACAACAAAATAATGGGTGGTGTCGATAAGTTACATCAATTACGAGAAAGGTACGCTATTGGCAGACGTTCTGTAAAATGGTGGCACAGAATATTTTATTTCCTGGTGGACGTTGCTGCAGTGAACAGTTTCATCCTGTGGAAAATAAGTACAAGAGAAAGTGGACAGCATGATCAGCTCACATACAGGATCCATCTAGCCAGACGATTGATAGCTGGCTTCTCATCCCAAAAAAAGCGTGGACAAAAACCTGTCTTTCTGGCAAACAGGGGTAAAGTACATGAAGATTTTCGTCATGTGGCTGTAGGGGAGCATCAACCCATTTTAGGAGAAACCTAACGGACGTAGTACCAATGCTGCGGAAAAGAGCATTCGCTGTGTTTGTACATATTGTCAAATACCACTTTGCACAGACCCATGTTTCAGAAAATTTCATGGCAAGTAATTGTGAACAATCATTGTAACAAGAGAAGTTAATTTATAAAAAAAATATGACATATGTTGAAAAAGTTGTTTTGGTCATTTAACTACAAGGAAGGGCAGTGGGAAGAATACTTCCCACCTTGTTGTGTGACCTCACTTTCACAGTTGGAGCAAATTTGATATTCTGTATGATAAATATACCTATCTGTTAACTACTATTTGCTCTCCATTCATTAAAAAAACTGCTCAATAATTTTGCCCACGAAAGGGTTAAGTAGTTCTAAGTTGTAGGGGACTGACGACCTCAGATGTTAAGTCCCATAGTGCTCAGAGCCATAACAGTTGTGAGTTGTCGTACCTGTGTTGGGAAAGTAGCAGAGCTCCAAGCGCTAATAGAAAGCACTGATTCGCAAATCGTTATAGGCACTGAAAGCTGGCCAAAGCCGAAAATTTTGCGATGAACCTAAAGGTGTTCCGAAAGGATGGGCTAAACACGGTTGGCGGAGGCGTGTTTGTTGCTGTCAGATGCACTTCAACTTGTCGCGAAACTGAAGTAGATACTTCCTGTGAGTTAGTATGGGCAGAGGTCATTGTTGGCAACCGGAATAAAATAATAATTGGATACTTTTACCGACCTCCCAATTAAGATGATACAGTTGCTGAAAGGTTCAAAGAAAACTTGAGTTTGATTTCAAACCCGTACCCGATTCATACGTTAATAGTTGGTGGTAACTTTAATTTACCCTCGATATGCTGGGGAAAATACATGTTTAATTCCCTAGGCAGGCATAAAATATCATCCGAAATTGTGCTAAAATTGTGCAGTTAGTTCATGAGCCCACGCGAATAGTAAACGGCTGTGAAAACACACTTGACCTCATAGCCACAAATAATCCTGAAATAATAACGAGCATCAAAATAGTTTCAGGGATTAGTGAACACAGGATTGTCGTAGCGAGACTGAATATTGTAGCCCCCAAATCCTCGAAAAATAAGCGAAAAATATACCTATTCAAAAAAGGAGATAAAAATTCTCTGGACGCCTTCCTGAGAGATGATCTCCACTCATTCCAAATTACCAATGTAAGTGTAGAGCAGATGTGGCTTAAATTCAAGGAAATAGTATCGGCAGCAATTGAGAGATTTATACCAAATAAATTAACAAACGACGGAGCTGATCCTCTTGGTACACAAAACGGGTTAGAACACTGTTGCAGAAACAACGTAACGAACATGCCAAATTTAAACAGACGCCAAACCCCCAAGATTGGCTATCTTAAACAGAAGCTCGAAATTTATCGCGGACTTCAGTGCGACATGCTTATAACAGTTTCCACAACTAAACTTTGTCTCGAAACCTGGCAGTAAGTCCAAAGAGATTCTGGTCGTATGTGAAGTATGGTAGCGTGAAGAAACAATCAATGCCTTCTCCGCGCGATAGAAATGAAGATACTATGGAAGACAGCGCTGCCAAAGCAGAGTTAATAAATACAGCCTTCCGAAATGCATTCACAAAAGAAGACGAAGTAAATATTCCAGAATTCGAATCGGGAACAGCTGCCAACTTGAGTAACGTAGAAGTAAATATCCTCGGAGAATTGAAGCAACTTAAATCACTTAATAAAAGCAAGTCTTTTGGTCCAGACTGTATACCAATTAGGATCGTTTAGGAGTATGCTGATGCATTAGCTCCATACGTAACTATCATATACAACCGTTCACTCGACCCATACCCAAAGACTGGAAAGTTGCACAGGTCACACCAACATTCAAGAAAGGTAGTAGGAGTAATCCACTGAATTACAGGCTCATATCGTTAACGTCGATATGCAGCTGGATTTTGAAACGTATATTGTGTTCGAACATTATGAATTACCTCGAAGAAAACGGTCTATTGAAACACAGGCAACATGGGTTTGCAACGCATCGTTCCTGTGAAACACAACTAGCTCTTTAATCACGTGAAGTGTTGAATGCTACTGACAAGGGATTTCAGATCGATTCCGTATTTCTGGATTTCCGAAAGCCTTTTGACACTGTACCACACAAGCGGATCGTAGTGAAATTGCGTGCTTATGGAATATCGTCTCAGTTATGTGACTGGATTTGTGATTTCCTGTCAGAGGGGTCAGGTTCGTAGTAATTGACGCAAAGTCATCGATTAAAACAGAAATGATTTCTGGCGTTCCCCAAGGTAGTGTTATGGGCCCTTTGCTGTTCCTTATCTATGTAAACGATTTGGGAGATAATCTGAGCAGCCGTCTTCGGTTGTTTGCAGATGACACTATCGTTTACCGACTAATAAAGTCATCAGAAGAGCAAAACAAACTGCAAAACGATTTAGAAAAGATATCTGAATGATGCGAAATGTGGCAGTTGGGCCTAAATAACGAAAATTGTGAGGTCATCCACATGAGTGCTAAAAGGAATACGTTAAATTGCGGTTACACGATAAAAACCGTAAATTCAGCTAAATACACTCCTGGAAATGGAAAAAAGAATCATTGACACCGGTGTGTCAGACCCACCATACTTGCTCCGAACACTGCGAGAGGGCTGTACAAGCAATGATCACACGCACGGCACAGCGGACACACCAGGAACCGCGGTGTTGGCCGTCGAATGGCGCTAGCTGCGCAGCATTTGTGCACCGCCGCCGTCAGTGTCAGCCAGTTTGCCGTGGCATACGGAGCTCCATCGCAGTCTTTAACACTGGTAGCATGCCGCGACAGCGTGGACGTGAACCGTATGTGCAGTTGACGGACTTTGAGCGAGGGCGTATAGTGGGCATGCGGGAGGCCGGGTGGACGTACCGCCGAATTGCTCAACACGTGGGGCGTGAGGTCTCCACAGTACAGCGGTGTTGTCGCCAGTGGTCGGCGGAAGGTGCACGTGCCCGTCGACCTGGGACCGGACCGCAGCGACGCACGGATGCACGCCAAGACCGTAGGATCCTACGCAGTGCCGTAGGGGACCGCACCGCCACTTCCCAGCAAATTAGAGACACTGTTGCTCCTGGGGTATCGGCGAGGACCATTCGCAACCGTCTCCATGAAGCTGGGCTACGGTCCCGCACACCGTTAGGCCGTCTTCCGCTCACGCCCCAACATCGTGCAGCCCGCCTCCAGTGGTGTCGCGACAGGCGTGAATGGAGGGACGAATGGAGACGTGTCGTCTTCAGCGATGAGAGTCGCTTCTGCCTTGGTGCCAATGATGGTCGTATGCGTGTTTGGCGCCGTGCAGGTGAGCGCCACAATCAGGACTGCATACGACCGAGGCACACAGGGCCAACACCCGGCATCATGGTGTGGGCAGCGATCTCCTACACTGGCCGTACACCACTGGTGATCGTCGAGGGGACACTGAATAGTGCACGGTACATCCAAACCGTCATCGAACCCATCGTTCTACTATTCCTAGACCGGCAAGGGAACTTGCTGTTCCAACAGAACAATGCACGTCCGCACGTATCCCGTGCCACCCAACGTGCTCTAGAAGGTGTAAGTCAACTACCCTGGCCAGCAAGATCTCCGGATCTGTCCCCCATTGAGCATGTTTGGAACTGGATGAAGCGTCGTCTCACGCGGTCTGCACGTCCAGCACGAACGCTGGTCCAACTGAGGCGCCAGGTGGAAACGGCATGGCAAGCCGTTCCACAGGACTACATCCAGCATCTCTACGATCGTCTCCATGGGAGAATAGCAGCCTGCATTGCTGCGAAAGGTGGATATACACTGTACTAGTGCCGACATTGTGAATACTCTGTTGCCTGTGTCTATGTGCCTGTGGTTCTGTCAGTGTGATCATGTGATGTATCTGACCCCAGGAATGTGTCAATAAAGTTTCCCCTCCCTGGGACAATGAATTCACGGTGTTCTTATTTCAATTTCCAGGAGTGTACCTAGATATTACAATTACGAACAACTTAAATTGGAAGGACCACAAAGAAAATGTTGTGGGGAAGGCCAACCAAAGACTGCGTTTTACTGCCAAGACACTTAGAAAATGTAGCAGACCTGCTAAGGAGACTGCCTACATTACGCTTGTCCGTTCTCTTGTAGAATACTGTTGCGCGGTGTGAGATCGTTACCATATAGGACTGACGGAGTATATCGAAAAGGTTCAAAGAAAGGCAGCAGGTTTCGTATTATCGCGAAATATGGGAGAGAGTGTCACAGAAATGATACAGGATTTGCACTGGAAATCATTAAAAGAAAGGCGTTTTTCGTTGCGACGGAATATTCTCACGAAATTCCAGTCACCAACTTTCTCCTCCGAATGCGAAAATATTTTGTTGACACCGACCTACATAAGGACGAACGAATACCACGATCAGAAAAATCAGAGCTCGTACGGAAAGATACAGGTGTTCATTCTTTCCGCCTGCTATACGAGATTGGAATAGTAGAGAATTGTGAAGGTGGTTCGATGAACCCTCTGCCAGGGACTTAAATGTGATTTGCAGAGTATCCATGTAGATGTAGAAAAGGGCAGTGCATTGGTGGAGCTCTCATTTGTACTCGGGAGGTTTATGTGCAAAGATTTTCGACGTGGTTATAGTCGCACGACGGGAATTAACAGATTTTGAGCGAAGAGTAGCAGTTGGAGCTAGACGTATTGGACATTCCATTTCGGAAATCGTTAGGGAATTCAGTGTTCCGAGACCCACATTGTCAACAGTGCGCCGAGAGTACCACATTTCAGCCATCACCTCTCACCACGAACAACACAGTGGTCGGTGCCCTTCACTTAACGACCGATAGCAGTTGTGTAGTTTTGTCAGTGCTAATAGACAAGCAACAGAGCGAGAAATATCCGCAGAAATCAATGTGGGACGTACGAAGAACGTAATCCGCTAGGATAGTGTGGCGAAATTTGGCGTTAATGGGCTGTAGCAGCAGACGGCCAACGCGAGTGCCTTTGCTAACAGCATTACATCGTCTGCAGTGCCTCTCCTGGACTCTTGACCGTACCTGCTGGACACTAGACGACCGAAAAAACCATGGACTTGTCAGATGAGTCCCGTTTTCGGTGGTAAGACCTGACGGTAGTCTTAGAGTGTGACGAAGACCCACACCCAAGTTGTCAACAACGCACTGTGCAAGCTCCATTACGGTGTGGACTCTGTTTACACGGAATGGACTGGGTCCTCTGCTCCAACTGAATCGATCAGTGACTGGAAATGGTGATGTTTGGCTACCTGCAGACCATTTGCAGCCATTCACGGCTCTCATGTTTTCAAGCAAAGATGGATGACAGTGTGTCGTGTTACCGGGCCACAATTGTTCATGATTGATTTGAAGAACATTCCGCACAATTCGAGGGAGTGTTTTGGTCAACCACGTATTAAAGCTAGAAACCGTGTGTTTGAGGCACCGTAAATCACGGTTCGCACACTACGCTAACACTCGAGTCACCCAGTATTTGAGAATGAGAGAGCATTTTCCGACTTCCAACAATCTGTATTCAAAATTTCAAACCTTTCCGAAACTACTTCTTCCCCCCTCGCCCCCCCCCCTCCCCTTTACCCCCCACCGCGTCAAACCATGATTGCAAAAAAATTTATGGTTTACTACATTTTCGCTGTCTATGAAGTAAAACTTAAGCAACAGGTAAGACGTTTTGACTTATTACATGTTTCCTATTCCGGTCCCCAGCACGAATCCGCCCGGTGGATTAGTGTCGAGGTCTGGTGTGCCGGCCAGCCTGTGGATGGTTTTTAAGGCGGTGTCCATCTGCCTTGGCGAATGCGGGGTGGTCCCCTTATTCCGCCTCAGTTACACTGCATCGGCGATTGCTGCTCAAACCCTGTCTCCATGTACGCGTACACCATAATTACTCTACCACCCAAACATCTGGGGTACACTCGTCTAGCCGGCCGCGGTGGCGTAGCGGTTCTAGGCTCTCAGTCCGGAACCGCGTGACTGCTACGGTCGCAGGATCGAATCCTGCCTCGGGCATGGATGTGTGTGATGTCCTTAGGTTAGTTAGGTTTAAGTAGTTCTAAGTTCTAGGGGACTGATGACCACAGAATTTAAGTCCCATAGTGCTCAGAGCCATTTGAACCATTTTTTACACTCGTCTGGTATGAGACATTCTGGGAGGGTGGGGGGGGGGGGGTGGGGGAGGAGGGAGGAGGCCAACTGCACAATGACCCTGGATTTGGTATGGGGCGGCTGTGGTGGGGGTGGACTGCTGTGGTCTGTTGTGGGTTTGTGGACCACTGAGGGCAATGGCGGGACGAAGCCTCTCCGTCTTTTGTCTGTCCCCAGTTCAATACACAATACACACACACACAGACACACAGACACACACACACACACACACACACACACACACACACACACACACAAACACACCACATGACCCATTTTGTAGGCAATGTCCACATACGAGGTGCGACAATAAAGTAATAAGACTGATTTTCTTTGCAACATGAGGCAACCCTGCAAGCTTGCGTAGGCACAATATCTTTGACTTTGGTCTGTAAGCTGCTTCTAGTCCAAGCGGCACATCGATGCAACTGCTCCATTGTGAGTTGTGCTGTAATAAGTGAACACGTGTTTGTGCCTCTCGCCACGGAAATGGAACCGCGTAGTATTGCGCAACAGAATGCCATTTCTTTTTGCGTTAAATTGGATAAAAACGCGACGACAACTTACGGTAAGCATCAGAAGGCTTCTGGAGAGGAGGTTATGTCAAGAGCACAAGTTTTTCGTTGGCATAAAATGCTTAGTGAAGGCAGAACGAATGTTGAAGATGAAGACCTCAGTGGACGACCATCAACCTCACGGACGGATGTCAACTTGGCCAGGCTGCGTGAACTCGTACGATCTGATCGAAAATTATCCATGAAAATGATTGCAGAAGAACTGAACATCAATCGAGAAACGATTCGTCTAATAATAATTGAAGATCTTGGTATGAGAAATATTGGATTATGTATCATGATAATGCGCCATCCCATACTGCTCTGGCAGTACAGCAATTTTAACTTCAAAACAGATTTCAGTACTACCACAGCCACCTTATTCACCAGATATCGCTCCGTGCCACTTTTTTTTCTATTTCCAAGAGTCAAAACGGCGGCCAAGAGACAGCATTAGCAAACAACACAAGATGTCTAAAAATCTGTGACGAGGGTCTTCGAGAATACTACAGAAGATGAGTTCCAGGAAAGTTACCATCAATGGCAGAAGCGCTGGAAAAAAGTGTGTGCAATCAGAAGGGAACTACTTTGAAGGAGACAATTTGACTAAAACGGTAAGCAGCATTTTTTTCACATCAGTCTCATTACAGTGTTATTACAAATGATTGAAGCGATTTCACAGCTCTACAATAATTTTATTATTTGAGATATTATCACAATGCTTTGCACACACATACAAAAACTCACAAAGTTTTTTTAGGCATTCACAAATGTTCGATATGTGCCCCTTTGGTGATTCGGCAGACATCAAGCCGACAATCAAGTTCCTCCCACACTCGGTGCAGCATGTCCCCATCAATGAGTTCGAAAGCATCGTTGATGCGAGCTCGCAGTTCTGGCACGTTTCTTGGCAGAGGAGGTTTAAACACTGAATCTTTCACATAACCCCACAGAAAGAAATCGCATGGGGTTAAGTCGGGAGAGCGTGGAGGCCATGACATGAATTGCTGATCATGATCTCCACCACAACCGATCCATCGGTTTTCCAATCTCCTGTTTAAGAAATGCCGAACATCATCATGGAAGTGCGGTGGAGCACCACGCTGTTGAAAGATGAAGTCGGCGCTGTCGGTCTCCAGTTGTGGCATGAGCCAATTTTCCAGCATGTCCAGATACACGTGCTCAACCGTTTCTTTGCTCACTGCAGGCCGACCCGTTGATTTCCCCTTACAGAGGCATCCAGAAGCTTTAAGCTGTGCGTACAATCGCCGAATGGAGTTAGCAGTTGGTGGATCTTTGTTGAACTTCGTCCTGAAGTGTCGTTGCACTGTTATGACTGACATGTGAGTGCATTTCAAGCACGACATACGCTTTCTCGGCTCCTGTCGCCATTTTGTCTCACTGCGCTCTCGAGCGCTCTGGCGGCAGAAACCTGAAGTGCGGCTTCAGCCGAACAAAACTTTATGAGATTTTCTACGTATCTGTAGTGTGTCGTGACCATATGTCAATGAATGGAGCTACAGTGAATTTATGAAATCGCTTCAATCATTTGTAATAGCCCTGTACTTTATTGTCGGACCTCGTATACCACTGAATGCATCTGCAAAACTATACTGTTGTGACACATAATTCAGGACATATGACGTGTTAATGAATGAGATACGTGAAAAAAGAGATATGAGGAACTAGCTTTTCTGAAAGCGGAGCGAATAGGCCTATTACTTACTCTACACTTGCCAGTTTTGGTTTCAACTTTTCTTTTAATCGACGCTTGAACAATCCGAAATTAATAACACCATAACCGATGTTTTGCGACTTCAGCCGCTAAGGTTTTATATGGTTAAAGTCAAACATTTCACACATTATCTCATTTTTAAGGAAACCAGACTTCTGAAGCTGTCTTATGAATGGGAGATCGATGAATGTGGAGTGGATGAAATAGTGATTAGTCCTGAAATGTTGAATAACGTGAGCTCGCTTTGTCATTTACATGTTTCGTATATAACTTGAACGAATTTCTTTTATGGCTACATGCAGGGCATTTACAATTTCCTAAACGGTGCAGTGGCCTAAATTTAACAATCACCAAGTTATTTTTTCAGTCCCACTCTGCTACTGCATTTATAATGTTTTCAGGATTCCATGCCTGAATCGATTAACACGGAACCCTTATGGGTTCTCTTTGTTGCCCGCTTCTTAATCTGTCTGTCCGTCCTACTGTTAAGAACCCTTTACCCATGGAACGGATAGATGTATCAAGTTGAAATTTATATCACATACTGTGGCTGTGTCCCCTCGGCGGTGTAATTTGCAACCATATCTCATAGACAGACACAGACACACACACACACACACACACACACACACACACACACACACACACAAAATCTGTCATTTTATTACCTGGCCCTCTGCGTTCGTCCGTCTGTTCAGACCTCTTTTGTCTGCAACGGGTATTGATACCAAGTTGAAATTTATGTCTCACACTAACTTCATAGGCCCTTGGCGGTGTAGGAAATGTAAGATTCTAAGTCAGTGCAGTCAAAATGTACGGCCATTTATTTCATATATTTTGATACTGACAAACTCACTCATCAAAACCTGTAGAGTACTTCCCGTTCATCTACAGAAATCAGAGGTGGTAAGAAGTAAGATTTGAAAGTACAAGTAAAGTAAAAAAATCCAAAAACTGCTGATTTGTAATTACATAACACGAAAAAATATTTCTTTCGTTATTTGTTTCCATACGTGGGATTAAAAGAATCATTATTTCTGCATTCATGATAACTGGGTCGTTACCAGTCAAGGAATTACTTTATTGCTCATATGACACGTTTTGGATTCGTCCATCGTTAGAGATCCAGGAGCGATTACTGCACTTACATACGGCGTTTCAAGTGGTATGTGAATCAAATATTAGCCGTGTAGTCTGGGTATCTGACGAAGGGTAAGTCCCAAAACGGCTCATATGAGCCATAAACTCATTCCTTGCCTAATGTTTGCCTTTTACTATTCCAATCCAGTCAGCCTCACTGGATAGTTACTAATAATTGTAATAAGGGTAGCCTGACTTTTGTATAACTTTATGCCACATATATGTTACTGAAATTATAACATTTTAGAAACTCTTGGAATTCTTTGGGCTGATAGCTTGCCAGTATCGATGTCCATGACAGGCAAAAATGGTCGATATTCTCTATTCCCGGTATGGATAAACTGTGTTTATACGTAACTGAGTTTGTACGAAACCTCCAGTGCTTGTTTCCTACTCAACACTGGATAATGTATTGTACGTGCTGCCAGTTTTTAAATAAAATATCGTCTATTTACTAGAAATAGTTTTCCAGAATTCCATATGTCCGCAGCGAATCATGTAATCGAATACTATTGGGGTCTGTCTTCGTCACCGGCACTATTTCTTCTGTTAGCTCCATCTACATGATTTCTCTGCTACTCATAATAAAGTGCCTATCTCTCTACCGTTCCACTCTCGAACGGCGCGGGGAAAAGCGGGCACTTCAATTTTTCTGTGCGCGCCCTGATTTCTCTTAGTCTATCGTGATGATCATTTCTCCCTATGCAGATATATGCCAACAGAATGTTCTCGCAATCGGAGGAGAAAACGGGTGATTGAAATTTCATGAGAAGATCCCGTCGCAAGGAAAAACGCCTTTGTTTTAATGATTGCCATTCCAGTTCACGCATCGTGTCTGTGGCACTATGTCCCCTATTTCGCGATAATACAAAAGAGCGGCCCTTCTTTGTACTTTTTCGATGTCATCCGTCAGTAATATTACACCTTAAGCTGTATTCCATACCGACAATTTTTTTAAAAAATTATGATAATTTGGCAACGTAGATACTACATCATCACCCATCCAATCTAGCAAAGCAAGCAGCGGTGGCGGAACCGTATTTCAGTTCCTTGCAGTGAAGAGTCGCCCTGAGGGAATATTTTTTTAAATATTCTTTCCTGTAACTCGCACATCACATCGCATTCCCCACGGGCGTATCCCCGCTATATCGTGCGGACACAAGCGCCTTAATGACTACACAGAATGTTTCGGCACGCTAAGCGTCGGCCACTTAGCTTAAATTACTCGAGCGCTTCGCTGCTTCGTTTAAAAATGCACCCTCTCGTCCTGCCATTCCTTCCCCTACCCCTACCCCTACGACATATCCGACCGCAAGAAAACAATTTTTCTTACAGCCTCGTCCCCCCACAGGCACTCGCGCACAAACAGTGCGCATTCTGACCTTCGCTAATGATCCAAATTACAAGTCGGCTTTAACGTAGCCTCGCAATAGCCCTATTTAAAAGAATAAATAAAAGTTGAAGGAATTAGAGGAATGAATGAAATGAGAACAACACGCACTCCATCTCTGTGGGAGCTCTCTGCTTTACACAGGAATTCGACCCTCCCATTCTCTGCTACCCTCCTTTTTTTTTTTTTTTTTTTTTTTTTTTTTTTGCTACCCCACTCTTTCAGAAATTTATTTGCATTGGCAAGTAATTACAGAGCGGGAGACTCAAACAGAAGAGGGGTGAGGTTGCTGGGGAGTGCGGGAGTTCAGGGTTGGAAGGTTGTAGGGGGGGGGGGGAGGGAAGGGACCTTTCGACACAAAACAGTCGGCGGACGATCAGTTGCTCGCCCAAAATTAATTCTGGTAAACCTTCCGAATGCCGACGGCGTTTTAAATTGTAGCCGAACTGGCAGGGGACCCAAATTATTTATTATTACTTTTTTCCCCCTCTGTGAGTCCCGTCTTCTGTTCCTCCCCTTCAGATCACCGTGCCATCGGGAATGGGTCCGTTCGACGTTCTTGAGAACAACCCCCTCAACACATGCTCCTCCCTCATCCCCCATCCACCGCCAACTCCGCCCAGCCGCTCTTTTTTGCTTTACGAGTTGTTGCGATTAAAGTATTCTTTTACATTCTGCGAGGCCCTTCCGTTTCGTTAAATTTCACTTAAGGAAAACATTCTGCAAGGGCGGAAGTTGGAGTGCGGGCGACAGCTGGTGTTGCTACCCTGGCCTCTGACGTACGTTCGCGCCCCCCCCCCCCCCCCCCCCCTCTGCTAGCGCCAAGACGCCTGTTGGCAGCGGAGGGGAATAAATGAATAAAAACAAAAAAGAATTTATTGGCAAAGCATTAAAAGCAGATCAGTAGCGGAAATTAGACTCTCGTACTTCAATGAAAGAAGCAGAAATTTTAATATAGCGTCTTCACGATCCATACACTGGAGCTAATGGTGCATTTCCATCTTCAAAGTCTTTCATATTAAATTACGAAGCACTGGGGTTGCAAATGCCGTTTCCACATAAGGGGCAAGCGTCGTTTAATAAGGAAAGAAAGGCGGTGAATCAGAGAACGTCTGTGTAAACCGATGATTCAATTACAGAAACGATGTGAGGCTGTATAGATGTAAGTTTCCCGTGCTTCAGAGAAGTCGGTTATGGTAGTTGCCATATTACTTCCTTTGACTAGGAGACGGCCAGTTTCCTTCCGAATTGCCACGGCCGAACAACTTAAGTCTCTTAATGAAAGACAGTGTTCTAGGCCAGCACAATCGCTCGTTGAAAATGCTGACGAAATAGCTCTACTGGAGTATTCATATGAAACAGATTGCTCAAAGAAACATCGGAGATTTTACTGAAGTTAAAATTTTCTGGGTTGCTAGGCCGCGTCATATTTCCTTCTAAAATAACCGACGTTTCGACCCTTCTGCATACTATAAAAACGTGTGTGTGTGTTGTGAGTGATTGAGTGTGTGAGTGTGTGTGTCTGTGTGTTTCTTCCATATCTCCTCCTAAACCACTGGATCGATTTCAACCAAACTTTGTGCACATATCCCTTACTGTCAGGCGACAGTCATTGTCGGGGTAAGACTCACCTGCCTATAATATTTCAAGAGATATGACGTAATAAACAATGAGGTGCGTGAAAAACTGCCGCATCATGCATGACTCTTACATTTTTTTACTTTTGTGCTACTAACGCTATTCGCAACATATTTCGCAGACAGTGTCCACATATGCACCTGAATGTACCAGTACAAATGTTCCGTTGAACGATACAAATTTCAAGAGAGATGAAGTCATAAACAATGAAATGCACGAAAAAAACCTGCTTCATTCAAGAAGTCTTAGTAGATTTGTTCCTTACTAATAAGGCACTCCTCCAGTCGGGGCCACTACAGAAAATCAATCACACGTGGTAGCGATTTTGACAGTTTTCAACTGCGAATCGCAAGCCGCTGCAGGCGAAAACAGTAGACGTCTATCGAGCTATGAACAGACGTTGCCTTGGAGACGTCTACAACATCTCGTTGTAGACATGCAAAACAGCAGTGCTCAGCGTACAGAAACTGTCCAGGATTACCTCACACCGAATCTATTGCAAGAGTACATATAAGCTTTCGTTTCTAATGGAAAATTGGCAAAATGAATATCCGGGCCAAACTGGCTTTGTCAAATAGTAAATACAACATTTTCAGCATTATTTCGGTTTATTTTCGGTATAAGTAGCGTAAAAACTGTAAATTAAAGAATAAAAGAATTAAAAAATGTTTCTGCATAGGGACTCGATGCTGCGAAATTCAGACTACACCGAGCGAGGTGGCGCAGTGGTTAGCACACTGGACTCGCATTCGGGAGGACGACGGTTCAATCCCGCGTCCGGCCATCCTGATTTAGGTTTTCCGTGATTTCCCTAAATCGCTCCAGGCAAATGCTGGGATGGTTCCTTTCAAAGGGCACGGCCGAATTCCTTCCCCGTCCTACCCTAATCCGATGAGACCGATGACCTCGTAGTTTGGTCTCTTCCGCCAAACCAACCAACCAATTCAGACTACTGTTCTGTACTCCTTCCGCTTTAGGAAAGGTAAAGGCACCAGGGAGGCAATTCTGACGCTGTGGTTGATAATGGAAGCAAGACTAAAGAAAAACCAAGACACGTTCGTAGGATCTGTCGACCTGTCAAAAGCATTCGACAATGTTAAATGGTACAAGATGTTCGAAATTCTGAGAAAATTTGGGGTAAGCTATAGGGAGAGACCGATAGTATACAACATGTACAAGAGGCAAGAGACAATAGTAAGAGTGGACGACCAAGAACGAAGTGCTTGGCTTAAAAAGGATGTAAGACAGGGATGTAGTCTTTCGCCCATACTGCTCAATCTGTACATTGAAGAAACAATGATATAACTAAAAGAAAGGTTCCGGAGTGGAATTAAAATCCCAGATGGAAGGATATGAATGATAAGATTCGTTGATGACATTGGTTCCTGAATGAAAGTGATGAAAAATTACATGATATGTTGAATGGAATGAACAATCTAATGAATACAGAATATGGATTGAGAGTAAATAGAAGAATGACGAAAGTAACAGAAATGAAAATCGCGAGAAACTTAACATCAAAATTGATAGTAACGAAGTTGATGGAAGTTAAGAAATTCTGCTACCTATGCAGTAAAATAACCAATGACGGACGGAGCAAGGAGAACATAAGCAGACCAGCACTGGCAAAAATGGGATTCCTGGCCAAGAGAAGTCCACTAGTATCAAACACAGTCCTTGATTTAAGGAAGAAATTTCTGAGAATGTACGTCCGGAGCACAGCATTGTATGGTAGTGGACTGTTAGGAAACCGGAACAGCACAGAATCGAGGCATTTGAGATGTGGAGCTACTGAGGAATGTCGAAAATTATGTAGACTGATAAAATAAGGAATGAGGAGATTCTGTGTAGAATGGGAGAGGAAAGTAAGATGTGGAAAGCACTGGCAAGGCGAAGGGACAGGATCATACCACTTCTGTTAAGGTATGAGGGGATGACTTCCATGGTACCAGAGGGATCTGTAGAGAGAGAAAAGAAAAACTGTAGAGGAAGACAGATATTGGAATATATCCAGCAAATAATTGAGGACGTAGGTTGTAAGTGCTACTCTGAGGTGATTAGGCTGCGGCAAGAGAGGAATTCGTGGCGGGCCTCATCAAACCAGTCAGAACACTCACGAATCGTCCCCTCCCCCCCCCCCCCCTCGCAAAGAAAACCTCCTTCGGCAGCGCCGACCGCTGCCTGTTAAGGGGCTCCGGAAAGGCTCAAAATCATGAAAAGTTCAATTTTTACTTTTTTGCGTTTTCTGAATCTGCAGACTATTACCTTTTAACAGATATATAATTTATTCAATTCCGAAGACTACAACTATTTTTAAATTTTTTTGAAATGTGTTCTACATGGGCGTGACCCACTGTGGCGCTGTTAAACTGCTGTCAAATGGTGTTATTATTAACGTCCGTGTTCATCAGGTACATTTTAGTGATGTAAGATGAAGTATGTGTTGTGGCTAACCTGTGATGGTTCAATATATATCGCTGGTGTGATTGTCGATTGTTTCATGTTTATTTACTCTGTCGTTATCTCGAAAATATTCGTAATTAATTCGGTTTCTTGAGTCTCTGTTTTGTTGAAGTATAATAATGAGTAAAAGTAAAGTTATTAGAAATCCTCTGAAGGCATTTAAGAAAAGGAGAAATGTTGGAAAGCCAAAGGTATGTGTTATTATGGGAATGAAGATAGGTTCTTACATGGTACGAGCGATGCTTGCTTTAGACAAGGAACGCCTTCGGGCTGCAGAGAGGGCTGTAAAGAGTCTAGAAATACAAGCAAGAGTAAACAGGAGGAGGAACAAGAGGAAGCTGGAGGAGGAGTTTGCAGAGGATGAAGATAATCCATCCTATGGGCCTGGAATGCACTGAAAAGTTAATCCAATCTTTGTCGCTCGATTCCCAAAACTTTTATTTTCTCATACTAATTACATGTTTTCTAAGGATCTTCCAAACATATTTGTTTCAAACTTTCAGTAAATGTTACACAGTACCTTCTGCATAATTTAACACAGCCTTTTTCCAAAAAACTGCATATTTTTGAATATATAAATAAAAAATTGCAAAAAAATGTTGTGAATTTTCATTACAATTAAAAAAAATCATCTTTAATAACTGAACTAAAATTTTGTAAAATCCCTGTGTTAAGTTGTAGCCCATATTCCAATAAATAATCTGTAAAAATTTCAACTTCCTACCTCAAATACTTTGTGAGGAAAGATGTAATTTATAAGCGTTATTTTAACATTGCAAGTATAGGGCGTTCCGGAGCCCCTTAAGTACTCTAACCTAAATGACTCCGCCTCGCCCGTTCTGCGCCAGAAATGCAATTTTTTCCAAGCACTTGGCCATGTGGAGGTCATACTCCTGCAACTTTCATTTCTGGTCAAACCCTGTGGACGAAATCGGTAACGATATGTAGGCGTGGTCCTCTTGTTAGTACAGCTCTCTCGAGTAGGTTACCGAACACGTAGCATCGATTTAGTCGAGCGCGAAGTGTGATATTTTTGTAACAGCTACGCATTAAATTATGTTAAAGGTGAAGAGAACTTAATTATAATGGGAGATTGGAATGCTAGTGTTGGAGAAGAGGAAGTTGACGGAATTGTAGGGAAATATGGTCTAGGAGATAGAAACGAAAGAGGAAGCCGGCTAATTGAATTTTGTGCCAAAAACAAGTTGGTCATAGCGAACTCCCTTTTCAACCACCATAAAAGAAGAAGGTACACGTGGAAAGCCCCAGGAGATACTAGAAGACACCAAATCGACTATATATTAGTAAAATCGCGTTTTAAAAACCAAATCAAGGACTGCAGAAGCTACCCGTCTGCGGATATTAATAGTGATCACAACCTTGTAAT
Organism: Schistocerca cancellata; assembly: GCF_023864275.1. Lineage (NCBI taxonomy): Eukaryota > Metazoa > Arthropoda > Insecta > Orthoptera > Acrididae > Schistocerca > Schistocerca cancellata. The sequence continues at coordinate 87,664,173 of NC_064637.1, read as the reverse complement.
GATGAAATGCTTACTCAAACTCAAGCGATTAGAGAGAAAAACGAACAAAGTATGGAACAGAGATAACCTAAAGTCTGAAGAACTAGTGATCCCTTATGCACGGAAAACTGATGAGATGGCATCAAACATTATTCCCGGGAGTACTAACGAGGAGTGGAAACAAATCAAAGAAGGCATACATAAAGCAGCAGAAGAATTTATTGGGAAAGCCAAACCTGTAAACAGGAAAGAGTGGATAACACCTGAAATAATTTGTCTAATGGAAGAAAGAAGACTATACAAAAATGCCTTTGACGAGCAAAGCGAAAACAAATATAGAAAGCTTAGAAACCAAATAAACAGAGAATCTAGGAAAGCAAAAGAAAATTACCTCAACAGCATTTGTAAAGAGGTGGAGGAAAACATGGTTAAAGGAAAAACTGACTTGGCCTACAGAACAATAAAACAAAACTTTGCTAAACGGAAAGTAAAATCTTCAGGAACTATAAAGAACAAAGAGGGCAAGGTACTATTTGGATATGACACGCTGAAGAGATGGCAAGAATACATTGAAGAGCTATATCAAGGAGACCCTCTAACAGATAATATGATAGAATTAAGCGAAGAAGTAGAGAAAGAAGAACTAGGGGACACAATTCTGAAAGATGAATTTGAAAAAGCACTAAAAGAACTACCAGATAAGAAAGCGGCAGGTGTTGATGATATACCTTCTGAACTAATTAAGAAATCAGGAGACAAAATGAAAGCTACATTACTGCAACTCATACAGAAAATATACAAAACAGGTGAAGTTCCTGAAGACTATCAGAAATGCATCATATTCCCCATACCTAAGAAAGCATCTACTATGGACTGTGAAAACCATCGAACACTCAGTCTTCTTTCACACGCATCAAAAATTCTAATAAGAATAATTTTGAAAAGAGTTGAAAACCAATTGAATAGCACTCTAAGTGAAGACCAATTCGGTTTTAGAAGCGGTGTAGGGACGAGGGAAGCAATCTTATCTTTAAGACTAATAATTGAGAAACAAATTTCCAAAAACAAACAAGTATTTATAGCCTTCGTAGACCTCGAAAAGGCATTTGACAATGTTGTATGGCCAGAAATGTTTAGAATTCTGAAGAAGGCTGGTCTGAAATATAATGATAGAAGGATAATCTTTAAAATATACCAAAATGAAACAGCCTTAGTTAAGAAGGAAAACAAAGAAGAAACAGCAAGAATAAGGAAAGGAGTGAGACAGGGATGCCCACTATCTCCAGTAATTTTCAACGCATATATCCAAGAAGCAATAGACAAAATAAGAGAGAATATTGAAGTAGGAATAAAACTTAACGGAATGAAAATAGATATGTTGCGATATGCAGATGATATCGCCATAATTACAGAAAGGAAAGAAGATTTAGAAGCCGCACTCAATGAAATGGAAAACACCTTAAAAGAACAGTATGGAATGAAAATAAATAAGAAAAAGACTAAAGTGATGGTGAGTGGCGCCCTGAACTACAATGAACCCATACGAATAACAATAAAGGGAGAGAAACTAGGGCAGGTTACAGAATTTAACTACTTAGGTAGCAAAATAACAGCAGATGGAAGGAGCAAAAGTGACATTAAAAACAGAATACAACTTGCCAAAATAGCATTCAATGGAAAAAGAAACTTACTGACGAGTAGAAATGTTAGTTTAGACGTAAGAAAGAGAGTCATGAAAACCTATGTGTGGAGTACAGCCCTTTACGGATGTGAAACTTGGACTTGTGGAAAAGAAGAAAAGAGAAGATTAGAGGCATTCGAAATGTGGTGCTACCGGAGAATGGAAAAAATCAGCTGGCGAGACAAGGCTACAAACGAAGATGTCCTCAGAAGAGTGAAAGAAAACAGATCTCTTTGGCGAAATATACAGAAAAGAAGAATAACCTTCATAGGTCACATTTTACGGCATAACAATTTCATTAAGAGAATATTAGAAGGAATCATTGAAGGAAGAACTCGCCGAGGACGACCTAGATTAACCTACATTCAACAAGTAATAAATGACATCGGGTGCCAGACCTATGCAGATATGAAGAAGAAAGTTGACAAAAGAACGGAATGGCGTGCTGCTGCCAACCAACCTGTGGGTTGATAACCGAAGAAGAAGACGCATAACTTCCTTCATTTTTAGGATCCACCTTCTGGCCTCTTCAGTTCTGCAGCAAATTTCTTGAGAGAAGTCCCATCCGTCGGCGATCTGACATCCGTAATATTTTTATGACGAATGCATTTCGACTTATCATTACCGAGTGCAAGAGTAGTCTGAATTTCTTCTCGGTTTTTGCTGACATTTAAACATGCCTGCGAGGTATTCCTCTGATCAGTAACAGCTTTTAATAGTTTTTGCAGATATTCCAGCCTGCTTGCAACTAACACAGTGTCGTCAGCGTATATGATGCTGTTGTTCTTGATAACTACATTAACTACTAATTATTGGCTCTCTCCATTTGAAAGATCTCGGAAAATCTTTTCAGAATAGTCGTTGGAAAGGAATGAGCAGAGAATACAGTGCTGGAGAAATCCTTTTCTAATCGATACTACGAGACCATGCCGTAACTTGTTGCCTCCGAAGTTTTTACGTGAAAACTCTTAAAGCTTTTTAAATATAACAAACTTTATTAACGCTCTCTAAGGCTTTATTCTTCACTTCTACATATTGATTTCTCAATACAGCCATCCTGGGGAAGAACGCATCCTGAGACAACAAAAAATCGTCAGTTTTGTAATAGAGGGAAGTGTAGAGGGTAAAAATAGTGGAGGGAGATCCCTACTTAACTACAGTAAATGGGTAAATGTTGCAGCAACTACAAAGAGATGAAGGGCCTTATACACAATAGAAGAGTGTGGAGAATTGAATCAAACCAGTCTTAGGCCGAAAACAATAACAACAACAACAAAATCAACAACAGAATTTTGGATCATGTATTTTGTTCGATCAATATGCAGCACCTCGAAGAAATCAGTCTGTTGGCACATAACCAGCCGACAGTGACAAGGAATCATCCTCACGGAACACAAATATTTCTCTTTTCGCAGGACGTAATTAGTATTGTAAGTAGGCTGTTTATTTTTACTTTATGTAAGTAGGCTGTTTATGTTTTCTTATTGTCAACGTTACGTAGCGCTCTATATGAAAATCACTGGCTGTGCTGTGTGCAGTCTGTGGCTAGTTTTCATTGTTGTCTGCCATTGTACTGTTGGGCAGCGGCAGCTGGATGTGAACAGCGCGTAGAATTGCGCAGTTGGAGGTGAGTCGCCAGCAGTGGTGGATGTGGGGAGAGAGATGGCGGAGTTTGGAAATTTGTAAGACTGGATATCATGAACATGTATATTATGGTTTTTCAACACTATTTAGGTAAATACATTGTTTGTTCTCTATTAAAATCTTTCATTTGCTAACTATGCCTATCAGTAGTTAGTGCCTTCCGTAGTTTGAATCTTTTATTTAGCTGGCAGTAGTGGCGCTCGCTGTTTTGCAGTAGTTCGAGTAACGAAGATTTTTGGTGAGGTAAGTGATTTGTGAAAGGTATAGGTTAATGTTAGTCAGGGCTATTCTTTTGTAGGGATTTCTGAAAGTCAGATTGCGTTGCACTAAAAAATATTGTGTGTCAGTTTAAGCACAGTCATGAATAATTGTTGAAAGGGGAAGTTTCATAGTATTGGTTCGGTTCAAATGGCTCTGATCACCATGGGACTTAACATCTGAAGTCATCAGCCCCCTAGAACTTAAACCTAACTAACCTAAGGACATCACACACATGGATGCCCGAGGCAGGATTCGAACCTGCGACCGTAGCAGTCAAGCGGTTCCGGACTGAAGCGCCTAGAACCGCTCGGCTACAACGGCCGGCTCGTAATTAGTATTATCCACAGAAGATTTCAGTAACGCCGTCGCACGTAACTTGATGTCACAGAGACTGAGAATTTTAATGATTTTACAAGCTGCTACATTTACACCTGTCGTTCAGAATGGTGTCCCCCAGCGTCAATGCAATCGCGGTATCATCGCACAAATCAAGCGGGGTGAGGTCAGGTGAGCGTGCTAGCCAAGAAACAGGACATCCTCTGCCTACCCAGTTTTCAGGGATAGTGAGAGACAGGTGTTCACGAACCCTCAGTCCAAAGTGAGGCGGGGTTTGATCATGTTGGAACCGCAACTGTTGACGAATAACAAGACAGATATGTTCTAGAAACCAGGATACTACCTCTCTGATAAACACTGTGTGTGCACTTAAGAGGGAAAAAGAAGAGATGGACCAAGTACGTAATCATTCACCATGCCTACCCACACGTTGACTGATAATCTGTGTTGGTGACTCTTCACAACTGTAGCGTGGGGATTCACATCGGCCTAAATATGACTATTGCTACTATTCGGCATTTCGTCTCTGGAAAAACAGGCTTCATCTGTGAAAAGTTCATACAAAGGAAAGCACGGGTCGACTGTAAGGCGGTGCAAGAACAGTTGGCTAAACACGACACGGTGAACGGAGTCATCAGCCGTTAGAGCACGCGCTCTTTGCGGATGGTAGGAGTGCAGCTGTATATCCATTATACGAGGTGCATTCAAGTTCTAAGGCCTCCGATTTTTTTTCTCCGGACTGGAAAGAGATAGAAACATGCGCATTGTTTTAAAATGAGGCCGCGTTCATTGTCAATACGTCCCAGAGATGGCAGCACGGTACGGCAGATGGAATTATACCGCCAGCGGCGAGAATGAGAACTGTTTTAAAATACTTAAAATGGCGACGTTCTCCTTACTAGAACAGCGTGCAATCATTCGTTTTCTGAATTTGCGTGGTGTGAAACCAATTGAAATTCATCGACAGTTGAAGGAGACATGTGGTGATGGAGTTACAGATGTGTCGAAAGTGCGTTCGTGGGTGCGACAGTTTAATGAATGCAGAACATCGTGCGACAACAAACCGAAACAACCTTGGTCTCGCACAAGCCGGTCTGACGACATGATCGAGAAAGTGGAGAGAATTGTTTTGGGGGATCGCCGAAAGACTGTTGAACAGATCGCCTTTAGAGTTGGCATTTCTGTGGGTTCTATGCACACAATCCTGCATGACGACCTGAAAATGCGAAAAGTGTCATCCAGCTGGATGCCACGAATGCTGACGGATAACCCCACAGCTGCCCGTGTGGCATGTTGCCAAGCAATGTTGGCGCGCAACGACAGCATGAATTGGACTTTCTTTTCGACGGTTGTGACAATGGATGAGACGTGGATACCATTTTTCAATCCAGAAACAAATCGCCAGTCAGCTCAATGGAAGCACACAGATTCACCGCCACCAAAAAAATTTCGGGTAACCGCCAGTGCTGAAAAAATGATGGTGTCCATGTTCTGGGACAGCGAGGGCGTAATCCTTACCCATTGCGTTCCAAAGGGCACTACGGTAACAGGTGCATCCTACGAAAATGTTTTGAAGAACAAATTCCTTCCTGCACTGCAACAAAAACGTCCGGGAAGGGCTGCGCGTGTGCTGTTTCACCAAGACAACGCACCCGCACATCGAGCTAACGTTACGCAACAGTTTCTTCGTGATAACAACTCTGAAGTGATTCCTCATGCTCCCTACTCACCTGACCTGGCTCCTAGTGACTTTTGGCTTTTTACAACAATGAAAGACACCTTCCGTGGCCGCACATTCACCAGCCGTGCTGCTATTGCCTCAGCGATTTTCCAGTGGTCAAAACAGACTCCTAAAGAAGCCTTTGCCGCTGCCATGGAATCATGGCGTCAGCGTTGTGAAAAATGTGTACGTCTGCAGGGCGATTACGTCGAGAAGTAACGCCAGTTTCATCGATTTCGGGTGAGTAGTTAATTAGAAAAAAATTCGGAGGCCTTAGAACTTGAATGCACCTCGTACTAGCCACACAGCACGCTTAGAAACATTCATTTCGCATGCAACTGGTAAGTGCTCGTTGGGGCTCCATACCGGTACATGCGTTCCACCTTTAGCGGTATCAGAACGATTATCGCTTGTAAATATCTACTCGGTGATTTCCGCACCTGGCTCCTTCACCGCAAATACATACATTTACTCTACTCTATGATCCATGAAAGCCGGCCGCTGTGACCGAGTGGTTCTAGGCGCTTCAGTTCGGAACAGCGCTGCTGCTACGGTCGCAGGTTCTAACCCTGCCACGGGCATGGATTTGTTGGATGACCTTAGCTTGGTTAGGTTGTTCTAAGTCTAGGGCACTGATGACCTCAGATTTTAAGTCCCACAGTGCTTAGAGCCATTTGAACAATTTTTTGATCCATGAAAAACTTTTAACAACATCATCGAAATACCTTGTATAAGGAAAAGCTCCATAGCAAGTATCTTTTTCAAAAAGCTCATTTGAATTTTCATTGTTTGTGAGAAAATCGTGGTATGCCTCTCGTAAGAATGAGAAATGTCCATGAGCAACAGTCGATTGCCGACAGCTATAGGATGATGCAGTTTATCGTTACACAACATTACTGTCACATCGGTTGGTATCCCTTTAGTATCTTGCAAACGTGGAATCGATGCATTCGGAATGGCCGTGCTCAATATCATGTAGGATCTCAGCAGCGCCACACGAATGGGACCAGAGACGACATCCATACTATTCGTTCGGCCTTGCGGGATGGTACAACGACGTCACGTACCTGTGAATCAGAAAATCGGCTTTGTTGCTGGACGGCAAGTATCCACACACAGACAGGGCGAAGACACCTAAGGTACCACGGACTCCCAGCACAGAATCCATTATTGCTGCATCGCTTGACGCGGAGGCAAACTGAGGAGCACAAACACCGACGGGCCGAACGACAACAATTTACACGCAAGTGCCAGCACACCATCTGTTTCGACGAGTATCCGGTATGTGTACAGCTCACGATGGACGCAGCCATGGGTGTGAGGCTACGAGGAGAAGCAATATTGCCAGATTTCATTTATCGTCAGATGGTGGGACCCAGCATTTGGCATGATGCTATAGTGTGGGTACTGGGTACACAACTGTATCACCTCAGGTGTGAGCAGCCGGTAGTATAGTAGCAGGCATTACATTTCCGGCATTTTAAGGTCGATGGACGAGCCCTATCGTCGTTGCTGTCACGAATTATTTTACAACAAATTAAAACAAGACGGTATGTCGCTAGTGCCTTCCTGAACTAGCTCTGGGCAACGCTGGGTAGCCGCGCGGTCTAGGGAGCCTTGCCACGGTTCACGTGGCTCCCCCAGTCGGAGGTTCGAATCCTCCCTCGGGCATGTGTGTGTGTGTGTGTGTGTGTGTGTGTGTGTGTGTGTTTTGTCGTTAGCGTAAGTCTTAGTTAGATTAAGTAGTGTCTAAGCCTAGGGAGTGATCACCTCAGCAGTTTCGTCCCATAGGAATTTACCACAAAACTAGTGTGTTTGACTGTTGCCTGGCCAGTACGCTGGCCTTATCTCTCACTCCCCAGCGACTGCGACTGCGACTGCTGAACTCTGGCCCAGAGTTGAAACAGCATGGGACAGCATACCCGTTATCTGTCATCCAAGTTCAGTTCAACTTGATGGGTAGCCGCAATGGAGCTTTTGCTGTTGCCAGAGTTGGCACCTACGTGTACTAAATTCGCACCTTGTGCACCTTCAAATCCACTATAAATTTCATCATGTCTAAAATGGAAGCAACACATGACGAGAACAAATTAGTTAACAAGTAATCAGCTATAAACAGAAGTGACCAGTGTAAGACGACCGAGGAACAGGTGGTCTCAGTGAAGGCAGAAAAGCCTGTAAGCCTATTCCCCAAAGTGAAGAAGTGCTATACTGTATACCTGTAGTAACAAATATTTCGTTTTGTGGATGTCCTTCCTACTGCATGGACGAAGGCATTCAGCTGATGATATATGTGAGAATAATTACCACCACAGATATATCTTGAGAATGAATTTAGTCTCTCACACGACTAGATTCGGCGACAATTTACCGCCATCCTCACACCCCACCACTGGCAAAAGAATATTAGATTTTCTTGGCGCATTTATTGTGGAGTCCCTGAGGACAGCGGTAATGTGCCGCCGAATGTAGTCGTGTGAGATAATGACACTGCCGGCCGAAGTAGCCGTGCGGTTCTAGGAGCTGCAGTCTGGAACCGCGAGACCGCTACGGTCGCAGGTTCGAATCCTGCCTCGGGCATGGATGTGTGTGATGTCCTTAGGTTAGTTAGGTTTAACTACTTCTAAGTTCTAGGGGACTAATGACCTCAGAAGTTGAGTCCCACAATGCTCAGAACCATTTGAACCATTTAAAGGTCTCTGTTGGATTCCTTTCATGTTAATTTCTTAAATCTGTTGTCATTTACGGCATAAATTCCTCTTCTAAATTTACTGTGGTGTTTCTGACTATCTGGGAGGAGACTGATAAGTGAAATATGTTACTTTTACACATAAACAAGAACGATCTGTCACATTACTACACTTTAAAACACAGTTTATACGTAATTCATGTCACACAGTCTCATACGGAACCTACATCCGCTTTCTTTTATATACTGTATATGATAAGATACTGTCATCCCCCTTCCCTTCTGTGTGAGAGGATGAATGAGCAAAAGTACACTCCTGGAAATTGAAATAAGAACACCGTGAATTCATTGTCCCAGGAAGGGGAAACTTTATTGACACATTCCTGGGGTCAGATACATCACATGGTCACACTGATAGAACCACAGGCACATAGACACAGGCAACAGAGCATGCACAATGTCGGCACTAGTACAGTGTATATCCACCTTTCGCAGCAATGCAGGCTGCTATTCTCCCATGGAGACGATCGTAGAGATGCTGGATGTAGTCCTGTGGAACGGCTTGCCATGCCATTTCCACCTGGCGCCTCAGTTGGACCAGCGTTCGTGCTGGACGTGCAGACCGCGTGAGACGACGCTTCATCCAGTCCCAAACATGCTCAATGGGGGACAGATCCGGAGATCTTGCTGGCCAGGGTAGTTGACTTACACCTTCTAGAGCACGTTGGGTGGCACGGGATACATGCGGACGTGCATTGTCCTGTTGGAACAGCAAGTACTCTTGCCGGTCTAGGAATGGTAGAACGATGGGTTCGATGACGGTTTGGATGTACCGTGCACTATTCAGTGTCCCCTCGACGATCACCAGTGGTGTACGGCCAGTGTAGGAGATCGCTCCCCACACCATGATGCCGGGTGTTGGCCCTGTGTGCCTCGGTCGTATGCAGTCCTGATTGTGGCGCTCACCTGCACGGCGCCAAACACGCATACGACCATCATTGGCACCAAGGCAGAAGCGACTCTCATCGCTGAAGACGACACGTCTCCATTCGTCCCTCCATTCACGCCTGTCGCGACACCACTGGAGGCGGGCTGCACGATGTTGGGGCGTGAGCGGAAGACGGCCTAACGGTGTGCGGGACCGTAGCCCAGCTTCATGGAGACGGTTGCGAATGGTCCTCGCCGATACCCCAGGAGCAACAGTGTCCCTAATTTGCTGGGAAGTGGCGGTGCGGTCCCCTACGGCACTGCGTAGGATCCTACGGTCTTGGCGTGCATCCGTGCGTCGCTGCGGTCCGGTCCCAGGTCGACGGGCACGTGCACCTTCCGCCGACCACTGGCGACAACATCGATGTAGTGGAGGCCTCACGCCCCACGTGTTGAGCAATTCGGCGGTACGTCCACCCGGCCTCCCGCATGCCCACTATACGCCCTCGCTCAAAGTCCGTCAACTGCACATACGGTTCTCGTCCACGCTGTCGCGGCATGCTACCAGTGTTAAAGACTGCGATGGAGCTCCGTATGCCATGGCAAACTGGCTGACACTGACGGCGGCGGTGCACAAATGCTGCGCAGCTAGCGCCATTCGACGGCCAACACCGCGGTTCCTGGTGTGTCCGCTGTGCCGTGCGTGTGATCATTGCTTGTACAGCCCTCTCGCAGTGTCCGGAGCAAGTATGGTGGGTCTGACACACCGGTGTCAATGTGTTCTTTCTTCCATTTCCAGGAGTGTATTTCTAGTTGCATGCTTTGAGGGTAGCAGACAAGCCTGTCTGCTAGAGAACAGAAGGACCAACGTCGGAACAGGTAGCTACGTTTTCTAAAAGCAGAGAGGTTTCTATCCTTAGTATGGTCCTGTCCGTCCCTTGTCATGTTGGTATAGGAAGCTGACCCTCTGGCCACTTCCGTTTGTATTTGTGAGCCACCCTCAGGAAGAGACCAAGGCAGTCTGTCCGTGGCCAGCGTCTGAAGTGGTAAGATCTCCGGCTAAGCGCGTGTCTGCTAAGTCCGTAGGACAATGGATTTCTTAAGTTCAGCCTAACTGAAAATTTAATCACCTTGATTTCAGGTTTAGCTCTAAAATATCTAATGTTATCTTAATTTGCAACGCAGTGTAATTTGAGTGTTAAGTTCAGAATATATTCCGGTAGTTGCTTTGCCACTACTTTATGAGTAAAGTGGAACCACGTGTTGAACAGTAACTCTAACTAGCATCATCAATCTTCAATGCGAATGTGCGTGAGATTATAACGTCTCGTCGTGACAATATTTTTCAATATAGCAACTTTTCTTTATGTTCAACCCACGTGGGGTGTACTTTGTGAGACCAGTACCACGTGATTATACAATTGTTTGACCCATCAGGTTAATACACTCCTGGAAATGGAAAAAAGAACACATTGACACCGGTGTGTCAGACCCACCAACTTGCTCCGGACACTGCGAGAGGGCTGTACAAGCAGTGATCACACGCACGGCACAGCGGACACACCAGGAACCGCGGTGTTGGCCGTCGAATGGCGCTAGCTGCGCAGCATTTGTGCACCGCCGCCGTCAGTGTCAGCCAGTTTGCCGTGGCATACGGAGCTCCATCGCAGTCATTAACACTGGTAGCATGCCGCGACAGCGTGGACGTGAACCGTATGTGCAGTTGACGGACTTTGAGCGAGGGCGTATAGTGGGCATGCGGGAGGCCGGGTGGACGTACCGCCGAATTGCTCAACACGTGGGGCGTGAGGTCTCCACAGTACATCGATGTTGTCGCCAGTGGTCGGCGGAAGGTGCACGTGCCCGTCGACCTGGGACCGGACCGCAGCGACGCACGGATGCACGCCAAGACCGTAGGATCCTACGCAGTGCCGTAGGGCACCGCCCGCCACTTCCCAGCAAATTAGGGACACTGTTGCTCCTGGGGTATCGGCGAGGACCATTCGCAACCGTCTCCATGAAGCTGGGCTACGGTCCCGCACACCGTTAGGCCGTCTTCCGCTCACGCCCCAACATCGTGCAGCCCGCCTCCAGTGGTGTCGCGACAGGCGTGAATGGAGGGACGAATGGAGACGTGTCGTCTTCAGCGATGAGAGTCGCTTCTGCCTTGGTGCCAATGATGGTCGTATGCGTGTTTGGCGCCGTGCAGGTGAGCGCCACAATCAGGACTGCATACGACCGAGGCACACAGGGCCAACACCCGGCATCATGGTGTGGGGAGCGATCTCCTACACTGGCCGTACACCACTGGTGATCGTCGAGGGGACACTGAATAGTGCACGGTACATCCAAACCGTCATCGAACCCATCGTTCTACCATTCCTAGACCGGCAAGGGAACTTGCTGTTCCAACAGGACAATGCACGTCCGCATGTATCCCGTGCCACCCAACGTGCTCTAGAAGGTGTAAGTCAACTACCCTGGCCAGCAAGATCTCCGGATCTGTCCCCCATTGAGCATGTTTGGGACTGGATGAAGCGTCGTCTCACGCGGTCTGCACGTCCAGCACGAACGCTGGTCCAACTGAGGCGCCAGGTGGAAATGGCATGGCAAGCCGTTCCACAGGACTACATCCAGCATCTCTACGATCGTCTCCATGGGAGAATAGCAGCCTGCATTGCTGCGAAAGGTGGATATACACTGTACTAGTGCCGACATTGTGCATGCTCTGTTGCCTGTGTCTATGTGCCTGTGATTCTTTCAGTGTGATCATGTGATGTATCTGACCCCAGGAATGTGTCAATAAAGTTTCCCCTTCCTGGGACAATGAATTCACGGTGTTCTTATTTCAATTTGCAGGAGTGTAGTAAGACGATAGTAACCAGTTCGAGGTTTTTCTTTTGTAAATTGCTTTTCGATCTAATTTATTTTAATTATCAAAATTATTGTGGAGTTACACTTTTTGTGTAAACCAAGTTGACCACGTGAAGCATGTGGTGTAATCATCAAAGTAGCCCTCAGCTACTCTTTTCGGGAAGATTTCACAGGGAGTTAGTATGAATTTAGTATACCAGTGTGTGGTAATTACATGACGGACGAACTAACTTCTTTGGGTGAAAATTGAATCGGTCGGTTGTGGTTAACTTCCTCTTGCATATGTTTCAACGTTCTTTGTGTGTTATTTTATGAATGCAGTGTTGTATGCAGTCTCCGAATCTTGGCTCCACATTTGATGTGTTCCGTAAGATTACAAACTCACATTTTCACAATCCTAAATAAGGCACCAGTTTAGTTATGAATCAAGTTTAATATGCTGATATTTCAATGATCAATGTTAAAATAAATTTCCAAATATAAACTGATTTATTTCTTTTGTCGTATGACTATTAAAAGATTATAATTAATGTTAGTCTGGTTGGGAATTTGGTAAGCTAGACTGGATACCTGGTGAAACAGTGCTCAGTAATGCAAGGTTAACTTCCCCAGACAGCTCACAGCTTTTAACCCGCTTTTATTGTCTATCAGCACCGCTTTCAGAAGAAATTAATGCAACAACGTTACACCATTTGAATAAAGACACTGTCAGGATACAGCTGTGGTAGTACTTTTTCTCAAATATTTCGTTATTTGCAATTCTTTTGCAATTCTTCGTACTGTTGCATTTCTTATACTCAGCAATGTATATCACATTTACAGGTGAATTATTGCATCGATTAATCGTGATTAATCATGGGTACATACACTGATTGACAAAAAAAAAAAAAAAGGAAGCGCTCAGGAAGGGAGGAGGAAACGAAATGAAACTACACGGGTTGGGAGGATACGTGATACTACTTGAGAGATTGCAATATCGAGTAAAATTTAGAGATTACTTGGGAGTTTAAGCCCGCGTATCAGGACCCTAACTGATCTAGACACATGTGCGAAGTCAATTGCAAAGTGTGTCATGAAGCCATTATGTCGTCTCCGGAGGCTAGTTGTGCCATAACTGGATATTCCCACTGGGACGGAGTTGACGTACAGGCTGTTCCCACACAGATTCTATTGGGGACGACCTAGGATCTTCCTAGCCACGGGAGTATCTCATCATCACTCAGAATTTCACAGAGACATGTCTCATCTGTGGACGAGCATTATCCTTTTTAAAAACGGAAGCATGACACTCTTGCGCCTAACACCTGAGGGTGCAGGATTTCCATGATGCGACGTAGTGCATCAGAGTTCCCTCAGTCGCCACCAGCCCTTACCTGGGGGCACACCCAATGGCTCTCCACACCATGATGCCAGAACTAACGCTGTGGTTGCGCTCTCCAAAACATTAGAAGAATGGGACCTTCCCCAAGTCTCCGCCATAGTCGCTGACGGCAGTCATTCGCGGTAGTGCAGAGCTGTGATACATCTCCGAACGCACTGCGACACCATTGATCAACAGTCCTTGCTTCCCCGCCACGACACCCCTCAAAACGCAGCCATTTGTGTTGTGGTGTGAATGGCAGCCTACGCACTAGACGATAATTCCCTGGTCACTCTACTATAGTCCGATCCACGAAAGATGGCGGTTCGCGCACGTCGAGGCACGCACGGGTATTACATTGTTGTTGATTCCAAGCGACTGCTGCGTTATGCACATGCGTGCGCTTTCCGCTTGAAGAAAGCGCATATCCTGCCGCAAGTGATGTCTTTCGCTTACTTAGGCCGAATTTATCACTTACCACTACAATCAGCGATGACAAAACGCAACAAATGGAATCCAGATTCGCTATACGAGTGGCTATGATCACGTTTCATACTCGTATTGGCTGCGGCATTCGCAGCAGAGAGCTCGTATCTTACTGAACAGTCATTGGTTGTTTGAGCATACGTGACGTAGGAGCGCAGAACAAGCCTAAACTCTACCGCCTTCTTTCGTGGCTCCAACTATGGTAGTCACCGAACAATGGTGCGGGATAAAACGCAATGTTGCAAGGAGTCCATTACTTGCTCTCGGCCGCCGCTGTGGCCGAGCGGTTCTAGGCACTTCAGTCCGGAACCGCGCTGCTGCTACGGTTGATCGAATCCTGCCTCGGGCATGCATGTGTGTGGTGTCCTTAGGTTAGTTAAGTTTAAGTAGTTCTAAGTTCTAGAGTACTGATGACAGATGTTACGTCCGATAGTGCTTAGAGCCATTTGAACTTAATCTCGGATGGCGGGAGCAAATGTGCTACCTTGATGTTCAAAAATGGGTCGACCGGAAATTTGATGGCAACAAAGCGTGCTCTCGCTTTATCATGCAGTCCACCAACGTAGAGCAACCGTCACACACTAATGCCCCACAAATCTTGATACTATACGATTCGACAAGGCAACCAAAAGCGGACCAATAATGAGACTTTCAGATTCTGTCAGGTTCTCATAACGCTATCTGACTCAAGTGTGCGGCATCTCTGTGACCTTTCACTTCATTTCAGAGGAAGATGACAGTAACGACCGAAGTAACTTTTGTGTCGTCTCGTTGTGGCTGAAGGCTTATACCGTGAGAAGCAAGGGGGAATGTTGTTTGGTGGCCGGTATCCTCTTGTGTAACACAAACTCCACGCATGTGTTAACAGGGTTATTTATTCATAAGAACAAGAAGTTAGTCCAGGTGTTGTGGTACAAGCTCTTCTGCAATAGTCCTCGTTAGCCTCACTGCAAATGAAGTACACGTCCGGCTATGCACACTGCTCTGGTCGCTAGGTACTGACTGACTGACGTAGAGGCTGAGATAACTGCGACGGCGACTCCCACTGGGCTGCGACTGATGACTCGTTGACTCTCTGGATGACTGACTGGGCCCTGCAGTCCGTGGTGGCGATCTGAATACTGGTGGTTGAGAGGGCGTTGGCGGCACGTTGTTTGCGAGTCTGTCGTTGGCCTCTTTCCTGATAAGCTCGCTTACTCCGCTGCCTACTATCAAAGTTCTCACAATCTCTTTGCCAGTGCAGTAACAGCACAGACGATTACGACCAAAACCTCTTTGACCAAATCACTTAAGACCTGCACTGTAGATGCAGGTAACAGCAGTGGGCACATTGCTCGAGGGTTTTTCGTAGTATCCACCATGGCTGGTCTTTCGTAGCGGAAATCTACAACTCGTTCTAATCCTTCCTTCAGTCTTTAACATTCCTACCCTTTCAACTAATAACTAAAATTCTTACTCCATTTAAAATTCTCCGTTTCCATTAATCACAATATTTTCTTAAAATAAGGGAAGATATGTTACCACACGAAAAATTGTTGTTGTTGTGGTCTTCAGTCCTGAGACTGGTTTGATGCAGCTCTCCATGCTACTCTATCCTGTGCAAGCTTCTTCATCTCCCAGTACCTACTGCAACCTACATCTTTCTGAATCTGCTTAGTGTATTCATCTCTTGGTCTCCCCCTACGATTTTTACCCTCCACGCTGCCCTCCAATACTAAATTGGTGATCCCTTGATGCCTCAGAACATGTCCTACCAACCGATCCCTTCTTCTGGTCAAGTTGTGTCACAAACTTCTCTTCTCCCCAATCCTATTCAATACTTCCTCATTAGTTATGTGATCTACGCATCTAATCTTCAGCATTCTTCTGTAGCACCACATTTCAAAAGCTTCTATTCTCTTCTTGTCCAAACTATTTACCGTCCATGTTTCACTTCCATACATGGCTACACTCCATACAAATACTTTCAGAAATGACTTCCTGACACTTAAATCTATACTCGATGTTAACAAATTTCTCTTCTTCAGAAACGCTTTCCTTGCCATTGCCAGTCTACATTTTATATCCTCTCTACTTCGACCATCATCAGTTATTTTGCTCCCCAAATAGCAAAACTCCTTTACTACTTTAAGTGTCTCATTTCCTAATCTAATACCCTCAACATCACCCGACTTAATTCGACTACATTCCATTATCCTCGTTTTGCTTTTGTTGATGCTCATCTTATATCCTCCCTTCAAGACACTATCCATTCCGTTCAACTGCTCTTCCAAGTCCTTTGCTGTCTCTGACAGAATTACAATGTCATCGGCGAACCTCAACGTTTTTATTTCTTCTCCATGGATTTTAATACCTACTCCGAATTTTTCTTTTGTTTCCTTTACTGCTTGCTCAATATACAGATTGAATAGCATCGGGGAGAGGCTACAACCCTGTCTTACTCCCTTCCCAACCACTGCTTCTCTTTCATGCCCCTCGACTCTTATAACTGCCATCTGGTTTCTATACAAATTGTAAATAGCCTTTCGCTCCCTGTATTTTACCCCTGCCACCTTTAGAATTTGAAAGATAAAATACTTGGAAAAATTTCAGGGATGATGGAGAAAGGTAAATGTACGAATCTGAAGTAAGGGACAAGGAATCGGAAACAACCGAGTCAAAAGTTATAAGCGAAATTGTTCTGATACGTGTGACAGTGGAGTACATGTACTGTTGGTTCTAGAATTGTGGGGAAGGCCAACGGTCTTGTCGCACTGGTAACACCGGTTCCCGTCAGGTCACGGAAGTTTAATGCTGTCGGGCTGGGCTAGCACTCGGACGGGTGACCATCCAGCCTGCCGAGCGGTGTTGGCTACTGGGGTGCACTCAGCCTTTCTGAGGGAAACTGAGGAGTTACTTGGTTGTCAGTTTATGAGACCGGAGCCGCTACTTCTCATAGGGCCAGGAGAGCGATGTGCTGACCACATGCCCCTCCACATCTGCGTCCAATCATGCCTGTGGTCTGAGGATGACACGGCGGCCAGTAGGTACCTTTGGGCCTTCATGGCCTGCTCTGGCGGAGTTTAGTTTTAGGCAACTATCAGAGCTGATAGTATGGACCAAAACAAGATTAAAATGTCTAGTAAACATCGGCTCTAAAATGCATACCTTAAGAGCTATCTTCGATAGATCGAAACACAATTTTTCTATTGCAAGCACTTTTTATATTTTTGGAAGGTATAGTGTGAACTAAACAAGAAAAGAGTATCCAGTAAATGGAGGATCTAAAGGGCATACCATAAGAGATGTCAGCATGTGAATTTCAAATGGTGGCGCAACTGGAAAGCACGAAGTGATGATGAATGGTGTCGCACTGGGTTCAGTGATAAATCCGCGATTCTGGACCGCAATGAATGACCGCAGTCGGTGCCTACGAAGGTGACTTGGGGAAAGGATCGATTTTTGCAATGGTTCGGACGTCAACTCCATCCCAAGGCCTGTACCCAAAACAGCAATGATCAGCTACGTCAGTTGTCTGGCGGTTTTCCTCATGAGACGATACAACGGCTTTATCCCACCCTACCAAACCGAATCGATGTATGCACAAAGGCCAGAAGTGGTACAGTGCCGTAGTGATAAGCGGTATCATAATGCCACGATTTTTAAAAATTTGACTCGATTTTGTAATCACTACAATATCACCACCTACATTCTGAAGGTATGGAGTTTCATTTCCGTTAATCCTTTCCACTTGGGTACTTCAATTAATAGTCAGGCACGGTATTTTGATATGTCAACGACTTGACAACACTTGTAACGTGTTCGGTTACCATTGATGCCAGTACAGTAGTGATTGTTCGTCAGTATGCAGATGAAAATTTCTTCAGGAAAGAGATCCCACTCTAATGGCACATTCATGAACACGGTTAAACTCACTATTTTCTAGGATGGGAAAAAGGTAATATATTTAATGACTACAGCAGTAATGAACTTCAGTAACGGCAGAGCGGCGAAACTGGCGAGCGGCGAAACTGGCGAGCGGCGAAACTGGCGAGCGGCGAAACTGGCGAGCAACGACACTAACGAGCAACGACACTAACGAGCAACGACACTAACGAGCAATTACACTAACGATCAACGACACTAAGGAGCAATGAAAGTAAGGAGCAATGAAAGTAAGGAGCAATGAAAGTAAGGAGCAATGAAAGTAAGGAGCAATGAAAGTAAGGAGCAACAAAAGTGAGAAGCAATGAATACGTTGTACACTGAAACTTCCTGGCAGATTAAAAATGTGTGCCGGACCGAGACTCGAAATTGGGACCTTTGCCTTTCGCGGGCAAGTGCTCTACCAACTGAGATACCCAAGCACGACTGACGCCCCGTCCTCACAGCTTTACTTCTGCCAGTATCTCGTCTCCTACCTTCCAAACATTACAGAAGTTCTGCTGTGAACATTGCAGAACTAGCACTTCTATATGTGTTTCGACAATACTGAATACGAAAGTAACGAGTAATGAATACTTTGTAAAGTCTTTGGGACACGAATATATCGAATATTCCCGGCTCAAAATTATTCTTTATTTTCACAGGCTAACTGACAATAATTCAGCAGCTCCCAACCGCCACAACTTTAAAATATCGGTACAACACGTCCGTACTAGAATTCGAGTCCCGTGGTTGGCACATATCCCGTCCTGTAGACTCTAGCTGTGAATCCGATCACAGTGCACGGATGAGTTACACACGCAGTGCATTTATTTCTCGCCGCCGTCTGTTTAATGCCCCCTCCCCCAACACAGTGGCTGCGCGAGTGTCGCGTTTCGTTCCGCCGGCCGTTCGCAGCATTTCAAAGAGGAGCCGAGGAAAGCCACAGCTCGGGCAGCAATAGTTGCGCTGCGGGCGCGCATTATGGGGATTATGCCATAACGGCCACAAACTGCGTATTAAATTCTACTCCTGGTTGCCAAGTTTTAATCTGCTGAAATTTCGTCCGTCCCACTCCACCCTCTGCCCTCCCTGCGGCTAGCTGGCCCCCCTCAGCCCGTGTGTGTGTGTGTGTGTGTGTGTGTGTGTGTGTGTGTTACGTAAAACAGACAGGGGGATGAGGGGGCAGTGCTGGTAGGGTGGGGGCACATTGGAAAAGCCGCTAGCGCCGCTGTGTGGGTAGAAAAGGGGACGAAAAGTAGGATTTAGAGGTGAATTAAACTCATCCTGTATTCTCTGTCCCGCTTCGGTATTCACCACACACACACACACACACACACACACACAACGGAAGGGTAATTCTCGCAGCCAGCCAATGTTACCGAAAGCGCACTAAGTCTCAATTCCTCTTTCCCTAGCTGCTGGAATAACGTAGCGCGTCCCGGCGCGAAACCACGTCGGCCAAACTCTGCATTATACGTCCCGCCTAAAAAAGAGAAATGCAGGAAAAAATGAGACCAAACCCACACTCTTGGGGAGAAAAAAAGTAGAAAGAAAAAACAGAGAGAGAGAGAGAGACTAAGAGGGAGAAATGGCCGTTGCCGAGGAAAATGGCCCCTAGATTGCATTTTAAGTTGAAATGATGCAGATTTTAAAGTATGCTGCGCTGTTTCCCCCGGAGAGCGGATTTTCGGCAGGTTTACCGCCTGACAATGGCCAGCAAAATGGGGGTCGAAACGTCCTTTACGCAGAAACCCTCTCCTCCCCCCATTTTTTTTTTCACTCCGCCCCCACCCTTGCGCCTCTCGCTACCCGTTCGGAACTTGGCGGATTTCCCCCATTGACAGCGGTTTCTATCGAAAAACCTACTTTTTTCGGTGGTGTTTAATCCTGCCGCGGACGAGCGATTAAAGCGATTCCGGGAGCACCATCCGCCCGCTTACATTTTATTCGGCGCTGGTATGTTTTCTCTCTCTCTCTCTCGAACACACACACTCACGTATGTTGCTCACGTGTACGTGTTTGTGCGTGTGTGTTTGTGTGTGTGTACCTAGGGAATGCGGTGATCGGTAAGTGTGTGTGTGTGTGTGTGTGTGTGTGTGTGTGTGTGTGAGCTCGCCGCACCGCAGGCGGATTTAAATATACTTTGTGTTCGTCGGGCCGCGCGCGGACGCATAATGTTTCCGCTTATTCGGTAACACGTCGTCAGCGTAATGCAGGCCTGCCAACTTTACGGCCCCATTCGCTCGGTGCGCGGCCGACCCGTCTGCGGCGCCATTTTCATGGTGCTGCGAGAGAAAAAAAAGAGATGAGAGAAAAGTGGGCGTGGAAGGAGGGAGGGAGGGAGGGAGGGAGGGAGGGAGGAAAGAAAGAAGGATAAAAAAAATCGCTCACGCGTATTTTTAAATTGGCAATTAACGTTAAAAGCCTGCCAGCCGCGCTGTTTAAAGTATGGTCAACGGTGCCCACTGAAACACGGGCGGACGCGGTGCGTAGCTCTTGCGTTCTCTATTACTGGCTCATTTTACCGTGGAAAACACTATTCCGTTCGTGCGGGGTGTTCGGAACGGACGGAGTTGAAACTGGCTGCCACGGAAACTCATGAATGCGACAGAGCATCCGAGTGTGGACAGACTGAAAGGTTTACACACAAAATGAAATGCTAGTAAATCACCACTAGATCGGTATACTGACACTTGGTGCATCTTTACACAAATTTATTGAAAATTATCTGTTTATTCGGAATACTGAGACTCCAAATACATGCTTAACACACGAGCGATGCAGACTGTCTGGTTTCCAGAAATTGTATTACTAAGAAAAGCTCGAGCAAGTTAAGTATGTAGCAGCCTTTCACTGTAGGGTTGTTGAGTCATGGAGAGAGGGTGTTGTGTTGTGTCATAGCGGAATGAGCAGCTTGTGTAGCTGATGTTCCGCAGACGGGTTCTTATTTGCGATGTTCCATGATGTATACCCTTGAGGATGAAGGACGATTTTTAAGGTGACTGGATAAAGAGACAGCACTTTTGGAAAGAGAGATTTTGAGATTGTTATCTGCTAGCGCGAGTTAAGTTATTACTGCCGTGCAATGACTTCATTGTGACCGAGAACATCTACGTACTGATAACCAGGGATAACTATCAATCAAGGGTTCATTAATTAGCACTCTCCCATTTCGATCAGTTAAATAATATTGTATTAGCAATTCAAGAAAACAAATTTTTGTTATTAAAATTGTGGTGTCACCGCCAGACACCACACTTGCTAGGTGGTAGCTTTAAATCGGCCGCGGTCCATTAGTACATGTCGGACCCGCGTGTCGCCACTGTCAGTAATTGCAGACCTAGCGCCACCACATGGCAGGTCTAGAAAGACGGACTAGCACTCGCCCCAGTTGTACGACGACTTTGCTAGCGACTACACTGACGAAGCCTTTCTCTCATTTGCCGAGAGACAGTTAGAATAGCCTTCAGCTAAGTCCATGGCTACGACCTAGCAAGGCGCCATTAACCATATCTGGAGAGAGTCTCATTTGTATAGTCAAAAGCGATGTACCACAAGGATGAATTAAAGTTAAGTAAACAGACTAAACGTACTTTTCTTATTAGCATTCATAACTTATCCTGTTCCAGACTTCACGCCAGTCGGCGTGAGTTGACGCGTGCCCTTTCGGTAACCTCACCTTGTGTCTAGACTGTCTTGTCTAGACACAACAAAAGTATTTTCAGAAGCAGACATTACCGTGTATGACAATACGGAGATAGAAAAAATGCTGATTGTTCGTATTAGTTGGAGTTCGCTTTCCTCTCATTAACAGACTTTCGAAGTGTTTTATTTTGTCATTTATTAATATTTCACAAAGTATATTCGCACTGCTGACCATAGAAAAACGCTTCAATTTGCTTTGACACGCCTTGCACTTCTGCGTGAACAGTAGTGGATAATTTTGAAAAGAGACAAAAAAGATAATCTGCTAAAATTTCAGTTTCAGAGAAATAACAATAAGAAGGAAAACTGATGCCTAGTGATTCATATCAGGTCATCTTTCTTGCAGTGCAGCCAGAACAAAATCATGTTACCCGTTGCGAGGTAAGAATTTGTTGTAGGGCCCAAACGAACACTTCTTGACAGGATATTGGAACAGTTTTCAAGTAGCGAAATTTCGCCTAAATTCAACAGATGCGGTTTTATAATATTGCACATTTAAATTATGTAGTACTTAGTCGTTCCGAGTATTCTTGTGAATTGTTCTTTGAAGCAATCTAATTTAGAGACAATCAGGTGCATTTCAGATTCATTCCCAAAAAAGAGTTGTTGTTGTGGTCTTCAGTCCTGAGACTGGTTTGATGCAGCTCTCCATGCTACTCTATCCTGTGCAAGCTTCTTCATCTCCCAGTACCTACTGCAACCTACATCCTTCTGAATCTGCTTGGTGTATTCATCTCTTGGTCTCCCTCTACGATTTTTACCCTCTACGCTGCCCTCCAATACTAAATTGATCCCTTGATGCCTCAGAACATGTCCTACCAACCGATCCCTTCTTCTAGTCAAGTTGTGCCACAAACTTCTCTTCTCCCCAATTCTGTTCAACACCTCCTCATTAGTTATATGATCTACCCATCCAATCTTCAGCATTCTTCTGTAGCACCACATTTCGAAAGCTTCTATTCTCTTCTTGTCGAAACTATTTATCGTCCTTGTTTCACTCCATACATGGCTACACTCCATACAAATACTTTCAGAAACGACTTCCTGACATTTAAATCTACACTCGATGTTAACAAATTCTCTTCTTCAGAAACGCTTTCCTTGCCATTGCCAGTCTACATTTTATATCCTCTCTACTTTGACCATCATCAGTTATTTTGCTCCCTAAATATCAAAACTCCTTTACTACATTAAGTGTCTCATTTCCTAATCTAATTCCCTCAGCATCAACCGACTTAATTCGACTACATTCCATTATCCTCGTTTTGCTTTTGTTGATGTTCATCTTATATCCTCCTTTCAAGACACTGTCCATTGCGTTCAACTGCTCTTCCAAGTCCTTTGCTGTCTCTGACAGAATTACAATGTGATCGGCGAACCTCAAAGTTTTTATTTCTTCTCCATGGATTTTAATACCTACTCCAAATTTTTCTTTTGTTTCCTTCACTGCTTGCTCAATATACAGATATAATAACATCGGGGAGAGGCTAAAACCCTGTCTCACTCCCTTCCCAACCACTGCTTCCCTTTCATGCCCCTCAACTCTTATAACTGCCATTTGGTTTCTATACAAATTGTAAATAGCCTTTCGCTCCCTGTATTTTACCCCTGCCACCTTCAGAATTTGAAAGAGAGTATTCCACTCAACATTGTCAAAAGCTTTCTCTAAGTCTACAAATGCTAGAAATGTAGGTTTGCCTTTCCTTAATCTAGCTTCTAAGATAAGTCGTAGGGTCAGTATTGCCTCACGTGTTCCAATATTTCTACGGAATCCAAACTGATCTTCCCCAGGTCGGCTTCTACTAGTTTTTCCATTCGTCTGTAAAGAATTCGCGTTAGTATTTTGCAGCTGTGGCTTATTAAACTGATAGTTCGGTAATTTTCACATCTGTCAACGCCTGCTTCATTTGGGATTGGAATTGTTATATTCTTCTTGATGTCTGAGGGTATTTCGCCTGTCTTATACATCTTGCTCACCAGTTGCTAGAGTTTTGTCAGGACTGGCTCTCCCAAGGCCGTCAGTAGTTCTAATGGAATGTTGTCTACTCCCGGGGCCTTGTTTCGACTCAGGTCTTTCAGTGCTCTGTCAAACTCTTCACGCAGTATCATATCTCCCATTTCATCTTCATCTACATCCTCTTCCCTTTCCATAATATTGTCCTCAAGTACATCGCCCTTGTTTTTTGTATAGACCCTCTATATACTCCTTCCACCTTTCTGCTTTCCCTTCTTTGCTTAGAACTGGGTTTCCATCTGAGCTCTTAATATTCATTCAAGTGGTTCTCTTTTCGCCAAAGGTCTCCCCCATATAGTACTTTGCATAAATTCATTTATTTAATCGTATGCCGTTCGCCGGGTGCCGGTCTTTCAATTCGACGCTACTTCGGCGACCTGCAGTCGATGAGGATGAGGATGAGGAAGCACAGCACCCAGTCCCTGGGCGAAGAATATACCCCGACCTAGCCGGGAATCGAATGCGGTCGTAGAGGCTTGACAATCCGTCACGCTGACCATTCAGCTACCTGGGGGACAAACATTTGCATAGAGTTCACGTTTAAAAGTATGGTAGATACGCCGATTCTAGGTCTTAATCTGTAATCGGAGGTTAGAAGCCAAGACAGTATTCAGACAGTTAGCGATAAATTCAGTTACATACAGTTTCAGCATACAACTACTTATAACTTCCAAGATGTGCGGTTGTATGTACAGGTCACGGAGATACGCTGTTATCTCGAAGTTTCCTGTAATACAGTCATCAAAAAATGTTTTGCATCACCCCGGTTCCCAGAACTCAAGATAGACGTTGACTGTTAATATTATATCACACACACATTCCCTTTGTCTGTCCACAGATGTCACTAAACCCTCCCAAAGATGTAAACAACCACGCGTGCGAAGAGCCTATAAGACGGAGAGGATCCTACAGTCGATCAGTTCCAGTCATTCCACCAGGAAGGAGGTACACGGCTGTGTTGTGTGTAGTTCAATCACGCCTAGGCGGTCAAAACCGCAGTTCGACTGCGTCCACATTGTTACTTTGTGCCAGGAAGGGCTCTTAACAAGGTCATTGTCCATGCATCTCGCAGTGAACTGTAGCGATGTTGTTCGGACATGGAGGAGATACAGAGAGACAGGAACTCTCGATGACATGCCTCGCTCAGGCCGTCCAAGGACTACTACTGCAGTAGATGACCACTACCTACGGATTATGGTTCGGAGGAACCCTGACCACCATGTTGAATAATGCTTTTCGTGCAGCCACAGGTTGTCGTGTTACGACTCACGGTGCGCAATAGGCTGCATGATGTGCAGCTTCACCCCGACGTCCATGGCGAGGTCCATCTTTGCAACCATGAAACCATGCAGCGCAGTACAGATGTGCCCAACAACATGTCGAATGGACCGCTCAGGATTGGCATCACGTTCCCTCCACCGAAGAATGCCGCATATGTCTTCAACCAGACAATCATCGGAGACGTGGTTGGAGGCAACCAGAGCAGGCTGAACGCCTTAGACATACTGTCCAGCGAGTGCAGGAAGGTGGAGGTTCCCTGCTATTTTGGAGTGGCATTATGTGGGACCGACGTACGCTGCTGGTGGCCATGGAAGGCGCCGTGGTGGAGTGGTTACACGGCAACAACGTCCCTCTAATGGACTGCCCTGCACAGAGTCCCGAGATGAATCTTATAGAACACCTTTGGGATGATTTGGAACGCCGACTTGGTGCCAGGACTTACCGACTGACATCAATAACTGTCCTCAGTGCAGCACTCCTTCCAGAACGGGCTGCCATTCCCCAAGAAACCTTCCAGCACCTGACTGAACGTATACCAGCGAGAATGGAAGCTTTCATCAAGACTAAGGGTGGGCCAACACCATATTGAATTCCAGCATTACCGATGGTGGGCGCCACGAACTTTCAATTCATTTTCAGCCAGGTGTCCGGATACTTTTGATCACGTAGTGTAATTTTCCACTAGCAGTCAACCCAGAAGTTAAAGGGATATTGGGGGGCACAGAGGAAGGCATGGGAGTGTGTGATAGGCAGATAAGCAGTATCATCAGCATACAAGAGGACAAGGATTGAGGATCAAGGCGACGAACATCATCTTGCCCGTATTTAAAGAGAGCTGCTGTATCTCGAATCTTTTGAAGCTTGCTAGCCAGATGACTCGGCCTGTGTCTGGTATAGATACGAAAGAGCAGCGAGGAGACACTTGTTGACGTTGGTGCTCCACAGTGCTAGGTGGTTCCACCGGAAGACTGTTTTCTTGGTAGTTCCTTCTTGACTCTTCTGTGCATTCACTTGCAGTTTCCATATGTTACGCCAAAACTCTAACTGGAGATTCAGGAGATATTGAAGCCATGGAGGCATGCATGGGAGTTTTTTTGTTTTTTTTGTTATGGTTTTTTGGGCGCAAAACTGCTAGGGTCATTAACGCCCGGTCAGTGACTGAGGAAAAGGTAAAAAACGAAACTGGAAACCAGCAGCAATGGGAGCGAAATTCAAAAAAGTGGGGAAACTAAAAACAGAAAGAAAGCTTAAGAAACCAGTATAGAAGGGGGGTTGTTTGGCCCCAAAAAGAGCTTCAAATGACTGACGTCATCTCACTGGCACTAATAAACTCGAGAACGCGATCGGCTGAGCGCGTGTCATTTGCTAAAATGGACGATATTTCAGGCGACAGCTGTAGACGGGCGCGTAACGGAGTAAAAGTGGGGCACTCAAGTAAAAGGTGTCTCACCGTCCACAGTTGAGAGCAGTGGGGACAGAGTGGGGGAGGATCGCCACTTACAAGATGTCGATGGCTAAAAAGACAGTGCCCTACTCGGAGTCTAGTTAAAATTACCTCCTCCCGACGACGAGTTTGGGAGGAAGAGGTCCAAGCATAGGGAAGAGCTATCACGTCCCGCAATTTATTATTGGCAAGTGTCGACCAATGTGCGTGCCATAAAAGAGCAACACGACGACATAAAACACTCCGTAGATCGGCGAAGGGAACCATGTGAATAGCAGGCTGAAGAAGAGAAGCCTTGGCCGCTATATCAGCCACCTCATTTCCACAGATACCAACGTGTCCTGGGATCCAGAGGAAAGCCACAGAGACGCCCCCCAAATGGAGCAAGCGCAGGCAGTCCTGAATCCGGTGGACCAGAGGGTGGACAGGATATAGAGCTTGGAGACTGACGAGAGAGCTGAGCGAATCTGAGCAGTTAACATACTGTATCGGCTGATGGTGACGGATGTGTTGGACAGCCTGGAGAACAGTGTAAAGCTCCGCAGTAAAAACCGAACACTGGTCGGGAAGACGAAATCTGTTTGGGGTGTCGCCAACAATATAGGCATTCCCAACACCAAACGATGTTTTTGAGCCATCAGTGTAGATAAATGTGGCATCATTCATTTGTGAGCAAAGAGTAGCAAATGCCCGACGATAAACAAGAGAAGGGGCACCATCCTTGGGAAACTGACAAAGGTCACGGAGCAGGCGGAGCCATGCATGGGAGTGTGTGACGGGCTGATGAGCAGTGTTGTCAGCACTGGATGACCTAGATAGGGGGATATGAGGGAGGGAGATAACGTTGGCCTTATTCACAGAGTGCAGCCGTTTCTGGAAGCTTTTGGAGTTTGCTAGCTTGACGACTGGGCCGTTGTCCAGTACAGACACGCTCCATGAGCCTGGAGAGACTTGTCGGGACTGGAGCAGCGCAGTGTGAGGGGGCCGCCGTCGCCCCAGGAAGTCCCACTCTTCTTGTGCTGGAGCAGGTGCTGAGAACACGAGCGCGCGCTCCAGTCGGCCGCTTCTGCTTCCTGTCCAGCAGCCAGCAGGTGCCACCAGGTGCCACCGTCTCCCAATGGCCGCTTCCTGGCCGGCCCTCGCGCCGCCATTTAGAGATTACCTTCAGGCGGGGCGGTACGCGCCGCCGTCCGTATCTTTATGGTCTCATTACGAGACACGGGTGCAGCTGCGACCGAACGCAGCCAGTGTGTGTGTGGTGTGTGTACTGCCGTCTCGGTAGCACGGGGGTAGTATCGTTTAACATGTGCCTTTCTTTCTTTTGCACAGAAGCAGGATACGGCTGCAAGTTCACTAAACACTTAACAGTTACAACAACCGATTACTGGATTGCTCTTTCGACGTTTCCTAAGTAGATTTAGACGCTCAGTTCGGCACCCCACTAAGTGCCGCCGTGCAACTTCCGGTGTGTAGTGGAGGGTTCTTTTGGTTCCCTGTTTTTTTTCCCGTCATGGTCATAATGGAGGAAAATAAAAATCAAACCCACTGCATGCTTACCTTTCACAAGTACACTTTCCTCTAGAACAATAAATGTTTTTAGACCCTACAACTTTAACATCGCTTGCACAGCGCATTAAAAACTGTAGCACACAATCAGACGCAACGCGAACACACAGACGCATAAATACACACAATCAGGCATTTACAAAATAGTCTGTAGCACATACAATGTCTTCTATGTTGACCAAATTGGTACGGACATACAGCTTCTAAAAAAGATACGACGTATACATAAATGAACAGTGATGTTTGATGAAATCCTTATTAAACAAGATCCTATACAGGATATTTGATAATCAGTTTCGATTGTTACCACACATGTTCAGATCAAAATATGCCACAGCAGCGTCTAAGATCAGAGGACACTTTGTCAACTGGTTGTTAACAACGCAGTGGACTATCAGCTATTAACGCATACTTGTTACAAGTGTACTGCCACTTTATGGGAACTTTGACGTTGTCTCCATAAGCGGGGTTATCGTGTCATTCTGAACTCCGACAGCGTCAGTCTGTATTTAGGATTTACTCATGTGGCAAGCATGAGTTCGAAGCTGACATTCCCTAATGTAGTTAACAGCCAACTGACAATGAATCGTCTTACCTCAGACACTGCTGATGACAGATAACGATCGAAACTGGTTACAAAAGTTCATATATGCGATCCTGGCAAATAAATATTTTACGAAAAATCAGTCTTCATAATATATCTCGTCTCTACGCTTACAATATCAGGTATCTAGACCGCATGAATGCCTGCCACACAAACAATTATGTTAAATCAGCAATAGCTACCCCCCATTAAAGACACTAGTCACTCATCCCAGGGTATCGCAAATGATCTTCACGTATATAAGTGACATGGGACACCAAATTAAGTTGTATGACGAACTAAGAAATTCTGTTCATCGCATAGTACATGGTAAAATTTCTTCCAAATTTCTTCAAAGTGGTGCGCTTGTTTCATTTACATAAAAAGTTTTAAAAAGTATTGTCGTAACATTACTGAACAAGCAATAAGTATGAAATAATCAAATACTCCTTCCCAGCTTCACACCCCACCTACATTAATGGAGAAATTTTTTAAAATAGCCGATCGCTGTGGCCGAGCGGTTCTAGGCGTTTCAGTCCGGAACCGCTCTGCTGATACGGTCGTAGGTTAGAATCCTGCCTTAGACATGGATGTGTGTGATGTCCTTAGGTTAGTTAGGTTTAAGTAGTTGTAAGCCTATGGGACTGATGACCTCAGATGTTAAGTCCCATAGTGATCAGAGCCATTTGAACCATTTTAAAAATGCTAAATCACAAATGTCTCTAATTAAAACTCTGTCTATCGTGACACTCTCTCCATTAGCAAAAGGCAAGTACTTGTAGCAGAAAAAAAAAGTTGAAACTTCCTGGCTGATTAAATCTGTGTGCCGGACCGATAATCGAACTCGGGACACCGTTTTAATCTGCCAGGAAGTTTCATACCAGCGCACACTCAACGCAACAGAGTGAAAAAAAATGGTTCAAATGGCTCTGAGCACTATGGGACTTAACATCTATGGTCATCAGTCCCCTAGAACTTAGAACTACCTAAACCTAACTAACCTAAGGACATCACACAACACCCAGTCATCACGAGGCAGAGAAAATCCCTGACCCCGCCGGGAATCGAACCCAGGAACCCGGGCGCGGGAAACGAGAACGCTGCCGCACGACCACGGGCTGCGGACAACTAAGTGAAAATCTCATTCGGTAAAAAAAAAAAAAAAAAAAAAAAACATTGTCATTCCGAAAGCTGAAATTTTTAGCTAAATATCGCATATACACTGAATGAAAAAAAAAATCCTAGGACCAAGAAAGAGTTGTGCGATACAAACTGAAGTCAGTAGGTGCGTTTCTACACCTGAATGGTGATACGTATAGAAATTTTACTCCAGTTGCATCAGAGCGACGCCTGTACCGCCACCACCATGTGGACGCTTATCGGTATTGCATTAAATACGCGCTGTAGCAGTCGTGTTCGCTACTTAGCTTTGACAATCAACTTCGTCAGTTGACGTTAGTCAACAATGTCTTCAGGCGACAAAGACGCCATTATCAACACCTTACTGGGTTTGACGAGGTGCTGGAGATGCTGGTGGTTCCTTCTGCCATACTTCAGAAAGAGTTGGCAGGAATGTAGCTACTGTGTACGACTGTTGGCCGTGGTGGTTACGGGAATGTACAGTTGCAAGAAGGCGTGCTACGGACGACCACGTGTTACCACTGAGAGAGAAGACCACAGCGTTCGTCGTGTGGTTTTGGAACATCGTACTGCATCATAGAACCAATTTCTACAGCAGTTGGCACCACGGTGACGCTACGAAATGTTACAGAATGGTTATTTCAAGGACAGCTTGCATTCCACTGACTCCAAACCACCGCTATTTATAACTTGTGTGCCGGCCGGCGTGGCCGAGCGGTTCTAGGCGCTACAGTCTGCAACCGCGCGACCGCTACGGTCGCAGGTTCGAATCCTGCCTCGGGCATGGATGTGTGTGATGTCCTTAGGTTAGTTAGGTTTAAGTAGTTCTAAGCTCTAGCGGACCGATGACCTTAGAAGTTAAGTCCCATAGTGCTCAGACCCATTTGAACCATTTTTTTGTAACTTGTGTCAAGCGAGAGCTCACTCGAGGGTAGACTGCAGGTCTGTTATGTTTTCTGGAGAAAGCTGGTTCTGCCTCGGTGCCAGTGCTGGCTGTGTGTTGGTTAGGAGGAGGTCATTTGGAAGCCGGTAACCAATGCGTCTGCGTGCTACACACACTGGACCTACACCTGGAGTAGCGATTTTGTCTGACATCAGGACTCTGACTGGAATTTTATCCGTCTGGTGATTCGACCTATTGTACTGCCATTCATGAACAGCATTCCAGAGACTGTTTTAAAACAGGCTAACCCTCGCCTCCATACCGCTGCTGTACTCTAACATGCTCTACAAAACGTCGACATGTTGCCTGGACCTGTTCGATCATCACATATGTCTCCAATCGAGCATATATGGACATCGTGGGACGACAACTCCGGCGTCATCCAAAACAGTAGTAATCGTTCCTGCATTGACCGACCAACTGCTACATGGAGTTACACCCCACTATCCGACATCCAGCACTTGTGCAACACAATGTATGTTCGTTTGCATGCTTGCCTGTAACATTCTTCCGGTTACACCTGTTATGAATGTAGCAGCATTTCATATCTGCAATGGCTTAAATATGTTACCTAGACCAATGTGAAAGGTCTCTGTTGGATTCCTTTCATGTTAATTTCTTAAACCTGTTGTCATTTACGGCATAAATTCCTCTTCTAAATTTACTGTGGCGTTTCTGACTATCTGGGAGGAGACTGAGTAGTGTAACGTGTTACTTTTACACACAAACAAGATCGATCTGTCACACTACTACACATTAAAACACAGTTTATATATAATTCATGTCACACAGTCTCATACGGAACCTACATCCGCTTTCTTTTATATACTGTATATGATAAGATACTGTCATCCCCCTTCCCCACTGTGTGAGAGGATAATTGAGCAATTGTATTTCTAGTTGCATGCTTGAGGGTAGCAGACAAGCCTGTCTGCTAGAGAACAGTAGGACCAACGTCGGATCAGGTAGCTACGCTTTCTAAAAGCAAAGAGGTTTCTATCCTTAGTATGGTCCTGTCCGTCGCTTGTCATGTTGGTGTAGGAAGCTGCCCCTCTGGCCACTTCCGTTTGTATTTGTGAGCCCCCCTCAGAAAGGGACCAGGTCAGTCTGTCCATGGCGAGCGTCTGAAGTGGTAAGATCTGCGGCTAAGCGCGTGCCTGCTAAGTCCGTAGGACAATGGATTTCTTAAGTTCAGCCTAACTGAAAATTTAATCACCTTTATTTCAGGTTTAGCTCTAATATATCTAATGTTATCTTAAATTGCAACGCAGGGTATTTCGAGTGTGAAGGTCAGAACATCTTCCAGTAGTTGCTTTGTCACTACTTTGTGAGTAAAGTGGAACCACGTGTTGATCAGTAACTCTAAGATCATCAATCTTAAATGCGAACGTGCGTGAGATTATAACGTCTCGTCTTGACAATATTTTTCAATATAGCAACTTTTCTTTATGTTCAACCCACGTGGGGTGTACTTTGTGAAACCAGTACCACGTGCTTATACAATTGTTTGACCCATCAGGTTAATAGTAAGACGTTAGTATCCATTTCTAGGTTTTTCTTTTGTAAATTGCTTTTCGATCTAATTTATTTTAATTATCAAAATTATTGTGGAGTTACACGCTTTCTGTAAACCAACTTGATCACGTGAAGCATGTGGTGTAATCATCAAAGTAGCCCTCAGCTATTCATTTCGGGAAGATTTCACAGAGAGTTAGTATGAATTTAGTATACCAGTGTGTGGTAATTACATGACGGACAGGATTGTGCTACGAACATAACTCCTTTGGGTGATAATTGAATCGGTTGGTAGTGGTTAATTTTCTCTTGCATATGTTTCAACGTTCTTTGTGTGTTATTTTATGAATGCAGTATTGTATGCAGTCTCCCAATCTTGGCTCCATATTTGATGTGTTCCGTAAGATTACAAACTCACCATTTCCACAATCCTAAATAAGGCACCAGTTTATTTATGAATCAAATGTAATATGCTGTAATTTCAATGATCAATGTTAAAATATATTTCCAAATACAAACTGATTTATTTGTTTTTATTTAAATTCTTTTTATATATATATATCACCGGTTGTCGTATGACTATCAAAAGATTATAATTAATGTTAGCCTGATTGGCAATTTGGTAAGCCCCCCCCATGAACCAAGGACCTTGCCGTTGGTGGGGAGGCTTGCGTGCCTCAGCGATACAGATAGCCGTACTGTAGGTGCAACCACAACGGAGGGGTATCTGTTGAGAGGCCAGACAAACATGTGGTTCCTGAAGAGGGGCAGCAGCCTTTTCAGTAGTTGCAAGGGCAACAGTCTGGATGATTGACTGATCTGGCCTTGTAAAAATAACCAAAACGGCCTAGCTGTGCTGGTACTGCGAACGGCTGAAAGCAAGGGGAAACTACGGCCGTAATTTTTCCCGAGGGCATGCAGCTTAACTGTATGATTAAATGATGATGGCATCCTCTTGGGTAAAATATTCCGGAGGTAAAATAGTCCCCCATTCGGATCTCCGGACGGGGACTACTCAAGAGGATGTCGTTATCAGGAGAAAGAAAACTGGCGTTCTACGGATCGGAGCGTGGAATGTCAGATCCCTTAATCTGGCAGGTAGGTTAGAAAATTTAAAAAGAGAAATGGATAGGTTAAAGTTAGGTATAGTGGGAATTAGTGAAGTTCGGTGGCAGGAGGAACAAGACTTCTGGTCAGGCGAATACAGGGTTATGAATACAAAATCAAATAGGGGTACTGCAGGAGTAGATTTAATACTGAATAAAAAATAGGAGCGCGGGTAAGCTACTATAAACAGCATAGTGAACGCATTATTGTAGCAAAGATAGTCACTAAGCCACGCCTACCACAGTAGTACAAGATTATATGCCAACCAGCTCCGCAAATAACGAAGAGATTTATGAAATGTATGAAGAAATAAAAGAAATTATTCAGATAGTGAAGGGAGACGAAAATTTAATAGTCATGGGTGACTGGAATTCGAGTGTAGGAAAAAGGAGAGAAGGAAATGTAGTAGGTGAATATGGATTGGGGCTAAGAAATGAAAGAGGAAGCCGCCTGGTAGAATTTTGCACAGAGCACAACTTAATCATAGCTAACACTTGGTTTAAGAATCGTGATAGAAGGTTGTATACATGGAAGAACCCTGGAGATACTAAAAGGTATCAGATAGATTATATAATGGTAAGACAGAGATTTAGGAACCAGGTTTTAAATTGTAAGACATTTCCAGGGGCAGATGTGGACTCTGACCACAATCTATTGGTTATGAACTGTAGATTAAAACTGAAGAAACTGCAAAAAGGTGGGAATTTAAGGAGATGGGACCTGGATAAACTGAAAGAACCAGAGGTTGTACAGAGTTTCAAGGAGAGCATAAGGGAACAATTGACAGGAATGGGGGAAAGAAATACAGTAGAAGAAGAATGGGTAGCTTTGAGGGATGAAGTAGTGAAGGCAGCAGAGGATCAAGTAGGTAAAAAGACGAGGGCTAGTAGAAATCCTTGGGTAACAGAAGAAATATTGAATTTAATTGATGAAAGGAGAAAATATAAAAACGCAGTAAATGAAGCAGGCAAAAACGAATACAAACGTCTCAAAAATGAGATCGACAGGAAGTGCAAAATGGCTAAGCAGGCATGGCTAGAGGACAAATGTAAGGATGTAGAGGCTTATCTCACTAGGGGTAAGATAGATACTGCCTACAGGAAAATTAAAGAGACCTTTGGAGATAAGAGAACCACTTGTATGAACATCAAGAGCTCAGATGGAAACCCAGTTCTAAGCAAAGAAGGGAAAGCAGAAAGGTGGAAGGGTCTATACAACGGCGATGTATTTGAGGACAATATTATGGAAATGGAAGAGGATGTAGATGAAGATGAAATGGGAGATACGATACTGCGTGAAGAGTTTGACAGAGCACTGAAAGACCGGAGTCGAAACAAGGCCCCGGGAGTAGACAACATTCCACTAGAACTACTGACGGCCTTGGGAGAGCCAGTCCCGACAAAACTCTACCATCTGGTGAGCAAGATGTATGAAACAGGTGAAATACCCTCAGACTTCAAGAAGAATATAATAATTCCAATCCCAAAGAAAGCAGGTGTTGACAGATGTGAAAATTACCGAACAATCAGTTTAATAAGCCACAGCTGCAAAATACTAACACGAATTCTTTACAGACGAATGGAAAAACTAGTAGAAGCCGACCTCGGGGAAGATCAGTTTGGATTCCGTAGAAATACTGGAACACGTGAGGCAATACTGACCTTACGACTTATCTGAGAAGAAAGATTAAGGAAAGGCAAACCTACGTTTCTAGCATTTGTAGACTTAGAGAAAGCTTTTGACAATGTTGACTGGAATACTCTCTTTCAAATTCTAAAGGTGGCAGGGGTAAAATACAGGGAGCGAAAGGC
Source organism: Schistocerca cancellata (assembly GCF_023864275.1). Taxonomy (NCBI): domain Eukaryota; kingdom Metazoa; phylum Arthropoda; class Insecta; order Orthoptera; family Acrididae; genus Schistocerca; species Schistocerca cancellata. Next base: position 87,629,201 of record NC_064637.1, on the reverse strand, counting down.
TATTTACAATTTGTACAGAATGCAGATGTCAGTTATAAGAGACAAGGGACATGAAAGGGAAGCAGTGGTTGGGAAGGGAGTAAGACAGGGTTGCAGCCTCTCCCCGATGTTATTAAATCTGTATATTGAGCAAGCAGCAAAGGAAACAAAAGAAAAATTTGGAGTAGGTATTAAAATCCATGGAGAAGAAATAAAAACTTTGAAGTTCGCCGATGACATTGTAATTCTGTCAGAGACAGCAAAGGACTTGGAAGAGCAGTTGAACGGAATGGAGGGTGTCTTGAAGGGAGGATATAAGATGAACATCAACAAAAGCAAAACGAGGATAATGGAATGTAGTCGAATTAAGTCGGGTGATGTTGAGGGTATTAGATTAGGAAATGAGACACTTAAAGTAGTAAAGGAGTTTTGCTATTTGGGGAGCAAAATAACTGATGATGGTCGAAGTAGAGAGGATATAAAATGTAGACTGGCAATGGCAAGGAAAGCGTTTCTGAAGAAGAGAAATTTGTTAACATCGAGTATAGATTCAAGTGTTAGGAAGTCATTTCTGAAAGTATTTGTATGGAGTGTAGCCATGTATGGAAGTGAAACATGGACGGTAAATTGTTTGGACAAGAAGAGAATGGACGCTTTCGAAATGTGGTGCTACAGAAGAATGCTGAAGATTAGATGGGTAGATCACATAACTAATGAGGAAGTATTGAATAGGATTGGGGAGAAGAGAAGTTTGTGGCACAACTTGACCAGAAGAAGGGATCGTTGGTAGGACATATTCTGAGGCATCAAGGGATGACCAATTTAGTATTGGAGGGCAGCGTGGAAGGTAAAAATCGTAGGGGGAGACCAAGAGATGAATACACTAAGCAGATTCAGAAGGATGTAGGTTGCAGTAGGTACTGGGAGATGAAGCAGCTTGCACAGGATAGAGTAGCATGGAGAGCTGCATCAAACCAGTCTCATGACTGAAGACCACAACAACAACAGACTGGATACCTGGTGAAACAGTTGCGCAGTAATGCAAGGTTAACTTCCACAGACCGCTCACAGCTTTTAAACAGGTTTTATGGTCTATCAGTTCCGCTTACAACACAAATAAAACAACAACGCTACAAATGTATTGCCCAAAATTTCATTACTCTACACAATTATTTTTAGATGTTGCGTTTTTTTTCCCGTTAGTGTATGTCAAACTCAACAGTGATCATAAATTTTATAAATTTGAGTTGGTTACTTGAGCGGTAGAAGGTGAGGTTCAAAATGTCAGTCATATAGGTCACATTGTTCACAGTGCCCTGGACACGCACTTACTGTGATTTGTGGTTTTACCCAATACCATACCCTTTCCGCACAACACCCCAGACGCCATTTTTCAGCAAGGCAATGCACGTCCTAATGTTGCTGCACGAACACGTGCCTTCTTGGTGTCACAGGATTTAAGCCTTTTGCCCTAATCACCAGACTTGCCACCAATCGAAAGTGTATGGGTTATGGTGAAACGCGTGTGCAGCGCTGTTACCCAATGCCAACCACCAAAGATAAACTCTGAACCAGGCGAATGCAGCATGGATGGCCATTCGCGCCTTATATGCATCGGTGAACTCACGCATGGAACACGTTATCAGGGCCCATGACAGACCCTTGGCCTATTAAGCAACAGGACACAATCTGAACCGAGGTGACTGAAATGCTAATCATTTCTGCGGAATACATTAATGTACGTGTCCTGTGAATATGAACGTTCTGTCTCTACTCGCTCGAGGGGCTGTGTTTTTTTTTTCGGAACATGAGTGTACTAACACTCTTATCTTTGACTTTCTCATCGTGATCACTTCGTCACACGTATGTGGGAGAAAGTAATATGTTCCCTGACCTTTCGTGGAATGTTCGCTCTCCTTATTGTCATCTATTACACCCCGAATTTTCTTTATATTTTTTTTCGACAGGGAATATGAGATATTTCTACATGTCATCCAGGTTCTTCGTAAAAGTATATATACCACGGATATGTGGGATTAAAGATAAATGTGGCAATACAGTTCTGGAAAGAACAATAGGTGTGGATACTGAGAAAGAACAATGCTCCAGGGAGAGATCGAATAATAGCTGAACTACTTAAAAAGGGAAAAGTTAGAAATACAAAACGAATACACCAACTCGTGAGCAACATTTCGGACCAAGAAAGAATTCCAGACGAGTAGACAGAAGCGATCGTAATTCCAGTCCAAAAAAAAGGGCGATAACGAAGTAAGAAGTATTTATAGAGGCCCCCGGTTAAGTAGCACATCCTAGAAAGTTATCTCCAGGATTCTTCGAAAAAAATTGCAATTTTATTTAAAAGACATAATAGATGAGAAAAAAAGCGGGTTTCAGAAGCATCGCTCCACCACTCATCAGATTTTTATTCTTGAAGAAGCCATTTCAAAATATTTGAAATAAAACAAAACAATGCCATTTGTTGTTGATTTTAGTAAAGCCTACGATAGGATATACAGAGAAAAATTATGGGAGAAAATGCAGCTTTGCAACGCCAATGGAGATTAAAAATGTTGTAACGGTTATACTTGAAGGCTCGAAAATAGATAGTCAAATTAAATTCAGAGTATTCCTGGGCTTTTAACATAAATCCAGTAGTCAGGCAAGGATATAGAATCTCATCTCTACTGTTCAAAATTATAATGCAGGAAGCACTGGATGCAGCAAACGAAATGAAAGAGGGATTTAGCACAGGAATAAAACATACAGCCGGCCGGAGTGGCCGACCGGTTAAAGGCGCTACAGTCTGGAACCGCACGACCGCTACGGTCGCAGGTTCGAATCCTGCCTCGGGCATGGATGTGTGTGATGTCCTTAGGTTAGTTAGGTTTAAGTAGTTCTAAGTTCTAGGGGACTTATGACCACAGCAGTTGAGTCCCATAGTGCTCAGAGCCATTTGAACCATTTTTTGAAAATATTCAGTGGCATATGCAGATGCTGTAGCACTAACAGCTGAAAATCAAGATGATCTGTAAGGACTGACAAGAAAGCTCTTTAAAAATGCAAAGAAACTTGGATTAGAGGTAAATGACAAGAAAACAAATATCATAAGCGGAGAAAGAAATTACAGAACCAAAGGGTGTAATACTCTTCACATTAACCGCTATGTGTTTGAAGAAGTAGATGAGTGTAAATCTGTCAGAGTGGAAGTAAATAACAAAAACCATGAGAAACAAGAAACAGAAGCGAGGGTCAAAGCAGCATCCAGAGCGCCACATTCAATCAACAAATTACGGTTATGCGAAATCTCTTCCAGAGGAACCAGAATAAAGATACGTAAAACTATCGTCAGACCTATATTTCTATGTGGGGCGGACTGTGGAGAATACATAAGATTATAGAGAGGAAGATGAATATTTATGAAGATAAAATCCTATGAAACATGAGAAAGTGATTTTTCCCTCTGCAGCGGAGTGTGCGCTGATATTAAACTTCCTGGCAGATTAAAACTGTGTGCCCGACCGAGACTCGAACTCGGGACCTTCGCCTTTCGCGGGCAAGTGCTGTACCAACTGAGCTACCGAAGCACGACTTACGCCCGGTACTCACAGCTTTACTTCTGCCAGTATCTCGTCTCCTACCTTCCAAACTTAACAGAAGCTCTTCTGCAAAACTTGCAGAACTAGCACTCCTGAAAGAATGTATATAGCGGAGACATGGATTAGCCACAGCCTGGGGGATGTTTCCAGAATGAGATTTTCACTCTGCAGCGGAGTGTGCGCTGATATGAGTCGTGCTTGCTTAGCTCAGTTGGTACAGCATTTGCCCGCGAAAGGCAAAGGTCCCGAGTTCGAGTCTATGTCCGGCACACAGTTTTAATCTGCCAGGAAGTTTCCTATGAAACATATTTCGGCCAATCTGAGAGGGAGGAGAATGGCGAAGATGAAAGAACCGGAAGCTCATAGCGATATATAATAAACGAAATGTTTCAGGACCCAAGACGACGATACTGAGATGGGCCAGCCATGTTTGTAGAAAATAAATTCTCTGTTAACATTGTACCCTGCTCAAATCATTCTTCGCTTTGTTAAACGTAGTACTGTTCAGACGAATGTTGTGTGTGAAGATCACGAAAAATTTTATTCTGTCTGTTTGAATACATATTTCATCTTAAAAACGCCATCTTGGAATACTAGTTCATAGGAATAGTTACTCCCCCCATTCCGCCGTCTAAAGAAGGTCTATCATTACGCATTACCAAATTGCACCATATAGCATGCAACGGTTAGCATATTGTTTGGAAATTTAAATTCAAATAAAAAATCTTGTTTAGCCGCTGTCTGCTTGCTGTTTGCTGTCGAGTTCTCGAGAAATGCGCAACAATATTGTCAAGACGCGAGGTAAGTGGAAATTTTGATACGGTCAAGTAACTGTATTACTTCAGTTGCTCGTTTAATATAAGGACATGCTGTTTTCACACCCGTCACAGTTCAATTCAAATTAGTTTCTGTTGAGTTAAACGTTAGCATAAGAGTTACAGTTGAATAACGATTTCTGGGTACATACACTGTTCGCCATTAAAATTGCTACAGCTAGAAGAAATGCAGATGATAAACGGGTATTCATTGGACACATATATTAAACTAGAACTGAAATGTTCATTGGACACATATATTATACTAGAACTGACATGTGATTACATTTTCATGCAATTTGGGTGCATAGATCCTGAGAAATCAGTACCCACAACAACCTCCTCTGGCCGTAATAACGACCTTGATACGCCTGGGCATTGAGTCAAACAGAGCTTGGATGGCGTGTACAGGTACAGCTGCCCATGCAGCTTCAACACGATACCACAGTAGTAGTGACTGGTGTATTATGACGAGCCAGTTGCTCGGCCACCATTGACCAGACGTTTTCAATTGATGAGAGATCTGGAGAATGTGCTGGCCAGCCCAGCAGTCGAACATTTTCTGTATCCAGAAAGGCCGGTACAGGACCTACAACATGCGGTCCTGCATTATCATGGAGAAATGTAGTGTTTCGTAGGGATCGAATGAAGGGTAGAGCCACGGGTCGTAACACATCTGAAATGTAACGTCCACTCTTCAAAGTGCCGTCAATGCGAACAAGAAGTGTCCGAGACGTGTAACCAATGGCACCCCATACCATACGCCGGGTGATACGCCAGTACGGCGATGACGAATACACGCTTTCAGTGTGCGTTCACCGCGATGTCGCCAAACACGGATGCGACCACCATGATGCTGTAAACAGAACCTGGATTCATCCGAAAAAATGACGTTTTGCCATTCGTGCACCGAGGTTCGTCGTTGAGTACACCATCGCAGGCGTTCCTGTCTGTGATGCAGGGTGAAGGATAACCACAGCCATGGTCTGCGAGCTGATAGTCCATGCTGCTGCAAACGTCGTCGAACTGTTCGTGCAGATGGTTGTTGTCTTGCAAACGTCCCCATCTGCTGACTCAGGGATCGAGACGTGGCTGCACGATCCGTTACAGCCATGCGGATCAGATGCCTGTCACCTCGACTGCTAGTGGTACGAGGCCGTTGGGATCCAGCACGGCGTTCCGTATTAACCTCCTGAACCCACCGATTCCATATTCTGCTAACAGTAATTGGATCTATACCATCGCGAGCAGCAATGTCGCGATACGATAAACCGCAATCGCGATAGGCTGCAATCCGACCTTTATTAAAGTCGGAAACGAGATGGTACGCATTTCTCCTCCTTACACGAGGCATCACAACAACGTTTCACCAGGCAACGCCGGTGAACTGCTGTTTGTGTATGAGAAATCGGTTGGAAACATCCCTCATTTCAGCACGTTGTAGGTGTCGCCACCGGCGCCAACCTTGTGTGAATGTTCTGAAAAGCTAATCATTTGCATATCACAGCATCATCTTTCTGTCGGCTAAATTTCGCGTGTGTAGCGCGTCATCTTCGTGGTGTAGGAATTTTAATGGCCGGTAGTGTATATTGCACCATGTAGAATGTGCAACGGTTCGGATATTGCTTGGAAATTTAAATTAAAATATGAATCTTGTTTAGCCGCTGTCTGCTTGCTGTTTGCTGTCGAGTTTTCGAGAAATCTGCAACAGTGTTTCAAGACGCGAGGTAAGGGGAAATTTTGATTAGGGCCAGATAATTGTATTATTTCAGTTGCGCGTTTAATATAAAGACAAGCTGTTTTCATCCCCTTCACAGTTCAATTCAAATTAGTTTCTGTTTAGCCAACGGTTAGCATACGAGTTCAAGTTGAATAACAATTTGTGGGTACATAGTTTTGCTAAAACTTTTTTTTTTATAGAGTGGGAGGTAAAGTTTTGGTAAGTTTCATTTATTACCGGAATCTCTCGCAGTCTCTATGGAAGAGTCATTACACAGTTGTATATAAAAGTGTTCTGTTGTGTGTTGGCCGGCCGCTGTGGCCGAGCAGTTCTAGGCGCTTCAGTCCGAAGCCGCGTTGCTGCTACAGTCGCAGGTTCGAATCCTGTCTCGAGCATGGATGTGTGTGATGTACTTAGGCTAGTTAGGTTTACGTAGTTCTAAGGTCTAGGGGACTGATGACGTCAGATGTTGAGTCCCGTAGTGCTCAGAGCCATTTGAACCATTTTTGAAATGTGTTGGTGCGTCCTCAGCTATGCAGACTGTAGCGTTCATACACACGCACGCACACACACAGATGTAACCGGGCACCGCTCGCCACACTGCCATTATGCGTGCGACTCCACTCGCGCCACAACACTACGTCACACAGCAGTCAAACACGCGCGCACGCCTTTCAGCGGGGTCGCCTCCTCCGCTGTCAACTTTACGGCGTGGCCTCGGACGGTAGAAATACACGTGCAGTTAACCTCGTACGCAGCAGGGCACTTTTCTGCCAGCTGACTACCAGAACGGCAGCGCCGATACACAAAACGCCACTCGCCTGATCTCTCTTAGTCGTATTCCGTCAGCTAACAAGATAAGATACCTTGTAACGTTGTTGCATTAATTTGTTTTGAAAGCGGTGCTGATAGACAATAAAAGCGGTTTAAAAGCTGTGAGCGCAACTGTTCCACCAGGTATCCAGTCTAGCTTACCAAATTCCCAATCAGACTAACATTAATTATAATCTTTTAATAGTCATACGACAACCGGTGATATATATACATATATATAAAAGAGAATTTAAACAAAAAGAAATAAATCAGTTTATATTTGGAAATTCATTTTAACATTGATCATTGAAATTTCAGCATATTAAACGTGAGTCATAACTAAGCTGGTGCCTCATTTAGGATTGTGAAAATGTGAGATTGTAATCTTACGGAACACATCAAATATGGAGCCAAGATTGGGAGACTGCATACAACACTGCATTCATAAAATAACACACAAAGAACGTTGAAACATATGCAAGAGGAAATTAACCACAACCAACCGATTCAATTTTCACCCAAAGAAGTTACGTTCGTAGCACAATCCTGTCCGTCATGTAATTACCACACACTGGTATACTAAATTCATTACTAACTCTCTGTGAAATCTTCCCGAAAAGAATAGCTCAGGGCTACTTTGATGATTACACCACATGCTTCACGTGGTAAACTTGGTTTACACAGAGAGTGTAACTCCACAATAATTTTGATAATTAAAATAAATTAGATCGAAAAGCAATTTACAAAAGAAAAACCTCGAACTGGTTACTATCGTCTTACTATTAACCTGATGGGTCAAACAATTGTATAAGCACGTGGTACTGGTCTCACAAAGTACACCCCACGTGGGTTGAACATAAAGAAAAGTTGCTATATTGAAAAATATTGTCAAGACGAGACGTTATAATCTCACGCACGTTCGCATTTAAGATTGATGATCTTAGAGTTACTGATCAACACGTGGTTCCACTTTACTCACAAAGTAGTGACAAAGCAACTACTGGAAGATGTTCTGACCTTCACACTCGAAATACACTGCGTTGCAATTTAAGATAACATTAGATATTTTAGAGCTAAACCTGAAATAAAGGTGATTAAATTTTCAGTTAGGCTGAACTTAAGAAATCCATTGTCCTACGGACTTAGTAGAGACGCGCTTAGCGGGAGATCTTACCACTTCAGACGCTCGCCACTGACAGACTGCCGTGGTCCCTTCCTGAGGGTGGCTCACAAATACAAACGGAAATGGCCAGAGGGGCAACTTCCTATACCAACATGACAAGGGACGGACAGGACCATACTAAGAATAGAAACCTCTCTGCTTTTAGAAAGCGTAGCTACCTGTTCCGACGTTGGTCCTTCTGTTCTCTAGCAGACAGGCTTGTCTGCTACTCTGAGGCATGCATCTAGAAACACATTTGCTCATTCATCCTCTCACACAGAAGGGAAGGGGGTTGACAATATCTTATCATATACAGTATATAAAAGAAAGCGGATGTAGGTTCCGTATGGGACGGTGTGACATAAATTACATATAAACTGTGTTTTAAAGTGTAGTAGTCTGATAAACAAAGTAAGAGCCTACGGAATATCAGACCAGCTGTGTGGCTGGATTGAAGAGTTTTTAGCAAACAGAACACAGCATGTTGTTCTCAATGGAGAGACATCTACAGACGTTAAAGTAACCTCTGGCGTGCCACAGGGGAGTGTTATGGGACCATTGCTTTTCACAATATATATAAATGACCTAGTAGATAGTGTCGGAAGTTCCATGCGGCTTTTCGCGGATGATGCTGTAGTATACAGAGAAGTTGCAGCATTAGAAAATTGTAGCGAAATGCAGGAAGATCTGCAGCGGATAGGCACTTGGTGCAGGGAGTGGCAACTGACCCTTAACATAGCAGAATGTAATGTATTGCGAATACATAGAAAGAAGGATCCTTTATTGTATGATTATATGATAGCGGAACAAACACTGGTAGCAGTTACTTCTGTAAAATATCTGGGAGTATGCGTGCGGGACGATTTGAAGTGGAATGATCATATAAAATTAATTGTTGGTAAGGCGGGTACCAGGTTGAGATTCATTGGGAGAGTCCTTAGAAAATGTAGTCCATCAACAAAGGAGGTGGCTTACAAAACACTCGTTCGACCTATACTTGAGTATTGCTCATCAGTGTGGGATCCGTACCAGATCGGGTTGACGGAGGAGATAGAGAAGATCCAAAGAAGAGCGGCGCGTTTCGTCACAGGGTTATTTGGTAACCGTGATAGCGTTACGGAGATGTTTAACAAACTCAAGTGGCAGACTCTGCAAGAGAGGCGCTCTGCATCGCGGTGTAGCTTGCTCGCCAGGTTTCGAGAGGGTGCGTTTCTGGATGAGGTATCGAATATATTGCTTCCCCCTACTTATACCTCCCGAGGAGATCACGAATGTAAAATTAGAGAGATTAGAGCGCGCACAGAGGCTTTCAGACAGTCGTTCTTCCCGCGAACCATACGCGACTGGAACAGGAAAGGGAGATAATGACAGTGGCACGTAAAGTGCCCTCCGCCACACACCGTTGGGTGGCTTGCGGAGTATAAATGTAGATGTAGCTGTAGATGTAGATGTAGTGTGACAGATCGTTCTTGTTTATGTGTAAAAGTAACACGTTCCACTACTCAGTCTCCTGCCAGATAGTCAGAAACGCCATAGTAAATTTAGAAGAGGAATTTATGCCGTATATGACAACAGATTTAAGAAATTAACATGAAAGGAATCCAGCAGAGACCTTTCAACCTGTTTCTAAATGTCGAATGTTCAATTGGCGACAAGTAAATATCTCATCCGGTGACTCCTTGAGCTGCATATCGACATATACAGAAGCCTCCTGTAGACACTTACGCGTCGAGATACCCACTGAATTACTGTTCTTACATGACACGAATCGTAGACCATCGAGGTCCTGGAAAGCAGTTTCTGGGACGTGTAAAGGAATTATGAAAAGCTACTCAAGTGCCTAACCTCACCGACGAACATCAACAAAAGTGACGCGAGGACAGTGGAATGTAGTGGAATTAAATCAGGCGATATCGGGGGAATTAGATGAGAAAATGAGATTCTGAACGTAGTACACACGTTTTGTTACTTAGGCAGCAAAATAACTGGTGACCGCCGAAAGTAGAAACCGCATAAAATGCAGTCTGTGAAAAGCAAACGGATGCGTTGCTGAAAAAGAGATATTTGTTAACATCAAATAAATGTGTAGGGTTTTGATTCGTTTCTGAAGTGTCTTTCTGGAGCGTAGCCTTGTTTGCAACTGAGACGTGGACGATAAGCAGTTCGACAAGAAGAGAATACAAGATTTTAAAATGTGGATATACAGACGACAGCTATGGCCTGAATGAGTTGATCGATAACCTAATGAGAAGGTAACGAATGCAGACGGGTAAAAAAAGAAATTTACTGCGCAACTTGACTAAAAGAGGGGGTCAGTTTTTAAGACACATACTGAAGCAGCACCAAGGAATGATCAGTATGATAACAGAAGCAAGTGTGGATAGTAAAAATTGTAGGGGGGCATCCAGACGTGAATACAGTAAGCGGTTTCGGATAGATGTAGGTTGCGGTAGTCATTCAGAGATGAAGAGGCGTGTATGGAATAGATTAGCTCAGAGGGATGTATTAAATTAGTCTTCGGGATGAACACCAAACATCAGCAAACTCCGTGGGTGCCATCTCAAGCAAATAGACCGTCAGGGAAGACCAAACATGGTATGTGATGGGTCGACAATTTACTGACAAACAGGCTGCAGCGAACTAACCTTGTTGGAAAATGACTTGTAGACAGTAATATAATATCTAATCGTATGCCAGAGGAGCGTAATAGATCCTCTATTGTTACGCATTAAAAGCGAAAGCAATTACTTAAAACATTAAAATCCATATTTCTTAATATCCGGAAAGCACCTGGCACTGCAGATTAACGAAAGTACGATCATATGAAGTAGATTCCCAGATATACGAATGGAGTGTTCAGCTTGGACAAGAATATCGTCAGGAAATCTCCAGCGTAGTGTGGTAGCAGCACTGTTATTTTCTATATAAATAAATGATGTGGTGTGCAGTGTGGGCGGAAATCTGCTGATGGTGTTTCGCAGGGGAAGCTGTAGAAGGTGGGTGAATGTAGGAGGATAGAAGATGACTTAGACACAATTTAGTAGTGTGTTGAGCGGCTGCTAGCTCTAAATGTAGAAAAATGTAAGCTAACGTGGATGAATAGAAGAAACAAACACGTAATGTTCGAATGCAGCGTTAGTAGTGCCCTGCTTGACGCAGTGGCGTCGTTCAAATACCTAGGGGTATCGCTGCACAGCGATCTGAAATGGAACTGTGTAAAACGAAATTTAGCTACACACTGTGTTTATTTATTACATAGCGTAATAAATAATTTGTCTGATGTGACAGAAGAAGAAACAGGAGTCGATTTAGAAGAGATAGGGGATCCAGTATTAGAATCGGAATTTAAAAGAGCTTTGGAGGACTTACGGTCAAATAAGGCAGAAGGGACAGATAACATTCCATCAGAATTTCTAAAATCATTGGGGGAAGTGGCAACAAAACGACTATTCACGTTGGTGTGTAGAATATATGAGTCTGGCGATATACCATCTTTTGGAAAAGCATCATCCACACAATTCCGAAGACGGCAAGACCTGACAAGTGCGAGAATTATCGCACAATCAGCTTAACAGCTCACGCATCGAAGCTGCTTACAAGAATAATATACAGAAGAATGGAAAAGAAAATTGAGAATGCGCTAGTTTGGATTTAGGAAAAGTAAAGGGACGAGAGAGGCAATTCTGACGTTACGGCTAATAATGGAAGCAAGGCTAAAAAAAAATCAAAACACTTTCATAGGATTTGTCGACCTGGAAAAAACGTTCGACAATATGAAATGGTGCAAACTGTTCGAGATTCTGAAAAAAGTAAGGGTAAGCTATAGGGAGAGACGGGTCATATACAATTTGTACAACAACCAAGAAGGAATAATAAGAGTGGACGATCAAAAACGAAGTGCTCGTATTAATAATGGTGTAAGACAAGGCTGTAGCCTTCCGCCCCTACTCTTCAATCTGTACATCGAGGAAGCAATGATGGAAATAAAAGAAAGGTTCAGGAGTGGAATTAAAATACAAGGTGAAAGGATATCAATGATACGATTTGCTGATGACACTGCTATCCTGAGTGAAAGTGAAGAAGAATTAAATGATCTGCTGAACGGAATGAACAGTCTAATGAGTACACAGTATGGTTTGAGAGTAAATCGGTGAAAGACGAAGGTAATGAGAAGTAGTAGAAATGAGAACAGCGAGAAACTTAACATCAGGATTGATGGTCACGAAGTCAATGAAGTTAAGGAATTCTGCTACCTAGGCAGTAAAATAACCAATGACGGACGGAGCAAGGAGGACATCAAAAGCAGACTCACTATGGCAAAAAAGGCATTTTTGGCCAAGAGAAGTCTACTAATATCAAATACCGGCCTTAATTTGAGGAAGAAATTTCTGAGGATGTACGTCTGGAGTACAGAATTGTATGGTACTGAAACATGGACTGTGGGAAAACCGGAACAGAAGAGAATCGCAGCATTTGAGATGTGGTGCTATAGACGAATGTTGAAAATTAGGTGGACTGATAAGGTAAGGAATGAGGAGGTTCTACACAGAATCTGAGAGAAAAGGAGAAGGGACAGGATGATAGGTCATCTGCTAAGACATGAGGGAATGACTTACATGGTACAAGAGGGAGCGGTAGAGGGCAAAAACTGTAGAGGACGACAGAGATTGGAATACGTCAAGCAAATAATTGAGGACGTAGGTTGCAAGTGCTACTCTGAGATGAAGAGGTTAGCACAGGTGTTGTGTCTAGACAAGAGTCTAGACACAGGGTGAGGTTACCGATAGGCACGCGTACACACACGCCGGCTGGCGTGAGTTCTGGAACAGGATACTTGATGAATGCTATAGAGAAAAATATGCAGCTCCTTGAATACTTAACTTTAATTCATCCTTGTGGTACATCGCTATTGACGATACAAATGAGTATCTCCAGATACGGTTAATTACAATCACTGTAAGGCTAATGGCGCCTTGCTAGGTCGTAGCTATGGACTTAGCTGAAGGCTATTCTAACTATCTGCTCGGCTAATGAGCGATGCTTCGTCAGTGTAGTCGCTAACAATGTCGTCGTACAACTGGGGCGAGTGCTAGTCCGTCTTTCTAGACCTGCCATGTGGTGGCGCTAGGTCTGCAAGTACTGACAGTGGCGACACGCGGGTCCAACATGTACTAATGAACCGCGGCCGATTTAAGCTACCACCTAGCAAGTGTGGTGTCTGGCGGTGATACCACAACAGGAAAGGAATTCGTTAATTCGTGGCGGGCCGCATCAAATCAGTCAGTAAACTGATAAAAAAAAAGCGTAATAAAGCACGTTATAAGAAGCAGTCTGATGTGAATATAAGGCAGTGCACTCAACACCAGCACTTCATCTAGCTACACAACTTAAGGTTCTTGTAACACCTCCATCTGAAGATGGGCCTGCAGTGGCTCAAAAACATGTCCATCGTTGAATAAATCGTAAAAATTGTGACTGGTTGCATATTTATTACCAGATAAACGCCAGTTGTTTAGTGATAGTTGTGAAAGAGATGGAGATGCCATTTCCTCATGAAGAACTGCGTTATCACCACCTGACAGTGTTTGCAAGGGTCTCATCGTGTGTGTGGCATTCATATGTGATGGTGACCCAATGTTCTACTATATGGGAACAAGAGGCTGGTTTAGAGATTATCATCATCATCATCATCATCATCATCATCATTATCAACGTTCCAGTCGAGTGGGTCTAATCCCTATAGGGGAGAATTGCCATATTGTGCTCCAAACGTATTGTAACCTTTCACATTTATGTTTGCCACCTGAGAACAAGTAAGGGACTCCCTGGTTCCTTTCTGTTTCATCCAGCACCATTGGTCGGAGACTAGCAGCTATCGGACTAGGGAATTATCATACCACGCATAAGCTCACGTTAGAACCACAACATCAACTGCTGTGTCTGGAGTGGTGCCGTCACAGGCAATCATAGACTTCAGAATATTGGTCGGTTGGTTGGTTGGTTGACCTGGGGGAGAGGACCAAACAGTGAAGTATCGGTCCCATCGGATTATGGAAGGATGAGGAAGGAAATCGGCTGAGCACTTTCAGAGGAACCATCCTGGCACTTGCCTCAAGCAATTTAGGGAAATCACAGAAAATCTTAATCAGGATGGTCGGACGCAGGTTCGAATCGGCTGGTTATTGGCGTCGGCTTTCGTTCAGCGATGAACTGGAGTTCTGCACCAACCCGTGTGTCTGTAGTCAGAGAATCTGTTGCCAACGTTTGATTCTCCTGGTGACGTGGTGTGTCAACCAGTCGACTGTGACTTCAAGTACACTTGTAATGATTGAGGGACCTCTGACGGGATACAGTATATGACGGACATACTTCTTTACCTCTCATGTGACAGTGTTTTAGTGCCATTTTTCTATAACATGTGTGTGTGTCTATGAATTGTCTCCATGATGTTGAGGTATTATCCCCGATAGAACATGTGTGGGTCCAGCTCGGACGTCAACTCTGTTCCACTGCCACTATCCAAAATGTCAAGAGCCAGTTACAACAGCTCTGTGCCACCTTGTCTTCCCAGCTGAATCAGTGAATGGAGGGAATGCAACGTCATAATGATATGTTGGTTCATACTGCAGTGATCTCTAAAAATTTGACTCGATATTGTAACCACTGAAGTAACGTCACATATCCTCTCCATCCGTTTAATTTCCTTTCCTCCGTCCTTTCTGAGTTCTTCATTTCTTTGCTGGGAGCTATATCCCAATACTCAGTGAAATTTTGGCAGGATGCACGAAAACCAGTGATTGGCTCTGAGCACTATGGGACGTAACTTCTAAGGTCATCAGTCCCCTAGAACTTAGAACTACTTAAACCTAACTAACCTAAGGACACCACACACATCCATGCCCGAGGCAGGATTCGAACCTGCGACCGTAGCGGTCGCGCGGTTCCAGACTGTAGCGCCAAGAACCGCTCGGCCACCCCGGCAGGCAAAACCAGTGATTACCGTAAATCAGCACCATGTAAAAGTTCATGTAAAATTAACGCCCCATTTTTGGAGGAAATGGACTAATTTTCAGTACTGTGTCGATGTATGAACAACAGTACTGTTTTTATAGCAACTTCTCGATCTTCCAGCCATATGAAGTGCCTATACGTCCACAAGCCTTTGGCTGAGTGTTCCTCAGGAGTTGTCAGGTGACGACGGACAGTCGAGAATCTCCTGGCAAAAAGCACACGATTGTATAACCACATGATGCTATTGGAAGACCGAGTGGGTTTTATTCAGTCAACTGATACTCTTTACACCAAATAAACGATGTTTCCCGTAATTCCATATATTATTAGCATCTCTAGACTCACCTCACGTAAGCGGCGTCCTCAGCATGACTGCTGTCAAGTCTGCCACCTGAAATGTCAAGAAACAGTGTCTTAGAAGTGCGGAACGGAAGTGGTACGTTGGAGACAGAGACAAAATGAGAATGAAAGCTACACACTTTCCAGATGAAAAATTTAACACCAGAGGCGCTATCTAACAACACGGCACACCATTAAGGCTCTCAAATGGCTCTGAGCACTATGGGACTTAACTTCTGAGGTCATCAGTCCCCTAGAACTTAGAACTACTTAAACCTAACTAAACTAAGGACATCACACACATCCATGCCCGAGGCAGGATTCGAACCAGCGACCGTAGCGGTCTCGCGGTTCCAGACTGTAGCGCCTAGAACCGCACGGCCACCATCATTAAGGTATACTAATGTATTTCATTATATTCACTGTGAAATGACGAACTGCAAATGTGCTTTAAACTGGCGCTTTATATAGGTATCATATGCAACCAATCGCTTTTTGACTCTGATACGATTTACTGTACCACTGACCAGCCTCTGCAGGCTCATCATGAAGTGGAGGTGTTATAGTAAAATTGCTTTTTGGAAAATGTGAATCTTGATGCTAAGCTCGCGAGCCTGGAGGAAACAGTGGATATTTGGATGTAAGTTAATGAAATGCCTACGAAACTGAAAGACTCTTGAGGTTTACGATCCTTACACTGCATTGCATGTTGCTATACACAATAAATTCATTACCATAATGTAATTAGCTAGCTTGGGCAGGCTAAAAACTAGTTGGTGATACAATAAATCGTATGAAATTCACGAAGCGACTAAATGCATATCATACAAACAGAAATACAATTATGATAATAATATTCACTGATTGGCAATTAGTTTTAAGCACTTACATTAAATGCACAGGTAATTAACGAAGCTCTCATCTGTTTTGAACTCTACTCTAGCGATCGTTCTGTTCAACACAGTAATATTTCTGTTTCAGCAACATATTATTTCACTAAGCCTGCTGACAAATCCAAAGCCATTTGAACACTAACCAAAAATTATTGTCATAATTTCCCACCACCCCTATCTACGGTTTCATATTGCAGTGCAAATGCTCTATAGTCAGCTGGCACAGTGAAACATGTATATTATCACTGCTTGTATCTTGTGTGTACTTAACTGGCAATAATAGTCAAGTCACTTAATTCCACCATTTCCGAAGGTTTGTAATGGCATATAAGAACTGTACACTACTGTTTACAACATTGTCGAGGTCTTTATTTTTACTTGTGCAGTTGATTTTTGCATCATCTAATAATACTGCAAAAGAGAATGTTTGTGGAAGAGTGTGCGCCACACAGTATTTAAATTGACCACATGGTCTCGCAGTCTTTTTGTTTCAAGTGTGTCGTGATTCGTCTTCTATGTTTGAGAAGATGATTTGTGGAACATGCCAATAATGTGCCCTGTTCATCTTATAGACGGCAGCGAACACAATTTGATTCTGTCGCTCCTTTTGAGGTGAAGTTTTGTGGGAAACTGTTTAAATGAAACAAGAAACCCACAATTATTCGCTTTGAGTAATAAATTATTATTTTTCACATTGTTTGTCGGCAGCAACTGTTCACATACAAAAGTAGTACTGTTGGCATCTCTGCTACAACCCGGATTTTCTTGTGTCACTGATTACCACTGGGGTCATGCAGACCCCAAGAAATTAACAGCGAATGTACTGGCAGTATTCTAACGGGATAACATGGAAATACACATTAGAGTTGTTGGATGTAACAGTAATAATCCTACGTTCATAAATATTACGTTCAAGAAGCAAAAAGAAATTTAGACTGCGGTAATATTGACCACAGTGGTAGTCAGTGCAAAGAACAACGAATAACTGTTTATGTATTTCAAATACAAAACTGAACAAAACTATACTGGATACAGTTCACTCGGAGAGAAAAATTCATGTATTTTGAAAAAATAAAAAAAAAAATACAAGAAAGATACGGTTTTTCATTGTTCTTATGGTTCACCGTGACTTCAGGAGTACCCAGTGCAAAAACCATAAATGAATTTTGATGTGTTGTAAATATGAAAGCGAACGATGCATCATTAGATGGAGAAAGTCATATATTTTTAAAATAATGGTTTTGAAAAGAAGGGTGACATATATTTCCAATGTGCTTATGGGATCATGTTGAACCCAGTAGTACTTTCTCAATTCATTATTGTACTTGCAATGCTGACGTCTTTCTTGCACTCTAGACACTCCACATGTAAATTTTGGCAATGTTTTCGCGCACATCCATCGTCTATCCTTTCTCTGCCGCCGTCTTACTCACACTGAGTTGTGTTGTAGCTTCCCTCCTGCGCGTCCACCTGCGATGCACGAGGTGATCACGTGACCAGCCCGCATGGGTTGACAGAAACAAAGCAAGAAACGAAACAGTAAGCTTCCACGTGGTCGTCAGAAGAGCTATATATTCTTGTGGACAGTTTCTTTTCTTCACGGTATTTTTGTAACCAAACAACTGTGTGAAAGGAGCACTGGATTCAGATATTCATTTTCATATATGATTTTAGCCATCCACAGTGTTCTTCTTCTAGCACAGAGTCCAGTTTATGTGTTTGTATTAATTAACTGCGCAGACACGACGTTTCAGAGGACACCTCAGCACGGTTTCCACGATCGGTTCTGTTCCTGACGCCACAGTCGTCCAATGTAAGCAAAGAGAGGGCAGACGTGTGCGCCATCTGTCTGCCTGTGAACCGTATAAACTTGAATTCTATGAGACCGAATATGGGTACCAGCACAGCATTTGCCTAAACGGCCTTGGGAAACCACCTAAAAGCCACATAATGCTGGCTAGTGTACCAGACCAGGGTCGTTAATCTGTCGAACAAATTCGATCTATTTATGGCTCACTTCCCTATCTCTAGCTAGCGCAGTGCACTTTACACTAAACGAGCAGGTCATTATCTGCACTTAATGGCAATTTGTATTATTATTCTTATTATGTTTTTATCCTATTGGCTGTGAGATGTTAGCATGTTTCCTTTTACACTGTACTCTCCATATCTATGTATATATATTTTATGGTATATATTCATTCTATTTCTATGTCTAGCGTCGATTTTTTGCAGCATGTGTTAGTTATTTCTAAGACTGATTGCATGAAGCAACACTAGCTCAATCTTTGGTTTGGACTCTTTTTCGTAATATGTATCTATGTTTGGTTACTCTTATGTCTAGTTTACAATTAACTGATCATCAGTTACACTTGTGCTTTTACATTTGACACTCGACCTCCTGGGATCATGTTATACTCATCTGTTCATTTGATGTTCAAGTGTTCCGTTGGTGCTGTATTAATAAAGTTGCTATATTATTTTGACATGAGATGATACGTAAATAATATATGGACTTTTGTAAGTGTTATTAAACCAGCGGGAAAAAGTTCACGTCAGAGCGCAAAGAAAAAGGTGAATATGTTCCTCTTTAAAGGAGATTGACAGGAGAGTGGGGAACCGTCTGCCTCAATTCCCATTCCGCCTTCCCCACCATAAATGTTAGCATTTGAACACACTCACCCTCTTTCAACACGGAATATTCCAAATCCTTTTACTTAGTCTCTCTTTGAAGGTAAGTCTTCATTCACATCATCTCCCCTTCACCGCCACTCTACATATGTCTCTCTCCCACGGTCTCCTTTTTCTTCCATTAATTTACAGTAAATTCCACACCTACTGTCTTCTCTCTCACATACAGTGTCTCCTTTCGTCTTTCTTTTCCACTGTCGTCATTTCTCGGCAGTTCTCACTTTTTCCGCTATATCCAAATGCTTAAAATATCGGTCAAAAATACGTAGGCTACTATGTGTTATAGGTCGTCGCTGGTGGGACACATCCAGAGGTCGTAAGCCTAAGTATGGTCTCCGCTCATCCATATTTTTCATTTCCACCTCTGTAATTTCTGTTTATCTCAGATCGTCGGAATTGTTGCCATATGAAGGACTTAGGTTCAAACTTACCATACTTATGCAAGTAAAATATGTACGAAATACCCGGCCTGAGGCGTAAATGCAGTGAACACATGGCAAGCGATTCTAGGGGCATCACAATGGTTCTCAGGTCACCAAACTATCTTTTCAGTCAGTACTTTTTTCGGCAAGATAACTTTATAACGCGCTGTCTCTGTATAATAGACACTATTCAAAACTGCACAAAGTGGCACCGGAGTAACAAACAAAATGAGCTGAAGTGGGTCTCAACACGATTAAAAGAACTTAAAACGAGTACCAAAAGTGCAAGGGCTCCAAATTCAGTAAAATATTTCTAATAACAGATTTACTTTTTCAAGTTACCAGTCGTAAGTCGGGCGTTTCCGTTGTACTTTCTGTTTTTCACCCTATCCTTCTACCTCCACCCACCGCGCTTTGTGTTTCACTGCTACTGTCACTCTTTGAACATCGATGTTTCCTCTGTATTTCGCTCTTACTTATAGTGTCTTCACCAACCTTTCGCCAGCCGCGGTGGTCTAGCGGTTCTGGCGCTGCAGTCCGGACCCGCGGGACTGCTACGGTCGCAGGTTCGAATCCTGCCTCGGGCACGGGTGTGTGTGATGTCCTTAGGTGAGTTAGGTTTAAGTAGTTCTAAGTTCTAGGGGACTTATGACCTAAGATGTTGAGTCCCATAGTGCTCAGAGCCATTTGAACCATTTTGAACCAACCTTTCTTTCCCTTTCACTACCACTTTTTCTTTCGCGCCATCACTGAGTCCTCCTCCTTTCTCTCGCACTGGCACTGTCTGCTCTCTTACTCTCTCTTCCACCGACACTGTCTCTCTGCTACTCTCTTGCAGCACAAAAACACGTGAATAGGTTGGGTTGTCAAAAGTTTTGGCTAGGATGGTGGAGTGAGTATTGAGGCAGCTGGTTCCCCACTTTTCTCTCAAGAGTTTTTTTTAAAGAGGTACGTATTCTCTTTTATCCGCTGTGACAGAAACATTTTTTCCTCTGTTTATCTTCTTTCACTTGCTACAGCAGGATTTGAAATTTATGCAAAACGAATTTTATAGGTGAGGTTTATGTATATTCTTCAGAGCGTTTCTATAGTTTGACATATATAAACAACAAATAAATACACAGGATTAACACAGGTGATTTGTTTTACATTGTTTCTGGATGCTTTGCTCTTCGATCACAGTACATCAATAACGCCCAGCTTATGAATAGTATCTTAAAAGAGAATAAAAATATTTTACAGAATTTGCTGTCATTCCGATTTTACAAAACTTTTGGCAGTCGTTCTAATTCTTTGCAGGCATGTTAAAACCCATTTTAGCCAATTTTTTGTCAGTGCACTACCAAGCTGGGCATATTTGTAAGCGCATGAAATGTCCGTTATACAGAGGGAGCGCGTCATAAAATTGGGGAAAAATGCAGACGAAAAAGATAATTTCGTGACCTCTGAACACCAGCGATGATCCTAAAACCCTCACCATGTGTTCATAATGTCGGTTAGAACTATGTACACGCCTCAGACCGGACATTACGTGCATAAATGAAGTACCTTTGAACCTCTGGATCTCGGTAACGGATAAAGATACAGAAAAAAGTTTTCGAAGTTCCTCGAGAATATCATCTTAAGGATGTATGGTAACAATTTCGATGATCTTCCGTAAATAGAAAGTGTGTACTCGCACAACTGGTATGTTTCGTATACAAAAGTCATAGTTTTTTTAAGTTTTGTCAGGAACCGCCATGAACGAATGGCGAAAAGCCGCCTGAGGTCCACCCTAGACCAGATCTAATGCAAAAGAACCAATTTAATTTCTCAGTTCGCCTGGGCTGGAGCAAGAGTGTATAGTTCAAAATTTTGATCCTGAGTTATAGAATAGCCACAATATGCCATTTCTTCCGATAGGTACACGAATTGTCACTACGCCAAGGGCTGCCCATGCCACTTAACCGTTTATATCTGTGATCAATGGAACTGGAGGTATTGCTCCCTCAAAAACCGCACTTTCGTGTACGGTTTTTTGGAACATTTCGGCAGCGTATAGTGCACTGTCGTGCGCCGACTGGTAACACCTCATTACACTCTATTCGTTCTTGGTCGTTTCATACTTTTTTTACTGTTTAAAGATACTCTGACGTTTATAAATGTGCCAAACTTGGCAATGCACTGACAAAAAATTGGCTAAAATTGGTTCTAACATGCCTGAAAAGAATTAGAACGACTGCCAAAAGTTTTGTGAAATTGCAATGACGACAAATTCTGTAAAATATTTCCGCAAACATTTTACTCTTTTTAAGATAGTACTCGTAAGCTGGACGGTATTGATGTACTGTGATAGAAGAGCAAAGCATCCAGAAAAAATGTAAAACAAAGCATCTGTGTTAATCCTATGTGTATTTATTTGTTGTTTATATATGTCAAACTATAGAAATGCTCTGAAACACACACATAAACTTCATCTATAAAATTCTATTTGAGCAAACTTCAAATCCTGCTGTAGCAGGTTAAAGAAGAGAAACAGTGGAAGAATGTTCCTGTCGCAGCAGGTACAGGAGAATACGATCCTCCTTAAAAAAAACTCTGACAGAAAAGTGGGGAACCAGCTGCCTCAATACTTATTCCACCATCCTCGCCAAAAAGTCACGCATTTTTGTGCTCCAAGAGAGTGGAAGAGAGACAGTGACGGTGGGAAAGAAAAAGTGGTAGTGAAAGTGAAAGTGAAAGAAAGGTTGGTGGAGACATTATAAGTAAAAGCAAAACACAGAGGAAACATCGATGCTCAGAGAGTGACAGTAGCAGTGAAACAGAAAGAGAAATGGATGGAGGTGGAAGCAGAGGGTGAAAGAGAGAAAGTACATCGGAAACGCCCGACTTACGACTGGTAACTTGAAAGAGTAAAATTGTTATTAGAAATATTTTATTGAATTTGGAGCCCTTGCAGTTTGGCACTCGTTTTAAGTTCCTTTAAGGCATATTGAGACCCACTTTAGTTCATTTTGTGTTTGGTATTCCAGTGCCACTTTGTGCAGTTTTGAATAGGTGTGAAGTGTCCATTACATAGAGAGAGCGCGTTATAAAGTTTTCTTGGCGAAACAGTGCTGACTGAAAAGATAGTTTGCCGACTTGAGAACCATTGTGATGTCCCTAGAATCGCTTGCCATTCCTTCACTACGTCTCTTAAAACTACATTTACGTCTCAGGTCGGACATTCAGTACATATTTTACGTGCATAAGAATGGTAAATTCTAACCGCTGGGTCTAGGTAACTCATAATGATACATCAAAAGAGGCGTCCGAAGTCCTTCAAGAATATCATGTTTAGAACATATCTTAACTGACTAAGATAGTATAGCGCATATCTGTGTCACATTTCATGAAATCTTTCTACAAAACTTAACGTGAGAATGAAGTTGCCAGGGTCTCAGTTATGAAGTTTGAAAAGGAAGCAATAGCTTTCAAAAATTCAATGGAAGTGTCACTTGAACGTATAACGAGTTGCTCTTTACTTGATCTGTTAGAGTGCCGATCGCCTTTCGGAATCACGATACCCTTGCCATTCAAGGCAGCAAGGCACCGTGTCTTCTGACTGGCTAACGTTTTTGATGTGATAAGAAGGATAGCTTGGTCACTTAGTATGAACCGATAATTGTCACTGAGGTGTTTTTAGTTTGCTCGTGGTGCTTAGGCCATGCACAACGGTAATACTGAACATATTAAAGCTACTACTTTGCATCCGATGGCAGCAGTGACAAGTGATGGTCCATACTGTAGGTTGTAAGTATCACTATACGTTTAGGCATTTGTAAATATAACGCGATCGAAATGGAAGGGGCGTTCAATAAGTAATGTGAAAATTTTTTTCTGAAAGCAGGTTGGTTTTATCAAGTATTACAATTCGTCATATCATCCCCCCTTCTTGTGGCTACAAAATCCTATTTTTCAACATAATCTCCGTTCAATGGGACGGCCTTACGACCTCTTACTGGGAGGGCCAGTACGCCTGCGTGGTAATGATGTACTGATCGATGTCGGAGCCAACGTCTTACTGCATCGGTAATAACATCATCATCATCATCCACATACTGCTTAACTGGGCCATATACATGGTAGTCGGAATGTGTCAGATTCGGAGTGTGGAGTGGATGAGGAAGTACAGCGCAATGAAGTTTTGTGAGGTCCTCTCGGGTGCGCAGACTTGTGTGGGCTCTTGCGTTGTCGTGAACCCTTGCGTTGTCGTGTTGGTTAGGTTAGGTTAGGTTAGGTTAGGTTAGGCTAGGCTAGAAAGGAGAATCCCGTTTTCATTTTTGTGGTGACGAGCATGCTAAAGTCTATGAAACGTCCCCTTAGAAAAATTGTACATGACTGTGCTTAAACTGACACACAATATTTTTAGCGCAACGCAATCTGACTTTCAAAAATCCCTACAAAAGAATGGCCTTGACTAACATTAACCTATACGTTTCACAAATAACTTACCTCACAAAAATCTTGGTTACTCGAACTACTGCAATACAGCGAGCGCCACTACTGCCAGCTAAATAAAAGATTCAAACTACGGAAGGCACTAACTACTGATAGGCATAGTTAGCAAATGAAAGATTTTAATAGAGAACAAACAATGTATTTACCTTAATAGTCATCAAAAGTCATAATACATATAGCAGTTCATGACATCCAGTCTTACAAATTGCAAAACTCCGCCATTTCTCTCCCCACATCGTCCGCAGTTCGTGGTCGTGCGGTAGCGTTCTCGCTTCCCGCACCCGGGTTCGATTCCCGGCGGGGTCAGGGGTTTTCTCTGCCTCGTGATGACTGGGTGTTGTGTGATGTCCTTAGGTTAGTGAGGTTTAAGTAGTTCTAAGTTCTAGGGGACTGATGACCATAGATGCTAAGTCCCATAGTGCTCAGAACCATTTGAACCATTTTCTCTCCCCACATCCACCACTCCTGGCGGCTCACCTCCAACTGCGCAACGCTACGCGCTGTTAACAGCCAACAGCCCAACACTACAATGGCAGACAACAATGCAAACTAGCCACAGACTGCACACAGCACAGCCAGTGATTTTCAGAGCGCTACATGGCGGCGGCGTTACCAACATAAGAACCTAAACAGCCTACTTACAAGTCGTTTCTTTAATTTCCTGATGATGGCATAATACGCTTCCGAGTTGATTGTTTTGCCATGGCAGAGAACGCCAAACAGAAATGGTTCAAATGACTCTGAGCACTATGGGACTCAACATCTTAGGTTGTAAGTTCCCTATAACTTAGAACTACTTAAACCTAACTAGCCTAAGGACATAACACACACCCATGCCCGAGGCAGGATTCGAACCTGCGACCGTAGCAGTCCCGCGGTTCCGGACTGCAGCGCCAGAACCGCATGGCCACCGCGGCCGGCGCCAAACATAAGAAGCCATTCAGAGTCCCATAAGACCGTCAGTACGACTTCACCGGCTGGAGGTGTGCCTATGAACTTTTTCTTCAGAGGAGAGGACGTTTGGCGCCACTCTATGGATTGCCGTTTTGTTTCAGTTTAGAAGTGATGGACCCATGTTTCATCGTCTGAGACGATCAGCCTCGTAACGCACAAACAATTACGAACACATTGTCCTTCGTTGCTCTGTACTGTCTTCTGTTAGGCAGCGAGGAAGCAATCGGGCACTCGCCTTTGAGTATGCCAAGTGGTGTACGAGCGTACAGCACTACCAACAGAGACGTCCAGTTGAGCAGCGAGGTGTTTGACTGTGGTCCGTCGACCTCTCGAAAGAGACTGTCCGCACGTTCCAACATTGCAGCTGTGTGCGGCCGGCGTGCGTGACTGTTGCGATGATGACAGATTCCTCGTACAACGACTCACCGTGCTTTTGTTCACTACCAGATCCCCGGAGGCAGTCTGCAAACCTATCAATACCTGCGATGTTCTGCTTTCCCACCAATCCTAACTTCATAAAACTATATGGGTTGAAGTGGGAATATTCGACGATGTCCCACAACAAATTACGCATTTTTTCCAACCAAAACTGACCCAGGAAATACATGCTTGAATTACTTATTGAACGCCCCTCGCATTGGTCGATTGGTGGTTGCATCATAAAGTTATTTCTGATTGAATACGTTAAGCCGGTTCTCGTGATTTGCGTGCGGTTTTAATTTTCTGCTTTAACATGAAGAAATATGCAGCTGAGGCTCAAATAATGCTGAAAAAGATTTAGTGTGACGCACTGATAAGTGAAAAAACGGGCTGAGATTGGTTTCAACGCTTCAAGAACGATGATTCTGAAGCCGGAGACCGACATGGCAGTGGAAGAGAGAAGTTTTCCGGACCTACTGAAACCGACGGAAACATTCACAGGAGTTCGTTATTCTGATCCGAGCACTGAAAGACAAACGGGACAATACAGCGAAAGATACGAAGAGATGATTTTGCAGCATGGCAATTCTCGTACTTGGAAACATTGAAATGGGAAGCTCTACCCCACCCGCCGTATTCTCCATACATTGCTCACTCTGATTATCACCTTTTCCGATCAGTGGCACACAGCCTCGCTGACCATCACCTCCGGCCATATGAACGAGTTATTCTGCCGCGGGATTCGTTCGTCGCCGGGAAAATGGGAGAAAGTAGTCGGCAGAGATGGGCAATACGCTGAACCGTGAATGTTTCCTAACTTCTTCACAATAAAGCCTCAAGCTTGGAGAAAAAACGGTGGAAGCATAGACCTGACAGATCTCGTAGCGATGTGCTGAAATAGTTTCGAAAGCTTTCAAACACGTGCATTGCTGCTGAATGGATGTACGAAATTTGCCGTGAGAGCATCGGATGTTAACAAAAGGTTTCGTGCTTCATTCGAATAGAAGCGTCACGTCCTTTATCGGTAGATGATAAAGTGACGTCTGTGAAATTTTAGTTTGTGGCCACTTTGCGAATGAAAATTAATGAAAAAAACTCCACAGGCGTGCTAGAAACCTACGATTGCTATAGCGACCGAGATGTCCTGGTCAGACAGTGCAACCTTCGGATAAAAGGGTGACCGCTATTGAAAAAGGTAAAGTTCTACAGCTCTCTGAAGCAGCATGTTCCACGAACAAGTAAAGATAGCATCTGAAAAGAGGACTGGTTACATAGCACTCGCGTTATCGTCTTCGACCAGTTCTAAAGCATGTCTGAGCCACACCAAATAGGACGAAGAGGGGGCACTAATCCAACTTGAGAACTGCCTTATCCAACGGACTTTGTGCCGCGCTACACCCTGGCATTTTTGAAGCTAATAAATCGTTGCAACAGATGAATGAAGCGGTAAATGAAAAAAAAATCAAAAAAGTCAGCACCAAACAGGATTGAACCCCAGTTCTTCAAAACAGCAGTTCTCTGTGTTTTGACTTAGCTACTAAGCGTACTAAGTAATGCAACACATGCAAATGCAGTATTTTATAGTTGGAATCACGAACGATGGCGGTCCACTTTAGGCTTGTTGTGCGCACCTACGACTCGCCTACTCCGACAGCCAATGAGCGTTCAGTAGTGTTCCGAACACTCTTTTCTTAATGCTGCAGCTAATGCAAGCATTACACGCGATCGTTTTCATTTTTATTTTTATTTATTTATTTATTTATTGTTCCGTGGGACCAAATTAAGGAGAAGTCTCCATAGTCATGGAACTAGTCAATACATGAAATTATAACACGATATTAGAAACAGATAAAATGAAATATAAAATAAACATATTCAGGTGACAAGTGGTAAGTTTAAATAAAGAAAATCAACACTGTAACACTGGAATTTGCTTAATTTTTTAGCTCTTCCAGGAGCTCCTCGACAGAATAGAAGGAGTGAGCCATGAGGAAACTCTTCAGTTTAGACTTAAAAAAGTTTGGGCAACTGCTAAGATTTTTGAGTTATTGTGGTAGCTTATTGAAAATGGATGCAGCAGAATACTGCACTCCTTTCTGCACAAGAGTCAAGGAAGTGCATTCCACATGCAGATTGGATTTCTGCCTAGTATTAACTGAGTGAAAGCTGCTAACTCTTGGGAATAGGCTAATATCGCTAACAACAAACGACATTAAAGAAAATATATACTGTGAGGGCAATGTCAAAATTCCCAGATTATTGAATAGGGGTCAACAAGAGGTTCTCGAACTTACACCACATGTAGCTCGAACAGCCCGTTTTTGAGCCAAAAATACCCTTTTTGAATCAGAAGAATTACCCCAAACAATAATACCATACGACATAAGCGTATGAAAATATGCGAAGTACACTACTTTCCGTGTTGAAGTGTCCCTTATTTCAGATACTGTTCTAATGGTAAATAAAGCAGCATTTAGTTTCTGAACAAGATCCTGGACATGGGCTTTCACAACAACTTACTATCTATCCGAACGCCTAGGAACTGTTCCGTCTCGCTTATAATATGCCCATTCTGTCTGATCAAAATATCGGTTCTTGTTGAATTGTGAGTTAGAAACTGTAAAAACTGAGTCTTACTGTGATTTAGCATCAAATTGTTTTCCACAAGCCACGAACTTATTTCATGAACTACATTATTTGATAATGTTTCAATATTACACACAAGATCCTTCTCT
This sequence comes from Schistocerca cancellata, assembly GCF_023864275.1. Classification (NCBI taxonomy): domain Eukaryota; kingdom Metazoa; phylum Arthropoda; class Insecta; order Orthoptera; family Acrididae; genus Schistocerca; species Schistocerca cancellata. Next base: position 87,601,172 of record NC_064637.1, on the reverse strand, counting down.
ACCAAGCTGGTGTCATGAGCAAACAGAAATATTTTTGAATCACCTGTAATACTAGAAGGCATATCATTTATATAAATAAGAAACAGCAGTGGCCCCAGCACCGACCCTTGGGGAACGCCCCACTTAACAGTGCCCCATTGGGACTGAACATCACTACCACTCTCAATATTGCGGAGAATTACCCTCTGCTTTCTGTTCTTAAAGTAAGAGGCGAACCAATTGTAAGCTACTTCCCTTACTCCATAATGGTCCATCTTCTGCAGTAATATTTTGTGGTCAACACAGTCAAAAGCCTTCGTTAAATCAAAGAAAACACCTAGCGTTCGCAGAAAAGAGAATATAGCATTTTCAGTTGTTAAACCATTTCTAAAACCAAACTGAACATTTGACAGCAAATTATGTGAATGTAAGTGCTCCAGTAACCGTGTAGATACAACCTTCTCGATAACTTTAGCAAACACCGATGGCATAGAAATAGGTTTATAATTGTCAACATTATCCCTGTCTCCCTTTTTATGAAGTGGCTTCACTACTGAGTACTTTAATCGGTCAGAAAACCGACCACTCCTAAAGGAAAAGTTACAGATATGGCTAAGTACTGGGCTAACATACATAGAACAATACTTCAGTATTCTGCCAGGTACGCCGTCATATCAATGAGAGTTATTGGTCTTTAGTGATGCGTAGCTAGTTGTTTAGTGAATTTCTCTTTCATTTGTTGCGAGTTGTCATCGCTGACGGTGAGGGTAAGGGATAAACTCTGGATAAGCAAACGAGAGACATAATCTGCAGGATAAACGCTTCCTGCAAGCGGAAAGCACGCGCATTCGCGTACCGCAACTGTCGCTTGAAATCATCAACAATGTCAGTCCCTTCCGTACTTCGACATGCACGAACCGCCATCGTTCGTGGATCCGACTATTGAAGAGGGTTCCAAAAAATGTATTCACTGTTTAAAAGTCCATAACTGGCAAACTAATTGACGAAGTTGTCTCATGTTTGGTAGTGTAACAGTTTGTAGTTCCGGCAATCGCCACACAAGCGTTGTATTGCGTTGTTTTGTTTTGTCAAATGACAGTCACCAGAAAATCAATGTTTTGTTCTTAGTCCCAAGCACGAAAACATTAACGAGGTTCAATGAGTATCAATGGCGAAATGAGTATCAAAGAGAGCCACCGACACGTTTAACGATTCGTCGCATTCAATTTGAAGCCAAAGGCTGTGTTAAAGATGTACGCAAACAACGATCTGGACGACCTGTAACAGTAACAAGTCCAGCTTATTCCAGTCGTGTGTTACAACAATTCACGCGCTCACCACATAAGTTTGTGAGACAGTGCGCCCGTGAAACTGGAGTGAGTCGCTCAAGTGTTCGGCGAATTTTGAAGACAGCAAAGTGGAAGTGCTACATCCCACGATTGCTACACGCAATGAACGAGGACGACCCAGATCGTGGAATGGAGTACTGCAAGTGCTTTACTAACATGGTGCGCAACGATGAAGAGTTTGCAGAGATGATTGGGTGGTCTGATGGGGCACAGTTCAAACTCAGTGGAACAGTAAATCGCCACAATTACATCTACTGGGTCGCCGAAATTCCGAACGTCCATGTAGACAAAGTCATGAATTTGGCAGGAGTAAATGTGTGGTGTGGGTTGTCTTACCGGGGTTCGATTGGGTCATTCTTCTTTGACGGCACAGTTACCGGTGAGGTGTGCCTTCAGAAGCTTCAGACATCCATTTTACATGCCATCCGAGACTTTTATGGAGACGGAAGAGTTTACTTTCAACAAGATGGTGCCCCAGATCACTACTAAATCGTGTTAGGTGCCGCGTCCCGCCACAGCCTCACTATACCAGAATGAAGTAAGTGCGAACTGCGAAGCGCTATCGGATCGTTAACGACAATGGGTTAGTTATAAATTGCTGTCAACCTTTATATCGGAGATGAGAGGGAGAGAACCTCCTTGGTTTGAAGCAAATAAGTTTCCTGAAAATAGATTACAGAATTGCAATAGGCAGAAAAGATTGGTTAGTTTCTATCAAGTATATTCTCACATATACTTATGTGAGGTGTTGGACCATAAACCCCTCAGTAAGATTTGGTCTATATATTCGGACTTGCTACTTCAAAGCTAATTGTAGGTACATATAGGAAACAAGTACAAAGCAATCACTTGTTCTTGGTTAGCACTGAAATCTCTCTCTGTAATTGAGACAGACTCACAGCCGCTGTTCAACACTATTCCAATGAAACTCTAAAAATCCTGCTTGACGTGCAGTTCCTGAGTGTCCACCAGAGTGTATCACCGTCTTCTCGTAGTTGAAGTCTTTATCAGCTGTATCGGCTGCTATGGGCCTAGTCGGCCCCGTTGGCGTCTCGCTGCGGAATCTCCAAACTGCCGGCACTGGCTCTGAATCTGCATCTGAATCTCTGCCCCTAGCTATTCCGCTGACTGGCCTTTTATTTCGTTTCTCATGTACTTGGGTGAACACTAGTTAATTTGTTTCACACGACCCTTTCATTTCGGACTGGATTGCACAAGAATGCCTATGGTTCCACATGACACTCTCGTTTATAATTGGTCGGCTTGTGCAAGAATGCCTACGGTTCCACACGACATTTTCGTTTCTAGCTGCACACAACTTAATTTGGTTCCACACAACACTTTTCCGCACATGAGTGACACTCTCTCTTGCTGTATTATCGCCTTGGTGTTTGCGTCTTCCATTGCGCAAGTTTGATTCACGCTGCTTCCTCTGGCAGGAAGTCAGTGTACTAAGTTATTTGATCAACAAGCCATACTTGGCAGCCCCCGCCGCTTATCTTGTCACTACGTCCTGGTGGACTATTTCGTAATGTCGGCTGGCTGTGTACCTATGGAGCCTGGACTCTTATTATGGTCACAATAGCAAGAATAAAAATTAAAATTTTGTACGGTCACAACATAGGGCGTATCACGACGAGAATCTACCAGGAAGATGGATAGGCCGTAGAGGTGCTGTGGAGTATCCACCACGTTCCCCAGACCTAACTCGTCTGGACTTTTACCTATGGGGAACACTGAAGGACGTCGTTTATCGACAAAAGCCACGAACATTGGATGAACTTCGAGAATCCATCATACATTCATGTTCAAATATCCAACTGAACACGTTGCAGTCAGTAGTTCGTGCTGCAGTTCGGCGGCATCGTTTGTGTGTGGACGTTAATGGTGACCATTTTGAACACCTACAGTGATATCTTTAAGTTGGACTTTAAGTGCCGGCCGGGGTGGCAGAGCGGTTCTAGGCACTACAGTCTGGAACCGCGTGATCGCTACGGTCGCAGGTTCTAATCCTGTCTCGGGCATGCATGTGTGTGATGTCCTTAGGTTAGTTAGGTTTAAGTAGTTCTAGGGGACTGATGACCTCAGTTGTTAAGTCCCATAGTGCTCAGACCCTTTTGACGCTTTTTTTTACTTTAAGATACAGTTTCACCAAAAATGAGAGGACTCCGTCAATTAGTTTGCAAGTTATGGACGTTTAAACAGTGGATACGTTTTTTGGACGCCTCTGTTGTTAGGTGGGGGAAGGAGGGGGGGGGGGGGGCGGTTAGCAGGAATCTATTTCCTTCCATAAAACTCCTCAGTTTCGAAGTAAGAAAATGCAGCATCGGACAACTGCCATGAAGTGCCACCTGAAGATGTAACGAGTTGCTGCAGCATCACGCTAACCTGGTTGCAGGAGCGTCTCTCGGTTCGTGCGCGACAGAGATGCCTTTCTTACGACGCCATGAACGCTACCCTGGCTGCCTCGAAGTGCATCTCCGTGATAAGCTGACCTCAGCAGAGACGTCTAGTGGTTCGTTCTTAACCACAAAACAGCAACTGTTATGACGTCCACGAACGTTAGCCAATCAGCAACACCACCGCAGGCCGACGCCGGTCTGCCCATAAAAGGGAAGCTCATGGGGGAGGGGGGGGGGGGGAGGACTGTTGCACAGGAGGCTACACAGCTCCGGCTGTCGGCGGCCTCTAAATCGATCCACCGAATCGGCGCAGACGGCAGCGAGCCAGCAATGGGACGGGCGGGCATCCGGGCTTCGGCTGCACCGCACTGTGCGCTGCGCCGTCAGGCGGGCGGTTTCCGGGAATTCCCCGGAAAGCGGAATGCGAGGGGGAAGCGCCAGGGGGCGCCAAAGGTCAGGGCGGCACGACACTGCGCACGGCTCCCCAGGGGGCGCTGCCGCCTCTCACTGAGGCACACGGGGCGGGCGCCGCCCGCGCACCTGCTACACGCCACACACAGCCGAGGCACGCGTTGCGAGACTCGTGTGCGGCTGCGGACGCGATTTCATCACCGCGGCCTCAGACAGGCACGGATCCTACCTCTACATTTACACTACTGGCCATTAAAATTGCTACACGAAGAAAAAATGCAGATGATAAACGGGTATTCGTTGGACAAATATATCATACTAGAACTGATACGTGATTGCATTTTCACGCAATTTGGGTGCATAGATCCTGAGAAATCAGTACCCAGAACAAGCACCTCTAGCCGTAATAACGGCCTTGATACGTGTGGGCATTGACTCAAACAGAGCTTGGATGGCGTGTACAGGTGCAGCTGCCCATGCAGCTTCAACACGATACCACAGTTCATCAAGACGTATTATGACGAGCCAGTTGCTCGGCGACCATTGACCAGACGTTTTCAGTTGGTGAGAGATCTCGAGAACACGCTGGCCAAGGCAGCAGTCGAACATATTCTGTATCCAGAAAGGCCCGTACAGGACCTGCAACATGAGGTCGTGCATTATCCTGCTGAAATGTAGGGTTTCGCAGGGATCGAATGAAGGGTAGAGCCACGGGTCGTAACACAACTGAAATGTATCGTCCACTGTTCAAAGTGCAGTCAATGCGAACAAGAGGTGACCGAGACCTGTAACCAATGGCACCGCACACCATCACGCCGGGTGATACGCCAGTATGGCGATGACGAATACACGCTTCCAATGTACGTTCACCGCGATGTCGCCAAACACGGATGAGACCATCATGATGCTGTAAACAGAACCTGGATTCATCCGAAAAAATGACGTTTTGCCATTCGTGCACCGAGGTTCGTCGTTCATCGCAGGCGCTCCTGTCTGTGATGCAGCGTCAAGGATAACCGCAGCCATGTTCATGGTCCTCGAGCTGATAGTCCGTGCTGCTGGAAACGTCGTCGAAATGTTCGTGCAGATGGTTGTTGTCTTGCAAACGTCCCCATCTGTTGACCCAGGGATCGAGACGTGGCTGCACGATCCGTTGCAGCCATGCGGATCAGATGCCTGTCACCTCGACTGCTAGTGGCACGAAGCCGTTGGGATCCAGCACGGCGTTCCGTATTACCCTCCTCAACCCACCGATTCCATATTCTGTAAACAGTCATTGGATCTCGACCAACGCGAGCAGCAATGTCGCGATACGATAAACCGCAATCGTGATAGGCTACAATCGGACCTTTATCAAAGTCGGAAACGTGATTGTACGCACTTCTCCTCCTTACACGAGGCATCACGACAACGTTTCACCAGGCAACGCCGGTGAACTGCTGTTCGTGTATGAGATATCGTGTGGAAACTTTCCTCATGTCAGCACGTTGCAGGTGTTGCCACCGGCGCCAACCTTGTGTGAACGCTCTGAAAAGCTAATCATTTGCATATCACAGCATCTTCTTCCTGTCGGTTAAATTTCGCGTTTGTAGCACGTCATCTTCGTGGTGTAGCAATTTTAATGGCCAGTTGTGTACATCTACATGTACACGGTGTACGGCGGAGAGCACCTTTTAACCATTAGTCACTTCCCCTATTTCCCTGTTCCAGTCACGTTACGGTTCGCGGAATGAATGACTGCTGATAACCCTCCGTGTAGTCTCTAATCTGTCTAATGCTATGTTGATGACCTTTGCACGACACGTACCTCGTGGGAAGCAATTTGATACTTTATCGGATTATTCATGGTACACTCGTGAAATTGTCGTAGGGGAAAAATCCGCTCTTCATCGCTACCTCGGAGATACTGTGTCCCATCGCTCGTGCGCCGACTGTAGCACGACGTTGAAACTCACTTAAATCTTGGTAACTTGCATTGTAGCAGCAGTAACAGATCTAAAAACTGGGCCAGACACTTGTTGTCTGCTATAGGCGTTGCCGACCAAAATTAAAAACACACTCTCCAACAGAAATCGTTCAGAAGATGTGGTCAGAAGTGAACGTAACTTCATACACGTACACACCATTGGCGGGAATGAAAAGATTAAGAGTTGCAATTCTGTGTGACAGGAACAACGGCCGCCAGGGCGCACTGGTGGTGTTTAAAATTGTTACGTGGCCTTTCTGAAGATGTGGCAGAAGAAGAAATTGCAGACGATATGCAAGAGATAGTGAGTCTAATACTAGAGTTAGAATATAAGCCTTGGAAGAGTTGTGATTAATGAAGACAGATGGGGTACATAGCAGTCCACTGGAATTTCTGAAGCAGTTAAACAATTACTCAAGTAGAAGTGTAGAATCTATGAGATTGGCGTCATACCGTTTTACATACAATGAGGGAGCTATAGAGAGTAAAAAATGTAGAGAAAGACAGTAATTGGAATATTATACACGTAATAATTGAGTAAGTTAGGTGTAATTGCTACTCTGAGAAGAAGAAATGGGAGCAGTTCGCAGTGAGTAGTGATGACATAGAAAAAGGAGGGTGGCTTGATAGGGTGCCCGAGGGTGGTTTGATAAGTCTGGCAAATTTCCGTGAAAGAGTGCCACATTTTTGTTGTATGTTAAGCTTGTACATTCCAAGGACGGGTAAAGAATTTCAGGAATGTACGGCCTACAGTTCGTTGCTGACAGCGGTCTGGATTGGTGTCGACTGCAACTGAAATGGAGAAAAACAGAGTTTCGTGTTGTTATTAAACACTTTCATAAGAAGGGTTGGACTGCCGCACAAAGCAAAACAGAATTGGATAACGTTCATGCGCGCTCAGCACCCTCACTGAAGAAGATTTACTTTTGTATTAACGAGTTTAAACGTGATCGTAGAAGCACCGAAGACGAAATACTCTCCAGCCGTCCAGCTGAGGTCACCAGACAGGAAACCACGGACAACACCCATGATATGGTAATGCCAGACTGCCGAAGATAAAGTCGTGATATTGCTGAGACTGTGGGCGTCTCAAGACAGCAAGTGCATAATATCCTGCAAGGAGAATTAGCTATGAAAAAGCTGTGGGTGCGGTTTGTGTCGCGGTTGCTCACAATCGACCAAAACCGCCTCCGTCACAACATTCATATATTCATATTCATATATTCATATTTTGACTGGAGTACTCTCTTTCAAATTCTGAAGGTCGCAGGGGTAAAAGACAGGGAGCGAAAGGCTATTTACAATTTGTACACAAACCAGATGGCAGTTATAAAGAGTCGAGGGACATGACAGGGAAGCAGTGGTTGGGAAGGGAGTGAGACAGGGTTGTAGCCTTTCCCCGATGATATTCAATCTTTATATTGAGCAAGCAGTGAAGGAAACAAAAGAAAAATTCGGAGTTGGTATTAAAATCCATGGAGAAGAAATAAAAACTCTGAGGTTCGCCGATGACATTGTAATTCTGTCAGAGACAGCAAAGGACCTGGAAGAGCAGTTGAACGGAATAGATAGTGTCTTGAAAGGAGGATATAAGACGAACATCAACAAAAGCAAAACGAAGATAATGGAATGTAGTCGAATTAAGTCGGGTGATGCTGAAGGAATTAGATTAGGAAATGAGACACTTGAAGTAGTAAAAGAGTTTTGCTATTTGGGAAGCAAAATAACTGATGATGGTCGAAGTAGAGAGGATATAAAATGTAAACTGTCAATGGCAAGGAACGTTTCTGAAGAAGAGAAATTTGTTAACATCGAATATAGATACGTCAGGAAGTCATTTCTGAAAGTATTTGTATGGAGTGTAGCCATTTCAGGTATGTTTTCCTGTTACTGACAGTGATATCGACAAAATATCGCTCCCAGGGATTCCTACATTTTAGAGAATTTTCATGTTTCAGTAGGGTACAGCGAAAGGGGCTAATCCGCCCGAAATAAGAAATGTTGCAACACTGCCCTAGCTCACTCGCAGAGTCGAGATCATTTTGTCTTCTGTGTATGTCAGTATCCTTGTAACACCGCTTGTGGTTGTAGTAAGCGTGCTTTGTGTTACATACTTGACAGGGCAGAAGAACAAACTCAAGAGGTAAGCGAACTGTGATGGATTATTGCCATATTTAAAGAATACAACTTAACAAATTAAGGTGTACCAGGCACAATAACGTGAAAATTTAAACTCTTGTGGTTATCTGTACAAGAACAATGGTTATGCAGTGTGTATCAATAAATATTGCTGGCTTTTTCTCCAAAGGTCTCATTCGCCGCGTCTTTCGAAATCTCTGCACATGGGCCCATTTTGCCCCATACACGTCGGGCTATTTCCGCTCAGTCAAATTATTACTTTATTTGATGTTTTACCGCGAAATTCTCGACAACACGTTTTCTTGTTTTCTTTTCAGATAGTCCGCGCATACAAGGTGAAAAAGCTAAGTGCTTCATGGTTCGAGGAAGATATGAAACAAGTAGTAACAAGGCAGTTTCTCTGGATAAAGTAGGAGGAACGGGTTACAGGGTTTCATGGAGAGTGTGTGTGTGGTTGCAACAGAACGAAAATAGTTTACTTGTGATACATGCTCGTCATTTTGACACTGGAATACACTGGGCGGAATACCTTCTTCACTGGGTGGAAGAGTCGAATCATTTTTATACACAGTGATTTCTGCCTTCTTCAGATGTTTGTTTAATATTTTGTACGAGTACAAGATTTTCGACATTTTATATGCTGGAATGTATTCGCAATTGACATACCGTAATTTGATCACACTGAGAGATTTAAAAAAAGCTTAACGTCATATTACATAGGGCGTACTGCTGAAAGGGGCGAATTATCCCTGCTGTACCCCTAATATAAATGAGACAAAATAATACACGAGGCGGGCGACCATTATTATAATAATCGTTAGTTCTGCATTCAGGAGCACTGGGTCGCAATGATAGAAGTCGAACATCATGCAAGGAATGACTTTATACCTTATATGACGCGTTTCGGAATTTATCCATCATCAGAAATCCATGAATGATTGCTGCACGTAGATACGGCATTTCAAGCTCTATGTGAAACAGACTAGCTGGGAATGTTTGTTTCAAATACAAATTCGAACGCCATATCTGCGTGCAGCAATCGCTCCGGAAAATATGATGAGGGATAAATCGCGAAACGCGCCGCATGAGCAACAAAGCCATTCCTTGCCTGATGTTAGACTTTCACCATTGTGACCCAGTACGTCTGAACGCAGAACTACAGTGTGCTTTAATTTCGTGTCTCACGTTGGATAACAAAAGACAAACGAAAGAATCGTTAGACAGACATACAGACAGAGAACAAAATGACACTGTAAGGATTCCATTTTTGTCGACTGAGGCACGAAGCAATAAAAAGGAGGCATTACTTATTGACTGATCCTCGCAGTACAGTCAAGACCTCTGCGAGAGAGGGGAACTGTCTCATGGCGCGATAGAAGATGGAATGAAAAGGAAGATTAGAATGTAATGTCCCGTCGACAAAGAAGTCATTAGAGACGAAGCGCAGTCTCGAGTAAGAGAAAGACTGTTAAGGAAGCCGACCATGTCCATTTGCTCTAATCATCCATGCATTAGGCTTAAGCGATTTAGGAAAATTACGAAAAACTTCAATCTGTATGACTGGACCGGGACTTGAACCGTCGTCCTCCCGAATGCGAATACAATATGCTAATCATCGCGCCACTTTGGTCGATAGAAGAGGAAACGGTATTTGGTATGGAAGACGTGCTGCCAGGCCGTGGAGAGGGGGGGGGGGGGAAGGCGTGGGTAAAGGGGGGGTAAAGAGGGGGAGGAGAGTGGTAACCGATCTAGTATTCGAGTTGGGTTGTAGGATCTGAGTCTCGAGACATGCTATCGGATTTTTGGAAAATTATGATCCACACTGTCTCGAACGCAGCAGCGACAGATAAGCTCGAGAGATCTCGCACCATTAGCTTAACAGCTCATGCATCAAAATTGCTGGCAAGAATAATAATAGGAGAATGAAAAAGGAGACTGAAAACCTATTAGATGGTGGTTAATTTGGCTCTAGAACATGTACACGCGCCAGACAGTGCTTTATGATGCTGCGGTTGATAATGAAAGCAAAACAAATCAAGACAGGTTGATAGGATTTGTCGACTTAGAAGAGGCATTCCATTGCGTGAAGTGATGTGAGATTAGGAGTAACCTCTAGCAAATGATGAGTAATAAAGCGAAGCCAAGAGGGAAACAGAAGAACAGAAGACCAGGAAGAAAATGCGCGAATTAGAAACTATGCGAGACAGTGCTGCAGTCTGTATGCCCTACTGTTCAATCTGTACTTCGGAGAAACAATGACCGAAATAAAAGAAATGTTCAGGATTGAGATTAAACTGATGATATCACTGATAAGACTCTTTGATGGTATTGCTAGCCTAAGTGAAGGTGTAGAAGAATTACAAGACCTGTTGAATGTAATTTTAATAGTCTAATGAGCAGACGATCTGGACTGAAAAATAACCAAAGAAAGACGAAAGTAATGGCAAGTTGTGAAAATGAGACTAGCGATAAACAAAATTGGGGATCCCCAAAATAGCTGAAGTGGAGGTATTATGCTACCTTGCAAACAAAATAACTTACGACGGACGAAGTAGCGAGGACGAAGAAAGCAAGCTAGTAAAGATAAGGAGGGTCTTCCTGGTCAAAAACAGTCCACTTATGTCAAAATTATATCTTGATTTGTCAAACAAATTACCAAGAACCTACGTTTGTAGCACAGGATTGTAGTGAGGGAACTGTGTACTGTGGGAAAACCTAAAAACAAGAGAATCGAAGCGGAAGAGAGATCGCGATTTAAAAGGCTTCAGAAAATAAGAAATGAATAGGTTCTCTCCAGATTCGGTGTTGAGTGGAACATGTGAAAGACATTGACAAGAAGAACACACAAGATGATATGACTTCCATGATACTTGAGGCACGGGGGGTGTAGAGCATAAGATTGTAGCGGAAGTCAATGACTGGAATGTATGTAGAAAAAGCGACTCACCATGAAGGAAGTATCTAAATAGGACGGAAATCGGTGATATGATGTGTATGTACAGACAAACGAATTATCACAATTTCAGAAAAATGCGTTGATTTATTCAGGAGAAAGAAGTTCACAATCTTAGCATATCAATAACGCGTTGGCTCTTGCGTGAGCAATTATTCGTCCCTACATTGACTGATACAGTTGCTGAATGTCCTGCTGAGAGATACCGTGCCAAATTAGAATGAGAAACAGACTGAATTAAGATTTGACCAAGAACATTGGGAAGAAGAAACAACAATACAGAAATAAATTGTGTCGCATTTGCAGATGACTTCGCTATACATACTGTAAATGTGACAGCTACTGTAATACTAATTAATATTTTACAAGAAATAGGCGGTAGTAGAATTTCAGCAGCAATTTTTAACAAATATTGAAAATGTCAGAAGACAGATATTGAGATAATAGATACATTTAAGAAATTTAAATATATTGGCGAGATAACATAAGTTTGGTAAAAGCTACTGTAAATGTAAGAATAGATAAAATTGGAAGGACACATTGTATAACTAATGAGTTTTTAACAAAAAATGCCTCTCCAAAAAATGCAAAATTGAATAACGTCTAAACGCAAACGAATGTCTATTATTAAACTATAATTTATCCAAATTATAGTCACTAGAAAAGGGAATATAGAAAATACTAGACTCACGAAAAAGTGTACAACGTTGGAAATTACGAAGTAATGATGGAATTTCCCGGAACGTAGTACAAATATGAAATAGGAATACAAGACTGGTATTTTCTGGACATTTATATGGAATGCAAGACAGTAGATTAACCAAAAAGATCTTCAAATATTTGTGCTATAAAAATTTAACAACAAGCTGGATCCACAAAGTAAAAAAGGATTTAGAGGGAAATAATACCAAATCCGACGAAGTAACGGAAAGAAATGAGTTTAGTGAAGAAGTATTGATTATGGAAGAATTCCAAAATAGGGGAGTGATGAAAACTAGTGGTTAGAAGAAAAGGAATAGAAAACTAAGTAAACAGGTGGAAGACTATAAGAAAAGAAAGAAATGAACAATATATTTTTTGTAAGGCCTGCTGATAAAGTACGCCGAAATACATTTACAAGAACTTAATTCCAGGAGCTGAACAGGATATTTATTTGCTTATCTATAGATATATATTTGTTATTATAATCTCATAGCAGCTATATCATGAAACGTTTTCGTGATAATAATGGTTGGGCAGCTATTAGAGAGCGGGATCCTTAGAGGTCCTCTGTTGAACACACATACATACGCTGAAGCACCAAAGAAACTGGTATGCATATTCAAATACAGAGAGATGTAAACAGGCAGAATATGGTGCTGCAGTCGGCAACGCCTATGTAAGACAACAAGTGTCTGGCGCAATTGCTAGATCGGTTACTGCTGCTACAGTGGCAGGTTATCAAGATTTAAATGAGTTTGAACGTGCTATTATAGTCGGCGCACGAGCGATGGGGCAAAGTATCTACAATGTAGCGATGAAGTGGGATTTTCCCGTACGGCCATTTCAAGAATGTACCGTGAATATTAGGAATCCGGTGAAACGGCAAATATCCGACATCCCTGCCACCCGATAAAGACTCTGAAAAATAGGACTAACGGGGACCGAAAGAGTCGTTCAACGTGACAGAACTGCTACCCTTCCGCAAATTTCTGCATATTTCAGTGCTGGGCCATCAACAAGCGTCAGCATGCGAACCATTCAGTGAAACATAATCGTTATCGGCTTTTGGAGCCGAAGGCCCACTCGTGTACCCTTGATGACTGCACGACACAGAACTTTACGCCTCATCTAGGCCCGACATTGGACTGCCTGATCGGAATAGTCTCGAGCGGATGGACGTGTACGGGTATGGAGACAACCTCATGAATCCAAGTACTCTGCACGTCAGCACGGAACTGTTCAAGTCGGTGGAGGGACTGTAATGGTGCGGGGCGTGTGTAGTTCGTGTGATATGGGACTGCTGATACTTCTAGATACGACTCTGACAGATGACACGTACGTACGTACGTCTGATCACCTGCATCCATTCGCGTCCATTGTGCATTCCGACGGACTTTGACAATTCCAGCAGGACAATGCGACATCCCACACGCCCAGAATTGCTACAGAGCTGCTCCAGGAACACTATTCTGAGTTTAAACACTTACTCTGGCCACCCAACTCCCCAGACATAAACATTACTGAATGCCTTGCAACGTGCTGTTCTCCTGCCCCCGTACTCTTACAGATTTGTGGACAGCCCAGCAAGATTCATGGTGTCAGTTCCCTCCAGCACCATTTCAGGAATTAGTCGAATCCATGCCACGTCGTGTTGCGCCACTTCTGCCTGTTCGCGGGGGCCCTACGGTAGGTTAAGCAGCTGTACCAGTTTCTTTGGCTCTTCAGGTTATGTTGATCAAATAGCACCTAAAAATGCCAACTGTCAAATAGCTTGAATGCTTACCACATAGCATCTAAGAATGGCAGCTATCAAACAGTTGTGAAATCATTATAAAAAAAAAAATGTTATAACAGCTGCGTGGTTAAATGGCTCTGACCACTATGGGACTTAACATCTGAGGTCATCAGTCCCCTAGAACTTTGAACTACTTAAACCCAACTAAGGACATCACACACATCCTTGCCCGAAGCAGGATTCGAACCTGCGACTTAGCGGTCGCGCGGTTCCAGACTATAGCGCCTAGAACCGCTCGGCCACACCGGCCGGCAGTTGCGTGGTTATAATAACAATATTTCACAACGGAAAGCTCACAGTTGACCGCTGGATGCCATATTATCTCCAACACCACCTAGACGTGCACCTGAAAATGGCATTGTAAGCCGAAACAGGCAAGCTTTTTGTGCAGAAATACCTATGGACAAGCATATGAATATTACGGTGCAGCTACTGGAACTGACTTCTAGTAAAAGGAACAGTAGAATAAGGAACTGAAATTCGTACATATTCTTAGCTGTCCCATCTCAGAAGAAAGAGAAAATGTGAAAGTTCCATAACGTAATACTGATGGTTTTAAGGAAAAAAGATCGATTGACAATTCTAATGCGGTTCGAGTTTATGGAGATTAATGTGATTATAGGGATTGTGGTGTGGGAGTATGTGGTTGGTTGACTGGATAATGTGAAAATTGAGAGTGGGGATGTTCTCAGCTGTAATTGAAAGTTTGGAACCAAAATTGGCTTTTGGGCTAGTTCCTTGATTGTTTTAAGTGCTTCTAGAGCCTTCTAGCTTTGTTTCATGTATGAAGTCCTTCTCTTCTGACTTTGTATGTATGATTTATTATTCATGTGTGATAAGGCCCATAAGATGAGGGTGAAAGTTCTTTATTGAAATAGCAGTAGTAGACGGTTGGTTGTGTGGCGGCGAAAGAGCCAGGAAGTAGGTGCCTGAGCAGCGCTACATCTGGCCCGTTGTTAAAAGGACACTGGGGGTAAGTGCGGAGCGATGCCGGGATTCCTTTATGACGCAGGAGAACAGCAGAGGTGTCCGTACTGTGGCGGCGCGGCGCTTCGCCCATACCGGCCGGTGCTTCCGCCAAGTGCCTCCAGTACAGCCGGCGGGGTGCGTCCGGGCGTCGGCTCTGCGCATGCGCGATCCAGGCGAGGCTGCGCGGCCATATTGATTCAGCGCGCACTTTGGCAGAGGGACGGCGGAGGGAGAGCGCAAGAGAGGGGGCGGAAAAGAGAGACAGAGAAGTAGAAAGAGAGAGAGGGAGAGAGAGGCGGAGAGCGGAGGAGGCAAACGGAGATGAAGATGGTGAGAAGCGAGGGCTGCCGCGGCGCAGGGGGTGGCGCGATACGGGCAGGGTGTGGGTGGCAGGATGAGGGTGAGTGTAAGGGGGTGGGGGTGACGGATGGCCCCGCATTGTGCGCACTGGGGGTGAGCCCAGCCCGGCGTGGCGCAGGGGCGGAAGGTAAAAATTGGAGAGGGCGACGGCGGACGCAACGCAGACGGCGTCACATTCGCAGATACGCGCTGCTCCTGCGTCATAGTCTGTGTTACGCCCGACGGACGGCACCCCACCTTAGAGACTTGGCTTAGTGACAAGGTTATAGGCGACCGCAAATGGGGCTCAAATGGTTCAAAGGGCTCTGAGGACTATGGGACTTAACATATGAGGTCATCAGTCCTCTAGAACTTAGAACTACTTAAACATAACTAACCTAAAGGACATCACACACATCCATGTCCGAGGCAGGATTCGAACCTGCGACCGTAGCGGTCGCGCGGTTCCAGACTGAAGCGCCTAGAACCGCTCGGTCACCCCGGCCGGAAAATCGGGCTCAAACCGACCACTTGCTGCTCCTCTCTCCAAGCCCCACCTTGAATCGGGAGTACTGCAGAGTTTTTATTCGTTACAGACTTATAAAACACAATCAGTTCTCCGGGATATCATTAGTTCACCGTGTTACTTACAAAATTTAGTTTTTGTGGCGTGACACGTTTCAAACCTGACCAAAAACGTCCCAATTTCTAACTCTTCTTCCCTTCCCCCTGAACAAATTTCTGCAGACACTCGCACGTAAGGCCGCCAAGACTACTCCTGAACGAGAATGCTGCTGACGACCTCTACTGATCGTAGAGGGTGAATCTACAGTAACTGTACACGCTTCGTGGCTGCAATGTTTCCATCAAAAGAAGCGTAAAACTTCGTTTAAAGATTTGTCTGACATTGCTTCAGGGTTATGCAGTAGAGTAGCGATCACAAGGGCAACACAAGCAACACAAAGGTAATTCTTCTTAGAAAGCAACGACACGAAGCTACCCGATATTCAACACAACTACGTACTTTACATTTACTCCAGGACATATTTGAAATACGTATATGAAGATAGTAACTGTTCTCGAAAGAACAGATACAGTTGATGACCGTGCAGCTTCTCTAGAATAAATGATAATTGACTGAAACGCTCAGCTGCCGACAGTTGTTGTTGTTGTTGTTGTTGGCATACCTCGATGGGAACAGCTGAAAATGTGTGCCCCGATCGGGACTCGAACCCGGGATCTCCTGCTTACATGGCAGACGCTCTAGTCATTTTTTTTTAATTTACATTTTGTTCGCTTTAGTTCGTTGCATCTGCTCGGGGCGGACGTCGTAGGACATCCATTTAAGTTCGTTGTTGATCTGTTAACTCAGTTTCTTTTAGGAGGTGCAGTCAAGTTCTAAGGCCTCCGATTTTTTTTCTCCGGACTGGAAAGAGATAGAAACATGCGCATTGTTTTAAAATGAGGCTGCGTTCATTGTCAATACATCCCAGAGATGGCAGCACCGTACGGCAGATGGAATTTTACCGCCAGCGGCGAGAATGAGAACTGCTTTAAATACTTAAAATGGCGACGTTTTCCTTTCTTGAACAGCGTGCAAACATTCGTTTTCTGAATTTGCGTGGTGTGAAACCAATTGAAATTCATCGACAGTTGAAGGAGACATGTGGTGATGGAGTTATGGATGTGTCGAAAGTGCGTTCGTGGGTGCGACAGTTTAATGAAGGCAGAACATCGTGTGACAACAAACCGAAACAACCTCGGGCTCGCACAAACCGGTCTGACGACACGATCGACAAAGTGGAGAGAATTGTTTTCGGGGGATCGCCGAATGACTGTTGAACAGATCGCCTCTAGAGTTGGCATTTCTGTGGGTTCTGTGCACACAATCCTTCATGACGACCTGAAAATGCGAAAAGTGTCATTCAGGTGGGTGCCACGAATGCTGACGGACGACCACACGGCTGCCCGTGTAGCATGTTGCCAAGCAATGTTGACGCGCAACGACGGCACAAATGGGACTTTCTTTTCGTCGGTTGTGACAATGGATGAGACGTGGATGCCATTTTTCAATCCAGAAACAAATCGCCAGTCAGCTCAATCGAAGCACACAGATTCACCGCCACCAAAAAAATTTCGTGTAATCGCCAGTGCTGAAAAAATGATGGTGTCCATGTTCTGGGACAGCGAGGGCGTAATCCTTACCCACTGCGTTCCAAAGGGCACTACGGTAACAGGTGCATCCTACGAAAATGTTTTGAAGAACAAATTCCTTCCTGCACTGCAACAAAAACGTCCGGGAAGAGCTGCGCGTGTGCTGTTTCACCAAGACAACGCACCCGCACATCGAGCTAACGTTACGCAACAGTTTCTTCGTGATAACAACTTTGAAGTGATTCCTCATGCTCCCTTCTCACCTGACCTGGCTCCTAGTGACTTTTGGCTTTTTCCAACAATGAAAGACACTCTCCGTGGCCGCACATTCACCAGCCGTGCTGCTATTGCCTCAGCGATTTTCCAGTGGTCAAAACAAACTCCTAAAGAAGCCTTCGCCGCTGCCATGGAATCGTGGCGTCAGCGTTGTGAAAAATGTGTGCGTCTGCAGGGCGATTACGTCGAGAAGTAACGCCAGTTTCATCGATTTCGGGTGAGCAGTTAATTAGAAAGAAAAAAAAATTCGGAGGCCTTAGAACTTGAATGCACTTCGTATTACAGAGGGCACGTTACCCTCCGACCTAACACGCTGAGCTACGGTGCCGGCGTCCGTTTGAGCCACCGAGGAGACAGGTGAATAGCGCGACTGCAGGGACTTACCCCTTGCACGCTTCCCGTGAGAACCGCATTCCCAACTGTTCACAATCAACATATGCAATGTACCTAATAGATATTTGCCCGGTCTGGGCACACAATTTCAGCTGCCCCCACCGAGGTGTATCAACAACACCGGTCGGCAGTTGAGGGTTTCAATCAATTATCACATGTTCGAAATGATGACCATGTAGACGAAGACAGTGACGTGCTAAACGTCTTTGCGCTCTCGGAGTGTTCCAGACTCCGTTCATCTCATTCTGCACAGCGGCACAGCTCTTTTCAGTTGGCAGCTGTAGTTGTGCTACATTCTCAATTTTAACACCATACAAGAACCCCTTGAGTCGCCTCTAAAGAAAAAAGTCGTGAGGGTGAAGATCCGGATATCTGGCGGGCCGATCAGCTGGCCGTGCAGGACCTGCCCACTTATCAAGATAAGCTACATGAAGATACTTTCGTGCCTCACAACTGAAATGTGTAGAGAGGGCCGTCGTAATTAAACTGTAAGTTGTTTCGTGTAGCTAGATGATAGGCCTATCATCATGAGGTAGAAAGAAATATGTTCTATTCACCTTTATACAGGGTGTTACAAAAAGGTACGGCCAAACTTTCAGGAAGCATTCCTCACATACAAAGAAATAAAATATGTTATGTGGACATGTGTCCGGAAACGCTTACTTTCCATGTTAGAGCTCATTTTATTACTTCTCTTCAAATCACATTAATCATGGAGTGGAAACACACAGCAACAGAACGTACCAGCGTGACTTCAAACACTTTGTTACAGGAAATGTTCAAAATGTCCTCCGTTAGCGAGGATACATGCATCCACCCTCCGTCGCATGGAATCCCTGATGCGCTGATGCAGCCCTGGACAATGGCATATTGTATCACAGCCGTCCACAATACGAGCACGAAGAGTCTCTACTTTTGGTACCGGACTTGCGTAGACAAGAGCTTTCAAATGCCCCCATAAATGGAATTCAAGAGGGTTGAGGTCAGGAGAGCGTGGAGGCCATGAAATTGGTCCGCCTCTACCAATTCATCGGTCACCGAATCAGTTGTTTAGAAGCGTACGAACACTTCGACTGAAATGTGCAGGAGCTCCATCGTGCACTAACCACAGGTTGTGTCGTACTTGTAAAGGCACATGTTCTAGCAGCACAGGTAGAGTATCCCGTATGAAATCATGGTAACGTGCTCCATTGAGCGTAGGTGGAAGAACATGGGGCCCAATCAAGACATCACCAACAATGCCTGCCCAAACGTTCACAGGAAATCTGTGTTGATGACGTGATTGCACAATTGCGTGTGGATTCTCGTCAGCCCACACAAGTTGATTGTGAAAATTTACAATTTGATCACGTTGGAATGAAGCCTCATCCGTAAAGAGAACACTTGCACTGAAATGAGGATTGACACATTGTTGGATGAAACATTCGCAGAAGTTTACCCGTGGAGGCCAATCAGCTGCTGATAGTGCCTGCACACTCTGTACATGGTACGGATACAACTGGCTCTCCCGTAGCACTCTCCATACAGTGACGTGGGCAACGTTACCTTGTGCAGCAGCAACTTCTCTGACGCTGACATTAGGGTTATCGTCAACTGCACGAAGAATTGCCTCGTTCATTGCAGGTGTCCTCAACGTTCTAGGACTTCCCCAGTCGCGAGTCATAGGCTGGAATGTTCCGTGCTCCCTAAGACGCCGATCAATTGCTTCGAACGTCTTCCTGCTGGGACCCCTTCGTTCTGGAAATGTCTCGATAAAAAACGTACCGCGCCGCGGCTATTGCCCCGTGCTAATCCATACATCAAATGGGCATCTGCCAACTCCGCATTTGTAGACATTGCACTGACTGCAAAATCACGTTCGTGATGAACACTAAACTGTTGATGCTACGTACTGATGTGTTTGATGCTAGTACTGTAGAGCAATGAGTCGCATGTCAACACAAGCACTGAAGTCAACATTACCTTCCTTCAATTGGACCAACTGGCGGTGAATCGATAACGTACAGTACATACTGACGAAACTAAAATGAGCTCTAACATGGAAATTAAGCGTTTCCGGACACATGTCCACATAACATCTTTTCTTTGTGTGTGAGGAATGTTTCCTGAAAGTTTGGCCGTACCTTTTTGTAACATCCTGTATGTGTTACGTCATCCATCACAGGTCTAGAATATTAAACTCATTTTTGGCTCATGATGGACAGCCAAGGTCTACCTTTGCCACAGGCTGCCTCTTCACTCTCAAACTCCCTTAAAACAAGTAAATGCCTCTCCACATATGATGTCTCTTCAGGTAACACCACAGACCAGCTGTAAATATCAGTTAGTACTACGTATCACGTTATAAATTCGGTAACACATCTGATTTGATTACAATGGTCGTCTCTCTCTGTGTGGGTGGGAGATTGAAATTTCGTTAAAAATATCGTTGCAACAAGAAGAATGGCTGATTACCGCACCAACTTAAGAATAATATTCGTGGTACCCTAGTCATGCCTTCCACAAGGCAGGCGGCACGTCACTGATATCAAGTTGATAGGCTAATTAATTCAATTGATCATGAGAGTCACTTTGCATGGCGAGTGATTTTTTTCTTTCAGCGATCAGTCTACACCCACCAGGTAGTTCGAATGGGAATCCCTGGAGGGTAGATGATGTCTTTTTCGAGGAACAGTACTGAGAGCCAAAATTTGAAGCTGACCACTGAAGGATTCTACCGCTGGCAATACACATTTCACTTAAGGACCACTCTCCTAAAACCACAATCACAATTACTATGTTAATCGTCACCCTGCATAAAAGTGCCCCTGCCTGCAGCCACACACAAGAGTTGCTGATAGTGCTATGCCTTCTGCTAGAGATGCTGTCTGCACCTTGAAATGAATCCCCTCCATTGAAACATATACTTGTGTTGTATCCTATGGGGATATCTTTTAATGATTACAGCCACTAATGAATCATAGTCGTGGCACGCCCATATCTCGAAAGAAGTCATCCCTTTTGAACCCATATGCTAAAGACCCAATACTGCAAAACTCCAGCGTGGTTTTTTAGAGAGTCTCTGTGCGTCTTGTAACTCTTCCTCAGTCTCTGTCCCACCCTTTCTACAGCTTTGTCCATGTGATCGTCCTAACATGTCAGAACTGAAACGAAGTTGGAGAGCTCTGTGTCTACTACCTTCTGCAACCTGTGGACAAACGGGGTGAGCTGAGTTATTGCGACAGGACTGTGTTTGGACCACTCAGTGGAAAAGCGAACATGTTCTCGTAGCTCAGACAACTATGTACAATGTGTAAGGCCAGAGTCAAACGAAGCTTGCTCCTCCAACACAAGGTAGTAGAAAAAACAGTACGAGCAATTACGGCGGTGTTTCTCATTGGGAAAATTAGGAAGACTCCACATCAAACAGGAACTGGGAGGAGAAACAGGATTTTGCTACTGTAGTGCGGTGCATCTCAAAACTACGTACTGTTATTGCATTCGGAAGGAGATCTGCATCTTTCAGGGTGCGTTCATATTGAAACGTCCCCTTAGAAAAATTATACAGGACTGTGCTTAAACTGACACACACTATTTTTAGCGCAACGCAATTTGACTTTCAAAAATCCCTACAAAATAATGGCCCTGACTAAGATTAACCTATACCTTTCACAAACCACTTACCTCACAAAAATCTTCGTTACTCGAACTACTGCAGTACAGCGAGCGCCACTACTGGCAGCTTAATAAAAGATTCAAACTACTGAAGGCACTAACTACTGATAGGCATAGTTATCAAATGAAAGATTTTGATAGAGAACAAACAATGTATTTACCTTAATAGTCATAATATGTATAGCAGTTCATGACATTCATTCGCACAAATGTACTGTTTCTGATGGACACACCTCCAGATTATCCATTCTCAAAAATCCGCCATGTCACTTCCCCACATCCACCACTGCTGGCGGCCCGCCTCCAACTGCGCAACGTTACGCGCTGTTAACATCCAGCTGTCCAACACTACAATGGCAGACAACAATGCAAACTAGCCACAGACTGCACAGAGCACAGCCAGTGATTTTCATACAGAGCGCTACGTGGCGTCACCAATATAAAAACCTAAACAGCCTACTTACAATATCTGTCACCCAAACATTCTCTCTATCACCATTATTTTGTACCGTCCAACAGAGAGATACTACAAACTATAAAAACCCCGCTAACATCACTCAGTTGAGAACTCGATAAGATATTACATCTCTGTCTTCCAATATATTGGGAAACAAATACCATCTGCATGTTGACCGTACATGGTGATTTCATTAAATATGTATGTTTTGGTGCACTGGGGGAGGCATCTAGTGATTGAAGTCACTTCCATAGACGATTGTAAAATCATGAAGCAGACTACGCAGTTTGTGTCCCAAAAACTGTCGATACACTCTGGCAGTCAGCCGCTGTGGAATAACCTGCAGTACAAGTTGTAAGATGGCAAGAACTATGCCCCTTACATGAAGTCATTAAAGATCGCCTAACTCACTTTGAGCGAACAGTAGGGCTGAACAAAAATGACTGACAAGGCACAATGCATTTTGTAGGGGGTATAGTATGGACGTATTGGAATAATTAATGTCGGGTGATGGTTTTAAAGTAATTCGCACGACATGAGAACTTTGTGGAAACGCATCGATTTACTGGAGGCTAGTTTATTCCATGGAAGTATTCGAGTTGACCGTGGCCGGCTGGGGAGCAGCGAAGGGAAGCGACAATAGGCAGCTTAGGGCGGCTCAAGCTCTTGAGAAAGCGGTAACGGGGGGGCGGCCTCCAGCTGACAGTGACAGTGACAGTGAGTGGGTGGTTGACCGCATGCTGGTGTACTGGGAAGCATACGGAGAACTTGTACGCCTGTTGATAAATGTCCATCGTCCCATTTTCAGTGTAAGCGAGAAAGCCGCGCAAAGCTACGGTGCAGTGGTCAACAGAGGCCAAAATATGCGTGTTCGTGACTATAGCAACTTCACGCTGAATTTGTGGTCCCTGGAGTCTGAAACGGAAAAAGTGGTGTTTTGTGCAGATGGATGGCCTGGGAGGAGCTAAATAGTAGAAGTTGAGAGGAAGCGAAATTTTGTGGGAATTTGTTCACTTCCTAGAGCAGGCATTGGTCGGCACTGGGAAGCGACGCATAATTAACGCGACTTGAGCTGCAATTGGCGTAAGTGATTTTGCTGAAGGGGAAACCGAGGTGAAGAGCGGACTGTGAGAAGTCTCCATAGAGGTCTTCCGGTTCCAGCTTGCCTAGAGTGCGGACGTGGCGTTCTTTACTCAGCTTGCCTGAGAAAGAGTGAGCATCTCTGCAGTTTAGGACTTAGCAAATGGAACGATTGAGCTTGGAGATAGGAAGTGTTGGTTCAGCTATGTACTGAGCAAGATAGCTAGGAGTGAAAAGACGAGCGCAGCCTTGCAGCACCTCGAGGTCGGCCGACGTCCACACAACGACGCCGCTCCGCCACGCTGTATTCGGTGATGTTGCGCCCGCTCCGGCCACTGATTAATTTGTTGGATCACGTCGGCAAAGTTTCCACGAGGGTTTCATGGGCCGTGTACTGTAGAATTCTACTCGTACTTCACATTACGCCTGGGTCAGTCGATAGGAATTACTTTTGAGTTATCGCGCTTTACACCACGCAAACGCAATTTATTGCCACTGCCTGGTAGGAGAGTCACGTAATGTGATGATTGAAGGTCGGGAGTTAAAATAAATTTGTGCTAATCGACTGCATCTGTTTTCAATCAAGTAGTTGAAATCCCAAGTCACTTTATTAATTAATTTTATGTTCAACATTCGCATCTGGTTTCGATAGCTGAATCTAACATCAATGTGCACCCCTTTTTAATTAAAAGTGATCAATTCTGAATCAATTAATGTCAACACTGCCACATCAGTTCAATCAGCAGTCGCAGGGTCTTATTACTTTCTTTGCGTTATCCGATATTGCGGCAGTTTTGCACTCTTTGTTGACCTGTTAGTCAATTAGCTGGGGTGAACACATGCCAAAACCAGATAAGTGACGGGTGGGGGGTTTACACTGTAGCTGTTGTCCACTATGATATTACTATCTGCGATGTTGATACCCTCCTGCAGAAGTTACGTGAAGATTGTCATATGCACATTGTGAGTATTCAGGACACCCGCACGGATAAACATCCGTAAACAGTAACCGATAACCGAAAGATGGAACAGTAGCATGGTACTCGAGTAACCATTTACAGAAGTTTTGGTTGTCTAGACTAGCCTGCAAGTGTCAATACCTTTTGCACGTGAAATGGGAGGAATTGCTGTCTTCCGAAGCAGGCGCCATGCAGCTGACTGAAGAATCACAACAGTGGCACTTACACGGCGGGTACTTATGGTCAGATCTTCGTGTACCACTTCCAACATCTTCTCAACACTCACGCAATCCATTTAACGCCGATCTAACCGTGACGCAGCACGAACGCCATATTACCTTAACACCAGTCCCCAGTTGTGAAAGTTTAATGCTTTGACACTCTTCTTTTTTGAAACATTTTCATATACCGTCGTCTTGCTGCTCGTGCATACCCTTGTGATGCGCCGTAAAGGAGGTGGCATATTCGCGTATTCGGCGTTTGAGTATGCCATAGTACCGTACAGAATGGGCGCAGCCTATGGACTACCGACAACATGTATGTACGTAGCACAACGGACCACAAAAAATTTCAATTAAACAAAGGTATTTCGTGCCAGAATCAATCCAGAAGTGTAGACGGGTGTGCAACGCAACATCAGTCGATATGCAAGTGAACACGACACGCCAAAAGCATCATAACTCGTAAATAAAGCAGTTTCAGGCAAAACTTTATTTGACGTTTTATACTCATGTGTACCTCACACTGACGAAATGTGTACATTTACTTACGACTCACCCTGTGCAGGGGTACATTCCTTCTTGTTTTGCAGGACTGGATTGGTACGGATGGCCACGACCTGGTCTCCTGTAAAGAAATCCTTCATCTCAGAGTAGCACTTACACCCAACACGTCCTCACTGATTTGCTGGATATATTCTTACAGCCGTGCAAGCTGTCACCTGATCTCCCCGAGTGATCTGAGGTGCAGCAGTCATGGACTGTGCGGCTGATACCGGGGATGTCCAGTCCTCCCTCGGGCATGGGTATGTGTGTTTGTCCTTAGGATAATTTAGGTTAAGTAGTGTGTAAGCTTAGGGACCGATGACCTTAGCAGTTAAGTCCCATAAGATTTCACACACATTTGAACATTTTTTTGAACCTGATCTCCGAACACATCCTGTCTTCCCCTCCCTCCTTCTTATCAATTTTGTTCCTTATATCCCTTTACTCGCCGATTTTCCGCAGAAAAACCTCATATCTTGTCTTACCATCATCATAGTTTCTAGTTCGACATAAACTTCCTTGCCTGTCCCAATTTCACTTAGACTAAAACGGATCTTCCCATCTCTTCATCATGTATTTGCTCTTGCGGTATATATTTGTATTCATTCATCTAACATAGTTTGAATATTTTCGTGATGTTTCTTTCGGACCTCATCTATTTCTGACGCATGCTTTTGAAGCCCAGTTCATTTCTAATTTCACTATTCTTTTCTCCGATCTGTGAACTTTTAGACGGCTCCTGGTTTTAGGAGTCTCCGCTGCTTCAACCCCCCTCTCCCCCCCTCCCCACCCCATTGGCGATGGGTGAAGTTGAAGTCTCTGACCCATCATTAGAACTGGTACCATATGATAACATTTCAGTACTGTATCTTTCCCAATCTTTTAGCCGAATACGATGTAATTTACATTCCCAGTCCGCTAAGATTATTTGGTCATCTTCAAGCAGGTGTATATTTATGACTTTAAGTTTTAAATGCAACACTACTTTCTTCTGGATTGTATCTATATATTAAATACGAGTCCTAAAGGACATGCTTGTCTAGTTCCTTGAGAGAGGATTCTTGCAAACAGACTTCCTTTTCGTACTTTGATTTCATTGTGTATGTACGTACTCAGAGTTACACTTATTAGATGCTGAAGTATACTATTATCTTGTAAAATGTTGAACAGTTTAATTCTATTAATTTTACCCGAGGTTTCCTCATAGCTTATAAAGGCTATGTATGTGGGATGATTGTATTCTCAGTGTTTTTCAATGATTTTTGCCGACTAGAGAAACATCTAATTTTTCATTACTTTCAATGTCCTGCTACAGCACCGCATCTCACACGCTTCGTTTTTTTCCGGTTTTCTCACAGGTCACTATACACTAACAAATAAGATCATCAAATCAGCTTCTTTCAGCTCTGAGTGTCCTTGTTTGCGTATCCTGAGGTCTCTTTATTATAACTTCCTTGCTAATTTCGTTTCTTTTTTGCTTCTGAGATAGAAGAATTCCTTCATCTCAAATATTACGTGGTTCTCAAAAACTTTGATACTAAATTTACAGCTAACCTCATTTTTTTATATTCCTCATTACTTTGATTCATTCTTGATCCATTCGCTGCGGTCAATGAACGTTCATTCCATTCAACAGATGCTATAATTGTTCCGCACTTCCACTGAGGGCAGAAGTGTCATAAGCGTTTTTTATCACTGATATCATTTCACTCTGGATTTAAAAAAAAAAATGGTTCAAATGGCTCTGAGCACTATGGGACTCAACTTC
Organism: Schistocerca cancellata; assembly: GCF_023864275.1. Classification (NCBI taxonomy): domain Eukaryota; kingdom Metazoa; phylum Arthropoda; class Insecta; order Orthoptera; family Acrididae; genus Schistocerca; species Schistocerca cancellata. Next base: position 87,574,663 of record NC_064637.1, on the reverse strand, counting down.
TGAGGTGATCAGTCCCCTAGAACTTAGAACTACTTAAACCTAACTAACTTAAGGACATCACACACATCCATGCCCGAGGCAGGATTCGAACCTGCGACCGTAGAGGTCGCGCGGTTCCAGATTGTAGCGCCTAGAAACGCTCGGCCACCCCGGCCAGCCCCTGGATTTCAATCCCACTCCTGATGCGAACTATGATTTGAGTCATGGCTTCTTCGAGATACTGTTTGAACGTTGGACCACAGATGCATTTAGAACACGCACGTCCCTATCGCTGACGGGTTAAGATGGTTAGCCAACACAGCAGTCACATGACAGTGAGAAAATTTCCGAATTCCTGCCGTTCAGCACTGTGCGAAATGGAGCCGTCAGTTGCAGTTTTTCTCATTTTCTACTTAAATCGAACACCGAATTTAACATTTGAACGATTTGTTAGATGTGTATGATACATGTAAAATCACAGCTAACTAAATTTATCCGATATTCCCGATATTCATGCAATGGTTATCGTTTTAACGTTTAGCCTGCTGAAACGATAAGAAACAGTACGAAACGTTGTATTGACAGTCTTTCTTTTTACAAGTGGCAGAACTATAGTTCTTCAGTAAATTTCAGTGCTCCGGCAGGAGTATTCTAGACCAAGTAATCTCTAAAGCTCCATGACTTTCACTTAGTCCAGTACGGAGATGAAGATAAGAAGCATTTTAGAAAACGATGATTATAGAGAGAACTCTTTTGGTAAGTAAGTATCAACACTTCTCATCTCAAAATTTTTGTCGTTCGTCGAGTTTCAGATTTGCGACCAACGCACTTTCACTGCGCCTTCAATTTTGCATCGTACATTTAATGCAAGAGGCATTTGAGGATGAACATTTCACTTCCAAGGAAACTTTCAGTGACGAAGCAATCTTCAATTTATCTGGAAAGGATAGGCACCACTATGCGTGAGTGTGGGACGATGAAAATCCCACTGAAATAGTGGCGCATGAACGGGATTCGCCGAAGGTTAATGTTTTCTGTGGAGTGTCGCAGACGAAGGTGTGTGGGTCGTTCTGTGAGATGTATGCAACAACGCCAAATGCTAACTTTGTTAAGTTGCGGTTCTATTCACGCATCAATCGTTTTTGCACATGTACGAGGGCGTGCTGGAGACTAATTCCTCAGATAGTTTTACGTAAAAGGTCTTCAAGCTTTTTGAAATACAAACAAACACTATTTACATTCTAAATCGTTATTCATCATGTCTACGTATTTGTAGCCTCTGCTAGAGTGAGCCGGCCGGTGTGGCCGTGCGGTTCTAGGCGCTTCAGTCTGGAACCACGTGACCGCTACGGTCGCAGGTTCGAATCCTGCCTCGGGCATGGATATGCGTGATGTCCTTAGATTAGTTAGGTTTAACTAGTTCTAAGTTCTAGGGGACTGATGACCACAGATGTTAAGTCCCATAGTGCTCAGAGCCATTTGAACCATTTTGCTAGAGTGGTCCGGATTGTAGCGTTCTGAGATGCCGGTTTGGAACGCAACCAGGTGGCGACGTGAGAGGAAGCGTAGTGTAATCGATATCGAATTCGAAGAATTTGTCCACAGAGGAACGATGATGATGATGATGATGATGATGATGATGATGATGGTTGGTGTTTCAGGGCGCTAAACGGCGAGGTCATCAGCGCCCTTACTTGGAATAAATACAGATAGGGTGGTGAGAAAACACAGAAAGAATAACAAATCCAAATTGTTTCCTCAGGCAGGTAGAGAGAACGCAGCCCTCACGGTGTGACATGGTGCACTCTATCGTTCAACATTCCAATGCCAGACCACACATGAGCGCTACGACGTCTGCAATAAACCGACGCCTTAGGTTCACTCCCATAAATCATCTTCCATACAGTCCCAGTCTGGCCCCAGCCAATGTTCATGTGTCTCCAAAACTTAAATAACACCTTCAAAGATTTCACTTTGATAGTGAGGTAGCGGCGCAGGGAGAGGTGAGGCTGAGGCTCCGTCAACCAAATCAGGCAGCGTACAGGGATGGTTTCCACAAACTGGAAGGAAAGTGTTCGTTAAAATTAAAATTTAAAACAATCTTGATCGCAATTTTTTATTGGAGTGAGTGACCGGTTTCGACTCTTTCATAGAGTCATCTTCAGACTCCAGAGTGGTAGATGGACACTGCCAGACAAGTTCCGTCGACCGTCGACCAGCCTTAAGCAGTTACACGAGCGTATCCATCCACCACTCTGGAGTCTGAAGATGGTTCAAATGGTTCTGAGCACTATGCGACTTAACTTCTGAGGTCATCAGTCGCCTAGAACTTAGAACTAATTAAACCTAACTAACCTAAGGACATCACACACATCCATGCCCGAGGCAGGATTCGAACCTGCGACCGTAGCGGTCACGCAGTTCCAGACTGAAGCGCCTTTAACCGCACGGCCACACCGGCCGGCGAGTCTGACGATTATGAAAGAGTCGAAACCGGTCACTCACTCCAATAAAAAATTGCGATCAAGACTGTTTCAATTTTAACAAATTTTAAGATCGCTGACTATGTTTTCAAAAATTAAAAAAAAAATGTGTTCGTCCTCAGCGTGCCTATGTTGGAGGGTAATTATGTAGACATGAGGAATAAAGATGTAGAAAGTTAATGAAGTTTATTTTATCTGGAAGCTTTAAGTTTACACATAAAAAGTTCCGAAACATAAATTTACGACACATACGACACCCTCCTAATTTCTGGAAAAAATAAAGCTTTGAGAACAAATAGCCTCCATGCACGTAGTCCTGTACAATGACCCTATCAATCAGATCGTGCTATTTAGACACTAATAAATATTCTCACACAGAAGATCTTTCGCAGCTGCTTCGTAACGATATCACACTTAACTTCAAACCTGTTATTTCACTGATTGATTCTCGAAACATGTTTTCGCAAATTCTTTTGCCTTTTTAAGAAACGGTTATCTCTGGAACGAAATATGACTTACTTCCACATATCTTTAGGTGCAAGAAAGCGCGGCACGCTATTCCACCACGACCGCAGTAATGAATTCTTTACAGAAAATTTTCTGAAGAAGAGAAATTTGTTAACATCGAGTATAAGTTTAAGTGTCAGGAAGTCATTTCTGAAAGTATTTGTATGGAGTGTAGCCATGTATGGAATTGAAACATGAACGGTAAATAGTTTGGACAAGAAGAGAATAGAAGCTTTTGAAATGTGGTGCTACAGAAGAATGCTGAAGATTAGATGGGTAGATCACATAACTAATGAGGAAGTATTGAATAGGATTGTGGAGAAGAGAACTTTGTGGCACAACTTGACCAGAAGAAGGGATCGGTTGGTAGGACATGTTCTGAGGCATCAAGGGATCACCAATTTAGTATTGGAGGGCAGCGTGGAGGGTAAAAATCATAGGGGGAGACCAAGAGATGAATTCACTAAGCAGATTCAGAAGGATGTAGGTTGCAGTAGGTACTGGGAGATGAAGAAGCTTGCAGAGGATAGAGTAGCATGGAGAGCTGCATCAAACGAGTCTCAGGACTGAAGACCACAACAACAACAACAACTGAAAATAATACACTTAATGTTAACTGAAGAGTCTGTCAGAAGTCGTCTGCAGATATAGTCCCCCATCCGCCCCCCCCCCCCTCCCAACAGTCAGCTGATCGAGATTTTAGTTTCATCACGCGCGGTCTAAGGACTGAATCCGAGGGGGGGGGGGGGGGAGGAGGGAGTGCGTCTTTACTTTATGCCATCCTCATTAATCGGAGAACTTTTTTCTTGGTCCTCCAGCAAAAGACTTCTTTTCATACCGTAGGTAAGTTGACTGCAGGTTGTGGACTCCTGAAAAACTTTCAATGAAATTCCACATCATCACCCAATAGACAAAATAAGTACCGGGAGACCATAGTGGGTTTAAAAATAGTTGCGACTTTAGGTACAGGGCAAATGGAACGAGATCTAGCTGCTGTGAAAAATGGCAGCTAGCCCTAAATGTGGAAAAATGTAAATTAATGAGAATGAGTAATGTTCAGATACAGCATTTGTGCCCCCTGTTTGACACAGACAAGTCATTTAAATATCTGGGCGTAACGTTGCAAAGCGATATAAGGTGGAACGAGCAGATGACTTCCTACATAGGTAGGAATGATCATCAAAATAAAATAAGAGAAATTAGAGCTCGAACAGAAAGGTTTAGGTGTTCGTTTCTCCCGCGTGCTGTTCGGGAGTGGAATGGTAGGGAGATAGTATGATTGTGGTTCGATGAACCCTCTGCCAAGCACTTAAATGTGAATTGCAGAGTAATCATGTAGATGTAGATGAATATTGTGGTAGGGAAGGCGAATGATCGATTTCGGTTTATTGGGAGAATTTTAGGTGAGAGTGGTTCGCCTGTAAAGGATATCGTGTATGGGACATTGGTGCGACGTATTCTTGAGTGCTGCTCGAATGTCTGGGATCTGTGCCAGGTCGGATTGAAAGAAGACATCGAACCCATTCACAGCTGGGCTGGTAGATTTGTCACCAGTACGTTCAAACAATACGTGAATGTTAGAGAGACTCTTCGGGAACTCAAGTGGAAATTCCTGGAGGTGGCGCAGTGCAACGGACTCTCATTTTGGACGAGGACAGTTCAAGTACACGTCCCTGGGACTCATTCACAGGCAGCTTATCCAGATAGCACCACAAATATCCGTACATATATATAAATGTATATATGTATGTACGAACATACGCATGGTTTTCTGACTGTATGTTATAGCTGCTATCAGGAACCACTATAAGGATTTTTGTATAGAATGAATAGAGCACTTGCCCGTGAAAGGCGAAGGTCGCGAGTTCGAGTCTCGGTCCGGCACACAGTTTCAATCTGCCAGCAAGTTTCGATTTTTGTATAGTTTTCACTAACAGACTGATTCACGAATAAGTTCTGTGCATGTATTTTACTGTAATACACACTTGCTGAAAAATAATGCTCCGAATTTTTTTATTCATTGAAGCTCATGTATGTTACTCGATCGAGTTTCCCGCTTCGATGACAAATTGAAACCCTCTGGCGCCAGATGGTCCGATTTCTAACGTGTACCATAATCTCATTTTATTCTTGCTTGCGTGTCTGTTAACTGGTATTCCGGCACTAAGCGTGCCTATAAATTACGAGAACTTGGGTATACTAGAGGTCAGATTATCAGTCTACTGACTGGTTTGATGCGGCCCGCCACGAATTCCTTTCCTGTGCTAACCTCTTCATCTCAGGGTAGCACTTGCAACCTACGTCCTCAATTATTTGCTTGACGTTTTCCAATCTCTGTCGTCCTCTACAGTTTTTGCCCTTTACAGCTCTCTCTAGTACCATGGAAGTCATTCCCTCATGTCTTAGCAGATGTCCTATCATCCTGTCGCTTCCCCTTATCAGTGTTTTCCACATATTCCTTTCCTCTCCGATTCTGCGTACAACCTCCTAATTCCTTACCTTATCAGTCCACCTAATTTTCAACATTCGTTTATAGCACCACATCTCAAATGCTTCGATTCTCTTCTGTTCCGGTTTTCCCACAGTCCATGTTTCACTACCATACAATGCTGTACTCCAGACGTACATCCTCAGAAATTTCTTCCTCAAATTAAGGCCGGTATTTCATATTAGTAGACTTCTCTTGGCCAGAAATGCCTTTTTTGCCATAGCGAGTCTGCTTTTGATGTCCTCCTTGCTCCGTCCGTCATTGGTTATTTTACTGCCTAGGTAGCAGAATTCCTTAACTTCATTGACTTCGTGACCATCAATCCTGATGTTAAGTCTGCAGTCCGGAACCGTGGGACTGCTACGGTCGCAGGTTCCAATCCTGCCTCGGGCATGGATGTGTGTGATGTCCTTAGGTTAGTTAGGTCTAAGTAGTTCTAAGTTCTAGGGGACTGATGACCTAAGATGTTAAGTCCCATAGTGCTCAGAGCCATTTGAAACATTTTTTGTTAAGTTTCTCGCTGTTCTCATTTCTATTACTTCTCATTACCTTCGTCTTTCTCCGATTTACTCTCAAACCATACTGTGTACTCATTAGACTGTTCATTCCGTTCAGCAGATCATTTAATTCTTCTTCCCTTCACTCAGGATAGCAATGTCATCAGCGAATCGTATCATTGATATCCTTTCACCTTGTATTTTAATTCCGCTCATGAACCTTTCTTTTATTTCCATCATTGCTTCCTCGATGTACAGATTGAAGAGTAGGGGCGAAAGGCTACAACCTTGTCTTACACCCTCCTTAATACGAGCACTTCGTTCTTGATCGTCCACTCTTATTATTCCCTCTTGGTTGTTGTACATATTGTATATGACCCGTCTCTCCCTATAGCTTACCCCAACTTTTTTCAGAATCTCGAACAGCTTGCACCATTTTATATTGTCGAACGCTTTTTCCAGGTCGACAAATCCTATGAAAGTTTCTTGATTTTTCTTTAGCCTTGCTTCCATTATTAGCCGTAACGTCAGAATTGCCTCTCTCGTCCCTTTACTTTTCCTAAAGCCAAACTGATCGTCACCTAGCGCATTCTCAATTTTCTTTTCCATTCTTCTGTATATTATTCTTGTAAGCAGCTTCGATGCATGAGCTGTTAAGCTGATTGTGCGATAATTCTCGCACTTGTCAGCTCTTGCCGTCTTCGGAATTGTGTGGATGATGCTTTTCCGAAAGTCAGATGGTATATCGCCAGACTCATATATTCTACACACCAACGTGTATACTCGTTTTGTTGCCACTTCCCCCAATGCTTTTAGAAATTCTGATGGAATGTTATCTATCCCTTCTGCCTTATTTGACCGTAAGTCCTCCAAAGCACTTTTAAATTCCGATTCTGATACTGGATCCCCTATCTCTTCTAAATCGACTCCTGTTTCTTCTTCTATCACATCAGACAAATCTTGACCCTCATAGAGGCTTTCAATGTATTCTTTCCACCTATCTGCTCTCTCCTCTGCATTTAACAGTGGAATTCCCGTTGCACTCTTAATGTTACCACCGTTACTTGTAATGTCACCAAAGGTTGTTTTGACTTTCCTGTATGCTGAGTCTGTCCTTCCGACAATCATATCTTTTTCGATGTCTTCACATTTTTCCTGCAGTCATTTCGTCTTAGCTTCCCTGCACTTCTTGTTTATTTCATTCCTCAGCGACTTGTATTTCTGTATTCCTGATTTTCCCGGAACATGTTTGTACTTCCTCCTTCCATCAATCAACTGAAGTATTTCTTCTGTTACCCATGGTTTCTTCTCAGCTACCTTCTTTGTACCTATGTTTTCCTTCCCAACTTTTGTGATGACCCTTTTTAGAGATGTCCATTCCTCTTCAACTGTACTGCCTACTGCGCTATTCCTTATTGCTGTATCAATAGCGTTAGAGAACTTCAAACGTATCTCGTCATTCCTTAGTACTTCCGTATCCCACTTCTTTGCGTATTGATTCTTCCTGACTAATGTTTTGAACTTCAGCCTGCTCTTCATCACTACTATATTGTGATCTGAGTCTATATCTGCTCCTGGGTACGCCTTACAATCCAGTATCTGATTTCGGAATCTCTGTCTGACCATGATGTAATCTAATTGAAATCTTCCCGTATCTCCCGGCCTTTTCCAAGTATACCTCCTCCTCTTGTGATTCTTGAACAGGGTATTCGCTATTACTAGCTGAAACTTGTTATAGAACTCAATTAGTCTTTCTCCTCTTTCATTCCTTGTCCCAAGCCCATATTCTCCTGTAACCTTTTCTTCTACTCCTTCCGCTACAACTGCATTCCAGTCACCCATGACTATTAGATTTTCGTCCCCCTTTACACACTGCATTACCCTTTCAATACGCTCATACACTTTCTCTATCTGTTCATCTTCAGCTTGCGACGTCGGCATGTATACCTGAACTATCGTTGTCGGTGTTGGTCTGCTGTCGATTCTGATTAGAACAACCCGGTCACTGAACTGTTCACTTGCTATGCAAGTCATTATTAAATGAAATGATTCAAACTGCTTTGTGTCTGATGTCGTGGAAAAAGACATGAAATATCTTGTAATATTCCAAATTGCCGCGCAATGGCGGCTGATTGTTGCACACCAGCGATGTTTTGTTTCCTGGTGGCGCGGCAGCTAGGAATTGTTTGAATGTTCAAGGCATTGACGTGAAGGTTAATTGCGATGGTAACAAGGCTAAAATTTCATATACATCCGTCCTCAACGTAAGTGACTCTTTCTCCAAAAACAGGGAAATTAAAACTAAGACAGATACAAGATGTACTGGCTATTACGACTGCTTCTTCTAGAGAACAAGGAAAGGTATTATTATCTGCAATTTCAGTTGTCAGGAATGGTAGCTATATTGTTCAGACTATGTCTCTGATGAAAAGTAATTACTTTACTCTTCAGATATTTTAGTAATAAGTTACAAAAATCACGCAGTCTTCACTGCCCATTGATGGTGTGTGAAGCAACTACACTGCGCAACAGAATTATGGAATAGCTTTTTCGAAAGCCCGTAGTTGTCTTCCATTACGACGCAGAAGTTTCAAAGTCGGCTCAAAGGTGCCTACAGCCATCCAACGTAACGGTGCAAGAGCGTGGCGCCCCATTATGTCACTCTCGGGCTCGACGTTGCTTCGAACTGCACGGAGTCGACACATGCGTGAAACAGGGCCACAGTTCAGAAGATGCGCTGAAGATGTCACGTTGGCACCAAGTTTGACCACAGTCTGCCCAATGCCGCACTGGGTATCTCACATCATCTCTTCCCCACACCTCTGCGATGGAGGTCAGAACTGCGACATCCAGCGTTGGAAATCACGCGGTTTTCTTATGGGTGCCAGGGGACGAGATTTCAGACACACCGCCGGTCAGTCTCTGGTAACCCGTCCCTCACACCAACTTCTTGATTCCTTCACTGTTGTCCAAAACCATTCAAAATACAAGACCGCACAAAGTATATTTTTATTCAAGAGGACCAGTTTCGACCGTCTTAGATTTCATCTTCAGGTCTTAAACATCTTTTTCTGTACAGCATATGTCGAATTGACGCTGAACCTCATGTACAAGATGTCAAGCGGATAAAACTCAGCACCTGACATCTTGCATATGAGGTTCAGCGTAAAATGAACATATTTCACTACAAAATAAATGTTTAAGACCTGAAGATGACAGCTAAGACTGTTGAAACTCGTTGTCTTGAATAAAAAGATGTTCTAGTATGATCTTGGCTTTTGAATGGTTTTTGACAAAACAGATCGCCCTTCAGTACTCTCATAATGAGAAAATACAACCTTCACTCTTGGCTCTGCCAAGAACTGCCTTCTTCGTGTTATTCCAGCAAGTGGCCAGTTCCAGCATCTTCCAGCCCAGTCCGCCGTAACTGACACCAAGGCCTCAGTGCCAGGTTACCCAAGCAGACGTGCTCTGCGATATTACACGGCTCTCCCAAAGTCGACGGCACTGGCCTCGAAGATGGTGCTCGCTTCAATCGCATTTCATGATTATGACAATCCCAGCTTCTTTCCAGCTCGGCCGCGGTTGCGGTCGCCTCCATCACGAGCCCAAGCCATACACCCTCTCGTGGCATGAGCGCTACACTCGAAAGACGTCTCCGGGCCAGAGTAACCGACCGTGCCGTTTGAGACTGAAACGATTTTTCTCGCAAATTCCGCTTCGCGAATTCCTTATCTTACATCTTTCTCTTAGCCACAAATTCTGCTGTGTGTCCCTTACTTTCACGTTTGAGTACTTCATCTTTTTTCGTGCAAAACGAACCCCATTCACTTACATTGCACCTATCTCAGGGGCTAACGTTACACATGCTTGCCACACTTGCATTTATCTTCTATAAAACATTTTTAGCAATATAAGTAAGGCGTTGGTAATGCAGCTCTTCCGGTTATAGGGTGACGGCCACGACGTCATGGTAAATTGTTGTTATCACCTCAGAGGGTTTTTTATTTTCAGGTTATTAGTCGGCTACACGAAAAAGACAAATACTTATGCTTTGCAGAAATCTAGTAACAGGGCGTGATTTACTACACTTTGAGGCCGTGGAGTACAAGGTGCGTTACTTGCGAGTAACATCACCTCATTTCGTTGAGCTTCACGTAAACTCAGCCATGTTGGAATTCGATTCCAACTTAGATCACGATCAAAATGGGTCATATTCAGTGTCTGGAGGTATATTTTACGGCATAAACTTGGTTCATCATCTTATACGAATAAACAGTTGTAGTTACGAAATGCCCGATACGCGGGCCACAGTACAGCAAAATTCTCGCCATTTTCGTGCTTGGACAGCCACCAGTAAATAGCTGCGTCATCCATAACCATTGTCTAGATGTCCTACGTGTGTACCTAGGCTCAGCACACATCGCGGGCCACAGAAAGCTTGACATACGCGGAGAAATTCGACAACTGGGCGCTAGAACGTGGAAGGAGGTCGTCGGGATGGAAGAGGCAGTTCCCCCTAGCACGCCGTCGTGTCAGTGTACGAGAACGTTGAAAACTTCATGAAGAGACACATGGCGAGATGTTTACTTGGATTAAGAAAGAGCCCATTATATACTACTGCACAATACCACCAATTACTTACTTACTTCCGTTTGTTCTCATAGCGTGCCTCAGTCCCGACTCTCAACTTCAGCAGGACATTGCATCATTGCATTGCTCTCGAATTTTGTCAGAACGTTTAGATAAAATAACTGTGGATATTAGGGTGTCGTTAACTGCCCTGAAGAGCACCGCTGCAAAGCCGATAAAATGTCGCCAGTTCGGTTGTTTCAGTGTTTTATAAAGGCATGGCCATGGAAGCCTATGAAGTTATATGTCACAATGGTTTGTGATACACTCCATAGTCAGGAAGTGCCTCTGAAATACTTAAGACGATCTACGAGGTGCATTCAAGTTCTAAGGCCTCCGATTTTTTTTCTCCGGACTGGTAAGAGATAGAAACATGCGCATTGTTTTAAATTGAGGCCGCGTTCATTGTCAATACGTCCCAGAGATGGTAGCACCGTACGGCAAATGGAATTTTACCGGCAGCAGCGAGAATGAGAACTGTTTTAAATACTTAAAATGGCGACGTTTTCCTTACTTGAACAGCGTGCAAACATTCGTTTTCTGAATTTGCGTGGTGTGAAACCAATTGAAATTCATCGACAGTTGAAGGAGACATGTGGTGATGGAGTTATGGATGTGTCGAAAGTGCGTTCGTGGGTGCGACAGTTTAATGAAGGCAGAACATCGTTGACAACAAACCGAAACAACCTCGGGCTCGCACAAGCCGGTCTGACGACATGATCGAGAAAGTGGAGAGAATTGTTTTGGGGGATCGCCGAATGACTGTTGAACAGATCGCCTCCAGAGTTGGCATTTCTGTGTGTTCTGTGCACACAATCCTGCATGACGACCTGAAAATGCGAAAAGTGTCATCCAGGTGGGTGCCACGAATGCTGACGGACGACCACATGGCTGCCCGTGTGGCATGTTGCCAAGCAATGTTGACGCACTACGACAGCATGAATGGGACTTTCTTTTTGTCGGTTGAGACAATGGATGAGACGTGGATGCCATTTTTCAATCCAGAAAGAAAGCGCCAGTCAGCTCAATGGAAGCACACAGATTCACCGCCACCAAAAAAATTTCGGGTAACCGGCAGTGCTGAAAAAATGATGGTGTCCATGTTCTGGGACAGCGAGGGCGGAATCCTTACCCATTGCGTTCCAAAGGGCACTGCGGTAACAGGTGCATCCTACGAAAATGTTTTGAAGAACAAATTCCTTCCTGCACTGCAACAAAAACGTCCGGGAAGGGCTGCGCGTGTGCTGTTTCACCAAGACAAAGTACCCGCACATCGAGCTAACGTTACGCAACAGTTTCTTCGCGATAACAGCTTTGAAATGATTCCTCGTGTTCCCTACTCACCTGACCTGGCTCCTAGTGACTTTTGGCTTTTTCCAACAATGAAAGACACTCTCCGTGGCCGCACATTCACCAGCCGTGCTGCTATTGCCTCAGCGGTTTTCCAGTGGTCAAAACAGACTCCTAAAGAAGCCTTCGCCGCTGCCATGGAATCATGGCGTCAGCGTTGTGAAAAATGTGTACGTCTGCAGGGTGATTACGTCGAGAAGTAACGCCAGTTTCATCGATTTCGGGTGAGTAGTTAATTAGAAAAAAAATCGGAGGCCTTAGAACTTGAACGCACCTCGTAATATCAATTTAGTTGGTAGCATATCTTACCAGCAATAACTTGTTTCCATCTGTTCACACACCATACCTCAGCATCAACTCTCGTCTTCAGCGGGACAATGCAGCAATGCATTTGTTCTGAATTATGTCAGAATGGACTATGAAACGCTGCCTGATCTAGGGGTGCTTCTGTATCCCATGACATCGGATGTCAATCTTGTTGGTGTAGTGTATCTTACAGAAATTATTGGTCTCCGTTTCTACACGACGTTCTTCACTTCCGACACTTACCTTCAGAAGGACAATGCACCACTTCATGGCTCCCGAACTGCAACAGAATGGTTTTTAAAACACTCCAGGGGCAGCGCGTGCTTCAGTAATCTTTGAGATCATTTGGTGTCAGTCTTCTTGGCGACTCTGTGACGCATTTTGACAAGGTATGCACACCGTGGAATCCTTGTTAAACAGACACTGTGCTGTTATCAGCTGTCGAACAATAACGAAACAAAGTTGTTACCTATAATTCCAGGCTGCGACTGTGGGTTCCTCTTCTTGTATACGATGGTCGCTGGAGCCTATGTCTGGTATCCGTTGGAAGAGGATGCTTTGTGCAGGCTGAAGATGATGGGTCGCACATAATCTGCATCTACATCTACTCAAGTACTCCAGAAGCCACCGTACGGTGCGTGGCGGAGGGTACCCTTGTCAAATTTGACACAAACATCGTATAATGGGTGGTTCAAATGGCTCTGAGCACTATGGGACTTAAGATCTGAGGTCATCAGTCCCCTAGAACTACTTTAACCTAACTAATCTAAGGACATCACGCACATCCATGCCTGAGGCAGGATTCGAACCTGCGACGTAGCGGTCGCGCGGTTCCAGACTGTAGCGCCTAGAACAGCTCGGCCACTCCGCATCGTTTAATATTCACATACGCAATATATGTTCTAATAATGGTCTTTCAATTAAATATTTGCACATGTAGCTCGTGGTGGGCAGCAATACGTCTGTTTCAACAAACACAAGATGCGTAGCATCCACCATAAAATGTGGTAAAAAGCACACTAAAAGTGACAGTTACAAATATTTAAGTAAATGTAATTTTTTTGTGTAACGATCAATTCTTCATAATTTTAAACGGGATCAGATAACGTAAAAAAATTATTTCCACTCGAAGGCTGACGGAATGACACGGTATATTGCTGGCAGCCCATTTATTCCGCCCCTATCGAGGGCACGGATGCGTAAATATTACGAAATGTTCAGCACATAATAAAGCGATCCTCACATAGTGTGGCCAGCCTGGTGGACCCGAGCCATATCTGGTTCCCCTCACGTTCCCATTCAGTACGAGACAGGACCACTGTCACATTCGAACACCTGACATGTTCGGACAGTTTGCAATCCTGCCACCCGTCCACATGCAGAACCACAATTGCGTCCGTTTCAAACTCAGTCACGAGCTGAGAACATCGTCTCAGACTAAGACGCCGACAGATAATCGTATCCTGGTTACCCGTGCCGCAACTTACTACCATCGCATGTAACAAAGGGAAAATAACACCGGGGATGGCTAAGAAACCGTCCTCCAGTCGTTGGCTCCACAGATACATAACAAAAAAACCGCACCACGAAGGAATATTCCGAATACAATGAAAATCGGTAGATATGGTGTACGTGTAGAGACAAACAAATGATTATTTCAGGAAAATGGGATGATTTATTCAAGGCAAAGAGCTTTACAAACTGAGCAAGTTAATAGTGCGTTGGTCCACCTCTGGCCCTTATGTAAGCATTTGTTCAGCTTGGCATTGACTGATAGAGCTGTTGGATGTCAAACTGACCAGTTACATTGTCAGAATCCCCATCTGGTTGCAAAACATCGCTGGTGTGCAACAATCAGCCACCATTGGGCGGCAATTTGAAATCATCATCATCAGCCAATTCAATCATTAGATGATGTGGCCTCTTCGAGTCGTGGATTCAGGTAGGCTTTCAGAAGTCTTCTCCAAGTGGGACGGTCTTGGGCAGTTCTCTGCCAGGTGTTACCAGCGGTCTTCTTGATGTCTTTGTCCCATCTGTCTGGTGGTCTTCCTCTAGGTCTCCGCTGCTCTCTCGGACTCCACTCCAGTACTAGCTTCGTCCATCTGTTGTCTTTTCTTCTTGCGACGTGGCCAGCCCACTGCCATTTCAAGGAACCTACTCTCTCTAAGATGTCATTAACCTTCGTCACAGACTGGATGTCATCTGCCCTTTTCCTATCCTTTCTTGTATAGCCCAGCACTGATCTTTCCACGGCTCTCTGTGCTGTCCTAAGTTTCCCTTTTGTGAATGAGTTCAGTGTCCATATCTCGCATCCGTACGTCATCACAGGAAGAATGCATTGATCAAATACTGCTTTCTTCAGATTTACTGGCATTTTTGAGCTGAATACTTTTGAATTCTTCCAAAATGCTTGCCAGCCAAGCTTGGTGCGTCGATACATTTCTGGACTTGTGTCTCCCTTCATATTTAGAATCTGGCCAAGGTAGACATATTCACTGACCTCTTCTAGTAGACTGTCCTTGACTTTCACATCTCCAGCTGGGACCCATTTGTTGGATATTACTTTTGTTTTGGAAAGGTTCATGTTCAAGCCAACCAGCTGACATTCCGATGCAAGATCTGTGACTAAGTTTAGGACGTTTGTGAAGTCTTTGGCCAGTAAGGCAAATCTCAAGCTGGTAAGCCTTCTTCCATTAATTCTAATTCCCTTACCTTCCCAGCTCAGCTTTGACATAGCCATTTCCAGTGGCAGCATTTACAATATTTTAGATCAAAGTTAGATACAGCAGCCTTGACTACGAACGAGAGAATCTTAAAATGTGTAAATTGTTTAGGCGTTTTGTAAGATAAAGTGAACCCACCAGCAAAACGTAAATGCGAAGGCAGTATTTCATTCCATTTACATATTCTTATTTCATTGGCTTGCCTACGGATGTCTGACCTCTAGTATAGGACGGCTTTGGTTGTCATCCCTTACCGCACAGCCGCACGTCGACAACATTCAGCGCCCCATTTTGTTGCCCTTCATGACAAACCACTATGTTCTAACATTTCAGCAAGATAATTCCCGCCCGCGCACTTCGAGGGTATCTGCTACTTGTCTCCGCACTGGCAAACCCTGCCTTGGCGAACAACATTGTTGGGTCTCTCCTGGGTTGAGAACGCTTGGAAGATAATTGGCAGCAGGAAAGATATGAAATCCCAGATCACCACCCTTGGTTGCCAGGCCGTATGGCGGGTGGTATCAGACGCCGTCTGAGGCATCTCCAGATGCGTCTTCGATGGTCATCGGGTCTGGAATCTCCTTGGGGTAGAACTGTCTTCAAAGGCAAGTCCCGCTTCCAACCGAGCCCGATGTACAGCGAAGGTGTGTTTGAAGACGCGCTACGCAGTACGGGATAACAAACAGACAGACTGTCGCCCGCGATGCGCTTCGACAACCAGGTCTAATACATTAAAAGTATTCGCATTGGGCAACCATTAACTGTATAATGGAATGGTGACAATGAGACTTTGTGCCGGATCGGGACACGAACACGGATTTCCCGCTTATCGCTAGCGGTCGCCTTACATTTAGGCTGTCCGATCATGACTCACCGCCAGACCCAAACTTCCATATGTCATCATCTCACGTGCCGACAACCTATACTCGACAACCTGCTCTCGCTCAAAATGGTTCAAATGGCTCTGAGCACTATGGGACTTAACTTCTGAGGTCTTCAGTCCCCTAGAACTTAGAACTACTTAAACCTAACTAACCTAAGGACATCACACACATCCATGCCCGAGGCAGGATTCGAACCTGCGACCGTAGCGGTCGCACGGGTCCAGACTGTAGCGCCTATAACCGCTCGGCCACACCGGCCGGCAATACCATCGCTCTTCACATCTTTAAACCGACTTCAGTTCCTGGTACCACATTGTCTGTATGTCTGTAAAAAACGTATATAAAGTTTCACAGTACTTCTGTAGATGAACTACCTGTAGCAGCGGAGTAATAGTACAATACACTAAGCGCTGTACGGGCTAAGATGCGCCATCCCAAACCCACGTGACTTGAGCAGCAGGAGACGTTGCGGTCAGAGTTTCCGTTCTGCGCATCTGGAAGCTCACTCCACGGATATTTATATCTTGTGCCACCACCACTGGAAAACATTTCCAGCCATACGTACATTCGTCTTTTTCTGCTCCTTATCCGCTCAGGGGTAGTTTTCTGTAGTTAGTACCCCTTATCGAAATAAAATCTCCCACTACGTGTCTTCTTCTTCTTTATCGTCGCCTTGACCCACGTCACGTAGGGTCGTCGTTGCTCTTCTGGATCCTTCTCCTCCATAGTTCTATATCCATTGCCTGTTCCTTCTTCCATCGTTTCTCCCTTAGGTCCCCGGATATCTTATCCTTTCACCTCATCTACGGTCTTCCTCTCCTTTTCGCTCCTTCAATATTTATATCTTCAACTCTGTTTCCGATATACTCTTCCCCTTATCTCTGTAAGTGTCCGTTCCACCTTAGTCTGCTCTCTTGTATCTTTTTCCCCATGCGTCCCACTTTCACAGCTCTAACAAATACATTTCTAATCCTGTCCTTTCTTGTTACCCCACACATCCACCTGAGCATACTCATTTCCGCCACTTCCATCTTCCTTTCCTGGGTTGCTGTGATTGGCCATGTCTCTGCCCCGTATATCATAGCAGGCCTTGAAACGTCTCCTTAGGAAAATTAATGAATTACTGTGCTGATAAACCTCTTCCATTATTGGATTTTCAAACAGCTGAGCAGAAGTGAACGTACTCAGACATTTCGCTCTTTACCTATTCTGATCAACACTAAACTGACACACAATATTTTTTGCGCAATGCAATCTGACATTCAATAATCCCTACAAAAGAATGGCCCTGACTAACATTAACCTATACCTTTCACGAATCACTTACCTCACAAAAATCTTCGTTACCCGAACTACTGCAATACAGCGAGCGCCACTACTGCCAGCTAAATAAAAGATTCAAACTGCTGAAGGCACTAACTACTGATAGGCATAGTTAGCAAATGAAAGATTTTGATAGAGAACAAGCAATGTGGTCCGCAGCTCGTGGTCGTGCGGTAGCGTTCTTGCTTCCCACGCCCGGGTTCGATTCCCGGAGGGGTCAGAGACTTTCTCTGCTTCGTGATGACTGGGTGTTGTGTGATGTCCTTAGGTTAGTTAGGTTTGAGTAGTTCTAAGTTCTAGGGGACTGATGACCATAGACGTTAAGTCCCATAGTGCTCAGAGCCATTTGAACCATTTTTGAACCAAGCAATGTGTTTACCTTAATAGTGTTCAAAAGTCATAATCTATGTATCAGTCCATGATATCTAATATTACAAATTTACTTTTTCTGATGGACACACGTCCAGATCGTCGGCTCTCAAAATTCCGCCATCTCACTCCCCACATCCATCACTGCTGGCGGCTCACCTCCAACTGCGCAACGCTACGTACTGTTAACAGCCAACTGCCCAACACTACAATAGCAAATTCCAACAATGCAAACCAGCTTCAGACTGCACACAGCACAGCCAGTGATTTTCATACAGAGTGCTACGTGGCGTTACCAACATAAAAACCTAAACAGTCTACTTACAGCCTTAGCACCGACTTGTACACTTTCCCTTTGAACCGAATGCTCACCTTCTTGTCACACAACACTCCACTCATTTTCCTCCAGATGTTCCAACCGTAATTTATTCGGTGTTGTATCTCGCTTTCCAGTCCTCCATCCCTCTGTACTTACGACCCCAAGTATTTAAATTTGCAGACCGATTTTAGCTCATCATCCTGGATCTTGCAAGACCTGATATGCACATCCTTCAGTGCTAAATATTCTTTGTCCCACTATGTGTATCGGTATTACATAGCGGGAGCAAAATGCTGCACGCATCCTTAACCCCCCCCCCCCCCCCCACCATGTGTTAATGATGAAAGTTGCTGCCATCTCTTCAGTTGTATCAATCATGGTTACACATAGAAAAAAAAAAACAGTAATTACTGCTGACTAGGTGCCCACTGTTAACCAGTTCTACGGGATCAGACTGGCCTTTATAACGGGCAGCTGAATCACTGCAAGGATTAACAGCTGGATCGTAGCTTCAGGCGAAGTGCAGCATGGTCAGCACATGCAACACTCTGATTCGGCATTCTTTGAGCGGACGATGTGAAAGCGAACCTTTCGCTGCCACATCGAGACAGGACACACACAGTGGAGGAAAGAGACCGTATTCTCATTTACGCAGCCGCCGCCGCCGCCTCCCGAAGTTTGGCTCTGGCTGCCAGGGGGCGGCAGGGCGGCGGCTCCGGGGGTGGGATCCGCTTCTGCCGCCTCCAGGGGGCGCGGCCGGCTCCAGGAATGAGTTTTGGGAGTCCTAACGCGCCGCCGCTATTGCATTAAAATGGATATCTCGAGCAATTTGAATTTCAAAATTTTTCCTCGCGCGACGTTTCCTTTCCATGCCGTATCTCTCTCCCTCCCTCTCTCTCTCGTTACTTTCCTTTTCTTCTTCCTCTCTTTCGTCGTCTCCCGGCCTCTCCCTCCCACCCCACGTCCCATTGCTTTCGTAGCGCAAGGCTCATTTCACGTATTCCGCCGGCGGCTCCACCGAGGAAGGAGGAATTGTGAGCATTACGAGAACTTTCAGCTTTCTCGTTTTTATTCTTTTGCTTCCGTATTTTATTTTTTTTCCTTCTTCTTCCTTTTTTTTCCTCCTGCGTCGTGTTGTCTCCCGGCCAT
Organism: Schistocerca cancellata; assembly: GCF_023864275.1. NCBI lineage: Eukaryota > Metazoa > Arthropoda > Insecta > Orthoptera > Acrididae > Schistocerca > Schistocerca cancellata. Next base: position 87,555,654 of record NC_064637.1, on the reverse strand, counting down.
GTCGCGTCTTCCGCGTCGCTATAGGAAAGGCATCCCGGCGGCGTTTTTACCGTCGGTATTTACGTTTATGGGGTGCTGTTGCGCGTTCTGAGAGAGAAACAAACCTTTCAAAGCTTCTTTTTTTCCTTTTGTTATGCGTCCCCCCCCCCCCTTGCCCGCCCCTTTCCTTTGTTTTTCTTCCCCGTATTCCCGCCCTGTATGCGCGTTTTGATGTACTGCGAGTCCGTTCCCGGAATCTTTACATTCGTTACTATTCTTTTTTTTTTTTCTCCTCCTCCAATCCCGCTGCGGCATCGTCATGCCACGTGGTCTCTCCAGCCGTGTCGTCCGCTCAGCATTTCTGTGAAGATCGCGTCTTCTGAGAACCAATAAAGGCAGACGTACGAGAGTCACTTCAAACGAAATGCAGAATGTTTTTTTAAGCATCCAGTTTACTTCCCATACCTTTCATATTTTTACAGTGTGATGACACGTTCTTGAGAGATAAAATGTCATTTTTACACGTAATACATGTCCCTCTCAAATGCCTCACGCCGTCGTGGAACCGAGGCACAGTGAACGAAATTCCGAGCACAGGGAATAGGTTCCCAGGTGCGTGGGTGACTTGAAGACCCTTTAAGTGACAGAAGCCAGTACACTGTCATCGAAGGTGAGTGCTCATCAGTAACAAGGGTATCGTCGGCAGTGCCCCAGAATGTGAAATGGGGTCGCTCTTGTTTTCTATAAAAATAAATGATCTGACGTACATGGTGAACAGCTGTCTGTACAGCAAAGTGTCGTCGTTGAGTAACTGTGGAAGAATAAAGGATGAGAATTTCTATTTCGTGTGATGAATGGACTGATGAATCACAGCTCGGACTGAAAACGGAAAAAAATCTAAATTAATGCAGACATGTAGCAATAACAGTTCTCTAATTTTCGAATACAGTATTAGTGGGATACTGCTTGAAGAAGTCACGTCGATTAAATATGTGGATGGCATGCTGCAAAGCGATTTGAAATGGAACGAGCTCGTTAAGGAACGTAATAGGAAAGGCGAAAGGCCGATTCCGGTTAATTGGGACATTTTTATGATAAGTGTAGCTCATCTATAAAGGAAATGGCGAGGAGAACACCTGTAAGACACATTCTCGAGTTCTGCTCGAGGGTTTGCGATCCGCCCCAGGTGAACAACTGGGGCAATTCAGAAGTGTGCTGCTACTTTTTTACCGGCAGATTCGATTAACTTACGAGAGTTACGGTAACGCTTCGCGAACTCAAATGGGAATCCCCAGAGACATATTTGAGAAAATTTAGAGAACCTGCATTTTCTGACGACTGCAGGAAGATTCTACTGCTGACCGTGTACTTTTCGTGGGAAGACAAGGTAAGAGAAACTAGGGCTCGTACGGACGCATACAGACAGTCGTTTTACTCATACAGGGTTCAGGAGTGCCGCGCGGGATTAGCCGAGTGGTCTGGGGCGCTGCTGTCAAGGACTGTGAGGCTGGTCCCGGCGGAGGTTCGAGACCTCCCTCGGGCATAGGTGCGTGTGTTTGTCCTTAGGATAATTTAGGTTAAGTAGTGTGTAAGCTTAGAGATCCATGACCTTAGCAGTTAAGTCCCATAGGATATCACACTCATTTGAAGATTTTGGACATTTGATTCAGGAGGGGAACAGTATAGGGATGACTAATACTGCTACAAAGTACCCTCTGCGATATACCACACAGTGATTTGTCTCGTATATACACTGATGAACCAAAGAAACTGGTACACCTGCCTAATATCGTGTAGTGACGCGAGAAGGCAAAAGTGCCGCAAACGCCGTGGCATGGACTCAACTACTTTCTGAAGTAGTGCTGGAGGCAACTGACACCATGACTCCTCCAGGGCTGTCCATAAATCCGTAAGTGTACGAAGAGGTGGAGACCTCTTCTGAACAGCACGTTGCAAGGCAGCTCAGATATGCTCAATAACGTCCATGTCTGGGGAGTTTGGTGGCCAGCGGAAGTGTTTAAACTCAGAAGAGCGTTCCTGGAGCCACTCTGTAGGAATTCTGGACGTGTGAGGTGTCGCATTGTCCTGTTGGAATTTTCGAAGTCCGTCGGAATGCACAATGGGCATGAATGGGTTCAGGTGATCAGACAGGACGCTCACGTAAGTGTCACCTGTCAGAGTCGTATCCGGACATATCAGGAGTCCCATACCACTCCAGCTGCACACGCACCACACCATTACAGAGCCTCCACCAGCTTGAGTAGTCTCCTGCTGACATGCAGGGTCCATGGATTCATGATGTTGTCTCCACACCCGTATACCTCCGCCCGCTCGATACAATTTGAAACGAGACTCGTCCGACCAGGCTACATGTTTCCATTCATCAAATGTTCAATGCCGGCTTTGACGCGTCCAGGCGAGCCGTAAAGCATTGTGTCGGGAAGTCATCCAGTATACACGAGTGGGCCTTCGGCTACTAAAGCCCATGTCGATAGTGTTTCGTTGAATGATTCGGGCGCTGACACTTGTTGATGGCCCAGCATTGAAATCGCAGCAATTTGCAGAAGGTTTGCACTTCAGTCATGCTGAACGATTGAGTGTAATGTGCTGCGAATACATAGAAAGACAGATCCTTTATCATTTAGCTACAATGTAGCTGGTAAGCAGGTCAGCAACTGAATGGAAGCAGTTAATTTCATAAATTATCTGGGAGTAGGCATTAGGAGTGATTTAAAATGGAATGATCATACATACTTGATCGTCGGTAAAGCAGATCCCTGACTGAGATTCATTGGACGAATCCTAAGGAAATGCAGTCCGAAAACAAAGGAAGTAGGTTGCAGTACACTCGTTCGCCCACTGCTTGACTACTGCTCACCGGTGTGGGATCCGTACCAGAGAGAGAGAGAGAGAGAGAGAGAGAGAGAGAGAGAGAGAGGGAGAGAGAGAGAGAGAGAGAGAGAGAGAGAAGATCCAACGGAGAGCAGCGCGCTTCATTACAGGATCATTTAGTAATCGCGAAAGCGTTACGGAGATGATACATAAACTCCAGTGGAAGACTCTGCAAGAGAGATTCTCAGTAGCTCGGTACGGGCTTTTGTTGAAGTTTCGAGAACATACCTTCACCTAGGAGTCAAGCAGTATATTGCTCCCTCCTACGTATATCTCGTGAAGAGACATTAGATGTAGACATTATAAATTCAGGACAACTCATCTGAACCACTATTTACAGCTCGACAATAGAGTCTTCAGTTTTAAATTTCGTGCCGCAATGCGATTCCTGTAGTTTACCGAAGAGGTGGTAATCGCACGGTACGAGAGCAGAGTTGTGAGGTGCGTGTTATAGTGTTCTCCGCCCAAGCTTTGTGGCACTGTTGGCTTTCTCAGAGACTCGTAGCGAGCTTCATCATCCAACACTAAAACACCGTGCTTTTGCCGATGTTTTCTAACGCGACACATTCGAATATGAAGTTTGTTTTAATAGTTGTCATGTATGTGTCAAAATTGACAGCGGGTATGTGTGTGTGTGTGTGTGTGGCATGATGTCCAGAAGCAACAGCGCAGTGAATCAAAAACCACAGTATCTATCACCTTTCCTGCGGAAGGGGGCAGGTTTGAATTTCTTCTCATTTGGCGGGTTTGCACGGTGCCCTTTGACTGCCGTTTCGTCTCCGGTTCAGAATGATGCATCCAGGCGTCATCCCCCGCCACAGTTCAGGCAGTCATCTCCAGAATTCTCGTTCTTTCCCCAAAATTCGCTGCACACTGTCTTCGATGTTTGTTTGTGGGCATCTGTCAACGTTGGAAGTGCTCACCTGGCACAATGCTTTCTCAACCTCTAATGTTTCAACAGCCCGCAGCTCGTGATCTTGCGGTAGCGTTCTCGCTTCCCGCGCACGGGACCCGGGTTTGATTTCCGGTAGGATCAGGGATTTTCCCTGCCTCGAGATGACTGGGTGTTGTGTCGTCTTCATCATCATCATTCATCCCCATTACGGTCGGAGGAAGGCGATGGCAAACCACCTCCGATAGGACCTTCCCTAGTCAGCGGTGCCAGTCTCCCCTACTCTGCTCGGCTATGGGACCTCATCATCACTGTTTCACTATTCTGCACAAACTCGCCTCTCCTATTCGTACTCGGATTGGCAGTTTGTTCGCTTTTATGCATGACCGAGCCAAAATCAGATTGTGATTACGCTGCAATTTCAGTGCTTGGTCTGCCACTATACGAGGTGCATTCAAGTTCTAAGGCCTCCGATTTTCTTTCTAATTAACTACTCACCCGAAATCGATGAAACTGGCGTTACTTCTCGACGTAATCGCCCTGCAGACGTACACATTTTTCACAACGCTGACGCCATGATTCCATGGCAGTGGCGAAGGCTTCTTTAGGAGTCTGTTTTGACCACTGGAAAATCGCTGAGGCAATAGCAGCACGGCTGGTGAATGTGCGGCCACGGAGAGTGTCTTTCATTGTTGGAAAAAGCCAAAAGTCACTAGGGAGCATGAGGAATCACTTCAAAGTTGTTATCACGAAGAAACTGTTGCGTAACGTTAGCTCGATGTGCGGGTGCGTGGTCTCGGTGAAACAGCACACGCGCAGCCCTTCCCGGACGTTTTTGTTGCAGTGCAGGAAGGAATTTGTTCTTCAAAACATTTTCGTAGGATGCACCTGTTACCGTAGTGCCCTTTGGAACGCAATGGGTAAGGATTACGCCCTCGCTGTCGCAGAACATGGACGCCATCATTTTTTCAGCACTGCCGGTTACCCGAAATTTTTTTGGTGGCGGTGAATCTGTGTGCTTCCATTGAGCTGACTGGCGCCTTGTTTCTGGATTGAAAAATGGCATCCACGTCTCATCTATTGTCACAACCGACGAAAAGAAAGTCCCATTCGTGCTGTCGTTGCGCGTCAACATTGCTCGGCAACATGCCACACGGGCAGCCGTGTGGTCGTCCGTCAGCATTCGTGGCACCCACCTGGATGACACTTTTCGCATTTTCAGGTCGTCATGCAGGATTGTGCGCACAGAACCCACAGAAATGCCAACTCTGGAGGCGATCTGTTCAACAGTCATTCGGCGATCCCCCAAAACAATTCTCTCCATTCTCTCGATCGTGTCGTCAGACCGGCTTGTGCGAGCCCGAGGTTGTTTCGGTTTGTTGTCACACGATGTTTTGCCTTCATTAAACTGTCGCACCCACGAACGCACTTTCGACACATCCACAACTCGATCACCACATGTCTCCTTCAACTGTCGATGAATTTCAATTGGTTTCACACCACGCAAATTCAGAAAACGAATGATTGCACGTTGTTCAAGTAAGGAAAACGTCGCCATTTTAAGCATTTAAAACAGTTCTCATTCTCGCCGCTGGCGGTAAAATTCCATCTGCCATACGGTGCTGCCATCTCTGGGACGTATTGACAATGAACGCGGCCTCATTTTAAAACAGTGCGCATGTTTCTATCTCTTTCCAGTCCGGAGAAAAAAAAATCGGAGGCCTTAGAACTTGAATGCACCTCGTATAGGAGGTCCCGTGTATTGGCGTGCCTACTTTCCCCTGATACTCTCTCTCTCCGATGAGTAACTGTAGTGCGATCAACAGAATCGTCCTCATACACGAGGTACGGCCGAGAATTCGGTATGCAGGCCGTGTTGTCGCATAGCGCTCAGCCGGGCCACGAACTTCCCCAACCGCCTCGGCAAGGTGTCTGAGACTGGGGAGTGACAAATTGCGAACGCGCCGCATTAAATGGCAATGCAGTCGCACGAGGTGTCTGAGAAAAGTAATGAGACATTATTTTGTTTACCAATTTCTTTTTTTTTTTCAAAAAACAGTATTGTTCCCTTCAAAGTAATACCCTTCAGCAGCTATACACAGGCCCAGCAGTTGTTCGCAGTCTTGCTAGCAGCGCTCAAAGGCTTCAGCTGGTGGGTGTTCGACATGTTGTTCATATTATTTTAAATGTTTTCCAGAGTCTCAGAATGACGTCGTTTTAAGACTTTTCCTATTCCCGAAACGGAAAGATGCGATCAGGTGAAAACAGGTCGACGGGGGGTGGGGCATGGGGGGGGGCGGGGGTGGGAGGGAGAGGGAAGAAAGGGAGGCTGCGGAACAACAGAAATCGAAGTGGCCACGTAACATAGGGCGTTGCCATGATGCAGCACCCACTTGAGTAGAATGTGGAGTCTCCCTCGACTCGCCCTTTTCCTGATTTGAAGGTCATCTTTGCAACATGGTTGATAGTTAGTCCTGTAGGAGCAAATGCTTTGTGCACATACCTCTAGAGTACTGTAACAAAAAAAAAAAAAGAACCAGTGTTGTTTCGATCTTTAATTTACTCATTACAGCTTTTTTCGGTCGAAGAGATCTCAGTGTGCCACTCCTCCCTTTGTAGCTTTCTCTCAGGATCGTACCCAACAACCCCTGATTCTGCACCTGTTAAAGCACGACTTACCCAATTGTGGTCATTGGCAGTCCTCTCAAGGAGATCAAAGCACACCTTTCTGGGACTGTCCGTCTGGTCAGTTGTGAGGTTTTTTGGCACCGTTTTGGCACAAACCTTTCGTATGCTCAAATCTTTAGTCAACATTTGATGTACACTGAAAGTGTTTAACGCGTCACCTATCACCCTTCTCGTTAAACGTCGGTATAATCGCAGAAGAGCACGCGCACTTTCCCCGTCTTCGTCGGTTTCCGAAGTTGAACGCCACCCTGAGCGACGTTCATTTTCAGCGTGTTCTCACACCTCCAGAAATGATTGGTGCCAGCAAAAAACTTGTGCTTTTGGTAAGGAATATTCCCCATAGATATGTTTCAACTTCTGAAACGGCACACTCGCGGATTTCCCAAGTTTAACATGGAAGCTGATTGCATAACGTTGCTCTAAATAACGCCGTTGCCTTTTGGTAACCCACAACACAAACAGAACGCACTCAAAAATAAAGTGATGGCTGTAGGGAGCTGAACTTGGGAGCGAGCAGCTGGAAGGAATGAACACACAGGTGTAATCGAGACGAACAACATAGGGTTGTTAGATCGCTCGCACTGTTGTCATATCTCATTACTTTCCTTACACATCTCGTACGACTTGGTTTTATATTTGACAGAAACGTAGATCACGAACAAATCAAATTTTCCATGTTGTATAATTCTATTTGGCGCCCTGAGGACGTAATACAATTTTTATCTGGTACAAACTGCCAGCGTACGGACAGACGCAGACAATCTGACTGTGTTCGCACTGAGGTCATCGCGTGATCATTCCTTATTCCGTTTCATAAACGAAAAAAGCCTTTCACGCACACGTGTTGGTCGGAATATTTTATCACGTTTGCACTCTCATTATGGAGACATGGAAACTCTTCCTAAGGAAAACCACGTAGATCTTCTGGATAATTTTAAGGTAAAAGGGTTTGCCTCTTAAACGGGAATCATAATGAAGATCAATCGCTTCCGTCTGCACATGCACAGAAGCGCATTCGACTATAATGGGAAACGGTCTCAAAAACAGACTTAAGATTAGCTGTGTCTTCAAAACCTTTCGAATACTCTCCTTGTAATTCTTTCAAAACTGCAGTGAATTCTTCAAACCTTGTGTTTCCTTGAACGCCAGTGAGCTTAGGGATTCTTTTTTATCGCCAGGTTTTGTTCCTTCCACAAAGCGATTTTCTTTTTAAATGTCCCCAGCAAATCAGAAATATGTTGTTCCTCGCCTTGCAGTGTCTTACTGAGGGCAGTGATGGTGTAACTTTCGTTGCTGCTCTCCTTTTTCCTTCATAACAACAACAATAGCGGGTTTTAAGTAGAAAAATATTTCCAGGCCTACTCTTTGACTCAACCAACGTACTTTGAGGTAATTTGGGCTGGTTCTAATTAAAGTGTCGCTACTCAGGGATGCCTAGCGTGTGTTGTAATTATTGCAGGCCCTACGGCAGAGAAACTCGGAAGATGTGCTAATGCCTTGATGCGGAACCGATTTACGGTGGAAAAAAATTAGATCAATTTGCGGCCACCAAGTGCGAAGCTATCGCTGCACACCGTTTGTATGACTCTTATGACATCCATGTCGTCATTTGACAAACGGTAAGTGAACAGTATGGCTATCCAGAACAGAGGCAGTACGCTGTTAGTGGAACTGTTTTGTGCGAATGGCAGCAGTTACAACGCTGCAGTGAGGAGAATACTGCCAAAAGATGGGTCTGAAGACAGTTCTGATATCATTAAACGGTTTAAAGAAGGTGATAAGGAAATTCTAAAACACGGGTGAGCTTGGTGTAGCACGTGGAAGAGGAAAGCGTTCTATGCCGGTTGAAGTTACTGAAGAGGTTGCGCTGTTGCTATAAATATGCAGCATGTGCCGCACGTAATGCTAGTGTTCGTGACAGTCACGAAAATTCTCCATCCCATGGTCAACAGTACGGAAGGTCTTCCGGTATATTTTACACTGCTAAGCGTACAACATCCAGATGGTGCAGCAACTTAAACTTCACGATCCGCAGCAACGTTCTGCATTGGCTCTTCGGATTCTGGCTGGGATATAAGTTGTTGACGTATGGTCGGGCTATATTCTATGGAATGAGGAGGTCCGTTCATCTTTGAAAGGGTACCGTGATGAAATGTGTACCATGACGTCTACACGTTATCGAGACATGCTTCTACAGCATGTGATTCCTGCTTCGGAAGAGCGCAGTTGCGTGTAAACCAGTGCGTCGATGTACGATGAGGAAACACCTCACGCCGCTCGCCCAGTGGAAAACTGACGCGACCTTCCACGAAATTTTTCTCTCTAGAAGTTTTCCAGGCACATAATCTGCAAAGTCGCCTGGTATCAACCGAGGGTGACTTTTGGTTCTGGGAATTTCTAACAGAACGCGTTTACCAGGGACACGTTCGGTCTCCACGTGATCTGAAGGCCAGGATACGGGAATACATTGCTCAGCTTACGCCGAACTGCTGCAAGTAACAATTGACGACGTCGTTTTACGAATCCAGCATCTCGTCGCCGTCTCGAGTGCTCGTAGTGAACAAACTGTGTATGTGGCAATGAATATTGAAATCAGTGTTGTGCCTTTCTTACGTATTTGAGATTCTGGTCATATGTAAAGTACACCAGTGGCAAAAAACAGTCAATACCGTCACTGCGCGATAGCGATGGAAATGTTACCGATGATGCTGCCCCTAAAGCGGAGTTACTAAGTACAGTTTTCTGTAATTCCTTCACGAAAGAAGACGAAGTAAATATTCGAGAATTCGAAACCAGAACAGCTGTTAGCATCAGTGACATAAATGTAGATATCTTAGGTGTTGCGAAACAACTCAAATCACTTAAGAATGGCAAGTCTTCCGGTCCAGATGGTAATCCAATCAGGTTCCTTTCACAGTATGCAGACACAAAAGCGCCTTTCTTAGCAATCATATACAACCGGTCACTTCACGAGAGGTCTGTTCCTAAAGACTGGAAAGTAGCACAGGTCACACCAACATCCAAGAAAGGAAATAGGAGTAACCCATTGAATTACAGACCCATATCACTGACCTCAATTTGCAGTAGGATTTTGGAGCATATACTGTACTCGAACATTATGAGTCGCCTTGAAGAAAATGACTTATTGATGCATAACCAACACGGATTCAGAAAATATCGTTCTTGTGCAACAAAGCTAGCTCTTTATTCCCATGACGTAATGAGTGCTGTCGACAAGGGATCTCAGATCGATGCCATATTCCTACATTTCCAGAAGGCTTTTGACACCGTTCCTCACAAGCGACTATTAATCAAACTGCGTGCATATGGGGTATCGTCTCAGTTGTGTGACTAGATCCGTGATTTCCTCTCAGAGAGGTCACAGTTCGTAGTGATAGACGGTAAATCATCGAGTAGAACAGAAGTGATATCTGGCGTTCCGCAACGTAGTGTCATAGGCCCTCTGCTGTTCCTGATTTACATGAATGATCTAGGTGATAATCTGAGCTGCGCCCTTAGATGTTTGCAGATGACGCTGTAATTTACCGACTAGTAAAATCATCAGACGATCAATTCCAATTACAAAATGATCTAGAGAGAATTTCTGAATGGTGCGAAAAGTGGCAATTGGCACTAAACAAAGAAAAGTGCGTGGTCATCCACATCGGTACTAAAAGAAATCCGACAAATTTTGGGTATACAGTAAACCACACAAATCTAAGGGCTGTCAATTCGACTAAATACCTAGGAATTACAATTACGAGCAACTTAAATTGGAAAGGCCACATAGATAATATTGTGGGGAGGGCGAAACAAAGACTGCGCTTTGTTTGCGGAACACTTAGAAGATGCGACAAACCCACTAAAGAGACAGCCTACGTTACACTTGTCCGTCCTCTGTTGGAATACTGCTGCGCGGTATGGGATCCTTATCAGGTAGGATTGACGGCGGACATCGAAAAACTGCAAAGAAGGGCAACTCATGTCGTGTTATCGTGCAATAGGGGTGAGATTGTCAGTGATATGACACGCGAGTTGGGGTGGCGGGCACCGAAATAAAGGCGGTTTTTTTTGCGGCGAGATCTATCTTTCTCTTCCGAATGCGAAAATATTTTGTTGACACCCACGTACGTAGGGAGAAACGGTCAACATGATAAAATAAGAGAAATCAGAGCTCGAACAGAAAGATGTTGGTGTTCCTTTTTCCCACGCGCCATTCGAGAGTGGAATGGTACACAAGTAGTATGAAAATGGTTCGATGTACCCTCTGCCAGGCACTTAAGTGTGAATTGCAGAATAACCATGTAGATGTAGATGTTCCGCCTACGCTCCGTTCGTAATCCATTAGACATGGCAACATTTCTGTAACTCTTTCTTGCATTCACACAGCCAGATCTGCACCTGGTGGCCACAATTGAAACTAATTTTTTTCCAGCATAAATCGGTTCCGCATTAACGCAGTAGAATATCTACCAAGTTTCGCAACCTTAAGATAAATACAGCCCACGCTGGGTTTTTTCGAGTCCCTGCAGTTTAATTGTAACTGACTAGTGTGTAAAATTTCCATACTCCGTCTTTCAACTACGTCGAAATCTGTTCCAATTGACAGTGGTGTAACACAAACGACTTCGGAAAATTTACTGTTCGTACCACCAATTTCATCGCTTGTCCCATGCGTTCAAGTGTAGCACAAAGTCCTTTAGTCACGTAACAATGAATCCCATCTGCCAATCGTTGTAAGTTATTCCATCTTACATAGTCAACTAAATCTTTATATTTGATCTGTATGGTGTCGTAATGTACATCCATGGCAAATTTGCATTAGCAGTCGATTATGCGGCTGTATACAGCGTAATAGATACTGAGAATTCTCGTCCCTCTAATCTGTCATCCCGATTCGGTTTGATCGCTGGTGACGACAGATCATTAGACTGCCTATGAACTTCTTTTACACTACAAATGTGAGGGTAGCAAAGAAAAATCTGAAACGCTTAACACGGTTTTCAAATGTTCATTTACAAAGGAAAACCCAGGAGAACTGCCCCAGTTTAAACTTCGTACCACTGAAAAGATGAATGAAATACGTATTGGTGTCAGTGACGTTGAGAAACAGCTGAAATTGTTAAAACTGAAGAAAGCTCCAGGCCCTGATGGAATCCCTGTCAGATACTGTACCGAATTTTCGGCTGACTTAGGCACTCTTTTAACTACAATCTACAGTAGGTCCCTCGAACAAAAAGCCGTACCCAGATCTTGGGAAAAGCACGGGACACACCATTCTACAAGGAGGGTAGTGGAACTGATCCACAAAACACCGCCGGCCGTGGTGGCCGTGCGGTTCTAGGCGCTGCAGTCCGGAACCGTGGGACTGCTACGGTCGCAGGTTCGAATCCTGCCTCGGGCATGGATGTGTGTGATGTCCTTAGGTTAGTTAGGTTTAAGTAGTTCTAAGTTCTAGAGGATTAATGACCTTAGATGTTAAGTCCCATAGTGCTCAGAGCCATTTGAACCACAAAACCACCGTCCAATATCCTTGAGATCAATTTGTTTTACTATCTTAGAACATATTCTGAGTTCAGACATAATTAAGCATCTTGAACAGAATGACCTCGTCAATGCCAATCAGCACGGATTTCGAAAACATCGATCATGTGGAACCTAATTCACACTTTTCTCACAAGACATACTGAAAGCTTTGGACCACGGGAACCAGGTAAATGCAGTATTTCTTGATTTCCTACAAGCATTTGACTCAGTACTGCACCTACGCTTATTGTCAAAAGTGCGATCATATGGGATCTCAAGTGAAATTTGTGGATTGAGGACTTTTTGGCAGGGGGGACACAGAACGTTATCGTGGACGGAGAGTCATCGTCAGATGTAGAAGTAACTTCGGGTGTGCGCCACGGAAGTGTGTTGGGGCCCTTGCTGTTCATATTGTATATTAACGACCTTGCAGGCAATATATAGTAAAATCAGGCTTTTCGCAGGTTATGCTGTTATCTATAATGAAGTAATATCTGAAAGATTCTTCATAAATATTCAGGTATTGATAAGATTTCAACGTGGTGCAGATACTGGCAACTAAATGTTCAGAAATGTAAAATTTTGCACTTCACAAAACGAAGAAAGTATTCTATGACTATAATATCAATGAGCCTTTGCTAGAATCTCCTAACTCATACCAACACCTGGGCGATACACTTTGTAGGGATATGATATGCAATGATCACAAACGTCGGCAAGTCCCTGCATATCAGCAACGTTGAGTGGCAACTACCAGCTGCTATTAGAGCCGACCAACAGGCCACAGCAGGGACACCGACGAGCTCGCCCACTGACGCACAAACAATCCGCCAACATCACCCTAGACTGTGTATCCGATATATGACCTATCGGACACAAAAACGACGATAAACCTAACTGTTGCAGGTTGCTGACGCTGAGCGAGAGTTCAACACCGGCACCGAGCGGCAGCCGCCGAGCAACACCACCGCACAACGCCAAAGGTATCGACATGCATGATAAACACTACTAACAAAGGCTACCCTTGCACGACCTATCGCAGGCAGCAAGACAACCGCTACTGCTCTTACCACCCGACCTAACTATCACAGAGGTTTTTTCCCTTAGCCCTTGCCTTGACACTTTTTTTCTTCTGCTCTTCCAACCGCTACCCTTCGTTTGACTTCGACCCAATCTCCAGATGTGCATATATTAACGGTTGACCTTAACCAAACGTACGCAAACATCGCAGTACCCACATCCTGCGACACCCCATTATAGTGAAAACTAACCCTTACGCAGAGATGGCAGTAGACCTTTTGAGTTGGCCATCATGCCGGTGTGGGTGTCGAGGGGGTTCCCGTCGTATTAAAAAAAAAAAAATGATCACATAGATTCAATCGTGGGTAAAGCAGGTGGTAGACTTCGGTCCATTGGTAGAATACTGGGGAAGTACAATCAATCTACAAACGAGATTGCTTATAAAACACTCGTGCGACAGGTTATACAATATTGTTCAAGTGTGTGAGACCCGTACGAGATAGGACTAACAGGGGAGTATGAACCTATACAAAGAAGGGCAGCTCGAATGGTAGCAGGTTTGTATAATCCGTGGTCGAGCGTCACACAGGTACTGAAGGAACTGATAGTTTAAATCTATCTCGAGAAAGTCTGTTAACAAAGTTTCAAGAACCGGCTTTAAATGATGACTCTTAGCAATATACTACAACCCCCTTACGTATCGTTCACATAGGGATGGTGAGGATACGATTAAAATAATTGCTGCACGCAAAAAGACATTCAAAGAGTCTTACTTCCCGTGCTCCATACATAACTGGTGCAATGAGACGTACCCTCTGCCACGCACCTCACTGTGGTTTGAAAAGTAGAGATGTAGAAGTAGGACAAATAGCGAAGAGTAAACAGCACTGACACCACTATTTCGCCCAACTGAATAGACTTGTGCCGACATAACAATACCACACACCAACATCCAATAACGTTCCGTGTACTTTAGAAAAATCACTGAGCAAAGTCGAGACACTGGTGACTCGACCCGACCGTCGTGATGGCGTGCTGTGGTCGTGGTCGTGGCCGTGCCGACACTGCCACGCATTTTTTACAGTTTACTGTGATTATTATTCTAAACTAAAGACAACCGCAACAAGCTGTCCACATTTTGAATGGCATGATCCTCAGTGGCTGTAAAATGCCTTTCTTCAAAGTCACTCCCAGCTCAGCGTCAACTGAGGACGCTTTCTCAGGTGGTAAGAGAAAAAATTAACAAAGAAAAAAAATTTACCAAAAGTACTTAACAATGCTGTGAGGAATACAGAGATATTGAAGTATAATATAGTATAAAAATAATTGAAAAGTGTTTAACAGGAGGGGGGTGATATTAGTGTTTAACGTCCCGTCGACAACGAGGTCATTAGAGACGGAGCACAAGCTTGGATTAGGGAAGGATGGGGAAGGAAATCGGCCGTGCCCTTTCAAAGGAACCATCCCGGCATTTACCTGAAGTGATCTAGGTAAAAAGTATTTAACAACCCATAGTGGATAGGTAACAGCCTGTGCATTCAGGGTGGAATGGGGGAATCCTTTTAGAGCACGGTAAATCTCAACCTCTTCTAAAACATTAATGATTTTACCTCTGCTTATCCTTTCGGGTGTTGATAAGACGACCAGTTGCGCGCAAATGAGCGCTTAATGGTGACAGGTGAAATCGTTGATGTTCTCTCTAAAGCCGGTTGCGAAGTTTATTCCCGTCTACCCTGCTTATTTTGCATTACAGTCATCGCATGTAATACTGTACACCCCTGTTGCCTTAAAGTTATCCCGTATTGCAGCTTCCCTCTGTCTAAATTTATAGCCATTGTACTTTGGGGTGGGTGTAAATGACCGGAGTAATATCTTCCGAAATAAAGCATTTGCCGATTTTACTGGTCATGAATTTGGTCATAGAGAAACTGCAGTGCAGGGTAACCTTAAGCCATCAGAAGTACGTAGTATCTGGAACAGGTGCGTTACTAGCCTACAGCTTTGATTACCTCAGGTGGGTCTTATTCAGGATTTATTTCTATATGCTTTATGCTATCCCACGCATTTCAACTATGACGCCACGTGTTTATAACTAGACTTGAATGATGGGGAGTGAGTCTAAGGCTACGTTAAGGTTAAAAACGATTCAAAAGCCAAGATCGCACAAAATACTTTTTATTCAAGACTACCGGTTTCAACAGTCTTAGCTGTCATCTTCAGGTCTTAAACATTTTTTTAAGTAGAACGTGTTCATTCTACACTGAACCTAACGCACGAGATGTCAAATACATAAAACTCATCGCATTATAAACGTGTGTCATCTCTAAATTACTTAAAAACACACAGCACCTTGTCCAAAACGACATGTCAATACACATATCTCTCACAGATACTTGTTGCAAGATACAAATACGGTACACAACAGTACGTCTGTTTACATATGCTGAACACACATTACACAGTGCGTATCCACTTTAAACGGCGCTAAGGTGCGTAGTACCTTACACGCCATTTAAAGATGGTTAGTGCTGTTCAGTATGGCTCAAATTGCTCTGAGCACTATGGGACTTAATATCTGAGGTCATCAGTCCCCTAGAAATTAGAACTACTTAAACCTAACTAACCTAAGGACATCACACACATCCATGCCCGAGGCAGGATTCGAACCTGCGACGGTAGCAGTCGCGCGGTTCCCGACTGAAGCGCCTAGAGCCGGTCGGCCACCGCGGCCGGCTCTTTAGTATGTGTCCAGCATATGTAAACATACGTCCTGTTGCGCACCGTATTTGTAGCATTGTACAAGCATCTGTGAGCGATATGTGTATGGACATATCGTTTTGGACAAAGTACTGTGTGTTTTTAAATAATTCAGCTATGACAAACGCTTAATGTGTTTAGTTTTATCCACTTACCATCCTGTGCGTTAGGTTTAGCGCAGAATGAACATGTTTTACGGCAAAAAATAATTAAGACCTGAAGATGACAGCAAAGACTGTTGAATCCGGTTGCCTTGAATGAAAGATAATTTATGTGACTTTGGATTTTAAATGATTTTTAACAAATAAAACAGACGGCCCTTCAATACTCTCACAATGAGAAAACTCAATCAGTTATCTTTCCGCTTTGAGTTGTTAAACAGAATCTGTGTGAGCACTTCTCCTGATGAATGTTTGCCAATGATCTCACAACAAAGGATCTCTATGGCAGCAAGTTGCTTCCGACGTACGCCAGGTGCAGCAAGCAGCTTGTTGGTGCGCTGCTACAGCGCGATTTGGGGAAACAGGCTGAATTAAAATTAAATACAAGCGGGCAGAATGTTTCTATGACCGCCATGAATAGCAAGGTGGTAGAACAAGAGTTAGATATTTGCGGAAAAAAATTGTGTGAGTCTATTTTGGAGTGACCCCCGCATTTTATCCGGAGAAATGGCATGTGATCTCGCACTGTCGTTTAGTCAACAAAAAAACTATCTTACTGAGTAGCAAACCAGATGTGTGACTGTGTAAAGAACGTTCTAGCCGATGAAACATATCACGTTGTTATAAATGAGACGAAATCGTCAGATGTAAAGGTAATTAAGGAAGTATCGCAAGGGAGAGCTGCAGGACCGCTACAGTTTACAGTTTAGGGCATTAATGATTTAGTGGTGTACGTCGGAAGCTCCATGGGGCTGTTTGGGAAGTTCTCAAGGCCACTAGAGTGATGCGAAAAGCAGGAAAGTGTACGGAAGGTCGACAGTTGGTGCAAGGACTCGTAGTTGACCCCGAATGCAGAATATTGAGCATTAGTAGGCGAAGGAATCTTCTATCTTACGAGTGCATTATTGGCGACAAGCCATGAAACCTGGTTGGTAGGTACTCAGAGAGCGCATAGGATAAGGTTACGATTGTGGATGGGGCCGTAAGCAGTTACTGTGAGTTACACTACCAAACACACAACTTTATTTTGTTAAGAACTTCTTATTTACACATTGCTTTAAAATATCACAATTAGATAATACGGCTGAAGGTCTAGTCAAGGAAAACTTGCTTTCTGGGCTGAAGGCCCAAAACCACAACAAAAACAAGGACGGCTGGGTGCCTGGCTTAGAAATCAAAAGTAATTAAAAATAGAAGGTATATTTTTTTTAAGAAAACATGCAGCTGATAACAACTATCTGTCAAGGACTACACTACACATCTGAAGGACCACTACAATTAAAACACATTAATTAAACAATTTTTTCTAACCAAGAAATTTCCTTTTAAACTTACGATAGAAAGGACGAAAGCCTAAATAAAGAAATATTAGCTTATTGCACGGCTTAAGGCCACAAACAAGTCTGAAACAACAGCTGAAGGCCTGAACAACAAGTCAGCAAACAATTTAGAATAAGCCCCTCCTTCTTACAAAAAAAAAATTCCTTTAAAGAATACACATGGCTGAAGAACTTATTAAAAGGGGTTCACGTAAATCCTCGGGTGACGGCCACACATAACACATCGAACAACTAACAGCTTAGGGCCTGGATTGCAAACAATTTCCGATTTCAAAATTTTAATTTAACGTAGCTGAAGGCCTTTAAGTAACATTTAAAAAGAAATGAATAAATACACACTCGAAGGCCTCGCACAATACTTCATACTAAAATGAAAACCACAATCGAAAGCAAACAGAAAAAGTAGTGCTCAGAAGCGTTCTGAGGGTCGTTCTGGGAAGGTAGCTCAAACGTAAGGTGAGATGAGACAGGCAGCCAGGTGCTGCAATTAGAGAATCGGATGACAGCCCAAACTAGGGACGGCCCAAGGACCGACCAACAATTTAACCAATCCCTTCCGTCCGACCGATGGCACAACGATGGAAAATGTCGGCTGAGGACGAGGATAAGAACAGCACTACGTCTTCAGAAATTGGCTTCTGAAAACAGCCAAAGGGACAATAACCACTCTAAGGAAAATATGAACCAAACAACTTAAAAGGCTGTCGAACTACACACCGTGCCAGACAGCATCAACACGACGAGGAAAGACACACTGCCGAAAACTACGCTGACGACCAGGGCAGGTAACTGGGGCGTTAACGGCCACAGGGCAGATAATACCGCTGGAGCACTTCACTGGCAAGTAACAGTCGATTTCATAATTAATCACAATATAGGAAGACAGCTGCAAGATTTTGCTGACTTCAACACATCATACATTGCTGCTACCCTGAACGGCCCACGGAGCAACAACCTGCAAATTAATGAAGAGATGTGACAATAGTTGAGGTTTCACAACAAGTTAATTGATCACTCAACTTCAGCGTCCAGGTTCGGTAGGCAACGAACTTCGTCGCTCTCGCAGCTAGCGCCTCACGATCCGACAGCACGTGCATGCTGCCAGCGGTCCCGGCTGTACCTCGCACTGCGGAGACTTCCTCACTGCTCCGTCCCAACTGACTGACCACCACACACACTACCAGGATCCGGAAATACTAGCGGTCACACCAAAGATAGTAAAAATGGTTCAAATGGCTCTGAGCACTATGGGACTTAACATCTATGGTCATCAGTCCCCTAGAACTTAGAACTACTTAAACCTATCTAACCTAAGGACAGCACACAACACCCAGCCATGACGAGGCAGAGAAAATCCCTGACCCCGCCGGGAATCGAACCCGGGAACCCGGGCGTGGGAAGCGAGAACGCTACCGCACGACCACGAGATGCGGGCCAAAGATAGTACGACAGTACTATATTGATAAGCGCTGCTGCTGCCAGTCTAGGATGCAAGCCAGCAACTTCAGTACTCCAGTAGGTAAGGAAGAAACAAGACGCCACTAGATGTGAGAAAATGCCGAAGAACAAATGGGATGAACACGAGCCGCACATGGCTCAGTTACGTAGAAATAACCATCCGGACCACCCTGTACCGGGATGACCACATATGCATAAAACAAATAGTATGATAAGGAGATTTCTGATTGTGATTGACAGGAAGAATCTTAAGGAAATGTATCTCATCCACGGAAGAAGTGGCTTAGAGATCACCTGTAACACGTATTCTAGGGTACTTCTCATTACTATGGGGTGCTTACCAGGCAGGACTGATAAAAGAGATAGAGCAAATCCAACTGAGAGACGTGCGTTCCGTCACGGTGTCGTTTTGTCGGGGCGAGAGCGTTACAGAGATACTCAGCTAACTGAAGTGGCAAGCGCTGCAAGGCAGGCGTCGTGAGTCACGGAATAGCTTACTACTGGAGAACCGGAGTAGTACGTCCTGGCAAGTGTCGGCCAACACGTTACTTCCTCTCACAAACGTCTCGCAAAATGACCAGAACGACAGATTTCGAGATATTAGACGTAATACTGAGGCTTACGACAATCAAGGTATCGAGGTACTCACGTGCCATTCGCGAATGGAACAGCGAAGGAGTGGCGCGGGGGGGGGGGGGGGGGGGGGGAAATCAGTTAGTGGTACCAGAATTACCCTCAACCACATACCGTCATATGGCTGGCTGACAACTGATGTAGATAAGGAGTGTGCAACAAGAGGACTATTTTAACTTATACCTGACATTTTTATTGCATTTTCTAGTCTCAGTTAACTATTTAACGTACTGAAATCACCTGACGTTGATTTGGTAACAAGTGTAAACCGATAAAGATACCATTTGTGTGAGCTGATGACCAATGATGAAATTATGGAAACTATTGACTAATTTACATACCTAGGACAATTGGAAAAAAGAAGCGAATGGGCACTCGAAGAAATAAACAACGAAGAGAGGTGGGCGGATAGGGGGGAGCGGGAAGATATCTTGGACCTCATTTGGGCAACTGAACGTTGTATTCAGCAGCAAATTCCTCAAGTATCTTAAACGGAAAATGCATAACCTTGCTAACGATGGAGTAGCGTCGTCGTTAAATGCGCAAATACACTCCTGGAAATTGAAATAAGAACACCGTGAATTCATTGTCCCAGGAAGGGGAAACTTTATTGACACATTCCTGGGGTCAGATACATCACATGATCACACTGACAGAACCACAGGCACATAGACACAGGCAACAGAGCATGCACAATGTCGGCACTAGTACAGTGTATATCCACCTTTCGCAGCAATGCAGGCTGCTATTCTCCCATGGAGACGATCGTAGAGATGCTGCATGTAGTCCTGTGGAACGGCTTGCCATGCCATTTCCACCTGGCGCCTCAGTTGGACCAGCGTTCGTGCTGGACGTGCAGACCGCGTGAGACGACGCTTCATCCAGTCCCAAACATGCTCAATGGGGGACAGATCCGGAGATCTTGCTGGCCAGGGTAGTTGACTTACACCTTCTAGAGCACGTTGGGTGGCACGGGATACATGCGGACGTGCATTGTCCTGTTGGAACAGCAAGTTCCCTTGCCGGTCTAGGAATGGTAGAACGATGGGTTCGATGACGGTTTGGATGTACCGTGCACTATTCAGTGTCCCCCCGACGATCACCAGTGGTGTACGGCCAGTGTAGGAGATCGCTGCCCACACCATGATGCCGGGTGTTGGCCCTGTGTGCCTCGGTCGTATGCAGTCCTGATTGTGGCGCTCACCTGCACGGCGCCAAACACGCGTACGACCATCATTGGCACCAAGGCAGAAGCGACTCTCATCGCTGAAGACGACACGTCTCCATCCGTCCCTCCATTCACGCCTGTCGCGACACCACTGGAGGCGGGCTGCACGATGTTGGGGCGTGAGCGGAAGACGGCCTAACGGTGTGCGGGACCGTAGCCCAGCTTCATGCAGACGGTTGCGAATGGTCCTCGCCGATACCCCAGGAGCAACAGTGTCCCTAATTTGCTGGGAAGTGGCGGTGCGGTCCCCTACGGCACTGCGTAGGATCCTACGGTCTTGGCGTGCATCCGTGCGTCGCTGCGGTCCGGTCCCAGGTCGACGGGCACGTGCACCTTCCGCCGACCACTGGCGACAACATCGATGTACTGTGGAGACCTCACGCCCCACGTGTTGAGCAATTCGGCGGTACGTCCACCCGGCCTCCCGCATGCCCACTATACGCCCTCGCTCAAAGTCCGTCAACTGCACATACGGTTCACATCCACGCTGTCGCGGCATGCTACCAGTGTTAAAGACTGCGATGGAGCTCCGTATGCCACGGCAAACTGGCTGACACTGACGGCGGCGGTGCACAAATGCTGCGCAGCTAGCGCCATTCTACGGCCAACACCGCGGTTCCTGGTGTGTCCGCTGTGCCGTGCGTGTGATCATTGCTTGTACAGCCCTCTCGCAGTGTCCGGAGCAAGTATGGTGGGTCTGACACACCGGTGTCAATGTGTTCTTTTTTCCATTTCCAGGAGTGTACTTCAAAAACCCAGAAACGCCCCACGCTCAATCGAGATTTGTATGTTGCACATGGCAAGGACAGGACAACCAATGAAAACAAATGGGTAAGAGAAAGACTGTAGCTGATGACGTGACAGTGACTGTCAAGAAACCGCCATCCAGATTCGATGGAGCATATAGCGAGACGGAATGTAGGAGATGAAGGAAGGGAACAATGTTGTGAATTCCTCGTGATGGGAGAAGATTTAGCGGACGGCCAAATGGTAGGTGGACTGATGATTTAAAGAAACAAGCAGTAGAAAACTGGTTACAAAAAGGTGAAGTCCATGATGGAGCATGCGACCTTACACGCAGGTCCGTAAATAAAGTTTACTCTCCGCACCAACCCTTCTGGAAAGATGTGTGACACCTAGATCCTTTGGCACTAGGTTGTCTAGGGCAGGGTTTTCCAAATTGTGTTCGTTGAAACGCTGGTCTTCAGCGGGAAGAGAATAAATGCTCCGTTAAAAATTGTTAATGACATGGCGATATTTTCGACGTTTTGATAATACTGACTTTCTAAAAATTTTACTATGATTTCTTTGTAATTAGTAATGATTTAAAATCACTGAATAAGACAAGTTTTCTCATGTCTCAAAATTTAATCAATCTTCAAAGAAGCATGGTGTTCCATCAACGTACGAGGATTATCTAAGCGTTCCGTCAGAAGAAAAGTTTGGGAACCCCTGGTCTAGGGGAACGACCACCAACAGTCGTCCTATGTTCCACTCAGTTTCAAAGTTTGTGCTTCTGACACGTGTGAATATTTATAAAGAGGAAGTGGGCAATCAATAACTGTAGGTTACACACGAAATTCGTTTAACAAATTGAAGATGAACTGAAGCCGGACGAAAGTAATGAGATTAGCTACGAACTAAACACCAAAATTGAGAACTACGAAGAACAGAGAGTTCCTGTTACCTATGTACCTTGGAAGTGAAGTTACACATGACAGACGAAAACGCGAGGACATGAGGAACACACTGGCAAACCACAGATATCATTCTTGGGCCAACGAATCCTACAAAGTATCAAATATCAGATTAAATATTAAGTAAAAATTAATGTACGTCTGGGACACAGCATTCTACGGTTGTGAATCATGGACTACGGGAAGACCGGATATAAGACAATGGAAGCGTTTGTGATGTGGTGCTATAGAAGAATGTTGAAAATCAGGTGAGCGGATAAGGTAAGGAGCAGGAGATTGTCCACGGAATCGGCAAAGAGAGGAGCGTATGGAGGACACTGGCGAAAAGAAGAAACAGGATGATTGGACATCCGTTAAGACATCCATGGTGATAGATGGAACTGTAGAGGACATAAACTATGGGGGAAGAGGAAGATTGGAATACAGCCAGTAGATGATTGAGGGCGTAGGTTGCAAGTGCTACTCTGAGATGAAAAGTTTAGCACGGGAGAGGAATTCGTAACAGGCCGCATCAAATCAGCTAGAGGACTAATTACTCATAAATAAAATATGTAGTCTGTACACCCTTCGACTTTACAACGACTTGAGATCTGCTGTGTAGACCTTAGCCATAGCTTGAGGGATGCTTCGAGGATGAAATATTCACTCTGTAGCGCTGATATGGAACTTCCTACAACATTAAAACTGTGCGCCGGATAGAGACTCGAACTCGGGACCTGAAACTTGCCCAGTAAGGACAAGGGTTCCAGTTTCGGCTAACAGTCCGACACATAGATCTGCCGTGTAGTTTCAGAAGATTGACGATGGCAAAATAAACAGATATCGGGTGAAAATTTTTTTAACTACAGGGTTAATAGAAATGATTGAAGTGATTTCACAGCTCTACAATAACTTTATTATTTGAGATATTTTCACAATGCTTTGCACACACATACAAAAACTCAAAAAGTTTTTTTAGGCATTCACAAATGTTCGATATGTGCCCCTTTAGTGACTCGGCAGACATCAAGCCGATAATCAAGTTCCTCCCACACTCGGCGCAGCATGTCCCCATCAATGAGTTCGAAAGCATCGTTGATGCGAGCTCGCAGTTCTGGTACGTTTCTTGGTAGAGGAGGTTTAAACACTGAATCTTTCACATAACCCCACAGAAAGAAATCGCATGGGGTTAAGTCGGGAGAGCCTGGAGGCCATGACATGAATTGCTGATCATGATCTCCACCACGACCGATCCATCGGTTTTCCAATCTCCTGTTTAAGAAATGCCGAACATCATGATGGAAGTGCGGTGGAGCACCATCCTGTTGAAAGATGAAGTCGGCGCTGTCGGTCTCCAGTTGTGGCATGAGCCAATTTTCCAGCATGTCCAGATACACGTGTCCTGTAAAGTTTTTTTCGCAGAAGAAAAAGGGGCCGTAAACGTTAAACCGTGAGATTGCACAAAACACGTTAACTTTTGGTGAATTGCGAATTGCTGGAGTTAGAAGTTGGTGGATCTCTGTTGAACTTCGTCCTGAAGTGTCGTTGCACTGTTATGACTGACTGATGTGAGTGCATTTCAAGCACGACATACATTTTCTCGGCTCCTGTCGCCATTTTGTCTCACTGTGCTCTCGAGAGCTCTGGCGGCAGAAAGCTGAAGTGCGGCTTCAGCCGAACAAAACTTTATGCGTTTTTCTACGTATCTGTAGTGTGTCGTGACCATATGTCAATGAATGGAGCTACAGTGAATTTATGAAATCGCTTCAATTATTTGTAATAGCCCTGTAGTGTTTTTGAACGGAATTGGAAAATGGATAAATAAAAGAGCAATATCATTGTTCCGTGCCAGTCTATTGCTTTTTTTGTGTTTCCGAAACCTTATACTCTAGGTAGGGTCATCAGTCGATGATTCCTTAGAGCATTTTACTGACGAAGCGCGTTATTCCGGGATAAAACGCCGGACGGCGACTCCTTAAGCGCGATTAACAACTCACCAAATGTTCACTCCCTCAAAATCAACGGCTTGGAAAGGGCGCAGTGCTGAGATACGTCCCAGTAGGTCCACGCAGGGGTGCGCTGGCCGGAATAAAGCGGACGCTAAATTTTTATCACCGCCACTGCCGCTGTCTCCACACGCCGTTATTCTTCGTTTCTGAGTATTTACGCAGACAGGGGTGTGATGCGCCTCTCTGTTCCTATCTCTCTCTCTCTCTCTCTCTCTCTCTCTCTCTCTCTCTCTCTCTCTCTCTCCCTTACTGCCGGTAGCTCTTCACCCCACATTCGGACTCCCCCACGTGACGCTCGCTATGTTACTGTACAATATGTGTCTGTATATATACATCTCTCTCTGTGTGTGTGTGTGTGTGTGTGTGTGTGTGTGTGGTGTGTGTGTTTGTGTGTGTCCAGCAAGTGAGTGAGTGCGCAATGTCTGCCTGTTCCGCACCATTTCGCTACGCGTTCTTTTTTTCCCTCCTGTTTTGTTTTGTACGTATCGCTGGCGACCGTGATAGGATTACTCTGTTTTGTTGGCCGATATATGCCCACGGCCCTTTCGCTGCTGCTGCTCTTCCTCCTGCGTGGCTGAGAACGCCTGAACACTCTCCCGAGTGTGTGTGTGTGTGTGTGTGTATGTGTGTGTGTGTTCGAGCGTTCATGTGCACGCCGAGGATACAGAGCTGGTATTCCGTAGGAGGAGGAAGAGAACTGAAGAGGGAACCGGCGAAAAAACGCACAGACACGAACGTACTGTCGCATCCACACGCTCACGCTCGCGTGTGTGCAGAACCCTGTCGGATAGGCAACTTGCGCGGCAGAGTTCAGCGCTGTTTGTTGCTGCGTGCAAAGAGGGAGCCCAGCTACCGTGAAATGGCTACACACACACACACACACACACACACACTCACTCACACGGAACGCAGCCGGCGCTACACTCCGCTCCTGTTGTTTCCGCAGCCGGAGGGTGGTACTGTCGTGTCACTTTATTTATTTCTTAATCCAACAAGAGAACCGTGAAAATCGAACACGGGCGGTCTGGATCCGGTAGTAGGAAATTCTACAGTCACTCCGAAACTTCGCTGCAGAATAAACTGCAGGTGAGGTAAAGTCGTGACGCGACCAGCTTGTCTCCCTGTAACCTTGTGAGAAACTAATGGCTGCACAAAGCAGAAAACATCCATTTTGCTTCTTTTTTTTAAGTAATCAATATTCAGACCGGCCTGATGCGTCTCACCATGAATTATTCTCACGTGCCATCCTCTCCATACGTCCACAATTATTTATTGGATATATTTGAATCTCAGTCTATCTTTACAGTTATTATTCTGTATGGCTCCCTCTAACATCGCAGAAGTAACACCTGATGTGTTACTGCACGTCCTCCCATCCTCTCACTTTTTCTAGTCAGAGTTTCGCACATATTCATGGTCGATTCTGCGCAGAACCTTCCTCATTCCTCAACTTACCAGTTCACATTATTTTCTTCATTCTTCTGTAGCATCAAATTCACTCGTTTCGACCCAGTATGCTTGGACGATGTTGTTGGACACAAAGGAATTTCGGCTGATAGGAAAGGGTGTTTCTGCAACGTTTTTCAGACATGTGCGTTGTGGTCGAGAAGAGATATGTGGGACAGAGTTTGTTCAGAGGACAGTATAAAAAAAGCACTCCGTCTTCAGGCAACGAGTGGCCTACCCGGACTATCCGACTGCCGTGTCATCCTCCATGGAGGATGCGGATAGGAGGGGCGTGTGGTCAGCACACCGCTCTCCCGGCCGTTATGATGGTATTCTTGACCGAAGCTGCTACTATTCGGTCGAATAGCTCCTCGATTGGCATCACGAGGCTGAGTGCACCCCGAAAAATGGCAACAGCGCATGGCGGCCTGGATGGTCACTCATCCAAGCGCCGACCGCGCCGACCACGCCCGACAGCGCTTAACTTCGGTGATCTCACGGGAACCGGTGTAACCACTGCGACAAGGCCGTGATAAGACAGTATCTCTGCGCCTGTCTCCATGCTGCCAGGATTGCTGTGGCCATGACGGTGAAATACACTCCTGGAAATTGAAATAAGAACACCGTGAATTCATTGTCCCAGGAAGGTGAAACTTTATTGACACATTTCTGGGGTCAGATACATCACATGATCACACTGACAGAACCACAGGCACATAGACACAGGCAACAGAGCATGCACAATGTCGGCACTAGTACAGTGTATATCCACCTTTCGCAGCAATGCAGGCTGCTATTCTCCCATGGAGACGATCGTAGAGATGCTGGATGTAGTCCTGTGGAACGGCTTGCCATGCCATTTCCACCTGGCGCCTCAGTTGGACCAGCGTTCGTGCTGGACGTGCAGACCGCGTGAGACGACGCTTCATCCAGTCCCAAACATGCTCAATTGGGGGACAGATCCGGAGATCTTGCTGGCCAGGGTAGTTGACTTACACCTTCTAGAGCACGTTGGGTGGCACGGGATACATGCGGACGTGCATTGTCCTGTTGGAACAGCAAGTTCCCTTGCCGGTCTAGGAACGGTAGAACGATGGGTTCGATGACGGTTTGGATGTACCGTGCACTATTCAGTGTCCCCTCGACGATCACCAGTGGTGTACGGCCAGTGTAGGAGATCGCTCCCCACACCATGATGCCGGGTGTTGGCCCTGTGTGCCTCGATCGTATGCAGTCCTGATTGTGGCGCTCACCTGCACGGCGCCAAACACGCATACGACCATCATTGGCACCAAGGAAGAAGCGACTCTCATCGCTGAAGACGACACGTCTCCATTCGTCCCTCCATTCACGCCTGTCGCGACACCACTGGAGGCGGGCTGCACGATGTTGGGGCGTGAGCGGAAGACGGCCTAACGGTGTGCGGGACCGTAGCCCAGCTTCATGGAGACGGTTGCGAATGGTCCTCGCCGATACCCCAGGAGCAACAGTGTCCCTAATTTGCCGGGAAGTGGCGGTGCGGTCCCCTACGGCACTGCGTAGGATCCTACGGTCTTGGCGTGCATCCGTGCGTCGCTGCGGTCCGGTCCCAGGTCGACGGGCACGTGCACCTTCCGCCGACCACTGGCGACAACATCGATGTACTGTGGAGACCTCACGCCCCACGTGTTGAGCAATTCGGCGGTACGTCCACCCGGCCTCCCGCATGCCCACTATACGCGCTCGCTCAAAGTCCGTCAACTGCACATACGGTTCACGTCCACGCTGCCGCGGCATGCTACCAGTGTTAAAGACTGCGATGGAGCTCCGTATGCCACGGCAAACTGGCTGACACTGACGGCGGCGGTGCACAAATGCTGCGCAGCTAGCGCCATTCGACGGCCAACACCGCGGTTCCTGGTGTGTCCGCTGTGCCGTGCGTGTGATCATTGCTTGTACAGCCCTCTCGCAGTGTCCGGAGCAAGTATGGTGGGTCTGACACACCGGTGTCAATGTGTTCTTTTTTCCATTTCCAGGAGTGTATAATCAAAGAGTAGAATATCTCAGATGTAACTAATACTGACATTCGTAACTAGTTTCAGGAGCCGTGAGCTTTTCCAAGATACGTCTCGTGGGATAACATTGCTGTAATCAGTAAATGGAAGTATAACTGTTTGTACAAATTTCTTTTAGGTCAAGAGGGGAGAACGTTCTATGTATTTGTAGGGCCTGGAGAGACGCTGCTCAGTCCTACTGTAAACAGGTGTTTATCGCAGGAAGTACCCGTGTCCGGACCCACGTTTATTGGCTTTATCTGAGAATGTATACATTTCAGACGAATATTTACTGAACTTTTCTTGTTTCGATGAGTACTACCGCCTCTCAAAGTATTATTCGACACCCTGAAGACACTGAAACAGCTCTAAAACTACACATCGGACAAAAAAAAAAGTTATAATTCCAATTTGTCTGTCCCAGAGGTAACGGCCAATGATACCACACACGACCTCCTATCCTACCCCCTGGGTGGGTGGCAGGGGGCTATTTTGAAATCTTCAATGGAAACCCTCGTTTTTCTTCTCTTTTTTTTCTTTTTTTGTGGATTACGATTCTATAGCAAAATCTACATCGGTTTTGTATTAAGCATTTTCTTCGTTCGCCTAAGATGACTCTATAATTAGAGGAATGAAAATGGGTTCACAATCGTAATTTACGACATACCACGCAATGGTCTTGGAATATCCAGTGGCATGTGGCACTCAACCTCCATGCTGTGGGGGTAGAATAGCTTCCAATCTGAAACTCAATCCGCAACGTTGTGCTCGTTCGACACATCGAACAGGGGACTACTCGACGCGCCACTGAGACCGTGGCTCGAGGCGAACGCTACTCTACTTTTCCAACTAGAATAAGTGCTCAAACGTAGTACCGCCAACTTCGATACTCTTAGTGGTCCGCTCTTCAAATGACCGTACACAGCACAGAATTATGATACGATGGAGCATGTCTTCACGTCCTATCGACACTAGTTGGTACGCCTCATCTTTTAAATATCCCCTCACAATGAAATTCAGCGGCGCCAAAGAGGGCGACCTGGCATGGCAATTAAGCCACCCATCAGCGAGTTGCGTAATGCACTGGGCAACCGTCATGTTGAAACCACGTACGCTGTGGAACGTCGAGGGCAAAATCCTCCAGTAGTACCGGTAGTCCCTGTTCAAAAAACATTCGATATTTGCGTGCCTTGCCGTGGATATGATACGGGCCAAAGAGTTTGATCGCCATGACGCCATACTACGCATTAACCGACCAAGGCTGTTGATGGTCCACTTGTCATAACCGGTGCAGACTGTCTACACTCCCGCAATGCATGTTATTCCGGTTTACGCTGCCATGGTTTGTGAATGTAGACTCATCGGAAAATAGTACTTCGGATGTCGTTTGCATTTATTGACGTGCCCATTGTCAAAAGACTACCCGATTATGGAGATAGGCGCCATGAACTTCTTGATGCAGTGACGTGTGGTGTGGATGATACTTATTATGATGCAATATTGTGACAATACTATCTACGGACACACAGGAATCGCGGTGTAATTGCCGGGTGCTTATGCGTGGGTTGAGGTGCACTGTCGCTAGTACAGATATTTCATTAGCTTCTCCTGTAACACGTTTGTTTCTTCTCCTCTTCCCGATCTATACGGTGGCAATCAAACATAAAAGCGTTCGCAACGTTGTAAAAGAAAAAAAAAATAGAGAGAAAGAGAGAAACGAACGAGAGCGAGCTTTCTCTGGAAAACGCTCGCCATTCACAGCAACAGAAGTCTCAGCACTTCCCCTAGATTATGCGTAAATCAGAATCATTTCAGTTTTTCTACTCTAGTTGGAACATTCATCGGCCACTTACACGTCTCTTCTCCAAATGCTAGGTACGTGTACAGGCAGTAAACACTGCGCAAGTTCTGTACTGTTTACAGCCGCTATCTGCCCTACGTTTGTACGATACGTGAACTCCAGTCGCAGTGTACTTGCTTTTACGACAGGTTGTAGTTCGCTACACAGCCACGGTGGCGCGTCGAGTACTCCCTTGTTCGCAGTGTTGGAGGAATAGAACGTTGTGAGTGGGCTTTCCAATTAGAAGTTATGGAATACTGGTCTCTCCTATACTCGAAGCATGGAGGTGGGACCCCACCTGTCATTGGATATTAAAAGGCTGTAGAGTAGAATGTCAGGAATTATAATTGCTATTCCTCCAATTACAGCGCTATCTGTGGCGAAACGACTTAAGACAAAATGTATGTAGGTTTTGCCGTAGAATCCCGCAATAAAATACGGGGGTTCCCGTTGGAGAATTCAATGGTCCCCCCCCCCTCCTCCCCCAGCCATCCAAGCCAGGGGTGGGGTGGTGGGTCGATTGTGGTCTCGTTGGATGTCAATTGGAATTATAAATTTGTTGATCTGATGCATAGTTTCCGAATTTTTTCAATACATTCAGTAAAAATGAACACCATATATACAGGGTGATTGTAATTGAAGTTAAACTTTCAAAATGCTGTACAAATAACACCACTGGTCAGAATGACGTCAAATTGCAACGGAATATTACCGGAGAAGGGGGAAAACGTATGGCAGAAGAAAAAAAATAGTGTGGAAGTTGAACAATAGATGGCGCTGTATGTGTCAGAATACGTAAGTGAAAACACCTGTAATGCTCACGACCCACTGAAGTTTGTATAAACGCGGGTACACGGCTTTTCCTCTTTTCGCGTCTGTACAATTCGCCACGACTGTCTAAATGCAGGACCGCGCTCTGTTACAAGAATGATGACTGTGCACACGTCGCTTTGCAGAAGTTCCGGACACTGAAGGGTTTGAAAAAAGGCTTTGGCCCGATGACTGCCGTGGGTTTGGAGAGATTGATTCGGAAATTCGAAAAGACGGGTTCTTTTCATGTGCAACCTGGTAGAGGGAGGAAACGGATTGATTCGACGTCAGTGGGAACAGTGGCCACAGCAGTGCAGGAGAAGACGAGTGGTGGTGTGCAAACGTGTAGTGCACGGAGAATTGCCCGAATACTGGACAACCCGCGAGCAAGGTGCGTACAGTCCTACGAAACATTCTTCTTTGCTATCTATTCAAAATTACCCATGTGCACGAGTTGCTTCCTGTTGACCTGCCAGCAAAAGAGACCTTTTCTTTAAAATTTCTTGCTCTCGTAAAAGTAGACAATGATTGCCCGTGGAATATTTTGTGGACAAACGAAGCCCACTTAAAAGGATATGTCAATGCACAGAATTGTCGGATATGGGCAACGGAAACCCCGCAACCAAATCAACCGGTACCACTTCATCCTGAAAATGTCACAGTGTGGTGCGGGTTTACGGCCATATTGTTTCGAAGAGAGACGGGTTCTGTCTGTCCTGTTACCTGTACCGTCACTGGTAAGTGCTATAAGTGTCTCTACCGCAACCACGTCATTCCAACTCTCCAACAGCGTGGATGTGTGGATGGGATCACTTTTATGCAAGATGTAGCACCTGCGCACATTGCTAATTCAGTTAAACAGCTGCTGAAGCACTGTTTCGGAAATGCTAGAATTATGTCACCATTACCCTACAGCCAGGCCGTCCCGACCACCTGATCTCAATACGTTTGACTTCTGGCGGTGTGGCTATCTGAAAAATGTTGTGTTCAGTGTTCCGACTGCAAACTGAGGTGCACTGAAGGTACGCATTGCGTAACACACTCTGAATGTCATACGGAAACTCTTCGATCAGTTGTGGAAATTGCTGTTTCTCGATTTCAACTTGTTGCAGAAAACGGTGGACAGCATAATGAACATGGTTTGCGCCAGTCACACGGAAATTGACAATCCGATTTGAGTTTGATTGATGCTTTTTGTTTGTTTTTTGGCCTCAGGACAATTAAAAAGCGATGTGAGTGATGCTTCTTATGCGGTTTTGGGTCTCAGTACAATTAAAAACCGATTTTCCCCATCCGATGTGGTATGACCTAGCCGTGGTTAATGGGCTTACGTAACTAACAGTATCACACCTGTACACCCATGCACACTGGCTATTACAGTTTGTTTAACGTCAAACTTACACCTTAGGCATTGTTGTGTGATTCATTCGTCATATTTAGTCGAGCACTATTAAATTATGATGCTTACAGCGTTATCTGTTGCTACATTTTGTAACTATTTATTTTTCTTCTGTCATACGTTTTCCCCTTCTCCGATAATGTTCCGTTGCAATTTCAGGTTATTCTGACCAGTGGCGTTATTCCCACAGCTGTTTGGAAGTTTAACTTTAAATATAATCACCCTCTATATAAAGAATAATAGAGACATTTAAATTTATTTAAGAAAAAGTAATATATAGTTTTTCTTGATGAAATTTAAATATGTCTATCACTTTTTGTATTGGAGGAAACGGTTCATGTGATATTTTGACGTTATTTTGCTATTCAGAGCGTCCACTTGATCTTAGGGGCAGAAACTTAAGCAGCTGCTGTTTAGACATTCCATGCACAATCATATTAACTGTACTCCACAGTTTTTGGCCAATGGCAATTTTTTGCAGATAGCAGAGAGATTTACTGCTGTTTCTTTCTACCTAAAAAGGTGGGAATCTGCAAACGACATTATCAGCGAAACCTTCCTCTCCACATCGACAGATTGGTGTGTATCTATAACCCACTCGATGCAGATGTTTGGGATTTGGACTGTGACGTGCCCTGGACATCAAGTAGAAGCAATGTCTGGCAGTTTGAACCTGTTCCTGATGCTTGGTGATATGCTGGAAACACTCCTGGAAGTGCTTCCTGTGCCCCAATCAGACTTCCATTCATCTAACTTCCAGGCTCGCAAATGTTATTTTCTCTGTAATATGAGCTGTTCTCATCTCATACACACGATCATATTGCCTACGCCCCAACCAATACAACGCTGCCCTATAACGTACCACGATATCCATCGGATATATCCTGAAAATCACCAGTAATGCTTCGACAGATGTAGTGCGATGGCACAGCTGAACCTCAGAAGGACACTCTGTTGAATTCGTCAGAATACTGTCGTTCAAAACCGTTAGTCGAGAAGTGATCCGAAGCAGTAGCGTCCTTTTTCTCCATCCGTCCTTTTTCGTGCCCGCCCGTGGCGCGATCACGGAAGGATACTACACTGGCACATGCACGAATAAAGCGGCGAATTGTCCCTCTAAGACCACGTATTTCAAAAATGCTCTCTCTGGCACTCATGCTAATTTTGTTGACGACTTTAGAAACGTGCGTGTCAGAAAGTTCGACACCAACTCAGCTGCGAGGTTTCTCCAGCGCCTGGGGGTTAGGTAACCTCTCCGACACATTCAGCTGCAGTTTGTCTACCTTCAGGTGCTACAGCAGCCGCAAGGCTGAACTGCTGTCGAAGTATCTCACAGGTTTCTTCCTTAGCTCGGCGAGGCTAAGATTCAAACTAACCTGTGACCATTTGTTCTGCCCTTCTCTGTATCCGTTAAATATACCCCCTGATAATCCTGTTTGGTACGGGTCTTACACACTAATATTATACAATTGGTCGCACGAGTGTCTCTTATACAGTCTTCTTCGTAGACTGGTTGCATTTCCCTAGTAACACACCCTAGCCAAACAAAGTCTTTCACTCCATTAACCTACATACGGACATATGTCATCGCTCCAGTTCATCTCGCTCATTTGTGACTTTCTCGAAGACTTCTTAAAGATTAGAATGCAATATGCTGTCCTCGACGGCGAATGTTCATCAGAGACAAGTGTACCGTCAGAAGTGCCCCATGGAAGTACGACACGAACGTTCTTATTCTCTATATACGAAAATGACCTCGCGGATGGAGTGA
Source organism: Schistocerca cancellata (assembly GCF_023864275.1). Lineage (NCBI taxonomy): Eukaryota > Metazoa > Arthropoda > Insecta > Orthoptera > Acrididae > Schistocerca > Schistocerca cancellata. The sequence goes on along the minus strand of NC_064637.1, from coordinate 87,522,096 downwards.
GTAGAAATCTGCGATTGTTTTTTGATGACGCCTTAGCGTGGGTAAAGCGTTGTCGTTCAGTGACTGTACGAGGATACGGGATGAGAATTTACATGTGGCGTGATCAATGGAGTGACGAACGACAGCTTACTCTATTTGTAGAAAAGTGTAAGTAAACGACTAGGAAAAACTATCGTCTAATGTTCGAATACAGTATTAGTGGCGCGCTGATTGAAGAAGTCGCGTCGATTAAATATCTAAGGGTAACGTTGAAAAGTGATGTTAAATAAAACTTGGACGTAAGGACGGTAGTAGAGAATGCGAAATGTATATGTTTACTGAAAGAGTTTTAGGAACGTCTAGCACATCTAGAAAGTAGACCCTGTACAGAACAATAGTGCCACCCATTCCTGAGTATTTCTCGTGTGAAACTTCCTGTCACATTAAAACTGTGTGCCGGACCGAGACTCGAACTCGGGACCGCGGTCAAGTGATCTACCATCTGAGCTTCCCAAGCTGGAATCACGACCCGCCTTCACAGCTTCAATTCTGCCAGTACCTCGTCTCCTACCTTCCAAACTTCACTTGCCCGCGAAAGGCAAAATTTCCGAGTTCGAGTTCGGCACACAGTTTTAATTTGCCAGGAAGTTTCGTATCAGTGCACACTCTGCCGCAGAGTGAAATTCTCATTCTGGGAATATTTCTCGTGTGTCTAGGATCCGTATGAGGTCGGATTGGAGGAAGACATCGAGACAATTCACAGACGTGCTGCTACAGTTGTTACCGGCAAGTATTAAGGAAATACTTCATGTGATCAATCAGGTACTCCAGTGAAATGAAAAGGAAATAACTTGCTGGTTTGTTTGTAAAGTAAAAGGACTAAACTGCATGGTTGTCGGTCCCTTTTCCCTTAGTCACACAGCTCTAGAATTAAAACCAATCCCTAAAAGAATCCCACGGTCTGAAATCCGAGAAAGGAACAAAACGTGTGAAACTAAGTGTGTAACCCCAGGAAGGAGAAAAAGTAGTAAGCCGAAACTGAAAGCATTAACTAAAATGGTTCAAATGGCACTGAGCACTATGGGACTTAACAAATGGTTCAAATGGCTCTGAGCACTATGCGACTTAACTTCTGAGGTCATCAGTCGCCTAGAACTTAGAACTAATTAAACCTAACTAACCTAAGGACATCACACACCCCCATGCCCGAGGCAGGATTCGAACCTGCGACCGTAGCGGTCACGCGTTTCCTGACTGCAACGCCTAAAACCGCACGGCCACACCGGCGGGCACATTAACTAAAAAGAAAGAAGCGGTAGGACGTGTTAAGACAATACAGCAGACAGTCTACGGTGGCTGGTCGCAAGAATAAAAAGAAAGGATATGATAGCTTGTCTGCAACACATTAAAATCTTCAGCCGAAAGATACAATGCAAGAGAAACACACATGGTGAAAAGAGGAACACCAAGTCGAACAGACAGCACCAGAGCGAGAGAGAAGGAGTTAAAATGCAGGTTGGGTGAAAGCCTGGGAGAGAAGACCACACACTGATCCTCAGATTGAGTGATAAAAACCCCGCTCTAGACTAAAACTTAAAACTAGGTCAGCCACTGAGGGACTGTCACCTGATACCATACGTAGTGCGGGAGGAAGGTGAAAAGACCGCCTCAGAGCGGCTTCATTTGGACGGTCCCAAAAGATGTGGACCACTACCAAGACTGAACCACGGCTACACGGGCTCCTCGCGACGTAGGAGGTAAACATGAGTCAGCCAAGTATAGCCTATGCGGAGGCGGCAAAGGACAATGGAGTCTCTGCGAGAGACTCGTATGTAGGACCTCCATACATTCGTCGTCTTCTTTATCAGACAGAACTTATTCGGCAAAGTCAGGGAGCGCCACCCTGTATTCCAGAGCCCAAAAACTTTGCAGCGTAGTCCCGATTGAAGATAAGATTCCGCTATGCGGATTTTCAGATTCGGCTTACGGGTAGCCTCTTTGACTAGCCTGCCGGCAAGTTCATTTCGCGGTATAACGACGTGTCCCGGGGTCCACAGAGAGACCACTGACCGTCCACGTTGGTAGAGGAGGTAAACCGACTATTAGATGGCGAGGGTAGTACTGGTCCAGAGGCTGTAAGATGTTCAAGGGGTGCCGGCCGGGGTGGCCGAGCGGTTCTAGGCGCTACAGTCAGAAACCGCGCTACTGCCACGGTCGCAGGTTCGAATCCTGCCTCGGGCATGGATGTGTGTGATGTCCTTAGGTTGGTTAGGTTTACGTAGTTCTAAGTTATAGGGGTCGGATGCCCTCAGATGTTAAGTCCCATAGTGCTCACAGCCATTTGAACCATTTTGAGCTCAAGGGGCCGCTACAAATGAGGAAGGGACGCCCAGCTCAGGAACGGATATGCTCAAGAGTGCGAGAGATGGCTATAATCTCTGCAGTGAAAGCACTGCAGCCATCTGGGAACGAGCGCTGTTCAGTATGTCCCGCATGAACATAAGCGAACTCAACGTAACCATCAACCATAGAGCCATCCTTGTAAAATACCTCTGACGGGCGGCAGAGGATCGAAGGATGAACTGAATCTTTTGGGACACGTGACAGGTCCAGACGAATAACCAACTTTTAGTGGTACAATTTACTCTCACGCCTACACCACATAGCGGCTTCCAGTCTATGTACGAACAAGTAGATTTAAAGCATGTCGCCAACTCTTGCACCACTTTGAAATCTTATCAAGACTCGCTCAGCATCTGTGCTGCTTTCTTGAAGCTGTGCAGGATTGTCGGTAACTGCGTAATATGCGACGGGTTTAAGGTTACTGTTAACATCCCACACTGCATTTCCACTCTGCAGCAGAGCGTGCTGCGATTTAAAGCTTCCTAGCAGATTAAAACTATGTGCTGGACCGCCACTCGAAGCTGTAGACCTTTTACTATTCCGAGCAAGTGCTCTACCAAGGTGACAATTCAGCCCAGAAAGAGCCCTCTAGGGCAGGGGTAGCCAACCTTTGTTATTTACCTCCCACTTCTGTATTTCTGTTAGCAGTACATTCTTCTAATTGCCCACTAAACTTCACGGTAATGGTGATTTAAGAAATAGGGAAGTCACTTTACTAAACAAAGTTTATAAAACAGATTTACAGTAAGTTAGAAAACACTCCATCTTCAGGCCACGAGTGGCCTACCGGGACCATCCGACCGCCGTGTCATCCTCCTTGGAGGATGCGGATAGGAAGGGTGTGGGGGTCAGCACACCGCTCTCCCGGTCGTTATGATGGTATTCTTGACCGAAGTTGCTACTATTCGGTCAAGTAGCTACTCAATTGGCATCACGAGGCTGAGTGCACCCCGAAAAATGGCTACAGCGCATGGCGGCCTGGATGGTCACCCATCCAAGTGCTGACCACGCCCGACAGCGCTTAACTTCGGTGATCTCACGGGGACCGGTGTATCCACTGCGGCAAGGCCGTTGCCTGATCTACAGCAAGTTACAGCATATAATAATAATTACTTACCAAACACTTTCGTGAAAACACAATGAAAATGTTTATAAAACTCCTACCGTTCATCGCCGCCATAAAAGCAGGAACTCCCACTAATGGGCAGTGGGGACCAGTTTGGCTGCACAGTGACCTAGGATGTGGATAAGCCATGTCTCGGCAGTATCCTCTCTTGCAGGAATGCTGCTACCACATGGTATGCAGCAGAACTATTGTGGTGTTTTGGAAGGTAGAAGACGAGTTACTGGCGGAAATGAAGCTATCAGGGCCGGTCGAAGTGGCCGTGCGGTTCTAGGCGCTGGAGTCTGGAACCGCGAGACAGCTACGGTCACAGGTTCGAATCCTGCCTCGGGCATAGATGTGTGTGATGTCCTTAGGTTAGTTAGGTTTAAATAGTTCTAAGTTCTAGGGGACTAATGACCTCGTTAGACACTGGACTCGCATTCGGGAGGACGACGGTTCAATCCCGCGTCCGGCCATCCTGATTTAGGTTTTCCGTGATTTCCCTAAATCACTCCAGGCAAATGCCGGGATGGTTCCTCTGAAAGGGCACGGCCGACTTCCTTCCCCATCCTTCCCTAATGCGATGAGACCGATGACCACGCTGTCTGGTCTCCTTCCCCAAACAACAAACCAACTAATGACCTCGGAAGTTGACTCGCATAGTGCTCAGAGCCATTTGAACCATTTTGAAGCTATCAGGTCCGGTCGTTGGTCGTGCCTGGATACCTCAGTCAGTAGAGCAATTGTCCACGAAAAGCACTCAAGTTCGATTCCTAGTCCAGCACAGAATTTTAATCTACCAGGAGGTTATTATTAAGAAGGTAATATACGGGATAAACAGCAAAGGTCCGAAGATAATTCCCTGAGGAGCACCTGCAGCACCTTCTGTCGATGATTGCCCGTCCATGATAACTGCATCAATCCTATCAGCGATTCCTCAATCCAGTCACAAATTTCGTGAAATGTGTGAACGCACTTTCCGTAGTAAGTGCAGGTGTGATACTGAGTCAAATGCTTTCAATGAGTCCAGAAAAACTGCAACTACTGACTCCCTTGATGCATGGCTTTGAGGATGGCATATGATAAAGGCACATGAACTATGTTTTATGAACCCGTGCTTGCTGGCATGCAGGAGGTCATTCTATTCGTGATAACGTTACTTGCGTTTCTAGCGCACGCTACTGTGCACTGCACACTCGTTCCGGTGGAATAAAAGCTCGGCCCGTGTCGTAGCGGCTCTCGCAGAGCCCAGAGAAAGGGACAGAGAAACCTGCGCGTAAATAAAGCGGCAAGGGGGCGCAAGCGTGGGAGGGTGAGAGCGCGCGAAGGGGGTGGCCGCCCTTACACGAGCCAAAAATAAAAGCAGGCGCCATTGCCGCCAGCGAGAAAGGGGGCGGTTTTTCCGTACCGTGTCTGCGGAGCAGGAAAGAAAGCCGCCTGTAAAAAAAAAAAAAACAAAAAAAGTCTAAACAAAGGGGTGACCCCTCACGTGAGATGGGCGGACGGGTCACCCGCTAGCAAGGGCGCCTGCGGGGGTTTATCCTGCCTGCCGGGATATTACAGTCGCGCCAGGGTGGGCAGATAAGGGGCGAGCCTGGGACAATTCGAGAATGACGCCATAACAGTATTTCAGACTTTAATTATCGTAGCAATGTTTGTATTGCGAATCCTCTAGAGCCTCATCTGCCCTCTCCCTCCCTCCCTCACCTCTGTCTCTCTCTCTCTCTCTCTCTCTCTCTCTCTCTCTCTCTCTCTCTCACTACCACTGTGCGAAGAGGGGGTGAGTGGTCCCGGCTTGCCCCTGGGTGAGTCCTGTGGCCTTATCAAGTCGTTAAGGGCGCCCCGTGCGTACGCGCTTGTGTGTGTGCGTGTGCGTGTGCGTGTGTGTGTGTGTGTGTGTGTGTGTGCTGTAGCTGGCGGAAAGGGGTTTGATGAGCGTGTAAGGTGCGGCAATGGATCAGAAGCTGCTGCTACTGCTACCACCAGTGTGGGGAGAATACAGGGGGGAGGGACGCCAGCGACGCCGAGTGGTGAGCTAGCGAACCAACCCCTCAGTAATCAGCCGTGATGAAGGCCCGTGAAGTTTACGGGTGATAACTCGTCAGAGATGAGGGAAGCAATTAGTGTAATAGTTGCGAGAGCTGCGTTTCCTATTTTAATGGTGACACGTCTTCATTAGCGACAGTGTAACACCCCAATGCTGCACCTGAGCACCAACTATCCGTCGCAATTAATAGTTTTTGTCCACTGCTCCTGTGCAGTACTCTGCTCTCTCTTTACGTTTTTCATCCTATACATTCTATTCCATATTCTTCTGGTGAAACGCCTGAACTTTACGATGGAAGGACACCGGTCAGGAGCTCAGTATAATGGATATGGAGTCATAAAAAGTCAAAATGGTGTCGAACAGTGGAAAAGACTGTCTTCCTATTTTCCACTAATGTATTATATTAGCAATGTAGATTTTGGTTATTAAGCTGGTGTGTAGCATCGTCAAGAAAGAAGTTCTTGGTACAATGTAAAAATATACACAGCACATGTTTATAACCCTCAAAGGGATTAACTGTAAATATCAAATGTACAAAGTAATGGGATGCTTTCAATATTTCAATATATTAATACGAAATGACGGCTTTACAATGTGATGATTAAAGCCAGGTGCCTTTATGCTTCGGAATACCTCATAAACACAGTCGAACAGTTAAATCATTTGGAGAAGAAAGAATGAAGGGTAATTTGCAAAATTTTTGGCCCACAGTAAGAAAATAGGATCAGAAAGCTGAGAAGCGAAAAATATAATTCGATACACTGCGAAATCCGATGACTGCATTTTATAGCCACTTAAAAAGACTAAACAGCGAGACGCTGACACACACATACACACACACACACACACACACACACACACACACACAGAATAACCAAATTCCACTGTTTACAGTAGTGAAAAAAGATCTACAGGAGTCCTGCATAGCAGACATAGACACAGAAAACAGACATGAATTCAGGATAAGTTATAAAAAGCATAGGATTTTCAGAAAGAAACGGAAATGAAGAGAAGATGAACAACAGAATAAAACAAAGAGCAAGAAGTTGTGAGACAAAAAGACGATCCACATGAACCGGAGGTAGCCAGATGCGATTAATAATAATAATTATAGAACACTACGCTGTATATGCATTGTGTCCTATACTTTATACAGTTGCGATTTGTTTATGTCCACCTAGACGTTGAGCGACATATTACTACGTAAGAAGAAACTTATTTTAACACGAAAAACACAAGTGGTCTACACACATCATTAATACGTTCCAGTGTTTTGTAGATGCTTTGGATTATTAATTTGGGCGTATTAACAGTATTCTATAAGCATGAAGATGTTCTTAAAATTTGTTCTACATTTCGAGGTACAACTTATGTTTCCTGTATAAATTCTAAGTATAGGTCAACATAATTTTAATTTTTCTATTTTCCTGAGATAGATCATGATGACTGTCGTTCACCTCACATCCTCACTGAGTAATCTGCACGTTGGGTGACGTATGCGATGCCGATGGGCGTTGTTTGACTGTGGTTAATATTCTGCAATATTAGTTTTCTTACTGTTTTTAACGTCGCTCGGTCTATAATATTGTGTGTAGGGGATTGTTTTTTTAAAGAAAAAAAGAACAGTTATGCTGGCTGCTGTCACGGTGAGAAAATCGAAACATAGCCAGGACATACAGATGCAGCTCACAAACATGGCACTGATTACACCATAAAACTAATAACCTGCCTTGAAGATAACTTTAAGTTCTTGTCTACATTTAACATACAGTAAGATTAAGAATTTCTTAGATCCCTATCACATGTCAGAGATATCTTTATCCTAAAAAATTATCAAAATTATATATTTCAATTCCACTTAAATTTCTATATTTCTCTGATTTGGCTTATATATCAATGTAACTGAAAGTGGTCCTCAACAGAATGTGAATAATTATATGGAATTATGTATCTATGTATTATGCTGCATACAGCATAGTAACCCAGTCAAACGCCACAGTGCTATGTGGTGGACGTTGTGGTTACACCACTTCCGTCAGTCACCACCTCGTGGTAAACGAAAATACTTGTAATCGGCGAATTACAGGAACGCTTATGGTTGTACAGAATAATTTTACATACTATGACTTTGCCGATTTCATGATAGCGAGAAGCGCAATGTGAAACAACTTACAAAACAAATGGACAGTATATCGTATATTTTAAAGCGTAAGGTATTTTACAATTCCACAGGCTATGTTACATGATAATATATCAAGTTATGATGTTTGTAAAATACTTTTCCTATAAATCTCTGTTAATTCTCTTTCAGATCCAATGAGGACGACTGCATAGATTAATTTATTTTTAGCAATCCTGGCTTCTGAATTTTTCTTCGGTTACCACATACAATATATATACTTCTCTATCAACATGAGCTGAACTAATGTAATGTAGTGGGATGTGATATGAAACTAATTTTTTGATCAACCTAAATTTGGTTTTTGACAGCAAAGTAGTGAAAACACGTGGTGCAGTAGAACAAGTGAAAATACAAAAGGTGAGAGCGTACGTCTCTTTTATTTCAGTAACTCATCCGCCTACAACTGTACATCAAGAAAAGCTGACAAACTCCATCGAACCGCAAACTGATATTAAGGGAAGAAAGAACGGTTCATTGCAGGCGCTGCAGAACGGTTGATCAGGCGACGAAGACACCTCCTCAAGCTTTTCTCGCCGACAAATTCCAGTTACAAACGCAGTTAGATTTACGAGTGTCGAAAGATATTCAAAATGTTCAAATGTGTGTGAAATCTTATGGCACCTAACTGCTAGGGTGATCAGTCCCTAAGCTTACACACTACTTAACCTAAATTATCCTAAGGACAAACATACACACACCCATGCCCGAGGGAGGACTCGAACCTCCGCCGGGACCAGCCGCACAGTCCATGACTGCAGCGCTTTAGACCGCTCGGCTTCGGATGATATTATGAACCAGCTGACAGACCCGCCGTTGCCCAGGGATTCATTTTGCCAGTTTTTTCTTATTGGAAGCGAAACAAAAAAGGGAACTGTGTTCGTAGTGTTCAATTTCTGTACACTGGGCGCAGCTGCTTCACGTGTCTACAAAGCCATTTTTTGGAGGTCTCCATGGCAACGCCTCTTCATAGCTCTATATATGACTATTGTTTTCCTTTACAGCCGTTTGAGTTTCGCAGCTGAAAGCTGTCAAAAGAGGTGTCAGGGATTTCCTTAACTTGCCTCCAATGAAGGAGTGTCTTTACCAGTGACAAATAGATGTATTAAAACTTCATGTATGATGCGGGATTATTTTCACGCTTGGCAGTGTTTATAACGTGATATCTCTTGACCTATGTGTTGTACAATGATATATTTGTGGAGCTACATTCAGCGGCGTATGTGGGTGCTGTCTGCGAAATATGCTGCGAATAGATTTAGTAGCAAAGAAGTAATACATTTAAACGTCGTGCCTGATGCGGCAGTTTTTCATGCATCTCAGTGTTTATGATATCACATATCCTGAACTATTTGTGGTACCATTACATAATTTTGCAGGTGTACATAACGGCAGGATACAGCCTGCGAAATGTGTTCTGAGTGGAGTTAGAATCGCAGAAGTAATACGATAGGTGAGTTGTTCATACCCCACAGCAATTGTTGCCTAGCAATAAGGAATATGTGTACGAGGTATGGTTGGAATTGGTCAAGTGGTTTCGGAGGAGATGTGGAACATACGTACATACATACACAAATATGTAAATCGATTTTTATAACATGTATGAATTCCGTCCCGCAAGTAAATATTTAAGAATTAAATTTTTTTTAGATATTTACGAATCGGCGTACTATACTCGATTTCCCGCAGCAGCATAAACAAATATAACTGAAGGATATGTTACAATGCACTCCCTTGCTTGTGTTTCTGGTAATCCATCAAGGAGAGTGGGACTGCAGTTGTACAAGAAGTACTTGATAACAAAACCAGCGGCAGTGTTGAGAATAACGTCCTAGAATAACTCAAGTATCCATTACCTGCAGCTCATACACTATGAAGCACAATTGTTACGTTGTAATAACTATGTCATAGTTTAAACAACGTTAAAATATATAGTAACAGCAGACGCTTTATATTCTCACATAAATAGTACTTATCTTGCGAAGCCCGTCTTAGAGTCACGCTGTTTCCTTTTCCTGTATAACCTATTGAAAAGACTTCGTCGTTTAAATAAGAAGCTGGTACATTATGTTGCTCTTAATAATTTTCTTCTTTTATTTGCATGATCTTGAAATACAACTTAACATTACATATTTGACACTTTTCAAACACACGCAGTGCAGCTTGCTTCAGCCGTTCAAGGAACATAATCGATGACAGAACAATATGAACCAAACTCGTTTCATGTCAAATGCATTCTCTCGCCGTCAGACGCAACTCTGACATTACATAAAGCAACTCTGACGTAACTGGCGCCAAAATTACATCGTGTATTAGGAACTCAGTTTCCAGTACCTTCTAGAGAAGAATGTAGTCCAACTCAGTATTAACATGACTGTCTTAGTTCAAATTGTTTGAAAATAATTATTTATGCAAACATTTGTAGCCGTCATGATTAGAAACAAAGGTTGCAAATTTTGACAATATGAAAAATAGTAGCTTCCCTGCTAATTTATAGACTTGATTCCATTATGAATAGCAAAATTAGGAAATTTATAAATGATGATTTTGTTTACATAAAAACTGAAACATAACAATATTACATTTACATCATTTTTTTATCATTTCTGATGACAATTGTGATAAATTTTCATAGCACAACATCGACATTACACAATGGAATAATAGTAATAAAACAACAAAAGAAATATTTCAGGACAGGCTAAACTCGGGCGCTATAGTACAGTTGTACTACCAGAAGCACTCTACACATCAGAAACCACCACAATCGGAACATCAGGCATCACAGAGACAGAAAAAAATAGAACGGAAAATCTTCAGAAAATCTTTGGCGCAGTATACAGATAGGGTATATGGATAAAGAGACCAGCCGAAGAATTATGTGAACACACAGATAGGCTCACGGCCATGTTCAGGAAACGCCAACAAATTTCTACGGACGCATACGTAAAATGAACAACAGACTAATAAAGGGAATGTCTGATGTAATGAACAGTTCCAACAAAAAAACCAGCTGGTTTCAAGAAATACAATAAGACCTAAAACAAGCAGGGATTAGTATTGAAATGATAAATGAAGAAGACAAATTCATAAGCAAAATTGTGAACACGAAATTTTGAAGTAGAAGAAAGAAAGAAAATATGCAAAGTATGAACCGAGCAAAAGAAAAAGGAATACAGGGAAAGAATGACGAGGTATTGGAAAGAGAAAAAGAAGAAAACAAGAAAAAATGAAGAATCATGTAACATTCAAGTTAATCACTGTCCTGGAGAGAAAATGTGTAATAATAATAATAATAATAATGATAATAATATCATATTCCCAGAAAAATAATTTTTCCGTAGTCAGATATGTTCAGAGATACGTCCAGGTGGGAAATGTGTAATTAAGTATGAAAATTAATCCAGGTCTGGCTACTGTTGATAAGGAATCGAACGTTAGAGTTAACATATGGAATTTCCGAGGAGGCGTATATAATTTTACTCAACACGAATTGAGGTAACAGCTAGCCAATCTGTTCGCCCATCACTTCTGCATTACTTAAAGTGAGATAAGATCTACAACGACGAAACGCAGCAAGGCCCAGGACGACACAGTCGTATTTTTGTGATGAGCTGAACGCCGAGTGGGGCTGTGACAGCTATGCTCTAGAAGGGTAGGCAAGCAGTTCCCAGAGCCAGATAAGGGGGTGAGGGGGTGTTTACACTGCAAGGGCGCCGAGTGACGGCTTACTGGGGCGAGCGGTGAAGGGCCCTTCCGTCTCGTTGCAATCTCCGGGTAGAGCCCTTTCGCCTGACCAGCAGCCGGGTTTGCGATGTGGCTGTAAATTCAGCGACAAATCTCTGTAAACGGACGGGGCACAAAGGGGGCACTTAGACCGGCGTCGTGGGAGCGACTGAAAGGGGGAGGGGGGGAGAAGCGGCCGTTACTGCCGACAAATTGCTCTGCCCGGGACGAGAGGGTTCGAAGGCGTCGCCAGTTGATGTCAAGATTTTGGTGATAAGACTCTGGCAATGTCGGCGGCAATACCAGTCGACAAGCAATCGTGTTCATCCACCATCGCTGTGGAATAGCTTTTTAAGCACTACTTGTCTTCGTTTCCTTCATTAGCCGCACTCTTGAGAACCAGTTAGGGTTTCGTGATGATACAAACGCTGCATATGGAGGAGGTAAAGTAATTTTATTACTGTTTCCATAGATCACTTGAAAAATTATTTTTATCGAAATTGGGGTGGAATGAGCTAGTTTACAAATTATATCTAAATCACATTATTAGTTTCAGCCATCAACAAGTTCCTAAATGGCACACTGGCTTAAATTTGACATTAATGAGGACATTATTCTTTTCCTCTCGTGCAAATATATTTAATACCGTTTTTTTTCTTTTGTTTTAAACGGACTGCTGGTTTTTCAGTAAATGGAATGGAAGACATTGTCCAGAATTAATAATTGTAGGTTAGATTTAAACTTGCTTTACTATGTGTCTGACATTTTAAGTCTTTCCGTAAATGAGCAATCATTTTTGTTGATGCATATTGAACTTCATGAGCCTCTGACAACTTCAGAAATGAGTAACAGAGGTAATTTTTTCCTCTACTGGTTTAGGTGTGGATATCGCTATTCTACTCAAATTGTGGTGGATTATTGATGAGGAATTTTATTAGACTATATGTTATACTCAGCGTTCACTTCTGTGAAACCAATTTTTTCCTTCTAATGATGAGTTACCCCGTAAAATTTTTCCGTAACGCACTACTGAGTGTAAATATACAAAATATAGGAGCCTGATTCGCTGGTATTCAAACTCTAGAAACTATACCGTGAACCAAAGCAGCAGCAGCAGCAGTAGTAGTAGTAGTAGTAGTAGTTGTTGTTGTTGTTTTTGTTGTTGTTGTCGTTGTTGTTGTTGTTGTTGTTGTGGTCTTCAGTCTGAAGACTGGTTTGACGCAGCTGCCATCCTGCTCCAGCCTGCCCCATCCTCATCATCTCCAAATAATTACTGCAACCTACTACCATCCGTATCTGCTTACTGTATTCATCCCTTGGTCTCCCTCTACGATTTTAACCACCCTTCCCCCACATCCCCACACTTCCCTCGAATACGAAATTGGTGATCCTTTGGTGTTTCAGAATGTGTCGTACCAAGTGATCCCTTCTTTTGGTCACCTTGTGCAACAGCTTCTTGTCTACCCAATTCTATTCTGTACCTCCTCATTAGCTCCCTGACCTACCCATTTAATCTTAAACATTTTTCTGCAGCACCACATTTCGAAAGCTTCTATTCTGTTTCTGCCTCAACTGTGTACCGTCCACGTTTTATTTCCGTACATGGCTACACTTTCAGAAAAGGCTTCCTATCAGTTGAATATATATTCAATGTTAACAAATTTCTCTTCTTCAGAAATGCCTTTTCTTACCATTGCCAGTCTACATTTTGCATCCTCTGTACCTCGGCCATGATCAGTTGCTTTGCTGTCCAAATAGCAAAACTAATGTACTATCTAGGATTCTCGTTTCCTAACCTAATTTCCGTAGCATCGTCTAATTTAACTGTCCTTGTTTTGCTTTTGTTGATGTTCATCTTGTATCCTCCATTCTAGAAAATGTCTATTCCGTTCAGCTCCTCTTCCAAGACCTATGCCTGACTGAATTGTAATGTCGTCGTCAAAACTCAAAGATTTTTTTTCTTTTCTCTTAATTGTAATTAATACTCTAAATTTTTCTTCAGTTTCCTTTATTGCTTCCTCAGTGTACAAACTGAATAACATGGGGGATAGGTTACAAAGTAAATGAGGTTAATTCTTTGAGAAACTCATTTATAAGTTTCTTCCGTTTCTACAGTTAGTGTTTTCATCAATATGGACATCGGAAAAAACTGGTATATTCTACTCTCTTTACCGATTCTTGTTCATCTTCTACATCAAGAACTGGTATTACTATTTTTGTTGCATACATCAGAACATACTGTGTTACTTAAAAATTAACGCCGAGTCCATTTTCAAAGACCCCCCTCCACAGTCGCTAAACTGAGGAAGAAAGAAACGCTGGAGGAAGCTACGGCGAGAGTGTACTGATTCATCGAAGTCAAGTTAATCAGTCAGAACACAAGATTTGTTGTCATAGCTTGATGCAGTGTTCAAGGACTACAGGGGACAGCCAAGGAGATCGAATTACTACCTCTAAAAAATTAAATTAATTTTTTATTAGTTTGTAGGTACATACCTGAAGTGTTGTTATAATGTCATCGCACCATAATACAGTAGCACACTGCTAGAGTAGTCATAAACAAAATAGTGCAGCCGAGTTACACATTTCGAGTGTGATGACATGCAGCAGCAACAAGAAAATTATTTATATGTCTTTAGTTTTTCGAGGTGATAATTAAATCTGTACGATTACCTCGTATACCATAAATGATTTGGGGTAGCCCAGGAAAACCTGAATCAGGAACGCCTGACAGGTACTTGAATCATAGTCTTTCAGTATAACCAACCATGTGTAACAAGACGACCCTGGCCATGTTCGTTATGTGTAGCGACGAACACAGAATGAGACTCCAAATAACTAACAATCCTAGCAAATCAAACAAATCACAGCAGATTCCGAACCAACCATCTGTAACAAGACCACCCTGGCCATGTTCGTTATGAGTAGCGACGAACACAGAATGAGACTCCAAATAACTAACAATCCTAGCAAATCAAACAAATCACAGCAGATTCCGAATGTACTGTTCATAGCCGACTAACTAGTGAAGTTATTATTGGTTTATGAATTTTCTTTCACGATACCATAAATAAACCCCTCCTTAAAAAATTCAGAGAATAATAGACAGATCCTTGACATCGACTAAAACCAAAGTGATAACTGGAGTTTCCTAAGGAAGATTGTAAGCTGTCTGCTCTTCCTCATCTACATAAATGATTTAGGAGACAAACTCAGCAGTCCTCTTAAATCGTTTGCAGATGATGCTGTCATTTACCGTCTAGTCATCAGATGATGTAAACCAATCGTAAAATGATTTGGACGAAACACCTGTATGGCGCGAAGTGTGACAGTTGGCTCTAAATCCTGGAAATTGTAAAGTCCTCCACATGAGCATTAAAAAGAATCCTCTAAATTTCAGTTTCATGGTAAATCGCACAAATCTAAAGGCTGTAAATTCAACTGAATGCTTATGGATTCCAATTATAAATAACTTAAACTGGAACGATCACATACGTAATTTGTGGGGAAAGCAAACCAAAGACCGCATCAGGAAAAATTTACGGAGAGCATTCAAAAATTTCAAAGAGGGACAGCTCATTTTGTATTATCGCGAAGTACGGGAAAGAGTGGCAAGAATGCACAAATTGGGGTGGCAATCATTAAGATAAAGGCATTTTTCGTTGCGGCAACATCTTCTCACGAAATTTCAATCACAGCTTTCTCCTCAGGGTGTGAAAATATTTTGTTGGAACACACGTACATAGGAAGAAATGATCATCATAATATAATTGGAGAAATTAGAGCTCGCACGGGAAGATTTAAGAGTTCGCTTTCCCGCAAGCTGTTCGAAAATTGAACGTCAGAGAAATAGGTTGAAGGTGGTTGTTTTATGAACCCTCTGTCAGGCTCTCAGTTGTGAACTGGTGAATAATCATGTGGATGTAATTAGATGTAGATACTGAGGAGAAATATTCCGGGAACTCGTTTCGTATGCAGTCAATTGGAGAGGATATAGGTAACTATTTGCTCAAGACTGTGGCAACCGTTTCATAGATAACTGATTGCTTTTTATTCGTTCCACTGTTTGGGGAACATTTAAGTTTTTGTTTCAGTTGACGAGAGCTACTGAATGCAATGACTAGTGTTTAGGTGTTTAATTTCTTCTTAAATTATAGTGCTTTCAATTCTTTATTTTTCTCGTTGAGCACGTGTTTTGATAAGTCGCTAACACGCATATTTAGTGCAGGAAGCAGATGCTGGAAAACTCCCGAAAACAGTTGTACCTCGTTTTTATGCAATTCTTCGTCTTACTGAGAAATTTCAAGAGACATGCTCCGTCTTAGATGCCGGAAGAACTGGAAGACAACTTAAGTTAAACTGAAGGAACAGAAGTTGATGGGTATTTCTGACTGTATGCAAAGCAATGTCATTGCGCAAGTTGGCATGAGAAAAAAAAAATATATTGGGATTGCGAACGAGAATTAAGTGCTTAGGCAAATACTGAAACAGTTTCCGTACAAAGTGACAGCAGAGCATAAACTGAAAGATGCAGATAATGAAAAGCGAACCTATCACTGCAAACGGTTTGCGTCTTTTATTGAGAAGAGTGCCGCTGATATGCTTGATGTCACCATATATAATGACGAGGCCTGATTCGACGTTTCCGGTCATGTTTTTTTGGGGGATGGGAGTGAGAGTTGGATGAACGTGTCATCTTGAAAAACCTATGTCGCCCTAGCTCGCCGAACCTTACTCCACCAGACTATTTTCTTTAGAGAGCAGCAAAATCTGTAGTGTATCGCAGTTTCTCATGCACTCTTTGCGGCTTATTAAGCTTAAATAACGGCGTAGTGAGAGCATATCACAAACACATCTGCAGAAAGTGTTTCCCAATAAAAGTGAGCGGGTTCAGACTTGCGTAGCCTCCGTGTACGTCATTTTCAACGTACGGTGTAACTGCACAGTAACTTCCCGAACACTGTAGGATGGTTTCCCACCTGTGCAGCAATAATATACTCGGTAAATCACAGTTGGGTATCATACGAGTTGGTCATCTGAGAATACCGTTCACACACTCGATCACCAAATTTTAGAACCATAAATAACATAATAGTACCGGTTGGTATTTTGTGTGACTAATATAAGGCGTTTGACTGTATGAATCACAATACTCTCCAAGTGGTTTTATGGCACTGGTTCCTCTGAATGTGGAGAAATCGCTTACGGGGCTTCACAAGGCTGTAACTTATCTCCGCTATTATTTCTAATTAATGTAAACGACCTTCTATCTAACATACAATAAGCAGGATTACTTCCTTTTTCAGGCGACAAAATTGTCATTCTTGAAGTTTTTCAGGCGTGAAGACTATGCCAAGGATTGCAGACGGATGACGTCGACCTCTCGCCACAATATTTCGTCTGAAAACCATTCAGCCACTTTCAGGTGAATGGTTTAGACTGGAGACTGCTAGTACACATTCTTAACCTTGTATCTAAAATTGGATCGGAGACGCATTCGCAAAGTTAGTCTCTGCATGATCGACTGCTTCGAATATTGCTCCGTCTATGGCGTGCAGGCGCATGCCTAAAGGTGATACTACACAACTCGAAAAAAGTTTTGCATCACCCCGGTTACCAGAACTCCTGAAGACAGACGTTGACTGTGGATATTATTTCACAGACACACTCCCTTTGACTGTTCAGAGATGTCACTAAACCCGCCCAAAGATGTAAACAGCCAAGCATGAGCAGCGCCTATTAGACGGATGGGGTCCGACAGCCGATCAGTTCCAGTCATTCCACCAGGAAGGAGGTACACGGCTCGTGTTGTCTGTAGTTCAACCATGCCTAGACGGTCAGCACCGCGGTTCGATTGCGTCCGCATTGTTACTTTCTGCCAGGAAGGGCTCTCAACAAGGGAAGTGTCCAGGTGTCTCGGAGTGAACCAAAGCGATGTTGTTCGGACATGGAGGAGATACAGAGAGACAGGAACTGGCGATGACATGCCTCGCTCAGGCCGTTCGGAGAACGATGATGACCTCCTTACGCCGGAAGTCTTCGGCCGCCAATGCTGATTATTAATCAAAATTTAAACAGCGGCGGTATTCGAACCCGAGACGTTTGAATTAAGAATCAAAGACGCTACCTCTTGACCATGGGTGTCAATCTTACGCGTAATAAAATCATAGGATCTTTTTTTATTCGGTGAAACGACAGTTACAGCCAATAGGTCTATGTTGCAGTTCTTTGTTGTGCGACAGGTTCAGGGCATTACGGTCTTAATTACCCAATAAGATGGTGCTTCACTTCATTGGGTGTTAAATGTCGTTCTTATTTGGATACAACATTTCCGGGAAAATGGATCGGGCGTGCTGGTCCCATCAATCGGCCTCCGCGATCACCGGACGTAATTCCACTGGATTTCTTCGTTTGGGGTTAAGTCAAGGACCGGGTGTACCAGCACCAATGAACGACATCGCAGCATTGTGGCGCAGAATTACTGACGTCATAACATGCATCCTCACGAAATGTTGTCCAACACGTAGGTGGAATTGGAATATCACTTGGATATCCTTCGGACAACGAAAGGAGCACACATCGAAATTTATTAACTGTGTGTGTGTGTGTGTGTGTGTGTGTGTGTGTATGTGTGTCAACGTAAAAGTTACGTCTCCATGTGTCATATTTTCTGCCTTATGCATGTTTGCAATCAGGGAAAGTCTTCTGGGACATCCTGTATCTTCATTTGCGAACTGCAGATATGTCGGAACGTTTCGACTCAACATGGCTGCGCCATCTTCAGGCAGAGGTTCGAGAGCGTGCGCGCGCGCCCGGGGCGCGCCGGCGCGGTGAGATATGTTATTAAGGAAGCCGAGGCAGCAACTTGGGCGGCTGGAGGGATTGCAGGCGAGCCGGGGCGCCGCGCCGCTCCCGGGAGCTCGCAAGTTTCAAGACGGAACACATTAAGGAAGAGCCGTTTCGGAAAGTTTTAATTTAGCTAAGTTGGCGGCATTAGGGCCCATTACGGCGAAGCGGGCGTGCCGCGCGCCCCGGGGCCCGGCTTGCATGCGACGCCCAGGGCTGCCAACTTCTCAATTTAACACGCGCCTAACAACCGAACGGCCCGGAGACGGCACCGGGCGAACCGGGGCTAAACAAAACTTTTTAATCGAATCTTAGCGCCGGTTTAATCCGCCCTAAACAGCAAGAAAGGGTTAGGCTGAATAGGAGAAAGAGAGAGAGAAAGAAAGAGAGCAAATGCTTGGAGATTAATTGGCGGATACTCTACAGTTACCCTAGTGTGGCTGGAGAGGGCTGAAAAGTCGACCATTTTGAGTCCAACAGTAGTCTAAGTTAATCGATGGCATAGATTGGTGCGGAACTTGCATTTAAAATAAAATATTCATTGGTATTCTTTTCTGCTGTGCTGGACGCTCGAATAGCAGTATTGTTGTGCTGAGAAATATCCCATGACTTTTTATTCCTGTGGAAACACAGTCATTTAGAACTTTTTGAGAGAAATGTCAGCCATTCGATTGTAAACTGCTATTCATTTATTTTGCAAAATCATAATTCCAGCTGTACAGCCATTCTCATGTGGAAATTTAAATGCTACAAAATGTCCGACCTGCTGAAAAAGCCGTTTTTACGGTTCTATGAGGAGGAGGAGATTAGTGTTTAACGTCCCGTCGACATCGAGGTCATTAGAGACGGAGCACAAGCTCGGATTCGGGAAGAATGGGGAAGGAAATCGGCCGTGCCCTTTCGAAGGAACCATCCCAGCATTTGCCTGAAGTGATCTAGGGAAATCACGGAAAACCTAAATCAGGATGGCCGGACGCGGGATTGAACCGTCGTCCTCCCGAATGCGAGTCCAGTGTGCTAACCACTGCGCCACCTCGCTCGGTTCTATGAAATACATATATAGTAATTTACGTGCTGTTTAATGTAAACTTGAAGTGAGCAACTTTGTTGAGGTTTTCGGCTGTAGCGTTGCATGAGGTAACTAAATCCTTTAATATTTCGACAGTTCAGCAGCACTTGCCGGTGAACTGAATCTTCCGATACCAGATATCAGCTCTGTTCCGTAGTGTAATGAGGATTTGGCATCTGACCTGCTTAGGCAGAAGGCTAACAGTACACTGGCAACACATCTTTCGCCTCTTTAGTAGTTATTGGAATGCTAGGCAGTGCTGACAGATCGATCTGTAGCGTATACTGAGGTCCAGGTTAAGTTGGAAGGTGACAGTCATGCTGCGGGTTGGCGAAGTGGTATCGAATATTTCAGTTGATGAGCTGTTCTGCCAACGAAGGTAGTAATGGAAAGAGACCAGCGGGATGTTAAGTGCCAACAAACTTCTGCAGCTTCATAACACAACACCCCACTCAACGGTGGTGGAAATAAGGCTTCTGACAGCCGACTTATTCTGGAGACGCACTAGCTGGTGTCCTACACCAACAATAGCCAACGGAAGCAGAAGATTCTGAGTAGGTCTCATGTTAAAATTTTAGTCACGACGTCAGACGCTATATGACAGAGAGTCAGCAACGACACATCAATTTTTGTAATGTACTGCCATTTCCCTAAGGGGTACCGTTGCACATTTGAACTTCCTACTAGTAACATACACCTATCCTTTTCCTTTTGCCTCTTGTTCACACAGAACACAGCAAGTTTCCCCAACAGATGAACTGGGTCTCATCGGCTCGGTTTCGGTTTCAGTGGCAAATAGAACCTCCTACTTTTTTGTTGTGTGGATGGATGTAACAACATGAGTTGTCCTTGGTCGCTGTCTAGACAAGTGGACGAGTGCTGATAGTTTCTGTACTATTTCTAGAGACGACACGGTCCACAGGAGATGTTAGTATTAGAGGTACATTTGGTAGCTCTGGTATACCATTCTCGGGAGTTCCCGCGACATATCCGTTCGTAGCGACTTCCAAGCATTTGAAAATAGTCAGGGCAATTTCCAGACTCTTACTAACTTCATCTCGCCCCGTGTTCGATAACATCATTTTCAGTGTGGCTGCACTGCGGCCTGTGTGATGTGTTACAGAACAACAAATAACTCTGAATTAAGCCTGCTGTTTCTCTTTTAATTTCTGGATATTTCACGCTAAAAGTGCCAGTAATACTCGTTAAAAAGTGAAGCGATTAGTACAGTAAACTAGATTTTTCTTAGAGGCAAGAGAAACACCTTGAATAAAAGTAACAAACTTCACGAAATATTATTCGAGCTTACAATCGAAAATACCGTTGATTTACGATAAATCCTGACAATATGCACTCCTGTTGAAAGGGAAAACTAAATCTAACGATTCGTTAGTTATAATGTGTGTTGTAGTAACTAAATCACGAACTCCGACTTACTATGAAATATGTTACGCATAACACTCGTAGCTTCCGAAAATTCCTGAAAATGTACGCTTATTTGCGTGGATATAACTGAAATTCACAGTGAACTATTGTTTGACAAAACAATATGAACGTATGTGAAAACAGACGAAATCATTGTCCGTAGGGTATCTATTATTCTCCTTTGAGACTTAAAGCCAATATCCGGCGTAGGATGGGCGGGTACAAGTCGTGTACTACAACAGTACCATCACAACAACATGTGTCTGCTCCTCCGACAGCGTGGCAGCTGATTGAGAAAGCGTTCCTTGTAGAGGAAATCCATAATGGGGTTACTCATGCAGAACGCTCCACAAAAAATCAATAATATTCCAGTCAGGTGACTGCGAAGGTCGCATGGATGCGTCATTGTACTCCTCAAACGACTTGCAACAGAATTTTTTGTTAATGACGTTTTTCGAAGAATTGTTAAGTGTTTCTCTGTCCTCAAATGGTTCAAATGCCTCTAAGCACTATGGGACTTAACATCTGATGTCATCAGTTCCCGAGAACGTAGAACTACTTAAACCCAACTAACCTAAGGACATCACACACATCCATGCCCCAGGCTGGATTCGAACCTGCGACCGTAGCACTCGCGCGGTTCCAGACTGAAGCGCCTAGAATCACTCAGCCACTTCGACCGGTGCTGTGTCCTCATTTTTTTTAGAAAAAACATTATGTTAAGCTCTGTACAACCATTAAAGTCATGCAATCAATTGATGGCACGTGAACAAGAGTCAGTAAACAGCATACATACTCCAAATTTTTCGGTGTAAATATCGATTAACACTTGAACAGGAAGAGGCATATTACTGAGCTGCTCAAGCTGTTAAGTTCAGGTAGTTTTGATCCAATAATATGCGATATTCATGTAGAGCCAGTACTACATCGAATAAAATGTAAACAACCACTTATCTGATAGCGTAGGGTATATTACCATACTACAGCTTATTCTAGAAACATTGTAATCAAAATTAGTAAAAATTTATTTCTCGAAGCTATCCTAATACTGTAATGAAAAGCTTTCTTCAATCAGATCCTGAAAACTACAGGGAGCTAGCAGTAACCAAAACAGTTAATGAACACGTGGCGTAAAGTAAACGCTAAGCCAGGCACAGTAAGCTCAATTAAAGCTAGATAAAAATAGAGTTAGATATAGCATATAAGCTACATCACGACTCAGAAGGTTATATGAAACCATAAGGTACAGTTTTGCTAATTTCGTTTACACAACAGAAAGAAGGATAGAATTCATCGGTTACTACAACAAACATTCTATAAAAATACGAGCCCAAAGAAACTTACTGCATATTTTAACAATGGATTTCGTAAAAAAATGTGGCGTCTAAAACAATTCACCTTTACTGAAAGTGAACCTGATGTAATCGTATTAGTCAGTATCTAACACACAAGATGATTCGTCATTATTATTTTGACACGTACTATTTCTTATACAATGGGTTTATTTATAAATAAATTTCTGATATCAGTAACGATTTTCGTTTATTTATGTTTTACACGACTCGTTATGGGAAATGATTCCTCTTTTCAAGTGTGTATTTTTTTGTACTGCACCATTTTTTCGTAACGCTTTCGGTGTGTGATGTTCTGATTTGTTTTATTGACTTTACTGCAATACACAAAACGCGAGAAATTTTTATTTAGTTATTGATTTTTATATGAAGTTAGTGGTGAAATTTGGAAGAATTTGTATTTACCGTTTTGAATGGTCGATTTGTGCAGAGTCTCACAACTTTCAGTGCACAGTACACATCGAGAATAGCTTACATAAACAAATAGCTAAAAATGTTTTTTGATGTAGTTGACAGAGATAATGTTACAGGTCTCCACAGACATGCTTTTGTACAGAAGGTATTTATCTGAACAATATGCATTTACATACATCTATTTAACATGGCATGAAATGTATTTGTTAGAAGAATTGGTGATATAAACACACATTACAAGAAATGCGAAGGTAAAATGCAAAACGGAAAACTTGAATGTGAATCAATGAATTTTCTCAGATGCTTCGACAATGTACTTAATTAAAGGTAGTAACACTCAGAAATAAACACCGTTGTAAACTAGATGCAAGTAAATAAGTATTCTTAAGATAATAACTGCCTGTACAAAAGCATACCTCTGTACGATCTATAACATTACCTCTATCAACTACATCTAAAGACGTCTTTGTAACTGTTCGTTTATGTAAGTTATTGCCGATGTATACTGTGCGATGACAGTTGTGCCAGATGTTTAACATGTCTGAGACTTTGCACAAATGGACCATAAGAAAACTGTAAGTACCAGTTCTTACAAATTTCATCGCTAACTACATAGAAAAATTAATAATTATTTTAAAATTGCGCGTATCTCATAAATTGCAGTAAAGACAACAAAACAAAGCAGATACTCACACATCGAGAGCATTACAAAAAAATAGTATAATACAAACATTTTCATTCTGGAAACATCCCCCAGGCTGTGGCTAAGCCATGTCTCCGCAGTATCCTTTCTTTAAGGAATGGTAGTTCTGCAAGGTTCGCAGGAGAGCTTCTGTAAAGTCTGGAAGGTAGGAGACGAGATACTGGCAGAAGTAAAGCTGTGAGACCGGGCGTGAGTCGTGCTTCGGTAGCTCAGATGGTAGAGCACTTGCCCGCGAAAGGCAAAGGTCCCGAGT
This sequence comes from Schistocerca cancellata, assembly GCF_023864275.1. Taxonomy (NCBI): domain Eukaryota; kingdom Metazoa; phylum Arthropoda; class Insecta; order Orthoptera; family Acrididae; genus Schistocerca; species Schistocerca cancellata. The sequence continues at coordinate 87,498,595 of NC_064637.1, read as the reverse complement.
TCGAGTCTCGATCGGGCACACAGTTTTAATCTGCCAGGAAGTTTCATCTTTTACTTTCTGTTTCTTTCACACATTGCGTTGTTTCTATTCTTTTATTTTGTGTATTTGTGTGTGTGTGAATTTATCCTTGTGTTGGTGACAGTTGGGTGTTTGTTCTTTTCTGTTTCTTGATTTTTCTTGTGCAGCTTTGTTACTAAGTTCTCTTCGTATCCATTGTTTGTGGCTATTTGTATTACAGTATTCATTTCTTTTTTGTAGTTGTATGTGTCTAATGGTACCGTGTTTAGTCTGTGGAGCGTGTATATGAGTGCTGCCTGCTTTTGAGAATTGGGGTGTTGTGATGACCCATGTATAATTGTGTCTGTTGTTGTCAGTTTTCGGTATATGGCAAATGTGTGTTGGTTGTTCTGAATCTTTATAGTGATGTCCAAGAAATTCAACTGTCTATTTTGCTCTTTTTCTATTGTAAAATGTATCTTATGATGAACAGAATTTATGTCTGTGTGTAACTGGTCAAGAAGATGGCCACGCAAACGAACGTATTATGGACGCCTTGTTAGGCATTTCCAAGTGGCCTCTATATGAAGTTTAACAGGATACACATCAACCTGCATAAAACTACCGAACTATCAAAAATGTACAAACGTATGCATACAATTTACAGAATAACCACGGAAGATGCTTTTTAAATTAAAGCGAAACGCGTGTGGTGTACTTCTGTTTAATTAGATGGCAGTCACCTCAAGACATAGCCTATAGTAAAATATGTTAACAGCTGCAGCATAAGACGGCCACGCAAACAAACGTTTTAGCTTATATATTGTATGTCAGATGCAAGAATCACTAAAGCCATAAAACAATATAAACGAAGAGACAAAAGATCTTTAGAAGGACCAATGAGGAGATGGTGTGACCAATTTTGAAAGAGACGGTACGGATCAAATGGTCCAGTCCTTGATGCAGATAAGGGAAAATGACAGGGGTGAAAGCACGCGATAATAGAGGCCGAAACGTTCAAATATGTAAAGAGACCGAGAAACGAGTTTGAGAGAGAACTGCGGATGTGTGGTTACTAATTGCAGTATGAAATCACTGGTGTGCTAAACTTACGGGCGAAACTAACTTTCACATGATGTGCCAATTTTGAGCTTGATACGTCTACTCATGCTTTAGAGAAAGGGTTCTTAACAATTGGGCACACAGAGGGATGGACGACAAAGTTATCCAACATTGAAGCGCCAAAGAATCTGGTATAAGCATGCGTATTCAAATACAGATATATGTAAACTGGCAGAATACGGTGCGGCGATCGGCAACGCCTATACAGGACAAGAAGCGTGTGGCGCAGTTGTTAGATCGGTTACTGCTGCTACAATGACAGGTTAGTAGGATTTAAGTGACTTTAAACGTGGCGTTATAGTCGGCGCACGAGTGGTGGGAGGTTGGTTGGTTGGTTGGTTGTTTCGGGGAAGGAGGTCATCGGTCTCATCGGATTAGGGAAGGACGGGGAAGGAAGTCGGCCGTGGCCTTTGAAATGAACCATCCCGGCATTTGCCTGGAGCGATTTAGGGAAATCACGGAAAACCTAAATCAGGATGGCCGGACGCGGGATTGAACCGTCGTCCTCCCGAATGCGAGTACAGTGTCTAACCACTGCGGTGATGGGAGGCAGCATTTTTAAGGTAGCAATGAAATGGGGATTTTCCCGTGCGACCATTTCACAGGTGTACTGTGATATCTCGGATCAGGTAAAACATCAAATCTCCGACATCGCTGCGGCCGGAGAAGGATCCTGCAAGGACGGGACCAACGACGATTGCAGAGAATCGTTCAACGTGACAGAAATGCCGTTCACAAATTGCTGAACATTTCAACCCTGGGCCTTCAACAAGGGTCAGTGTGCGAACCATTCAACGAAACATCATCGATGTGGTCTTTCGGAGCCAAAGGCCCACTCTTGTACCCTGGATAACTGCACAACATAAGGTTTTATGCCTCACCTGTGCCCGTCAACACCAAATAGGACTGTTGACGACTGGATAGACGTTGCCTGCTCGGACGAGTCTCGTTTCAAATTGTATCGAACGGATGGACGTGTACGGGTATGGAGACAACCTCATGAACCGATGGACGCTGCATGTCAGCAGGGGACTGTTCAAATGTGCAGTTGGAGTGATATGAGACCCCTGATACGTCTAGATACGACTCTGACAGGTGACACGTACGTAAGCATTCTGTTTGATCACCTGTGTCCATTCACGCTCATATAGCGTTCCGACGGAGCTGGGTGATTCCGGCAGGACAATGCGACACCCCACACGTCCAGAATTGCTACAGAGTGGCTGCAGGAACATCCTTTTGACTTTAAACACTCCCGCTGGCCACACCCTCCCCAGACATGAACATTATTGAGCATATCTGCAATGCCTTGCAACGTGCTGTTCAGAAGAGATCTCCACACCCTGGTACTCTCACGGATTTATGGACAGCCCTACAGGATTCATCGTGTCAATTCCTTCCAGCACTACTTCAGACATTATTGGAGTCGATGCCACGTCATGTTGCGGCAGTTCTGCGTGGTCGCGGGGGGCCCTACACGATACTAGACAGGCGTACGTGTTTATTTGGCTCTTACGTGTATAAAGGTTCTGTTTTTACACATTTAGTCACTGAACCCTAAGACCGAACGAACAGCTGAAAATACGCACGAGGGGAAGGACTGAAGTGTCACAACAAAGTTGACCGTTTAGCGTACCTTGTTCAGAGATATGGAGGTCAGTACGCCCCATGCAACATTATGCCTCCCCCCACCGCTATACCTGGACAACCAAAATGATCATGTTCGCCAGTGTATGTACCGCCATATGGCTAGAGATTAGAATAGGTAATACACTCACGAACAGTGAGGGACATGATCGGTTTGGTGTTCCAGGTGTTACAGTATGGGAAAACAAAACATTGCATTGGCGTACTGACCTCCAAATTTTTGAACACAGTACACTAACCACTGAATGTTATGGTGTCACTGCACTCCTTGCTCACGTGCGTCCTTTGTGAGGTTCACTCGCCTCTCGCTTCACTTTTATGGACGACAGTGCGCGTCCGCATCCAACAGCGCAGGTGGAGGTGATTTGTCGGAACGACAGGACATTCAGCGAATGGACTGGCCTGCTCGTTCTCGCGGACTGGAATCCCATCGAGCACTTTTGGGGTGCGTCGTGGAGACTTACTGCAACACGTCCAGATGCACCAACGACCGTCTAGCGGCTGCAAACAGCGCTGGTGGAGGGATGGATCTCCTTGTAACCGTTATGGTCACAACGTTAGCGCATTGCACATCATACAATGCTGCTCGTGGTGATCACACACCCCATTTAAGAACCATGTCCTGCCTCTTTTACGGTCCACGGCACAGTAATGAACCGCCGTGACATTAGAGTAGTTAGTTTAATGTTCCATGGATGACTTGCATGATCAGTCGTAAAGTTGTGGAACGAGTCATTTTACATACAGACGTCAACACATCGTAACTCAATTTTTAAATGCAGCTACTTGCTGGACATTTACTAGGTGTTCGAAAATCCCCGTTACAAACTTCTAGGACTTGTGGAGGGGAGTGGGTACACAATATTTTGAACAGGAACCAACATCCGGCAACGTACCGTTTCCGTTCGATGACGGTTTCAGTTCTGAACAGGACAGGCAAGTCTGAGACATTTCTCTTTCCCTCAGTAAATGTGGAAGTGGAGACGTCGTAGAACGGAACTAGTACGTTTCCAAACACGGAATTTCATTCAAAATATTATGTGCTTACTCCCCTTTACAAGTCGTAAAAGGTTGTAGAGCTGAATTTTGGCCTACCCACCACCTTACACATATTACGGTAACAGAAATTCTTCTTCAGAACAGAAAAAGTTGTCCAGGAGCAGTTCGTTACGTTTTTTTCCCTCTTTCTTTCGGATTTTATTTTGCTATCTGTCAGACATTTTATATCCCTGTGTAAGTTATCAAAAATGGTTGTTACAGCACTGTGCACCCCTTTCCGCGTTGAAGTCAACTTTATTGTGGAGTGATGAACGTCGTTTGTGATTTTTCCTTCTGGTATTGGGGGACGTCATTGTTCGTTTTGAACTGCAGTTGATTATTTTCAACGAACTTCGTGAGGGAATAAACACAGTGTGAAGCAGTAGTGAAAATGACCAACTGCTTAAACAGACGTCTACAAGATGTTGTTGATGAGCTCCACATATTGATTTTGAGCAATGAGGGTAGCCTGTCTTAAAGGTGAACTACCCAGAACATTATTGCAAATGTCGTATTGAGTTAAAACATGCAAATGTGAGAACTTACTGATTTGTCTGTCTCTAAAATTTGCAATAATTCTAAATGCAAATGTGTCTGAATTAAGTTCTTTTGGGAGTTCCAAAATGTGTTTTTTCCAGTTTAAATCATCTCCAATATGAACACCTAATTAATATTAAACTTTCCATTCTATTTTTTTTTTCACCGTATGCTACACTAATAACTGGTTTGAAATGATAATTAAATCAAGACCCTAAGCTGTCGACAGCTGTTGATATACATCAACGGGGACAGCTGAAAATGTGTACCCCGACCGGGACTCGAACCCGAGATCTTATGCTTACGTGGCAGACGCTCTATCCATCTGAGCCACCGAGGGCACAGAGGGTAGTGCAACTGCACACTACGAATGTAGTATGTGGACATTAAGTTGGGAATGTGCGTCTCACGGGGACCGAGCAAGGTATAAATCCCTGCAGTCGCACTTACCTCTGTGCCCTCGGTGGCTCAGATGGATAGAGTGTCTGCCATGTAAGCAGGAGATCCCGGGTTCGAGTCCCGGTCAGGGTACATATTTTCAACTGTCGCCATTGACGTATGTCAACGCCTGTCGACAGCTTAGGGTCTTGATTTAATTATCATTACATTCTAAGAGAGCTGCATGGTCACCAGTGCTTCTGTTCGTTCTGGTATGTCCGAAAGAACAGATACCATCTTCATATAATCGCTGGTTTAGTATTTCAAAAAGAGCTGAAACGAAAATTTTCGGTCTTTTTTAAAATTTTTAATCATTATCATTGAATAAAAGTGTCATCTCTGTTCGTCTCATTGCGCTCTTCTTTCAGTAAGGTTTCTGTATAGTACTGCTGGTAGCAGTTTTTTGTGTGTATCGTCCAAGACTCATCGACATTTGTTACTTGGTAGTTACAAATCATGCGAAGGTTATATTCGTCCTTCAGTTTCTGCACACCACTTTACTATCCGGTCATCTCAGTATCGTGTTAAGTGTTTTTCAGTGTATTTTTTAAATTACATAGGAACGGGATGAAAAATTATTACTTTGTATATGAGGTTAAGAGACGTTATGTGTTCTCTGTTCGCCGCCTGGAACAAAGCGCCATACAATCTGTCAAACGGTAACAGATTTTGCAGCAATGCAGTCACGCAGCTAGTTAGTTATGTGTTATGTTTATCATATTTACAATAAATGTTATGTTGTGGAATATAACATCCAAACAAACATAGAGCACAAAAAATGAAAATATTTACAGGTTTTCTTCTGTAAAAACGACGTATGATTTCTATTCAAGAATTCCTCTGTGATACTGAAGGGGTTGTCAAGGAGAAACCTCTGAAACCTGCACCTGATAACACTTCTGCTACCTGTCAGACAGTTTATTTCCGTGGGTAGGTTTTCAAAGAGATTTATGGCCGTGTATTTCTCTCATTTCTACGCCAAAGATGGAGACATTAAACGGTATGGAGACCATTTTTCTAGTGTTTTTCTTGTGAATATCTCTGTGAGTCACACTCAAATGGATTACTGCTAATAGGTTTCATAAATGAACAGTTCTAGTGTGGGACTGTGGCTAATGTTCGCAGCTCTTTAAAGAGATGTCTGCAAAACGTACGTGTTCGAACCCCACAAATATTTGTGGTGTGTACGTAAATAACGGGTCAAGCTCCAAAAAGAAAAATTTGAGTTATCGGTGAAATTGCGCTGTAAATGCCAAGGCCAATAACATATATTCTGACACAAGTGCCAAAACAGCGGGGAATATCGTTTACAGCTGTCTGACGATGGGACTCGTGTCGAAGACCAACATCAATGTTCAAATATTAAGTCGTGCACCAACTATCTGAGAGAGTCTTGGCGCAGACTTGTGTGAGTTGTTGACAACTGCAGTGGATTTGTGGTTAGTTTGTAACACTAGTGCAATGTTGAGGTGAATGTTACATATAAATAAGCAAGATGGAAAGAAAAACTGCATTAGAACGTCGGAGGAGAGGTGAAGGGTGTGCTGAAAGGGTGAGGAAGAACCTAGGCACCGAGGGAAAGGAATATGATCGAAAAGACAATACTGTTGCTCCAGATTAAAAGGATTCAAAGTATCAGGTAGACCATGGCTGTCATTTCAACACTTACCGCAAGGCTTGGAATCAATGTAAGTAATATTAAAGCGTTTTAATGCGTAAATTTACCATTGAAACGAATTTCTTATCGAGAAAAATAATCGTTCTAACCATGCGGATATAGTTAACTATTTGCATGGGATCATTCACTTACCTAACAGAAAAGGGCTACTCTACGGAAGCAGAGCACAAGTCTCTGGTAAAAGGACACTCTTTAGTCTTGCGGTCGTGATTTTGCTCACGTCGAGAAATGAAAGAGATTGGCTGTGACTGAAGTTCCGAAAGATTAAGTTAGCCTCATCACTGACTCACAATACAATTTACAGCGAAAAACAGCTTCTTACAACTTTAAATCAGCTGTGGTCAAAATATGAATTTTAGCAATGTGCGTATTTCAAAAGTACAGTGGATCAGACTGTCTGCTGAATGGATAGTTCTACTGTGAACTCGATCAAGTCTCAGTTTAATTGAAAAGTTCAAGGAACATTACACATCGAAGAGGAACGTGAAGCCTTCTGATGTTCAATAAGTGCAGCTGGAAACACTACACTGTGAACCTAGGACATCTGAAGAAAATAGGAAGAATTTAGCTTAAATGATTTCCATGTAAAAGAAGAGAATAACTGGTTTCACGAAAACCTTGTAAAATAAGTGATAATGCGTATGACGGAAACTCTGAGGTTATTTACGTGAAAGCCATTGCATACAGAACATTTCATTTTCTTCAAATGTTGTATTACTTTGTTTTTATACCTAGTGACGCAGAATAAAAACACATGTGTGACATGAAACTTGTATAGTTTTTGTGTTCCTGTCGCGGTCCCTAACTTAACGGCTTTTGTTTAACTGCTATACACATTTCGTTCATTATCTCTAAATCAGATTTTTGGCACTTGACACAGAATTTACTTTCATGCCACATTGCTAATTAGTGTCTTTCTTGCATTGGATACCCCATTTATCGAAGTAGGAATTGCACCAGAGTAATATCCTGTGAGACATCAGTGAATGAATATGTGTAAAATATGTTAACTCGTGACTGCTACATCTCCAAAGCTAGCAGTTATTCTTAAAGAAAAAGTAGCCGAACCTAAAGGCGTTTTAGGAACTTTTTCCACTTTAAGTTATCATCAATATACACACACCTAATAACTTACAACTTTCTAGCCTGCTTACTATTTCTTATTGGTTCTATAGGTTATTAGAAGATAGTGTACATTTGACAGTACAAAACTGGATGAGAGGGTTTTTTTTTTATTTTGTCCGAGTATGAAGCTAGCAGATTTGTGCAAAACCAGTAAACAACTCTCACTGCAACATCGTTTACTTTTTTTCCTCTTGGTGTTTCTTTGCTGAAAACCACAACACTGCTTGTATCATCACCACACAGGACTATTCCTGCATTCTGTCTGAAATAAAGCGGTGTATTATCACCGTAAAGAAAGAACAGTAGTAATGATTCAACCCTGTGGGACTCCCGTTGTTCCTTTCTATGCATATGATGTGGCCTCCATCTTTGCATTACTCGAAAAGCCTAGGGTAACATTCTGTATTGTGGTTCTTAAAAAAGAACTAACATCTCTGCATTGAACTATGTATTCCATAAAAAAATTCTCAACTTAACTAACGGAATATTACGACTGAGTCACCCAAATGTCAAATGTTACTCGCAAATCACGTAAGATACTAACTGGAGATATTCCATCACTTAAAGACCTTATTACGTGCTCAGTAAATGTAGAAATATCTGCCACAATGTACAGAGTGTCTAAAACCTTTTGGGTCAAATACAAACAGGTGACAGAGGGTCCACAACCGATTGATTATATTGCGATAGGGAACCAATTGTCGGAAATGCATACTTTGGGCTTGTTATGGACATACGCAGCGTTCACCAAGTAACAACAGTGAAACTCATACTCACTGTTCAAAGTGACAATCGCCAATCTCAATGCATGCTTCGCAACGGTGCATGAATTTTATTCCGCACTCACTCAAAGACAGTGTTTGCCGTACCAGAAGACAGGTCAGGGGGATCACTCAAACGTGGAGGTAACTATGAGCTTAATTGTTATTTGGTGTGCTCTGACTTCGTTGAGAGGGTACAAGATTTTCCGTTGTTTTATTGGTAACAATTTCAAAGAATGTAAAAATTTAATTAATGGGAAAATCTCGGACTAGCCTGCTATATTAATGAACTAGTGTAGATAGTTATGCGTTTTACAACTAAAACGTTGATTTGGCGTAGGGGACCGAACAAAGAGGTCATTGTTCCTGTCGGATGAGGGAAGGGTGAAAAAGGAAACTGGCTGTGCCTCTTTAAAGGAACCATACTGGAATTTGCCTAAAGCGATTAAGGGAACTCGCGGAAAACCTGAATCAGGATGGCCGGACGCGTGTTTGAACTGTCGTCCTCCCGAATACGAGTCCACTGTGCTGACCACTGCGCCACCTCGCTCACTGGGTGCGTTTTTGTAAAGTTGACTGGAACGTCATTTAGAGTGTTAAAACTACGTTCTTTATTATATATGAAGGTCTGTTACGGTGCACGTTCTCTACTGGCTGTTGTGTTTATTTTCTTGAGGACTTCGTGCGGAAGCGAGGACTGAAGAGCTTTGTTTGACGTTATTGCAAGTACAGCGAAGAGATGGCTGCGTAGTGCACAGCTCCAAGGAGTAACAACGGTTCTGAAATAATATACAAGCAACTGCATCAATATACAGCGTGATTATAATTAAACTTTCAAAACTTTGTAGAGATAACACCACTTGTCAGATTGACGTCAAATTGCAGCGGAATATTACCGCAGAAGGGGAAAAAGGTATCGCAAAAAAAAAGAGTGAAAACTGATCAACAGATGGCGCTGTATGTGTCAGAATACGTAAATGAAAACAACTGTCATGCACACGACCCATTGAAGTTTGTATAAACACGCCGGATACAAGGGTTTCCCTCCTTTCGCGTCTGCGACGTTCGTCATGACTGTGTCAATTCAGGATCGCGCTCTGCTTGTAAAAGCCGGCCGCGGTGGCCGTGCGGTTCTGGTGCTGCAGTCCGGAACCGTGAGGCTGCTACGGTCGCAGGTTCGAATCCTGCCTCGGGCATGGGTGTGTGTGATGTCCTTAGGTTAGTTAGGTTTAACTAGTTCTAAGTTCTAGGGGAGTTATGACCTAAGATGTTGAGTCCCATAGTGCTCAGAGCCATTTGAACCATCTGCTTGTAAAGCTGTATTACAAGAATGATGGCTGGGCACACGTCCCTCTGCAGAAATTTCGGACATTGAATGGTTGAAAAAAGGCGTGGTCCGATGACTGCCATGGGTCTGGAGAGAATGATTGAACCTGGTAGAGCGAGGAAACGAATTGATTCGACGTCAGTGGAAGCAGTGTCCAGAGCAATCCAGGAGGAGACGAGTGGTGGTGTGCAAACGTGTAGTGCACGGAGAATTGCCCGAACACTGGACATAACCGTGAGAAACGGTGTGTACAATCCTACAAAACGTCCTTCTTTGCTATCCATTCAAAATTACCCATGTGCAAGAGTTGCTGCCTACTGACCTCGCAGTAAAACAGACCTTTGATTTAAAATTTCTTGCGCGCACGGAAATGGACAATGATTGGCCGTGGAAGATTTCGTGGACAGACGAAGCCAGCTTCCATCTGACAGGACATGTCAATACACAGAATTCTCGAATATGGGCAACGGAAAATACGCACGCAAATCAACCAGTACCACTTCATCCTGAAAAGGTCACAGTATGGTGCGAGTTTACGGCATCATTTATATAGGGCCATACTTATTCTAAGAGACGGGCGTTTCCGGTCCTGTTACGTGTACCGTCACTGATAAGCGCCATGAGTGTCTTTTGAGCAAGCACGTTATCTCACAGCTCTCCAACAGCGTGGGTGTGTGGATGGGATCACTTTTACGCAAGATGGCGCAACTCCGCACATTGCAAATCCATTTAAGCAGCTGCTGAAGCGCCATTTCGGAAATGCTAGAATATCAGCCGCCATTTCCTTAGAGCCTGGCTATATGAAAGATGTGTTCAATGTTCCGATTGCAAACTTAGCTGAATTCAAGGCACGCATTGCGCAACACATTCCGAATGTGATCTCGCAAACAGTTCTGCCAGTTGTGGAACTTGCTGTTTCTCGATTTCAACTTGTTGCAGAAAACGGTGGGCAGGATATTGAACACGTTTGGCGCCAGTCACACGGAAATTAATGATCCGATTTCATTTTGATTGATGTTTGTTATGGGGGTGGAACTAGTGATCATCATCATCATCATCATCATCATTTAAGACTGATTATGCCTTTCAGCGTTCAGTCTGGAGCATAGCCCCCCTTATACAGTTCCTCCATGATCCCCTATTCAGTGCTAACATTGGTGCCTCTTCTGATGTTAAACCTATTACTTCAAAATCATTCTTAACCGAATCCTGGTACCTTCTCCTCGGTCTGCCCCGACTCCTCCTACCCTCTACTGCTGAACCCATGAGTCTCTTGGGTAACCTTGCTTCTCCCAAGCCTGTTAGCCTTGACTGCTACATCTATAGAGTTCATTCCCAGTTTTTCTTTGATTTCCTCATTGTGGACACCCTCCTGCCATTGTTCCCATCTACTAGTACCTGCAATCATCCTAGCTACTTTCATATCCGTAACCTCAACCTTGTTGATAAGGTAACCTGAATCCACCCAGCTTTCGCTCCCATACAATAAAGTTGGTCGAAAGATTGAACGGTGCACAGATAACTTAGTCTTGGTACTGACTTCCTTCTTGCAGAAGAGAGTAGATCGTAGCTGAGCGCTCACTGCATTAGCTTTGCTACACCTCGCTTCCAGTTCTTTCACTATGTTGCCATCCTGTGAGAATATGCATCCTAAGTACTTGACACCGTCCACCTGTTCTAACTTTGTTCCTCCTATTTGGCACTCAATCCGTTTATATTTCTTTCCCACTGACATTACTTTCGTTTTGGAGATGCTAATCTTCATACCATAGTCCTTACATTTCTGATCTAGCTCTGAAATATTACTTTGCAAACTTTCAATCGAATCTGCCATCACAACTAAGTCATCCGCATATGCAAGACTGCTTATTTTGTGTTCACATATCATAATCTCACCCAGCCAGTCTATTGTTTTCAACATATGATCTATAAATAATATGAATAACAGTGGAGACAGGTTGCAGCCTTGTCTTACCCCTGAAACTACTCTGAACCATGAACTCAATTTACCGTCAACTCTAACTGCTGCCTGACTATCCATGTAAAGACCTTTAATTGCTTGCAAAAGTTTGCCTCCTATTCCATAATCTTGTAGAACAGACAATAACTTCCTCCTAGGAACCCGGTCATATGCCTTTTCTAGATCTATAAAGCATAGATACAATTCCCTGTTCCACTCATAACACTTCTCCATTATTTGCCGTAAGCTAAAGATCTGGTCCTGACAACCTCTAAGACGCCTAAACCCACACTGATTTTCATCCAATTGGTCCTCAACTAATACTCGCACTTTCCATTCAACAATACCTGAGAAGATTTTACCCACAACGCTGATTAAAGAGATACCTCTGTAGTTGTTACAATCTTTTCTGTTTCCATGTTTAAAGATTGGTGTGATTACTGCTTTTGTCCAGTCTGATGGAACCTGTCCTGACTCCCAGGCCATTTCAATTATCCTGCGTAGCCATTTAAGACCTGACATTCCACTGTATTTGATGAGTTCCGACTTAATTTCATCCACCCCAGCCGCTTTATTGCACTGCAATCTATTGACCATTTTTTCCACTTCCTCAAATGTGATCCTATTTCCATCATCATTCCTATCCCATTCTACCTCGAAATCTGAAACATTACTGATCGCATTTTCACCTACATAGAGCAACTCTTCAAAATATTCCCTCCATCTGCCCAAGGCATCCACAGGATTCACCAGCAGTTTTCCTGACCTGTCCAAAATACTTGTCATTTCCTTCTTACCTCCCTTTCGAAGACTGCTAATTACACTCCAGAATGGTTTTCCAGCAGCTTGACCCATAGTCTCCAACCTGTTTCCAAAGTCTTCCCACGATTTCTTCTTGGATGCTGCAATTATCTGTTTGGCTTTGTTTCTTTCTTCAACATAACTTTCTCTGTCTACCTGGGTTCTGGTATGTAGCCATTTTTGATACGCCTTCTTTTTCCTTTTACAGGCTGCCTTGACTGTATCGTTCCACCAAGCTGTTTGCTTCATCCTACTTTTACACACTATTGTTCCAAGACATTCTTTAGCCACTTCAAGTACTGTGTCCCCGTACCTTGTCCATTCCTTTTCCAATGACTGTAATTGACTGCATTCAACTAACTGGTACCTTTCTGAGATCGCTGTTATGTACTTGTGGCTGATTTCCTTATCCTGAAGTTTCTCCACTCTTATCCTCCTACATATGGACCTGACCTCCTGCACTTTCGGCCTCACAATCCCAATTTCACTGCAGATTAAATAATGATCAGTGTCATCAAAGAATCCCCTGAATACACGTGTGTCCCTCACAGCCTTCCTGAATTCCTGATCTGTTACTATATAGTCAATGACAGATCTGGTTCCCCTGCCTTCCCAAGTATACCGGTGAATGTTCTTATGTTTAAAAAAGGAGTTTGTGATTACTAAGCCCATACTGGCACAGAAATCCAAGAGTTGTTTCCCGTTCCTGTTGGCCTCCATATCCTCTCCAAATTTACCCATAACCTTTTCATACCCTTCTGTTCGATTTCCAATCCTGGCGTTAAAATCACCCATGAGCAGAACACTGTCCTTGTCCTTTACTCTAACAACTACATCACTGAGTGCCTCATAAAAACTATCCATCTTATCTTGATCTGTCCCTTCACGATGCGAATATACTAACACAATCCTAATTTTCTTGCTAGACACTGTCAAATCTATCCACATCAGTCGTTCGTTTACATACCTTATTGCAACTACGCTAGGTTCCATTTCTTTCCTGATGTAAAGCCCTACACCCGATTGTGCTATTCCTGCTTTGACTCCTGACAGGTAGACCTTGTATTGAAACTTCCTGGCAGATTAAAACTGTGTGCCCGACCGAGACTCGAACTCGGGACCTTTGCCTTTCGCGGGCAAGCGCTCTACCATCTGAGCTACCGAAGCACGACTCACGCCCGGTACTCACAGCTTTACTTCTGCCAGTATCTCGTCTCCTACCTTCCAAACTTTACAGAAGCTCTCCTGCGAACCTTGCAGAACTAGCACTCCTGAAAGAAAGGATATAGCGGAGACATGGCTTAGCCACAGCCTGGGGGATGTTTCCAGAATGAGATTTTCAGTCTGCAGCGGAGTGTGCGCTGATATGAAACTTCCTGGCAGATTAAAACTGTGTGCCCGACCGAGACTCGAACTCGGGACCTTTGCCTTTCGCGGGCAAGCGCTCTACCATCTGAGCTACCGAAGCACGACTCACGCCCGGTACTCACAGCTTTACTTCTGCCAGTATCTCGTCTCCTACCTTCCAAACTTTACAGAAGCTCTCCTGCGAACCTTGCAGAACTAGCACTCCTGAAAGAAAGGATATAGCGGAGACATGGCTTAGCCACAGCCTGGGGGATGTTTCCAGAATGAGATTTTCACTCTGCAGCGGAGTGTGCGCTGATATGAAACTTCCTGGCAGATTAAAACTGTGTGCCCGACCGAGACTCGAACTCGGGACCTTTGCCTTTCGCGGGCAAGCGCTCTACCATCTGAGCTACCGAAGCACGACTCACGCCCGGTACTCACAGCTTTACTTCTGCCAGTATCTCGTCTCCTACCTTCCAAACTTTACAGAAGCTCTCCTGCGAACCTTGCAGAACTAGCACTCCTGAAAGAAAGGATATAGCGGAGACATGGCTTAGCCACAGCCTGGGGGATGTTTCCAGAATGAGATTTTCACTCTGCAGCGGAGTGTGCGCTGATATGAAACTTCCTGGCAGATTAAAACTGTGTGCCCGACCGAGACTCGAACTCGGGACCTTTGCCTTTCGCGGGCAAGCGCTCTACCATCTGAGCTACCGAAGCACGACTCACGCCCGGTACTCACAGCTTTACTTCTGCCAGTATCTCGTCTCCTACCTTCCAAACTTTACAGAAGCTCTCCTGCGAACCTTGCAGAACTAGCACTCCTGAAAGAAAGGATATAGCGGAGACATGGCTTAGCCACAGCCTGGGGGATGTTTCCAGAATGAGATTTTCACTCTGCAGCGGAGTGTGCGCTGATATGAAACTTCCTGGCAGATTAAAACTGTGTGCCCGACCGAGACTCGAACTCGGGACCTTTGCCTTTCGCGGGCAAGCGCTCTACCATCTGAGCTACCGAAGCACGACTCACGCCCGGTACTCACAGCTTTACTTCTGCCAGTATTTCGTCTCCTATACTGGCAGAAGTAAAGCTGTGAGTACCGGGCGTGAGTCGTGCTTCGGTAGCTCAGATGGTAGAGCGCTTGCCCGCGAAAGGCAAAGGTCCCGAGTTCGAGTCTCGGTCGGGCACACAGTTTTAATCTGCCAGGAAGTTTCATATCAGCGCACACTCCGCTGCAGAGTGAAAATCTCATTCTGGAAACATCCCCCAGGCTGTGGCTAAGCCATGTCTCCGCTATATCCTTTCTTTCAGGAGTGCTAGTTCTGCAAGGTTCGCAGGAGAGCTTCTGTAAAGTTTGGAAGGTAGGAGACGAGATACTGGCAGAAGTAAAGCTGTGAGTACCGGGCGTGAGTCGTGCTTCGGTAGCTCAGATGGTAGAGCGCTTGCCCGCGAAAGGCAAAGGTCCCGAGTTCGAGTCTCGGTCGGGCACACAGTTTTAATCTGCCAGGAAGTTTCATATCAGCGCACACTCCGCTGCAGAGTGAAAATCTCATTCTGGAAACATCCCCCAGGCTGTGGCTAAGCCATGTCTCCGCTATATCCTTTCTTTCAGGAGTGCTAGTTCTGCAAGGTTCGCAGGAGAGCTTCTGTAAAGTTTGGAAGGTAGGAGACGAGATACTGGCAGAAGTAAAGCTGTGAGTACCGGGCGTGAGTCGTGCTTCGGTAGCTCAGATGGTAGAGCGCTTGCCCGCGAAAGGCAAAGGTCCCGAGTTCGAGTCTCGGTCGGGCACACAGTTTTAATCTGCCAGGAAGTTTCATATCAGCGCACACTCCGCTGCAGAGTGAAAATCTCATTCTGGAAACATCCCCCAGGCTGTGGCTAAGCCATGTCTCCGCTATATCCTTTCTTTCAGGAGTGCTAGTTCTGCAAGGTTCGCAGGAGAGCTTCTGTAAAGTTTGGAAGGTAGGAGACGAGATACTGGCAGAAGTAAAGCTGTGAGTACCGGGCGTGAGTCGTGCTTCGGTAGCTCAGATGGTAGAGCGCTTGCCCGCGAAAGGCAAAGGTCCCGAGTTCGAGTCTCGGTCGGGCACACAGTTTTAATCTGCCAGGAAGTTTCATATCAGCGCACACTCCGCTGCAGACTGAAAATCTCATTCTGGAAACATCCCCCAGGCTGTGGCTAAGCCATGTCTCCGCTATATCCTTTCTTTCAGGAGTGCTAGTTCTGCAAGGTTCGCAGGAGAGCTTCTGTAAAGTTTGGAAGGTAGGAGACGAGATACTGGCAGAAGTAAAGCTGTGAGTACCGGGCGTGAGTCGTGCTTCGGTAGCTCAGATGGTAGAGCGCTTGCCCGCGAAAGGCAAAGGTCCCGAGTTCGAGTCTCGGTCGGGCACACAGTTTTAATCTGCCAGGAAGTTTCATATCAGCGCACACTCCGCTGCAGAGTGAAAATCTCATTCTGGAAACATCCCCCAGGCTGTGGCTAAGCCATGTCTCCGCTATATCCTTTCTTTCAGGAGTGCTAGTTCTGCAAGGTTCGCAGGAGAGCTTCTGTAAAGTTTGGAAGGTAGGAGACGAGATACTGGCAGAAGTAAAGCTGTGAGTACCGGGCGTGAGTCGTGCTTCGGTAGCTCAGATGGTAGAGCGCTTGCCCGCGAAAGGCAAAGGTCCCGAGTTCGAGTCTCGGTCGGGCACACAGTTTTAATCTGCCAGGAAGTTTCATATCAGCGCACACTCCGCTGCAGAGTGAAAATCTCATTCTGGAAACATCCCCCAGGCTGTGGCTAAGCCATGTCTCCGCTATATCCTTTCTTTCAGGAGTGCTAGTTCTGCAAGGTTCGCAGGAGAGCTTCTGTAAAGTTTGGAAGGTAGGAGACGAGATACTGGCAGAAGTAAAGCTGTGAGTACCGGGCGTGAGTCGTGCTTCGGTAGCTCAGATGGTAGAGCGCTTGCCCGCGAAAGGCAAAGGTCCCGAGTTCGAGTCTCGGTCGGGCACACAGTTTTAATCTGCCAGGAAGTTTCATATCAGCGCACACTCCGCTGCAGAGTGAAAATCTCATTATCGGAGACCTTGTATTCTTCCACTTCCTCTTCTTTCTCACTCCTTACCCGAATGTCACTAACAGCTAAAACGTCCAGTCCCATCTTACTTGCAGCCTCTGCCAGCTCTACCTTCTTGCCAGAGTAGCCCCCATTGATATTAATAGCTCCTCATCTCATTACCATTTGTTTGCCAAGTCGTATCTTAGGAGTCCCTGGTTTGTCAGTTAGAGGTGGGACTCCGTCACCTCCAAAGGTCCGAGGCATTTTGCTCTGATTGTTGCCAGCATCATATTTAAAGTACCAGGGAAGCAGGTTGCTAGCCTTACTTGCCCCGAGTCCCATTGGGTTTTACCCCTAATGGCTGAGGGACTAACCGGTGGATTTGGTAGTCTTTGCCGTATGAGCACAAAGGTGACCACGACTCAGAATATGTCCGAGATGCCCAGCCTTATTCCAAAGTAACTGGTATCCCGACTGTCGGGACCACTTACTTGGCCACTCATATGTTGCCCGTGGTTCATGAACTAGGACATGACTACAGGAACCCACACCATGAACCACAGGAACTAGTGAAGTACAGGGAAAATAAAAGTATGAATTTAGCATATTTTATGGATACTGTTTAATTTGGTTCTTCAAATAAATATTACACTACGCAAACACACCCTTATACATTACGTTTTTAAAAGATAAAATTCCAATAAGTTGCTTCAAGCAAGTTAAAAAAAATTTTACAGGGGGTCCTTCAAAAAAGCACTTTCCAGAATAAACAAACTTAAATACTAAAATACTTACATGCTAAAGCACATATTTTTTATACCGAACATTTCACTTCAAGAAAAACTCTCTCTTACTGGAATTAACTTTCAAAAGTTATTATTCTTTGAACTAACTCTGTATAATTACTAGGGGTCATTCTGACTGAATTTTACGTAGGCAGACTTTTACTATTACACTTTGCAACAGTTAAGAAAATTATTTAAATTGTGCCTCTTTATACTAACTTGGCAACCTTGCAGAGCTAGCACTATTGGAAGGAAGGATATTTCGCGAGACATGGCTTAGCCACAGCCTTGGGAGATGTCTCCAGAATGAGATTTTCACTCTTCTGCGGGGTGTGCGCTGATATCAAACTTCCTGGCAGATTAAAACTGTGTGCCGCACAGAGAACCGAACTCGGGATCTTTGCCTTTCGAGGGCAAGTGCTCTACCTCCTGAGTAATACTTTTCATACATTACTCACATACAATGCAAAGAACTTCAAACTCCAGTACAGTACACTTTGCTTTACATCTACAGAAAAGATACTACCAATGTGCGAAAATGATGACAGCTACACTACCCGCAGAACGACCTGCAAGTATCTTGCCGTATGGGCTCAATTTCTCTTCTTGGTATCGTTTAATTTTACATACAGTTGCCCAAGAACTCGCAGCTATGCCATAAGCCGTTTGCAGTCATTAAAAAATTATAAAAAATTTGAATAAACCATAAAGAAATAATATTATATTCCGTGAAACCACATGACTTACTGGACCTGTTCACAATGATTGAACGAGCAATAAAAAGTTACTACCGCAGACTTGAAAATTTCTATGACAAAGTTCGCCAGCGCTAATGAGGAGCGGCTTGTGGCGCGTCCTTCCTGCCGCAGACGCTGGTTTCCCGCCATCGGCGCCGCCGCCGCCGCCGTTGTCTCGCCCCTAAGGCGGCGAGACGGCGCACCGGCGGTGGAGAACTGCGCCATTAAGAAAAACAACTGAATCTCAAGTAGTTGCGCGATTTGCATTCCGCGGCAAATGCGAAGACAAAAGGCTGCACTGTCTGGCGTGGGGGATGGGGTGCAGCGGCAGTGGTGCCTTCACCCCCTCAGTGTTCTTTAGGAGTAACTCTAACGTGCTCGAAGTTGTCTTGTGGGTTTTGGCTGCCGCGTCCGTGACCCTGCAATCGTACGTGCGAGGCACACTTTACAGTCTTTAAAATGTTATCGTACGAGAGGGATATTTCTTTTTTCTCAGCGAGTGTCTGCTTAAAAAATGCAGAATTGTTTGTGGGACATGGTGGAATATTCCTCCTCCAGCCCCTATAGTTCCCTGGAGTTCCGGTGGTGGTAGCCTTCAAAATGGCGTCTGTAACGGGGTGCGTTCCGAGCGGAAAATCAGAGCATCACAGATATCCATAGGCGCTAGCAGAATGTCTACGACGACCTGATAAGGTGAGTCACTGGGGAAAGCGTCTATTATCATCGCAACAAGGACTCGCTAACCTGTCCTATCTCCAGCGCGCCGGCGGGCTGCATACAGCTGGGACTCCTACAATTTTGGAACGTGCGGACACTCTCATTCGAGGTGATCGACAATGTACAAGAATATACGACAGTCACTCCAAAAGAAATGCCCACAATTTTTTTAAATCCATCTTTCATTCTAGTGTGTAGATACAACCTTTAGGAACAATATTTTCATTTCTCCACATAATTTCCCTGCCTCTCAACTGCCTTACGCCATCTTGGAACAAGCGCCTGTATACCCGCACGGTAAAATTCTGTACCCACCTTTTGCAGCCACTGTTTGGCAGGGTGCACAAGGGAGTCATCATCTTCAAACCTCGTTCCACGAAGAGAGTCTTTCAGCTTCCCAAAGAGATGATAGTCACATGGAGCCAGGTCAGGACTGTAAGGCCGGTGTTTCGGTGTTGTCCATCCGAGTTTTGTGATCGCTTCCATGGTTTTTTGACTGACATGTGGCCGTGCATTGTCGTGCAACAGCAAAACAGCCTGCTTTCGCCGATGTGGTCGAACACGACTCAGTCGAGCTTGAAGTATCTTCAGTGTCGTCACACATGCATCAGAATTTAGGGTGGTTCCACTTGGCATGATGTCCACAAGCAAAAGTCCTTCGGAATCGACAAACATACCAGCCATAAATTTTCCAGCAGAAGGTGTGGTTTTCAATTTTTTTTTTCCTTGGGTAATTTTGCATGATGCCACTCCATTGATTGCCTCTTCGTCTCTGGTGAAAAATGATGGAGCCATGTTTCATCAGCTGTCACAATTTTTCCAAGAAATTCATCTCCAACATTCTCGTACTGTTCCAAAAGTTCGCTGCGCACCGTTTTTCTTGTATCTTTGTGAGCCACTGTCAACGTCCAGGGAACCAACCTGGCACAAACCTTTTTTTAACGCCAACACTTTCAGTATTTTTCAAACACTTCCTTCCCCTATCCCAACGTAGCGTGACAATTCGTTCACAGTGATGCGTCTGTCAGCAGTCACCAATTCGTTAGCTCTCTGCTCACTGTCTGGAGTGTGTGCAGTACGAGGCCTGCCGCTGCGAGGACAATCCTCAATATTGCCGTGCCCGCTTTCATCACGTAACCTGCTTGCCCACCGACTAACTGTACTGCGATCGACAGCAGCATCTCCATACACCTTTTTCAACCTCTTTTGGGTGTTTTCCACTGTCTCGTTTTCACAGCAAAGGAATTCCATGACAGAGCCTTGCTTCTGACGAACGTCAAGTGTAGCAGCCATCTTGAAGACATACTGTGACGGCGCCGCTCACGAGAACAGGTTGAACTTAAGTTTGAAAACAAGCGGGAAGGATGTATCTACACACTGTAAAACTTTCACACATGCAGAATGAAAACTGTATTTTTACAAAAATAGTGTGCATTTCTTTTGGAGTGACCCTCGTATCAAGAGTCATCAGCAAACGTTGGTTGATGAATTCAATCACTACTTCCCAGAATACAGCAAAACAATAGCAAAAGTTAGAAGTAACTGAAGGGCATCCCTTTTAGCACTAATGCTGCAGAAGTTGCAGAACGTGTCCAGGAAAAACTCGTTGAGTTCCAGAATGACAGAAACTGTAACGACACATTTGAATCTGACTCTCCTGAGCGTTTTTGGTGTAAAAAAGCAATCTCATACACTAAAATTCGAGAAACCGTTTCACGCTATCTCATGCCTTTCTCCACACCTTATTGAGGCGAACACGGGTTTTCTACTTTGCTGGTTACTAAAAAAACGTCCAGAAATCCAGAGAAAGTAAGTGATGAGGTGAATATAGGTTTGAGCAATAATATCACTCCCAGGATTACTTAACTTTTCCAGAAGATGCGACCTCAAAAACCACGCTGATGCAAACCGAATTTAATTTTCTACTAAAAGTTATGTTGGTTGGTTGGTTGGTTGGTTTGGGGAAGGAGACCAGACAGCGAGGTCATCGGTCTCATCGGATTAGGGAAGGACGGTGAAGGAAGTCGGCCGTGCCCTTTCAAAGGAACCATCCCGGCATTTGGCTGGAGCGATTTAGGGAAATCACGGAAAACCTAAATCAGGATGGCCGGACGCGGGATTGAACCGTCGTCCTCCCGAATGCGAGTCCAGTGTCTAACCACTGCGCCACCCCGCTCGGTAAAAGTTGTGTGTTTCCTATTATACCTGTGCTGTTAATGCACATTACTTTTGAGTTTAAGGAAGATGTTAACAATTTCGAGTAACGTTTGTTTTTAAGTGAACACTGTTGCCGGCCGGAGTGGCCGAGTGGTTCTAGGCACTACAGTCTGGAACCGCGCGACCGCTACGGTCGCAGGTTCGAATCCTGCCTCGGGCATGGATGTGTCTGATGTCCTTAGGTTAGTTAGGTTTAAGTAGTTTTAAGTTGTTGGGGACTGATGACCACAGATGCTAAGTCCCATAGTGCTCAGAGCCATTTGAACCATTTTTTGAACACTGGCTATTTTTCTTGAACATTGTGGTCCTTGCTAACAACAAAGATATCAAAATGGTAACTACATCTTCATCTACATACGTACTCCGCAAGCAACGCTACGAAGCGTGGCGGAGAGCACCTTGTGCAACTACTAGCCATTTCGTATCCCATTCAACCTGAAATACACCGAGGGAAAAACAACTGTCCTTACCCCTCCTTACGAGCCCTAATTGCTCGTTTCTTAACTTCGGTCCTTACGCGAAATGTACGTTGGCGGCGGCAGAATCATTCCGCAATCAGTTTCAAATGACGGTTCTCTAAATTTTCTCATTATTGTTCCTTGAAAAGAACGTAGTCTTTCCTACAGCGATTTTCACTTGAGTTCCCGAAGTATCTCCGTAACAATTCTGTGCTGTTCGAATCTACCCGTAACAAATCTAGCAGCCCGTCTCTTAATTTTTTCGATGTCTTCCTTTAATCCGACCTCGTACTGAGGCCAAACACTGGAACAGTACTCAAGAAGAGGCCGTCCCAGTGTCCTACATGCGGTCTCCTTTACAGCTGAACCACTCTTTCCTAAAACGAAGTCGACCATTCGCTTTCCTCATTACAATATTTACTTGTTCGTTCCTTTTCTTATCGCTCTGCAACGTTACACCCTAATACCGGAACGACCTGACTGTACCTAGCAGCGCGTGCTAATGCTGTACTCTAACATTACGGGTCTCTTTTTCCTACTCATCTGTATCCCCGGTCAAAAATAGGTTGGGAACCTCTGGTCTACAAGAAATGGTCGAAGGACGACAAAAAAGAAAAAAAAAAGCATTAGGATCTTTATCACAGAAATTGCAGGTCATTGCTTGCTGTTGTTGTGGTCTTCAGTTGTAAGGAGTGTGTCAGAAATCTCCATTACATAAAACAATGTATCCAGCTTAACGCTATTCTTTTCATTGTGTGAACACTATCTATGGTAACAATCAGAGGGCGAAACATTGGAGCACGCTTCTCAGCATTGTTGTGAGACAAGGTCTGTCTGCGAGAGTGAGAATAGTAGTGTCGGTCGAGAGCTCGGAGACAGAAGGCGTGTCACGCTGCCCCCACGTTGGTTCAAAAATGATTCAAATGGCTCTGAGGTCATCAGTCGCCTAGAACTTAGAACTAATTAAACCTAACTAACCTAAGGACATCACACACATCCATGCCCGAGGCAGGATTCGAACCTGCGACCGTAGCAGTCCCGCGGTTCCGGACTGCGCGCCTAGAACCACTAGACCACAGCGGCCGGCTCCCCCCGTTGGTGATGGCGGACTTTACCACACCCAAGGCCTTATTTCATTTATATAGCCAGTAGAGATTTAGATGACTTAATTACGCTTGAAGATGCAATCCAAGTTAAAATTCGCAAGCATAGCGCGAAAGCAAGGCCCGTGATTGTTAGTCCGAGTTTGCAATAATTCGATGGTTTGCTTACAGCTAAAGTAGCCTCCTTTTCCTCCAAATATTGATAATTATTCTCCACAATTAAATAATATGCTGTGGTAACTAAATGCCATTATTGACACATAGGCCATATGTCATTGTCGTTATTAATACATGTTCATGATGATTCTAAAGTTTTAAATAGACTTCATTAGTAGAATCTCTTGTCAAAGGTTATTTGGAAGTTAACAGGACCCACGCAAACTCCTTTTCATTCAATTCATTCTCAGTAACAACAAGCTTTAGCCGGCCGAGGTGGCCGAGCGCTTGTAGGCGCTCCAGTCTGGAACCGCGCGGCCGCTACGGTCGCAGGTTCGAATCCTGCCTCGGGCATGGATGTGTGTGATGTCCTTAGGTTAGTTAGGTTTAAGTAGTTCTCAGTTCTAGGGGACTGATGACCTCAGAAGTTAAGTCTCATAGTGCCGACCGAGCGAGGTGGCGCAGTGGTTAGACACTGGACTCGCATTCGGGAGGACGACGGTTCAATCCCGCGTCCGGCCATCCTGATTTAGGTTTTCCGTGATTTCCCTCAATCACTCCAGGCAAATGCCGGGATGGTTCCTTCCAAAGGGCACGGCCGACTTCCTTTCCTAATCCGATGAGACCGATGACCTCGCTGTCTGGTCTCCTTCCCCAAAACAACCAACCAACCAATCCCATAGTGCTCAGAGCCATTTCTGAACAACAAGCTTTAGCCGCTGCTGCTGCATATTGCTGCGCATTGCTGTAAACCACATGGAAAAAGGCAGTCATCTAAAGAGGCCAAAACAGAGACACTGACAAACCACAACGTGTCACGTACTCTAGTCCAGTAAATTCCGTAGCAAAAAAAAATGGCTCTGGGCACTATGGGACTTCACTTCTGACGTCATCAGTCCCCTAGAACTTAGAACAACTTAGACCTAACTAACCTAAGGACATCACACACATCCATGCCCGAGGCAGGGTTCTAACCTGCGACAGTAGCGATCGCGCGGTTCCAGACTGTAACGCCCAGAACCGCTCGGCCACTCTGGCCGGCAATTCCATTGCACAGGTCAGATTTTGTATCACTTGTAAATTCTTGTTCAAAAACGCAGTCATATAGTTCAGGTATTCATTGTTACAGGTTCATTTGCTTCTGTAGTTTTTCATATTCAAATAGGCAGTTAGAAAGCTTATCCAAATGTTAGTTTTAAGCTTTTCATGTGACGATCTGTTGAGGGCTTAAATGACAGTGAAACTGACACTCATACAACACGCACACAGTGTTATGCAGGTTAGATTTCTATTTCTGATAGCTCAGGTTGTTTATCGAGTCCATTTCCACAGATGAACATAGGCAATATTGGCTGTAGCTACGTTATATATTTGTTGCATATATACTACACAGCCCAAACACTAGTTTGATACAACGCTCCATGCGACTGTATCCTACGCAGGCCTCCATCTCCAAGTAACTACTACAACCCACATCCCTCTGAATCTGTTTAGTGTATTCATCTCTTCGTCTCCCTCTACGAATTTTACCCCCCACGCTTTCCTCCAGTATTAAACTGATGGTCCCTCAATGCCTCAGAACGTCTCCCACCAACCGTTTCCTCCTTCTAATCAAGTTGTGCCACAAATTCCTCTTCTCTCCTCGTTAGTTACGTGATCTATCGATCTAATATACAGCATTCTTGTGTAGCACGACATTTCCAATAATTCTGCTTTCTTCTTGTGTAAACTGTTTGTCGTCTGTGTTTCACTTCCAAACATGGCTACACTCCATACAAATACTTTGAGAAAGGACTTCCTGACAAATGTATACTCGAAGTTCACAAGTTTCTCTTCTTCAGAAACGCTTTTCTTGTCATTGCCAGTCTACGTTTTATAACCTCCCAACTCCGACCATCATCAGTTATTTTGATTCCCAACTAACTAAACTCATCTACTACTTTAAGTGTCTCACTTCCTAATATAACCCGCGCAGCATCACCCGATTTAATTCGACTACATTCTATTATCCTCGTTTTGCTTTTGTTGGTGTTCATCTTATATCCTCCTTTCAAGACACTGTCCATTCCGTTCAGCTGCTCTTCCAAGTCCTTTGCTGTCTCTGACAGAACTCCAATGTCATCGGCAAACCTCAAATTTTTTATTTCTTCTTCGTGGATTTTAATTACTACTCCAAATTTTTCTTTTGTTTCCTTTACTGCTTGCTCAATATACAGAATGAATAACATCGGAGATAGGCTACAACCCTGTCTCGCTCCCTTCCCAACCACTGCTTTCCTTTCATGCCCCTCGACTTTTATAACTGCTATCTGGTTTCTGCGCGAACTGTAAACAACGTTTCGCTCCCTGCATATTACCCCTGCCACCTTTATAATTTCAAATTGAGTATTCCAGTCAACACTGTCAAAAGTTTTTTTGAAGTCTACAAACGCTATAAACGTTGGTTTGCCTTTCCTTAACCTGTCTTCTATGAGAACACTTAGGGTCAGTATTGCATCGCGTATTCCTACATTTCTCCAGAATAGAAACTGATCTTCCCCCAGGTCGGCTTCTACCAGTTTTTCCATTATTCTGTAACGGATTCGTGCTCCTGTAAGTATTTTGCAGCTGTGACTTATTAAACTGATAGTTCGGTAATTTTCACACCTGTCAGAACCTGTTTTTTGGGATTATTATGTTCTTCTTGAAGTCTGAGGGTATTTCACCTGTCTCACACTTCTTTCTCACCAGATCGAAGAGTTTTGTCGTGGCTGGCTCTCCCAAGGCTATCTGTAGCTCTAATGGAATGTTGTCTACTTCTACCTAGGTCTTTCAGTGTTTTGTCAAAATCTTTTCCCTTCTCATCCTCCTCTAAATCCTCTTCCATTTCCATAATATTACCCTCAAGTGCATCTCCCTTGTATAGATCCTCTACATATTCCTTCCACCTTTGCTTACCCACTCTGTAAGGTAGACCTGGTGACCGTGGCTGACCTTACGACAGAATACAATGCTGGCACAACTATTTTGGAACAGATTGTTCAGAGCACATTAGTGAACACGGAGCTCTACAACAGACATGATCCCCTGCTCCCCGAACCTCATCGCCAACTATGAATACTAAGAGTACGGGATGACAGAATTTGGATCCTCTATCAAGGGAAACGTGGCTTTTGGTCAGATGAACCATGTTTATTGTTACACCGGACCGATTGTAGAGTCCAGATATGCTGTCACCTAGAAGAATGGCTCCTCGAAAAATAGAATGCACCGTGGAAGCAGATTGGTGGTGACTGAATAATGCTATGGAAGTCTTTCATGTGGATTTCCGTGGGGCCTGTGGTAGCAGTCGAAAGCATAATGACAGCTGTGGACTATGCCAACATTATTGTAGACTATGTGAAGCTACAGGGAAAACTGTGCGAAGCTATAGGGAAAGGCAGATAATATACAGAATGTACAAGGGCCAAGAGTGAACAGTAAGACTAGGAGACCAAGAACAAAGTGCTCGGATTAAGAAGGGTGTTTTTCAGGTATGTAGTCCTTCGCCCCTACTACTCAATCTACACAACGAAGAAGCAATGACGGAAATAAAAGACAGGTTCAAGAGTGGGATTAAAACTCAGGGTGAATAGATATCAATGATAAGATTCGCTGATGGCATTTCTATCCTCAGTGAAAGTCAAGAAAAGTAACTGGATCTGTTGAATGGAATGGACTAATGAGTACAGTACGTGGACTGAGAGTAAATCGAAGACAGACGAGAGTAATGAGCAGTAGGGTGAAGGAGAACACCGAGGTACTTAACATCTGAATTCGCGATCTCTGCTATCTAGGCAGTCAAATACCCCATGACGGACGACGCAAGGACGACATAAAAAAAGCAAACTAGCACTTGCAAGAAGGGCATTTCTGGCCACGAGACGTCTGCTAGTGTCAAATACAGGCCTTAATGTGAGGAAGAAATCTCTGACGATGTACCTTTGGAGCACAGCGTTGTATGGTACTGAAACATGGATTGTGGAAAAAGAAGATAATCGAAGGGTCTGAGATGTGGTGGTACAGAAGAATGCTGAAAATTAGGTGTACTGATAAGGTAAGGAGTGAGAAGGTTCTGAGCACAATCGGAGAGCGAAGGAAGATATGGAAAATACTGACAAGAAGAAGGGACACGACGATGGAACATCTGTTTTAAGACATCAGGTAATAACTTCCATAGTACTAGACGGAGCTGTAGAGTATAAAATTGTAGAGAAGGACAGAGATTGGAATTCATCCCGCAAGTAATTGGGGAAGTGGGCTGCAATCGCTATTCTGAGATGAAGAGGTCGCCTCAGGAGAGACATTCGTGGAAGACCGCATCAAATTACTCATAGATCTGATGACTCAAAAAAAAAGTGAATATCTGCATGTCGTAATGCTTGATGTCTTCCCCGATGATGGTGGCATATTTCTGCTATGTAACTGGCCGTGTCTCATGGCAAGAATCGTGCTACAGTAATATGAGCAGGATGATTGTGAACTCATATTCACGTCTTGACCACCAAATACACCTCGTCTTCACCCGACTGAGCACATTTGGGAGGCGCTGGGGCTCTAGCTCCATGCCCAAAACTTGAAGGTCTTATTTTAGGGAAATTACGTGACCTGTGCGGAAAAATCTGCTGCCACAAATCTCCGGTCGTCTTCGAATCCATTAAACCCAGACTCGCTACTCTACTGCGTTCCAAAGGTGGTGGTCGTAATGTTTCGGCTCATCAGTTTGAGTGTATTACGACACCCGAAGATGAGTGAAAAACCGAAACACGTCTTGCAATAAACGAAGTGAAGGGCACACAGATTTAATCTGCCAGGAAGTCTCATATCAGCGCACACTCGCTGCAGAGTGAAAATCTCATTCTGGAAACATCCCCCAGGCTGTGGCTAAGCCATGTCTCCGCAGTATCCTTTCTTTCAGGAGTGCTAGTTCTGAAAGGTTCGCAAGAGAGCTTCTGTAAAGTTTGGAAGGTAGGGGACGAGATACTGGCAGAAGTAAAGCTGTGAGTACCGGGCGTGAGTCGTGCTTCGATAGCTCAGATGGTAGAGCACTTGCCCGAGAAAGGCGAAGGTCCCGAGTTCGAGTCTCGGTCGGGCACACAGTTTTAATCTGCCAGGAAGTTTCAAATAAGGTAGTTTGTTGACGTAATTTCATGCAAAGCTACGGAGCATAACCAACAGGACCATGGATAAATTAACGCCAAAAATTATCTCCTGTTTTGACATCTGGCGCCTGCGTTCTTTCAGTGTCCTTAAACACTGAGGTAACAGAAGTTATGGGATCCTTCCTATTATCGTGTCGGACCTCCCTTTGCCAGATGTAGTACAGCAGCTCGACGTGACACATGCTCAACAAGCCGTTGGAAGTCGCCTTCAGAAATAACGAGCCACACTGCCTCTATAGCCCTCCATAACTGCGAAAGTGTTGCGGTGCAGGATTTTGCGCACGACTGATCTATCGACTATGTCGACTATGTCTCACAAATTTTGGATGAGATTCGTCGACATGAATCTGGGTGGCCAGATAATTCTCTCGACTTGTCCATAATCTTTTGACATTGTGCATTGACATCCATAAATATTTCACCATTGTTTGGGAACTTAACACCATGAATGCCTGTAAATGGTCTCCGAGCAGCAGAACATAAGCAATTTCTAGCAATGATTGGTCAGTTTGGATCAGTCCATTCCGTGTAAATACAGTCCACACCATTAAGGAGCCACCGCCAACTTACATCGTGCCTTGTTGACAGCCTGGGTCCATGGTTACTTATCTGACCAGGCCACTGTTTTCCAGTCGTCTAGGGTCCAGCTGATACGGTCAGGAGCAGAGGAGAGAGGCTGCAGGCAACGTAGTGCTGTTAGCAAAGGCACTCGCGTTGGTCGTCTGCTGCCACGACCCATGAACGCCAAATTTTGCAGCACTGTCCGGGAGGATACGTTCGTTGTACGAGGTGCATTCAAGTTCTAAGGCCTCCGATTTTTTTTCTAATTAACTGTTGTTGTTGTGGTCTTCAGTCCTGAGACTGGTTTGATGCAGCTCTCCATGCTACTCTATCCTGTGCAAGTTTCTTCATCTCCCAGTATCTACTGCAACCTACATCCTTCTGAATCTGCTTAGTGTATTCATCTCTTGGTCTCCCTCTACGATTTTTACCCTCCACACTGCCCTCCAATGCTAAATTTGTGATCCCTTGATGCCTCAAAACATGTCCTACCAACCGATCCCTTCTTCTAGTCAAGTTGTGCCACAAACTTCTCCTCTCCCCAATCCTATTCAATACCTCCTCATTAGTTACGTGATCTACCCACCTTATCTTCAGCATTCTTCTGTAGCACCACATTTCGAAAGCTTCTATTCTCTTCTTGTCCAAACTAGTTATCGTCCATGTTTCACTTCCATAAATGGCTACACTCCATACAAATACTTTCAGAAACGACTTCCTGACACTTAAATCTATACTCGATGTTAACAAATTCCTCTTCTTGAGAAACGCTTTCCTTGCCATTGCCAGTCTACATTTTATATCCTCTCTACTTCGACCATCATCGGTTATTTTACTCCCTAAATAGCAAAACTCCTTTACTACTTTAAGTGTCTCATTTCCTAATCTAATTCCCTCAGCATCACCCGACTTAATTTGACTACATTCCATTATCCTCGTTTTGATTTTGTTGATGTTCATCTTATATCCTCCTTTCAAGACACTGTCCATTCCGTTCAACTGCTCTTCCAAGTCCTTTGCTGTCTCTGACAGAATTACAATGTCATCGGCGAACCTCAAAGTTTTTACTTCTTCTCCATGAATTTTAATACCTACTCCGAATTTTTCTTTTGTTTCCTTTACTGCTTGCTCAATATACAGATTGAATAACATCGGGGAGAGGCTACAATCCTGTCTTACTCCTTTCCCAACCACTGCTTCCCTTTCATGCCCCTCGACTCTTATAACTGCCATCTGGTTTCTGTACAAACTGTAAATAGCCTTTCGCTCCCTGTATTTTACCCCTGCCACCTTCAGAATTTGAAAGAGAGTATTCCACTCAACATTGTCAAAAGCTTTCTCTAAGTCTACAAATGCTAGAAACGTAGGTTTGCCTTTTCTTAATCTTTCTTCTAAGATAAGTCGTAAGGTCAGTATTGCCTCACGTGTTCCAACATTTCTACGGAATCCAAACTGATCTTCCCCGAGGTCGGCTTCTACCAGTTTTTCCATTCGTCTGTAAAGAATTCGCGTTAGTATTTTGCAGCTGTGACTTATTAAACTGATAGTTCGGTAATTTTCACATCTGTCAACACCTGCTTTCTTTGGGATTGGAATTATTGTATTCTTCTTGAAGTCTGAGGGTATTTCGCCTGTCTCATACATCGTGCTCACCATATGGTAGAGTTTTGTCATGACTGGCTCTCCCGAGGCCATCACTAGTTCAAATGGAATGTTGTCTACTCCCGGGGCCTTGTTTCGACTCAGCTCTTTCAGTGCTCTGTCAAACTCTTCACGCAGTATCTTATCTCCCATTTCGTCTTCATCTACATCCTCTTCCATTTCCATAATATTGTCCTCAAGTACATCGCCCTTGTATAAACCCTCTATATACTCCTTCCACCTTTCTGCCTTCCCTTCTTTGCTTAGAACTGGGTTGCCATCTGAGCTCTTGATATTCATACAAGTGGTTCTCTTCTCTCCAAAGGTCTCTTTAATTTTCCTGTAGGCAGTATCTATCTTACCCCTAGTGAGACAAGCCTCTACATCCTTACATTTGTCCTCTAGCCATCCCTGCTTAGCCATTTTGCACTTCCTGTCGATATCATTTTTGAGACGTCTGTATTCCTTTTTGCCTGCTTCATTTACTGCATTTTTGTATTTTCTCCTTTCATCAATTAAATTCAATATTTCTTCTGTTACCCAAGGATTTCTATTAGCCCTCGTCTTTTTACCTATTTTATCCTCTGCTGCCTTCACTATTTCATCCCTCAAAGCTACCCATTCGTCTTCTACTGTATTTCTTTCCCCCATTCCTGTCAATTGTTCCCTTATGCTCTCCCTGAAACTCTCTACAACCTCTGGTTCTTTCAGTTTATCTAGGTCCCATCTCCTTAAATTCCCACCTTTTTGCAGTTTCTTCAGTTTCAATCTGCAGTTCATAACCAATAGATTGTGGTCAGAATCCACATCTGCCCCAGGAAATGTCTTACAATTTAAAACCTGGTTCCTAAATCTCTGTCTTACCATTATATAATCTATCTGATACCTACTAGTATCTCCAGGATTCTTCCAGGTATACAACCTCCTTTTATGATTCTTGAACCAAGTGTTGGCTATGATTAAGTTATGCTCTGTGCAAAATTCTACAAGGCGGCTTCCTCTTTCATTCCTTCCCCCCAATCCATATTCACCTACTATGTTTCCTTCTCTCCCTTTTCCTACTGACGAATTCCAGTCACCCATGACTATTAAATTTTCGTCTCCTTTCACTACCTGAATAATTTCTTTTATGTCGTCATACATTTCGTCTATTTCGTCATCATCTGCAGAGGTAGTTGGCATATAAACTTGTACTACTGTAGTAGGCATGGGCTTTGTGTCTATCTTGGCCACAATAATGCGTTCACTATGCTGTTTGTAGTAGCTAACCCGCACTCCTATTTTTTTATTCATTATTAAACCTACTCCTGCATTACCCCTATTTGATTTTGTATTTATAACCCTGTAATCACCCGACCAAAAGTCTTGTTCCTCCTGCCACCGAACTTCACTAATTCCCACTATATCTAACTTTAACCTATCCATTTCCCTTTTTAAATTTTCTAACCTACCTGCCCGATTAAGGGATCTGACATTCCACGCTCCGATCCGTAGAACGCCAGGTTTCTTTCTCCTGATAACGACGTCCTCCTGAGTAGTCCCCGCCCGGAGATCCGAATGGGGGACTATTTTACCTCCGGAATATTTTACCCAAGAGGACGCCATCATCATTTAATCATACAGTAGACTACTCACCCGAAATCGATGAAACTGGCGTTCCTTCTCAACGTAATCGCCCTGCAGACGTACACATTTTTCACAACGCTGACGCCAAGATTCCATGGCAGTGGCGAAGGCTTCTTTAGGAGTCTGTTTTGACCACTGGAAAATCGCTGAGGCAATAGCAGCACGGCTGGTAAATGTGCGGACACGGAGAGTGTCTTTCATTGTTGGAAAAAGCCAAAAGTCACTAGGAGCCAGGTCAGGTGAGTAGGGAGCATGAGGAATCACTTCAAAGTTGTTATCACGAAGAAACTGTTGCGTAACGTTAGATCGATGTGCGGGTGCGTTGTCGTGGTGAAACATACACGCGCAGCCCTTCCCGGACGTTTTTGTTGCAGTGCAGGAAGGAATTTGTTCTTCAAAACATTTTCGTAGGATGCACCTGTTACCGTAGTGCCCTTTGGAACGCAATGTTTAAGGATTACGCCCTTGCTGTCCCAGAACATGGACACCATCATTTTCTCAGCACTGGCGGTTACCCGAAATTTTTTTGGTGGCGGTGAATCTGTGTGCTTCCATTGAGCTGACTGGCGCTTTGTTTCTGGATTGAAAAATGGCATCAACGTCTCATCCATTGTCACAACCGACGAAAAGAAAGTCCCATTCTTGCTGTCGTTGCGCGTCAACATTGCTCGGCAACATGCCACACGGGCAGCCATGTGGTCATCTGTCAGTATTCGTGGCATCCACCTGGATGACACTTTTCGCATTTTCAGGTTGTCATGCAGGATTGTGTGCAACAGACCCCACAGAAATGTCAACTCTGGGGGCGATCTGTTCAACAGTCATTCGGCGATCCCCAAAACAATTCTCTCCACTTTCTCGATCGTGTCTTCAGACCGGCTTGTGCGAGCCCGAGGTTGTTTCAGTTTGTTGTCACACGATGTTCTGCCTTCATTAAACTGTCACACCCATGAACGCACTTTCGACACATCCATAACTCCATCACCACATGTCTCCTGCAACTGTCGATGAATTTCAATTATTTTCACACCACACAAAATCAGAAAACGAATGATTGCACGCTGTTCAAGTAAGGAAAACGTCGCCATTTTAAGTATTTAAAACAGTTCTCATTCTCGCCGCTGGCGGTAAAATTCCATCTGCCGTACGGTGCTGCCATCTCTGGGACGTATTGACAATGAACGCAGCGTCATTTTAAAACAATGTGCATGTTTCTATCTCTTTCCAGTCCGGAGAAAAAAAATCGGAGGCCTTAGAACTTGAATGCACCTCGTACTTCCCACATTGATTTCTGTGGTTATTTCACTCAGTGTTGCTGGTGTGTTAGCACTCAAAACTCTATGAAACGTCGCTGCTCTCGGTACTTAAGTGAAGGCCTCTGGTCACTCTGTTGTCTGTGGTGGGAGGTAATGTCTGAAATACATATTGCTGACGCTGTGAATCTCAGAATATCGAATTCCCTAGCTATTTCCAGAATGGAATGTCCCATCTGTCTGGCTCCAACAACCATTCCGCGTTAAAAGTCTGTTATATCCCTCGTGCGAACATAATGCCGTCGGAAACCTTTTCACATGCATCCACTCACTCATTGGATGCACTGCCTTTTATTATTTTGTGTACGAGATACTACCGCCACCTCTATATGTGCATATACAATACTGGCCATTAAAATTGCTACACCACGAAGATCACTAGCTACATACGCGAAATTTAACCTACAGGAAGAAGATGCTGTGATATGCAAATGATTAGCTTTTCAGAGCATTCTCGCAAGGTTGGCGCTGGTGGCGACACCTACAACGTGCTCACATGAGCAAAGTTTCCAACCGATTTCTCGTACACAAATAGCAGTTGACCGGCGTTGCCTGGTGATACGTTGTTGTGATGCCTCGTGTAAGGAGGAGAAATGCGTAATATCACGTTTCCGCCTTTGATAAAGGCCAGATTGTAGCCTATCGCGATTCCAGTTTATCGAATCGCGACATTGCTGCTCGCGTTGGTCGAGATCCAATGACTGTTAGCAGAATATGGAATCGATGAATTGAGGAGGGTAATACGGAACGCCGTGCTGGATCCCAATGGCCTCGTATCACTAGCAGTCGAGATGACAGGCATCTTATCCGCATGGCTGTAACGGATTGTGCAGCCACGTCTCGATCCCTGAGTGAACAGATGGGGACGTTTCCAAGACAACAAACATCTGCACGAACAGTTCGACGAGTTTTGCAGCAGCATGGACTATCAGCTCGGAGTCCATAGCTGGGGTTACCCTGGACGCTGCATCACACACAGGAGCACCTGCGATGGTGTACTCAACGATGAACCTGGGTGCACGAATGGCAAAACGTCATTCTTTCGGATGAATGCATGTTCTGTTTAGAGCATCATGATGGTCGCATCCGTGTTTGGCGACATCGCGGTGAACGCACATTGGAAGCCTGTATTCGCCATCGCCATACTGGCGTATCACCCGGCGTGATGGTATGGGGTGCTTTGGTTACACGTCTCGGTCACCTCTTGTTCGCGTTGACGGCACTTTGAACAGTGGACGTTACATTTCACATGTGTTACGACCCGTGGTTCTACCCTTCATTCGATCCCTGCAAAACCCTACATTTCAGCAGGATAATGCACGACCGCATGTTGCAGGTCCTGTACGGGCCTTTCTGGATACAGAAAATGTTCGACTGCAGCCCTGGCCAGCACATTCTCCAATTCTCTCACCAAATGAAACTGTCTGATCAATGGTGGCAGAGCAACTTGCTCGTCACAATACACCAGTGATGAACTGTGGTATCGTGTTGAAGCTGCATGGGCAGCTGTACCTGTACACGCCATCCAAGCTATGTTTGACTCAATGCCGAGGCGTATCAAGGCCGTTATTACGGCCAGAGGTGGTTGTTCTGGGTACAGATTTCTCAGGATCTATTCACCCACTTTGCGTGAAAATGAAATCACATGTCAGTTCTACTATAATATATTTGTCCAATGAATTCCCGTTTATAGTCTGCATTTCTTGTTGGTGTAGCAATTTTAATAGCCAGTAGTGTAGCTAACGTGTGACAAAAGTCACCTCAGTTTATCATCTTTCATACTACAAAGATACGACTCTCCTGATGAAGAGCTTCTGGTACAGCTCCTACACATCGAGTACAAACAATGTTGACCATAGGTGTCTGACAGAGTGAGGGAGGGAGCGCAGTAGCAGGTGCTGTTGTAGCCTGGCAACACGAGCGTTTCCTCCCGCTTGCCGACGAAAATCCTCAGGTTGCCCCTCGGCCTACGCAGTCTGGGGTTCCCCGGGGAGCGCTGCTCCTTGAGCGTCCTCACCGGCGCCACCCCCTCCGCCCGTCCTACCTATCTGGCTGCTTGCGCCGACGGAGCTCGGGACTTCCCCGGAATACCTGCCACCTCCCCGGGCCAGGCCTGCAAACTTGGCTGTGCAGCGTAAGCGGGCGGGCGCCCAAACTGAGCCGCAAACTTCCACTCTCTGTCTCTCTCACACACACACACACACACACACGCCGGCGCGGAGGCGGAAAATGGCGCTACGGGCGCATCCCCCTAATTAAAGACCCGTGTTAATTACCGCTGTAAATTGCGCCCCTAAATTTAATTTCGTTACGTCGCCCGGCAGGGCGGCGTGTTCGAGCTGGCGGAGAGGTGCCGCGGAAAGCCGACAGGGTCGAACGAACGCGCCAAACACCTGCGCTCCGCTTCACCTTCGCACGCCCTGTTGCCCATAACACGAGCTGTGTTCAGAAAATTGTGGGTATTTTGTAATTCATTGTTTCATATTAGCCCGATTCACGCTATTTTTTCGTTATTCTATTGACAAACAAGTCTGGTAAGTACCTGCACAGGGTTAGCCATATCGGATATTTAATCTGCTGTCTGAGATGTTACATGTCTTTTCGTACTATCGGCGATTCCTCAGCTCTACATATTATAAATTATAATCCTCTGACAATAAAATTTTTGACAATGGCCGCTGAAGCCCACGTTTATATTTATATAATCCTCTGGTCCATTTTTCTGCCTGGACGTTCAGGATTATCTCAGGAACCACTGCATGGATTTTGATATGGTTTTCAATAATATACAGACTCACTCAAGAGGAAAGTTTGTGTTTTAATCTATAGGTCTACATGTCATTAACAAGTCGTCCATCTGTAGATATTTACAAGGGAACCTCCCCATCGCACCCCCCTCAGATTTAGTTATAAGTTGGCACAGTGGATAGGCCTTGAAAAACTGAACACAGATAAATCGAGAAAACAGGAAGAAGTTGTGTGGAACTATGAAAAAAATACGCAAAATATACAAACTGGGTAGTCCATGTGCAAGATAGGCAACATCAAGGACATTGTGAGCTCAGGAGTGCCGTGGTCCCGTGAGCAGCTGCGGGATGAGAGGTCCTTGGTTCAAGTCTTCCCTCGAATGAAAAGTTTACTTTCTTTATTTTCGCAAAGTTATGATCTGTCCGTTAGTTCATTGACGTCTCTGTTCACTGTAATAAG
This sequence comes from Schistocerca cancellata, assembly GCF_023864275.1. Lineage (NCBI taxonomy): Eukaryota > Metazoa > Arthropoda > Insecta > Orthoptera > Acrididae > Schistocerca > Schistocerca cancellata. The sequence goes on along the minus strand of NC_064637.1, from coordinate 87,462,071 downwards.
TTTAGTGTCTGTGTTTTGCGACCGCACCGCAAAACCGTGCGATTACTAGACGAAAGGACGTGCCTCTCCAATGGGAACCGAAAACATTTGATCGCAAGGTCATAGGTCAACCGATTCCTCCACAGGAAAACACGTCTGATATATTCTATACGACACTGGTGACGGCATGTGCGTCACATGAGAGGAATATGTTGTCGACCCACCTAACTTGTACACTTGGCGAATGGGTAAAACGATTCTTCTACCTTGCGCGATTTAGGTTTTCTTGTGGATGTGATAATCACTCCCAAAAAAGTGAAGAAAACATAAGAGTTTGTCACATAAACTGCAACAAATGAATGCTACAGGTTCACAGTCGCACAGTTTTCCCTGTCCTCTGTCAAAACATATGTTTTTAACGTTTTCAAATTTTTCCGTGTGTAGACCGTCAAGTCCTGCATATGTCCAAGCAAATCTGAACATATCCTGGAATTTTGGTGAGCGAATTTCATTATGTGTGAATGCCTGAACTTTGATAATTGTCCGAAAATAAGAAGATAAACTTTTCTCTCTAGGGTAGACTTGAACCAAGGACCTCTCGTTCCGCAGCTGCTCACGCTAACCACGAAACCACGGCGCCCCTGAGCTCACACTGTCCATGATGTTGCCTATCTTGCGCATGGACTACTCAGTTTGTTTATTTTGCTTATTTTTTTCATAGTTCCACACAACTTCTTCTGTTTTCTCGATTTATCTGTGTTCAGTTTGTCAAGGCCTATCCACTGTGCCAACTTATAAATAAATCTGAGAGGGGTGCGATGGAGAGGTTCCCTTGTTAGTGCTACGTGTTCAAAGCCGGGGCAGGTCCCTAGTATGGTACACTACTGGCCTCTAAAATTGCTACACCACGAAGATGAAATGCTACAGACGCGAAATTTAACCGACAGGAAGAAGATTCTGTGATATGCAAATGACTAGCTTTTCAGAGCTTTTTTACTACAAAGTACAGCAATGTTGTATGAACACCACATATTGATTTTGAAAAACGGATCAGAGGGTTTGAATTAAATTTTACTATAAAGTGCAGGATTATTTTAGAAACGTTAAATATTGCTTTTGATGAATATGCTGTGATTTAAGACAAGGTATAAGCATTTCGAGGAAGGTGGTAGGAACAGGCTAGACACCACAGCACATCATCAACAGATGAACGATTAGCGAATCGTAATCGCAGAAATCACTGACAATATTAGGATATGAGCTGTCTCGTACGATTAAAATTTTTCTGGAATAGAATAACAGGGAGCGCATGTTACTCAGGAGTCGCTAGACGAAGTCAACAACGGTGCAGAACTACTGAAACGTATCATAAAAGGTGACGAATCATGGCTTTATGGGTATGACGTGTAAATTAATAAAATTCAAGCGTATTGGGTCGCCAAGACGTAAAAAGCTCGACAAGTTCTATCGAATCTGAGGGTTTCACTCGCTGTGTTGTTCGATTTTAAAAGTACCACGAGTTCCTGCGACAAGGTCGAACGATCAGTAAGTTCTACTACCTAAACGTTCAACGACGCTTGTACGTAGCAATCCGAAAAAATAGTTTTGAAAAATCCCAAATTTGTGCCGAAACAATTAATGACTTTCGTACTATGGTAGTGCACCTGCTCTCACTTCGTTGCTTGTTAGTGAATATTTAGCAAAAAACAATACTGTTCGGTACTCCACACAGGCTCCTTGTGACTTTTTTTCTGTTCTCTAGTATAAGGAATAACTTAAGTAGCTGCTGTCTTACAAGCATAGATGAGATTAAAGACCTGACGCTGAAAACTAAAAGTTATCTGAAATATGTAGTTCCAAAAATGGTTCAGGAACTGGAAAAAGCGCTAGCACAGGTTAAAAATATGTAATAGAGACCATTTTGAAAGGGATAACACCAAGGAAGACGAATAAATTGAATATTTTTCAAAAATGTGCAGCTATCAATCAATCAAGATGGCATACTTTATCCCCATTTTATTCTGTTTTTCACTAACATAACTAGTGATGACTGCTGGTGACAGCGTGAAAACGATGCTGCTTAAACTTGTTAGGTTCATCTCTATTGTGTTGGCAGAAGAGACGAAACCCTGTTGCTAGAGGAGGCCGAAATGCACGCTTTTAAGCTCACGCAGGCTGGCGTGAGGTCTGGAAAATGACAATGTAATTAATATAGCCAATAAGGTACGTTGCTGCTGGAATACTTAACTTTAATCCATAATTGGTGTACATCGCTCTTGACTGTACAGGTTTTACAATCTCAATAGTAACTGGTAATGGCGCCTTGCTAGGTCGCAGCAAATGATGTAGCTGAAGGCTATGCTAACTATCGTCTCGGCAAATGAGAGCGTAGTTGTCAGTGTAGCATCGCTAGCAAAGTCGGCTGTACAACTGGGGCGAGTGCTAGGACGTCTCTCTAGACCTGCCGTGTGGCGGCGCTCGGTCTGCAATCACTGACAGTGGCGACAAGCGGGTCCGACGTATACCAGCGGACCGCGGCCGATTTAAAGGCTACCACCTAGCAAGTGTGGTGTCTGGCGGTGACACCACAATCTCTAACACAGGAGAGGCACCGACAGACTTCCTGCACCAAAGAAGGCAGCAGCTACAAAATGTGAACAGTATCGAACGTTGAGAATAATATCACATGCATCAAAAATTCTCATAAAAATAATTCTGAGGAGAATTGAAGAGAAGGTGGAGGATATGCAGAGTGAAGATCAGTTGGGTTTGAGAAGGGGATTGGGAACAAGAGAAGTGTTTCTGGCACTGAGATTCCTTATCGAAAAGCAATTACAGAAAAATAAACCAACTTATATTACCTTTGTAGACCTGGAAGAGGTATTTGATAACATTATCTCGCAAGAGATGTTCAGAGTGCTGAGGAAAAGTGGAATGAAGTACAAAGACATCCGTGTGTTACTGAGTTTCTATAAGAATGTGGTGACAGTGATTAGGAACTGTCACCAGGAAAAAGGAGCAAATATTAGAAAAGGGGTAAGACAACGATGTGCTTTCTCTCTCCTCCGATATTCTACACTTACTTCCAGAAAGCCGTAGACCAAGTTCGAGAAACTACTGAGATTGGGATCAGAATTAATGGGCAGAAAATAGACATGCTACATTATGCAGATATTATTGCCATAGTCACGAAGACAAAAGAAGATCTAGAGGAAGTCCTCAGAACAATGGAAAGGATTCTTTGCAATCAGTATGGAATGAGAATAAACAAGAAAAAGACTAAGTGATGGTATGCAGTACAGAAGCAGAATATGAACCTCTGTGAATGAGAATTGTAAGAGAGGAGCTGGAAGTGATAGAAGAGTTTACCTATCTGGTAAGCAAACTCACAAGCGACGGTAGAAGCCGGAAAGAAATTGCGAGCAGAATACAATAGGCCAAAATAGCATTCAATCTGAGGAGGAACTTACTCACCAGCAAAAACATCAGTCTGAAAATAAGGAGACGTATCATAAGAGCTTTCGTTGGAGTGTGGTCTTACACGGATGTGACAATGGGAAGAGAAAAGAAGGCCCTGGTGATGTAGAGCTATAGAAGGATGATGAAGATCAGCTGGAGAGACAAAGTAACAAATGAAGAGGTACAGGAAAACGGATCCGTGTAGAAGCATATCCAAACAAAAAGAGAGAGATTTGTAGGGCACATCCTACGACACAACGTCATTGGAAAAATAGCAGAAGGAGCTACTGAGGGAAAGAATAGTCGGGGGTGACCAAAGATAAGAAACAGATCATGAATTACGCTAAATGGAACACACACGTGGAAATGAAGAGGAAGGCAGACAGAAGAGGAACGGCGCTCTGCTGCAAACCAACCTCAGTATTGAACACTGAAAGAAGAAGTAGTTCAAGGTCGTTCAGTGCATCATCCCCAGCCCTCACACATGGTACACCCTATGTACAAAGGGCGTCACAGGTGGAATTATCAATATTCAGGCATGTCACAGGAACGATGATTCGAAGGAAAAAAGTCTAGTAAACATGGGATTTCAGGGCATACCTTAAGAACTGTGAACACTTCTTCATCTTAGATACTATGAAAAAAATATCTTCTGTTATATGCTCTTTCCTTTCCATATTTTTGGAGGAGGGAGTATGGAAAAAAGAACAAGAAAAAACAGCAAAACAGATGTGTTTCACGCTAGCGAAGATAAGCAAACGTTTAGAGTTCTTAAAGCCTGTGCTTTAGATATCATTTTTACTTGCCATTTTTTATTGTTATGGTGCACACTACCACTTTCCAACATGTAGAAAACAAAGAGTTTGCAGTAGCAGAGATTTATTTCACAGTTATCGAAGACTAAACAGTGCTCATTGCTCTTAAGCCATCCAATTTAGAGTTCGTGTTTACTAGACTTTTTAGCTTCAAATGATCGTTGCTGTCGTACTCCTGATTACTGACCATGCATACTGGGACACTGTAAACATACGGGATGATTCTTATTAACGTTTCTAGCCCCTGAAAGGTCGTAGACGACGCTGAGAATAGTGATTTAATACAGGACACATGCGTCCGCAGGCTATTCGTAAACTAACTATCTATCGGGCGCGAAATGGAAACCACAGAGAAAATCAGATGAACCTTCGCGGACATGTTTTGGGCAGTGTCTCTACTACGCCCTTAGATGGCGTCACGTCGCTGTTCTCAGTTCTGGGGGAGCAGCGAACGCTTAAAAATGCCTTTACGGCAAGTACGGGTACCCACCGAGACATATCGCCTGATTTCATGCAACCCCACATAACATACCTGTCACGCACTTTCTTCTTCATGACAGTTCTGCAGAGGCAGCGAGGACGCTGCCGCAGCGTTCTCGATGGGACGTGTTCGATCATCCACTGTACAGTCTGGAGTTGGATCCCTGTGATTTTCATCTCTGCTCAAATGAACGATCTGGGAATGGAAATATTTTGGCACTAAACGAGTCGCAGTCCAGAGCAGAAAATTGTCGGAAAGCACAGGCCGTTGCCTTGTGTGACGATGGTATTGGAAAGATTGTACACAGCGAAGATAGATGTCTAAGTAGCAGCGGTGACTATGTAGACAAGTAGATTGAAGGTGTGGCTAACTGTTACAAATAAAGCAGTTTTCATTTTCACTGTTGTTTTGTAAGGGATCCATGATCCCACAAGCATAGATGTTAGTATCCGACGCCCAGGTCGATAGCAGACAGGGATCGATTGTCGAGTGCTGCAGTAGGCAGTGAGACGAGTGTCGAATGCGGAGTAGCACGGGTGTGTGTCGAGTGAGAAGTAGTGCTGGAGAGACGGGCAAGAATGGTGGTCGAGTAAATTTACCGAAATGTGACAGATGAGCGCGTCCCCCTAATCGTCGTGGGGTGGACCCTCATCGATACCGATTCGCGAGTGACATGACACCAGAAGTGACAAGTGCCGAGTTACGTGTTTCGCGTCAACCACGTCGGCCAGCAACAACCATGGATTGCAGTGAGGATTGTCGTGAATGTTAACCATCATCATTGCGTGTGACGGAATACCTAAAATCAGCAACCAATAAGAGATATAACTGTAATTAGATGTGTAAGGCGAAGGTAGCAACTGCCTCAGAATTTGTGTGTCAGAAGGAAATATATATCAGTTTGTACATCGCTACCTTTGTGGTCCTTAATAATAGACAAACTTTCAATCATTCCACTATTCAGTCGCAAAACAGCTGCACTCGATTGAAATACCCCCAAAACCACAGCCGGAAAACCGATAGCCTTCATCCATTAAGCACACGGTCATATAATCATAACAATTAACGATTTGGCGGTTCGGAAAATTACAAAAAACCCAATGAAGGAATTTAATCGGGGGTGTTTCAGTTTGCATTTCACGACCGATTGTTCACTACTCAAAGTATAGGATAAATACACACTTGGCCATTAAAATTGCTGCACCAAGAAGAAATGCAGATGATAAACGGGTAATCACTGGACAAATATATTATACTGGAACTGACATGTGATTAACATTTACACGCAATTTGGGTGCATAGGTCCTGAGAAATCAATACCCGGAACAATCACCTCTGGAAGTAATATCGGCCTTGATACGCCTGCGCATAGAGTCAAACAGAGCTTGGATGGCATGTACAGTTACAGCTGTCCATGCACCTTCAACACGTTACCACAGTTCATTAAGAGTAGTGACTGGCGTATTGTGACGAGCCAGTTGCTCGGCCACCATTGACCAGGCGTTTTCAGTACAAGAAATGTGTGTGAAATCTTATGGGACTTAACTGTTAAGGTCATCAGTTCCTAAGCTTACACACTACTTAACCTAAATTATCCTAAGGACAAACACACACACCCATGCCCAAGGGAGGACTCGAACCTCCGCCGGGACCAGCCGCACAGTCCATGACTGCAGCGCCTTAGACCGTTCGGCTAATCCCACGCGGCCTTTTTCAGTTGGTGAGAGATCTGGAGTATGTGCTGGCCAGGACAGCAGTCGAACATTTTCTGTATCCAGAAAGGCCCGTACAGAACCTTCAACATGCGGTCGTGCATTATCCTGCTGAAATGAAGGGTTTCGCAGGGATCGAATGAAGGGTAGAGCCACGGGTCGTAACACATGTGAAATGTAACGTCCAATGCTCAAAGCGCCGTCAATGCGAACAAGAGGTGACTGAGACGTGTAACCAATGGCACCCCATACCATGACGCCGGGTGATACGCCAGTATGGCGATGACGAATACACGCTTCCAATGTGCGTTCACCGCGATGTCGCCAAACACGGATGCGAACATCATGATGCTGAAAACAGAACCTGGACTCATCCGAAAAAATGACGTTTTGCCATTCGTGCAACCAGGTTCGTCGTTGAGTACACCGTCGCAGGCGCTTCTATCTGTGATGCAGCGTCAAGTGTAACCGCAGCCATGGTCTCCGAGCTGATAGTCCATGCTGCTGCAAACTTCGACGAACTGTTGGTGCAGATGGTTGTTGTCTTGGAAACGTCCCCATCTGTTGACTCAGGGATCGAGACGTGGCTGCAAAATCCGTTACAGCCATGCAGATAAGATGCCTGTCATCTCGACTGCTAGTGATACGAGGCCGTTGGGATCCAGCACGGCGTTCCGTATTACCCTCCTGAACCCACCGATACCACATTCTGTCGTTGGATCTCGACCAACGCGAGCAGCAATGTCGCGATACGATAAACCGCAATCGCGATAGGCTACAATCCGATCTTTATCGAAGTCGGAAACGTGATAGTACGCATTTCTACTTCTTACACGAGGCATCACAACAACGTTTCAACAGGCTACGCCGGTGAACTGCTGTTTGTGTATGAGAAATCGGTTGGAAACTTTCCTCATGTCCGCACGTTGTAGGTGTCGCCACAGGCGACAACTTTGTGAGAATGCTCTGAAAAGCTAATCATTTGCGTATCACAGCATCTTCTTCCTGTCGGTTAAATTTCGCGTCTGTAGCACGTCGTCTTCGAGGTGTAGCAATTTTAATGGCCAGTAGTGTAGGTTAAGCAAAGTACTCCCCATTTGTTTCCCACAAACGACGTTTCGCACCACGTGGACACCTCTTCAGGACGATTGTGCTATGTGATTCCGACCTGCTCTGGGATGCCGCGTCGCTATCTTCTCTCTGTGGCCCATCCATTCTGGCCGCTCTCTCAGAGTTGGGGACAAGACCCCAAGTTACGACGAGAGTTTCTGGACGCGGCCCTTCTCTCTGCCGCCCTTGTTCGTTTTTCTGGCGTCCCTCATTCCTCATTCTTTATACCCAGCCTCACTTCGGCACGACGCGCTTATAAAGCAGCGGGGCCCTTATTTACGCCAGGCGGAATCCCGGTACGTCTCCTTCTTCTTGCTCCTCGGTTCCCTCGGTATCCTACTCCTCCTGACCAGAAGCCGGTGCGTCGCCCTCCTAACTCAGGATAATGGCGGATCCTCCCTCCCTCCCTCCCCCCCTCCCCCGGCTCCTCTTCTGTAGAGCCGCGCTGAGTTGTGCGGTCTGGAGCTGCGTCGCCGGCAGCGGAAATCTCCTCACCGCCATGTCGTATACCACCAAAAAGTGTGGGCAAAGCCTGATTTACCGGCTCCCCAACCGCAGAGCACTTTACACAGACCACGATAATCTCCACAATGTACGCGATCGCACCCACAGATATTTACTGTCCTCAGGATATCTGTCGAAAAATGGAAACGATTTCAGTTCGCTAAGAAAAAAACATACTTGCATCACGTAAATTCTCTTATTTACAGAATTTGTCAAGTAGTTTACTTCAGCGAGCGATTTACTCCAACTGCAGAAGTCTACATCTACATCCACACCTACATGACTGCTCTGCAATTCACACTTAAGTGCCTGGCAGAGGGTTCTATGTGCCACCTTGAGACTTTTTCTCGACCGTTCTACCATTCAACAACGCTTGGCAACAATTAACACTTACGTCTCTATATGAGCTCTGATATCTCTTAATTTTTTAATTATTATCATCATTTCTCCATATGTAGGTTGGTAACAGTAAGACATTTTCACGGTCATAGGAGAAAGTAAGTGAAATTTCGTAAGAGGAAGTGGTATTCCAGTTTGCTTATCATTTGCAGTCACTCTATACCCTATAATACAAAAATATCTGTCCCTCTGAACTTTTTCCACGCTCTAAGTCAGACCTACATGTCAAAGATGCCATACAGCACAGCAATAGTTTAGCAGAGAATGGACAAGCATAGTGTAGGGAGTCTCTTTAGCAAGTATGTGGCATCTTCTCAGCGTTCTGCCAATGAATCGCAGTGTTAGGATTGCGTTGCCCACATCATTATTTAGGAGGGCTATTCGGAAAGTAAGCTTCGATGGGGAGCGAAATGGAAACCACATGAAAACCCGAGGATGTTTTGCACAGATGCATTGGGCAGTGTCTCCAGTATGTCCGTCGATCGCGTCACGTCGCCCTTTTTCAGTTCTGAGCACACAGTGAGCACGTAAAGATGCTTAGAACAATAGTGTCTCCCGCAAAGTATGAGGGCCTGGTGAGAAATTTCGCCTGATGTCATGCAGCCCACATAACACAGCTCTGATGCAGTTCGTTCTACACGACAATTCTCGACCGCACTCTGCAGCGGCAATGAAGATGCTCCTGCAGTGTTTTCGATGGGAAGTGTTTGATCACCCACGACAATGCCCGTAACTGACTCTCCCTGAGTTTCATCTCTCCTCACATGAACTGCTGGCTATGAAGACAATGTTCTGCACAGATCAAGAGGTGTAGAAGACGTGGCAGGAAGCACAGGTGGCTGCCTTCTATGGCGAGGGTATTTTAAAATTTGTACAACTCTTCGACAAATGTGTAAGTAGGAGGGGTGTCTACGTAGAGAAGTAGCTGGAAGGTGTAGCTAACTGTTGCAAATAACACATTGTTTATTTTCAGTGGTTTCCATTTTGCGACCGATCGGACCTTACTTTTCGAATAGGCCTCGTATGTGATCGTTCCAACGTAAGTTGCTTATAACGGTAAATCCTAGACACTTTGTCTGTAATGTCACAATTTAATATGAAGTTTTATTACTGCAATGACTGTTTGACACTGTGCCATGTATGTAGGAATCAAAGACGCTGTCATCTTGCAGAGAGAGACGAACTATACTATCAATGAACAACACTATCATCTCTGATATATGTATAGTTTTTCTGTGGTTATCTAGAATGTTAACTATTCTGACTGTCGTTCTTCGGACTGCTGTTCTCGTTAAGATTATCATGCTACAGCCCTATAGACGTATTGTACTGTGTCAGAAGAAATAAGAGCTCATTTCAAGTGGTTAATAGGTGAGAATCGAAATTAATTATTGTTCTAAAATTACATTCTCATAAATATCTAGTGAGTTACAGATTTCTCAGTTGGCATGCATTTGGAGAGACGCTGAAGACATACTAAACGAACCTGCAATCGGTTAAATAGCGTTAACAGCACTTTAGCAAGATTACATCACTCAACATATTACGCAAACGAAGAAAAAATGGCTCTGAGCACTATGAGACTTAACATCTGAGGTCATCAGTCCCCTAGAATTTAGAACTACCTAAACCTAACTAACCTAAGGACATCACACATATCCATGCACGAGACAGGATTCGAAGCGGTCGCGCGGTTCCAGACTGAAGCGCCTAGAACCGCTCGGCCACAACGGCCGGCGCAAACGACGAATTTACATCAGTTGAAAACCAATAGCACAAACGAAAATGTTATCAAAATCATATTCCAAATAATAAAACAGAATATAGGACCACAACACATAAAGTAACGTAACAAGTCGAATCGACAGCCTTTAAAGTTGTATGATTTACAGAGTAATCTAAATTATGTTTGTAATCACGTGGATTACCTCACGCTTTTCATTGTTTAGGGTAAACTGCCACTTTTGGTACCATACAGGTGACTTACTTAAATGTCTTTGCAAATTGTTTCTGATCTTCTGATTACTTTACTACACTGTAAATGGCAGCATGCCCGCCAGGTTAGCCGAGCGGTCTAACGCACGGCTTTCTGGACTGGGAAGGAGCGCCTGCACGAATCCGCCCGGCGAACTTGCGTCGAGGTCCGGTGAACTGGCCAGTCTGTGGATGGTTTTTAGGCGGTTTTCCATCTGCCTCGGCGAATGCGGGCTGGTTCCCCTTATTCCGCCTCAGTTACACTATGTTGGCGATTGCTGCCCAAACAAGTTCTCCAAGTACGCGTACACCACCATTACTCTACCAAGCAAACATAGGGGTTACACTCGTTTGGTGTGAGATGTTCCCTGGGGGGATCGACCGGGGGCCGAACCGCACAATAACCCTGAAAGAGTGGTTCGGTGTGGGGCGGTGGAGGGGTGAAGTGGACTTCGGTAGTTTTCGTTGGGTTGTGGACCACTGCGGCTGCGGCGGGGACGGAGCCTCTCCGTCGTTTCTAGGTCCTCAGTTAACATACCATACAATACAATACAAATGGCAGCATCATCTGGGAACAACCTCAGAGGGCTGCTCACATTAATCTCCTAAATCGTAGATGTAGAGTAGGAACAGCAGAGGGCCTACAACATTTCCATGGAGAACGCCGGATATCATTTCTCTTCAACTCGAAGATTTTCCGTCGATTACTACGTACTGCGACCTTACAAGTATGATATCATGGATCCATTTTCATTTCTGAGACGAAATTATTTATACAATCGCACGATTCAACTGATACTCCATAGGACAACAATCTGGTTAGAAGTCGCTTGTGAGGAACGTTGCCGAAAGGCTTCATTGCTTCGTGACGTCGAAGACCTAGTTGTGTTTCATAACAACGATATGCCACGCGGAGTGGCCGCGTGGTTTGGTGCGCCATGTCACGGACGTCGCAGCATCTCCCGCCAGAGGTTCGAGTCCTCCCTCGGGCATGGGTGTGTGTGTTATTCTTAGCGTAAGTTAGTTTAAGTAGTGTATAAGTCGAGGGACCACTGTAGTGGGACGAAATTGAAGAGTCACCCATCCACCAGTGTCAGCCCAGTTTGCAGGTGAATATAAGTTTAATTTAGTTTTTGTTTATGTATTTTTGTAATATTTTGTAATGGTTCTGAATTGCCTAAAGTTTTGTATTTTTTTTTATGTTTCATGTACGGAGAGGGCGGCGCAACGAACGGAGACAGCATCTTCGCTGCCGGGACCAGAGAGAAAATTGCTGGCCACTATACGTCGCGGGTCGACAGCCAAAGAGCAACAGAAGATCCTGGAACCGAGTTGTTGCGTCGTGCTTCTAAAAATTGATAAATGAAAATATGTAATTTTTTTGTAAAACAACGATATCATAGAGAGTTTAATCTTATTGAAAATGTTAGTCCTATCTTGTCAAGGCTCAGGTTCACGTCTGTACGTAGGAAGATAATAAACTAGTGGATGCTACTAAAGTTGAAATACGTGTTCTGAGGATTTATTTATGAAGAATTATGTGAATGGATTAATAATATATTTGACAAGATTATTGAATTTTGACAGCGTTCATCGCAATTTTGAATTTCAAAAGTTTATTCAATGTGTGGATCTAATATCGATTAAATCCCAAGATAACGTGTGTCAATATAATTTCTGAGGAGAAACAAACGACATCTAAAAATTGAAAAAAGTTTACGCAAACCATTTGGCCCGAGTGACGTAATTCTGTGCATACGACTCCAATGATGTTTTACAGTTTCGTTCAAGAACCGTTCTGCGACAATTTAAAAAGAATATAAATAATTTTGGAGTGGATTGTAACTGACGTAGGTGACGAAGTCTGCACATGGTCATATGTCGAATGAAAATCATTTATAAGCAACTTACGTCGTTCGGTGTAGTGTAACGACGTAAGTTGCTTATAAATGATTTTCATTCGACATATGACCATGTGCAGACTTCGTCACCTACGTCAGTTACAATCCACTCCAAAATTATTTATATTCTTTTTAAATTGTCTCAGAACGGTTCTTGAACGAAACTGTAAAACATCATTGGAGTCGTATGCACAGAATTACGTCACTCGGGCCAATTAGTTTGCGTAAACTTTTTTCAATTTTTAGATGTCGTTTGTTTCTCCTCAGAAATTATATTGACACACGTTATCTTGGGATTTAATCGATATTAGATCCACACATTGAATAAACTTTTGAAATTCAAAATTGCGATGAACGCTGTCAAAATTCAATAATCTTGTCAAATATATTATTAATCCATTCACATAATTCTTCATAAATAAATCCTCAGAACACGTATTTCAACTTTAGTAGCATCCACTAGTTTATTATCTTCCTACGTACAGACGTGAACCTGAGCCTTGACAAGATAGGACTAACATTTTCAATAAGATTAAACTCTCTATGATATCGTTGTTTTACAAAAAAATTACATATTTTCATTTATCAATTTTTAGAAGCACGACGCAACAACTCGGTTCCAGGATCTTCTGTTGCTCTTTGGCTGTCGACCCGCGACGTATAGTGGCCAGCAATTTTCTCTCTGGTCCCGGCAGCGAAGATGCTGTCTCCGTTCGTTGCGCCGCCCTCTCCGTACATGAAACATAAAAAAAATACAAAACTTTAGGCAATTCAGAACCATTACAAAATATTACAAAAATACATAAACAAAAACTAAATTAAACTTATATTCACCTGCAAACTGGGCTGACACTGGTGGATGGGTGACGCTTCAATTTCGTATCACTACACCACTGACCTAAGCAGTTTGGTCCCTTAGGAATTCACACACATTTGAATATTTATGAACAACAATATTTTCTGAATACTTGCTTACTCTTTGTCAATAGACAGTTGCCTTCGAGAATTTCACAATGTTCGAACACATTATATGTTCCAAAATCCTACCGCAAATCATCGAGCGAGGTAGCGCAGTGGTTAGCACACAGGATTCGCATTCGAGAGGACGACGTTTCAAAACCTCCGGCTTCCCGGATTTAGGTTTTCCGCGATTTCCCTAAATCGCTTCAGCCAAATGCAAGGATGGTTTCTTTGAAAGGGCGCTGGTAATTCGCTTAATCCGAGATTGTTCTCAGTCTCTAATGACCTCGTTGTCGACGGCGCGTTAAACACTAGTCCCCTCCTTCTCCTAATGCAAATCGACGTTAGCGATATGTGTCCGTAATTCAACAGATTACTCTTGTTTCCTTTCTTGACTATAGGTGTGACTTGTGCAACTTTCCAGCCTTTAGGTACGCATCTTTCGTCGAGTGAGCGGCTGTATACGGCTGCTAACTATAGCGCTATTCTATCAGCATACTCTGAAACGAACCTTATTGGAATGCTATGTGGAACGGAAGACTTGCTTTTTTTATGTGCTTGAAGCACTTCTGAAATACCTGACCTTGTGGAGATACGAAATGGGATGATCTGATGGCCTAAGTCGTGTGCAAAGCAAATGGCAGAGCTTGCTTCATTGATAGGCTATGGGAAAACTGAGTCCGTCTACAGAAAAATTTGCTTACAGACTACTCGTGCGACTCATTCCAGAATATTACTCAAGTATACAAGGCCCATACCTAATAGAACTAACGGGGGATCTTAGGCGCATACGGGGGATCTTAGACGCATACGGAGAATCCCACCACTAATTATGCCGGTCGTCCCTATGTTTCTCTGCGTGGGAAGCACAAAAACAAGATTAGACTTATTACGTTGCCCACAGAGGCATTTAAGCATGCTTTCCACGCTCCATGCAGGAACGACGAGCAGGAGAATCCATAATACTTTCACAACCTGCAATGGGATTTACAACTATGGCCACTAAAATTGTTACACCACGAAGATGACGTGCTACAGACGCGGAATTTAACCGACAGGAAGAAGATGCTGTGATATGCAAACGGTTGAGCTTTTCAGAGCATTCACTCAAGGTTGGCGCCGGTGGCGACACCTACATCGTGCTCACATGAGGAAAGTTTCCAACCGATTTCTCATACACAAACAGCAGTTCACCGGCGCTGCCTGGTGAAACGTTGTTGTGATGCCTCGTGTAAGGAGGAGAAATGCGTACCATCACGTTTCCGACATTCATAAAGGTCGGATTGTAGCCTATAGCGACTGCGGTTTATCGTATCGCGACATTGCAGCTCGCTTTGGTTGAGATCCAATGCCTGTTAGCAGAACATGGATTCAGTGGGTTCAGGAGGGTAATACGGAAGCCGTGCTGGATCCCAATGGCCTCGTATCACTAGCAGTCGAGATGACAGGCATCTCATCTTCATGGCTGTAACGGATCGTGCAGCCACGTCTCGATCCCTGATGGGGACGATTGCAAAACAACAACCATTTGCACGAATAGTTCGATGGCGTTTGCAGCAGCATGGACTATCAGCTCGGATACAATGGCTGCGGTTACCCTTCACGCTGCACCACAGACAGGAGTACCTGCGAAGGTGTACTCGACGACGAACCTGGGTGCACGAATGGCAAAACGTCATTTTTTCGGAAGAATCCAGGTTCTGTTTACAGCATCATGATGGTCGCATCTGTGTTTGGCGACATCGCGGTGAACGCACATTGGAAGCGTGTATTCGTCATCGCCATACTGGCGCATCACCCGGCGTCATGGTATGGGGTGCCATTGCTTACAGGTCTCTGTCACCTCTTGTTCACATTGACGGCACTCTGAACAGTGGACGCTACATTTCAGATGTGTTACGACACGTGCCACTATCCTTCATTCGATCCCTGCGAAACCCTACATGTCAGCAGGATAATGCACGACCGTATGTTGCAGGTCCTGTACGGGCATCTGTGGATACAGAAAATGTTAGACTGCTGCTCTGGCCAGCACATTCTCCAGATCTCTCACCAATTGAAAACGTCTGGTCAATGGTGGCCGACCAACTGGCTCGTCACAATACGCCAGTCACTACTCTTGATGAACTGTGGTGTCTTGTTGAAGCTGCATGGGCAGCTGCACCTGTACACGCCATCCAAGCTCTGTTTGACTCAATGCCCAGGCGTATGAAGGCCTTTATTACGGCCGGAAGTGGTTGTTCTGGGTACTGATTTCTCAGGATCTATCCACCCAAATTGCGTGAAAATGTAATAACATGTCAGTTCTAGTATAATATATTTGTCCAATGAATACCCGTTTATCATTTGCATTTCTTGTTCGTTTACAATTTTAATGGCCAGTAGAGTATCTTTGCTATGCAGTTCTTCACAGAGTAGATCTCTATGTATACTTGGATGAATCATTCAGTCCAAAATAAATACTGTACAAGGATGTTAACAAGCAGTGACAAGTATGTGTATACGAAATTCATAGCCTTAAGAAACTGGAGAAGAGAAGCGTGTGGAATGTGAGGCGAACATTTTTGTCTGTACACACCTAGTAGGTGAAGACGGGGGTGGCGGGGAAATAAAATAAAAGACAAACCACGAAGGAGTTATACGAATGGGACCGAGATCGGTAGATGTGAATGATGTACATGTACAGGAGCCAATCTTCATAGCCAGGGAACGAGTCAGTACATGAAATTAACATTAGAAAAGTTGATAATAAATAGAATTAAATTTACAAGAATCCTATACAGATGGGAAGCTGCTGAGTATATACGAGTATTAGCATAAATAACAGTATAACATCGGAATCTGCTTAATTTTTTTTTCCAGTTCACTAGCAGCAACTAAAAGTAGCGTTTAACAACTGTAACATTTAGCGCTATGTGTCTTTTGTTGACTGATGTTCGTAAAACTAATCACTTAACAGGGAGCCTCCCCAACGTAGCGAACCCCCCCCCCCCCAACTCCCCCACCACCCTCTCGCCCACCGACTCCAGTCTCCAGTTTATACCCTGTCAGAATCAAAAACTGTAAAAAATGAACACATATCAAGCGTGAAACCAGGATAAGAGCGTACTGAACTGTGATAAAAAAGCAAAATAGAAAAGTGAACGGACCAAGCTCAATAGCCGCAGCGTCGTGGTTAAGTGGTCGCGGTGCTGAACAGTGAAGCGAACGAGCCTTGTTACAAATTCACTCATGCCATTCATTTTCATTTTTACATTATGAACTGTCCGTTCGGTCATTGAAATGTCTGTTCTCTTTCTGTTGTCTTGGCAGTTGTCATACTATACACTGGTAATAGAATATGAGTCATGTGGTAAGAATACGTTACTGTCGCAAGTAAATGTGATTAACAACGAGAGCAGGTTAGATACCACATAGACGTCTCACAGAAATGAAAACAACAGGTAAATGCGTGTGAATAGTGTTACAAGGGAATTATACGAGGTGCATTTAAGTTCTAAGGCCTCCGATTTTTTTTCTCCGGACTTGAAAGAGATAGAAACATGCGCATTGTCTTAAAATGAGGCCGCGTTCATTGTCAATACGTCCCAGAGATGGCAGCACCGTACGGCAGATGGAATTTTACCGCCAGTGGCGAGAATCAGAACTGTTTTAAATACCTACAATGGCGACGTTTTCCTTACTTGAACAGCGTGCAATCATTCGTTTTCTGAATTTGAGTGGTGTGAAACCAATTGAAATTCATCGACAGTTGACGGAGACATGTGGTGATGGAATTATGGAAGTGTCGAAAGTGCGTTCGTGGGTGCGACAGTTTAACGAAGGCAGAACATCGTGTGACAGCAAACAGAAACAACCTCGGGCTCGCACAAGCCAATCTGACGACATGATCGAGAAAGTGGAGAGAATTGTTTTGGGTGATTGCCGAATGACTGTTGAACAGATCGCCTCCAGAGTTGGCATTTCTGTGGGTTCTGTGCACACAATCCTGCATGACGACCTGAAAATGCGAAAAGTGTCATCCAGGTGGGTGCCACGAATGCTGACGGACGACCACATGGCTGCCCGTGTGGCATGTTGCCAAGCAATGTTGACGCACAACGACAGCACAAATGGGACTTTCTTTTCGTCGGTTGTGACAATGGATGAGACGTGGATGCCATTTTTCAATCCAGAAACAAAGCGCCAGTCAGCTCAATGGAAGTACACAGATTCACCGCCACCAAAAAAATTTCGGGTAACCGCCAGTGCTAAAAAATGATGGTGTCCATGTTCTGGGACAGCGAGGACGTAATCCTTACCCATTGCGTTCCAAAGGGCACTACGGTAACAGGTGCATGCTACGAAAATGTTTTGAAGAACAAATTCCTTCCTGCACCGTCACAAAAACGTCCGGGAAGGGCTGCGCGTGTGCTGTTTCACCAAGACAACGCACCCGCACATCGAGCTAACGTTACGCAACAGTTTCTTCGTGATAACAACTTTGAAGTGATTCCTCATGCTCCCTACTGACCTGACCTGGCTCCTAGTGACTTTTGGCTTTTTCCAACAATGAAAGACACTCTCCGTGGCCGCACATTCACCAGCCGTGCTGCTATTGCCTCAGCGATTTTCCAGTGGTCAAAACAGACTCCTAAAGAAGCCTTCGCCGCTGTCATGGAATCATGGCGTCAGCGTTGTGGAAAATGTGTACGTCTGCAGGGCGATTACGTCGAGAAGTAACGCCAGTTTCATCGATTTCGGGTGAGTAGTTAATTAGAAAAAAAAAATCGTAGGTCTTAGAACTCGAATGCACCTCCTAGAGCGAAAACTTTCAAAATGGAACACAACTTCATAAATGTTAAAAACATTTTTTTTGAATGAGCACAGACAAACTGTGTGATTGCGAAACTGTTACGTTCATTTGCTGCAGCTCATATGACGAACTATGGTGTTTCCATCATTAGTATAGGCAACTATTCATTACACCGTTCTGATAATAAAGACATTCTGTCACCTTTCATGCAATATGCGTTAACAACTATTTACGAAGTGTACGTGATATTTACGAAGTGTACGTGACACTATCAGTCTTTTTAAAATGTTGACATATACGATGTGCAACCTATCAAATGATACGGTTATAAATCACGTCGAAGTATGTAGGTGAGTGCTTGTGAGGTGCGAAATTATAGCCACCTTACATGGTGATACAATTGTTGGCTATTTCGCCACATAATTTCCGTACCGTTCGGTGTATTTGGTGTGGCACGGTACAAGTGCCCTCCTCCAAAAACTCTCCCTCCAGCTCCTTCCGCCACTTCAGAAACTCTTTCAGCATCTGCTCGTCAGTTGCAAAAGCAATTCGAAGCGCGTGTACCTTCAGAGAGGTGAAAATACAATAATCTGATGGTACCAAGTCAAGGGAACACGAGGGGAGCGTGTGTTCTAAACATTCCAACCAAATGAGACCAGTATCACCTAGGTGGCTAAGGCTGTCCGAGGATGGCCGCTGTCTTCCAGCAAGCATCACGCACCTCTCCTTACCTCTCCTCTTGACCGCCATACTTTTGTTCTGAATGGTCTCTGTCCACTAATGGTCTTGAAAAGTCTCTGTTGGATTCCTTTCATGTTAATTTCTTAAATCTGTTGTCATTTACGGCATAAATTCATCTTCTAAATTTACTGTGGCGTTTCTGACTATCTGGGAGGAGACTGAGTAGTGGAACGTCTTACTTTTACACATAAACAAGAACGATCTGTCACACTACTACACTTTAAAACACAGTTTATATGTAATTCATGTCACACAGTCTCATACGGAACCTAAATCCGCTTTCTTTTGTATACTGTATTTGATAAGATACTGTCATCCCCCTTTCCTTCTGTGTGAGAGGATGAATGAGCAAATGTATTTCTTGTTGCATGCTTGAGGGTAGCAGACAAGCCTGTCTGCTAGAGAACAGTAGGACCAACGTCGGAACAGGTAGCTACGCGTTCTAAAAGCAAAGAGGTTTCTATCCGTAGTATGGTCCTGTCCGTCGCTTGTCATGTTGGTGTAGGAAGCTGCCCCTCTGGCCACTTCCGTTTGTATTTGTGAGGCCCCCTCAGGAAGGGACCGGAGCAGTCTGTCTGCGGCGAGCGTCTGAAGTGGTAAGATCTCCGGCTAAGCGCGAGTCTGCTAAGTCCGTAGGACAATGGCTTTCTTAAGTTCAGCCTAACTGAAAATTTAATCACCTTTATTTCAGGTTTAGCTCTAAAATATCTAATGTTATCTTAAATTGCAACGCAGTGTCATTCGAGTGTGAAGTTCAGAATATTTTCCGGTAGTTGCTTTGTCATTACTTTGTGAGTAAAGTGGAACCACGTGTTGATCAGTAACTCTAACTAAGATCATCAATCTTAAATGCAAATGTGCGTGAGATTATAACGTCTCGTCTTGACAATATTTTTCAATATAGCAACTTTTCTTTGTGTTCAACCCACGTGGGGTGTACTTTGTGAAACCAGCACCACGTGCTTATACAATTGTTTGACCCATCAGGTGAATAGTAAGACGATAGTAACCAGTTCGAGGTTTTTCTTTTGTAAATTGCTTTTCGGTCTAATTTATTTTAATTATCAAAATTATTGTGGAGTTACACTCTCTGTGTAAACCAAGTTTACCACGTGAAGGATGTGGTTTAATCAGCAAAGTAGCCCTCAGCTACTCTTTTCGGGAAGATGTCACAGAGAGTTAGTATGAATTTAGTATACCAGTGTGTGGTAATTACATGACGGACAGGATTGTGCTACGAACGTAATTTCTTTGGGTGAGAATTGAATCGGTTAGTTGTGGTTAATTTTCTCTTGCATATGTTTCAACGTTCTTCGTGTGTTATTTTATAAATGCAGTGTTGTATGCAGTTCACAATCTTGGCTCCATATTTGATGTGTTCCGTAAGATTACAAACTTACATTTTCACAGTCCTAAATAAGGCACCAGCTTAGTTATGACTCACGTTTAATATGCTGAAATTTCAATGATCAATAAATTTCCAAATATAAACTGATTTATTTCTTTTTATTTAAATTCTCTTTTATATATATATATATCACCGGTTGTCGTATGACTATTAAAAGATTATAATTAATGTTAGTCTGGTTGGGAATTTGGTAAGCTAGACTGGATACCTGGTGAAACAGTTGCGCAGTAATGCAAGGTTAACTTCCCCAGACAGCTCCCAGCTTTTAACCCGCTTTTATTGTATATCAGCACCGTTTACAGAACAAATTAAAGCAACAACGTTACAGTCTGCCTCTGAGCTAAAAATGCCACCAAAATGATGCCTTTTCGGTCCCAAAACATTGAGGCGATGGTCTTTTTCTTTGCCAGAAATTTCAGTTTTGAATTTTTTGGCAGATGGGGAATTGCCACTGTGACGAATTTCTTTTTGTCTCTGGATGCAATGAGCCGTCCATTTTTGATCGCCAGTCGCAGTAGAGCTAAGGAAATCTTCACCCTCCAATGCAAGTCGCTCAATAAAATCGCGGGTGTAATTACCCAATTTTTCTCGTGCAGCTGTTTTGGGAACCACATTGCGTGCAGTTTCCGGTACCCAGCATTTATGTGTGTGTCTCGTACAAGAGAGGTCTGGAGAGTTGTGGAAAAGTCTTAGAAATTTCTTCCACTGTCAGTCGGCGATCGTCACGAAAAGTTTCCAGAATTTTTTGCACCAACTCACCAGTCTAAATGTAAGCTCTTCCACATCGTGTAGTCTCCACTAAACTCGCTGCACCACTGAAACACACACTCTCTGTGAAACGTCCCCTTAGAACAATTTATACAAGACTGTGCTTAACCTGACACACAATATTATTTAGCGCAACGCAATCTGACTTTCAAAAATCCCTACAAAAGAATGGCCCTGACTAACATTAACCTATACCTTTCACAAATCACTTACCTCACAAAAATCTTCGTTACTGTAACTACTGCAATACAGCGAGCGCCACTACTGCCAGCTAAATAAAAGATTCAAACTACGGAAGGCACTAACTACTGATAGGGATAGTTAGCAAATGAAAGATTTTAATAGAGAACAAACAATGTATTTACCTTAATATCATCACAAGTCATAATATATGTAATTTCAAAACTCCGCCATCTCTCTCCTCACATCCACCACTGCTGGCGGCTCACCTCTAACTGCGCAACGCTACGCGCTGTTCACATCCAGCTGCCGCTGCCCAACACTGCAATGGCAGACAACAATGCAAACTAGCCACAGACTGCACACAGCACAGCCAGTGATTTTCATATAGAGCGCTACGTAACGTTCCCAATAAGAAAACGTAAACAGCCTACTTACATCTGTTCATAACACCATCACCGCAAAAGAGGCTTGATTCGCGAAAAAAATTCCATAGGCGTTATTCGTTTCACGAGTAGGAAGCAGATCAGAGCACGTGGCTCTGACATCTTGCACGCCGCTGGGTGCTACAAAGTGAATTTACGTACTATACTCCTGGAAATGGAAAAAAGAACACATTGACACCGGTGTGTCAGACCCACCATACTTGCTCCGGACACTGCGAGAGGGCTGTACAAGCAATGATCACACGCACGGCACAGCGGACACACCAGGAACCGCGGTGTTGGCCGTCGAATGGCGCTAGCTGCGCAGCATTTGTGCACCGCCGCCGTCAGTGTCAGCCAGTTTGCCGTGGCATACGGAGCTCCATCGCAGTCTTTAACACTGGTAGCATGCCGCGACAGCGTGGACGTGAACCGTATGTACAGTTGACGGACTTTGAGCGAGGGCGTATAGTGGGCATGCGGGAGGTCGGGTGGACGTACCGCCGAATTGCTCAACACGTGGGGCGTGAGGTCTCCACAGTACATCGATGTTGTCGCCAGTGGTCGGCGGAAGGTGCACGTGCCCGTCGACCTGGGACCGGACCGCCGCGACGCACGGATGCACGCCAAGACCGTAGGATCCTACGCAGTGCCGTAGGGGACCGCACCGCCACTTCCCAGCAAATTAGGGACACTGTTGCTCCTGGGGTATCGGCGAGGACCATTCGCAACCGTCTCCATGAAGCTGGGCTACGGTCCCGCACACCGTTAGGCCGTCTTCCGCTCACGTCCCAACATCGTGCAGCCCGCCTCCAGTGATGTCGCGATAGGCGTGAATGGAGGGACGAATGGAGACGTGTCGTCTTCAGCGATGAGAGTCGCTTCTGCCTTGGTGCCAATGATGGTCGTATGCGTGTTTGGCGCCGTGCAGGTGAGCGCCACAATCAGGACTGCATACGACCGAGGCACACAGGGCCAACACCCGGCATCATGGTGTGGGGAGCGATCTCCTACACTGGCCGTACACCACTGGTGATCGTCGAGGGGACACTGAATAGTGCACGGTACATCCAAACCGTCGTCGAACCCATCGTTCTACCATTCCTAGACCGGCAAGGGAACTTGCTGTTCCAACAGGACAATGCACGTCCGCATGTATCCCGTGCCACCCAACGTGCTCTAGAAGGTGTAAGTCAACTACCCGGCCAACAAGATCTCCGGATCTGTCCCCCATTGAGCATGTTTGGGACTGGATGAAGCGTCGTCTCACGCGGTCTGCACGTCCAGCACGAACGCTGGTCCAACTGAGGCGCCAGGTGGAAATGGCATGGCAAGCCGTTCCACAGGACTACATCCAGCATCTCTACGATCGTCTCCATGGGAGAATAGCAGCCTGCATTGCTGCGAAAGGTGGATATACACTGTACTAGTGCCGACATTGTGCATGCTCTGTTGCCTGTGCCTATGTGCCTGTTGTTCTGTCAGTGTGATCATGTGATGTATCTGACCCCAGGAATGTGTCAATGAAGTTTCCCCTTCCTGGGACAATGAATTCACGGTGTTCTTATTTCAATTTCCAGGAGTGGCACACTGTTGGAACACACAGTTTGCGCACATTATGGACGAGAAGATTCTTACAATGATACAGTTGACCTGCGTATATATACCTGATGTTTATAACTGAACTGCAGCATGGGCTGTAATAATCGTACGAGAGTGAAACTTGGTAGATGTTCTAATCATTGATTTGGAATCGATTAACACTGGAAACAATTAGTTCCAGTTTTTGGGTGCAAATTTGGTGCTGTGAATGCAAGAAAGGGGTATAAAAATGTTTCTATATGTAATTGATTAGGAATGGAAAGTGGGTAAAGAAGGAGAAACGGATGCATAATGTTGATTTTATTATTAACTGCGGCTTGCACAGTTTGTTGTATATGAGCATCGCAGTCGACGATAAGGTGCTGTACCAGATGGGCAAAATTAGAACTAATTTTTTTCGGGTATAATCGTTTCCGGATTAACGCATTAGCATATCTACCAAGATTCGCTGCAGTAGGGTAATTTTTAACTATAACGGCCTGTTACCAGATAGCATGTGTAGACCCTGCTTGTCACTGGCTCTTAGATGCTATTTGTGACTGAACGGAGTGTGAAGCCCAGAATGAAATTTTCACTCTGCAGCGGAGTGTGCGCTGATATGAAACTTCGTGGCAGATTAGAACTGTGTGCGGGATCCAGACTCGAATTCGGACTCGGGTCCCGAGTTCGAGTCTCAATGCGAGACACACTTTTAATCTGTTAGGAGGTTTCACAGAGTGAAATGCGTGGTGATAAATCGTAAAAGGAATATTGTAACGTTGATGGATGTAGGAGGGGTACAAGTTGTAAATTCGTAAAATGTGATTTTGAAATTAAGAGTCACAGTCACCGAAAAGTGACACTCGCAGAAATCACTGATATCGGAAAGACACAGTGTCGCGTCCCGGCACAGCCTCACTATACCAGAATGAAGTAAAGTGCGAACTGCGTAGCGCAATCGGGACGTTAACGACAGTGGGTTAGTTATAAATTGCTGTCAACCTTTATATCGGAGATGAGAGGGAGAGAATCTCCTTGGTTTGAAGCAAACAAGTTTCCGGGAAATAGGTTACAGAATTGCAATAGGCAGAAAAGATTGGTTGGTTTCTATCAAGTTTATTCTCACATATACTTATGTGAGGTGTTGGACCATAAACCCCTTAGTAAGGTTCAGTCTATTTATTCGGACTTGCTACTTCAAAGCTAATTGTCGGTACATATAGGAAACAAGTACATAGCAATCACTTGTTCTTGGTTAGCACTGAAATCTCTCTATGTAATTGAGACAAAGACTCACAGCCTCTGTTCAACACCATTCCAATGAAACTCTAAAATTCCTACTTGACGTGCAGTTCCTGAGTGTCCACCAGAGTCTATCACCGTCTCCTCGTAGTTGAAGTCTTTATCAGCTGTGTCGGCTGCTGTGGGCCTACTCGGCCCCGCTGGCGTCTCGCTGTGGAATCTCCACACTGCCGGCTCTGGCTCTGAATCTGCATCTGAATCTCAGGCCCTAGCTATTCCGCTGCCTGGCCTTTTATTTCGTTTCTCATGTACTTGGGTGCACACTAGTTAATTTGTTTCATACGACCCTTTCATTTCGGATCGGATTGAACAAGAATGCCTACGGTTCAACATGACGCTGTCGTTTCTAATTGGTCGGCTTGCGCAAGAATGCCTTCGGTTCCATACGACACTTTCATTTCTAGCTGCACACAACTTAATTTGGTTCAAAAATGGTTCAAATGGCTCTGAGCTCTATGCGACTTAACTTCTAAGGTCATCAGTCGCCTAGAACTTAGAACTAATTAAACCTAACTAACCTAAGGACATCACATACAACCATGCCCGAGGCAGGATTCGAACCTGCGACCGTAGCGGTCGCGCGGTTCCAGACTGTAGCGCCTTTAACCGCTTGGCCACCACGGTCGGCACTTAATTTGGTTCCACACGAATCTTTTCCGCACGTGAATGACACTCTCTCTTGCTGTCCCCTTATCATTTAGCTACAAAATAGCAGGTCAGCAACTGGAAGCAGTTAATTCTATAAATTATCTGGGAGTACGCATTAGGAGTGATTTAAAATGGAATGATCATATAAAGTTGATCGTCGGTAAAGCAGATGACAGACTGAGATTCATTGGAAGAATCCTAAGGAAATGCAATCCGAAAACAAAGGAAGTAGGTTACAGTACACTCGTTCGCCCACTGCTTGAATACTGCTCAGCGGTGTGGGATCCGTACCAGATAGGGTTGATAGAAGAGATAGAGAAGATCCAACGGAGAGCAGCGCGCTTCGTTACAGGACCATTTAGTAATCGCGAAAGCGTTACGGAGATGATAGATAAACTCCAGTGGAAGACTCTGCAGGAGAGACGCTCAGTAGCTCGGTACGGGCTTTTGTTAAAGTTTCGTGAACATACCTTCACCGAAGAGTCCAGCAGTATATTGGTCCCTCCTACGTATATCTCGCGAAGAGACCATGAGGATAAAATCAGAGAGATTAGAGCCCACACAGAAGCATACAGACAATCCTTCTTTCCACGAACAATACGAGACTGGAATAGAAGGGAGAACCGATAGAGGTACTCAGGGTACCCTCTGCCACACCCCGTCAGGTGGCTTCCGGAGTATGGATGTAGATGTAGATGTATTATCGCCCTGGTGTTTGCGTCTTCCATTGCGCAAGTTTGATTCACGCTGCTTACTCTGGCAGGAAGTCAAACACTAAGGTGTTTGATCAACAAGCCATACTTGGCAGTTTCAGCCTTGTCCCTACGTCCTGGTGGACTATTTCTTAATGTCGGCTGGCTGTTTGCCTATGGAGCCTGGACTCTTACTATGGTCAGAAAAGCAAGAATAGAAATTAAAATTTTCTAGTCACAACAACAGTGCGGCCCACTCCTAGTACTTGCTAGTGGTACACAGACTGTACGGCGCGAGTTACGGAGTCGGCGCCACAATGGCGGCGGCCACTTGGTATTCCCGCCTCGTGACGGACGGCGGCACACGCAGCCCCGGCTGGCTCGTCCCATCCCGGGCCGTCTTAATCTCGACCCCCTGTCGCGCCGCTTCCTGCTGCGCGCGGCCGCCACGTCACTCCCACGCCGGCCAGGCTCACGGTCCCTGTGCGGCTCTGTGGGGGCGGAGGAGAGCGGGGACCGCAGGTGCTTCTGCTCGGCCAGCGTATTAATTACCTCGTCCAGCTCATGTCTTGCACTATGTCTAGACAGGCGACCACTGTAACACGGTTCCGTGGTATTCCGGGCTTGATGACTGTCATCGTTGACAATACTCCACGAAATTTCAACCGGGGACGTGCCAGTCATCTTCAGGAGAATGAAGAAATTCTTCGACCTGCCGGTTATTAGCGCCATTTCCATATTTCGGGTGTGTGTTAAGACAGTGGTGGCAGGCTGACTACACCACCTGGGCAGCCTGCATGCAGATGGAATTGCGGAACTTACCCGTGCTCAGGGTGTCGCTTCAGGCGGCCATTAGTGTACTCTCTCTTTTCCTCTGGAGTAGAGCATCGAAATGGTGGGGGTTCCAACTGGTAGCCACTATGGTTCGTCAGATTTTTCACCGTGCATACCACAGGGAAGTGTGATAGGACCGTTACTGTTCACATTATATATAAATGATCTAGTAGGAAGCGTCGGATACCCTTTAAAGCTACTCGCAGATGATTCAGTTGTTTATACCAAAGTAGCAACGCCAGAATGTGTGTGTGAAATCTTATGGGACTTAACTGCTAAGGTCATCAGTCCCTAAGCTTACACACTACTTAACCTAAATTATCCTAAGGACAAACACACATACACCCACGCCCGAGGGAGGACTCGAACCTCCGCCGGGATCAGCCGCACAGTCCATGACTGCAGCGCCCTAGACCGCTCGGCTAATCCCGCGCGGGAGCAACGCCAGAAGATAGTAAAAATTTGCAGAACGACCTGCAGAGAATTGATGAATGGTGCAGACTTTGGCATTTGTCCATGAGCGTAAATAAATGTAACATGTTGCGCATACATAGGAAAAGAACTCCACTACTGCACAGCTACAATAATAAGTTGATTCCGTTTACTTAAACTTATGGTCTGACTTTTTTGGGTTCGTAAACATTTATTTTTATCTGTTATTACATTTATGTTGTAATTTAATGTGTTGACACGTTCCATGACCATGGAGATTTGCTCCTCAATTTGGTCCTACGGAACTTTACGTGTAAATAAAATAAAATACACTCATGACTGCAAACAGCTGGAGACAACGTCTGCCGTAAAATATCTAGGCGTAACTTACCTGAGCGACCTTAAGTGAAAAGACAATATAAAACCAATAGTGGGAAACGCAGACACAAGACTCAGATTCATCGGAAGACTCTTAAGGAGATGTAACTCATCCACGAAAGAAGTGGCTTATAAGGCCCTTGTTCGCCCGGTTCTTGAGTATTGTTCATCTGTCTGGGGTCCCTATCAGGTAGGACTGATACAAGAGATAGAGAAGATCCAACGAAGAGCGGCGCTTTTCGTCACGGGATCGTTTAGCTGGCGAGAGAGCGTTGCGGAGATGCTAAACAAGCTCCACTGGCAGATGTTAGGAGAGAAACGTTGTGCATCACGGAGAGATTTACTATTGCAATTTTGGAACAGAACTTTTCAGGAGGAGTCAGACAACATATTAATTCCCACCGCATACATCTCGCGTATTGACCAAGAGGAGAAAATTCGAAAAATTGGAGCCAATAAAAAGGCTTTGCGACAGTCATTTTTCCCGCGCATTGTTCGTGAGTGGAACAGGGTTGGAGGGATCAGATAGTCGTACCGAAAGTACCCTCCGCCACACTCCATTAGGTGGCTTGCACAGTATGACGTAGATGTAGATAGCATATTTGGACGTATTCTTTAATAATGGTCTCTGAATATGATGCTGCTGTGGCCAAAATTATTGTTTTATCGGTCGCTTCACGGGAACCATACGCAATGTCATGTAGATTCTAAATAACTCCGAATGACTAGCGCCTGAGAGGACAGACACATTATTCGCTCATCCAAGCAGGGTTGTACAGCCACGTCGCATACCTTGTTTCAAAAGGATGGACAGTACATAGACATCTGGAGCAGCATGGACTGTTAACATGATGACCACTTCTACACATTCACGTCGCGTTTCTAGCACAGAGGTACGTCGACAATGGCGCAGCTATCGACAGCACAGCACACAGGATTCACACCACGTATCTGCCAGGGCCGTGTCCCAGTTCTGCATACAGCATCGCCATGTGTTCATATATTTATACATTTACTAATTTATTGATTGCTTACTTAGCCTGAACAGACTAGGGCCTGAACGCTCTCTCCCCAATCTGGCCAGGAACTATATATACAAAAAATTTTATGTAACAATGACAATAATACGACTAGGAATTCCGCCTTATGCAATATACCTTTTCAGTTTTGTTTCGCCCAGACATGTTTCAGCACTTTTTGTGCTATTTCAGTTGTTTATTTTCTTACTGTAAAATTGTTGTTACATATTAACATTTGGCGAAGCTTTTGGTACATAATATTTACAATTGTGAATAAATAACTGTTATTATACATCGTTTTTTCATTGTGCACAATTGAGATATGTATTAACGACCTGATGCAGTATGTGTTGTTTATAACATTATCTCTAAAGTTCTAGTTATAGCTTGATTGGCAAAAGAGTGGATGTATGTATGAGACAGGCGAAATACCCTCAGACTTCAAGAAGAATATAATAATTCCAATCCCAAAGAAATCAGGTATTGACAGATGTGAAAATTACCGAACTATCAGTTTAATAAGTCACAGCTGCAAAATACTACAGCGAATTCTTTACAGGCGAATGGAAAGACTGGTAGAAGACGACCTCGGCGAAGATCAGTTTGGATTCCGCAGAAATGATGGAACACATCAGGCAATACTGACTCTACGACTTACCTTAGAAAATAGATTAAGGAAAGGCAAACCTACGTTTCTAGCATTTGTAGACTTAGAGAAAGCTTTTGACAATGTTGACTGGAATACTCTCTTTCAAATTCTTAAGGTGGCAGGGGTAAAATACAGGGAGCGAAAGGCTATTTACAATTTGTACAGAAAACAGATGGCAGTTATAAGAGTCGAGGGACATGAAAGGGAAGCACCGGTTGGGAAGGGAGTGAGACAGGGTTGTAGCCTATCCCCGATGTTATTCAATCTGTATATTGAGCAAGCAATAAAGGAAACAAAATAAAAGTTTGGAGTAGGAATTAAAATCCATGGAGAAGAAATAAAAACTTTGAGGTTCGCCGATGACATTGTAATTCTGTCAGAGACAGGAAAGGACTTGGAAGAACAGTTGAATGGAATCGACAGTGCCTTGAAAGGAGGATATAAGATGAACATCAACAAAAGCAAAACGAGGATAATGGAATGTAGTCGAATTAAGTCAGGTGATGCTGAGGGTATTAGATTAGGAAATGAGACACTTAAAGTAGTAAAGGAGTTTTGCTATTTGGGGAGCAAAATGACTGATGATGGTCGAAGTAGAGAAGATATAAAATGTAGACTGTCAATGGCAAGGAAAGCGTTTCTAAAGAAGAGAAATTTGTTAACTTCGAGTATAGATTGAAGTGTCAGGAAGTCATTTCTGAAAGTATTTGTATGGAGTGTAGCCATGTATGGAAGTGAAACATGGACGATAAATAGTTTGGACAAGAAGAGAATAGAAGCTTTCGAAATGTGGTGCTACAGAAGAATGCTGAATATTAGATGGGTAGATCACATAACTAATGAGGAGGTGTTGAATAGAATTGGGGAGGAGTTTATGGCACAACCTGACAAGAAGAAGGGACCGGTTGGCAGGACATTTTCTGAGGCATCATGGGATCACAAATTTAGCATTGGAGGGCAGCGTGGAGGGTAAAAACCGTAGAGGGAGACCAAGAGATGAATACATTAAGCAGATTCAGAAGGATGTAGGTTGCAGTAAGTACTGGGAGATGAAGAAGCTTGCACAGGATAGAGTAGCATGGAGAACTGCATCAAACCAGTCTCAGGACTGAAGACAACAACAAACATAACTTACATGATGCTGTTGATTATTTATGTCGGTAGCTAGTGTTTTAACAGTCTACAACTTCTCATCTGCAAACAGCAAAACGTAATTTTTATTTTTCTGTTTATTATGCATTTACAAGCGGAAATGAGTATGTATCACGATTTTTGGTGTGTATCTTACGGCTCTGATGTTGTAGTGTTTACTCATATGTTGTTGGTGAAGACAGTTTTTCACCTAGAACATTCTTTTCTTACGATGCGTTGTTTTCGAGATGTTTCATTGTCTCAAATTAAAACAAAAGTCGTGTATGTACACTTTAATGAAGGCAGATGAACGAACAAATAATTTTTGAATTTCATCCAGAAGAGCTACGTCTTCAGTGAATGGTAGTTTCCTTATTTCTTCCCCTTCCTCTTTCCTTTCGCTTTAAAAATTTTCTCTGGCCTACCTCGTTGCTTTCTTCGTTGTACAAATAAGTGCAACCATGCCTCACACCCTTCTGAGCACGCACATATTCTCCAAAGATATCGTAGATCAAAAGTATACTCTCACACCCACTTTATAGATATTCGCGGAGCTCTTTTCAATATATTCCGAAAGGAACGAAGTTAAGAAGTTGAAAAAACGTAAAAATATATTGCCACAAAGAAATTAGTACACCATTTTAGAGGTTTCCAATTCATTCAAGATTTATTGTTGGAACAGCACATACTGAGCACATGAAGTGATTACATTTACAGATCAGTCACACAGGAGGTTCTGAGATACCTGCTATCGACCCGAATAGCCTCCAGGGGCGGGTATGCAGGCGCTGATTCCGGCATTCATTCGATCATACAGATGCAAATACTCTTCTGGGATACATTGTGCCATGCCTGATCGACATGTTCACGTAATTTTGTAAGAGTTGTTGGCCGACGCGCCGTAAGAATCACTTCACATCCGATCATTCAACCCTGTGCCAGGCACTTTATTGTGAATAGCAGAGTAATCACGTAGATGCAGATGAAATGTAGATGAGATCATATGCCACACGTGCTCGACTGGACACAGATCTGGAGATCGTGCTGACCAGGAAAGTTGCTACACGTCTTGAAGAGCACATTGAGTTTCACGGGCAGTGTGTGGGCGAGCATTATCCTGTTGGAGCAACACATCCTCTTTCTGCTGCTGGAACAGCAAAAGAACAGGTCTAACAACAATCTGCACGACACGAGCGCTGGTTAGCGACCTCTCCAGAAACACCAAAGGTGAACGAGATCGTTCAAATGGCTCTGAGCACTATGGGAATTAACTTCTGAGGTCATCAGTCCCCTGGAACTTAGAACTACTTAGACCTAACCAACCAAGGACATCACACACATCCATGCCCGAGGCAGGATTCGTACCTGTGACCGTAGCGGTCGCGCGGTTCTAGACTGTAGCGCCTAGAACTGCTCGGCCACTCTGGCCGGCTGGTAGCTAATCGCGCGCCAGACCATAATGCCTGCGATGGGGCCAGTGTGTCCTGGACGAATGCGCTCTACGAGAGAGCGCTTACCAGGTCTCTATCGTAGGCGCAAACGACTATCACTTGCGTGCAGAGGGACTCTCCTTTCATTACGCCAGTCCATCTTCGTAGTGGTTCTTTGCGACACCAGTCTCTCCGTGCACGTCGATGCTGTGGTGTGAGTAAAAGACTGGCTGGAGGTGGGCGTGTCCGTAGCCCCACTTCCCAACAGTTCTGCGCTCAGAAGCTCTCTCATATGTGCAGTGGTAGTTGTAAGATCTGCCACTGCTGCCTTCACAATACGACGACCCTGGCGGGTGTCTCTTGAAAGGGTCCTGTAGCCACCTTTCATTAGTCCGGTACCCCATTTTCACTAGTATTTCTCTTTCCTTCCTTGTTTCTCTTTTCCCATAATTATCATAGTGGTGTGATTGAATGAATGTGGTTGTGTGTCACGTTGCTAGACGGTGGCGTAGTCTGCTGCAGAAAGTCTGCGATAGTCGTACAGATTCAGCAGCAGTGGTACAGAATAGCCAACTCTCGTAGTGGTCAAGTCGGCAAAGAGGTTTTCGTTACTTGTGAGAAATCCACCTGCGTTAGGTTGGTGGCGGAAATGGCATCTTTGGGTTTTCCGGGTCACGCGGAGCGTGGAAGAGGCTGGAGAAGCGGGAGGCAGTCTGCCGCCGGTACGGGAAGCGTCCACAGCTGTGCTCCAGTCGAAGAAGGGTGAGCTAGACTGACCGCGTGGCGCGCTGTTACTTGGCGAGGGGAGAGCTGTTAGCTTTTGGTCTCGCTTTTCAAATCGGAAAGATTGCTTTGCCTTGTCGCAGCATGGAATGCAAAACTTCGGCAGATTTTTCTTTTAGCAAATTTCTGTAGCAGACTTGGATCCGCCGGAAGAGCGCCAAACAAAGGTATCGGTAAGAAGTGAGCACTCGCTTCTGTATGAATGTCTGTTTGCCTTCAGCTGTGCCTGCATAAACTTTCACCTTTCTAAATATTTAGAGCTTTGCCTTCTCGTAAATTTTCCTTACCTTATGTGTCTTTCCTCTGTGGGGAGCCAACCACGTGGTAGAACATTATAGTTGTTGGGCTACCGGCATCACTAACTGTCCGATCGCATGTTTGTTTTAGATAATCATAACATGATTGTGTCATGTGATATTGTTGGAATTTGGGCACTATACCTAGAGATTGTGTCTCCACAAACCACGTGTTATCAGGAATCGTGTACATGCCTCACATCTTTATCTTAGGAATAAATGATTTTATCTACAATTTTCTCTTGTGTTCCGAGATTACGTTTCTGCATCTAAGCCACTCACCTCGTAGCTTTCCCGTTAGCACACCCAATGCGTTTCGTTATGCACAGGTCCAGTGATTAGTCTCCCTTTGTATTTTATAACAAATGCTTTAGATTAAGTCTTATTTTCAGGTGTGTTGCTGGGAGCTGATCTTCTGCACAGTGTTCTTGCATGTGCTGTTTTATTTTAAATGTTTGATTGTCGTGAACAGTGCACGGGGAACACTATTAATTACTTCGTATCCCCTGTGAGCGACATCACAACGTATGCATTTTTGTGAGATTTTGGTCTGTGATCAAATTAATTTATTTTCCGACTCGACCAAATCTTTGATTAGTTGTATGGTTAGAGTCTGTGGCGACCCTACTCTTCTCACGTTAATTTCATAAGCAATAAGTATTTCCATTCCCAATAATAAGGAATAACCCGTAGTAACAGGTTAGTTACACTGTGCTTTGTGGACGTCGAAAAACTCGTCTATGGGTGTGAAAATCTTGACGCGACCACCGATACAAGCATTGTTGTACAACTACCGTATTATGTCCAACTTGTGTGGCAGTTCTGCAAGAGGACCATCCCACCACTCGGAAGGCCGCAATTTGACGCACAGCTGGCTGCAAGAAGCAAGACTGTGTTTCGGTGGCATGCTTGCCTGCTTGCTTCACATGTTTCCACTACGTCAGCCTTCTGGCTGTAAGTACTGCCGATTAAAGGGGACAAATGGCGCTCTGGTAGATAAGCCACTACGCTATCTGTTCGCGGACGACGCTGAAACCATTATCGGTACATCTACTGTCTCCTAGGTGGTACATGTCGCCATCGAGTAAAAATCGACGTCGTCTTTCCAGGTGTAGTAAGTTTTTTTCCCGTAATGTAATTAAGAACTAAGAAAGCAACAAAGTAGTTTCTGGCAAAATTTGTTTGTTTCTATTGTAAAGAAGGACATAGCGAAGGGAGATGCGAGATGTGGAAGAAGTAGACTCTAAGGGACGGGAAGAGGAAGACCGCTGGTGTTTGCACCAGTCAGCGACGCGGGGGCGGAAGGACCTGCCGCGCGTAGTAAAGCCTGCGCTGTGAGTCACCGCTCTTGGAGGGGGGGGGGGGGGGCACAATTTTGAAATACGGCAGCGGCTCCCGTGAGAAATTTTCCCTCCCACAGGAACTGCGGCGGAGAGTTTGCGTGCGAGGAGGCCCAAGGGACGGCGAAGAAGACTTGTTGCTGTTGTTGTTGTTGTTGTTGTTGCTGCTGCTGCTGCTTGAGGTGGTGTTGGAAGTTGGAGCGGCGGCCGGGCGCGCTCCCCTCTCGGGGGGCCATCCGTCACGGCGACCGCGCAGTCCTGCACGTTGCGGGGTGGCTGGCTTTGTCCCGGCGAGGCACGGCGTGCGGCGAGCAGTGCAGTACAGTACATCGCAATTAGCCGCGGGCGGCGGGAGCACAAGCCAGGCACCGCCCTGCCTCTGTGCTAGCCGAGGAGACACGTCCACAGGCGGTCTCCCCGTGAACCACGGTGAGGGTGCGAAAATTCTGATGAAGTGACAGCAAGTAGCAAACCAGACTGATGACGCTCGAAGAGCCACATACCCTCTTCTCCTCATTTCAAGAAGATACG
The DNA here is from genome assembly GCF_023864275.1 of Schistocerca cancellata. Classification (NCBI taxonomy): domain Eukaryota; kingdom Metazoa; phylum Arthropoda; class Insecta; order Orthoptera; family Acrididae; genus Schistocerca; species Schistocerca cancellata. The sequence continues at coordinate 87,427,414 of NC_064637.1, read as the reverse complement.
CTAAATACTGGGGTTTTTAATATCTTATCAAATACTAACACTCTCTCCCTTCCTCCGTTCCTCTTTCTCTCTCTTCTCTCTCTCTCTCTCTCTCTCTCTCTCTCTCTCTCTCTCTCTCTCTCACACACACACACACACACACACCACGGTCATCGAGAAAACTTCCGCCCCTGCGACGACGAGATTTCATCGAAGTAGCAGCGCTACTAACCAGGTGTGTACCTTACTATCTGCCACAGTGGACTGACAGTAACATTCCCCACTGAAAACACTCTAAATGGAGAACGATATTTTAGAAGCGAAGCAGCAACTGAAGGCCTACCCTTTCGCCTTACGTAGCAGGATAATGTGTTATAGGCAATACGCAAGACATACGCACACTGCTTAGTGCCTGAGCCCTGCTGCCTCCCAGGGGCATAAATTCCTCCGTCCTTATGTATCATGTATGCTAAATCGAAAATTTTTCCTAGATAAAGGAATAAACTAAACTCGTTACCCCACTGTACTATGTGTATTATTTATACCAGGCGCATTCCGTGCATCACTTGTTTCCGTATCTGCATTTTCCGAATAGGTGGCAGCTCAAATGTTCAAATGTGTTTGAAATCTTATGGGACTTGACTGCTAAGGTCATCAGTCCCTAAGCTTCCACGCTACATAACCTAAATTATCCGAAAGGAGGACTCGAACCTCCGCCGGGACCAGCCGCACAGTCCATGACTGCAGCGCCTTAGACCGCTCGGCTAATCCTGCGCGGCTAGGTGGCAGCTTCTGCTTCAACAAAGCTCCTTATCACAATAACAATCGTCTTCAAGAGACAAAATTAATTTATGTTTGTTTCTAGTAATTCGGGACCAGAATGTGTTTAAAATATACTGCAGTATGCTAGTACACCCCACTCGATCGAATAAGTGATTGTTTACTGCACGATGATAATTCAGCGATATACTTTTTTCTATGTCGAACAGCGCCCACATTCGGCAGGTACCTGTACTTTCACATTCTAGTATAGGGCCGGCCAGAAATTCTGCACGCGTGCGGTGCTCCTGCACATGTGCAACTTCCGGGTCACAGCGTGCACGCCGCAGCCGCCAGCGTTCATGTAGTGCATGTTTCTACGCACAGATGTCGCTTTATCCACTTGCTGGGATACTCTGTACCGGCGCATTCTAGTGCTCTTTCCACAGCTTGCAAGCCAACCATGGGAAGGTATTTCGCGTATTAAAACATTTAAAATACTGTCACAGTCTACTCACTGAGACGTCCACTTTTATGTTAACAGTTTAACCCAGTAAGACAAGTAATACAGTTAACAACCGTGTGTTTTTATTAAGGCAGCTTGACTAACGGCACGTAAATACGAGTAATGTTTTTGATCTAGTATTTAGGAAAGAGAGCACTTAGCGACTTCCACGAACCTTATTCCTGATTTCAAATAACATTAAACTATTGCAAGGTTTCCTGTAACTAATTCTCGGTGCCCTCAGTTACACCCACATAATTTCTGTCTCACTGACTTCTGAACAGAATGATAACCGCAGACCTCTCGATGATCACCTGTTATTTCAATACCATTATTGCTACATCTTTCATCATCTCCATCTGAAATCTGCATAATAACCGACAATTAGATGAATGTTACGTTTTATCGACTTCAGCTGAGCGTAGCCGTTCACACATTAAAAAAAACCCTAAATGTAAGTATAGATTGGAACAATCGGTTTAATGACCAAATTTCCTGATAACAATGTAACATGGAGCAGAATGAGGCTCCAATGCAGTTAGTAAACAATAATTTTTAATTATGAAAGGAACAAATCCAAACACGTTTATCACTGGTCATGAGAAATGATAATCGAGTTGATGTGTCTCATCCATTTTCTTAAGGACATTTAATTTTGCTTGCCGTTCTTCACTCTTGAGTACACTACACTCCTCTTTGTGATATGTGTTGTAGTGTCTTTCAATTGAAAACTTACGCTGGCCGCCTACTATTCGGCGGCATATCAAACACTGAGTTTTCACCAACGGCTACAAAAAAGAACTGCACTTCCCAGTCATTTTTAAACGACTGAGAACATAGATCTCCCGTCCTTTGCTTTTTCACAGTACTTGCCATTTCTCAGTACTTCTGTTAAGGTTACGGTTACCAGGGGTAAACGAGACTGGTTATGTTGCGCTCTTGCTTGTACCACATAAACAGGGAAGTGAAGCCGCCGCCGATCATTTAGGACACATGTCTAATAACAGATGTCGCTGTCGCTCGCTGTCGCACACGAGCGCACATGTGCAGCACTTCCGCACGTCTGCACACTGTGCACCGTTTGGCCGGCCCTGTTCTAGTAGCTTTGTTTTTGTAGTTTCTATGTGTTCTGACATTGAGTTTCTCGGATATTGGACTGATTTAAGCCATTTTATAGCTTTAACAACATCCAAATCGAAGATGTCCTAAAATTATGGTGCATCTCGCATTTTTCTTTTTTAATTTTGGTATTCCAGTCTTACTTTGTTCCACAAGAATCCACTAATCGCCAATATAAACTTTTCATTCACAAAATCTATGCTCAGGACTGAGTAGGAGAACCAATACTAAAGGTTTTGTCGGTAATAGTTCTACCTAAGGTATGGTCCACACTTACGCTTATCGGGAAATCCACAGACATGGACCGAGTGAGGTGGCGCAGTGGTTAGACACTGGACTCGCATTCGGGAGGACGACGGTTCAATCCCACGTCCGGCCCTCCTGATTTAGGTTTTCCATGATTTCCCTAAATCGCTCCAGGCAAATTCCGGGATGGTTCCTTTCAAAGGGCACGGCCGACTTCCTTCCCCGTCCTTCCCTAATCCGTTGAGACCGATGACCTCGCTGTCTGATTTAGGTTTTCCGTGATTTCCCTAAATCGCTCCAGGCAAATGCCGGGATGGTTCCTTTCAAAGGGCACGGCCGACTTCCTTCCCCGTCCTTCCCTAATCCGTTGAGACCGATGACCTCGCTGTCTGGTCTCCTTCCCAAAAACAACCCAACAACAGACATGGACGACTCTGAGAGAGGGCACATTGTTATGTGCGGATGTCTACTAATAAAGCATAAATATAGGACTAACGTGGTCGGCTTTGCTACTTTCGTGAGCGCCTGCGGAAAGAGACTGAAGGACAATGAAACCATAATTACGGCGAGGTCGTGGACGTCCGTGCCTCATCGCAGACAGTGGAGACCGGAGACTCGCCCGCTCCGTACAGTAACAAATGCGGCGGTCTGTGGCAGGTCCGACAGTTCAGTGCTGGTGCACGAACAAGTGCTTCAGTTTCTAAGAGTACTGTTATATGCTACCGTAATGCTCTCGGTGGTGAGTTTGCACAATGTTTTGTCTTTTCGAGATCTATCTAATGATCATCTTATAGGTCTTAACTTGTCTCAAAATAAAGAAAACAATTAGGCCATCAAAGACTGTTCTGTATACCACAAACTGTTTTACAAGTGATACTAGTTCTTTTCTAAGACTTCCTGTATTTTCCGACCGTGCAGAGTAAACTAACTCTGTGGTGTAGTATGAGCTGCCGTAAGCGTTTTTTCTTTTCCTTTTTTTTCATCAGTCTTCTGACTGTTTTGATGCGGCCCGCCACAAATTCCATTCCTGTGCTAACCTCTTCATCTCAGTATGGCACTTGCAACCTACGTCCTCAATTAATTGCTGGACGTATTCCTGTCTTCCTCTACAGTGTTTGCCCTCTACAGCTCCCTCTAGTACCATGGATGTCATAACAGATGTCCTATCATCCTGTCTCTTCTCCTTATCAGTGTTTTCCACATATTCCTTTCCTCTCCGATTCTATGTAGAACTTCCTCATTCCTTAAACTGTCCACATAATTTTCAGCATTCGTCTGTAGCACCACATCTCAAATGCTTCGATTCCCTTCTGTTCCGGTTTTCCCACAGTCCATGTTTCACTACCATACAGTGATGTACTCCAGACATACATCCTCAGACATTTATTCGTTATGGCCGATATTTAATATAAGTAGACTTCTCTTGGCCAGAAATGCCATTTTTGGCATAGCTAGTCTGCTTTTGATGTCTTCCTTGCTGTGTCGGTCATTTTATGGCCTACGTAGCAGAGTTCCTTCACTTTATCTAGTTCGTGACCATCAATCTTGATGTTAAGTTTCTCGCTGTTCTCATTACCTTCATATTTCTTCGATTTACTTTTAATCCATACTGTGTACTCATTGGACTGTTCACAGTCCGTGCCGGCCGCGGTAGTCTAGCGGTTATAGGCGCTCAGTCCGGAACCGCGCGACTGCTACGGTCGCAGGTTCGAATCCTGCCTCGGGCATGGATGTGTGTGATGTCCTTAGGTTAGTTAGGTTTAAGTAGTTCTATGTTCTAGGGGCCTGATGATCATAGATGTTAAGTCCCATAGTGCTCAGAGCCATTTGAACCATTTTTTTCACAGTCCGTTTAGCAGATCATGTAATTCGTCTTCTCTTTCACACAGGATAGCAATGTCATCAGCAAATTATATCATTGATATCCTTTCGCCTTGAATTTTAATTCCACTCCCGAACTTTTATTTCCACCACGGCTTCCTCTATATACAAATTGAACAGTAGGAGCGAAAGGCTACATCCTTGTCTTACACCCTTTCTAATACGAACACTTCGTTCTTGGTCGTCCACTCTTATTATTCCCTCTTGACTGTTGTACATATTGTATATGACCCGTCTCTCTCTATAGCTTACCCCTACTCTTTTCAGAATTTCTAACGTCTCGCACAGTTTTACATTGTCGAACGCTTTTTCCAGGTAGACAAATCCTATGAACGTGTCTTCATTTTTCTTTAGTCTTGCTTCCATTATTAACAGCAACGTCAGAATTGCCTCTCTCTTGCCTTTACTTTTCCTAAAGCGCATCCTCAATTTTCTTTTCCATTCTTCTGTACATTATTCTTGTAAGCACTATGGATGCATGAGCTGTTCAGCTGATTGTGCGGCAATTCTCGCACTTGTCAGCTCTTGCCGTCTTCGGAATTGTGTGGATGATGCTCTTCCACAAGTCAGATGGTATGTCGCCAGACTCATACATTCTACACACCACCGTGAAGAATCGTTTTGTTGCCACTTCCCCCAATGATTTTAGAAATTCTGATGCAATGTTATGTATCCCTTGTGGTTTATTTGACCTTAAGTCCTCCAAAGCTCTTTTAAATTCTGATTCTAATACTGGATCTCCTATCTCTTCTAAATCGACTCCTGTTTCTTCTTTCATGACATCAGACAAATCTTTCAATGTATTCTTTCCACCTATCCGCTTTCTCCTCTGCAGTAAACAGTGGAATTCCCGCTGCAATCTTAATGTTACCACCCTTGCTTTTAATGTCACCGAAGGTTGTTTTGACTTTCCTGTATGCTGAGTCTGTCCTACTGACAATCATTTCTTTTTCGATGTCTTCACATTTTTCCTGCAGCCATTTCGTCTTAGCTTCCCTGCACTTCCTATTTATTTAATTCCTCAGAAACTTGTATTTCTGTATTCCTGAGTTTCTCAGAACATTTTTGTACTCCCTCATTTCATCAATCAACTGAAGTATTTCTTCTGTTACCATGGTTTCTTCACAGTTACCTTCTTTGTACCTATGTTTTTCTTCCCAACTTCTGTTATGATCATTTTTAGAAATGTCCATTCCTCTTCAACTGTAGTGCCTACTGAGCTATTCCTTATTGCTGTATCTATAGCCGTACAGAACTTCGACCGTATCTCGTCATTCCTTAGTATTTCCGTATCCCACTTCTTTGCGTATTGATTCTTCCTGACTAATGTCTTAAACTTCAGCCTTCTCTTCATCACTACTATATTGTGATCTGAGTCTATATCTGCACCTGAGTACGCCTTACAATCCAATATCTGTTTTCGGAATCTCTGTCGAACCATGATGTAATCTAATTGAAATCTTCCCGTATCTCCCGGCCTTTTCCAAGTATACCTCCTCCTCTTGTGATTCTTGAACAGGGTATTCGCTATTACTAGCTGAAACTTGTTATAGATATCAATTGGTCTTTACCCTCTCTCATTCCTTGTCCCAAGCTCATATTCTCATGTAACCTTTTCTTCTACTCCTTCCCCTAAAACTGTATTCAGTCCCCCATGACTAATAGATTTTCATCCCCCTTTACATACTGCATTACCCTTACAATATCCTCATACACTTTATCTCTTTATCTTCAGCTTGCGACGTCGGCATGTATACCTGAACTATCGTTGTCGGTGTTGGTCTGCTGTCGATTCTGATAAGAACGTCGTAGTCACTGAACTGTTCACAGTAACACACCCTCTGCCCTACCTTCCTATTCATAACGAATCCTACTCCCGTTATACCATTTTCTGCTGCAGTTGATATTGCCCTATACTCATCTGACCAGAAATCCTTGTCTTCTTTCCACTTAGTTCACAGAACCCTACTATATCTAGATTAAGCCTTTGCATTTCCCTTTCCAGATTTTCCAGTTTGCCTACCACGTTCAAGCTTCTGACATTCCACGCCCCGACTCGTAGAACTTTATCCTTTTGTTGATCGTTCAATCTTTTTCTCATGGTAACCACACCCTTGGCAGTCCCTTCCCAGAGATCCGAATGGGGGACTATTCCGGAATCTTTTGCCGATGGAGAGATCATCATGACACTTCTTCAATTACAGACCACATGTCCTGTGGATACACGTTACGTGTCTTTAATGCAGTTTCCAAGCCCTAGGACAAGAAAGTGCCCTGTGCCCTCTTTGACAAGGCCGTTGGGAGAATGAGGTTGACTTCTTATGCCGGAAGTCTTCGGCCGGCAATGCTGATTTTTAATCAAAATTTCAGCAGCTGCGGTATTCGAATCTGGGACCTAAGACGTTTAGAATGTGGATCAAGATTATGAATAAGCGCTAGCTCCAAATGAATCATTTGAATTTTGTTACAGTGCAAATGGTCGACATATGTACATTATCCTCTCAAAATGGAGACCAAGCTGAGTACCTGACACTGCCCAGAAATGTATCGCTTTCAATTTTCTACCAGTCCATCTCCACCTTCCCCGTATAAGTAGGCTGTTTAGGTTTTTATATTGGTAACGCCACGTAGCGCTCTGTATGAAAATCACTGACTGTGCTGTGTGCAGTCTTTGGCTGGTTAGCATTGTTGTAATATTCGCCATTGTAGCGTTGGGCAGTTGGCTGTTAACAGCGCGTAGCGTTGCGCAGATGGAGGTGAGCCGCCAGCAGTGGTGGATGTGGGAAGAGAGAGGCCAGAGTTTTGAGAGCGGACTTGGACGTGTCTATCAGAGACAGTAAATTTGTAAGACTGAATGTCATGAACTCATATATATACATAATGACTTTTGAACGTTGTTAATGTAAATACATTGTTTGTTCTCTACCAAAATCTTTCATTTGGTAACTATGCCTATCAGTAGTTTGTGCCTTCAGTAGTTAGAATCTTTTATTCAGCTGGCAGTTTGGCGACGCTGTATTGCACTATTTCGAGTAACGAAGATTTTTGTGAGGTAAGTGATTCACAAAAGGTATAGGTTATTGTTAGTCAGGGCCATTATTTTGTAGGGATTTTTGAAAGTCAGATTGCGTTGCGCTAAAGAATATGTGTCAGTTTAAGCACAGTCATTCACAAAATTTTTCTAAGGGGACGTTTCACCCGTCCCTCTGTCACCTCCTCTTCCTCCTCTATCCATCAGCTCCACCCTGTCTCTCCATCCGCCTCTCCAAAACTCGCTTTCTCCATCTGCACATATCCCTTTTTCACTGTCCACCTACCCCTCTCCCCACTCTTTGTTGATCTATCCTTCCACTTCCTCTGTCCATCTGCTACTCCCGCATCCATCAGTCCATCTGCGCCACTCCATCCCTCTGTCCAGCTGCATCTCCCCCACCCATCCCCCCATCTCCGTTCACCTGCTCTTCCCCTTCTGTTCATCTCCTCCCACCCTCTAAGGACAACGCCTCCCGACTGTCTCGTTCTCCATCTCCTCTTCCCTCTTTCTTTGTCGTTGTCCTCGTCTTTCCGGTCTCAATCTGTCTCCACCTACCACATCTCTCTACTCGTCTCTTCCACCTTATTGTCTCCTCCTTCCTCCACTCTTTCTCTTCATCTCCTCCTCCCCTTCCCTCCACATATTATCTCCCCCCCCCCCCCCCCCGAAAACAGGAGGATGCTACTTCTCACCCCAACAGTATTTCTTTCCAGACAGTAATTAAGTCTGGTTTAATTCGATCTAGAGGCGTAGAAGGAGCTTTTTACCCATAGCTTTACGTAAACACGCAAATTCCACGTATGTTTAACAAACTTCACTCCTATCTCTTCACATATTTCACTTATATCTCTAGCTAATTTTGTGTGCAGCTTTATTTTCCCGCAGTTCAGTGTCTATGACATCATATATTCTGAAATGATATAATTTTGCAAGTATATTCAGTGGTATACGTTAATACTGTCTGCAAAGTTAATCACGAATAAAGTTGGTAGTAAAGACGTAATAAATTAAAATGTTATGCTTCAGGAGGTATTTTTACTGCATAAACAGCCAAAATGTAGGAAGCAACTAACTTTTCTCCTTTGCCTATTTTGTGGGAGTCATCAGCGGGAACATGTTTCGAAAAGGTAGGAAGTTGGTGCAAAGTTTGTTGCAACTCACTAAGTGCTCTCCTTGTCAAATACTGGATGAACGAAGTCTGTGTATTCGCCTGTCATGGGCCACGCTTCTTTATTGCCCCACCCCACACCTCTGATAGACAGACGATTGTTATAGCCACAGAAATTCTTTCCTGATGGAAAGAGAGGTGTGTACCAGATTTGGTTGAACTCTGTTCCTTGGTTCAGGAGGAGATCTCGAAGATACATCGATTTTTATAATATGTAAAAATGTATGACGTAGAGAACGTTTCAGCTCTGATTACCATGTTATTTCAGGAATTAACAGTTGAATCCTTTCAAAGCTGTGTCCTATCTTCATCTGGGAGGTTTCTCAGAACAGGTGAAATTCATCAAAAGGAGCTGCTTTCTGTGACTTCAAAGTCTGGTTAAGGTAAGAGTAGCTGTACGAAGTAAACTTTGTTGCTTCCGTGACACTGGATACTGTGGACTTCAACAATGAATTATTTTGTAAGAGGATACATAGGGTATAAAAAGTCCTCGTATATTTCAACGACACTTGGCACACGTATTAGCTCATTCGGGAGGACGACGGTTCAATCTCGCGTCCGACCATCCTGATTTAGGTTTTCCGTGATTTCCCTAAATCGCTCCAGGCAAATGCAGGATGGTTCCTTTGAAAGGGCGCGGTCGACTTCGTGCTCCGTCCTCCCCTTATCCGATGAGACCGATGACCTCGCTGTCTGATCTCCTCCCCCAAAACACGTATTAGCTACTCTCTTGAAAGAAGGAATATGGGCCTAACAAACACACTCATGGGGGCACGGGTGTGGTAAATAGAGGATGACAAGCAAGTATAGCTATGGAGTATCAAGAGCAATTTCGACCTAATTTTATACAAACATGAATCATTATATGTATAAATGCAGTGAGAGGGTAACGCACTTAGGTGACAGAAGTTATGGGATAGTGATATGCACATATACAGATCACAGTCGTAACGCGTACACGGAGTATAAAAGGTCAGTGCATTAGCACAGCTGTTAATTGTATTCAGGTGATTCATTTGAAAAGGTTTACGACGTTATTATGGGCCACGACAGGATTTAGCAGTCTTTGAAACGTAATGGTAGTTAGAGCTAGACACATGGGACATTGCATTCCGGCAGTCGTTGGGGAATTCATTTTTTCGCAATCTGCAGTGTCAAGTGCGTGCCGAAAGTAGCAGGTTTCAGGCATTACGCCTCACCACGGGCAATGCAATGGCCGACGGGCTTCACTTAACGACCAAGAGCAGCGGCGCTAGCGAAGAGTTGTCAATGCTAACAGACAAGCAACATTGCGTCAAAAAACCGTAGAAATGAACGTGGGACGTATGACAAACGTATCCGTAACGGCAGTGCGGCGGAACTTGGCGATTGTGGGCTATGACAGCAGACGACCGACACGAGTGCCTTTACTAACAGCACGACACGGACTGCTACGGTCGCAGGTTCGAATCCTGACTCGCGCATGGATGTGTGTGATGTTCTTAGGTTAGTTAGGTTTAAGTAGTTCTAAGTTCTAGGGGACTGATGACCTCAGATGTCAAGTCCCATAGTGCTCAGAGCCATTTTGAACGACGCGGACTGCAGCGTGTCTCCAGTACTCATGGCCATATCGGTTGGACCCTAGACGACTGGAAAAGCGTGTAGTGGTCAGATGAATCCAGATTACAGTTGGACAGAGCTGATGGTAGCATTCGAGTATGTGGCACAGAACCCACCGAGCCATGGATCCAACTTGTCAACAGGGCACTATAGACGACAATACGTCGTGTCACCGGGTCAAAATTGTCTGCGATTGGTTTGAAGAACATTCTGGACAGTTCGAGCGAATGATTCGGCCACCCAGATCGCCCGACGTGAATCCCACCGGACATTTATGGGACGTAATGAAGAGGTCAATTAGTGCACAAAATGCTGTGCCGGCACCAATTTCGCAGTTTTGGGCAACTACAGAGACAGCACGGCTCAATATTTCTGCAGGAGACTTCCAACGACTTGCTGAGTCCACGCCGGGTCGAGTCGCTAAACTGCGGCGTGAAAAAGGAGGTCAGACACTATGTTAGAAGGCATCGCGCGACTTTTGTGACTTTAGCGTATGCGCCCATCACACGTGGTGTGGCCGAAGAGGGGGTGGGGTTGAGGTAAGAAGCCGTGATAAGTAAAATTTTTCGGTAACGTATGGTATTAGTAGTTTTGGGGGTTGTTACCGTTATTGCTGACAGTCTCTGTGACATTTCTCTTCTGGGAGTCAGGTTGCAAGGACAGTGACAATCTCTGGAACGCCTGAAGCGATGTCTGCCAACCTTGGCTCACATATATGACGCAATCTGGATAAAAGTTTCAGTGATTGTAAGCCACCTGTAGCATCTCTACGAATGAGGGTGGGACTTAAAAGATTGGACATAACAGTAACTCAGAAACGCCTGGAGTAAATCCAAACAAATTTGATAAATAAGTGACTCTATTTGTGTAAGAGTGCTGTGGAAGTAAGATAGCCGTACTAAGCGTAGGGGTGGGGATGGCCATAACAAGCAGTGACATCTAAAAATGTTCGAAAACGACCTGTTGGTATTTCTTCCCTGTATGCAGTTGATTTGGAATTCTCAAAAAGTATGAAGCGCAATTTGTCTCCTATTTGTACTGTTCAGTGGGTCATGCAAGCCGCAAGAATGAACGATGCAGTGAGACAATAATTTTGGTAACATATTTCAGGGTCGAAAATCATTTCACCCGGCTGAATACTACAGATACATTCAGCGACATGTCTACGTCACATGTTGTAAAACAGCGGATAATTAAACATTTATCCAGCAACAGTTCTTTTCCTCGACACAACAATTGGTTAATATTATCAATATCCCTCAAACGAAGCAGAAGTTTGTCTGCCTGTATCAACGGACAGGAAAAAAGTAAAACTACCGCATGGAAATAAATATATTATCGACGTCACCATCAGCTTCGGACTATGTGGGAAGGTGTCAGTAAAATGCGGGGTGCTGAATATGAGGATCAAAGTGAATAACGCATACAAGGTAATATACCAAATATGTGTATATACGCGCATCAAAAATGTTTTGCATCGCCTCCGAGAGTTCTGAAACCTGTACAGAAAATTGGAATAGAGATCAACATATATATCATTTCTGCCCTTTTGACTGCTCATGAAAACCACACATTCCATCTTGTACCACCATACGGCGAGACCTTCAGAGGTGGTGGTTCAGATTGCTGTACACAGGTACCTATAATACCCAGTATCACGTGCTCTTGCATTGATGCATGCCTGTACTCGTGGTGGCATACCATCCACAAGTTCATCAAGGCACTGTTGGTCCAGATTGTCCCACTCCTAAACGGCGATTCGGCATAGATCCCTCTGAGTGGTTGGTGGGTCTCGACGTCCATAAGCAGCCCTTTTTCCAATCTATCCCAGGCATATATCACGCTGGTCACTCTAGTCGAGCGATGTCGTTATCCTGAAGGAAGTCATTCACAAGATGTTCACGATGGGAGCGAGAATTGTCGTCCATGAAGAAGAATGCCTTGCCAATATGCTGCCGATATGGTTGCACTATCGATCGGAGGATGGCATCCACGTATTGTACAGGAGTTACTGCGCCTTTCATGATCACCAGCGGCGCACGTCTACCCCAAATATTGCCACCCCAAACAGCAGGGAACCTCCACCTTGCTGCACTCACTGGAAAATGTGTCTAAGCGTTCTGTGTGACCGGGTTGCATCCGAACAAGTCTCCAACGATTGTCTTGTTGAAGGCATATGCGACACTCATCGGTGAAGAGAACGTGATGACAATCTGGAGCGGTCCATTCGGCATGTTGTTGGGCCCATCTGTACCGCGCTGCACGGTGTCGTGGTCGCAAAGATGGACCTCCGCATGGACGTCGGGGGTAAGTTGCGCATCACGCAGCCTATTGCGCAGAGTTTGAGTCGCAACTCGACGTCCTGTGGCTGCACGAAAAGCATTATTCAACATGGTGGCGTTGCTTGGGCGGGCTAAGCGAGGTACGTCACCGACAATTCCTGTCTCTCTGTATCTCCTATATGTCCGAACAACATTGCTTTGGTCCGAGACGCCTGAATACTTGTTGAGAGCCCTTCCTGGAACAAAGTAACGATGGCGACGTGATCGAACCGCCGCATTGACCATCTAGGCATGGTTGAACTACAGAAAACACGAGCCTTGTACCTCCTTCCCGGTAGAATGACTGGAACCGATGGGCTGTCGTACCCCCTCCGTTTAACAGGCGCTGCTCTTGCATGGTTGTTTACATATTTGGGCGGGTTTAGTGACATCTCTGAACAGTCAAAGCGACTGTGTCTGTGATACTACAGGGTATTACAAAAAGGCACGGCCGAACTTTCAGGAAAAATTTCTCACACACAAAGAAAGAAAATATGTTATGTGGATATGTGTCCGGAAACGCGTACTTTCCATGTTGGAGCTCATTTTAGTACTTCTCTTCAAATCACATTAATCATGGAATGGAAACACACAGCAACAGAACGTACCAGCGTGACTTCAAACACTTTGTTACAGGAAATGTTCAAAATGTCATCCGTTAGCGAGGATACATGCATCCACCCTCCATTGCATGGAATCCCTGATGCGCTGATGCAGCCCTGGAGAATGGCGTATTGTATCACGGCCGTCCACAATACGAGCACGAAGAGTCTCTACATTTGGTACCGGCGTTGCGTAGACAAGACCTTTCAAATGCCCCCATAAAGGAAAGTCAAGAGGGTTGAGGTCAGGAGAGCGTGAAGGCCATGGAATTGGTCCGCCTCTACCAATCCATCGGTCACCGAATCTGTTGTTGAGAAGCGTACGAACACTTCGACTGAAATGTGCAGGAGCTCCATCGTGCATGAACCACATGATGCGTTGTACTTGTAAAGGCACATGTTCTAGCAGCACAGGTAGAGTATCCTGTGTGAAATCATGATAACGTGCTCCATTGAGCGTTGGTGGAAGAACATGGGGCCCAATCAAGACATCACCAACAATGCCTGCCCAAACGTTCACAGAAAATGTGTGTTGATGACGTGATTGCTCAATTGCGTGCGGATTCTCGTCAGCCCACACATGTTGATTGTGAAAATTTACAATTTGATCACGTTGGAATGAAGCCTCAACCGTAAAGAGAACATTTGCACTGAAAAGAGGATTGATACATTGTTGGATGAACCATTCGCAGAAGTGTACCCGTGGAGGCCAATCAGCTGCTGATAGTGCCTGCACACACTGTACATGGTATGGAAGCAACTGGTTCTCCCGTAGCACTCTCCATACAGTGACGTCGTCAACGTTACCTTGTTCAGCAGCAACTTCCCTGACGCTGACATTAGGGTTATCGTCAACTGCAAAAGAATTGCCTCGTCCATTGCAGGTGTCCTCGTCGTTCTAGGTCTTCCCCAGTCACGAGTCATAGGCTGGAATGTTCCGTGCTCCCTCAGACGCCGATCAACTGCTTCGAACGTCTTCCTGTCGGGACACCTTCGTTCTGGAAATCTGTATCGATACAAACGCACCGCGCCACGCTACTGCCCCGTGCTAATCCGTACATCAAATGGGCATCTCCCAACTCCGCATATGTAAACATTGCACTGACTGCAAAACCACGTTCGTGATGAACACTAACCTGTTGATGCTACGCACTGATGTGTTTGATGCTAGTACTGTAGAGCAATGAGTCGCATGTCAACACAAGCATCGAAGTCAACATTACCTTCCTTCAATTGGGCCAACTGGTGGTGAATCGAGGAAGTACAGTACATACTGACGAAACTAAAATGAGCTCTAACATGAAAATTAATCGTTTCCGGACACATGTCCACATAACATCTTTTCTTTATTTGTGTGTGAGGAATGTTTCCTGAAAGTTTGGCCGTACCTTTTTATAACACCCTGTATATCCACAGCCATCTTCAGGAGCTCTGGGCACGGGGGTGATGCAAAACCTTTTTTGTTGTGTGTATATTACAGTAGGGCAGTAGGGTTATTGTGCATAAAGAATTTGTCCCTCCAGAACAAAATGTTTTACAAAGAAGTCCTTGTAAGGCTCACGAGAACAGTTAATCGAATGAAACTGGACAGTGTTCAAAATGGTTCAAATAGCTCTGAGCACTATGGGACTTAACGTCTGAGGTCTTCAGTCCCCTAGAACATAGAACAACTTAAACCTAACGAACCTAAGGACATCACACACATCCATGCCCGAGGCAGGATTCGAACCTGCGACCGCAGCGGTCGCGCGGTTCCAGGCTGTAGCGCCTAGAACCGCTCTGCCACTCTGGCCGGCCTGACACTGTAGACAAGTGGATGCTGCATCGTGACAACACCCCATGTCACATGGATTCTTCCATCACAGAATTTTTTTACCTCAAAAGCCGTTCCTGTTGCTCGACAGCGCTCCGTTTCACCTGATCTCAGTTCTTGTGACTTTTTTCTTTCCCCGACATTGAAAAATGTGTTAAACGGACATCATGTTGGGACTACGAAGCGGGTAGAAAAGAATGTGATCGACATGTTAGAGTCCCTGCCAGCTCAAGCCTTTCAGCGCTGCTGCCAAGACTGGGAACTACGACTCCGCCGGTGCGTAGCTGCCGAAGGGAAGTACTATGAAGGGGACAGTACGGTTTGGAAAAAAAATAAAAGCTTTGGCAGATAAAAACATCAGTCTCATAACTTTTCGGTATTTTGTATTTTGTCTAAAACTGACATTCTGAGGTCGTGGCTCCTCTTACAGACAAGATAACAGCATGCAGCCACTGTTTATAATGCTCTTTATTTACTTAAATAGCGATGTAACCGGATTTACTCTTCTCCCACATCTCGTGCAACTCATCACTTTCATGTGTCTTCGGTTTACTCTGAGTTCATTTTCTGTGCCCAGCAGTTTATTCATTTCGTTCAGTATGTCCACTTAGGCCTCTATGGTCACCGGGGAATGTTATGGTTGATGTTGTTTCACCCTAAATTTTAATACAAATTTTAATCCAATCGGTCTTTTATTTGCGTCATTGCTTCTTCGATGTACAGGTTGAACAGTAGCGAGAGAAAGCTCCCTTCTCTTTCTACAACGTATTTAGAAAAGCCATAACAGGGTGTTATTCTAAAGGGTTGAGGGGTTAAGGCAGACATGATTCTAGAATGACTGAGGGGAAGGAGCGAGAGAGAGAGAGAGTGAGTGAGTTTGTGAGTGAGAGATAGGGGATGGGGGGGGGGGCTATAGTGCTCGCGATTATGCGATATTGAAACACGGGACAGCCCGGGACATTGTGGAAATCTCTGCAGGCAGTTTCTATTCATCACCGCCGCGCCGGGAAAACAATGCCTGTACAGCGGTACGGCGGGAGGGGGTGTCGTGTGCGCACACAGTTGTGGTCGGGGGCGGAGGAAGAGGCGAGACACAGGCGTGCCACCCACTCCACTGGGCTATGAAGAAAACAGCGCTAGTGCTGCCTGCCGCGGCCACGCCCCGCCGTCTCCTGCGCAGCAGCGTTTATACGGCGAGGCGGGCAGGCGGAAACACGGCGAAAGAGTCCGCCACGACCGTTATGCGGGCCGTTTGGGGCTCAGCACACGGCAGTTGGGGCTCAATTTCCTCCCTCCCAGGCCCCCCCGACCACCCCCGTCTGCTGCTGCCACCCCTGTCCCGCCGCGGCGGCGGGGGTGGCTCCAGCGGAGCACAATATTAAAACCCATATCTCAATCGAGGAGGCGCCACCTACGCTACCGCCACACGGCCTGTGTGTGTGTGTGTGTGTGTGTGTGTGTCTGGAGGCGTCCCCAGGAGTCGCTGCGGAAACAGAAGAAAGGTACGAGGCCGCCCGCCCGGTGGCTAGCGATAAAAAGGATGCGGCCTGCCGCACGGCACGGAATACCGAATGAGATCCCGCGCGTTGCCTTCCGCAATTATAACAACTCAGGCCTGCGCAACGAGAGGAGGAAAATGGCGAGAATGGGAACGGGAAAAGAAAAAAAAAAAAAAAAGGACAAGAATGAGTGGGCAGTTGCGCCTTGCAAAAGTACGCGCTGAGACTCATCGGTAATGGGGTGACGAGCATGGGAGGTGAGAATGCGCCCAGAGATTCACTTGTCCGACAACTTCTACCGTGTCGTGGGATGACCGAGGGATGAGCTACATTCTAGCCCACAGTACATTGTCGTTATAACGAGCTCAACTCACGTCACTCGCGTACTTCACCTCGGCTTCACAGACCCTGTATTTGATTTTAACCAGTTGGTTGATTGATTTGGGAGGAGAGGACCAAATAGCGAGTTCATCGGTCCCACCAGATTAGCTAAGAATGGGGCAGGAAGTCGACCGAACCCTTTAGCCGGCCGCTGTGGCCGACGGGACTGGTGACCTCAGATGTTAAGTCCCATAGTGTTCAGAGCCATTTGAACCAAATTGATTGTTGTATTTACTGGTATCTCGTCTGAATGGTAATGTGAAATTGACATTGTGATTAGAGAAGCAGTTAAACTCGTATTTAAGTTTGTAAGTGATCTCTAAATTCTTGAAAACTGATCCACAATGCAGAAGTTAACAAGAAACATAAAATTAAGCGGAATTCTGGAACGCTGGTGGCAAGAGAACAGTCTGTTCTGTTAAATTTAAGAAATAATTCAAGCAATCTGAGAGAAAAATAAGAAATATAAGTAAGTACCAAGAATGCCCTGTCTGAAAAGTATATTTTATTTATTTATTTATTTATTTAACCTGATCAGATTAGGGCCATCAGGCCCTCTCTTACATCGGACCAGTGTTTCACACATGCAGCATTTCACACATCAGAGTTACATCATGACAATACTTTAAATAAGAAAATTAGATTAGTCTAGTCACAATATGAATAAAGAATAATGAATAAGACCTAATAAAGTAAGTACTGGCAGTATTTTTACGACAGGTGCTATACATACAAATTATGAGAAAAGCAATAATAGTAACAGTAAAAAAAATTAAATAATAATGATAAACATGAGAAAAATTGGTAATAGTAATGAAGATTTGTGCAGATGTACATTAATATCTTGGTGTGTAAAGTAGATGTTTACTAGCATAGCGAGTTTTGGGGGAGGGAGACTTAAGGAGGGGGAAAGAGGGAAGTAATGAGGTGAAGTGCATTTGTGTACAAAGGAAAGCATTACTGTTGCTTAAGCAGATACGTCATTAACTGTTTTTTGAAGCTGGACATGTTTTTAAGTTCTCTAACATACCAAGGGAGGTTATTCCAGAGTCGGGTTCCCCCTACTGTAAAGGACTTTGAGAAGGTGACTGAGCGATGCAGTGGAACAGAGAGGATTTTATTATGATGGGAACGTGTGTTTCTGTCATGTTGTTCAGACATAAGCGTTAAGGACGAGGAGAGATATGAAGGAGAGTGTACATTTATAAGGCAGTAGATGAGACAGAGTGTATGGAAATCTCTGCGTTTGTCTGCACGCAGCCAGGACAATTTTGCATATGCTGGTGAAATGTGATCAAAAAGTCGAATGTCACAGATATATCGGACACAGGCGTTCATGACCAGTTCCAGACGTCGCGAGTTTTCCTGAGAGAGGCCTTGTAGGATAATATCGCTGCAGTCAATGATTGGGAATATAAGCGTTTGTACTAATTTCTTTTTCAGATCGAAAGGGAAGAGTTTTTTATATTTTTGTAGGACATGAAGGGATGCTGATGCTTTTTTGCACACTGCAGTTACGTGCTCTGTCCAATTTAGATTTTCATCTATTATTACTCCCAAACTCTTTGCTGAGGGAGAGAAGTTAATATTTGTTCCATTTAGGATAAGAGATGGTACGGATTCCCGATGTTTTGGGCTAATGAGCTTAGAGTGACCAACAAGTACCGCTTGGGTTTTAGATGGGTTTAGTTTTAGTCCTATGTCCTGTGCCCATTTTGATAGTGCATAGAGATCAGTATTGAAGTTTTCAATAGCTTTCTTCAGATTGTTTGGTTCCGCACTTAGATACAACTGAAGGTCATCAGCATACATATGATATTTGCAATAAGTCAGAACCGATGACACGTCATTGACATACAGAGAGAAGAGTATGGGACCTAGTACTGAGCCTTGGGGAACGCCTGACGCTACCTGCCGCCATTGTGATTTTACATTCCCGGACAGGACGCGTTGCTGACGAGACGTCATGTATGAGCGAAACCATTGCACTGCACTTGGTGAGAAATTTAGACCGCTAAGTTTGGCTAGTAAGATGTCGAAGTCGACAGTATCAAATGCTTTGCTGAAATCTAAGAAGCAAATGATAGTCGCTTCTTGTCTGTCCATGGCAAGTTTCAGGTCGTCTGTCACCTTTATCAGTGCGGATGTTGTGCTTCGATGTTTACGGAAACCTGATTGGTATTCGTCTAGTAGGTTGTTAGTAGGTAGGTAGTTGGTGAGCTGGTCATGGACTATATATTCTAAGGCCTTTGATAGTGCAGGAAGAAGGCAGATGGGGCGGTAGTCAGAGGGTGCTGTGGCGATGTCCTTTTTAGGCAGTGGCTTAATTTGTCCCAGTTTCCAGGCCTCAGGGAAAACACTTGTGATTAACCACCGTTTAAATGTAAAATATATCATACGTAAATTACAAATGGCCTTCCTGTTTGCGGAATGAATAAATGCCGTGCTGCAGCTATCTCCAAACTACTGTGTCTGCTGCTATGCTAGTTAAAAATAAAAATGTTAACTACTAGCAACGTGATGTGCAATGCGTGTCTTACACTATAAAGGCATCCACAAAATTTTTGTGGTAATAAAGCTCATTACTGCAGTCATCACGGTCAATTACGATTCTGTTACTGAGAAACTCGAGAAAGCACAATTATATGTGTGAAACTTGAAATAAACAGACGAATACCGACTCATTGGAAAACAATGAAGTAACTGTAGTAACAAAACTTTATATCACGAAGACAAAATATTGTAAACACTCGAAATATTAAAAATTCACTTCACATTAAACGTTGAAAAAGCCTGAGCAAATTCTTTGTACTTTCTTACAAACACGTATGCTATCTACCTTTGAAGAACGCTCGGTAAATCACACATTGTTACGTTATCACAAAAAATCTCCAATTCTAAATCCCTCACCTAATTAATTACTACACTTTATTGTCCCGCCAAATGGGCTATTCCACTACCTTTTAAAGTCTTCTGAATTAATTCACAAAATCTCTCTCCACAAATGATAAATAATATAAGGAAATAATTGCTCGCACACAGCGTGGCCTAAATACATCTTATTCCATCATAAGATGCAACTCGACTCCTCCTCCTCCTCCTCTCTCTCTCTCTCTCTCTCTCTCTCTCTCTCTCTCTCTCTCTCTTTCCCCCGCCCTCCCCCTCCCCCTCCCTCCCCCGGACAGCACTTCACTCAAAAGAAAAATTTCTACAAAGAGTCTCTCGCAGCGTTACTTCTTCGGCAGAGATGTTCACCGCTATTACTCAGGTGCTACTGAACCTTTACTTTTCTGCGTGACATCCGAAATAATACCTGAATCACACTTTTCTGTACACAACAAAACCCTTACAAAACCTACTTTTATAGCGATTGCAGATTTAGAGAAAGTTTTTCATAATGTAGACTGGAACACACACACTGAAATTCTGAAGGTAGCAGAGGGTAAAATACATGGAGCGAAAGGTTGTCGACAACTTTTACAGAATCGACAGAACAGTTATAAGAGTTGAGAGGCATGAAAGAGGAACAGCGATTGAGAAGGGAGTGAGAGAGGATTGTAGGTTATCCCTGATGTTATTCAGTTTGTACACTGCGCAAGCAGTAAATTAAGGCAAAGAAAAATTTCGAGAATGAATTAAAGTTCAGCGACAAGAAATGAAAATATTGAGTATTAACAGAATCTTCCGTCGGTTCTTGGTAGAACAACATTATAATAATAAATGAAAAGCACCAGTTTGCTTTTGTTCTAGAACAAAAGCAAACTGGTGCTTTTCATTTATTATTGAAAATATTGAGGTTTACCGATGGAATTGTGATTCTGTCAGAGACAGCAAAGAAGTTGGAAGGGCAGTTGAATGGAATGGACAGTGCCTCGAAACGACGATACCAATAGTGAGAAATAGTGAGAATACAAAGTGTAGACGGGAAATGGCAAGAAAAGCGCTTCTGAAGAAGATAAATTTGTTAACAACGTATATAGATTGAAGAGTTAGGCAGTCTTTTCTCAGAGTATTTGTAAGAAGTGCAGTTTGTATGGAAGTGAAGTGTGGATGATTAACAGTTTAGACAAGAAGAGAGTAGATGCTTTTGAAATGCGATGTTGTACAAGAGTGGTGAAGGTCAGAGGCGTAGATTATGTAACCGATGAATATGTTCTAAACAGAATTGGGAAGGAAAGAAATTTGTGGTATAACTTTATTAACAGGAGGGACAGGTTCATACAACGCATTCGGAGACATTAAGGGTCCGCGAATTTAGTATTGGAGGGAAGTGTTATGAGGCAAATGTTGCAGAGACCGAGGCATCATTACATTAAACATGTTTAGATTGGTTAAGTTGTAATGGTTATGCAGAGTTGAAGAGGCTAGCACTTCATTAGGAAGACTGTTCTGATGTAGCTCTCCATGCTACTCTGTCCACAACACCACACAGTCTGGTCTTAGGTTTTCTTTTCCCCTTGCCCAACATGTACGGATGTTTCTGAGAGTTCCTGTAGCCTGGCATTCAACTTACCATGAATTTAATCTGCCTCTCGTTGAAGCCCACGATTACGGAACTTCTCCCAAAACACGGTTTCGGCCTCATTAGCTTGACTTTTGTCCAGTGTTCTTCATGCTGCCTCCTGATTTAGTTATGTAATTTGGATTTCAACAGGTTCCAGTCGAACAAACGGAATCGTTGCTCCTGCAATGGCCAGCCTATAAGCTCGTTCGCTAAAACTAATGCCTGAGTGACCAGGGACCCACGGCAAGTTTACCCTGATGTTTTTCTCTACCCTCATGGTGGATTCATGGCATACTGCTACGATCTTTAATCTCGTTGCAGCACCTGATAGATATCTCAGAGCTCCTTGGCTATCCGATTGCACGTAGATGGTACAATGCTTTTTACAACTACGTAGACTCTGCTCCACGTGCACTCTGATAGCGGATATCTTTTCCTGAAATGCCGTGACCAGTTTCCCTACAGAGACCGCGGTTTCTGGTCTTGGCTGTACCCCACTCACCGCGGCCCAACACCTTCGCCTGGTTTCGACCCGTCCGGATATCAGATCAGCCCTAGCTAGTGGTCAACGCAACAAACCCTCATGCGGGAGACCTGGGATTGATTCCCGGTAATACCACGGACTTTTCCTTGGTGGGATGACTGGACCAGGGTTCAAGGTTTGAACTTCTACTATGGCCAGAAGCGTGGTGTGCTGGCGCCACAGACCTCTATACCGCATCCAATGACGGCTGATGAGGATGGCACGTCGGTCGGTCGGGTACCTTGTGGTCCTTAGGGTCTTTCCGTTTCTTCCCTTTAAATGCCATGAAATGTTTTGTCCATGTCTGGGCTTTTTTCCTTTTTTCGCACTGCTTGACGCAAACGTCGTTGAACTTTTAAGTAGTACTTCTCACTAATCGTTGGAAATCGGGGCATTAACCTGAGGCGCGCTATGCAATTAAAAATCGGAGAACACAGTGAGCATTAATTTCAGATTTGATGAAAAATTTTTCGGAACTTTGTTACAGGAAAAACAGCTCCCCACGTTCACAGTTTGCCAATTGGATTCTACTTCACATAGGTCATAGCATGTTATTACGTGGCTACTACTGTAACATTGTTCACTGCAGAATACATTCAGGCTTTTTTACCTTCAGTTTTTTAATTTCTCTCAGTCTAATCATTTACAACAACGTTTCATGACTTAGTTTTTATTATACAGTTTGTATTTTTTTGAGTCTGCCCGTAAATAACACCACTTTCGGCTCAGTGTAATCATATATGAAGCATTTCATTTTGTACGGTTTTCTTTTGTCATTGATTTTCACATATTCTTTCTGTTTTATCATTCATAGTCAGGTATCATGACTCAGTTTCTATCTTACACGTTGTCAGATTAGGATCGGTGACCATTGCGCTCCAGTTTCTATTTTTTTCTAGTACTACTGATTATTTTGCCATCACAGAATATTTTTATATTCATGATAATATGTGCGTTATAGCCATTAAATATTCCGCAAATAATACTGTATACCACAAGGTGAACATTAATGTATTTCAGCTTTAAATGTTCGCTTTTATATTTCATATAACATATCTATGGCTACATAATGGCTACAATCACTCTTCTACTGTACTATGTCATTGCTTCTTCCTAGACAACTAAGAGTTACATGCGACCTAACGTCATTTGCAATCCTGCTTATGCATTTCTACACCGTTTTGTTTTATCGGTTTTGCCTTTCGTAGAAACATTCGTGGGTTGTAAATATTACCTGATGCCTTTGATATATGTATGTTCAAAATTCAGTCTACACAAGTGCCACCTGTTCTCCAACTCTTGTGCTACTGATTATCTAAATATTTTGAATATTTTACGCTTATGACGACAACATGTACGTTACATACATCGAATATTAAGCAAATATTACTGTACCTTATAATTCCCTCATTGCAGCATTTTAGCCTGTAGTAAGTGACATACATTTTATGTAACGTAAGCGTTGTATAGTATTCTAGCATTCAGTCTTTGATATTACGAGAAATATCTACTCGTAAATATGTATCTAACAGTTATGCAGAATCGCTTGCACTATACCTGTTGACCACAGCTATAAATTTTATCGTTTTCTGTGACTAATACTTATCTACGATTTAAAGTCTTTCGGATTCTTTATTTATCCGTGTACTTTAAATTTATATAGAAGTTACATCTATATCCATAGTGTAAGATTGTATTATTGTATTTCTAAACAGTGCTGTGGTCATTTATGTGATAAATATTACGTCTGGGCACACGTAATGCTTCAGCAAACTGCAAATCATACATTTAAATATTTACCAAATGGCGATACAGAGTAGCTCTTTGGGATTAAAATTAATTTCTACCCGGAATCAAGTGTATCCTTGCTATACAAATTTATCTTACAATGGTAGGAAGTTAGTGTATGTCTTATTATCTATGCTTTAGGGATTTGTTTTCCTTGTAAGCAGTGACTCCGCTGTTAGAACAAAGAACAGTTGTATATGGGCAAATGTAACGCCATAACAAGCGGCTAATTTACGTAAAATACATTACAATAAGCTGCAGATCGATACGTTCATCCGTTCGCAGATGACAACGCTTATCGATTCCACATCGTTCTAATTGTTACTACCTGGCGTCCTTATTGCCAATGGGAACTGAAGACATCTTTGGGTAATGGTGGAACACAGATGGTCTTCTTCGTTACCATCCTGCCGGCTATTTTCGCTACGTTTACCAGAAGGCCCTGCAGAGGGCAGTCCACGTTTAAATGAGACCTGTTATTGAGTGGTGACTGTTTCTCTGTTTCATCGCTTTTTGTAACGGATTTTCTTCTTCATAACATGAAAATAGGCTTCGTTGTTTTCTCAATGACCAAACTCCTAATAATTATCTCTCACCATGTTCTTCGCACAATGCAGTCAAACCTCAAGGGCAGTGGCTCCATATGACGTTAGACCACAGAAAATGGGCGGGGCTTCCGCTACTTAACTACCGGCATCCGAGCCGTATTTAGCAGTCTTCTCCACGCCAGCACAGATGGATCTGCTCCACAATAATGGTTCCTATTGTCATCAAGGATATACCAGCTCCTTTTTTACTGCATTATTTGTTGTCCTTCTCGATTGTAGCTGTAGCATTATGTTTTATTCCTCTTCACAGAATGTAAGCTCTGAAGATGATCTCACAGAACATAAAATAAGTTAATAAAAATTGCTGAGTCTGTGTGTTGGGGAACTTTAACTTATCGACTAGGGCGACTGAGCCTTTGTTCCGTAAGGCAGTGTTTCTTCACGTGGCAGGTAATGTCGGTGTTGACTTCATCTAGCGACTCCAGAGCAACCTGCATTCGCCGGTGATTTTATTGGACATTTAACAGTTTTGAAACAAGTTATGCTGCGCACGCTTCGTAAACTGAACAGAAAACGTTAGTTGGTTGAGCCAACATCATCAGAACTTCTCAGACTGGAGTTCGGAGGTCATTCACGATGATTTGTTTCACTTTTTCTCACTGTTTTGTCGGCTGATTCTGCACTTGGACGCTCTACTTCGAAATGCTTAAGCAACTCCTAAACGCTTGTTTTTATTCAAACCGGACTCAACAAAATCAATATTCAACCTTTCTAAAACCGTGCGTAACGAAAAACTCGCTCTAGTCAGTTAAACACAAAACACGAAATTACGAAGTTGCCGTGATTTTTGGAAACGCATCGTAGTATGCGTTATTCATTCGTCTAGCTCCTGTACTGCTGAAATCGGGTTGTACCACTACTTTGCCGGCCGCTATGCCCGGGCGGTTCTAGGCGCTTCAGTCCGGAACCGCTCTGTTGCTACGGTCGCAGGTTCGAATCCTGCCTCGGGCATGGATGTGTGTGATGTCCTTAGGTTAGTTAGGTTTAAGTAGTTCCAAGTCTAGGGGACTGATGACCTCAGATGTTATGTCCCATAGTGCTTAGAGCCATTTGAACCAGTACTTTCATTCTTTCACTATTAGCTTTCATTTTCTTCCAGAGTGAAAGATCCTAATTTATAGTTACGATATTCAAGTGTACGCATCTCCGAAGGAAAAGATACTGCGGCGCCTACAGCCGTTACGAGATACATGAAATGTAATCTCAGCTGCGAATACGAATGACCGTCAGCTGTGTAACTGGATGAAGACATTGAAAATTTGTGCTGAACTGATAGTCGAACCTGTATTGGCGAATAAATACGACACCAGGTGAGTGACTTTCAATTAAAATGTGACCCTGTACGAGAATATACATAATGAATGTATGAGAGCAGGTTTTGGACACGTGAACGACGATACATGGAAGTTCGGGTCTGGTGGTGAAGCGAGCTCGGATAGCCGAATTAGTTAAGGCGAATGTTCACGACAGGTGAAAACTCTGGTTTAGAACCACCTATCCAGCACAAATTTTCAGTGTCGTCATTCCGTTACACAGCCAGAGATTGTTGTAGTGAGAAGTTATCGTCCAGATAAAATATTTCCCAGCCTTTCATGTTCTAACACACGTAGGCGTGAGACGTACAGGATCATTCACTGCTACTTATGGGGCTTCAGAAAATGAGTACGTGCAGACTGCAAAATTATACAGAGGATACACACACACACACACACACACACACACACACACACACACACACACAAAACAGTGGACAGAGCACCTCTTCCAATTTGTAACATACATAAAGAGTCCTCAGTATGAACAGCGCTAGTGATGCATCAAACGTCATCATTTCCGTCCAGTTCACTGAGTCAGGTTGTCCGGGGAGACTGGACAGCAATCTGCTTTGCAAATCTGTTCGCTGCCTGTCTGCAGGCGTGAACTAAGTCGATGCGACAGTACGGAGCAGAAGATTAACAACAAACCATGAAGTCGCGACAACATCCAAGTATGATATGCAATTACAAGAACTCAGATACTTTGGTACTGACTGTCCAGCACTGGAAATGTCGAAAAGGAAGTTAGGCAGCACTTAGAAAAAGCAAACAAAGTGGCAGGGTGTTTAAATGATGCTCTCTGGAAAAACAAGCATACAGGAAAAGAAGCAAACGCAAGAATATACAAAATAATAGTGAAGCCAATTCTGAAAAACACATCTTAGAAGAGACGGGAAACATCAAAAACAAAGACTTTTGGAAACCATGGGAATGAAAATTCTGGAAACGATTAAAGGGAGGACAATGAGTGGTACAGAGGGAAGTGAAAGCATTAGAACAGGATGTAAAGTGGATTCCATTAAGGAATTCGTAAGAAAAAGCATAAATGGAAGGATTACACAGGGGGAGAGAAGATCCAACGGAGAGCAGCGCGCTTCGTTACAGGATCAATTAATAATCGCGAAAGCGTTACGGAGATGATAGATAAACTCCAGTGGAAGACTCTACAGGAGAGACGCTCAGTAGCTCGGTACGGGCTTCTGTCAAAGTTTCGAGAACATACGTTCACCGAAGAGTCAAGCAGTATATTGCTCCTTCTTACGTATATCTCGCGAAGAGACCATGAGGATAAAATCAGAGAGATTAGAGCCCACACAGAGGCATACCGACAATCCTTCTTTCCACGAACAATAGTTGGTGGTTAGTGTTTAACGTCCCGTCGACAACGAGGTCATTAGAGACGGAGCGCAAGCTCGGGTTAGGGAAGGATTGGGAAGGAAATCGGCCGTGCCCTTTCAAAGGAACCATCCCGGCATTTGCCTGAAACGATTTAGGGAAATCACGGAAAACCTAAATCAGGATGGCCGGAGACGGGATTGAACCGTCGTCCTCCCGAATGCGAGTCCAGTGTGCTAACCACTGCGCCACCTCGCTCGGTTCCACGAACAATACGAGACTGGAATAGAAGGGAGAACCGATAGAGGTACTCAAGGTACCCTCCGCCACACACCGTCAGGTGGCTTGCGGAGTGTGGATGTAGATGTAGATGTAGATGTAGATGGATGAAAGGAAGATTAATGATGATGATGTTTGGTTTGTGGGGCGCTGAACTGCGCAGTCATCAGCGCCCGTACAAACTCCCAATTATTACCCAGTCCAATTTTTATACGCAGTCCAAACAAGTCATTGTCTCGGATGATGATGATGATGAAATGATGAGGACAGCACAAACACCCAGTCTCCGAGCAGAGAAAATTCTCATCTTAATCGTAAGAAATAAATCACCTGCTTGTAAAAGAAATGTTGGCCGTCCAGGGAAAATATGAAGCGGCAACCTCAGGGTAGATTGAGGAGTACTGAAGGAATCACGCTTTAGCCTTGGAAGAAGAACTTGACAAAGTAGGGACGGGCTAAACTATAATTTTCTGATAGCGGCGATATCTGTGAAAACTACTTTTCGTTAAAAGAGATTTTTACATGCGATTTTTCCCAGTTAAAATCGCAGTTTACGAATTCACACCTTGTATCCTTACACAACATTAAAATACTATTACTGTGATATATCGCCGTGGATGTCAAACTGTGATGAGTCGCATGTAGCAATTAAAGGCACTGGCAAGCCGCCTATATCTGCTAACTGTTGTACTACATATAAATCTACAACCCTTATTCAGCAAACCAATCTGAAGTACATGCCGGAGGGTACGTCCCATTGTAACAGTTATTAAGGCTTTTTATTGTTCCACTCACTCATGGATCGCACGAGGAATGATTCTTTAAATACCGTTGTGTATGCTGTAAGTAACCTTATCTTGTTCTCACTATCCCCGTGTGAACAATACGTAGGGGTTGTAGTATATTCTTAGTGTCATCATCAAAAGCTGTTTCTTGAAACCTTATAAGCACCTTTCTCAGGATAGCTTACGTCTATCTTAGAAAGTCTGCCAGTTCACTTCCTTCAACATCTCTGTGACACTCTCCCACGGGTCAGACAAACCAGTAACCATTCGTGCTGCCCTTCTCTGTATACGTTCAGTATACCCTGTTAGTCCTACTTGGGACGGGTACCACACACTTGAGCAATACTCTAGGATTTGTAAGCGATCTCCTTTGTAGACTGGCTGCATTTCTCTGCTATTCTACCAATAAGCATACTTTGTGCTTATCTGGTCGAGTGAACTGTGTCAGTGCCAAGGAAATATGTTCCATCTGTAAAATATGCAAACTGAGTGTCATTGAAGCCATTATGCGATTTTGAAAGGATGATAAATAAATGTGAAACACTCTGCGAATGATTTCTTACTTGCAATTTCTGCTACCAGTCACTTTTACTAGTTTTCCATTTACTTTAACATACTGCAGGGCGTTTCGAGCATGTTCTGCACGTCTTCAGGCGTTTATATATACAAAAAATTGTTACTTAAAAATAAATTGTCTTATATTAAATTACTGTACAACTATTTGTTTACTGTTCGTTGCTGGATGAGCTGCTGAAGTATTTGAAGGTAGGGAGGGGGGTCAGTGGCTGGTCAGAAATTGATGGTTGAAAAATGGCTCTGAGCACTATCGGACTTACCATCTGAAGTCATCAGTCCCCTAGAACTTAGAACTACGTAAACCTAACTAACCTAAGGACATCATACACATCCATGCCCGAGGCAGGATTCGAACCTGCACCCTAACAGTATCGCGGTTCCGGACTGAAGCGCCTAGAACCACTCGGCCAAAAGGCAAGAAATTGATATCTAGTGATGTTTTGTAGTTGTGTGCAGCTGTGTCTCGTTGTTTATTGTGACTGACATCACAACGATGTAGCCGAGCCATGTGTGAGAAATTAGCAAGGCTTGTCGATAACGCAGATGCAAAAACCAGCTCAGCAAGTATCAAGCATATTGATAATATAAAACCGCCAGATATAGATTTTGATGCATCTGGCGTTTACAAAATGACCAGCAGCCAATGCAGCAAATATTACACAAATAAAAGGGCAGAAACCTCAGAACTCGATTTAAAGAACACATAGACTGCTACAGACTACATATATGTAACAAGTCAGCATCAACAACATGCACTAAAGGCGCAACCAATCACTTGAAAATCGAAGACTATCTTGAAATTTTACACAAAATCGGAAAAACAAAAGGAATGATATCATGGAAGCAATGGAAATTTTTATTAATAGTATGAAATATTGAGATAATATTCCTAATGAGACACCCAGTTTCAAAAACTCAGTAATCTTCAGCAATCAGCCAGTTAAAATACAATAGATTTAAGATTTACTAATACAACAAACGATTACCAGATTGTGATATTCGTAAACATCGCTGTAAAATGCGACAATAGAGACTCATCTCCGCTATGAGGAAGCGGTGTCGTGTTAAATGTACAGTGTTTACACCTAAGTAGAAAAGTTTTGCGTGAGTTACGTCGAAAAACAGTGTCAAAATCAACAGTATAATAGTGTGATGTCTTACAACAGCTTTACCAGCGTACCTGTGATGCAAACGACGCCTTGGGACGCCAAGATCGCACGTGAACAATAATCATATATAAAAACATATCGCACGAATTTCGAACCATAAAACAGATGCAAAACTTTCTGCATCGCATACACGCTGTCGTGTCATTGATAAACAACTACACAGAACTCCACACCAGCAGAAGACGTCACTGGTTATCGGTTTCTGAAGAAACCGTCCGCCTGTTATGTAGCCATGCTATTCTTATTTTGTGCTAAAGGTTTTCCTGTCAACTACATTGTTATTTATGTACTGTTCAGTTTTTACTATTTCATTGCAAAGATGTTATTCACTGTATGTTTCTACTTCACTCTAGATGTGTTACTTCTCTTCCAATGTTGTCTGCTAACATTTAACTTCTTTGGTGATAATACTCAGTAAATGCCTGAAGATGGCCTTGTAAGCCGAAAACCGGTTAGCAATAAAAATAATATTGTAGAACAAAAGCAAACTGGTGCTTTTCATTTATTATTTTATCTTAATTTAGATTAAGACAATTTATTTTTAAGTAACAACTTTTTGTGTGTATAAAGGCGTGAAGATGAGCACAACATGCTCGAAATGCGCCGCAATACGTGAAATTAAACGTGAAACAAATAACAAGTGACTGATAGCCGGAAATACGAATTAGTAATTATTCAATACTGTAAGGGTTCCCAACCGTAGATAGAATAGCGACAAGTAACACTGTGAATGAATAATAAAAATAGCGTTCTCTCCCTATCACAGCCATGCTATACCCCTAAAATTTTCTGGCGCCGGGTAAAACACCCAGTATAATATTTTTCTCGGAGTAAGTTAGCTTTTTGGTCCATTTTTTCGAGCAATCCATGGCATGAGACGTAAGTTGCTCAGAAACTAGTACGAACGTCGGTCAGCGGATGACTCACGGCGTTGAACTTACAATGCTAAAATGCTACTTTTAGTTGCTGCTTGTGATTTGTAGTTGTGACCGAAATGGCAGACAGACTCGATAGCGTGACACAAAAAGTTCGTGGTAAGAACTTCGGCCAGTTGACGGCACACGGCGTTGAATGTTAGATTGTACTTTTAGCTGCTACTCGGGATTTCTAGTTGTTACTGAAATCGTTGCCATATACTGTAAATTGTTACTGTGAAAACTGCGACTTCTCAATCACTGTGCCGGCAGCTGTGGCCGAGCGGTTCTAGGAACTTGTCCGGAACCGCGCTGCTGCTACTGTCGCAGGTTCGAATCCTGCCTCGGGCATGGATGTGTTTGATGTCGTTAGGTTAGTTAGGTTTAAGTAGTTCTAAGTTCTAGGGGACTGATGACCTCAGATGTTAAGTCCCATAGTGCTTAGACACATTTGAACCATTTTTCAATCAGTGTAACAGATACGTGATCTCTTGCCCACTCTTAATACACATCAATAACATGAAGCTTTGCAGCCTATCCCCGATGTTATTCAATGTGTATCCTAAGCAAGCAGTAAAGGAAACCAAACAAAAATTTGGAGTGTGAATTAAAATCTATGGAGAAAAAATAAAAAAATTGTTGTTTGCCAATGACATTATGATCCTGTCAGAGATATTAACGGACCTGGAAGAGCAGTTGAATGGAATGGACAGCGTCTTGAAAGGAGGCTGTAAGATGAACATCAACAAAAGCAAAACGAGGATACTGGAATGCAGTCGAATTAAATCAGGTTTTGCTGAGGGAATTAGATTAGGAAATGAGGCACTGAAAGTAGTAGATGAGTTTTGCTATTTGGGAAGCAAAATTACTTGTGATGGACGAGGTAGAGAGGATATAAAATGTAGACTGGTAATGACAAGAAAAGCGTTTTTGATGAAGAGATATTTGTCAACATCGAGTATTAGATGTGCCAGGAAGTCCATTCTGAGAGTATTTGTCTGGTGCGTAGCCATGTATGGAAATGAAATAAGGACGATAAATGGTTTTGACGAGAAGAGAATAGAAGCTTTCGAAATGTGGTGCTGCAGAAGAATGCTGATGGGTAGGTCACGTAACTAATGAGGAGGTACTGAACAGAATTGGGGAGAAGACGAATTTGTGGCACAACTTGATTAGAAGAAGGGATCGGTTGGGAGACACGTTCTGAGGCATCGAGAGATCAGTACTGAAGGGAAGGGTGGAGCGTAAAAATCGCAGAGGGAGACCAAGAGATTAATACGCTAAGCAGATTCGGAAGGATGTACGTTGCAGTAGTTACTGGGAGATGAAGAAGCTTGCACAGGACAGAGGAGCATGGAGAGCTGCATCAAACCAGTCTCTGGACTGAATACCAGAACAACAACAACAACAACAACAACAACAACATGAGCTAGTTCCCACTGGTTCTCTGATAACCCATCCCGGAACAAACACGTCCCAATGGTAATGAACAGGTTAAAGCCTGTGCTACTTTCGCCAACAGATTTACTACAGATTGCCTCTCCTCCCGTTAGATCCGTCGACTTGCCAAACGTATTTTACGGTGGCTTAGCAGAGGCGATATGGTCTGCACACTGTGACCCGTATTCCGGGATAAAATATTCTGAAAACAGCGCCAGATCGGCGGCGCGTGGAGCCGTCACAGAAAGCCGGAATCCACTCGCGAGCGACCGGCGCCGCCGCCGCCGCCGTATTTCTGCCGCGGGGGACTTAAATCCCGCGTGTCGCCCGGGCTCTTAACTTTTGTCCCTCGCAGGGCTTTTAAGTCTTTTACGGCGAGTGCGTTCCGCCTGCGGCTCTCACGTGTAAAATACCGTTACTGCCTGCGGGCCGGCCGGCGTTGCGTTACGTATTGCCTTTTAGTTTTAAAATATCGCGCTGTGCCCTGGAACACTCCACAGGCCGTCGCGGCGCTGGATTCCGGGAAACGTGCGCTCCAGCTCCAGCGAGGAGAGAGCTGTCTGGATAACTCTGCCCCCGCCCGAACCAGCCCGCCACCTATACTACAGTCACTCATCCCAGTCATACGGCTCGTGGACCTTCTACTCCTATTCCGAGAACTGCATAAAGAAATACACCTAACAGGGGAACATTACCAGGCGCCAATAAACGATCTTGATGAAACTTGCGGATGTGCAGAGGGAGCAAAAAGCGCAATACGTATTTTTTGTTTGTGGCCAGTTTCTAGTGGTAAAGACACCATGAAAGTCATTTGGCTATTGAGGTTTGGAGGGAACGTCTGCAAAACGATGACATATAAAAATCGTTTCTCATATAAATCTTGATATGTAATTAACATAGTTGAAAACTGCATAATCGAACTATGTAATAATATAACCTTTTTGCAAAATACCCCACCATCATTAATTGTGAGAGTGAAAATTTCGTAACAACATAAATTAAAGAAGCGTTCAAGCTACACATCCATATGTAATAAATCAGGTTATTCAAACACCATTTTTGGAAAACAATTTGTACACAATGTGCTGTCGGAGTATTTTCAACATCCCTAATTAATATCTCTAAGCATTCAAAAATGGTTCAAATGGCTCTGAGCACTATGGGACTTAACATCTGAGGTCATCAGTCCCCCAGAACTTAGAACTACTTAAACCTAACTAACGTACATCACACACATCCATGCCCGAGGCAGGATTCGAACCTGCGACCGTAGCAGTCGCGCGGTTCCAGACTGAAGTGCCTAGAACCGCTCGGCTACCCCGGCCGGGTCTAAGCATTCATTATTAGTCTAAATACTTTTTCACTAATATTTGTTTTATGTTTTAAATCGTTATTTCACATTTTACATTCATTTTAGTTCTCTTTCTAGTTTTTCAGTTTGCTGTTGCATATACTCGTATTTTTTTCAGTGAAAAAAATAAATAACTCATTATTATGATAAAAATCATTAGAATAATGATAATTTATATATAAATACTTAAAACGGGATATTTTCTTGCGCCATTCCCACAAAATGAATGAAATTTCTTCACATAATATACACGGTAGAGAACACAAGATGAAACTAAATTCAGCAGGATTTCAAATTGTTGTGAGTGACCCTCTAAATATGTTGATTTATATGAGAAATATTTCTCTACATTACTAAGCCTTAATGAAGACAATTCTTCACGTACTAGTGACTGCAGTTTTATTATATTGTTTCTCAACTGGTGATTGGCGTCATTATCATTGAACAGAACTAAATCCCAAAATCTTCTCACAAAGTTCTTCCAACATCGAAAGCCGTGTACGTCTCACAACTGCATTTCTGCCTTCGACCATTTGGGGATCACCAGTTGAACATGTTCCTTGTCGTCGGGCATGATGGGCGAAACGGTTTTTTCACACTGACCACCCGACTTCTTGTAGTTTTAAAACAAACTAATGGTGAGTTTGGACGAAGAATTCAACAATCTCTTTTTGAAGCTCTGAATGTCATTCTGACAGCATCGATATCTTGGAAACAAATGTGTGATTATATCAAAAGATAATTAAAAGATGTTTTCCCTGCCAGTGACTTCAATAAATCACTATTATTGTTAGATTCTTAGGGCTGTTAATATGAAAGAACCGTACAGAGAATTGTACCTGAGGACAAGGGACCCGTCCATTTGGTGATCCCTAAGCGCACGACGGCGTAGGTATAGTGGAGAGATGTATACGTCTATCGATGGTGGAAGAACTTTGTGAGAAGTTTTCAGATCTAGACCTGCTGAATGATTGTGATATTAATCTCCACTTGAGGAACAACATAATTAAGCAGCAGTGAATAGTTCAAAAGCAATTCCCCTCACTAAGGCTTGGCAATGTACTGAAATATACCTGATTCAAATCAGAATATTTAGGTCACCCCTGACAATCTCAAATCCTGTTGAATTTTCGTTTTTTTCTTGTGTTCTCTGTCGTGTGTATTATGTGAAGAATCTTCTTCCATTTCAAGTGCGTGATGTGAGAAAGCGTTATATTTTAAGCGTTTATTTACAAATTATCGTTATTGTAATCATTTGTGTCATATTATAGTGCTATTATTTTCAATTAACAAAATACGCGTATGTGAAGTAATAAACTAAAAAACAAAAAAACAGAACTATGTAAAACGTGAAATAGCAATTCAAAACATACAACAAAAGTAAGTAAAATAAACAACTAGACTAAAAATAAATGTTTGGATTTTTTGAATAGGCATGTTAAAAACACTCTGACAGCAAGTTGCGTACATCTTACTTTCCAAAAGCTTGTTTCAGAAACCAGCTTTATTACACATGGATCCATGTAGCTTGCAAGATTCTTTTATTTACGTTGTAACAAAAGTTTTCTTTATCAAAATTAATTAATGTTGGTGGGGTATTTTGCGGAAGTTCACATTATTACAAAATTCGTTTATACTGTTTTCAAGAAATTTAATTCAGTATCAAATTTTATATGGAAAAAATTTTTATATATCATCGTTTCGAAGATACGAGTATTTCCTGAAAAACTAATATGCCGAATCACCCTTCTGGGCGAGTATTACACATATAGTTTCGCCAACATATCGAGGGTGGAATGAAGTCACCACCAACTGTAATTGTACGAATGGGACACCTGTTTGAAATAACACTCAAGTTTTCTTTGAACATATAGAAAACGCCGATAAGTAGAAGGGAGAGGATGACAGGATTCCATAGTACTAGATGGAGCTGTAAATGGTAGAATCTGTAGGGGGAAGACGGAGACTGGGATACGTGTGGTAAATAACTAAAGACGTAGGGTGCAGGTACTCCTCTGACATTAAAATCTGGGTAGCGTCACGTCAGAACAGGGAGAGGCTTGATGAGTCCAATAAAATAAACAGCAAAACTACCACAGTGACTCCCCTGTGGCTAACACACGATGGACCAGAGGATAAAATGTTTCTGTCTCGGATGCACACCCAATGGATGAT
Source organism: Schistocerca cancellata (assembly GCF_023864275.1). Taxonomy (NCBI): domain Eukaryota; kingdom Metazoa; phylum Arthropoda; class Insecta; order Orthoptera; family Acrididae; genus Schistocerca; species Schistocerca cancellata. The sequence continues at coordinate 87,391,745 of NC_064637.1, read as the reverse complement.
GGAATGTTCTATCCAACGAAAAGAACTTTAACAATCACAAGTACAACATAATTTCCAAAATTGGAGAACCGCTGATAGAAAAAAATATTTTCAGTCTGACTTTTGACTCTATTATATTCAGTGTCAACATATGTTGCGGAAACTCAGTTTATTCATAACGAATATGGTCCGTCCATAAAATGGCAGTCAGATCGCGCTGCCGTGTCAGCTCGCCAACGAATTCTGTTTCATGGGCCTCGAAATCGCGGAATTCTAAGTTTGGCCTTGCTGTATATACGCCTGCTAGCGGAATTTACGCTTGAAAATGTGGCTCCATCTAAATGGAACCGGTGAATTTACCCCATGAATACTAGACAGATCTATGATTAGCACTTGAACAACACAGTCGAAACCACCGTTCAGGATGTTTCAAAAAAGATTCCACAAATGTGTATCTCCTATATTATGGAGATCGAAACGTGCGAGGTGAGTCGGAACAAAAAGTTTACCTTGGTGTTATTTTTAAGTTGGCTGTAGGGGTTTCACTGGTGTCTCTAGTTCATAACGCAATGTGTATAGAGTCGAGATGGCACTAACCCTTTTAAACAGGTACAAATTAGTTCGTTTATATTTGTGGAGAGTATGGCACTGCGTCTTCTACAAATCGAAGAATTTGACGATGGAAACAGCATTTTCAAGACACTGGTTATTTATGCAAGGGGAATCCAGAGCTCGTACAAGACATAGATTGTATTCGGCAGAATTTTTAACCCAGTCCACATAAATCTATTCGTCGTGTCAGCCGATAATCAGACACTGTTGGTGTGTCAGTCTGGCGTGTTTTAACCCACACAGAATTCAATCGCCACAAGCCCTCCATCATGACGACAAACAACAACGACTAGAATGAAACTTTCACTCTGCAGCCCAGTGTGCACAGGTATGAGACTCCCTGGTGGATTAAAACTCGGATCCTGAAGTTTGGAAGGTAGGAGATGAGGTACGGGCGGAAGTATAGCTGCGAGGACGGGTCGTGACTCGTGTTTGGGTAGCTGAGTCGGCAGCGCACTTGCCCGTGGAAGGCAAAGGACACGAGATCGAGTCTCGTTCAAGCACACAGTTTTAATGTGACAGGGCTCTTCAACAACGTGTGTAGAATTTGGTGAATTCCCTCGGGCGTACAGATAGATGATAAATTTCCTTTCATGTTTCCTGTTCAGTGATGAAGCTACGATGCACTTAAATGTACATGTGAACTACGAGAACGTCAGAATTTGGGCAACACGGCAGTCACATAGCTTAATCGAGCTTGGGAGAGACATGTGTTTAGCACAGTCTCCCCGAGAAACGATTTATGTCCTTCTTTAAAGTCAGTACCGCCATTAGATTGTTGTTTATGTATAGTGTTACATTTACACTTACACAATCATGATTTCAGCTTCAGAATGCCATTATGAAGTGTTTTAAGTGTTATATATTGCCTAAAACACTTGATAATGGCACTATGAAGCCGAAATCATGATTGTTTAAGTGTAAATGTAACACTGTAAATAAACAACAGTCTAATGGTGGTACTGACTTTAAAGAAATACATTATGACTGTGGCCCCGCAGCCGGCCGGTGTGGCCGAGCGGTTCTAGGCGCTTGAGTCTAGAACCGCGCGACTGCTACGGTCGCAGGTTCGAATCCTGCCTTGGGCATGGATGTGTCTGATGTCCTTAGGTTAGTTATGTTTAAGTAGTTCTAAGTTCTAGGGGACTGATGACCTCAGATGTTAAGACCCATAGTGCTCAGAGCCATTTGAACCATTTTTGTGGCCCCGCATTATGAAAAAATTATTAGATTTATGTCCTGTTCTTTGCTGCGCAGAAGACTGTTACCTGGACGTGATGGATGTCTGCGTTTTACGCTCAGTTCCGAGAACAAGGCGAAAATTTAGTTTTTCAACAGGACGTAGCACCCGCTGATACTTGAATGTAGTAAAATTTTCCAGCAATGGCGTACCTGAACGATACCTTAATCGTAAGGGACGTACGGATTTCGCATGAAACCACTGGCCTCCACGTTCGTCCGATCTCACAGTATGGCATTTAACTTTTTATTTTGTATGATCCTTTGAAAGGCTCCGACTATGCGCTTCCAACTCCAAACTCACTGGATCCAGTGCGATGCTACATACGAGGAAGACTGGTGTGAGTTTGAGTATCGTGCTGATGTTTGTCTTGAATCCAGTGGACGACGCATTAAACATTTCACATCGGTAAATGAAAACTGGTAGATAAAAACAGGTTGTAAAATGTAACGGTTCTTTCGAAAATAAATATAGTCTTATGCGTAAGTTAAAGTTTCCCACGAGTTTCTAGCTTCCTTCATAAAAGACATATAGACCTCTGAAACAGGATGAATCTTTTTGGAAGACGTTGTATATTATTATTATTATTATTATTATTATTATTATTTGTTAGCTTCGTCATATCTTCGTGGTATTACATGTTATGGTTCAAATGGCTCTGAGCACTATGGGACTTAACATCTATGGTAATCAGTCCCCTAGAACTTAGAACTACTTAAACCTAACTAACCTAAGGACAGCACACAACACCCAGCCATCACGAGGCAGAGAAAATCCCTGACCCCACCGGGAATCGAACCCGGGAACCCGGGTGCGGGAAGCGAGAACGCTACCGCACGACCACGAGCTGCGGACAATATTACATGTTATCATTTAGTTAACTACAGTGCGCAATACAATTAAAGGATCGATTTTTTCTAAAACCCGTAACTTCCATTTATTACGACGCATAATTTTGAATTTTGGCTCAAAGGTGTCTGCAACCTTCCTCTGTAACGGTATAAAAGCGTGTCATCCTGCTACGTCACCTTCGTGCTCGGCGAGCCTTCAAACAGCAAATGGTCGACACATGCGAAAAAAAGGCCACAGTTCAGAAGTTCATGTGAGCTGTAAAGTGTGTTAATGACGTCACATTGGCACGAAATTTCACCACAATTCTGCCCAAAGCCGAAACGGATGAGTCACTTGATGGGAAGGTCGTCACAGCCCCTCTTCCTCACATTTAACCCCTCACTTTGTCTCCTGTTCGATGGAGGTCAAAACGCAATGCCTGGTCTAGAAATCTCGAGGTTTTCTTCTGTGTGGCCGAGGAAAATATTTGAGACACACCACCGCTCTGAATCGCCATGTCCTCAGGGGGTGACAAAAGGGCCCCAGTGAAACTACCCCTATCCACAAGGCGGTGGTTCCCGCACACCTCGCTGTCGAAAACGACGATCACAGTGCGACGAGCGACACGGCGACGTTGTTGACAACCTTCCACTCTAATGACACCTGCCGGATGCTTTAGCCTTTATCTAAGGACATCGTGGGCCAGTAACCCTACTGAACGTAACGACACCCGTTTGGAGTACAGTGCAACCACAATTTTTTGCTCTGATGGTCAGGGTGGAACCGCTAGCGACCGTTCAAAACCATCCGACGAAATGTGAACGCAATCCGAAGCAGAAAAGGTTGTTTATGTTTTTTCAGCCATCCTACTTAGCATCCTTCTGTGGTGGGGCTGCGACACACACACATGCTTGAATAAAACGGCAAAGCGTCCCTCTGAGACCACCCTCGGTGCCACCAAATAGCCTTTACGAGGTGCATTCAAGTTCTAAGGCCTCCGATTTTTTTTCTCCGGACTGGAAAGAGATAGAAACATGTGCATTGTTTTAAAATGAGGCCGCGTTCATTGTCAATACGTCCCAGAGATGGCAGCACCGTACGGCAGATGGAATTTTACCGCCAGCGGCGAGAATGAGAACTGTTTTAAATACTTAAAATGGCGACGTTTTCCTTACTTGAACAGTGTGCAATCATTCGTTTTCTGATATTGCGTGGTGTCAAACCAATTGAAATTCACCGACAGTTGAAGGAGACATGTAGTGATGGAGTTATGGATGTGTCGAAAGTGCGTTCGTGGGAGCGGCAGTTTAATGAAGGCAGAACATCGTGTGACAGCAAACCGAAACAACCTCGGGCTCGCACAAGCCGGTCTGACGACATGATCGAGAAAGTGGAGAGAATTGTTTTGGGGGATCGCCGAATGACTGTTCAACAGATCGCCTCCAGAGTTGGAATTACTGTGGGTTCTGTGCACACGATCCTGCATGACAACCTGAAAATGCGAAAAGTGTCATCCAGGTGGGTGCCACAAATGCTGACGGATGACCACATGGCTGCCCGTGTGGCATGTTGCCGAGCAATGTTGACGCGCAACGACAGCATGAATGGGACTTTCTTTTTGTCGGTTGTGACAATGGATGAGATGTGGATGCCTTCCATGCTCAATGGAAGCACACAGATTCACCGCCACCAAAAAAATTTCGGGTAACCGCCAGTGCTGAAAAAATGATGGTGTCCATGTTCTGGGACAGCGAGGGCGTTATCCTTACCCATTGCGTTCCAAAGGGCACTACGGTAACAGGTGCATCCTACACAAATGTTTTGAAGAACAAATTCTTTCCTGCACTGCAACAAAAACGTCCGGGAAGGGCTGCACGTGTGCTGTTTCACCAAGACAACGCACCCGCACATCGAGCTAACGTTACGCAACAGTTTCTTCGTGATAACAACTTTGAAGTGATTCCTCATGCTCCCTACTCACCTGACCTGGCTCCTAGTGACTTGTGGCTTTTTCCAACAATGAAAGACACTCTCCGTGGCCGCACATACACCAGCCGTGCTGCTATTGCCTCAGCGATTTTCTAGTGGTCAAAACAGACTCCTAAAGATGCCTTCGCCACTGCCATGGAATCATGGCGTCAGCGTTGTGAAAAATGCGTACGTCTGCAGGGCGACTACGTCGAGAATAACGCCAGTTTCATCGATTTCAGGTGAGTAGTTAATTAGAAAAAAAATCGGAGGTCTTAGAACTTGAATGCACCTCGTACTGAGCTCTTTAACCACGTATGCGAACAGGTAAAGCATGTGACGAAGTCCTATGGGCTTGCAGACAGTCAACTCCTTCGACATACTCTGACTCTGGATAGACTAGTAGCAGGCCGTTAGAACAGCAGCGTAGCCTGTGTAGGGCTTTCATAACGGGGTCTGTATGTTCAGGTACCATCTCACTGTGGGCAGCAAACGTGGGCGGGTTGTTCCGAGGTTGTAGCCGAACTGGATCGTCTTAGAGTATCCCCTTTTACCGGTTTGCTCACGCACGTTTGAATGCTACACCCCTCCCTGATCACGCCACGAGGACATAAGCACTCTTTGATGATTCGTATCACGTTCAGATTTTATCGACTGGTTTTCAATTGTCCCTTGCGGTTCCACACTGCACACCAGAGCAAAAATTGCGGTCGCACTGCACTACACAGTGGTAAGATCACGTTGAGTTGGATTGTTCTCTCACGACGTCGTTATAGAAGGGTTGAGGTCCGGAGCATTTCAGCAGTGTCACTATCACGAAGCCTCACTTATCGCAATGCGAAGTTGTTTTCGATGACGAAAAGTGTGCGAATCGAAGCCCCACAGAAAGGCGTCGTTTTACCGACGCATTTATGTCATCTCCTGTGGCCTTTCTGAGTGGCGGTGTACCTAGAATGTTTACCTCGTCTGACCACAACAAAACAGCCTGATTTCAACGGTACATATCGCGGTTCCTGCATCTACCGCAAAGGCTACAAAAGAAGGGGTGAAATGTGTGTAAGAGAGGGGTGTGAGCACATGTGACATGTCCAATATAGCGTTGGGCAGAACTATGGGGACATTGATTGCCAATGTGACATCATTAACCCATCTTATACTTTAGTTGATTTTCTGAGTTTCGGTCTTTCCTCGGAGGAGGAGGATATTAGTGTGTAACGTCCCGTCGACAACGAGGTCATTAGAGACGGAGCGCAAGCTCGGGTGAGGGAAGGATAGGGAAGGAAATCGGCCGTGCCCTTTCAAAGGAACCATCCCAGCATTTGCCTCAAGCGAGTTAGGGAAATCACGGAAAACCTAAATCAGGACGGCCGGAGACGGGATTGAACCGTCGTCCTCCCGAATGCGAGTCCAGTGTGCTAACCACTGCGCCACCTCGCTCGGTGTCTTTCCTCGTGTCGACACCTCGCTGTCTGAAGCGTCACGCAGCCCGGGGGTGAAGTCGCATGACGCCGCGGTTTTACACCATTACAGAGGAATGTTGCTGTTATTTTTTAGCCAAATTTCAAACTTACAGGTTGCATGGTGTTTCGAAAATGTGAGCCGTTAATTTTGCTGTGAAGTGCATGTTATTCTGGAACTGTTGTGTAGTCGGTCAGTTGAATTGCTTTCGGCAGTTGTCAGCAGAATGAAGGGTCAAGTTTTAGGTCTGTAGGCTGTTTACAGTCCATTTCGGAATACCGCCAGTGCATACAGACTCTCATGCACACAGAAGCCGAGGAAAGACCAGTCACATCGGCGGCAGCCAACTGTGTTCTAACACAAACAATATCACTGAAAGCCTTCCAAAGTTCCAGTACTAGAAAACAGCGTAGTTACAACGTGAGCTTGTGAAAGCTGCCGGTCTCTGGCTGGCTCCAGTCTGCTGACGCAACCGGTGCCTCGAGGAGGTTCAGGTCCGAGCGGGTCTCCACGGGCTAGGGACCAGTTGTCGTTCCTCTGGGGGCGGCATCCCAGCCTGCTCTGTGGGATTCCTCTGGGGGTCCGACGGCCGTCCATCGCGGCGGCGGCAGGCGTAACTCTGCGGAGGAGCAGAGGCGGACGCGGCGCGATTCCGCGCTCCGATACGGCCGCCCGCTCTTAATTAGAATATACTGGCGACCGTGCCAGGAGCAACCGGACGGCGGTACCGGCGACAGCACGCCCACGCATGGCTCTGCTGGGCTGGGGGCGGCCTCCTGCTAGACTCTCTAACATCCATTCTGCCGGTTGTGATGCGGCATACCTCTGGTAGCACCACTCTCGTCTGGACAGACAGAACAGATCCCCGTTTGTGGATGGTGCTCTGAACGTCCACACCATGAGAGAGCTTCCTAGTCCAAAAAACCGAGTGCCAAACGCCATATCGCACCATCTCTGACGTTCCAATAAGCTTTTTACAAGCGAATGGAATCCAGTTGCCGGGAGGGAGCTGCGTTTCGAAGTGAATGTAGTGTCAAATGTACCCCAGACAAACGTTATAGCGCCATTACTGCTCAGAATATTAATGATTTTTTCAAGAAGGTGTTACAGCCTTCTGCTGTTCTTAAAGGAAACAATCTGAATAGTTCACTTTGACTGTTTGCAGTTGCAAGGTGCCAGGACCTGGGCATGTACATGTTAACTTACCAACATTAGTATTAATAATAAAGGGACTGGCAAGGGCACCAGATCATGACTCTATCGAATTTTGATAAATATTAGGCACTCTCGAGCAGTATTCCGTGCATGTCTGCATGATTAAGTCACTAACTTAAGGCGCTGGTGAAAAGTGTCGGAAACTGAGAAGTGTGGAATGTAAAGTCTGCAGCTGGCCGTAGCTCGCCGGGCCGCCGTGGGCGGCAGGTAGCGGTCACCGGAAACGCGGGACAACACGGAGCTTTTGGGGGTAGCCCGGCATTCGGAGCCACCTGTGCTGGGCAACACGTGGCGAAGACGGGAATTTCGTTTGCCCAGGGGCGTTATGACCTACTCGATCATTGGGTAGGTCTCAGTGGAGGGATTTCGGTTATGATAGAGCGTTCGACATTGGCCGAAACAGAGCATTCTTCCGCCGCGTTTTCGTACGCGTCGGAGACTGGAGGATTGTGGAGAGAGGGGACTTCGCCTTCATCCATCGAGCGGTACGGACTTGGAGACGGCGTCTTGGCCATCGCAGCACTGCACCAACGCGTGTTCCGTGCAGAGTTCTGCGGTAGGAGCTCTTTGTGTGCTCAGAAGCGAGATTTTCACCAATGGTTAACCGCTTCCAACAACTTACCTAATATATTTGATTTGGTAGTTATCCTTGCGAGGTGCCGATTATTTATCAACGTAGCTGCCGGTAATAGGGGGGCGTATTTGCAAGTTGTTAATGTGCCATTCTCAGGAGTGTGTGGGCAGACAAAGAAATTCACATCTTTTTGTAAATTTTGTCAGTTGCCGGGAATATCAAACTAAAATGCCAGTATTAGAATCGAGTTATCGACTTCACTGTAGCTAGCATTTACCCTGTCCCAGAAGCTTTAAATGTACTCTAGCTACTGCACAGTTTGCCCAGACGGGAGCCGTCCGAAGTGGCCGTGCGGTTCTACGCGCTGCAGTCTGGAACCGCGAGGCCGCAACGGTCGCAGGTTCGAAACCTGCCTCGGGCATGGATGTTTGTGGTGTCCTTAGGGTAGTTAGGTTTAACTAGTTCTAAGTTCTAGGCGACTAATGACCTCAGAAGTTGAGTCCCCTAGTGCTCTGAGCCATTTGAACCAACCCAGACGGGAAGGAAAGAAGGTTTGCAGTTTTCTATGTTAGCGACGGACAAGTAAGCTTATACAGTTTATGGTACCATCCACTAAAACCACAGAAGATGTAAACGAATTGCAAAATGATCTATACAAGATTCAATGACAGCTCTCTGTTTGGAACACACCTTCATTATAGTTTCCATTTCGAAGGTTATGTGGAGCTCGATTACCTATCGGAACTTCATGAAACTGTAGTTGTTAAGGTGGGGATATTCGGCAATGTCCCGCAACAAATACCACTTTTTTTTTCAACTGAAGATTGCGGAGTAGAAAAAAAAGTTGCCTTACTTATTTATCGCCCCTTGTATAATGGATCTGAGCAATTCAACATAGACCTAACCAACATTCCAAGGCCGTGTAAAATGGTTCAAATGGCTCTGAGCACTATAGGACTTAACTTCTGAGGTCATCAGTCCCCTAGAACTTAGAACTACTTAAACCTAACTAACCTAAGGACATCACACACATCCATACCCGAGGCAGGATTCGAACCTGCGATCGTAGCGACTGTAGCGACTGTAGCGCCTAGAACCGCTCGGTCACTCGGCCGGCCAAGGCCATGTAGTCTAATATTATATGGCCAAATGATCCGTCATCCAGATGGTTGACGACGTTATTTCTGTGAAGGCTGCAAACCATCAACAAGAAATATATGTTAGTCTGAAATTTCGCAGACATCCTTCGAGTGTGGTTGAACCTACAGTTCTGCTAAACAGTATATGGTTGGAGGTTTCCTATGTCAGCAAGGTCTGTGTGTCATGTGAGTGGTTAAGAGGGGGAGGCGGAGGTAGGTAGGAGTGTGTATGTACTGTGTGTCTCTTTAAGGGTTGGAAAAGTTTAGTCGAGTAACATGTAATTCGATAAATCAGTGAAAACATCAGCACAAGGTTTACTGGGTGACGGGAAGAAATAACGAGGTTACGATATTTTCTTTGGCAGAAGATCGTTTAGGGACAGAAGACGGTTTACTCCCAGATTGTTCTGTACTGCTCAGTGGCTGTTCCAGTGTAAAAGGGACGAAAGTCCCTCATGAAATCTGCATAAGACTGTGAGCCCTTCCCCACCAAGAAATGGGTCAATCCACAATTACGAAACCGCAAAGAGAATCTGGCGGCGACAATTTTCAGAGAGTAAGTGGTTGCTTCAACCCCGCTCATCCCGCCACGAAATATCCGGCCTAATTTCATTTACCACCCTCCCTGCACCCTCTCTCTCTCTCTGTCTTCCACCCTCAGCCCCATAGGGCAGTCTACAGGCGCACTACACGCACCGTCCCTTGCCAGTAGGGGGACACACCTCACCCCCTTCCTCTCCATCCCTTACTGCCTGATAAAAACTAAATACCTCTTCAGTGGTCTTTTCGCCTGAGGGGTTGGAATAGACTGTGCCCCCATCTCCTCTTAACAATACTTTGAATATAGACGGTGGCATTTAAGCCTGGCGTGCTCCTCTCTTTTGTGTGTGTGTGTGTGTGTGTGTGTGTGTGTGTGTGAGGTTGCTGGGGCAGGTTTGTGCCGCAACGAGCAAACCTTATCGTGTGCGCCCCGGGGTGAGTTTGGAGGGACGCGGTGATCATTTGGAGCCGTATCTCGACGGAAGGGGTGCGCCGCATCGGAGGGTGGGGCGAGGGTGGTGGAGGAGGAGGAGGGGGCGGGGGTGCAAGCGCCGGTCCGTATCGATCAATCGCAACGACCTATCGCTTCCGAATCAAATGAGCCATTACGTTTTACGGCAGCCATTTTCTATTCTGGCGCTGGTAGGGGGTGTTTGGGCAGCGGTGCGTGGGTGGGGGTTTTTGGCACGGCTCGCGCGAGAGGAAAGGGTGTGCGAGGGAGGAAGGGGGTGGATTGGCGCCGGGCGACGGTGGCGCCGCCCGTTAGGCCGCGGCGGCTTGGCAAAGCACGGCGCGGCGCCAGTAACCGCACGAATATCGCGCTCCCGTCCCGTCCCAACCCGGCTGGCTTCAGACGCGCGGGCCGTGTCAGCGCAACCCCCACGAGGCCGTAATGCAGCCCCAATTTACGTCAGGTGCCTCCGCAGCCGCTGTCCGCCGACCACGGGACTGTTGTGCGAGGGCGGCCGGCCTTTTATGTCCTGAAAATGCGCGCCCAGTCCCCGTTTGAAACGATGCCAGCGTCCGGTTACGGGCGCGCGCGCGTGTGTGTGTATGTGTGTGTGTATGTCTGTGCTGCTTTTCGGGAGCGAAGGCAGGCACTGTTTTATGGGCGACTGCGTACGGTTAATGAACAAGCTGACGCCAGACAGCTGTCGCAGATTCTTAAAGTGGGTGTTCAGAAACGGATGTGCAAAAATGTGGTAGGACCCTTAACTTGGCAAGGAATAAATGACGATGGTTTCAATTTGTTGCAAAATTATACTCAGTAGACGTCTTGATTACGATCAGCACAACATTGCAAGCACTTCTGTCCCATCTCACTGCGACAACAGTATACTATTGGCATTCCTCTTGGAAAAGAAGTTTCGAAAGTTCATCGTATGGAAGTTTATTTCTTCATCTACGGCACTCTGGTAGGACTGGTGGTCATTAGGGCCTGTCTCAAATCATACCAGGCATTGTGCATGTTTTATGTCACAGTCATTAAGGCTAGATAATATGCAGCACTTGGGAATAGTTATGATGAAGGTTCAATCCGACGGCGAACGACAAACTTTCGGAGGCACTTTAGAGGTATTTTGCGAGTATTTTGGTGCAAGGAGAAATCCTCTCTGGTGGCGCTTTCCAGGGTACCAGTGCAGTTATTATTTGTTCGCCTGGTCACCCCAACTACCGCTGTTGCTCTGTAAGTACCTTCACAACAATGAGAAACTCTGTAATATGCAATGTCAGGTCTTACGTCCACTTCCCCGCCAAATTAGTTAGATGTATCTCATTATAACTACGTATGTTTGGACACGCTAACAAATTAAGTTACACGCACACGTCTTGCCAAAAACTGTGTTGCTATGTACACAGTTTTCGTGTCATACATATGGAGGTCAGAACCACCACGACGCCCAGGCTTGAAATCATGTGGTTTTTTTTATATGTGGCCGAGGACCACATTTCAGCCACACCATCGCTCATAATCGACACGAAAACGCCTCAGGAGGTGACATAAAGGCCATCAATGGAACCACGTCTTTCCTTGGAACTTTCATTGCCACACATTTGGCACTCGAAAACAGCAGTTCGCAGTGCAACAGGACGACGTTTTTGAAAGTCTTTCATGAGGCAGACATCTACCTGGCACTTCAACCCTACTCTAAGGGAATGGTGGGGTGACAACCCCACTGAACGTGATGTCACCCCTTTGTACTGCATTTTTTGCGTCCGTATAATGGGTGGAACCACTACGGAGTGTTCAAAGCAATTCGGCGAAATTTGAATGTGATACGAAGCAGCAAAGGGTACTTACACATTTTCTGTACTGCTGTTTTGCGCCCTCTTTTGCTGTGATAAGGGATAGGTGCTGCATCGACACATGCGTTAATAAAACGGTAAACGGTCCATCTAAGAACCCCATTCGGCCAAGACCTCAGTGGCATACACCCACATTTGGTGAAAATTGTAAATATTAATCACTACAGAGACGACCTGCACAGTAGTCCTACACCTCTGCAGGTGGGCAACCACTTGTCACATCTCCCATGTCAGCTGTCTGTCAGCTGGTGCCTTGGACTGTTTCCTGAGTCTTCTCTGTAAAGACACATTTTTTTAAAATTCTCAATAAATGTTGGCAGATCCCACTGAGGATATTGGGGAAAAGAGGACACATGTGAGGGACCTCGCATTTTTATTGTTTAGGGTCAAGTGTCAATTTGTCATTGAATACAAGATGGCTTTCACTACTTATTGCAGGTCCCTCGTATTTCCCAAGCCACCATAGTTCTTGTGTGTAGTATAATGACGTTTTGATTTCCATTCGCTTTGCGTCTCCATTGGAAGCTACTCAAAATGATGTCATCAAAAACTTGAAGGAACACTGCCTTTGGCAACGGAGAGAAGTGTGGATGCGGGTATTTCTGTGTGTGGGGGAGGGGACTGGGCGTAAAGATTGTTGGGGGATATCGTGGCGTGACTACAGCAAACAGGTTTAACTGGATGTAGGTTGCCGTATTTATGGAGGGATGAAGGGGCTCGCACAGGATTCTAAGGCTGCATCAAACCCTTCTTTGGACTGCAGACCACAAGAGCAATAGCACGTTTCCTTCGATGAGTTGGCCTCGGCTCGCCTCAACTGAACATACGCAAAGGCATCTGAGATAGTCGTACGTTCAGCGTTGGAGCATTTATACCGAAAAAGAGTAATAAAATAACATAATGTCCTAGCAGTGCAGCACATCCCAATGCCTCCCCTACACACGAATCATATCCCTACGAATATCCTTGCAGAAAGAGCGGTACACCAGCTACTCACTACTTGCCCCCCGCCGTTCTACCGGAGGCGCCTCACACTTGACGAGTTGAGCAACTATAGCAATCAGTGACGTCATACATGAAATGTCCAGTTGCAGTCTAGTGTTGCAACAGAACTTTCTCGAACATCCATTTTAAAACACTAAATTGAACCAAGTAACACAGAGAGGAAATGCTTCACGTGAGGATCTAAGCTCCCTCCGCTAATTTAGGTGATGCTAATTTCTTTGTTTACTTACGACAAGGAAAAATATTTTTTATAATTTTTATAACGTTTTTCTCATCTAATTTCCAGTAAAATTTTGGCACAGTGTGACTTTTTTACGAAGTCTAATAGGTACAGAGGGACATTAATCGAACTATTGGAAACTAAATCGCCGTGCCTTCTGAACGGTTTGCATTAGCACGTTCAAGCTGCACAGTTGGCAGAGGGGCATGATGGGAAATGGTGTCCGCTGTATAATTTGTTATACCAACGAAGCCCACTTTCCAGAATGAGATTTTCACTCTGCACCGGAGTGTGCGCTGATATGAAACTTCCTGGCAGATTAAAACTGTGTGCCGGACAGAGACTCCAACTCGGGACCTTTGACTTACGTGGGCAAGTGCTCTACCAACTGCGCAACCCAAGCACAACACCCGCCCGGTTCTCACAGTTTCACATCCGCCAAAACCTCGTCTCCTACTTTCGAGACTTCACAGAAGCTCTCCTGCGAACCTTGCAGAACTAGTACTCCTGGAAGATCGGATATTGCGGAGACACGGCTTAGACACAGCCTGGGGGATGTTTCCAGAATGAGATTTTCACTCTGCAGCGGAGTGTTAGCTGCAGGAGCGCATAGTTCTACAACCTTCGCAGGAGAGCTTCTGTGAAGTTTGGAAGGTAGGACACGAGGTACTGGCAGAAGTAAAGCTGTGAGTACGGGGCGTGAAGTCGTGCTTGAGTAGCTCAGTTGGTAGAGCACTTGCCCACGAAAGGCAATGGTCCCGACTTCGAGTCTCGGTCCGGCACACAGTTTTAATCTGCCAGGAAGTTTCGAAGCCCACTTTCATTTGGATGGGTTCGTCAATAAGCAAAATTGAAGCATTTGGGGGACTGAGAATCCGCATTTCGCCATCGAGAAGCCTGTTCACCCTCAACGTGTGACTGTGTCGTGTGCGATGTCGTCACCGGGTAATCGGTGCGATTTTCCTTGATGGCACAGTGACTACCGAACGGTACGAGAAGGTTTTGGAAGATGATTTCATCCCCATTATCCAAAGTGACCCTGACTCTTACAAGACGTGGCTCATACAACGCGGCCCTCGACCCTATCGAGGCAGGAGAGTGTTGGATGTCCTGGGGGAGCACTCTGGGGACCGCGTTGTGTCTCTAGGGTACCCAGAAGCCTGTGGCACGGGTCTGGATTGGACGCCATATCCTCCGGATCTGAACACATGCGACTCCTTATTGTCGGGCTGAATTAAAGACAAGGTGTAAAGCAATAACTCCAGAACCAGTGCTGAGATGAAAACAACTATTCAGGAGGTCGTCGAAAGCATCGATGTGTTGACGGTTCAAGCGGGTCGTGCAGAATTTCGCTATTCGTCTGCGCCATATGATCGCCAATGGCGGCAGGCACATCGAACATCTCATCACCTAAATCCGAAAATCTGTAGTGACTTTTACATAAAAAAGTGTGTGCACGCCGTAGTTTGTAACTAATTTACGTTTTCTTTCATTCAGTTCAACAATTGTCTCCCTGTATTTTCAGTATGAACTACTGTCTCAATAAAGCACATGTCTTTTTTCGAGGAGGCAAAATCAAGAGGCGTTTCCAGAAACTGAATCCTTTGGTTTATCAAATAGCGCAGTTACTTGACCCATTCCAGCACGTTAGCTGCCAAGAAATATGAAACGGATTTTTTCTGCTGCCCATGACCCGTGGTCTAGGGGTAGCGTCTTCGATTCATAATCAAAACGTCTTGGGTCCCGGGTTCGATCCCCGCCACTGCCTAAATTTTGATAAATAATCAGCATAGGCGGCTGAAGACTTCCGGCATAAGAAGTCAGCCTCATTCTGCCAACGGCCTTGTCAAAGAGGGCGGAGGAGCGGATAGAGGTTCAGGGCACTCTCTTGTCCCAGGGGTGGGAAATTGCCCCTAAAGGCGGAAGAATCAGCAATGATCAACGACATGAGGTTGCAGAAGGCAATGGAAACCACTGCATTAAAGACACGTGACGTGTATCCACAGGACATGTGGCCTGTAATTGAAGAAGTGTCATGATGATCACTCCATTGACAAAAGATTCCGGAATAGTTCCCCATTCGGATCTCCAGGAGGGGACTGCCAAGGGGGAAGTTACCATGAGAAAAAGATTGAATAATCTACGAAAGGATAACGTTCTACGAGTCGGGGCGTGGAATGTCAGAAGCTTGAACGTGGTGGGAAAACTAGAAAATCTGAAAAGGGAAATGCAAAGGCTCATCTAGATATATTAGGGGTCAGTGAAGTGAAGTGGAAGGAAGACAAGGATTTCTGGTCAGATGTGTATCGGGTAATATCAACAGCAGCAGAAAATGGTATAACAGGTGTAGGATTCGTTATGAATAGGAAGGTAGGGCAGAGGGTGTGTTACTGTGAACAGTTCAGTGTCCGGGTTGTTCTAATCAGAATCGACAGCAGACCAACACCGACGACGATAGTTCAGGTATACATGCCGACGTCTCAAGCTGAAGATGAACAGATAGAGAAAGTGTATGAGGATATTGAAAGGGTAATGCAGTATGTTAAGGGGGACGAAAATCTAATAGTCATGGGCGATTGGAATGCAGTTGTAGGGGAAGGAGTAGAAGAAAAGGTTACAGGAGAATATGGGCTTGGGACAAGGAATGAAAGAGGAGAAAGACTAATTGAGTTCTGTAACAAGTTTCAGCTAGTAATAGCGAATACCCTGTTCAATAATCACAAGAGGAGGAGGTATGCTTGGAAAAGGCCGGGAGATACGGGAAGATTTCAATTAGATTACATCATGGTCAGACAGAGATTCCGAAATCCGATACTGGATTGTAAGGCGTACCCAGGAGCAGATATAGACTCAGATCACAATATAGTAGTGATGAAGAGTAGGCTGAAGTTCAAGACATTAGTCAGGAAGAATCAATACGCAAACAAGTGGGATACGGAAGTACTAAGGAATGACGAGATACGTTTGAAGTTCTCTAACGCTATAGATACAGCAATAAGGAATAGCGCAGTAGGCAGTACAGTTGAAGAGGAATGGACATCTCTAAAAAGGGCCATCACAGAAGTTGGGAAGGAAAACATAGGTACAAAGAAGGTAGCTGCGTAGAAACCATGGCCAACAGAAGAAATACTTCAGTTGATTGATGAAAGGAGGAAGTACAAACATGTTCCGGGAAAATCAGGAATACAGAAATACAAGTCGCTGAGGAATGAAATAAATAGGAAGTGCAGGGAAGCTAAGACGAAATGGCTGCAGGAAAAATGTGAAGACATCGAAAAAGATATGATTGTCGGAAGGACAGATTCAGCATACAAGAAAGTCAAAACAACCTTTGGTGACATTGAAAGCAACGGTGGTAACATTAAGAGTGCAACGGGAATTCCACTGTTAAATGCAGAGGAGAGAACAAATAGGTGGAAAAAATACATTGAAAGCCTCTATGAGAGTGAAGATTTGTCTCATGTGATAGAAGAAGAAACAGCAGTCGATTTAGAAGAGAGAGGGGATCCAGTATTAGAACAGGAATTTAAAAGAGCTTTGGAGGACTTACGGTCAAATAAGGCAGAAGGGATAGATAACATTCCATCACAATTTCTAAAATCATTGGGGGAAGTGGCAACAAAACGACTATTCACGTTGGTGTGTAGAATATATGAGTCTGGCGATATACCATCTGACTTTCGGAAAAGCATCATCCACACAATTCCGAAGACGGCAAGAGCTGACAAGTGCGAGCATTATCGCACAATCAGCTTAAAATCTCATGCATCGAAGCTGCTTACAAGAATAATATACAGAAGAATGGAAAAGAAAATTGAGAATGCGCTAGGTGACGATCAGTTTGGCTTTAGGAAAAGTAAAGGGACGAGAGAGGCAATTCTGACGTTACGGCTAATAATGGAAGCAAGGCTAAAGAAAAATCAAGACACTTTCATAGGATTTGTCGACCTGGAAAAAGCGTTCGACAATATAAAATGGTGCAAGCTGTTCGAGATTCTGGAAAACGTAGGGGTAAGCTATAGGGAGAGACGGGTCATATACAATATGTACAACAACCAAGAGGGAATAATAAGAGTGGACGATCAAGAACGAAGTGCTCGTATTAAGGAGGGTGTAAGACAAGGCTGTAGCCTTTCGCCCCTACTCTTCAATCTGTACATCGAGGAAGCAATGATGGAAATAAAAGAATGGTTCAGGAGTGGAATTAAAAAACAAGGTGAAAGGATATCAATGATACGATTCGCTGATGACATTGCTATCCTGAGTGAAAGTGAAGAAGAATTAAATGATCTGCTGAACGGAATGAACAGTCTAATGAGTACACAGTATGGTTTGAGGGTAAATCGGAGAAAGATGAAGGTAATGAGAAGCAGTAGAAATGAGAACTGCGAGAAACTTAACATCAGGATTGATGGTCAAGAAGTCAATGAAGTTAAGGAATTCTGCTACCTAGGCAGTAAAATAACCAATGACGGACAGAGCAAGGAGGACATCAAAAGCAGACTCACTATGGCAAAAAAGGCATTTCTGGCGAAGAGAAGTCTACTAATATCAAATACCGGCCTTAATTTGAGGCAGAAATTTCTGAGGACGTACGTCTGGAGTACAGCATTGTATGGTAGTGAAACATGGACTGTGGGAAAACCGGAACAGAAGAGAATCGAAGCATTTGAGATGTGGTGCTATAGACGAATGTTGAAAATTAGGTGGACTATAAGGTAAGTAATGAGGAGGTTCTACGCAGAATCGGAGAGGAAAGGAATATGTGGAAAACACTGATAAGGAGAAGGGACAGGATGATAGGACATCTGCTAAGACATGACTTCCATAGTACTAGAGGGAGCTGTAGAGGGCAAAAACTGTAGAGGAAGACAGAGATTGGAATACGTCAAGCAAATAATTGAGGACGTAGGTTGCAAGTGCTACTCTGAGATGAAGAGGTTAGCACAGGAAAGGAATTCGTGGCGGACCGCATCAAACCAGTCAGTAGACTGATGACCAAAAAAAAAAGACCTCATTACAACCTCTGTCAATGATACTCACACCTCCCTCTTTTATACATATTTCTTTTATTGAGAGCGAAATTACTCATCAATTTTCGGAAGGCAGGTCCAACAAAGACGCACTCTTGCCATTCAGCTTCTGATAGATGAGAACAATTTCTACTGAGATACTAGAAGAATGTTTCTCACCTTTGGATAAGACCTTCAAAAACTGTTTCATTACGCTCGTCTTAAAGTGTAAGAGTTGTAACAGAATATTATTATGCGATCCATGAGTGTTTTGCGTGAAAATAACAATTACTCAAGGGCTTCTCTGGTTAGTTACGATATATATTCGTTGGTGGAAACACTGCTACCGAAATTTCAACTTCATGCTATTATTAACTGGAATATTACATGAACTATATATCATTAACATCGCTGAAAATTAATCTTCTTAAATATTGTGTTAATTATAAGAAAAGTTTGTCTTTTGTCGTTTGTCGTAATAACCTTCAATCTACAAGAAACCCAACCGCTAAATCACTTTCGTTAGAAAACCGACCTCTGTGTATGCGAATTGTGTCCATAAATTTTTCTTATTTAGTATGTACTTATTTGTGCGATTTTTCATGTAGACCTTGTTTTTATAATTCAGTCCTAGTAAAATTCATCTGTGTTTTCCTTTCCAATTCCGCAAGTAAACATCAGCCTGGAAAGCTAACACAGTCTGATGCATACAGACATGCTGGTATTACGACTGACTTGTCGTGATGGATTTTGGTATTTATTGAGAGGAACTAAGTGTTGAAAATATTTTGTGTTGTATGGAATACTATTTCCATTTCCGTGGCTCCTACTTTCAAGAATTCTCCATCCACCCCGTTGGCACCAATCTATTCGACTGGTGTGTCTTTTCAAGCCTCTTCCTGTTCTGTATCGGTTGTTTAACTGCGTTGTATTATCCTTCGTATTTGACGTCCGTCATTTTCAAAAGATGTTTCCAAGCCAGTATCTTGTACTACTTCTTTCAATAAATCAATTTGTTCTGTAGCGGTTGCAAGATTTTTGGTTATGAAATCCTGTATTTGTGTAGATACACTACCTCCAGATGTTCAATAAAGGTAAACATGGTCCGTAATAGGCTGTAAAAGGAATGTTTATTTAAGCGCGCGATTAGCTAATTACGACTGAACATCATAGTCAAACACCTTTGTAACATTTGCATTTCATGTCTTTTTAGACCACTCTTAATTATAATTAAAAAGTAGCTATATTCCGTCATTATACGAAAGGATCCACAGCACAATTACACCTTTTAGGATCGTATTCCGAACTTTGCTTTATGTACAACAAGATGCCAACTTTCATAAAATGACGGAATATGGCGGCTGGTCCAGGCGGAGATTCGACTCCTCCTTCGGGCATGAGTGTGTGTGTTTGTGCTTAGGATAATTTAGGGTAAGTAGTGTGTAAGCTTAGGGACTGATGACCTTAGCAATTAAGTCCCATAAGGTTTCACTCACATTTGAACATTTTAACGGGATATAGTTATTTTATACTTGTGATTAAGAGTGATTTGAAAATGACGTGAAATACATATATTAAAAATGTGCTTGACAATGACGCTTAGTTGAAATTAGCTAATAGCAGGCTTAAATGAACATCGCATTACAGCCTGTTACGGACCATGTTTACGTTTACTAAATCTTTGGTTATGGCTATATCATCCGCAAAAGCTAAACACTATTTCTGTACCATTATTCTGAGTTACGGTTCTTCAAGGTTAAGTTGTTGTTATCATTATAACAGGAATACGTTTGTGCCACTGTGGGACGCCGGCCGCGGTGGCCAAGCGGTTCTAGGCGCTGTAGTCCGGAACCGCGCGACTGCTACGGTCGCAGGTTCGAATCCTGCCTCGGGCATGGATGTGTGTGATGTCCTTAGGTTAGTTAGGTTTAAGTAGTTCTAAGTTCTAGGGCACTGATGACCTCATATGGTAAGTCCGATAGTGCTCAGAGCCATTTGAACCATCTGAACGACTGTGGGACAATACGTTCAATGCCCTCATGGGAAAATGTTTCCGGTTGTCTACGGAACAAAGATCTTATCCAGGTGTGCACCTCCTCGTCCGAAACAAATCGAACGACCACGAACGTCTTTCTTCTGGGTACCGAAAAAACATATCGCATGGGTAGAGATTGGGACTATGTGGGGGGCCGGCCGCGGTGGTCTAGCGGTTCTGGAGCTGCAGTCCGGAACCGCGGGACTGCTACGGTCGCAGGTTCGAATCCTGCCTCGGGCATGGGTGTGTGTGATGTCCTTAGGTTAGTTAGGTTTAAGTAGTTCTAAGTTCTAGGGAACTTATGACCTAAGATGTTGAGTCGCATAGTGCTCAGAGCCATTTGAACCATTTGATTTGACTATGTGGGGGATGAGGGTTTCCCAAAGGAACTTCAGCGTAGGGCCGCCCACATATTGCTAAGGTTGTTTACAGTGCGCTGCAGGGTTTCGTTGGGAAGCCCTGACTACACATCCCCCGTGCAGTCCCTACCTCTCTCCCCATGTGATTCCCACATTTTGGAACCCTGAAGAAATACGTTCGTGGTCATCCCTTTGCTTCGGATATAATGGTGCACGCATCGGTCTCACCATGAGTCCGTAGTCAATTGCAAACATTTACCCACGAAGGCATTGACCGCCTTGTCTCACAGTATCACGAATGTGTTGACAGTTATGGCTATTACTTTTGAATTAATAAAGAGTTTACTTGCTTTTCTCCATACGCCTCTTATTAATTTTACTCTCCCTTATTATTTTTATTATTCCGTTAATTCCCCGTTAAGGAGAGCGCTGAAACACAATTTTCATGGCATTTTTTTCTGTCTCGTTCGTTTTCCTCCCTAAAAACATCTAATATATTCGCTATGTTTCTTCTTCCTCTCTTATGTCCATTTCTTTCCTATTTATTTCTCTTTGGCCATTTGCTGAAATTTCTGTCACCTGATTTTCTTTCTCTGTATTTTTCCCTGTCTTTCATGTCTTCTGTGGATATGTTCAGTTTCTGGAGGTCTTCCATGGTTTCCTTTACCCAGTTGGTTTTCACTGTATTAGTTGTCACTACGTTAAAAATTTCCTCGGCCAGTCTATTTTCGTTCATCCTATTTATGTGCCCGTAGAACTTGGCCCTTCTTTTCGTGAAGTTGTTTGTAGTCGTCTCTCTCTGTTCGTACAGTTCTTTTGTCAGCCTCTTTATCCAGATCCCCTCATTCTGACCTGGCCCATAGATCTTTTTCAGTTCTGGTAAGACTACTGTACTGTAGTATCTTAAATCGGCACTCTTGCGAATACTTCTTTTGTTGTAATGGTTCCATGTACGTTTGTATACTTTTTGTAGTTTTGTGATCCATTCTTAATTGCACGTCGCGTTCTCTCCTGTTTTCTGTATAATCTTTCCCATGTATTTGAAACTATCTATATGTGTTCTCTTTCTATAATTTGTTACTAGAGGGTGTCTATCTGTGGATTGAGTGTCCATGTATTGCGTTTTTTCATATGACATTTGTAGTTCAGTTTTAGGTGAGATTTCGTGTAGAATCACCAGAGCTTTCCTTGTTTCTTTTCTGTTATTTGTTATGATGCCCATGCCATCGCGCAAAGGCCAGACATTTTATGTTGAGAGTTCTATTCTTGTATCTCCCCATTACTACCTCATTAACTCCTTTCCTGATTATTTTCTTCAAAAGCGACTTAAATAGAGTGGGTGACAGCCCACTCAGTGCCTCACTCTGTTTTGATTTCGAATGCTTCCGAGATTTCTCCCACAAACTTCTTTTCGCATGTTGTTGTGTTTCCTGCATTAGCTTTCTACCCTTTATATTATTATTATTCTTTCTCTCTTTCTTTTCTCAGACGTTATGTCTGGTCAAAAATGGAAAGTGACGCGGACCTTGATCAAGCGTGACTTCCTTTTAATTGTACGGTATATGTTATATTGCATTTAGGAACTTTCGGGTACTTGAACATGTATCAATAATTACGGATTTCTGTAGTTGTATATATAAGTTTGGATGTAGCTCTATTGCATTGATGTACTGGTGGATATTGTGTGGTATGACTCCTATAGTTAATAGTATAATTGGTATAATGTCAACTTTGTCCTGATGCCACATGTCCTTGACTTCCTCAGCCAGTTGGATGTATTTTTCAATTTTTTCTCCTGTTTTCTTCTGTATATATGTTGTATTGGGTATGGATATTTCGATAAGTTGTGTTAATTTCTTCTTTGTATTGGTGAGTATGATGACAGGTTTGTTATGTGGTGTTGTTTTATCTGTTATAATGGTTCTGTTCCAGTATAATTTGTATTCATCATTCTCCAGTATATTTTGTGGTGCATACTTGTATGTGGGGACGTGTTGTTTTATTAGTTTATGTTGTATGGCAAGTTGTTGATGTATTATTTTTGCTACATTGTCATGTCTTCTGGGGTATTCTGTATTTGCTAGTATTGTACACCCGCTTGTGATGTGATCTACTGTTTCCATTTTTTGTTTGCAAAGTCTGCATTTATCTGTTGTAGTATTGGGATCTTTAATAATATGCTTGCTATAATATCTGGTGTTTATTGTTTGATCCTGTATTGCAATCATGAATCCTTCCGTCTCACTGTGTACATTGCCTTTTCTTAGCCATGTGTTGGATGCGTCTTGATCGATGTGTGGCTGTGTTAGATGATACGGGTGCTTGCCATGTAGTGTTTTCTTTTTCCAATTTACTTTCTTCGTATCTGTTGATGTTATGTGATCTAAAGAGTTGTAGAAGTGGTTATGAAATTGCGGTGGTGTAGCCGATGTATTTATATGAGTGATTGCTTTGTGTATTTTGCTAGTTTCTGCTCGTTCTACAAAGAATTTTCTTAAACTGTCTACCTGTCCATAATGTAGGTTTTTTTATGTCGATAAATCCCCTTCCTCCTTCCTTTCTGCTTAATGCGAATCTTTCAGTTGCTGAATGTATGTGATGTATTCTATATTTGTGGCATTGTGATCGTGTAAGTGTATTGAGTGCTTCTAGGTCTGTGTTACTCCATTTCACTACCCCAAATAAGTAGGTCAATACTGGTATAGCATAAGTATTTATAGCTTTTGTCTTGTTTCTTGCTGTCAGTTCTGTTTTCAGTGTTTTTGTTAGTCTTTGTCTATATTTTTCTTTTAGTTCTTCTTTAATATTTGTATTATCTATTCCTATTTTTTGTCTGTGTCCTAGATATTTATAGGTATCTGTTTTTTCCATCGCTTCTATGCAATCGCTGTGGTTATCCAATATGTAATCTTCTTGTTTAGTGTGTTTTCCCTTGACTATGCTATTTTTCTTACATTTGTCTGTTCCAAAAGCCATTTTTATATCATTGCTGAATACTTCTGTTGTCTTCAGTAATTGGTTGAGTTGTTGATTTGTTGCTGCCAGTAGTTTTAGATCATCCATGTATAGCAAATGTGTGATTTTGTGTGGGTATGTTCCAGTAATATTGTATCCATAATTTGTATTATTTAGCATGTTGGATAGTGGGTTCAGAGCAAGGCAGAACCAGAAAGGACTTAATGACTCTCCTTGGTATATTCCACGCTTAATCTGTATTGGCTGTGATGTGATATTATCTGAATTTGTTTGTATATTAAGTGTGGTTTTCCAATTTTTCATTACTATGTTTAATAAGTGTATCAATTTAGGACCTACTTTGTATATTTCCAATATTTTTAGTAACCATGAGTGGGGTACACTATCAAAAGCTTTTTGGTAATCAATGTATGCATAGCGCAGTGACCTTTGTTTAGTTTTAGCTTGATATGTCACCTCTGTATCTATTATCAGTTGCTCTTTACATCCTCGTGCTCCTTTGCAGCAGCCTTTTTGTTCTTCATTTATAATTTTGTTCTGTGTTGTATGTGTCATTAATTTCTGTGTGATGACTGAAGTTAATATTTTGTATATTGTTGGTAGGCATGTTATGGGGCGATATTTAGCTGGGTTTGCTGTGTCTGCTTGATCTTTAGGTTTCAGATAGGTTATTCCCTGTGCAAGTGTATCAGGTAATGTGTATGGGTCTGCAATGTAACTGTTAAATAATTTAGCTAGATGTGAATGTGTTGAGGTAAACTTCTTTAGCCAGTAATTTGCTATTTTATCATTTCCAGGGGCTTTCGAATTGTGTGTAGAATTAATTGCTCGGGTGACTTCATGTTGCTAAATCATCACTTCAGGCATTTGTGGTATCATGTTGTATGTGTGTGTTTCTGCTTGTATCCACCGTGCATGCCTGTTATGTTGTACCGGGTTTGACCATATGTTGCTCCAGAAGTGTTCCATGTCTGTTATGTTTGGTGGATTGTCTATTTTAATGCGTGTGTTATCCATTGTTTGGTAAAATCTCTTTTGGTTTGTGTTGAATGTTTGGTTTTGTTTCCTTCTATTTTCACTTTTTTTGTATCTTCTAAGTCGTTTGGTCAATGATTGTAATTTCTACTTTTTCTCATCTAATTGCTCTATTGCTTCTTGTTGTGAGATTTTACCTAACCTTTTTCGTTTTTTGTCTGATATTTAATTTCTTATAAATTGTGTTAGCTGTCCGATGTCTTTTCTCAGTTTTTCTATTCTGATCTGTAGCCTGTGTTGCCATGCTGGTTTTGTGGGTTTCTTCTGTGTGTTGGTTTGTTCTGATCTCTGCCTAGTGTGTATATTTAGTGTAGTGAGTGCTTCTATATAAACCATTAGTTGTAACTCTTCCATAGTTGTGTTTTCATTTATTTTGTTGTGTATGATTGTGTTGATAGTTTTTATTGTTGTTTCGACGTGTGGGTTATTTGGCGGTCTATGCAAGAATGGTCTAATGTCTGTATTTGTGTCTTTGTATTCTATATATGTCAGCTGAAATTTCTCTTCTATATCTAACACGTGTGTCTCTTCGTGTTCTATTTGTGCTTGTTCTGGTGGCTGTCTTAAGATTTCGTTTTCCTCTGATTGTTTAATTGATGCGTGTTGGTCTTTGTTTGTTTGCTCTGGGATGTTTGAGTCCATTACTGTATTTTCTTCTTCTTCTGATTGCACATTATTTTGTTCCAGTATTTGTTGTACTTGTTGTTTGATGTTTTCTAATTCTGACTGGGGTATCCTGTTATTTTCCATTATTACACAGATCTGATCAGCTAGTCGTTGTTCTGTTAAAAATTTTGATTCCGGGTATCTGGTAATAAATGTTGTGTATACTTGTGATCTGTATCCAGTTGTGTTGGTTCCTAGGTTTGTTGCTTGGTAATAACAGAACATGAGGTGTCGATTAACTTCATCTGACCATCTCATCCTCTGCCTTTGTTTTCCTTCTAGGGTGGTTGCAGGAAGCATATCCTGCAAAACACCTCTATTTGGATTTAAATCGTTTTCCAGTTGGCTAGTAGTGTCGTTACCATTGTGGGTGGGCATAGGGTTCAAGCGTCGTCCCCGATCATGACGGCGCTTGTCCGAGGCTTCTTTAGTTCTGTCCTGAACCAAGTAATCACACTAAAAGGGGGGTTAGCCCTTCTAGTGGTCTGTTCTTTTCGTCGGCTTTTACGACTGGCAGAACATACCGGAGGCCTATTCTTTTAATATTATTATTATTATTATTATTATTATTATTATTATTATTCTATTCTTTGTTGATTTGAAGTTGACTTTGTGCTTTTTTCTGCTCGCAAGGCTATAGTAAACAATACTTAAGTTATAATGAGCACAAAATGACAAGGAAATTGATTACTGTAACTGTGGACAACACACGAAGCTTGCTACGTACGTCTCTGACACAAAGCAACATTTATGAGCTGAGTTACTATAGAAACGACACGTATCTCCCTGTCGCAGCGCGCACTGCGTAATTAGGTACGCGACTCCTGTTCATGCGAAGCGAGTATCCGGTTACTCTCTCCACAGGCGACAGTTAGCTTTCCAGTACTAAGAACGTAACTTCTTTCTGCGTAATTTATGCAGCAGTGCCCATCTGCTTGCGGCGGGGAAATGGCAGTAATTTGAGCCGTGTGGGTTACGTTAATGAGACTAGACGTCTCAGAAACTCCGAAAGATGTTTACAAGTGCCATCAGGACATTCCTCTATCTTCGCGTGGCAAGCATGTTAATTAGTTGTACGGAACAAGACCGCAGCCGTTGTTCGATCTCGTGTAACAGAAAGCTTCGAAAGAACTGCGGCGCAACATATTAACGAAATACTTCCTTACTTCCGTGTTTTAATATCAAGTTACAAGTTGTTTCTTTAATTGATTTGGGGGAAGGGGACCAAACAGCGAGGTCATCGGTCCCAACCGATTAGAGAAAGATGTGGATGGAAGGCGGCTGTGGTCTTTCAAGGCAACCATCCCGGAAATTGCGTGAAACGATTTATAGAAATCATGGAAAACCTAATCAGTATGGGCGGACATGGGTTTGAACCGTCGTCCTCCCGAATGCGAGTCCAGTGTGCTAACCAATACGCCACGTCGCTCAGTATCAAGTTATAGCTTCAGGCTGAGAGGCTGTGTTCGATATATTAAACCATCCCTGACGTTTCGTCTCCGAGTGCGGGTGACATCTTCGCAGGCTAAACGGCAACTGCCATCAAACCACCCCCACCCCTCCGACTTTTTAGAAACCGTAAAGCAGTGTGTAGAATCATGATGGCGTCTATTTTTCTAAAAAGTCGGAGAGCCTTAGAGTCCTCGATGGAGTTGCCTGCTGGCCGTAGTGGCCGAGCGGTTCTAGGCGCTACAGTCTGGAGCTGCGCGACCACTACGGTCGCAGGTTCGAATCCTGCCTCGAGCATGAATGTGTGTGATGTTCTTAGGTTAGTTAGGTTGTAGTAGTTGTAAGTTCTAGGGGACTGATGACCTCAGAAGTTAAGTCCCATAGTGCTCAGAGCCATTTGAACCATTTTTTTGCAGTTGCCTTTCTACCTAAAAAGATGTTTTAACTGAAATGTAAGAGAGAGAGCTATTACCACACCTTCAAAAAAAGAAAGCACACTAACTGTAGGTAATGAACATAAAATCCTTTCTAGTAACCTTCAGCAGTACCAAAGTAAACGAAGTCCAAGATACCATCTGCAAACTAAATAGCGTATGCATTCATCATCAGAATAATTACAGTACGTGAAGTTCTTGGTTGTGCACTGCCAGCCAAAGAGAAGGTTAGAAGGAAATGAAATGGGACCTCAGGGGTAGAGAGGATATATGTTTTTCCGGTTATTACAGTAGTAGTACTACTACTAGTAGTAGTAGTAGTAGTAGTAGTAGTAGTAGTAGTAGTTGTTGTTGTTGTCTTCAGTCCGGAGACTGGTTTGACGCAGGTCTTCATGCTACTCTATCCTGTGGAAGCTGCTTCATCTCCCAGTACCTACTGCAACCTACATCCTTCTGAATCTGCTTGGTGTATTCATTTCTTGGTCTCCCTCTACAATTTTTACCCTCCACGCTGCCCTCCAATACTAAATTGGTGATCCCTTGATGCCTCAGAACATATCCTACCAACCGATCCCTTCTTCTAGTCAAGTTGTGCCACAAATTCTTCTACTCTCCAATTCTATTGAATACCTCCTCATTAGTTATATGATCTACCCATCCACTTTTCAGCAGTCTTCTGTCGAACTACATTTCAGAAAATTGTATTCTCTTCTTGTCCAAACTGTTTATCGTCCATGTTTCACTTCCATACAGTTATTACAGTACCGGCTAAAATTTGCAAAGAACTTGGCAGTGTGAGAACTTATCAGTTTGACGTGCAGTGATTCGGTTGGCAGTGGTGTCATAAATACGTTGTATTTGCTCCTGAGGCAAGCCTTCATACAACTGAGCCTTGATATCCTGTGTACTGGCAATGAAACGGAGTTGACGTCCGGGATGGTCCCACGCATATTCCACCGAGGAGATATCTGGGGACCCTGCCAGCCACGGGAACGCCTCAGCGCCTCACACGTATTTCATACAGAAACATATCGTAAGTGTAAGAGCATTGTGCTGTTGAAATATGGCACCAAAAGACGGTGGGACACGTGGTTGGCATGTGAGGACGCAGGGTGTAGGTGGCCAGAGTTCTCTGAGCCGTCTTTTAATGTATTAAATAACTGAATGTATTAAATAACACGTCTTTTGATGTATTAAATATCTGAGTATGTTTTATATAAGACTTCCTGTAACAGAAGTACGATTAAGAAGTCAGATACCATACCATCTAAAATCAGAAACTAAAAATTTACACCTCGACCTGAAATAGATTTTTGTTTCACGGTTTTTTCCAGCAGTTCTGTGCAGCATCTTCAGTTTCTAGTTACAGAACTTTAGAAGAAATTTCTGAAACAATCTGTGTCAATCGCTCTTGGACTTTGCTTTGGTTTATAACTTTTTGAAACATACTGTCGCACTTCACCTCTTCTGTCTGGCCCGCACTTCTCTGCTACTTATCGGAACACTGCCGACACTCTAAATATTTTGAATGATTATAGACTTTCTCAAAAGAAGAACCACATGTTAGACGGATAAGAATCCATCTAGCCACGCATTTTTGCCGACCACTGCCACCCGCAGATTGCCACCGCTACTAAGCTTTATTACCGACTATAGGAAACGAAAGGCTACAAATCACCACAAGCGCGGGTGAATGCCAATGAGCAGTTGTGGAGACAACATTAGCATTTACCAACACACACTTTACTTATAGACAACTGATGATATTTCTCGACCTAGTGAAGGCATATAACAGTGTTCCCAGGGAAAAGGTATGGACAACCTTGAAGAGAAACGGAGTTGGAAAGCAAACACTTGAAGTCATCCAGGCAATGTATGAATAAAGCTCTAGCTGTGTGCAGACACCAGTTGGAAGAACTGGATGGTTTAAAAATGTTACGGGACTAAGACAAGGAAGTGTGATATCACCACTAGTACTTATAATGGTGATGGATGAAATAGTCAAGGAGACGAAAGAAGCCCATAGAGGAAGGGGGATGAAGCTGTTACTATTTGCTAATGATATTGTGGTGTGGGGAACAAGCAGTAAGGAGGTACAAAAACAAACAGAAATATGGAATGAAATACAGTGTGGAGAAAAGCAAGACCGTGGTGGTAACCAGAGGGGATAGAGAGGACAAGAGACAAATTCATATTAAGGGACGGGATACTGAAACAGTGGACAACTTTAATTATTTGGGAACTGTATTAATGGGGAATGCTCGTTTGGAGACCGAAATCAGCAAAAGGATACAACAGAGTAGTACATTTAACCAATGTGTGAGGGGCTTGGTGTGGGGAAGGGAAGTGCCAATACTAACGCACGGCACAGAGACTTGGACTACGACTAGAACAGAGGAGAGTAGGATACAATCCAGTGAAATGAAGTTTTTGAGTAGTATGCTAGGGAAGACAAGGAGGGACGGAGTGAAAAATGAAGATGTTAGGAAGGAAATTGGAATGGAGAAGTTGACTCAGAAAATTGAAAAGAATAGATTAAAATGATTTGGGCATGTGAAGAGGATGGGGAAGGGAAGAATACCAAGAAGAATTATGGAGTTCAAGATTGAAGTCAAGAGGAAGACCGAGAACAAGATGGATTGATACAATAAAGATGAGTTTAAGGAGGAGAAACCTGCTATGGGACCCCAATTGTCGAAGAAGTATGGTGGAAAGACAGAGTAAAGTGGCGAAGTACCATTGATACCCCAACCCGACCAGATGTTGGATAGAGAGGAAACAAAGATGATGATGACGACTAACAAGTACAAAGGGTACGGTTCTCCGCTGTGAGGTGAGAAATGTGACCACTGTATTTGGTGGTTATTTATATGATTTGACCCTACACTGTACATTCGCATAGGAGAAAACACGCGCTGTGCGTATCGGGTGCCTCTCCGTGCTTAGATTCTCGTAAGACGCACTAATAACGGTCACACTCGCGTGGTAAGTCAGCTATCAGATGACCTGTTGCCACTGTAAGGCGTAACCTCCATTCCAACGACTGACTTGTGCCTCCGTCGAGATGCGCATCCGAATGAATTACTGCAGTAAGTACACAGTGTGACAAGTACAAGCCTAGGTATTAAGAACGGAACATGCTACTCGTTACATACGCAAGAGCCAGAGATCTGAAGATCTGTACGAGAGCTTTGCTGTACAGTTATCCTATCTGTAAGCATCTACACGTGTACTGCGCATCTCGTCGCATGGAATGTGGCAGTGAGTGCGTGGCTTCACCTCCGCTTCCCGTCTCGTACTCGCTGGACGAGGATGTGAAACGATCCTAGATAGTGGGCTCACGTTCAGGAGACATGGTTCCAATCTGGGCATACTGATTTGCAAAAACGATTTACCTACCGATTTGGACTAGCGTCGACACTTGGCAGTCTGAGGACGGTCAGAAGTGACTTGTATCTACATCTACATCTACATCCATACTCCGCAAGCCACCTGACGGTGTGTGGCGGAGGGTACCTTCAGTACCTCTATCGGTTCTCCCTTCTATTCCAGTCTCGTATTGTTCGTGGAAAGAAGGATTGTCGGTATGCCTCTGTGTGGGCTCTAATCTCTCTGATTTTATCCTCATGGTCTCTTCGCGAGATATACGTAGGAGGGAGCAATATACTGCTTGACTCTTCGGTGAAGGTATGTTCTCGAAACTTTGACAAAAGCCCGTACCGAGCTGCTGAGCGTCTCTCCTGCAGAGTCTTCCACTGGAGTTTATCTATCATCTCCGTAACGCTTTCGCGATTACTAAATGATCCTGTAACGAAGCGCGCTGCTCTCAGTTGGATCTTCTCTATCTCTTCTATCAACCCTATCTGGTACGGATCCCACACTGCTGAGCAGTATTCAAGCAGTGGGCGAACAAGCGTACTGTAACCTACTTCCTTTGTTTTCTGATTGCATTTCCTTAGGATTCTTCCAATGAATCTCAGTATGGCATCCGCCTTACCGACAATCAACATTATATGATCATTCCACTTTAAATCACTCCTAATGCGTACTCCCAGATAATTTATGGTATTAACTGCTTCCAGTTGCTGACCTGCTATTTTGTAGCTAAATGATAAAGGATCTATCTTTCTGTGTATCCGCAGCACATTACACTTGACTACATTGAGATTCAGTTGCCATTCCCTGCACCATGCGTCAATTCGCTGCAGATCCTCCTGCATTTCAGTACAATTTTCCATTGTTACAACCTCTCGATACACCACAGCATCATCTGCAAAAAGCCTCAGTGAACTTCCGATGTCATCCACCAGGTCATTTATGTATATTGTGAACAGCAACGGTCCTATGACACTCCCCTGCGGCACACCTGAAATTACTCTTACTTCGGAAGACTTCTCTCCATTGAGAATAACATGCTGCGTCCTGTTATCTAGGAACTCCTCAATCCAATCACACAATTGGTCTGATAGTCCATATGCTCTTACTTTGTTCAATAAACGACTGTGGGGAACTGTATCGAACGCCTTGCGGAAGTCAAGAAACACGGCATCTACCTGTGAACCCGTGTCTATGGCCCTCTGAGTCTCGTGGACGAATAGCGCGAGCTGGGTTTCACATGACCGTCTTTTTAGAAACCCATGCTGATTCCTACAGAGTAGATTTCTAGTCTCCAGAAAAGTCATTATACTCGAACACAATACGTGTTCCAAAATTCTACAACTGATCGACGTTAGAGATATAGGTCTATAGTTCTGCACATCTGTTCGACGTCCCTTCTTGAAAACGGGGATGACCTGTGCCCTTTTCCAATCCTTTGGAACGCTACGCTCTTCTAGAGACCTACGGTACACCGCTGCAAGAAGGGGGGCAAGTTCCTTCGCGTACTCTGTGTAAAATTGAACTGGTATCCCATCAGGTCCAGAGGCCTTTCCTCTTTTGAGCGATTTTAATTGTTTCTCTATCCCTCTGTCGTCTATTTCGATATCTACCATTTTGTCATCTGTGCGACAATCTAGAGAAGGAACTACAGTGCAATCTTCCTCTGTGAAACAACTTTGGAAAAAGACATTTAGTATCTCGGCCTTTAGTCTGTCATCGTCTGTTTCAGTATCATTTTGGTCACAGAGTGTCTGGACATTTTGTTTTGATCCACCTACCGCTTTGACGTAAGACCAAAATTTCTTAGGATTTTCTGCCAAGTCAGTACATAGAACTTTACTTTCGAATTCATTGAACGCCTCTCGCATAGCTCTCTTCACACTACATTTCGCTTCGCGTAATTTTTGTTTGTCTGCAAGGCTTTGGCTATGTTTATGTTTGCTGTGAAGTTCCCTTTGCTTCCGCAGCAGTTTTCTAACTCGGTTGTTGAACCACGGTGGCTCTTTTCCATCTCTTACGATCTTGCTTGGCACATACTCATCTAACGCATACTGTACGATGGTTTTGAACTTTGTCCACTGATCCTCAACACTATCAGTACTTGAGACAAAACTTTTGTGTTGAGCCAACAGGTACTCTGAAATCTGCTTTTTGTCACTTTTTCTAAACAGAAAAATCTTCCTACCCTTTTTAATATTCCTATTTACGGCTGAAATCATCGATGCCGTAACCGCTTTATGATCACTGATTCCCTGTTCTGCGTTAACTTTTTCAAATAGTTCGGGTCTGTTTGTCACCAGAAGGTCTAATATGTTATCGCCACGAGTCGGTTCTCTGTTTAACTGCTCAAGGTAGTTTTCAGATAAAGCACTTAAAAAAATTTCACTGGATTCTTTGTCCCTGCCACCCGTTATGAACGTCTGAGTCTCCCAGTCTATATCCGGCAAATTAAAATCTCCACCCAGAACTATAACATGGTGGGGAAATCTACTCGAAATATTTTCCAAATTATCCTTCAGGTGCTCAGCCACAACAGCTGCTGAGCCAGGGGGCCTATAGAGAGATCCAATTACCATGTCTGAGCCTGCTTTAACCGCGACCTTCACCCAAATCATTTCACATTTCGGATCTCCGTCAATTTCCTTCGATACTATTGCACTTCTTACCGCTATAAACACGCCTCCCCCTTCACTGTTCAGCCTGTCTCTGCGGTATACATTCCAATCTGAGTTTAGGATTTCGTTACTGTTTACGTCTGGTTTCAGCCAACTTTCTGTCCCTAGTACTATATGGGCGTTGTGATCGTTTATTAATGAGAGCAGTTCTGGGACCTTTCTATAGACGCTCCTGCAGTTTACTATTAGCACATTAATATTGTTATTCCCTGTTGCATTTTGCCTACTCCTATCTTGCCGCGTCTCAGGAGGCGTCTTGTCGGGCCTAGGGAGGGGATTCTCTAACCTAAAAAACCCCCATGTGCACTCCGCACGTACTCCGCTACCCTTGTAGCCGCTTCCGGCGTGTAGTGCACGCCTGACCTATTCAGGGGGACCCTACATTTCTCCACCCGATAGCGGAGGTCGAGAAATTGTTGTTCACGGAGAGGAACTATGGACGAACCGAGTTGGCAAAGAGAGGCAGTTGAGGGCGGACGTGATTAGTGTACAGACTTGCGATGTACGTCGTGGATGAACAGTGGCAAGTCAGTTAAGTAACAGTTTTGAGACAGAACACTAAGAGCGGAATCTGATTGTAAAAGTAATCGAAAAAAATTATTTTTCACAAATTGCAATGCAGTGAAAACGTGTGCTGTGATCTATTTAGAAAAAACTTAAATGTTCGTGTGTTCAAAGTTATGTATCTTCGGAAGTTCTAGACACATTGCTTTGAAATTTTAACACAACGTTGCACTCTAACACAAGCTTATTTTTAAATACCTATTTCTTTAATATATGGTGTATAACGTAAGTACATGTAACTTTTTTATATCTTTCGTAAGAATGTTTCCGTATTATTATATTAAAATTTTTTTTGCATCTCCTCGGTTCCGAGAGATCCGGAGCCTGTACACAAAATTGGAATAGAGATCAACATGAACATAATTTCCGCCGTTCTTATTGCTCACGAAAATCGCATATTCCACGTTGTACCACCATGCAGCGAGACCTTCAGAGGTGGTAGGCCAGATTGCTGTACACACCGTTACCTCTAGTACCCAGTAGCACCTCCTCTTGCATTGTTGCATGCCTGTGTTCGTCGTGGCATACTATCCACAAGTTCATGAAGGCACTCTTGGTCCAGATTTTCCCACACCTCAATGGCGTTTCGGCTTAGATCAGAGTGGTTGGTGGGTCACATCGTCCATAAACAGCCCTTTTCAATCCATTCCAGGCATGTTCGATAGGGTTCATGTGTGGAGAACATGGTGACCACTCTGGTCGAGCGATATCGTTATCCTGAAGGAAGTCATTTATAAGATGTGCACGATGGTGGTGCGATTTGTCGTCCATGGAGACGAATGCCTCGCCAATATGCTGCCGATATGGTTGCGCTATAAGTTGGCATTCACGTATCGTACAGCCGTTACGGCGCCTTCCATGACCACCAGCGGCGTACGTCGGCCCCACATAATGCCACCCCGAAACAGCAGGGCATCTCCACCTTGCTGCACTCGCTGGACGGTGTGTCTAAGGCGTTCAGCCTGACCGGGTTGCCTCCAGACAAGTCTCCGACGATTGTCTGGTAGCAGGCATATGTGACACGCATTGGTGAAAAGAACGTCATGCTAGTCCTGAGCGTTCGATTCGGCATGTTGCTGGGCCCATCTGCACCGCGCCGCATAGTGTCGTGGTTGCAAAGGTTGACCTCGCCATGGACGTCGGAAGTGTAGTTGTGCAGCATGCAGCCTATTTTACACAGTTTGAGTCGTGATACGATGTCCTGTGGCTTCACGAAAAGCATTATTCAACATGGTGACGTCGCTGTCAGGGTTTCTCCGAGCCATAATCGGAAGGTAGCGGTCATCCACTGCAGTAGCAGTCCTTGGGCGACCTGAGCGAGGCATGTCATCTACAGTTCCTGTCTCTCTGTATCTCGTCCATGTCCGAACTTTTGTAACCCTCCTGGGAGGCGGCGCGTGGGTAAGGAACAGGAACAGGAAAAGATACTAATCTCTCGGTACTGCAGATACAGTTAAGGCACCTTTACTAGCAGATAACATATACAAAGATATTACATAACTTGCAAGGTGGTGCGAAGTTGAAGCGAAGTGTCCTGGCTGACTGCACCTGATGGAATGGGCTGAAGCAGTCGCGGAGCTCGTAGACCTCGACAGCACCGGCTAGAGGGCGCTGTCGTCGGTGTCTCGTTGTGGTGCCAACTTGAGAAACTATTCTGTGGCATCGTTGCTATCGATACCACACGAACAACATCGCTTTGCTTCACTTCGAGACGCCTAGACACTTCCCTTGTTGAGAGCCCTTCCTGGCCCAAAGTAATAATACGGACGCTATCGAACCGCGGTATTGACCGTCTTATCATGGTTGAAATACAGGCAACACGAGCCGTGTACCTCCTTCCTGGTGGAATGACTGGAACTGATCGGTTGTCGGACCCCCTCGGTCTAGTAGGTACTGCTCATGCATGGTTGTTTACATCTTTGGGCAGGTTTAGTGACATCTCTGAACAGTCAAAAGGGACTGTGTCTGTGATACAATATCCACAGTCAATGTCTATCTTAAGGAGTTCTTGTAATCTGGGTGATGCAAAACTTTTTTGATGTGTGTAAAAACACACACGCCTTATCGAATGCAACGTTGTGTCCAAATTTCAAAGCATTCCGTCAAAATATTCCGGAGATTTGCGACAAGGAACATTTACAGTTTCCTCATAAGTAGAAACGTAAATGTTCGTATCTTCAAAATCTCGAATCGTCGGAACTTCTTCGCGGTTTGCTTTGAAATTTTAACACAAAATTGCATTTGAATACTCACGTGTTTTCACATACCTACTGGAATGCCATCTGGTATATATGTCATAAAAGGGGAAACATTACGAAATGTGAATGTTGGTTTTTTTGTTCAAAATCGTTTCCTCTTAAAGTTCTTCATAGATTGCCCTGAAATTTGACACAACTCTGAATTCTAATATAGACATAAAACGGTGTTACCAAAGGCCTGAAAATGTATCTTACCGATTTACTTCAAAATTTTACATGTTACTGTAATATTCGTTTAGACACACACACACACACACACACACAGACATATATATATATATATATATATATATATATGTGTGTGTGTGTGTGTGTGTGTGTGTGTGTGTGTGTGTGTGTGTGTGTGTGTGTGTGTTTGTGTGTGAAACGTTGTTAGCAAACAGGAAAGTTGTATATATGGATTACTGATATATAAGTAGAATATTTATACAGAGTAACAATAAATAAGGCTCGAGGTCAGAGACGGAGAGGGAGAAAGATGAGATGGACAGAGAAGAGGGAGCAAATGGACCTAGAAAACAAGGAGGAGGATATGGACAGAGAGAGGAGGCAGGAGGTACTGGAAAGAGAAGAGCTAAGGAGAAAATGAACAGAGAGAGGGGAAAGAGGTGATGGGTACGAGAGGGGTAAGTGGGAGGAGATCGACAAAGAAACGGGCAGGGAAAGACAGGGGAGAGAAGCAGGTCAGGAGGTATATCCAATTCCTGTACATATTAGAAACCTGAGCTTTCTCTTTTCTTTCCTTTACATTTAAACAGGTTCAGCAACAGAATAGCGAGGCCCGGTACAGACAGTAGGCAATAACAGTTTTTTCCAATAAATCATTTGCCTGCAAATTAACCTCAAGGCAGTACCACCACACTAAATTGCAACTCACCTTACTGTAACAAAGAACTCATTTGTATTGCAACAGTTGCAGCATACTTCTTCAGACAAAGAAGACGATCATGGAAAGTTACTGTCGTTTGCATGTCGCAGAATCGCTAAATCACTTTGCTTTCACATTCCATTCGTAAATGGAATCAGATTCAATAAGAGGGCAGACATCTAACAGGCAAGTAATGGTAGGCATATTATACTTGCCTTACCACACCGGAATAAAGAGATACAACGAAAGAAAAAATACTATTCTTGTCGACCCGTGTGGAGATACAGACAGCACACCGTTACACACTTGTCTTCCCATGCAAGAATAAAACAGCACACACGTTATATTAGGTCACCCTGTCAGGATAAGATAGAACATATATTAGAATACCTGCAACCCTTATACCTCTCATTTAATAAGTTGTTGACCGTTTCTTTTTTATAACCGAGAGTTTCTACATTTGGGGCTTCTTCCACATTTATGCGGTAAAAACGTCACGGATCTGTGCTAGAACTAGACAATAAGTTTTCTTATCAGACACTCTTATCTCCTTCATTAAATTATACGGAAAACTGCAGACACGTGCTTTCATCTGCTAATGTTCCCATGCACACACATTCAGTTTTCTCATTTGTTTACCCTCTTAACAGCGTTCAAAAATATTCACATGTGTGTGAAATCTTATGGGACTTAACTGCTAATGTCATCAGTCCCTAAGCTTACACACTACTTAACCTAAATCATCCTAAAAGCAAACGCACACACCCATGCCCGAGGGAGGACTCGAACCTCCGCCGGGACCAACCACACAGTCCATGTCTGCAGCGCCCCAGACCGCTCGGCTAATCCCGCGCGGCTCTTAACAGCATAAATCTGTTTAGCTCTCTTCTTACGTTCTGTGTACCAACTAAATTCAAATGAGGCTAGTGCCTCCTTTTTCGGTTCTAGAACACTCATTGAATCTGTCCTCCTTTAGTCTTTCCCTGTTACACAAAGTTTTTAGTTGTAATGGATTTACATTTTTGATATATTTACTTCAATATTTAAAATTCAATTTAAAAAAAGTGGTTCAAATGGCTCTGAGCACTATGGGACTTAACATCTGTGGTCATCAGTCCCCTAGAACTTAGAACTACTTAAACCTAACTAACCTAAGGACATCACACACATCCATGCCCGAGGCAGGATTCGAACCTGTGACCGTAGCAGTCGCGCGGTTCCGGACTGAGCGCCTAGAACCGCTAGACCACCGCGGTCGGCCAAGATTCAATTTACCTCTGTTTAATATGGAGAAATGAAAACACTGGTTGCAACTAATTGAGAATGATAAAATATATTTATTTGGTACCTTAGCTGTGAGAGATAATTGTGGCTAATAAATTAAGAAGATTTTTGTAACCAAATACGTTCAGATGATTACCGAAGCAGATAAGATCAGGTTACGGCCAGTGTGCTGGGTCCCTGATACACAAACAGCGCAGGAGAAATGCAACACTAAACAGAATTTCAAATGACTTAGCTGCGTAGAAGACTGCTCCTTTCCTATATTTAACAGCTGCAACTCTCATAGGCTAAAGTTTTATCGAACTTCTCCACAAGTAGATCGCTCAAGTATTTTCACATTAAGACATGCGGAGGCTCTACAGTGATAGGCAGTGAAGGGCACTGACCTTTGTTTACGCTTGCATGTCACAAGATTCCAGTGATGTACGTCATTCGTGTTACTCACCTGAAACAGAACATAATATATGTAATTTGATGCCGTTAAAGTGTGTCAGTGCTGTGTGGGTGGCTAAAGCCTATTGTATTGGTGACTGAATGGACAAAATTTTCAAAAGTATCGAAATTTTTATAGTGTGTGTTAAAAAGTGTGTGTGAAATCTTATGGGACTTAACAGCTAAGGTCATCAGACCCTAAGCTTACACACTACTTAACCTAAATTATCCTAAGGACAAACACACACACCCATGCCTGAGGAAGGACTCGAACCTCCGCCGGGATTTTTATAGTGATTAAGATTGTTATGAAATGTTGCTTTCTATTACATCAGAATTCTACAAGATTGTTACCAAATATCAGACAAGACACGTTAACATTGCTTTATCCATTTTAATGGCTGTTAAGAGCTCCATGGCTGTGGATTGTATTGTTTTAAAAAATACAGCAACCAGCCACTTTCTTTGGTTGATGGTTGCTGTATTTCTTAAAGTAAAAAAAAGCGAACTGTATTTCTCGGGGAAACCGACACCGATCTCCCTAGTCAATAACCAGAGTTTTAATCAAAAAAAGTCGTGCGAGTGCAGTGCTCAATAATTTCATTGAATAATATGAGCAGTGATCGTTGACTTCGGCCACCAACATCGTCTCTGTGAGAACAACAAGCTCAGGCGTGCA
This sequence comes from Schistocerca cancellata, assembly GCF_023864275.1. Classification (NCBI taxonomy): domain Eukaryota; kingdom Metazoa; phylum Arthropoda; class Insecta; order Orthoptera; family Acrididae; genus Schistocerca; species Schistocerca cancellata. The sequence continues at coordinate 87,352,553 of NC_064637.1, read as the reverse complement.
TCGGCTTATGTTTTTTATTAGAGGGTCAGCTAACCATGCAAAATTTTCAGGACAACTTAAAAGATCTTGTGATTTAAATCAAGCTTAAGTAGAAGTCATTTTCATTTGCTCTGATTATTTATTTACACACAAGTGGCAAACAGAGAGCAAAGTCTTCTAAAACGCGAATCAGATTATGGAATTACGCTAGTACTCTGGGGATGAACCAGCATACGTGAAAGATTCTAGGGAGAAAGCGCAACAAGATTTTCTGATCCGGACAGCTCAGGAAAACAATGCAAGCGATACCAGAAGAGGTCAGAAATTACAAACAAACTATGCAACGCAAGTTGTATGGCAAAGCATATACGTATGAATCGTGCTACTGCAGACTGCGAGCCCGGGTTCCCGGGTTCGATTCCCGGCGGGGTCAGGGATTTTCTCTGCCGCGTGATGACTGGGTGTTGTGTGATGTCCTTAGGTTAGTTAGATTTAAGTAGTTCTAGGGGACTGATGACCATGGGTGATAAGTCCCATAGTGCTCAGAGCCATTTGAACCATTTTTCAGCCTGCGAAACTCAGATTCCACTGTAATCAAAAAAGTATGTTCCCATCAGTAACAAATGGAGGTAGCGAAAACACGAATGGCGGACAGTGACTGAATGACAACGAAACTTATTTCTTAAGCCTAAATTCTCAACTTGAAAAAACAAAAAAATCCACATGGAGGGGATGGCTCAATGCTGCCGCCAATGTGACAGGTGATAATTTCGTTTGTTTCACAAAAAAAAGGGGGCGGGTGAATAACGCAGCAGAAACTTCCCACTCTTCTTGTACCAAACACACATCAACGAATACGAGGTTGGTATAGGGCTGTAGCAGCTCCCCTTGATTGGTCGGCTTCTCCACGCCAAGCACAGTGAACCTGAATGAATGACCTAAATTTTGGTGCAAATGCGACCATCTTACTCAGTCTAGCCGGATGGTGCTCTGGCATCTCGACCATGGATGTTCGTGCAGAAAGGGTAAAAATGTCGCATTCAATTACCCTCTGGTGAGCTGGTGAAACTCACCTCTCTTAAGGAGACTCACTGACTGCCTTCTGGCGACAAACCGAAACTTGAGCAAATACTTCCTCCCACACACCTAGTATTCACAATATACTAATAATGAGATGATGGCAGAAGAAACGGAACCTTATCGCACAGTTATATGTGACAGTACTGTTGCATTATTAACAATATGATATATTACGCAAGAAATTACAACATATAGACAAACAAAATATTAACATTCACATGCAAGTTAGTTTTTGTCTCCTATACCTGCTAAATTTTTGCACATCCTACGAGGGACTGAACGGACTTCGATTTAACTTTTCGCTTTTAGTACAGGATTGAGAGATACGTGGGTGAGATGCTGATAGAAAGTGTTACTATGTTTGCAACCCGCTATGTCTACCTTTTAAAAAACATGAACAAATTGTACAAAACATATGTAGTTGATTTAAAGTCTACATGTAAATGTAAATGTAAACAACAGTTGATTAAGAAATTTTAAAGTGTAAATGTAAATATTTAGTAATTTCAGAGCGTAATAATTCAATAAATATCCAAGAAAATTGTAAGTATGAGTATAATCAGATATTTAAATTTAAAATACGTATAAAATCCACAACAACAGAATAGTCGAAGGACCACATAAATAAACCGCTTTTAGAGTTGTAATAAACTCCTGAAACCTGAGGACGACACTGACTGTAATAAACATTCATTAACCATGACCATACAGTGTATCTAGACGATTCCCTTTATCGGGATATCAGAAACCCTAACATTGATGGCAGATATCTGGAGACATGCTCTCCCACATCACTTACGAAAATTCAGCAGCTATGGAGTTCTCACAGCTTTGCGAAAATAGCGCTGTATATAGGATTTTAAATTTTTGTTGCTAACTCAAACAATTTTAATTTTCGTTTGTGAATTTCACACCGACCTGGGAGCAAAATACATAAAAATTGTAAAGAAATCTTCAGGTATGATGTTTCTATTGCTTTGATCGCATGTAGGTACACTGGATTACTAGTTTCTGCAGGGATAAGCTGCCATCTTCTGATCTGTAAGGCTACAAAAATAACGAGAATGTTACACTGTGGTAACTGTAATCGTAAATTAACGATTTTACATATCTTATTTTTTATATACCTTCAGTATACAGTTTCATATCAGCGCACACTCCGCTGCAGAGTAAAAATGTCATTCTGGCATCAGTATAGTAGTTCTGAAATCATGCTGTGCGATAACCACTCTTTCGTTTTTGTACCATCGTAACGGACTGTGAATCCGAAATAAAAAATAAAATTATCATTATTTAAGTTCTTACAGTCAACTTACAAGTTGCAATGTATGCCTGTGGTAGCATTACCTCATGATGAAAGGAGAGTAAAACATCAAGAAATAAAGCTGTGTCCTCATGGCAACAGAGAGTCACACATTATGCTATCACTTTTATGCCATGTTTTTTTTGCGTTTGGATGTATACATTGCAATTAAACAGGAATGTGAAACGGCATTGTAGCTGGAAATTTCAATATCATATCTACGGGGAGGCGAAACTCATATTACATGATTCTACAATTTGTAAAACTAGGCTCCCACATGTTACCTGCGTTGCGTCCCATTTGACGTTCATTCAGCCTTTAACAAATGTTTAATGTTAACTACTTTCGTGGAATTTATTTTAAAACTGACGAAATATTTATGTTTTCCATTTTATATGACTGAGATTGTTCTATTTTTCCATTTTAATGATTCACATTGTTTTTTCCCATATACTGTTGCATGTACGCATGTATTGTCAAAAAATCAAGATGATATTTGTTGTTGTGGATGAGATTGCTGTCATCTGTTGGTAGGTGGTATTCCATTGTATTACTCTATGAGCCCTACCGGTATCTCGAAATACGTAGACGGCAGTCAATTTTAGAAACATGCGTCCCTTCTTCATATTTTAAATGGCTCTGAGCACTATGGGACTTGACATCTATGGTCATCAGTCCCCTAGAACTTAGAACTACTTAAACCTAACTAACCTAAAGACATCACACACATCCATGCCCGAGGCAGGATTCGAACCTGCGACCGTAGCAGTCGCGCGGTTCCGGACTGAAGCACCTAGAAGCGCTCGGCCACAGCGGCCGGCTATTTCTTAATGTGCCACACGCATATGACTCTTAGTTGCAATGAGGACACAGTTAGTTTTTTTAATATTTTAATCTCCTTTCGTCACGATGTAATGTTATATTAGGCATATACTGAAAGTTGTATTTTTACTTTAATAAAAAAGGTAATTTTACTTTCTACTGCAAATTCATACTTCCTTACTATGGTACGAAAAGAAATCTGAGGTTTAGCTCACAGCATGATTCAGTAACCTACAGACCGAGGGTATATAAAAAGAACTTATGTACAATAGTTTATGTACGATTACAGCTATGACTGTGTAGTATTTTTGTAACCTAGCAGATCCGAAGATGGCAGCTTAGCCATACCGAAATCAGTAATCAAATGTACCCATATGCGATCAAGGCAATAAAAACTTAGTATCTGAAGCACTTTTTGTACTATTAAATTCATGATCACTATCCTGCTGACATTGCCAGGTATTCATAAACTCAAAAATTGTTGGCATGAACGAACAGGTTGCAAGTAACGAATTTTCATCTCGCTAGCGCTGGCCAATAACAGTAGACTTAGAGCATCGCTGTATTGTAATATACGGAGCATAGAACAAGAGAAAGCTTTTTACGCCCAAAATACAACGCATCGAAAGATCCTCTTCACGAGTGTGTAGTTGTTCTGGTCGTCTGTTGTAAGGCTGGTTTTATGCAGTTCATTACTTTCGCTAGGCAGCTATCCTCTTCTTTCAACACAAATATTGAATCTCACGTATTCCACGTCCAGCGTTATATAGTCATATCTACGGCTGCCCCATTCAGGTGTAGTTTTCAGCATAAACTCATATCGTAGTATGTAAACAACTATTATATCTCTTGTATTCATCCTATTCATGCATAAACTTTTCTTTCTAGTTGACTCCTTACAGGGTGTCTATTTCACACTGATCAGTCCGTTTGATTTTCTGCAGTCTCCTGTAGTACCACACTTCACAGGTTTCTAATCGTTTGATTTCCATCTACAAGAAATCGAATATCTCAGTGTCAAAGACTGAAGTACCTGTTTTAAGTATTTTACTTTCAGCAAAACTCGGTGTGCAGAATCTTTTATTCGTAATTTTATTATGAATACCGTATACAGAGTTGTTATACTGTGAAAATCGCTACCACTACTAACAAATTGTGTTAAAATACCAGTTGAACTGAACAAGACCGACAGCAAGATGAACAACCAAAAGTAGGTCAAGTACAGTAACGGGAAACCCAGAATGGTTCCATATTATCGCCATAATCTGTATGAGTAAACAGAGGACTCCTGAAATAACGTTTCTTCAAAATATGTTTGATGTAAATGTAAACACGGGCAAAAATAGAGAACTTTCACGAAGACATTAACTCAGTATGAAAAGAACTTTGTATGGAGGAATTCTTATTTCTTTTATTTCAGACTCTGCAGTCTTACAAAAGATACCAAGAAAAGAAATATGATGATGAACGGCGGTGTGATTAATAGCTTAGTGTATAATTATCTCGCTCTGTTGGCGGAAGAACACTTCATGATTTCTGTCAGTTTCTCTGAATGGTCTTTTCAAAAAATGGTTGAAATGGCTCTGAGCGCTATGGGACTCAACTTCTGAGGTCATCAGTCCCCTAGAACTTAGAACTACTTAAACCTAACTAATTAAGGACATCACACACATGCATGCCCGAGGCAGGATTCGAACCTGCGACCGTAGCGGTCGCGCGGTTCCAGACTGTAGCGCCTAGAACCGCTCGACCACCCCGGCCGGCTGGCCTTTTCACAAACTTTGCTATAGTACAGGAAGGTTAAATGTCAACAAACAGAAAGTACCGAAAAGTTCGTTTCTTTACACAGAGAGAATAGACGTAGAGCTTCAACAGGACACATTTATTCAACATGCTCCCCGTACCCCTATTCCATCACCACCACCAGCCGCACCACACTACCACTAACATCACTAGCACTATCTCCGACTGTTAAATTCTTACACCGTTTTTCCAGATTTTCAAATCCATTTCAGAGAGCATCACATGACAGCACCTGTGAGCAACACGTTTTGAATGTCAGCCTTAGTGCCGTTAAAATGAAGATTTTTCAGCCGTTTCTTCATGTTAGGGAACATGTGGTAACCCAAAGGGGCCAGGTAAGGTGAGCAAGGTCGACTAATTGGCAATGTACGGCGTTCTGTTTGACAGACACAGCTTATGGTATCTGCCAAGGTGCATTGTCATGTAACAAGAGGATCCCTTTAGCCAAGTGTCTACGGCGTTTCATGTTATTCCCCTTCTTCAGCTGGCAGTGGTGGCTGCTCAACGGCTACACTAGCACCCTGAGGTAGGTAGTTCACAGAGAGAATACGGGCTTGCTCCAAGAAAACAGATGCCGTAACTTATTTTGGCCGATTTGTTGGCGTTGAACTTCGTCGCTCTCGTGGATCTTCTTTCCTGGAATCGAGGCTCGTGAACATGGCGCTAATTTCCTCGTCGGTCACTGTAGCAAACCAAAATATTTTTAGTGCATCTGCATGTTCTGTCAGTGGTTGGCAGAAGTTGATTAATATTAAACAGGACACATTTCTCTAATGTTCTACAGAATATTATTCATTTGGTCACAAAGCAACTTCCAGCTTCTTAGCCTGTCGCCAACTGACAAAAGAAAGACGCAACGGATGTGTAATTTACCGAGATATTACTATACAGAAGATATAAAAGATAGAAAAAAATTATGCCATATAGAATGTTTACAAAGGGAAGAATTGTATTTGTATGTCGTGCAGAAACAGTTATACTGAACCAAAAAAGGTAAATAATTGGTTTTACATGGATACTGATACATCTAACAACGGAGTAGAATTTACAATTGTAATTTAATATTTTTAGAATTAAAACTGGATTTAAGGGGGGAGGAGGGGAGGGAGGAGGGGAGTTACGTAATTTAATACTAAGCTGACATTCTAAGTCGTATGTTTATTGATCTCCAGTATTTCCAGTAGGGACATCTTTCTGCTCTTCTTCACAGTATGTAAAAACTTTACAGTCTACATTACACGATAGGTTTTCCGTTGGAAGTGAAACGTCCCCTTAGAACAATTATACACGACTGTGCTGATAAACCTCTTACACTATTTGCTTTTCAAACAGCTGAGCAAAACTGAACGTACTCAAACATTCACTAAAGTGACACACAATATTTTTAGCGCAACGCAATCTGACTTTCAGAAATCCCTACAAAGGAATGGCCCTGACTAACATTAACCTATACCTTTCACAAATCACTTACCTCACAAAAATCTTCATTACTGGAACTACTGCAATACAGCGAGCGCCATTATTGCCAGCTAAATAAAAGATTCAAACTACTGAAGTCACTAACTACTGATAGGCATAGTTAGCAAATGAAAGATTTTAATAGAGAGCAAACAATGTATTTACCTTAATATCATCACAAGTCATAATATAAATAGCAGTTCATGACAAATTACAAAATTCCGCCATCTCTCTCCCCACATCCACCACTGCTGGCGGCTCACCTCTAACTGCGCAACGCTACGCGCTGTTCACATCCAGCTGCCGCTGCCCAACACTACAATGGCAGACAACAATGCAAACTAGCCACAGACTGCACACAGCACAGCCATTGATTTTCATACAGAGCGCTACGTGGCTTTACCAATATAAAAATCTAAACAGCCTACTTACAGAAGGTATCCCGCAAAAGTTCGCTCTGTCTTAGTCTCCAGCTTCTCTTGTGTTTCGATATGCCTAATGGCCACAGATCTGCTTCAGCCATATGTACTTTCCCACGGTGCTTTCATGTGGTTTTTATACACACACCACTCCATGCCAAACGCTACAGTTCTTCTTTTGTATTCAATAAAAATTTCGGTAGACTCTTGTTACTGAAAGACTCGTGTATAACACAGGAACTTCCACTATTTTGCGATGTTATCTGAAATTTTGTCATCAGATGGTATGGTACACAAGTTTTTTTAAAGTGATTACTGGTTACTGTTATCAGTGCACGGAGTGGTGTAATCTTACACATTTTCTTCTTTTGTGGAATATTATGAATCTAGGCACAGCTATAGCTATTACTGGTAGTTCGGTATGAAAAACACATTTGGGTAAATCTGGTTTCACATTGGGTTTCTGAGCATGGGGCAGTAGCTGGTCGATGAAATTTGATAGTGCCGTACCAGTAGCCAGTTGGTTTGATATTGTTTTATTAGGCAACTAGTTTCAACATCCCTGTCACAACATCTCCAGGCTGTTGCTTGAATGTCACCAAATACCACTTGTGCAGGTACAAAGGCAAGACACTAACACTCGTATCTGGTTCAATAGATGTCTCAACTTCATAACCAAGCAGCATCACTTTCTTTGGGCCGTTGTCCCATTGCAACACGTGGTCGGCCTTGTTACTATGGAATGTGGTGATGTGAGTGTCAGAGGGCAGCCACATGCTCTACCTGTCACCATGCCCCCCCCCCCCCCCCCCAGGATGGAATTAGTGTACCACAGCTGTATGCATCTAATATAAGCCATGAAATAGGGCTAACGTTGTCAAATATCTGCGAGTCGTGTAACTAAGGCAGGACGTGGAAACCAGCCCAATATTCACCTAGTGGGATGTGGAAAATCGCCTAAAAACCACATCCAGGCTGGCCGGCACATCGGCCCTCACGGCTAATCCGCCGGGCGGATTCTATCCGGGCCCAGCGCGCCTACCCAAGTCCAGGAAGCAGCCCAGCAGCGCCCTCGGTGAATCTGGCGAATACTGGAGTATACTCTTCGTATATATGACACGAACTCTCAAACGAACAGTCAAAGATTATCAGTCATCTTAATTTTTGCTATTTTATTAGGGTTTCACATCTAAATAGGTAACAACGGAACCCATACAACATTGCTTTGTTTTCTGCCAGTCTGTCTACCCAACTGTTAAGAACCCTTTTTTCTGAGGAACGGGTACACTTATCCAATTGAAATTTGTATCTCATAGTAAGGCCTATGTTTCTTAGGTGTTATAAGACCTTTATCCTCCCAAAATATATCAGAATATGTGACGTCTATGTCACATATTTTGATATCGCCAACTCAAAAATCAAAACCTATAGGACATTTCCGACTGGTGTACGATTATGAAATTTCGTAAGTAGCAAATTTTCAATGTAAAAGAAAAGCAAAAAATACTAACATCGTTAATTTGTAATCATATCACATGAAAAATTTTTTTTTTTTTTCATTTCTTATCCGGCTGCTCATCTGCCCGTCTGTTAAGACCTTTTTCCTCAGGAATTATAATTGCAAATACGAAATTAAACAAAAACTTTAGACTTACAACTTGAAATCAAAATAATCTCGAAAGTCTTTGTATTCCGAAGATCGATATCTTGCCAGTATCGATATCATTAACAGTCAAAGGTAGTACCAATTCTCGATTCTCGTGTTCGACGTACTGTCTATATAAATAATCGCGCCAGTGCAACTCGCACTTGGATAATTTTATCTTTATCATGTTCAAAAGGAATTACGTAGGACGGGTAGTTAAAATAGCCTACTCGCTCAATGACTGCGTTCTTTATCAGTATATCATTGATCGCACCTGTTATTTTCCTCGGAATATCATTTCATTTGTCTTTTTTTTTGGGTTTCTCGAAATTATAATTTTGACCAATTTCGTTTCATTTAAAAATATTTATTTCCATTTCTTCTTCTGAAGAGGCTAATACTGTTTGGTAACGAGCATACATTAATGTTTTTATGTAATGGTCATTGTCCAGTTTTTTCCCTTGTTGTTTACTGTTTCCTCATTCCACCTTTTAATAACGATGTCTGTATTCGTATAGAAATAGGATAAAATTGGGGTGACTGTAGCCTTGTTCATCTCCATGCCAGCTATTTTTTTTCCTGTGTTTATTACAATTTTAGTTCCACTGTATAATCTTCTTATCGTCGATATCAAGTGTCGTGCAATTCCATTTTCTTGTGACATTGACCAGATTTCTCTCGTGTTTAATCTATCAAACTCTTGACGTGGTCGAATTAAATTCTCTTCTTTATTCTGTTACTCGCTCCTGTGAACGCGAACGCGTTATGCAAATCTTGGTGTCTCTCGCGTCCATCTTGAAAACATAACCTGAAGATAACTAAATAAGGCGAAACGCGTCGTTGAAAAATACTGTCAAGCACTGGTTTGCTGTATGCCACATATGGATTGAAAGAATTTTTCTTCTTTTATTTATAAGTATTTCCGCAGTGAATGTATTAGCCTATCCATTATTGTAATTTCAGTCTAAATCTAGTGTGGTCTCCAGTTGATATTATTTCGGCTTTTGGTCTTAACCTTGCAGTTAAAATTTTAGCTCATATATTGTATCTAGCTGTTGAAACACTTATTTTCGTATCAGTATTACTGTCTTTTTCATCTATTTTCTTGAAATTGAGCGCACATACACACGAAAGACTTGTAAGACTTCGTTGAAGTTGTCACTGTTCTGCTCTATCGATAGCATCCTCTCTGTCTATGAGAGTGTTTCTTTTCCAGCAGTGTGGTGCCCCTGTACTCCGACACCCAGCGATTGAGTCGCAGCAGCGCAGGTGCCGGGATTAGGGTGGCAGGCGCCTCGGTTTGCAGATCGGAGCAGCGCGCCGGGGTGGCGTATCGGGCTTTCCGGCAGAGTTGCGGCCGCCCGCCGGCGGCGGCGCTAGTGCTGCTGCTGCCGCTGCCGCTGGGTAATGCCCCGGCAGGCCCGGGATTCCCCGCCGAGTTATGCGCTGTTTATCGCGCGCTATCAGCAATCACAGCTCCGGCCCGGGGCGGCTTAACCCCGCAGAGCCGAGCGGCTGGCGGGGGTGCTCTAATCTCCCTGCTGCGCACCCCCACCCCTACCACCGCCCCACTCACATGCCCGTGAGTGTGTGTGTGTGTGTGTGTGTGTGTGTGTGTGTCTGTGTGTGTGTGTGTGTGTGTGTGGCGGAGCTTAGCTCTCCCTGGGGCTGATTATTAGGCTGCAGATAACGGCGGATGCACCGGTGCGTGCCGTGTGGCACGGGGTGGCGGCTCGCGGGCACGGACTGTATCAGACGCCCTGCAATACGCGGTCGGGGTTGAAATTTTCCGTCTGGGTGTGCTGTTATCTTCACCATTTGTATCAGGTGGCTCTGTATGGCTGTGTACAATAGCATACGTCAGGGAGCAGGTTCTCGCATCCCAAACTTGAATGTTGCTTTGGACCGGGCGACAGTGTTTGGGGAAGAAAGGATATAGTCAGTTGGCCTAAGTGCGGAGGTGGTGTAAAAATTCCCTTATTAATAAGCCGAAAGCTTCGAGTGATGACTGAAAAGACAAAGACACTACTGGCCATTAAAATTGCTACACCACAAAGTTGACGTGCTACAGAAGCGAAATTTAACCGACAGGAAGAAGATGCTGTGATAAGCAAATTATTAGTTTTTCGGAGCATTCACACAAGTCTGGTGCTGCTGGCGACACCTACAACGTGCTGACATGAGCAAAGTTTCCAACCGATTTCTCATACACAAACAGCAGTTGACTGGCGTTGCGTGGTGAAACGTTGTTGTGATGCCTCGTGTAAGGAGGAGAAATGTGTACCATCACGGTTCCGACTTTGATAAAGGTCGGACTGTAGTCTATAGCGATTGCGGTTTATCGTACCGCGACATTCCTGCTCGCGTTGGTCGAGATCCAATGACTTTTAGAAGAATATGGAATCAGTGAGTTCAGGAGGGTAACGCGGAACGCCGTGCTGGATCCCAACGGCCTCGTATCACTAGCAGTCGAGATGACGGGCATTTTATCCGCATGGCTGTAGCGGGTCTTGCAGCCATGTCTCGATCCCTGAGTCAACAGATGGAGACGTTTGGAAGACAACAACCATCTCCACGTACAGTTCGATGAAGTTTGCAGCAGCATGGACTATCAGCTCGGATACCACGGCTGCGGTCACCCTTGACACTGCATCACAGTCAGGAGCGCCTCCGATGGTTTACTCAACGACGAACTCGTGTGCACGAATGGCAAAACGTCATTTTTTCGGATGAATTTGTTTACAGCCTCATGATTCTCGCATCCGTATTTGGCGACATCGCGGTGAACGCACACTGGAAGCGTGTATTCGTCATCGCCATACTGGCGTATCACCTGGCGTGATGGTATGGGGTGCCATTGGTTACACGTCTCGGTTACCTCTTGTTCGCACTGACGGCACTTTGAACAGTGGACGTTACATTTGAAATGTGTTATGACCTGTGGCTCTACCCTTCATTCGATCCTTGTGAAACCCTACATTGCAGGATAATGCACGACCGCATGTTGCTGGTCCTGTACGGGCCTTTCTGGATACAGAAAATGTTCAACTGCTGCCCTGTCCAGCACATTCTCCAGATCTCTCACCAACTGAAAACGTCTACTCAATGGTGGCCGAGCAACTGCCTGGTCACAATACGCCCGTCACTAATCTTGATGAACTGTGGTATCGTGTTGAAGCTGCATGGGCAGCTGTACCTGTACACGCCATCCAATCTCTGACTCAATGCCCAGGCGTATCAAGGGCGTTATTACGGCCAGAGGTGGTTGTTCTGGGTACTGTTTCTCAGGATCTACGCACCCAAATTGGGTGAAAATGTAATTCACATGTCAGTTCTAGTGTAACATATTTGTCCAATGAATACCCGTTTATCATCTGCATTTCTTCTTGGTGTAGCAATTTTAATGGCCAGTAGTGTATTATGAATGGTTTACAACTTCTGACTTTATTCAGAAAACAGTATCAGCTCTTTATGTAGTTACTCGAAAGGAATTGTACCCATGACAAGTCTGTACACAGACTCGGCTCTGTCTACTTAAAACTGGAATGTCAGTACTAACAGAGCCCGCAGCCACTACACGTCACGCGAAACTCCCTACCTAAACGTTTAGGATTCCAATCAGCTCTGCTACAACCACTTAAGGTAACTCTGCTTTGCCCTGACTGGCTGCCACTGCTGATGAAACCACCAAACTCTCACATACCGACTGGAACAGACCTCTCAGGGCGTCTTGCTTCCGAGTTTTATTCAGTATCCTGCTTCGCCCCCGCTACCCAGCCAGTTCCTGACACGGGGTGTTGTCGAGGAACACTCACCATCTTATAGGCTTTAATTGGGCAGTATTCTTCGTCACGTCTTAGGCCTGCTATAGGCCCTCGGTGATGTGTGGGTGCCCCCTCCAAACACTTTTATCCACAGCTTACAGGATTATCACTATACAGGACCGTCGCCACCCTGGTGTCACTGCCCAATGTTTTCCCCAAAAGGGTTTAGCAGCCTCTGACATTTTATGTAATCGTCCTCCGAGGTCTGGCTGTTGTCATTCACAGGCGACGAGTATCCCTTGTCTCGTAACTTTCCCTCTGTTATATCTCGAACTAATAAGACTCATCCGTTTCCCGAGGGGACTACAGGGTGTAGAAAACAATGTCGTATCTAGTTCCCAATTTCTTATACAGTGTTTTGTAGGACATGAGCACGTGCTGATACTACGATCGAGCGCTAGTAAAACTATTTTCTTCTGGTGTGACACAACGGTCTTTTGTTCCAGAGGATACTGGTTTCATGCTGGTTTGGCTGTAAAAATTTTATGTATTCTGTGGCTTTTCCAACTTTGTTAAAGTGTCTGCTGTTCTGGGTCTTTTGTGAGTGGTACGGACTAATTCCTTCCCCATCCTCCTCCAGCCCGACGTTTTAATGACCTCAATGCGACGTTAAATACTAATTTCCCACCCACCCCTTTTTTTTGCATGGTGCTCTGCAGCTACCTTCAGTTTCAGGAACTTCGATAGGTGTCATGTATAATTTTGGAATCTGAATCGAGTGCGAGCGAGCAGCGATGTTGTAAAGCTGTATCGCAGAAGTAAGGTTATTGTCTTTGGTGTGCTCGGAGGTGCAGTGGTCAGATAATGTTAAGCTGTGTTGGAGTGAGGAACTAACTGTAATGTTGTAACACCCCACCCGTCACTTAGCTGGTTTTGGCGTGTGTTCACCCCAGGTAACTGACTAACAGATCAAGAAAGTAATAAACAGATAAAGAAAGTAATAAGGCCCTGCGACTCCTGATTGAACTGCGGTGGCAGTGTTGACATTAATTGGTAACTTTTAACTAAAAAGGCGTGCACATTGAAGTTATATTCAGCTATTGAACACCAGATGCAAATGGCTCTGAGCAATATGGGACTTAACATCTATGGTCATCAGTCCCCTAGAACTTAGAACTACTTAAACTTAACTAACCTAAGGACACCACACAACACCCAGTCATCAAGAGGCAGAGAAAATCCCTGGCCCCGCCGGGAATCGAACCCGGGAAACCGGGCGCGGGAAGCGAGAACGCTACCACACGACCACGAGCTTGCGGACACCAGGTGCAAATGTTGAACATAAAATTAATTAAGAAAGTGACTTGGGATTTCAACTACTTGATTGAAAACAGATGCAGTCGATTATCACCAATATATTTTAACTCACGACCTTCAATCATCACATCACATGACTCTCCTACCAGGCAGTGGTAATAAATTACGTTTGCGTGCAGTAAAGCGCGATAACTCAAAAGTAATTCCTATCGACTGACCCAGGCGTAAGTGCGAGAAGAATTATACACGGCCCATGAAACCCTCGTGCAAACTTTGCCGACGTGATCCAACAAATTAATCAGTGGCCGGTGCGGGCGCAATATCACCGAATACAGCGCAGTGGTATGGCGTCGTTGTGTGGACGTCGGCCGACCTCGTGGTGCTGCAAGGCTGCGCTCGCCAATCACTCCTAGCTATCTTGCTCAGTACATAGCTGAACCAAAACTTTCTATCTCCGCAAGCTCAATCGTTCCATTTGCTAAGTCCTAAACTGCAGGTGTGCTCACTCTTTCTCAGGCAAGCTGGTTAAAGAACGCCACGTCCGCACTCTAGGCAAGCTGGGAATGGAAGACCACAATGGAGACTTCTCCCAGTCCACTCTTCGCCTCGGTTTCCCCTCCAGCAAAATCACTTACGCCAATTACAGCGCAAGTCGCGTTAATTATGCATCGCTTCTCAGCGCCGACCAATGCATGCTCTGGGAAGTGAATAGATTCCCACAAAATTTCCTTTCCTCTCAACTCTGCTATTTGGCTCCTCCCAGGCCACCCATCAAGGTTAGCGTCTGCACAAAACACCAATTTTTCCGTTTCAGACTATGGGGACCGTGAATTCAGCGTGAAGTTGCTATAGTCACGAACACGCATATTTTGACCTCTGTTGACCGCTCCACCGTAGCTTTGTGCAGCTTTCTCGCATGTTTCACTGAAAACGGGACGATGGACAATTATCAACAGGCGTACAAGTTCTCCGTCTCCTTCCCAGTACACCAGCATGGAGTCGGGGTCAACCACCCCCTCACTGTCACTCATCTTAAGGCAGCTGGAGGCCGCGCCCCGTTACCGCTTTCTCAGAGTCTGAGCCGCCCTAAGGTGCCTATTGTCGCTTCCCTGGGATGAACTAGCCTCTAGTAAAGCAACGCGTTTCCACAAAGTTTTCACGTCGTGTCAATTACTTTAAAACCATCACCCAACATTAATTATTCCAATACATCCATACTATACCCTCTACAAGATGCATTGTGCCTTGTCAGTCATTTTTGTTCAGCCCTACTGTTCGCTTAACGTGAGTTCGGTGATCTTTAAGGACTTCATGTAAGGGGCATAGTTCTTGTCATCTTACAATGCCGGCCGCGGTGGTCTAGTGGTTCTAGGCGCGCAGTCCGGAACCGCGGGACTGCTACGGTCGCAGGTTCGAATCCTGCCTCGGGCATGGATGTGTGTGATGTCCTTAGGTTAGTTAGGTTTAAGTATCTCTAAGTTCTAGGCGACTGATGACCACAGAAGTTAAGTCCCATAGTGCTCAGAGCCATTTGAACCATTTTGAATCATCTTACAATGTTATGTTTCAAATGCGAAGTCTCAATTTATCAATGTCTTTAATGAACATGGGTATATCAGTTAACTTCAAGGAGGAAGTTTAATGAAAGTAAGTGTATATCAGAAATGGAATGTCAGAGGTAAATAATATATTGACGTTACTCTTTTTCCCATTATTGCTACGCATCAGACTAACTTGGTTATTGTACAGAGGGCTGCTAGATTTGAAAGATAGGAAATAGTTCTGTTTGGATGTTTAGACGTTCATTAAATTTAAAATCATCCATGAGCTATTTTTTCACTGCATACAAAAAAAACTTAGTGTTTTCATTTATGCCCATATTTCATTTCTCTTATGATTTTTAACTGGTCATGGTTTTTCAAAAGTAGAAAAGGAACCAAGTGTGTTGTGAAAATACTTAGAATTGCAACTAATAGAGAACTCATTGCACCTCTCGAGTGTCTCGGTGTAGATACAGTAATTTGCAGCTTTAGCATAGCGGGGCGCAAGACGGAGCAGTAGTGCAACGTTTTATCCAGATTTGCGCATAACAGAGGTAACGACTAAATATTTTGAGTTTTTTTATTCACTCAGGGCCAACGTTTGTCAGTTAGAGACAGATTTTCTGTGTTGTGTATCACTTTTAGTTCTGGGATCTGTGATCAGTTTTGCAAAACCTAATGATCGTAGGTTTTATGTCAAAGTTCATGATTCAGGCAGTTTACGCTGTTAGTTTTGAGTTCACTGTCATGCTCCTAAAACCTCTGTAGCATGATCATGCCCTTCACAGACCAAATGGTTCAAAACTGTTCAAATGGCTCTGAGCACTATGGGACTTAACATCTGAGGTCATCAGTATCCTAGAACTTAGAACTACTTAAACCTAACTAACCTAAAGACATCACGAACATCCATGCCCGAGGCAGGACTCACCCTGCGACCGTAGCAGTCGCTCGGTTCCGGACTGAAGCGCGTAGAACCGCTCGGCCACCGCGGCCGGCGCGCAGACAGTTATCCAGCACGGAGATGGCCATGGCACTTTGCTTGGAGGCACGTTCGTACTGTTCACAGTTCTCATGGTGATTCCGATTACTCCCATAAGTCCCACGGATGGTAAGTTGAATGTGTATCATACCATAATGCTTACACCCCATTGGCCCGTATGGTTGGAGAGGATCATGTTCCGAGCAGCCTATATCTGGATGACTGAATATCTGGACGCAACCATCGACCTGAAGCAACAAGAAACGTGATGCATCCTGCCTAGCGACATGTCTCCATCGATCCACTGTCCAATCCTGATGACCCTCTCCCCACTGCAGGGTAATACAATCTTTTGAACACAACCGTATAGGAAAAGCTGGTGGCAGCCTTCGAGTTTTGGTAGGATATACGCAGAAGACAATCAGTGTACGGCTTACAAAACGTCTGTGTCTCCCGTCCTAGAATACTGTTGGAGTGTCTGACGATCACACTGAATAAGATGGATAGGAAAAACTGAAATGGTTCAAATGGCTCTGAGCTCTATGCGACTCAACTTCTGAGGTCATCAGTCGCCTAGAACTTAGAACTAATTAAACCTAACTAATCTAAGGACATCACGCACATCCATGCCCGAGGCAGGATTCGAACCTGCGACCGTAGCGGTCACGCGGTTCCAGACTGAAGTGCCTTTAACCGCACGGCCACACCGGCCGGCGAAAAACTGAACGTATACAAAGAAGGATAGTAGAGATGGTCAGATGTTTGCCTAATACATGTGTCAGGAATTCTGAAAAGCCAGAACTGGTAAACGCTAGAAGACAAACGCCAAAAACCCGCGAAAGTTTGCATACACTCTAAGAAAAAGAAAGACGCACAACAAAGGAATTATACAAATGGGAAAAATTCGGTAAGTGTGGAGTACAGTTACAGACAAATGATTACAATTTCAGAAAAAAATTGGATTATTTATTCAAGAGCAACTCAGTAATATGGTCTTGGTGAGTACCTGTGGGGCTCATGGAATACCACGAAATGGCTGCCCACATGACCACTGATCCCCCACCACGTTTCAGTCTTGGGACACAAACTGTACCAGAAGTTGGAAACAGTGTGCAGCAAGCCTTAGCCAACCGAGATTCTTCCATTGCTCCATATTCCAGGTTATATGGCTTCGGAACCAGCTTTTTCTTGTTACTGGCATTTTCACCAGCAATGTGAGGCTTTGGAATTACAGCTCTCCTTCTGATTCCCAGCTTATGGGGCTCCGTGTTGTTTTGTTTCAAGATGGTTCAAATGGCTCTGAGCACTATGGGACTTAACGTCTGAGGTCATCAGTCCCCTAGAACTTAGAACTACTTAAACCTAACTAACCTAAGGACATCACACACATCCATGCCCTAGTCAGTATTCGAACCAGCGTCCGTAGCAGTCGCGCGGTTTCGGATTGAAGCTCCTAGAACCGCTTGGCCACTCTGGCCGGCGTTGTTTTGGTGCTGACAGGGTTTGCGAGTGCAACATTCAGTTCTGCAGTGACCTTTGCAGCTGCCGTCCCCTTCTTTTTCGTCACAGTTCTCTTCGACCGTTTATTACCATCAATCAGCACACACTTTCATCCGTGTTGCGAGTTAGCGGATGATGTTTTTGCTCTTTCCTTGCATTCAGTATAAAACATCGATACTGTGCCTCTTGAAATACCAAAAACTTTGTCTACCTCGATTACGCAAGGACCCGCCGTAGGAGCACCAATTATTCGCCCACGCTCGAATTCACAGCTCCGACGTAATACACTCATAACGACACAGAACACTTTTCTGACCACGACTGACACTTAAAACACATTGAGGGCACTGCACAGGTTCCATTCATGGCCAGATACAACAGCGCAATATACAGGCTCGAGTAGGATTTTCGTTTGTCTTCAAGCATGCATTTATCGCGCTGTTTCGATGTTTTTGTCGAGTTCCTGTAAATTTAAGTGTTATAAAACGTTTTCTGAAGCCATAGGTTGAAGTGTAGCCTTGTACCGACGTGAAACGTGAACGATAAGCAATACAGAGTAGAAGAAAGTTGGTGCTTATGAAATGGGGTGTTACAGAAGAATGCAGAAGATGGGTAGTGTCGGGTAAGTGATGAAGACTTGTGGGAAAGGAAATTAATGGTACAGCTAGACGAAAAGGTGTCAACGGCCTTGCCGCAGTGGTGACAACGGTTCCCATCAGATCAAAAAAATTAAGCGTTGTCGTGCTTGGCTAGCATTTGGGTGGGTGACCGCACGAGTCTGTCTAGCGCTGTTGGCAAGCGGGGTGTACTCAAGTCTTGTGTGGCCATCCGGGGAGCAACATGACTGAGAAGCGGCGGCTCCGGTCACGAGAACTGACAACGGCCGGGAGAGCGGTGTGCTGACCACGTGCCGCTCCATATCCGCTTCCAAATGGCTCTGAGCACTATGGGACTTAACTTCTAAGGTCATCAGTCCCCTAGAACTTAGAACTACTTAAACCTAACTAACCTAAGGACATCACACACATCCATGCCCGAGGCAGGATTCGAACCTGCGACCGTAGCGGTCACGCGGTTCCAGACTGAAGCGCCTAGAACCGCACGGACACATCGGCCGGCCCAATATCCGCTTCCGGTGACGCCTGAGGATGACACGGCGGTCGGTTGGCACTGTTGGGCCTTCCGGGGCCTGTTAGGATGGAGTTACTTAGACAAACAGAATGAGTCGACTGACAGGCCTGACACCCTGTCAGCTTCGGTTGACACCCTGAGGCATCAAAAAAACAGTCAATTTGCGAATGGAGGGAAGTACGGTGTGCCAAAAATTGTGAGAGACCGCGGTATCACTACAATTTGTAGGTTCAGATGGATGGAGGTTATTGCAATTATGCTAAGATGAAGAGGCTTGCAATGGATGTATACGAGTGGAGAGCAGCATCAGAGTAGTTTTCAAACTGAGGACCACAACAACAACATCAACAACAACAACCACCCCTGTTCTCTGTTCATCCATCGTCTACATGGCACAACGGCTGGTCAAATATTCAACAAAGAAATTCGTGGAGCAGCCGTGCAATTGAGAAGTTTTTATGATTTATTTTCACAGCCAGTTTCGGCAATTCATTATGACACCTTTAAAAAATTATCGGTATTGGCATACTGGGTCTATATGTTTCTGGCTGTGGTGAAGTCTCAAGTCTTCGAAGGAAGCACATGAGAATTCACGACATCCAGAAACCTATGTCCGCAGCTCGTGGTTGGCGTTACTGCCTCTGTATCACGGGGTCCCGGGTTCGATCCCCGGCCGGGATTGGAATTTTATCTGCCCAGGGACTCAGGGACTGGGTGTTTGTGTTGTGCTCATCATTTCATCATCATCATCATCATCATCATCATCATCATCATCATCATCATCATCATCATCATCATCATCATCATGATTGGTGACAGTGGATAGATTGGAATGTGTAAAAAAAAAATGGACTGTATAAAAACTGGGACGTTGTACAGGCGCTGATGACCGCGCAGTTGTGCGCTGCACAAAAGCAAACATCATCATCCAGAAACATATGGCCCAGGTATGCCAATATCGATCGTTTTTGAGAGATGCATATGGGACCTGAAGTTGGCATAATGGTCGAAACTGGTAGTATTTTCATTATTTTATTTAATCGTCTGGCTAGGGCCCACTGACAGACAGACCGTTCGCTGGGTGCCTGTCTTTCAATTTGACGCCACTTCGGTGACCTGCAGTCGATGAGGATGATAGGACGATGATGAGGATAGCACAACACCCAGTCACTGGGCGGAGAAAATTCCGCGACCCAGGCGGAATCGAACCCGGGCCCAGAGGATTGACAATTCGTCACACTGACCATTCAGCTACCGGGGGCGGACTAAACTGGTGGTGAAAATAAATTATAATAAATTCTTAATTTCACGGTTGCTCGGCGAAGTTTTTTGTTAATCTCCTGGTAGTCCTATATTTGGTACAGGTCCCAAACACTTGAGATTCAAGGATGGGTCACACGAGTGGTTTGTAAGCAACGTCCTTTGAAGGCAGACCGTATTTAGGTTTCAGATAGCAGTTTTTACTTTTAGCAGGTATTCACATACAGCCTCTCGGTTAGTCGAGATCCGCGAAACTCTCGCGCGGCCCGCAGCACTGTGCGTGGAGCGCATGCAGTCGGTACGTGAGTGGAAAACGGTCCCAGCTCCTGCGTGCGTGCCAGCCGTAACCCCCCTGAGGACAGGGAGCCGGGCAACGAGGAATGGTTGGCACGACTGCGGAGGGCGCGAAGGAGGATTCGTCTCGGGCTGAGCTGCGCTCGGGGGTGGCGGAATTTTCTTTTCTTTTGCCTTTTTCCCCCTTTTTGGCGGGGTGCAAAGACGCTGCTCGGGAACGCAAGAAGAGGAAGAAGAATAGGGGCGTTATCTGGCGCGGCACTTTGCATTCTAAAAGGACGGGCGTTGCGTCCAGGGGGGTTGGTGTGGGCGGTGGGACGCGGGTGGGGGAGTGGGGTCGTGGTGCTGGAGGAGGTTCCAGACTGCGAGGCGACTGGAATCGCAGAAAACAAAAGGAGATTCTGGAGTCCAGGAGGACGCTAGCAGAGGTCCGAGAATAATTACTGCGTAATTCGCCTTCCGGTATACAGTTTTAATTGCACACTCTGCAGTCGCCGTGTGCGATGGCGTCCGAGGATAGCGTTTGTCCGCAGTCTGCGCAGGAAAGAAAAGAGATGACGTATATTTTTTTTAAAAAAGGAGCTGCGGAACGGAAGGAGGTTTTACGGTAGGAAGGGCCTGAGGGAAAGTTCACGGGGACCGACCGTGCGCTGGGCAGGTGGCGGCGTGGAGTGGGGGGATGAATAGAAAGCGCCGCATTGTCGGCAGACAAAGGCGCGTCGCCGTAACGGCCGGACGGCAGCGGACTCTATCGCCGCTCCCGGGAGAGTTATCTGAGCACGGAGACTTTCCGAGCGCGACGCTACTGTTTCGGGGAAGAAAGGAAGGCCTCCGCTAAGGGGCCAGGTGAGCGCCGCGGGCTAATGGCCCACTGGAAGCGTGGAGGGTCGTTAGCCGCGGGCTAATCTGCCCAGCGGATTCCGATGGTCGAACGCCCCCGCCCCGGATGAAGCGATCATGCTTCAGGATCCGTGTACAGCTTCAAATGGCCATTCCGAATAAAAACTTTCTAAAGCCAAGACTGCTTAAAAATTTCTTTATTTACAAACAATATGTTTCGACAGACTTTGCTATCATCTTCAGGTCTTCACAATTTTTTGTTATAAAATGTTGTAATCTTCAAATATTTCTTATAAGACGTGTTCGTTTTCAGTTTCACCTCACGCTAAGTTGTCTTGTAGACAAAATGTAACGCACCGTATAAACGTTTGTCATATATGACACATTTAAAATCAAAAAATGTTCAAATATGTGTGAAATCTTATGGGATTTAACTGCTAAGGTCATCAGTTCCTAAGCTTACACACTACTTAACCTAAATTATCGTAAGGACAAACACACACACCCATGCCCGATGGAGGACTCGAACCTCCGCCGCGACCAGCCGCACAGACCACGACTGTGGCGCTATTAAATCATAAAGCACCTCATGATCATGGCCATGTCCCTATATGTAACGCTCAACAGATGATCGCACGTCATATATGGACATGGGCCACGTTCGGAAGGTGCTTTTCGATTTTAAATGTTTTACTTGTGACAAATCTTTATATAATGTGCTACTACTTTGCGTGAGGTCCAAGTCAAAATGAACACATTTTATAACCAAAATTTTTGAAGACCTGATGATGACAGGAAGTCTGTCGAAACCAGTTGTTTGCAAATAAAGGAATTTTTATGCATTCTTGGCTTTAGAAAATTTTTAGCACGCAGAACAGATCCGCTCCTTCTGATTGCTCAATATGACAAAATTAGATCAATAGAAACTCTCATTTCCAATCAATTTACTGCAAATTAAAGTACGATGTGAAGCCAAAAATCGAAGGTATGCCATTTCAATATCTTCTCGTTATACAGGGTGACCTAGAAGTGTGTTAACATTGAAAAAGCATTAATTCACAGAATAATGTAGGTAGATAGGTAAGACTGAACACACATGCTTGAAATGACGTGGGCTTCTATTGAAACTAAAAACGAGTTCAAAAACTGGCCGGCAGATGCCGCTGTAAAGCAACACGCCAGTGACGCCATTTGAAAATCGTGTATAAGCTGAAGTGAGAGAGTCAGATATACGCCAGCAATCGCGGCATGTTCACTTTACCAGAACACACACTGTTAGAATGGAGAATCCTCTACTGAAGCTTTACGATCGTACCGCTGTAAGAAGGGTAGTCGAACGGGCAAAGGTCCTGCGACAAGTGTCGCTGTGAATAAAATAATCACGAAGTTGGTGTGTTTACACGATCAGACCCGTAGTGGGCGACCAGACAAAAGTGCCACAGCTAAGGAAGAAATGTAGACTTCAGATAACTCCCCATGGTAAAGTCAGCTCTCTTGAAGTCGGACCAGGATTACACACACCACTGTTTGGAGAGCACAAACGGCGTACCCTCCAATGCTATGCGAACAAAATCCAGCGCCATCATGAACTGTTAGTCACTCATTTTGTGACGTCGAGAACATTTTCGGTGGAGGCACTTCCAAAAATGAGATAAGAGATGACTGGTATTCTAACTTGCTTCTGAGCGACGAAGCCCGTGTCAAGTTCCAATGGTCTCTCGACACCCACAACTGCGGGATATCAAATGTTCAAATGGCTCTGAGCACTATGGGACTTAGCCAGCCGGAGTGGCCGTGCGGTTCTTGGCGCTACAGTCTGGAACCGAGCGACCGCTACGGTCGCAGGTTCGAATCCTGCCTCGGGCATGGATGTGTGTGATGTCCTTAGGTTAGTTAGGTTCAATTAGTTCTAAGTTCTAGGCGACTGATGACCTCAGAAGTTAAGTCGCATAGTGCTCAGAGCCATTTGAACTATGGGACTTAATATCTGAGGTTATCAGTCCCCCTAGAACTTAGAACTACTTAAACCTAACTAACCTAAGGACATCACACACATCCATGCCCGAGGCAGGATTCGAACTTGCGACCGTAGCGGTCGGGCGGGTCCAGACTGAAGCACCTGGAACCGTTCGGCCACACAGGCCGGCTGCTTGGCCTCCCAGGTCCCTAGAATTCAATTCATTTCGTGTGGTTATTGGTTGTGGGGCTACCTGAAGTTGCAAATCCACAGCGATCGTTCGACCTCATAAGTGGTGCTAAAAGACCACATCCTACGGCAGTCTCTCATCAGACCTACTATATGCTGTACAGCGCTGTTCGTCGACTACAGGTATGGTTAATGAATTACGGCCGACATGTTGAACTAATGGTAATGCTACTTATTGCTTTTTTCATATGCAGCGCCATCTTTAATTTTATGCGCTTTTTTCCTTGCTTTCTCACGTCATTTTAAGCATGTTTGTCTATTCTTACCACTCTACCTACATTATTTCCTGAAGTATGGGATTTTCAAATGGTGACGGAAGCTTGGGTCACCGCGTATCTCCACCGGGAAAACCGACTCGCACTGTGTGGCCGAGGCCATTGCCGGAGTCATAGCTGGATGCTTTCATTCTTGGCTACAAACTGAGTTGCTTACCACGGATTGGCTAATGCTAGAATGATATGAAAGTATGGCGGAGGGTGCACAGTGCTTCCATGCGCTTACTTTGTTGATATGAAAGGCTTTTATACTTGTGGTGTGTTCAGTTGTTACATTTATTGCTGTGGCACCTTCGATGCAACTGATCACGCCTCAAGAAAACAGCCATCTTATGTAAAGAACAAAAGCGATTATTTTGAAAAAAGGCGATGTGAACAGCAGACTAAGAAAGTAAACATTGCCTCATATTACGTTATCGTTCCCTTTCTCGGCAGGATTGCCACCGCACGCGCCAGAGCTGTAAAGAAGTTCCTTTGTACTTCGGTTAATTATTTTTGTATCGTCATTCTAGCTTGAAGATGAGGTTGTACCTCGAAACATGTTGTTATTTTCACGATCTGAGGAAATCAGCATAATTCTGTTACTGGTGGCGGTCTCTGGAAAACCGTTTCATGTTTTTGAACAGTCACAGTAAATTAATAGTCAATACGTCTTTAAAAGGTAACTCTCACTCAAGTCACTCGATTTACAAGGAAGCAAAGTAAGTGCCTCATGACACTTTTGTTAAGTTGTTTTTTGGAGCTTAATTCTTCAGATCAAAGGAACATGTGTGAAATGGACTTCTAAACTGTTTATTGCTCTGAATCCCAACCACGTAAGCTGGTGACGCGATAGGTCAAGAAAAGGGGAAGATTCCTATTAGGAGATAATGTTTGGTGGATAAAGGTCGCCCCAGTAATTTATGTTAACCCTGGTTTGATCAGGAGCGACTGGAAGCGAACGCAAGTGAAAGAGTGATCGCAGACAGATCGCAAGAGTCCATTGTCATTCGCTTGTGCCTGTGAACAAGCGTTTACACCACAGGGAACACAAGAGGACGCGAGATGAAGAACATAGCCATTGAACGCTGCTTGATTTTTTTTTTGTGTGCCAATAATCGGCACTCATGCTGCTCGGTACACATATTGCAACGCTATGAGGTTAGAGACACGATACAGAAGTTTGCTGTTAACAGAGGGCTATTTTGTATGTGTAAATTGAAGGTGGAGAGGGGAGGGGGGGAGGGAAGGAAAGGAAAGGAAAGGAAAGAAAAGGGGAGGGGTTGTTGCTTTCAGCTACACTGGGACATTACGCGGAGTCGGCGGCGACGAGTGAAATTGTAAGCCAACTGGGACTCGAACCCGGGATCTCCTGCTTTCCAGGCAGGTGCGTTAACCACTGCGCCATCCGGGACAGAGTGTTACTGCAAATGCGCGGACTACCTCGGCCCGCCTCACTGCCGACCCACGGTCCCATCGAGCGCCACCTACCTGCTGGGGCCCCTGTCCATTTCCTCCATATTCGCTCTTCCGAGATTCCCACAGGAGGTCGGACGTGTTTGTGCATACGCACCGAAGAAGGTGAATCCACTGCCCAGTTAGGCCTGTCCGAAAGGACAGACACGACACATTCATTTATTATTTTGTATGGCAAGTACAGTGTTCGTGACACAATAAGCGAAGTGGCTGCGGAAGGGTATAATTTTGGTGTCTCAGTTTTTACGTAAACGTGAAATGTGTGGAGACGGTGCACTGAACACAAGATGTAGGTTTCGTCAGCGTATTTCAAATTTTGCTCCCGTGTCTGTTGACGCTTTTAGATGATTTATCAGTACAATTGGGGAGGAAATTTAAAAGCAGAACACAAATTATCGATGAACAAGATAATATGAACTCAAGCTACCATTTACACTCTGGTCGTTGGCTACTAGAGAAATTTACATTAGTGAGTGTTCCACAGTTGCATCTGACCTGTGTTTCTCGTATCTGCAGCGACATATACGAAGCACTTCAAGGATTTTATCGAATTAGGTGTAACGAAGGTAGAGTTATAAGACTAAAAAACAGCCGACCAGTTGCAATGGATAAAGAAATCTTTACCTAGGTTTCAACAGATTTAAATCTGTCTTCTTCAGAAGGCGGCAATTTTACATTAGTATGGACTGATGTATCATCGTCGTTTTTACAAATATCTGCATAGATCCATTTGTCGCTTGTGAGCTCTGCAACATCCAGGTACTAATTTGCATTTACATGACAGACCCTATTTTCAGGGCTATATTTTAATTTGGACAAATGGATCTATGCAGATATTTGTAAAAACGACGATAATACATCAGTCCATACTAATGTAAAATTGCCGCCTTCTGAAGAAGACAGATTTAAATCTGTAGAAAACTAGGTAAAGATTGCTTTATCCATTGCAACTGGTCGGCTGTTTTTTAGTCTTATTACGTGGAACCGTTGCTGTTGCGCAGCTATGTTTAAAATACTGAAGGTAGAGTTAATAAAAATATGATTAGTGAAATGTGAAATATAAATACGATATCTGATATAGTCTACTTGATAAAATTTTCTATATAGTTTGATTTTTAGAGTACACGTAACGTGATACCGGGTAAACCATTTTTATTTACCATTATAAACCTCTAATATGCTAATTAGTTGTAACCCTCAGCTGCCGATAGATGTTGTTGATATGCCTCGATGGTGACAGCTGAAAATGTGTGCCCCCACCGCGACTCGAACCCGGGATCTCCTGCTTACATGGCAGACGCTCCATCCATCTGAGCCACTGAGGACGCAGACGAATAGCGTGACTGCAGGGACTTATCCCTTGCACGATCCCCGTGAGACCCACATTCCCAACTGTCCACAACCTACATACGTAGTGTACCTAACAGATATTTGCCCATCCACTCATTACTCGCGCACAATAAGGTGACGATTCCCCTGTCGGCAGCTGAGGGTTTCAATTGGTTCAAATGCCTCTGAGCACTATGCGACTTAACTTATGACGTCATCAGTCGCCTAGAACTTAAACCTAACTAACCTAAGGACATCACACAAATCCATGCCCGAGGCAGGATTCGAACCTGCGACCGTAGCGGTTCGCTCGGCTCCAGACTGTAGCGCCAAGAACCGCACGGCCACTCTGGCCGGCGAGGGTTTCAATTAATTATCATTTATTCTAGAGAAGCTGCACGGTCATCAATGGTATCTGCTCTTTTGAGAGCAGTTACTATCTTCGTATAAACCTTGAAACGTCCCCTCTTCAAAATTGTACACGACTGTGCTTAAACTGACACACAATATTTTTTAGCGCAACGCAATCTGACTTTCAATAATCCCTACAAAACAATGGCCCTGACTAACATTAACCTATACCTTTCACAAACCACTTACCTCACAAAAATCTTCGTTACTCAAGCTACAGCAAAACAGCGAGCGCCACTACTGCCAGCTAAATAAAAGATTCAAACTACTGAATGGACTAACTACTGATGGGCGTAGTTAGGAAATGAAAGATTTTAATAGAGAACAAACAATGTATTTACCTTAACAGTCATAATATATATAGTAGTTCATGACATCCTGTGTTTCAAATTTCAAAACACCGCTATCTCTCTCCCCACATCCACCACTGCTGGCGGCTCACCTCCAACTGCGCAACGCTACGCGCTATTCACATCCAGCTGCCCAACACTACAATGGCAGACAACAATGCAAACTAGCCGCAGACTACACACGGCACAGCCAGTGATTTTCATACAGAGCGCTACGTAACGTTACCAATAAGAAAACCTAAACAGCCTACTTACAACCTCTAATATGACACTGATAAGCCTAATCGGTGTTGTAATTAGATGTACCCTGAACGTAAGCAACGAAAATGTCAGGTTTTTCGTATATTTTTAATTTTAATCAGCATAATACTTAAATGTTCACACTTCTTAACGTTTACCAAAATACATTCTGCTTTTCCTTGGTAATAGAAAGTATAAGGGTCGATCAATTAGCTCGAGTTACAAGTCCGTTAAGTGCGGAATGGGTAAGTCAGTCAGGCAAAATCGGTCTGAAGGCTGAGGCAATCATCTCAGTGACGCTCCAGGTTACCCGTTTGGCGAATCACCGTGTTCTGCTGCGTCAAGAAGTCAAAACATCCTGTCGCACACCATCGTCCGACAGGAATCGTCGACGCTTCACGGCCTTATTAAAGGAATCGAAGGCGTGATAACCGCATCGGGACAGACCAGGACTATAGAACGGTTGCTGTACCGTCTCCCACTTAGGTTGGCGTAACTTATGAGTCATGACATTTGCGATATGGGGAGGTGCCTTATCGCGAAGCAGCAGAATCCTTGTCGGTGTTTTACGATAGACGTGCTACCCCACACACATTCACCGTTTTCCGACGCCTGTCTACCGTCGCCTGTTCTTCGGGAAAAAAAAGAAAAGAACAACAGCATGATGGTCCTGTTTGGACACATTTGGTAATAACGACGCTATAGTCCACGTTTCCGCATTTACCGCACACACGCCCTAAAGGCACGAATGCCGCACTATCATTTGCCTACATGTCGTTGCTTGCATACCATCATCAGAGTCTCACTACGTTGTGTATCGCTGCAGCAACGCCATCAGATGCAAACTTTTTGATCTCCCATCATAACAGAAACGGCCAAAGGCCTTGCCACAGTGGTAATACCGGTTCGCGTCAGATCACCGAAGTTAAGCCATGTCAGGCTAGCCTAGCGTTTGAACACGGGACCGTCCGATCTGCCGAGCGCTGTTGGCAAGCGGGGTGCACTCGGCCATTGTGAGGTGGCTGTAATTTCGCACCTTACAAACACTCACCTACATACTTTGCCGTGATTTACGACCGGAATTAGGTATCATTTGATAGGTTGTACGAGGTGCATTCAAGTTCTGTGGCCTCCGATTATTTTTTTCTAACTAACTACTCACCGGAAACCGATGAAACTGGCGTTACTTCTCGACGTAATCGCCCTGCAGACGTACACATTTTTCACAACGCTGACGCCATGATTCCGTGGCAGCGGCGAAGGCTTCTTTAGGAGTCTGTTTTGACCACTGGAAAATCGCTGAGGCAATAGCAGCACGGCTGGTGAATGTGCGGCCACGGAGAGTGTCTTTCATTGTTGGAAAAAGCCAAAAGTCACTAGGAGCCAGGTCAGGTGAGTAGGGAGCATGAGGAATCACTTCAAAGTTGTTATCACGAAGACTGTTGCGTAACGTTAGCTCGATGTGCGGGTGCGTTGTCTTGGTGAAACAGCACACGCGCAGCCCTTCCCTGACGTTTTCGTTGCAGTGCAGGAAGGAATTTGTTCTTCAAAACATTTTCGTTGGATGCACCTTTTGCCGTAGTGCCCTTTGGAACGCAATGGGTAAGGATTAAGCCCTCGCTGTCCCAGAACATGGACGCCATCATTTTTTCAGCACTGGCGGTTACCCTAAATAATTTTGGTGGCGGTGAATCTATGTGCTTCCATTGAGCTGACTGGCGCTTTGTTTCTGGATTGAAAAATGGCATCCACGTCTCATCCATTGTCACAACCGATGAAAAGAAAGTCCCATTCGTGCTGTCGTTGCGCGTCAACATTGCTAGGCAACATGCCACACGGGCAGCCGTGTGGTCGTCCGTCAGCATTCGTGGCACCCAACAGGATGACACTTTTCGCATTTTCAGGTCGTCATACAGGATTGTGTGCACAGAACCCACAGAAATGCCAACTCTGGAGGCGATCTGTTCAACAGTCATTCGGCGATCCCGCAAAACAATTCTCTCCACTTTCTCGATCATGTCGTCAGACCGGCTTGTGCGAGCCCGAGGTTGTTTCGGTTTGTTGTCACACGATGTTGTGCCTTCATTAAACTGTCGCACCCACAAACGCACTTTCGACACATCCATAACTTCATCACCACATGTCTCCTTCAACTGTCGATGAATTTCAATTGGTTTCACACCACGCAAATTCAGAAAACGAATGATTGCACGCTGTTCAAGTAAGGAAAACGTCGCCATTTTAAGTATTTAAAACAGTTCTCATTCTCGCCGCTGACGGTAAAATTCCATCTGCCGTACGGTGCTGCCATCTCTGGGACGTATTGACAATGAACGCGGCTTCATTTTAAGACAATGCGCATGTTTCTATCTCTTTCCAGTCCGGAGAAAAAAAATCGGAGGCCTTAGAAATTGAGTGCACCTCGTACTTTGTATACATAAATATTTAAAGAAGACTGACATTGTCCTGTACACCTTGTAGATAGTTGTTAACGCTTATTGCATGAAAGGTGACGGAGTGCCTTTATTATCAAAACGGCAAGTAGAGGTTGGAACGCCAGTGGAAATGAAATGGCAAGCATAACTCAACCCTGGGGCGGAAAAGCCAGCACAGGTGTTCTGGTCCTGGTGAACACAGGAAGTAGCGAAGACGGGCGGTCGAGGCATCTCAGAGCTGGAGCGCAATACAGCGGCGGCAGGCCGGTGTTGTAGTGGGACCAGAAAGATAACCAGATAATACTTTGGAAACTCTGAAAATCGTGGACGCAGCAGAAAGGAACGAGAAAGCGTTACCTCGGAAGCCACGCAGGCTGGGTTATTTGGGAGGATTTTTACTCTGAGAAGCGTACCACTGTACGAATTCTAATTAACGTGTATAGGTGCTCCATCGCAAACCTTCTCCGCTGGACGACAAAAGTCTAAAATATGGTTGGTCGGCGTCCAGAAGAATCTGTAGAGAGGGAGAACATTCCGTGGTTTCGAGAATATGATTCGCCTTCTGCAGTTACGAGGGAGGAAAGCCGAGCTTTGCTGGGAAGCCAGCGGTGGAGAGAAAGGAGTGTTCCGTTTTGAGCGCCCGTGTTTGACGGTCGTTCAGTATCAGCTTTTGTTGGTACAGACGGACTTGCTGTCTTTGCTCTCAGATTTTATGATTAGAACGGTTAGGCACCACACTGTTGCGAACTTATACGATTCTGAACTTCGCCTCTGGGTCGTCGTTGAGTACGCAGCGTTCAGTGATTGAGAGCACTTCTGCCTTTACCCACGTAGAGACGTTATCTGAATTCCGCCCTTGTGGCTAGGAGTTCGCATTTCTTGTCCGTAGACCACAGAGAGGAGAAGACAGTTTTAGATTATCCTAGTCAGAGGACCGCCTTCTGCCGTTTTTTTATTTTGTGGCTGGAGTTCTCCCATCGTCGCAGACTTGTACGAGAACCGTCATTCCGACGCACCGGATGCAGTACATACGGTGATATTGCTAACTGCTCCAGCTTATTAGGGCTATAAAGCTAAACCGGTGTGATCACGTAAGTTTTATTTCCACTGAGGTTGCACACCACTGGAGATCATCTTCAAAGTATTGCCTTGTAGTATTTGGTAAGTAGATGATGTCAGTCATCTCGCGTTATTTAGCATCGCGTAGCCATAAAAAGGGGCAGATTTGGGCAACTGATCAGTAATATTAGTTAGAAAATTCATTTGTGTCTCCTTATGTCCATTGGACATTGATATATAACCATTTGTAATATATAAAATGTGTTTTAATCTACAATAAATGTAAAAGCGGAATCAACATTTATCACTTTGTCGTTACTAGTACCCTCAATCATTCATTTATGTAATTTATACGTTAAAGAGCTACAAGGAGGAAATAGTGTCACCATTAAGGGAGCCTACGATCTGCTTCAGGGTGTAGTCAGACAGGGCCAAATCTTCATTTTTGGATTCAGTATTTTCCGTTGCGCACATTCATTTTTACGCCCGCCTGGAGTATCATCTTGGAACTTGACTGAGAAGTAGCAGCTCCGGTCACGAAAACTGCCAATGGCCGGGAGAGCGGTGTGCTGACCACATGGCCCTCCATATCCGGATCCAGTGACGTCTGTGGGCTGAGGATATTGTTAGAGTGGTAACTAGAACAGCTTCTGGAGTATCTGTTGAGGTATTGACGTGTTTCTGAGAGATACATATTCTGCTTTTCTTCTCGCTAAAGCGAGCCAATTAACATTTGTGCCGCTAGCGGTTTGTTTGAAGAGAAAGAGACTGTAAACGGAAAATAATTAAGACGTGTAATCACCGGAGATCTGGACATGTAATGGAGATGGATTTAATACACAATTTCCTTCATAAATAAGGTTTGTGACTTTTTTGTTCTGGAGTGAATGAACGAATGAGTTTTTTCTGAATCATTTGATGATCACGTTTGCCCTGTAATTACTGGGGAAGTTTCAGCTGTGTCGAAGACAGCCTGCAATCACTGAGTCTGTGTTAAATCGTCCAAAAAGGCTTCGTACACATCTGGAATTCGCAATGTTTCGTAAAAGGAACAAATTGTCCAAACGATTGATTCTCCCGACTGAATGCAGTGTTTAACAGTAATAATAAATGTAAAGATCTCTTACAGCAAGCCAACCGCTGATTACCAAGACGAAGGAGTCCGCCAAAGATTCTATTTGGCTGATTTCAAGTAATGAAATATTATATTAAAAACTGTACATAGATAAAGGAGAGAAAGAGACAGAGAGCGAACGACAATAGAGATAATACTAATAATCCTCCATTAGTCTAATTTTTCGCCTGTCTTATCACGGATCAGCCGACAAATGGGAGGCCCTTACTTTACTGTATAGATTTATGTGTGAAGGTGAAGGGATCTTAAAGGCAACAGATACACGTCTATACAGACAAGACATTACACAAAGTTAGCGGCTAGCTGCATTCATCATCTATTCTTACATGAAGAGACGGCAACTTATTATCCTTAACATTTAAAAAAAATGTTAAAGATGACACGGCGGTCGGTCAGTACCGTTGGGTGTTCAAGGCCTGTTCGGGCGGAGGTTATTTTTTTATTATTATTATAACAGAAATGCTGTGCTTATACTCTCCACTTCGGCAGGATGAAAGCACGTGATAACCTCATCCTCTTTCTGACATACCCAGTTGGACCTGCGGTTGCTGCGGCAATTTCCTCACTCACATTTCTTATCCTTCAGCGTTTGTGCTGTGGATCTCTTCGATCCGAGAAGCATCTATGATACAAATATTCTTCTATCGGCAATATTACAACGTTTTCAGGCCACTTCGTAGCTCACGCAACCCATGTCGACGACCATGGCAGCAGACAAAAGCTTTCTGCACTGAAAGCGCCGAAGCGGAGGGGTCGCGAACTTCCTTTGATGGTTCGCTTAGAGACCGACAGCCAGTGTAACACGAGCGAACATTAACGAATGCGAACCGAATACGACTGAATGCAGACCGCTTGTGATCCCCAGAGAATGTTCGTTCGTTTGTGCCCGTTATCGTCTGTTCGCTCCGGTGTCATCGAGGCTTTACACTAACTGCAGACCGCGGCATCTTACGGTAGCTATTGGTGTGGCTGAAGATGATTTTCGGAACCCCCGAGTCGAGCTTTCACGTACCGCTACAAATTCAGTCACGATTCATGGACAACAAATGCCTTTTGGGTCAACCTCTCTATCACACACCGTCTGATGTAGGCGATTGCTACACTGAGGTCGAGCAGCAGTATCCGACACACTGCCGTTAACTTTGCAGGATTTCAGAGCGGGGTTCGTGCACAACTGTGTGATCAGATGTTGCGGACAGACCATTCTCGAGGTATGCTAAAATGGCAGCAAACGATTTTCCAGGATGTGTTTCCGAGGCCCCATCTAACTTGTCTATTTTATTTTCTGTTAAAACAATGGCGTTTCTAGATCTATTTGTCAGTCCAACAGAGATTCAGTCTCTTGAAATTACTGATATACGTAACATTGGTTCATCAGGAACGCATACATCGATATATAATAATATACAGAAGAATGGAAAAGAAAATTGAGAATGCGCTAGGTGACGATCAGTTTGGCTTTAGGAAAAGTAAAGGGACGAGAGAGGCAATTCTGACGTTACGGCTAATAATGGAAGCAAGGCTAAAGAAAAATCAAGACACTTTCATAGGATTTGTCGACCTGGAAAAAGCGTTCGACAATATAAAATGGTGCAAGCTGTTCGAGATTCTGAAGAAAATTGGGGTAAGCAGTAGGGAGAGACGGGTCATATACAATATGTACAACAACCAAGAGGGAATAATAAGAGTGGACGATCAAGAACGAAGTGCTCGTATTAAGAAGGGTGTAAGACAAGGCTATAGCCTTTCGCCCCTACTCTTCAATCTGTACTTCGAGGAAGCAATGATGGAAATAAAAGATAGGTTCAGGAGTGGAATTAAAATACAAGGTGAAAGTATATCAATGATACGATTCGCTGATGACGTTGCTATCCTGAGTGAAAGTGAAGAAGAATTAAATGATCTGCTGAACGGAATGAACAGTCTAATGAGTACACAGTATGGTTTGAGAGTAAATCGGAGAAAGACGAAGGTAATGAGAAGCAGTAGAAATGAGAACAGCGAGAAACTTAACGTCAGGATTGATGGTCACGAAGTCAATGAAGTTAAGGAATTCTGCTACCTAGGCAGTAAAATAACCAATGACGGACGGAGCAAGGAGGACATCAAAAGCAGACTCGCTATGGCAAAAAAGGCGTTTCTGGCCAAGAGAAGTCTACTAATATCAAATACCGGCCTTAATTTGAGGAAGAAATTTCTGAGGATGTACGTCTGGAGTACAGCGTTGTATGGTAGTGAAACATGGACTGTGGGAAAACCGGAACAGAAGAGAATCGAAGCATTTGAGATGTGGTGCTATAGACGAATGTTGAAAATTAGGTGGACTGATAAGGTAAGGAATGAGGAGGTTGTACGCAGAATCGGAGAGGAAAGGAATATGTGGAAAACACTGATAAGGAGAAGGGACAGGATGATAGGACATCTGCTAAGACGTGAGGGAATGACTTCCATGGTACCAGAGGGAGCTGTAGGGGGCAAAAACTGTAGAGGAAGACAGAGATTGGAATACGTCAAGCAAATAATTGAGGATGTAGGTTGCAAGTGCTACTCTGAGATGAAGAGGTTAGCACAGGAAAGGAATTCGTGGAGGGCCGCATCAAACCAGTCAGTAGACTGATGACCAAAAAAAAAAAAAAAAAAAATCGATATTTCTCCTAAGATATTAAAGCACATGTTGTGAAATGATAGGATATTTATTTCCTTCAACTTTATTCTTGCTGTCATAACGAAATGTACCTGTACAAATGGAAGCGACGATGTTCGTATTCTGAGAGCTAAGTAAAAGCAATGATAACCTATATCATTATATGATTTTTGGTAACTGTACCAGTATGTAAGGAGAAGCTGTTAAAACAGTAGAGCGATTTCCTTGCTGTTCAACTTTACCTTCCGCTTGTTCTTTCGCCGGAGGCACCTGCAGGTACGCGTGCCAATCTAGTAATGTTATTTGTTCTGAATAATTATCAAAAATTTGAAAATATGACAACACAAGATAGTCTCCTATAGATTTCTCACATGTCTTTGGAAGTTACATACTTTCTGATTTAGCAAAGATGTTTCAGGAAGGCTAACGTACATTGTTCGAAAGCCCTCAGGCCTGCCAAGTATCGCCTCTTGCTCTTTAAGCATTTCATTTCAAATAGAACCTGCGTCTTTTCAATACAAAGTCCGAACCAGTATTCCTATCAGTAAGGTGAAAACTAAATTAATACTTTTTACAGGCAGTTCCAAACGGAGCGACTGTACGTACAGTAACATCAACGCCGTAACACACTAGCCAATCAGACAGGGCGTGTCTCTTTTATTTCTCATGAAAACAAGGTCGTGATTAACAGGATAATCAAATATTCCTTGCGGAAACAAAGTCAGTACGTCATACCACTGCTTTTTTGATGTACCCTTTAGGCGGCAAACATTCACTTATGGACTGAATACTTTCAAGCAGATTCAATTATTTTTATCATTTTCATTTACTATTTGTTGCCACCTAAAGGATGCATTGCACAGTTCATTAGGAAGACATACATCGATATTTTTCCTACGATGGCAAGCCAACACAAGCCGCGCGGTGCAGCCGTGCGGCCTGAGCGCCTTGCGACGGTTCGTGCAGCTTCCCCCGTCGGAGGTTCGAGTCCTCCCTTGGGCATGGGTTGTCTGTGTTGTCGTTAGCGTAATTTAGTTTGAGTTAGATTCAGTAGTGTGAAAGCCTAGGGACCGATGACCTCAGCAGTTTGGTCCCATAGACCTTACCACAAGTTTCCAAGCCGACACGGATGTTATCTATTTGTATCTACACCACTGGTTCCCTAACTTTTTTGAGATCGTTACCGCTGAATAGTCAAATAGTAGGTAGTAGCCCCCGTCCCCATCCAACAAATCAACATTAGCACGTAACTATACCTTACAATGCATTTAGAATTTTCTCCAAACACTAGTATTTTTAAATGATGAAAAACGAATCATATTTATTATTGATATGTGTTTTATCATATCACGAACTAATGAGTCAACTACTATTGGTTATTTCTAAGGAGCATTTTTATAAAGAATGATGAAGCAATTCTCAGCTGTAATGAGTAGGGATGGGAAAAACCGACCGGTTGAAATCGATAACGGTATTTTACTTCTGAATGACTCGTGTTTTTTAGGTTTGTTTAGTCTCGGTAATAACAGTTTTTTTTTCATTTAGCAGCAGTGCCAAAATTTTTGCCTTCCAAATAAATCTTTTTTGACAAGCGAGTGAGTTTATTCGTTAAATGTTCATCGTTTTGAAGTACTGGATTATTATAGAAACTCGGAAAAGCGATCGGCACTATTTTAATTTGGATATTTGTGGTCAGCTTTTGTGGGACCAAACTGCAGATGTCATCGTTCAATAGACTTACACACTACGTAATGTAACATAAACTAATTTACGCTGAGGACAACACACACACACACACCCATGCCGGAGGGGGGACTCGAAGCTTCCGACGGGGCGAGCCGCGTCAACCGTTACAAGGCGCCCCAGACCACGCGGCTAACTATTTTGATTACAGCGCTTACATCTGAAACTAATAACAACCGTAAGAATTGGTACAGCATTGTTGATTTACCCGTCGTCGTATGGCGTGGCCTCTTAGACTGTACGCATGTGCGTGCAGTGTGCATCACCTGCCCTCACGTGGGCTACAAGCCAGTAAGTACCTCACTGTCGACCTAGGGCGTCAGCTGCATTGCAGGATGACACGATCCCTAGCTTGGCAAAGTTTGCTCTAGACAATGGCACAGATGTCTGCTTCACATCCTTGTCGATCGTATTCTCCTACCGTTTCACTTTCATTACAGTTGTTAAGTCTTTGGTGGAAGTCTACGTTTAGTACATACAATGTTATTCCCCACTCTTTCTCTTGTACAGAACCCCTGTTCCGGCATGATGTCTGTTCAATGCCACTATCGTACACCTCCATACTGGGTGGGCCTGTACACTCCGATGGTACTCCTGTATTGGTCGACGTCCGATTCAAAGGCTTGTCTCATCGGTAACCCTGCCATCGTACACGCACTGCTTCCCTTCGTGCGCATCCTTCAATGGGCCGAACAGATGGAAGTCAGAAGGTGCGAGATCTGGGCTGTGGGGTGGAACAGTCCATTGAAGTTGTGTGAGCTGCTCTCGGGAGCGCAGACTTACGTGGGACCTTGCGTTGTCATGGAGAAGAAGTAGTTCGTTTACATTTTTGTGGCGAGGGCAGCACAGCACACTTCAGAGTTAATCGCTCCACCGTGAGGTAGGACGCCGAACAGAATAACTTCTTCAGATTCCTCGAAGGCCGTCGCCTTGACTTTACCGGCCGTGGGTGTGGCACTGAACTGATTCTTCGGAGGAGATGCGGCGGGGCGCCACTCCATGAACTGCCGTCCTGTTTCCGGTTTGAAGTGATGAACCGATGTATCATAACCTGGTCGACAAAAAGCTGTCATCATCAGCCTTGTAACGCGCAAGCAACTCCGCGCAGGTGGTCTTCCGTTGTCCTCTGTAGTCTTCTGTTAGGTGGGCGAGGAACCCGGAGGACGCAGACACCTCAGAGTTCCCCACCTGGTGGACCAGTGTATCAGCACTATCAACAAATGTGTCCAGTTGAGCAGCAAGCTGTTTGATTGCAAGCCATCGATCACCTAGAACGATAGTGTCTACGATTACAACTACAGCTACCTTTACCTGATTACTCTCCTATTCACAATAAAGTGTCTGGCAGAGGGTTCAATGAACCCCCTTTAAGCTGTCTTTCTACTGTTCCACTCTCGAACAAATGGTTCAAATGGCTGTGAGCACTATGGGACTTAACTGCTGTGATAATCAGTCCCCTAGAACTTAGAACTACTTAAACCTAACTAACCTAAGGACATCACACACATCCATGCCCGAGGCAGGATTCGAACCTGCGACCGTAGCAGTGGCGCGGTTCCAAACTGAGCGCCTACAACCGCGAGGCCACCACGGCCGGCCACTCTCGAACAGCGGGCGGGAAAAACGAGCACTTAAATTTTTCTGTGCGAGCCCTGATTTCTCTTATTTTATCGTGATCATCATTTCTCCCTATGCAGGTGGGTGCCAACAGAATGTTTTCGCAATTGGAGGAGGAAACTGGTGACTGGCATTTCATGAGAAGATCCCGACGCAACGAAAAACGCCTTTGTTTTAATGATTGCCACTCCAATTCATGCATCATGTCTGTGACACTATCTGCCCTATTTCGCGATAATACAAAACGAGCTGCCCTTCTTTGTACTTTTCTGTCTCATCCGTCAGTCCCACGTGATGCGGTTCCCACACCGCACAGCAATACTCCATAATAGGGCGGACAAGTGTGGTGTAAGCAGTCTCTTTATTAGACCTCTTTCACCTTGTAAGTGTTCTGCCAATGACTCGCAGTCTTTGGTTTGCTCAACCCACAATATTGTCTAAGTGATCGTTTAAATTTAGGTTATTTGTAATTGTAATCCCTAAGTATTTAGATGAATTTACAGCCTTCAGATTAGTGTGACTTACCGCGTAATCGAAATTTAGCTGATTTCTTTTAGCACTCATGTGAATAACTTCACACGTTTCTTTACTGAGGGTGAATTGCCACTTTTCGCACCATACAGGAATCTTATCTAAATCGTTTTGCAATTAGTTTTGGTCATCTGATGACTTTACAGGACGGTAAGTGACGGCATCATCTGCGGACAATCTAAGATTGTCTCGTCCGTCGTCATTATGGATATGGAACAATTGAGGGCCTATAAAACTTCCTTGGGGAACGCCCGTTATTACTTCTGTTTTACTCCAAATCTTCCGTCTATTAGTACGAACTGTGACCTTTCGGACGGGAAATCATGAATCCAGTCGCACAACTGAGGCGATATTCCATGGGTACGCAGTTTGGTTAGAAGACGCTTGTGAGGAACGGCGTCGAAAGCCTTTTGGAAATCTAAAAATATGGAATCAATTTGGCATCCCGTGTGGATGGCACTCATTACTTCATGAGAATAAAGAGCTAGCTGCGTTTCGCAAGAATGATATTTTCTGAATCCATGCTGACTATGGGTCAATAAATCGTTTTCTCCGAGGTACTTCATAATGTTCGAATACAGTATATGTTCCCAAACCCTACTGCAGATCGACGTTAGTGATATGGGCCTGTAATTCAACGGATTACTCCTACTTCCGCTTTTGGGTATTGGTGTGACTAGAGAAATTTTCCGGTCTTTTGGCACGGATTATTGTGTGAGCGAGTGGTTGTATATAATTGCTAAGTATGAAGCTGTTGTATCAGCATACTCTGAGAGGAACCTGGCTGGTATAGAATGTGGACCGGAGGCGTTGCTTTTATTGATTTAAGGTGCTTCGTGACACCGAGGATGTCTTCTTCCATGTTTCTCATCTTGGCAGTTGTTCTTTATCTGAATTCAAGAACATTTACTTCATCTCCTTTAGTCAAAGAGTTTCGGAAAACTGTGTTTAATAACTCTGCTTTAGTGGCACTGTCACTGTCCACACGTTTGAGCATTGCAGGAGTCACAGCTGTGTTCTGCCGGCCGGCACGCAGGAGATCGGGACAGTTAATTATTTATTTCTAATTTATGCTACCAGTCACTTTTTTATTTCATGTTTGATCTAACATTATACAACACGTTTCGAACATGTTCTGTTGATCTTCAGGCGTTTATTCATACATACAGAGAAACGTTGCTTAAAAATAAAGTCTTAAACTACATTAACCTAGTACTCTTTGTACATGGACAAACAGTTCTACATTAATCTAGTTTAAGACCGTTTAGTTCGAGGTAACATTTCTCTGTGTTCTGTATGTATAAACGCCTGAAGATGAACAGAAAATGTTCGAAACGCGTTATGTTACATTAAACATAAAATAAAAACTTGACCGTCTAGCGGTTCTAGGCGCTCAGTCCGGAGCCGCGCGATTGCTACGGTCTCAGGTTCGAATCCTGCCTCGGGCATGGATGTGTGTCATGTCCTTAGGTTAGTTATGTTTGAGTAGTTCTAAGTTCTAGGGGCCTGATGACCACAGATGTTAAGTCCCATAGTGCTCAGAGCCATTTTTTTAAAAACGTGACCGGTAGCATAAATTAGAAATAAATAATCATCGCACACAGTCACGGTTCAGAAACATAGCCAATATGCCCGAGATCGGGACCGGTTTGCGTGGCCTTGTTACGACCATAGCAGACGTTTCGCCCGACGACTCGCAGCGCTTTTGTCCACTGACAGGTCTTCGTAGATTTCCTGGAAGCGTCTATGAATATCTGCGATGCTCTGGTTTTCATCAAAAAAAAACTGTATGACATCTGTCTGTCTGGAACGCACCTCCGTTACAGTCGCAATTTTGAGATCTGTCAGAAACTCATGAAATTATAGGTGCTGAAGCGGGAATATTCCACAAAGTCACACAACAAATTCCGCAATTTTTCAATCGAAATCGGTCGAGGCCAAAAGAATGCGTTGCATTAATTATCGAACGGCCTTCGTAGAGCTACGTCAAGGCACAGTGGCGTCAGGGAGAATGAATTCTTCAGCTGGTTGCGCCTGGCCTTTGAAATAGTGGTTACCTGCACCGGCGCCGGGTCATCAGACTGTCTCCAGCGCCTCCACCTAATTACCGTCCGCTTGCGCCGTGCCCAGGAAAGCAGACACCGCCGTCTGTGCCGGAATGGGGTGGGGATGAGTGGTGGGAGGCGGCGGCGTAACTCTCGGAGATGGACGCCTCCGGAACGACCTGCTAAGCGAGCGTTTCCCGGCAGGAATCCACGACTCGGCTGTAATTAGGGACCGGTCGCGCCCGCCTTACATCACCGCCCGCTGGAGCCTGCTGGAACTCTGTGGAAATGGCGCCGCGGCCCCGTGCGGGCTCCTAGTATAATGGCTCCGGTGCGTACGGCCCACCAGCCCGCCCTGGAGTGGGGAAGGTTATGTCGCAGGAGAAAAAGTAGGGGATGGGGTAACGGAGTACCCGATTACCCAATAAATTCACCGGAAGACGGCATTAGCAGCCAGATGACTGCACAACAATGTTATTATTAGATATTTCATTTACCTTATGGCTTACATGGTGCTTGAGTATTATTTAAATGGCACCTCTTAACATGCAATGTTAATTGAAACCAATAAAATCCTCTAAAATGTGTAGCACCATCATCATCGTATTTTAAAAGCTGTCCCTTCCCGTTTAAACCACTCTCTTTGGTCTCCTCTTATACTTCCCGTCCCTTCATGGTTTAAAATGCCCGTTTCCTAGTCAGTTTTTCGAAGTATTCAACCTCTGTCTCTCGTACTGCGTATTTTGCCAGTGAAAAGTTGGGTACGTATTTACTGTGCCTCTGCATACGCCCCACAGGTGTTATATTCCTCACTTCTGTTTCCTTTAGTTGCTACCTCAACCATCCCATTTGAGACTCTTTGATTTATTCTTATCTCTCAGTAGCTTTTCCGCGGTCCAGTCACATTAACATGACAACCGCATATGTTCAACGTCAACATGGTGCAGTAACTGTAACAGACGGCACGGGGCAGCACTAACAGCAGAGTCTATGTGAAGTGGTAACGGGAGGACTAATGGAGGAAGGGGCTGTAACAGTGCAGACGTTGTAATGCGGAAACGGAGAGATTTTTTTTTACTTATTTATTTATCTGCTTATTTAGCCTGACTAGATTAATGCCCTAAGGCCCTCTCTTACATCTGACCAGGAACAACACATACAGATATACTACCGAAACATTCATGAAAATGATAATCTTAGAGATGATAATAAGCATAATACTAGTAATAATAAAGATGATAATAATAATAGTTGACAATAATCAAAGTAAGGATAAATGGCAATAATAAAAGTAATAATAAAACAAAGTACATTAAAAATAATATAGACTAGTTCACAACAACTTAAATCAAGTTTAGTATTGTCAGAAAAAGGAAGGATGATAAACAAGAAAATTGGAATGACAATAATAGTGGCTGTTAGGAGAGGACTTGATTTAAGTAAATACTCTGTAAGCGAGGAGAAGGTAAAAGTTGTAGGGAGAGGGGGGAAGTGAAGACTGTGGGCTGCAGACCAGTATGTGGGAGAGATAGCTATTGCGAGAGAAGGTGAGCCATTAGGTACTTTTTGAAGCCTGGAAGTGATTTAATTTCTCTGATATTTTTAGGAAGATTGTTGCAAAGTCGAGTTCCGGATACAGAAAATGATTCAGAAAACATGACAGTGTTGTGTGGTGGTTCTGAGAGGATCTTACTTTGTTGAGAACGAGTATTTCTACTGTGCTGTTCAGATAGTAATGTAATGGCTGAAGATAAGTAAAATGCAGTTTGATGATTGAGAAGACGCTGGAGTAAACATGTGAGGTCGCCACGTGAGTCCAGTGGGCCGCACCGTATAGAGAGAGGGGTAGTGGCTTCGCGGTCGACTCGAGAGCAACAGGAGTCAATCCACGGCATCGGTCTGGCCGGCGCGAGCTGCGACGCCGTGAGACGGGAGATCGGCGCGCCTTCCTGCGTCCGTTGAAGCGGCTGGCAGCGGGCGGTTCGGGAGAGCGTTGGGGGCGCTGCGCCAGGTCTTCTCGAAACATCGCAGTTTACTAGAAGTTACGTGATTCGTGATATGTTGTTTCATTTACTTGTTAAATTCTACTTGTTTCTTGGTAAGGCTCTCGTCCCCAGCTTGCTCGTCTGTCTCCCGTCCGCATTTGTTCGGCAGTTAGTGTCTGTCTTTCTGTCTGTCTGTCGGTCGGTCTGCCATATGTTAATAGCTGCCTCTGTAATGTTCGTCGGATTCGGTGTTAATGAATTTGTAGAATTAAGGTGTAAAGGCCGAATTCCTGAAATATGTTTTTATCTTGCCTATCATCTTGAGAGGCGGTATATGTGTAATGTAGAGTATGTTTGTACATTTTATGTAAGATTGCATTTCATGGGTTTTTATTTAAATGGTCATTTTAGTATATAAAGTTGCCACCCTTCCACCGTAAGAGCTTTTTTTTAAAAAAAAAAGTTGTGCTTTCGGCGGCAAGGAATTTCTTTAATGTGAGTGTTTCGTACCATTTCCATCCCTCCTACGGGGTGCATAGTTTGTGTGTTTGTGTGAGTTGTTAAAAATTCTAGTTCAAAGTAATCTGGTGCGTTGCAGATTTGCACCAGTGTAGTCTTTCAGAGGTTGTTGTGAGCGGTCGTGACTACGGCCGTGTTAAAAGGGAACGGCTAGGTTGTCAGCCCGAAAGCTCATATTGTCAAAAAAAAAAATGTTATTTGTGCCTTTGAATAAATTGTAACTTGATTTTTAGAGGGAGCTTTCTGATTATAATTTTTAAATCTGTTTTTTTTTAAAAAGGGTTTTTGAGAAATTAAATTCCCATTTGTTGAAACAAATTTGTTTTCATCAGTTGCCCACTAGCCACTACTTCCACGATCACATAGTGTGATTAAATATGTTAATGTTCTTGATCAATCGCTAGTAAATTCTTTAAGAAAAGAGTTTGAAAGTAAATTCACGGTTCAGTACCACACACTGAAATGTTAAGGCCCAGGGCATCTATGGTTCGAGTCCTTATGTCTTGGTAGAGTAGAGATGTCGTGGCAAAGTAATCATTTAGAACCTCAGCTGTAACGAGAGGTCATACAAAGTCCAAAAGGGCATGGCCACTGGCTTTTGGGACAAAGATGGAAGAATTCCCGAAACGACTGTAAACCCGTCACGTGCCGCCTTGGTTAAAGTATAACGTCCACGGCAATACGGCCCTATCCAAAACTGGCAGCGAGGCAACTGTGGTGCCCGCACGGGCCATAGACGGCAACGGTCAACATCGGTTGCGGAGACGTGTGTTGACGGGCAAATGTTGAGCTACTGCTCGCCCGGATGAATCAAGGGGCTACGAACAGTCTCTCCACTGACTGTTCTGCCAACGTTGCTGCGTTTGGGCTTCCGCAGCAGGCGCATTGTTTGTGCACCCATGCTCACTGCTGTTCATCGGCGACGAATGCTGGAATTTGCACTCCAGTACCCCAACTGGAAGTCCACTGAGAGGCGACAGGTGGCGTTTTCAGATGACTCACGTTCCATACTCCAGTAGACAGATGGCGGTTGCCGCGTATGGTGTGAAACGCCTGGAAGCAAACGCCCTGCAACAATCTGTAGGAATCAACATGGATTCCGGAAACAGCTATCGTGTGAGAGCCAACTCGCTTTATCTGTTCACGAGACCCAGAAAATATTAGATACAGGCTCCCAGGTACATGCCATTTTCCTCGATTTCCGGAAGTCGTTCGATACAGTTCCGCACTGTCGCCTAGTAAACAAGGTAAGAGCCTGCGGAATATTAGACCAGCTGTGTGGCTGGATTGAAGAGTTTTTAGCAAACAGAACACAGCATGTTGTTATCAATGGAGAGACGTCTACAGACGTTAAAGTAACCTCTGGCGTGCCACAGGGGAGTGTTATGGGATCATTGCTTTTCACAATATATAT
The DNA here is from genome assembly GCF_023864275.1 of Schistocerca cancellata. Classification (NCBI taxonomy): domain Eukaryota; kingdom Metazoa; phylum Arthropoda; class Insecta; order Orthoptera; family Acrididae; genus Schistocerca; species Schistocerca cancellata. Next base: position 87,308,022 of record NC_064637.1, on the reverse strand, counting down.
AAATGACCTAGTTGATTGTGTCGGAACTTCCATGCGGCTTTTCGCGGATGATGCTGTAGTATACAGAAAAGTTGCAGAATTAGAAAATTGCAGCGAAATGCAGGAAGATCTGCAGCGGATAGGCACTTGGTGCAGGGAGTGGCAATTCACCCTTGGACAAATATAATACGTCGGAATACATAGAAAGAAGGATCCTTTATTGTATGATTACATGATAGCGGAACAAACACTGGTCGCAGTTACTTCTGTAAAATATCTGGTAGTGTGCGTACGGAACGATTTGAAGTGGAATGATCATATAAAATTAATTGTTTGTAAGGCGGGTGCCAGGTTGAGATTGATTGGGAGAGTCCTTAGAAAATGTAGTCCATCAACAAAGGAGGTGGATTACAAAACACTCGTTCGACCTATACTTGAGTATTGTTCATCAGTGTGGGATCCGTACCAGGTCGGGTTTACAGAGGAGATAGAGAAGATCCAAAGAAGAGCGGCGCGTTTCGTCACAGGGTTATTTGGTAAGCGTGATAGGTTTACGGAGATGTTTAGCAAACTTAAGTGGCAGACTCTGCAAGAGAGGCGCTCTGCATCGAGGTGTAGCTTGCTGTCCAGGTTTCGAGAGGGTGCGTTTCTGGATTAGGTATCGAATATATTGCTTCCCCCTACTTATACCTCCCGAGGAGATCACGAATGTAAAATTAGAGAGATTAGAGCGCGCACGGCTTTCCGGCAGTCGCTCTTCCCGCGAACCATACGCGACTGGAACAGGAAAGGGAGATAATGACAATGGCACGTAAAGTGCCCTCCACCACACACCGTTGGGTGGCTTGCGGAGTTTAAATGTAGATGTAGAATCTTCTCCGGGTCCAGGCCAGAGCGATTTCCCTGGCTGATCTTGCCATTGTGGAAGACACAATGGATGAACCAAATTATACACCTACCCTTGGGGACCATGTCCACCTCTACATGCAGTTTTTTTTTTTTTTCTCAGCATGACGGCATCTACCAGCAGGACAATGCAACGTGTCGCACAGATTAATGTGACCGTACAGAAAAGTAACGTATCTGGCTACTTCTAGCTTACGCAACGTTTCCATAATCGCCAATTTACGTTCTACAATGCAAGTGACGAAAGTAGTCATTCGGTGAAGAAAGTGTGAAAATGTTAATCATCCAAGTGTTTCATACACCAAGGAGAGTTTACAGAGCTGTGACTGTTAATCTATACAAATACATTACAGTAGCTACTTTTTCTCATTAAACCACCAATCGTTTCGAGTATCACACTAACATCATTCAGATGCAGGATTTCATACATATAATAGCTTCTCATTGGGAGGACCAACGAGAGTGTGCCCTAGCTACGTAACCCGTCATAAGACGCACCAAGAAAACCCTGAGAGACGAAACTACACTCCTGGAAATTGAAATAAGAACACCGTGAATTCATTGTCCCAGGAAGGCGAAACTTTATTGACACATTCCTGGGGTCAGATACATCACATGATCACACTGACAGAACCACAGGCACATAGACACAGGCAACAGAGCATTCACAATGTCGGCACTAGTACAGTGTATATCCACCTTTCGCAGCAATGCAGGCTGCTATTCTCCCATGGAGATGATCGTAGAGATGCTGGATGTAGTCCTGTGGAACGGCTTGCCATGCCATTTCCACCTGGCGCCTCAGTTGGACCAGCGTTCGTGCTGGACGTGCAGACCGCGTGAGACGACGCTTCATCCAGTCCCAAACATGCTCAATGGGGGACAGATCCGGAGATCTTGCTGGCCAGGGTAGTTGACTTACACCTTCTAGAGCACGTTGGGTGGCACGGGCTACATGCGGACGTGCATTGTCATGTTGGAACAGCAAGTTCTCTTGCCGGTCTAGGAATGGTAGAACGATGGGTTCGATGACGGTTTGGATGTACCGTGCACTATTCAGTGTCCCCTCGACGGTCACCAGTGGTGTACGGCCAGTGTAGGAGATCGCTCCCCACACCATGATGCCGGGTGTTGGCCCTGTGTGCCTCGGTCGTATGCAGTCCTGATTGTGGCGCTCACCTGCACGGCGCCAAACACGCATACGACCATCATTGGCACCAAGGCAGAAGCGACTCTCATCGCTGAAGACGACACGTCTCCATTCGTCCCTCCATTCACGCCTGTCGCGACACCACTGGAGGCGGGCTGCACGATGTTGGGGCGTGAGCGGAAGACGGCCTAACGGTGTGCGGGACCGTAGCCCAGCTTCATGGAGACGGTTGCGAATGGTCCTCGCCGATACCCCAGGAGCAACAGTGTCCCTAATTTGCTGGGAAGTGGCGGTGCGGTCCCCTACGGCACTGCGTAGGATCCTACGGTCTTGGCGTGCATCCGTGCGTCGCTGCGGTCCGGTCCCAGGTCGACGGGCACGTGCACCTTCCGCCGACCACTGGCGACAACATCGATGTACTGTGGAGACCTCACGCCCCACGTGTTGAGCAATTCGGCGGTACGTCCACCCGGCCTCCCGCATGCCCACTATACGCCCTCGCTCAAAGTCCGTCAACTGCACATACGGTTCACGTCCACGCTGTCGCGGCATGCTACCAGTGTTAAAGACTGCGATGGAGCTCCGTATGCCACGGCAAACTGGCTGACACTGACGGCGGCGGTGCACAAATGCTGCGCAGCTAGCGCCATTCGACGGCCAACACCGTGGTTCCTGGTGTGTCCGCTGTGCCGTGCGTGTGATCATTGCTTGTACAGCGCTCTCGCAGTGTCCGGAGCAAGTATGGTGGGTCTGACACACCGGTGTCAATGTGTTCTTTTTTCCATTTCCAGGAGTGTAAATTACAAGAGTAAGAGTTGCAATTCGAAATATGTCATATCGAGCATCTTGAGCTATTGTTGAATTGTCTTATTTAAACAACTTGTTTCAATCGTCAGATCTCCATTAGGATCGTATACATCAAATATATAGGACAAGAATAGAAGCTTTGGAAATGTGGTGCTACAGAAGAATGCTGAAGATTAGATGGTAGATCGCATAACTAATGACGAGGTATTGAATAGAATTAGGGAGAAGAGAAATTTGTGGCACATCTTGACTAGAAGAAGCGATCGGTTGGTAGGCCATGTTCTGAGGCATCAAGGGATCACCAAGTTAGTATTGGAGGGCAGCGTGGAGAGTAAAAATCGTAGAGGGAGACCAAGAGATGAATACACTAAGCAGGTTCAGAAGGATTTAGGTTGCAGTAAGTACTGGGAGATGATGAAGCTTGCACAGGATAGGGTAGCATGGAGAGCTGCATCAAACCAGTCTCTCGACTGAAGACCAAGACAACAACAGCAACATATCAAATATAATAATACATAACTAACTTTACAGGCTTAAGCTGTCACGAATGTGTTACCTAATGCGTATATTTTAACCTCAACACAAACATAATGGAATGTTTCGCACTCACGTAAAAGTATTCACAGCATCATGTTCGGCGAAATACGAAATCCTTATCATCAGATGATAATTATGCACTGAAAATAAAAGTATAGCATAACACAATGATGTGACTCATTACGAAAGCAACGTATCATAAAGATTTAAATGGTCCACATTTGCACAGAGTTACTTGTTGCCACACCGTAGTATAAATTACTTAACTCTGTACAAATGTGAAAAATTTCACGTCTTTATGATTCGTAGTTTTCGTGTTATGGTATACTTTTCTTTCCAGTGTAAAGTTTATGGTTGTATCGCCTAATGAGAATAATTTTACATTTCGTCTGAAATCATTCTGTTAATATTATTATGTGAGTGCGTGTTGCTGTAAACATTTATATCACGTAACAAATCTGTGACAGTTTAAGTCTGTGAATTTACTTATGTATTACTGTATTTAGTATGTAGGAACCTGATGATCTTCAGATAACTGAAACTGGTTGTATGAATGAAGATTCTCGCAAGCAGCTGAAGGCAGTAATACGACACTTTTCAATTATGTAAGAGTGGTGAGATGCCATCAGATGAAAATATAATACAGTTACGACGTGTAACCTAGACAGTCAAAGATTCAGTCCCATCTATCTTTTATTTCTTCGTATCTTCACTATGTATCTTGGGTGAAATAATATATAAACACACCTTTATTGAAATGAGTAACTCCTGTCATTTTTCTGTTAGTTGTTCTTCTGTTTCTGGACAGCTGATTGATGTCTTGATCTTCAGTTCGAAGACTGGTCTGATGCAGCTCTCGATGCTACTCTGTACTGTGCAAGGCTCTTCATCTCTGCGCAAATACCGCAATCTACTTTCGTGTTGATCCCCTTTGCTTACTCAGTTCATCGCTTAGTCTCCCTCTACTAGGTTTACCCTGTACCATACACCACCCATTCCTCCTCCCGTACCTCTCGTACTCCAGCTCCCTCGCCCCCACACTTCCACCCTCCAGCGCTAAATTGACGATTCCTTGATGCCTCAAACGTGTACTGTCAACCGATCCCTTCTTTTAGGCAAATTTTGCCATAAATTTCTTTTCTCCCTAATTCGATTCAGTCCCTTCTCATTAGTTATGTGATCTGTCCATCATTCTTTTGTGACACCGCGTTTTAGAAGCTTCTCTCTGTCCTTGTTTTCAATTACATATAAGGCTACACGACTGGCAACGACGTAGAGAAAAGGCTACATAATACTTAAATTTACTAAATATCATTGCGTGGTGTCTGTTCTTTCGAGTATGTCCGAAATAACAGATACAACGCATTCATATATAATTGATGTTCTTAGCTGGGCAATGGATCCATTTTCTCCAATTCAAACCATTTTGACAATTTTTCGACAGAGACTGTCTCAAGAAATATGTGAAGGTTTTTTTACTTACCTCTGCCAGTCACAAACTTTGTCAACTATTGTCTATTTAGCGACATGTTTCGAGGGAATACCTCATCTTCAGGCTAAATGGCATTACAAAGACAATTTTACATTAAGGTCACACTGAGGTTACACAGTCTTTTTACAAGTGCTGTGGTCATCTTTGTTCTTCTGCCGCGACCACAGCATTTATAAAAAGACTATATAACATCAGTATGACGTTACTGTAAAGTTGCTTGTGTGGATGAGGTATTCCCTCGAAACATGTCGCTAAATAAATGAGTAATTCAATAATTGACACAGTTTGTGACTGATAGCGGTAATTTAAAACACCTTCACATATATCTCCAATTCAGATCCACAAATACCTCCGACCTCCCGTGGGAATCTCAGAGTAGCGAACAACGAGTAAAATGGACAGAGACTGCAGTCAGATGGCGTTCAATGTGAAACGTCCCCTTAGAAAAATTATACATGACTGTGTTTAAACTGACACACAATATTTTTAGCGCAACGCAGTCTGACTTTCAGAAATCCCTACAAAGGAATGGCCCTGACTAACATTAACCTATACCTTTCACAAATCACTTACCTCACCAAAAATCTTCGTTACTCGAACTACTGCAATACAGCGAGCGCCACTACTGCCAGCTAAATAAAAGATTCAAACTACTGAAGGCACTAACTACTGATAGGCATAGTTGGCAAATGAAAGATTTTGATAGAGAACAAACAATGTATTTACGTTAGTAGTATTCAAAAGTCATAATATATATAGCAGTTCATGACATCCAGTCTTACAAATTTCAAAACTCCGCCATTTCTCTCCCCACATCCACCACTGGTGGCGGCTCACCTCCAACTGATCTTGTACTTCCCGGATTTCTCTGTTGTACTGTGTATTGATTTGATTTTGATTTTGATTTTGTTGGAATTTTCTAGTTTGTTCATACTCTTCAGTGTCCGTGAAGGCTACAGGTCTTGTGTCATTCAGATCATCATCTAGCTTTGTAGATAAGTTAGTGAACTGATCTTAAAGTTCGGCTACTTTATCCGATAGTGAAATTATTTCCTCAGTGTGTTTTTCTGAACCAAGTTTCGGAGTGTCCATTTGTGTTGAAATCGTATCTACTATGTCCTTTAAGTTTTCCTGAGTTTTTGCAAGTTGCGTAACCGAATCGGTAGATGCAACTGAGTCAATTTTAGCTTGCAAGGTGTCGTTTGCAGTTCTTTTAAATGGGAGTGTGGATCGGCCGACACGCTTGCCGAGACATTCCGCGCAGTTACGATGAAGCTGCGTCTCGCATCGCACAGAGGTTAACGCACCTGCCTAGTAAGGAGAAGACGCCAGGTTCGAATCTTCGACGGGAGCACATTTTCAGTCCTCGCCGCCGATTCCGTGTAATGTCCCGCTGCAACTGACAGTAGACATCCCCTTTAATTAACATACTTAAATTTATGTTAGCTACTAACAAATTCCTCTCTTTCAGAGATGCCTTTCTTTCTATGGCCAGTCCGAATTTTATATCTTGGCTGCTTCGGCTGTCACCAGTGATTTTGCTGCCCAAATAGTACTTATCCACTACTTTCAGTGTCTCATTGTTTAATTTAATTCCTTTTCGGCGTCACCTGATGCAATTCGACTGCATTCCATTATCCTTGTTTTACTTTACGTTCCCATCTTATAACCTCTTTTGAAGGCGCTATCCATTCCGTTCACCTACTCTTCCAAGTCCTTTCCTGTCTCTGACAGAATCGCAGTGTCATCGGCAAACGTCTAGGTTTTTGTTATTTCTCCCTGAACTTTAATTCCTTCTCCAGTTTTTTCTTTGGTTCCCCTTAATGCTTGTTCTGTGCACGGAGAAAAACAATGCTGGGAACCGGATACAACCCCATCTCATTCCCTTCTTCACCAGTCTTCCCTGTCGTTTCCTTCAACTGTTGTCAACTGCAACCGAGCGAGGTGGCGCAGTGGTTAGACACTGGACTCGCATTCGGAAGGACGACGGTTCAATCCCGCGTCCGGCCATCCTGATTTAGGTTTTCCGTGATTTCCCTAAATCACTCCAGGCAAATGCCGGGATGGTTCCTCTGAAAGGGCACGGCCGACTTCCTTCCCCATCCTTCCCTAATCCGATGAGACCGATGACCACGCTGTCTGGTCTCCTTCCCCAAAACCAACCAACCATCAACTGCAGTCTGCTTCTTGCAGAAATTGTATATAACCTTTTTCTCCTATATTATCCGTGATAAACTCAAAATTTGAAGGAATATAAGCTACTCTGCATTTCCAAGCACTTTCGCTGAGGCTAAAAATGTCATAAATGAAGGTTTGCCCCCCTTTAACGTCTTTTCTAAGATAATTTGTCGGCTCTACGTGTTCCTGCATTTCACCCGAACACAAATTGATCTTCAGCGATATCGACTTCTACCAGTTTTTCACTTTGTACTGTAAATAATACTTGTCAATATTTTGCAAACCGTGACAATCAAACCGATTGGTAATATTCACACGCGTCATTACCTATTTCATTTAGTCTTGGAATTATTACATTCTTCTTGAATTCTAAGGGTACTGCAATGAAATATACACCACTGACCCGCTCGCAGTGGAGATAGCGACCTGTATAACTGAATGTTATAGCTTTTATTAAAAACCTTTATTTAGCCTACATAACATTGTAGATATTGGTGACAAATAATTTAAACTGCTTAAACGGTCGTGTTCAGATCTGGAAATAGCGATATAAGGTTACATAAAAGTTTCGGAATAGAATATCATTAGCACGAATATTTATTCAAAAGTATATATCAGGAGACAGACTGGCGGCGTCTAAGCCACGAGAATAAGTGAGACACTTTGCCACTTTGATGTTAACATCCTTGAGGGAATGTCAACTGTAAAACAACACTGAATAAAATTACATGGCTGTGATACAAAACTAATGGCATGAGGCTACGTGCGACAAAATTACAGTGAAAATGTATCATGCAGTTGTATTTACAACATATGTATGATGCTGTAGAAACATCGATGCAGTAATCTGAGCATGAAGGAAGACAAGGTCATAATTGTCGTGTCTAGGAATCCTGCACACTCGGTTCTCTAGACAAACCATCAAACAACTCACTTTAATGAGTTTTATAACAACCAGGCAATTAAAAATATTTAACTTTTGAACTGAGAATTCTTCTAGTCCTTTATATGAGATCATCCACAAGTGCAATTACGCAGATGTGTCGCGAGATAGGCCGACGTACAAAATAATCAGTCTTCTTCAGAATAGACAAATACAAGAAACAATTTTGGTCCTAGCGACCGCTACTAACAAAAGTCTGTCAACTGAACTGCCATGACTGCTGATTTCTAATTGTGCCAGATAGAGATTGCCAATCATAGAGGCTACGATGAGTTGGCTAAAGAAGTGGTTAAGGTGGAAGTTTCTATCGAAGTGGGTGCCACCATTCTTGTACAGCACTAATGTCCTCTACACCTAGGAGCCGCTGATGTCGCGTTGTCGTCCTGGAGGGAAGTCGATCATACAATTCTCACAGCCTTTTATTGTCTGCCTTTCCCGGCTGGCGTCCGGCGCTGACTTTAAGCCATATGAAGTGCATTCAAGTTCTAAGGCCTCCGATTTTTTTTCTCTGCGCTGGAAAGAGATAGAAACATGCGCATTGTTTTAAAATGAGGCCGCGTTCATCGTCAATACGTCCCAGAGATGGCAGCACCGTACGGCAGATGGAATTTTACCGCCACCGGCGAGAATGAGAACTGTTTTAAATACTTAAAATGGCGACATTTTCCTTACTTGAACAGCGTGCAATCATTCGTTTTCTGAATTTGCGTGGTGTGAAACCAATTGAAATTCATCGACAGTTGAATGAGACGTGGTGATGGAGTTATGGATGTGTCGAAAGTGCGTTCGTGGGTGCAACAGTTTAATGAAGGCAGAACATCGTGTGACAACACACCGAAACAACCTCGGGCTTGCACAAGCCGGTCTGACGACATGATCGAGTAAGTGGACAGAATTGTTTTGGGGGATCGCCGAATGACTGTTGAACAGATCCCCTCCAGAGTTGGTATTTCTGTGGGTACTGTGCACACAATCCTGCATGACGACCTGAAAATGCGAAAAGTGTCATCCAAGTGGGTGCCACGAATGCTGACGGGCGACCACATGGCTGCCCGTGTGGCATGTTGCCAAGCAATGTTGACGCGCAATGACAGCATGAATGGGACTTTCTTTTCGTCGGTTGTGACAATGGATGAGACGTGGGTGCCATTTTTCAATCCAGAAACAAAGCGCCAGTCAGCTCAATGGAAGCACACAGATTCACTCCCACCAAAAAAATTTCGGGTAACCGCCAGTGCTGAAAAAATGATGGTGTCCATGTTCTGAGACAGTGAGGGCGTAATCCTTACCCATTGCGTTCCAAAGGGCACTACTGTAACAGGTGCATCCTACGAAAATGTTTTGAAGAACAAATTCCTTCCTGCACTGCAACAAAAACGTCCGGGAAGGGCTGCGTGTGTGCTGTTTCACCAAGCCAATGCACCCGCACATCGAGCTAACGTTACGCAACAGTTTCTTCGTGATAACAACTTTGAAGTGATTCCTCATGCTCCCTACTCACCTGACCTGGCTCCTAGTGACTTTTGGCTTTTTGCAACAATGAAAGACACTCTCCGTGGCCGCACATTCACCAGCCGTGCTGCTATTGCCTCAGCGATTTTCCAGTGGTCAAAATAGACTCCTAAAGAAGCCTTCGCCGCTGCCATGGAATCATGGCGTCAGCGTTGTGAAAAATGTGTACGTCTGCAGGGCGATTACGTCGAGAAGTAGCGCCAGTTTCATCGATTTCGGGTGAGTAGTTAATTAGAAAAAAAAATCGGAGGCCTTAGAACTTGAATGCACCTCGTAACAATAATGCCCGACCACAGTGTCGGTCAAAGTTCACCGGATCAAGGTTGCAAACAGACTGACTGACACTGGGAACAAAGGCTCAGAGGTCAGCGAAGATGCCACTAGGTGCACTGCAGTACAATGAAATGGAATATTACGTAAGGCAGTAATTAAGAGCGGACACTAAAACAGTAAATTAAAAAATATGTAATATAAGCAACCTCTTGATTTGGACACCACATTTTTGTTTCTCGGTTTGTACTCCTAGCAGCTATTTCTGTTAATGCTACTTTTTTCCGAAAATTTTTTTTACCATGTATAATTATTTGTACATCTGAAGACAACCGTTTAAGCCTTTGAACGTCACGAAGGTAGTCCTGCACTCGCTAGCTCCCTCAAATCAGGAGACAAACTACGTTTCTACACATGTTAACTCGTAAGTAGGCGTGTCCGTACAAACGAAAACTGAATCTTCCAGTGGAATCAGTTATTATGGAATCTTACTGCTATTAGCCCAATAATGATGGGAAATCAATGGGCCTGCTTATGATTTGTTACAGATGTACTGCTGTACAATAAAATCAAATCATGCTAAATGTTAGGAACGCGAAAAATCTCATTACAGGAGTTCAAAGGTTTGAAAATCAGAGGCGTATAACAAAATCAAATACGTTCAGCTCTGAGGGTTCATCTGTTGCCTAGGAAGCATAGTAACGAATACTTCTTTAATCAGTGCGTGTCACAAACATTGCAATTCGTAGTGCAGGAAAGTCTGAAAATGTTCATACCAGATGATAACCTACTGATTTAGACACTATGATTCGTCCTTATTGGACTAGCCACGATAGTATTACTGACTATACAACTCGTGCTGAACAAAACAAAACACGACCAGTGTAAAACAAAATTCAGTCCAAACGGACTGTGCACCACTAATATGAAATATTAAATACCGACAATTGTAACGTTAGAAAGCTGCGAGGCAGATTACAGTCCCTTGCGACGTTAAATTATACTCGTTCGCTACTTCTGTTCGGTTTTTTCAGAGCCGGATGACCTGTTTACGATACACTAAAGGGTACAATCACACGGTGTAGTAACCAATCGTCCAGAGCAGAAAGAAGAACATTACAGTCTGAACTTTTATTACTGATTTCCCACTGTGACTGCCGACTTCTTTTACCATCATCTGTATCTACAATATTTTTTTCCGCTGCAGGCCGATTCCACGACGGGGATCAGAAGAGAGCGACTCATTGCAGGCGGCAGTTTCTACGTTGTGCGTTTACAACAGCTCAACCCGTGTCACGATGGAGGTGTCTGGGATGAAGAGAAATGTACAGGTAAGTGCATCAATGTTACTGCTGTTAGATTTTGTTTTATTCCAGATTGAAATTTATTTTCAGAATGAACGGTATGAGCGTCCACTATAATTTACAGTAGACATCTATGTCTTAAAGTCTTCTTGAAGACCAACACGTGAATATTGACGTCCCTTTTATACAAGGAGATGTAGCTAAAGTTTAATTATACTTCGAAAAAATTTACTGCTTTACAGATGGTAAGTAATAAGTGTATAAAGTTTGGTTGAAATCTATCCTGCATTTTACCCGCGAATTGCCTGTGTACTCACTTGTCACATGTACACACACCAAATAAAGTTTTGCATCACCTCGGCTCCGAGCGTTCCGGAACCTGTACAGGAAATTGGAATATAGGTCAACACAAACATCATTTCCTCCCTTTTTAGTGCCCATGAAAACTACACATTGCATGTTGTACCACCATACAGCGAGACCTTCAGAAGTGGTGGTGCAGATTCCTGTACACGCCGGTGTCTGTAATACCTGGTAGCACGTCCTCTTGCATTGATGCATGCCTGTATTCGTCGTGGCATATTATACACCAGTTCATCAAGGCACTGTTGGTCCGTATTGTCCCAAATCTCAACAGCGATTCGACGTAGATCCTTCAGAGTGGTTGGTGGGACACGTCGCCCAAAAAAAGTCCTTTTCAATCTATCCCAGAGGATGTTCGATAGGGTTAACGTCTGGAGAACATGCTGACCACTCTAGTCGAGCGAGGTCGTTATCCTGAGGGATTCACAAGATGTGCACGATGGGGGCACGAATTGTCCACGAAGACGAATGCCTCCGGGCCAATATGCTGCCGATGTGGTTGCACTATCGGTCGGAGGTGGCATTCACGTATCGTACAGCCGTTACGGCGTCTTCCATGACCACCAGCGGCCCGTCGGTCCCACACAATGCTACTCCAGAACAGCAGGGAATCTCCACCTTTCTGCACTCACTGGACCGTGTCTAAGTACCGAGCGAGGTGGCGCAGTGGTTAGCACACTGGACTCGCATTCGGGAGGACGACGGTTCAATCCCGTCTCCGGCCATCCTGATTTAGGTTTTCCGTGATTTCCCTAAATCGTTTCCGGCAAATGCCGGGATGGTTCCTTTGAAAGGGCACGGCCGATTTCCTTCCCAATCCTTCCCTAACCCGAGCTTGCGCTCCGTCTCTAATGACCTCGTTGTCGACGGGACGTTAAACACTAACCACCACCACCACCACCGTGTCTAAGGCGTTCAGCCTGACCGAGTTGCCTCCAAACATGCCTCCGACGATTGTCTGGTTGAAGGCATATGCGACACTCATCGGTGAAGAAAACGTGATGCCAATTCTGAGCGGTTTCATTCGGCATGTTTGAAAGATCTCTGTTGGATTCCTTTCATGTTAATTTCTTAAATCTGTTGTCATTTACGGCATAAATTCCTCTTCTATATTTACTGTGGCGTTTCTGACTATCTGGGAGGAGACTGAGTAGTGGAACGTGTTACTTTTACACATAAACAAGAACGATCTGTCACACTACTACACTTTAAAACACAGTTTATATGTAATTCATGTCACACAGTCTCATACGGAATCTACATCCGCTTTCTTTTATATACTGTATATGATAAGATACTGTCAACCCCCTTCCCTTCTGTGTGAGAGGATGAATGAGTAAATGTATTTCTAGTTGCATGCTTGAGGGTAGCAGACAAGCCTGTCTGCTAGAGAACAGTAGGACCAACGTCGGAACAGGTAGCTACGCGTTCTAAAAGCAAAGAGATTTCTATCCTTAGTATGGGCCTGTGCGTCGCTTGTCATGTTGGTATAGGAAGCTGCCCCTCTGGCCACTTCCGTTTGTATTTGTCAGCCCACCTCAGGAAGGGACCAGGTCAGTCTGTCAGTGGCGAGCGTCTGAAGTGGGAAGATCTCCGGCTAAGCGCGTGTCTGTTAAGTCCGTAGGACAATGGATTTCTTAAGTTCAGCCTAAATGAAAATTTAATCACCTTTATTTCAGGTTTAGGTCTAAAATATCTAATGTTATCTTAAATTGCAACGCAGGATATTTCGAGTGTGAAGTTCAGAATATCTTCCAGTAGTTGCTTTGTCACTACTTTGTGAGTAACGTGGAACCACGTGTTGATCAGTAACTCTAACTAAGATCATCAATCTTCAATGCGAATGTGCGTGAGATTATAATACCTCGTCTTGACAATATTTTTCAGTATAGCAACTTTTCTTTATGTTCAACCCACGTGGGGTGTACTTTGTGAGACCACTACCACGTGCTTATACAATTGTTTGACCCATCAGGTTAATAGTAAGACGATAGTAACCAGTTCGAGGTTTTTCTTTTGTAAATTGCTTTTCGATCTAATTTATTTTAATTATCAAAATTATTGTGGAGTTACACTCTTTGTGTAAACCAAGTTGACCACGTGTCGCATGTGGTGTAATCATCAAAGTAGCCCTCAGCTATTCTTTTCGGGAAGATTTCACAGAGAGTTAGTATGAATTTAGTATACCAGTGTGTGGTAATTACATGACGGACAGGATTGCGCTACGAACGTAACTTCTTTGGGTGAAAATTGAATCGGTTGGTTGTGGTTAATTTCCTCTTGCATATGTTTCAACGTTCTTATTGTGCTATTTTATGAATGCAGTGTATGTAGTCTCCCAATCTTGGCTCCCTATTTGATGTGTTCCGTAAGATTACAAACTCACATTTTCACAGTCCTAAATAAGGCAGCAGCTTAGTTATGACTCAAGTTTAATATGCTGAAATTTCAATGATCAATGTTAAAATAAATTTCCAAATATAAACTGATTTATTTCTTTTTATTTAAATTCTCTTTTATATATATATATATATATATATATATCACACCGGTTGTCGTATGACTATTAAAAGATTATAATTAATGTTAGTCTGGTTGGGAATTTTGTAAGCTAGACTGGATACCTGGTGAAACAGTTGCTCAGTAATGCAAGGTTAACTTCCCCAGACAGCTCACAGCTTTTAAACCGCATTTATTGGCTATCAGCACCGCTTTCATAGCAAATTAAAGTAACAACGTTATATGTTGTTGGGCCCAACTGTGCCGCACTGCATGGTATCGTGGTTGCAAAGATGGACCTCGGCATGGACGTGGGGAGTAAATTTGCGCATCACACGGTTTTAGTCGTTACACGACATCCTGTTTCAGCACGAAAAACATTATTCAACATGGTGGCGTTGCTGTAAGGGTTCCTCCGAGTCATAATCCGTAGGTAGCGGTCATGCACTGCAGTAGTAGCCCTTGGGCGGCCTGAGCCAGGCATGTCATCGACAGTTCCTGTCTCTCTGTATCTCCTACATGTCCGAACAATATCGGTTTCGTTCACTCTGAGACGGCTGGACACTTCCCTTGTTGATGGGCCTTCCTGGCACGAAGTAACAATGCGTACCCGATCGAGCCGCGGTATTGACCGGCTAGGCATGGTTGAACTAAAGACAACATGAGCCGTGTACCTCCTCCCTGATGAAATGACTGGAACTAATCGGCTGTCGGACCCCCTCCGTCTAATAGGCGCTGCTCATGCATGGTTGTTCACGTTTTTGGACGGGTTTAGTGACTTCTCTGAACAGTCGAAGGGACTGTATCGGTGATAGAATATCCACAGTCAACGTCTCTCTTCAGGAGTTCAGGGAAATCTTTTTTAATGTGTGTATTTAACGTTCGTCACTCATATTTGTATATATATTTCACCTGTATCTCTAGCTGGCTTCAACCTGTTTCTTTACCACGCAGCTCACCGTTTACTGAATGAATGCAGTTTGGTTACGTGCATCTCGTGAGCTACGATAGATTTTCACCACAACCCCTTGCACCCAAAGTGATTCTTTCCACACGCCAAGTCGTATATCCACAAAGTTCGCTTGTTTAGGAAGAAACGTGGAACATGCATACACTGCCGAGCCAAATCATTGCGATCACTGACCTCCGAGAAGTTGGGTGCCACGTGATGGTGGTAGACGCACATGTTGCCGTAACGAAAGTATGTAAGCGGCGCAGACACGGACGGGGGACCATCCTAGCGAAGATGTGGGCTCCAAATGGGGAAGTCAATTCAGGTAACGACTTTGACAAAGGGAAGATTGTTATTAAGCGAAGCCTGTGAACGTGTATTTCAAAAACGGCGAATCTGGTGGAATGTTCACCAGCTGCTGTCTTGAGAATCTGCGGATAAACGTAGAAGAGCAGTGGAGCTACCACTAGGCGCCAAAAAGGTAGGACGTCCACGAGCCTTCACAGAACGTGGGGTTCGAAGCCTTGTCTGCTCTGCTAAGTGGGAAAGAGGATGATCTGTGGCGTATTTGCCGAAACAGCGCACAATGCTGGTGCACGCACAAGTGTTTCGGAGGACACCGTCAATCGTACATTGTCGAACATGGAGCTCCAAAGCAGACCACCCCTAAGTGTTCTCAAGTAGACCCAAATGGTACTGACCAAAATGGTACTGACCAAAATGGTACTGAAACAGAGGATGACAGACTAAAGGCCGAAATACTAAATGTCTTTTTCCAAAGTTGTTTCCCAGAGGAAGACTGCACTGTAGTTCCTTCTCTAGATTGTCGCACAGATGAGAAAATGGTAGATATAGAAATAGACGACAGAGGGATAGAGAAACAATTAAAATCGCTCAAAAGAGGAAAGGCCTCTAGACCTGATGGGATACCAGTTCGACTTTACACAGAGTACGCGAAGGAACTTGCCCCCCTTCTTGCAGCGGTGTACCGTAGGTCTCTAGAAGAGCGTAGCGTTCCAAAGGATTGGAAAAGGGCACAGGTCATCCCGTTTTTAAGAAGGGACGTCGAACAGATGTGCAGAACTATAGACCTATATCTCTAACGTCGATCAGTTGCAGAATTTTGGAACACGTATTGTGTTCGAGTATAATGACTTTTCTGGAGACTAGAAATCTACTCTGTAGGAATCAGAAAAAGACGGTCATGTGAAACCCAGCTCGCGCTATTCGTTTACGAGACTCAGAGGGCCATAGACACGGGTTCACAGGTAGATGCCGTGTTTCTTGACTTCCGCAAGGCGTTCGATACAGATCCCCACAGTCGTTTAATGAACAAAGTAAGAGCATATGGACTATCAGACCAATTGTGTGACTGGATTGAGGACTTCCTAGATAACAGGACGCAGCGTGTCATTCTCAATGGAGAGAAGTCTTCCGATGTAAGAGTGATTTCAGGTGTGCCGCAGGGGAGTGTCATAGGACCGTTACTATTCACAATATACATGAATGACCTGGTGGATGACATCGGAAGTTCACTGAGGCTTTTTGCAGATGATGCTGTGGTGTATCGAGAGGTTGTAACAATGGAAAATTGTACTGAAATGCAGGAGGATCTGCAGCGAATTGACTCATGGTGCAGGGAATGGCAATTGAATCTCAATATAGACAAGTGTAATGTGCTGCGAATACACAGAAAGATAGATCCTTTATCATTTAGCTACAAAATAGCAGGTCAGCAACTGGAAGCGGTTAATACCATAAATTATCTGGGAGTACGCATTAGGAGTGATTTAAAATGGAATGATCATATAATGTTGATCGTCGGTAAAGCAGATGCCAGACTGATATTAATTGGAAGAATACTAAGGAAATGCAATCCGAAAACAAAGGAAGTAGGTTACAGTACGCTTGTTCGCCCACTGCTTGAATACTGCTCAGCAGTGTGGGATCCGTACCAGATAGGGTTGATAGAAGATATAGAGAAGATCCAATGGAGAGCAGCGCGCTTCGTTACAGGATCATTTAGTAATCGCGAAAGCGTTACGCAGATGATAGATAAACTCCAGTGGAAGACTCTGCAGGAGAGACGCTCAGTAGCTCGGTACGGGCTTTTGTCAAAATTTCGAGAACATACCTTCACCAAAGAGTCAAGCAGTATATTGCTCCCTCCTACGTATATCTCGCGAAGAGACCATGAGGATAAAATCAGAGAGATTAGAGCCCACACAGAGGCATACCGACACTCCTTCTTTCCACGAACAATACGAGACTGGAATAGAAGGGAGAACCGATAGAGGTACTCAAGGTATCCTCAGCCACACACCGTCAGGTGGCTTGCGGAGTATGGATGTGGATGTAGATGTAGATGAACGGCGTAGCCAGTTTCGATTCCTCTGGACACGGGAACATCGGAATCCGACCGTCGGTCAATGGAAACGTGTCGGCTCTTCGGGTGAAGCACAGTTTTGCTACACTGGGTCGATGGTCGTCATCGAGGTGAACGGCGGCTCAAAACGTGCAGCGCGGCACGGTCGCAGGCTGGTGGGAGCAATATTACGCTATGGGAGACTTCCTGCTCTTACACGGGACCCGTGGCAGTAATCGAAGACACGCCGACAGCTGCGAACCACCTGCATCCCTTCATGCTTCGTATCTTCCCCGATCGCGATGTTGCGTTTCAGCGGAATAATAGTCCGCGTCTCGGAGGCGGAAATGTACCACAGTGGTTTGAGGAGATTGCTGTGAACTCACGCTGATGCTGACCACAGTCAGCTGACATGAATCCTACAGAATCCAAATGGGACGCTATTGAGCGGCATCACACCTTACGCAAATGAGCGACCCGTTAATTACGCGAACTACATGTCTTGTGCGTAGACGCCTAGTGCCACATACCTCTACAAACCTCCCAACCAACTGTATGATCCCTGAAGCGCAGAATCAGTTATGTATTTCCTTACAAAGACGGACAAACGAATTATTCGGCAGATGGTCATAATGTTTTGTGTCCTCAATATATGTACCTACAATCAATCACTTTCTTAATATGTATCAGGGATTTTCTCTGCCTCGTGATGACTGGGTGTTGTGTCATGTCCTTAGGTTAGTTAGGTTTAAGTAGTTCTAAGTTCTAGGGGACTGATGACCATAGATGTTAAGTCCCATAGTGCTCAGAGCCATTTGAACCTATTAATCATTGAATTGTGTGTGTTTGTTGTTGAAGTTCAACCAGCGGTATTTTTCTGCCTAGTGGCCGCTAACGCCACAGCTACCTGAACTAGAGGTTAGCGCATTTTCGCGGCAGTGTATCTTCCCTCACCTTGCTGCTGCTGTCCGGTAAGGCATGTAGTTCTCCTTCATTGTGGTTCAGATATTTGTTTCTTTTGGACTACTTTGGTCGTAGTGGGTCCTTCTGCTTCTGAATGTTTTAAACACCGGATTCTGAAGGTGCAGTGCCGTCCGCCGTTTCCGCATTGCCATTCAGTTAAGTGAAAACAACTCTTGTCTGCCTGTCTCATCGTTTACAAAGTTGAGCGACTTTTACCAGGTCGACCCTTGGAGCACTGTTTAAGGCCCACTTCTCTCTTAATTTGGTCGGATTGTGCTGATTGACAATAAGGCCATCAGCCGTGAATGCTATTTGTCTTAAGAACTTTTTAGATATTGTCTCTTAATAGTGAAAATCCGATGATTGACCTTTTTTATAATACTTTCGTATCTCTTGGAGAAGACTAATTCGTTCTTAAGGATTTGCTATCCAGGACTTCAGCCGTCAAATTGTTTTGGGGCCTTCAGTCAGTTGAATTTCTGGTCAATGAGGCCTTCAGCCGTGAGTCCAACATGCTGAAAAAATTTTTTATTAGACATTGTGTTCAAATAGCTCTGAGCTAAATAAAAAAATGGCTCTGAGTACCATGGGGCTTCTTATCTGAGGTCATCAGTCCCTAGAACTTAGAACTACTTAAACCTAACTAACCTACGGACATCACACACATCCATGCCCGAGACAGGATTCCAACCTGCGACCGTAGTGGTCTCGCGGTTTCAGACTGAAGCGCCTAGAACCGCTCGGCCACTCCAGCCGGCCATTGTGTCTTAACAGTCAAATTTGATAATTGTTCCTTATCGTCAATCTTATTTGCAATTGTTTTCAAATAAAGTGTACATGATTTAGCAAAAAAAAGAAGGAAAGAAAGAAAGAAAAAAAAGGGACCAACCAACGACTGAGTAGGGCAGCGTCGACAGAGAGTCATGCCTTCCCCCAAGTCCCACGTTTCAATGAGTTACGCTACTTCAAGACAAACATACAGTTTCTAGCTTTAATACTAGACTTACAGTGTTGAAGTTTAACGAAAGATTGTATCTCTTATAAATAGATTATGACAGTATTTTAAATTTTTGAATTCGGTCAATAATCACTTGAAATAGTGAGAAGCATGTTTTTTGATTCCACTGGAAGCTGTTAAGTAACTAACCCAGTAATACAGATACTGTATTTCTTTCTTCTTCTTCTTCTTCTTCTTGTCCTTCTTCTGCTACTGTCTGTATCCCACATTGTGCAGAGGGTCGGCAGGGTTAAGGACGGATGTAGGATGGTTAATTTTAAGGGGTAGCTGGATTCCTTTCCTACCGTCACCCCATACCCCCCGGGACGGAATTAGTATACCCCAGCTGTCTCCATCTAGTGTAAATCGTGAAATAGTGCGAACGTGTTTCAAATGTCTGCGAGTCGTGTAAGTAAGGCGTGACGCGGGGACCAGCCCAGTATTCATCAAGTAGGACGCGGAAAACCGCCTAAAAACCACATCCATGCTGGCCGGCACACCGGCCGTCGTCGTGAATCCGCCGGGCGACGCGCCTTCTGGAGTCAAGGAAGCAGCGCATTAGCGCTCTTGGCTACCCAGGCGGGTAATACAAATACTGTATTTAGTGTCTGATTTCTGTTTACTTGTTGAGTGACACTGTGCGTACAAAATCTGCGCATGCCGAGTACCCATGATCACGTGATCACTGCTAGGGGGATTCCCCCTCACCTCTCTCCCATCTCATGACGTGCGTAAACGCCGTCGCTGATCCGTAGCGATCCGGAAGATGGGCCACCCCGAGGGATTTTAATAAGGTCTCCGAAGACAAGCTCTTATGGCACTGACCCTTCGCAGAATGTAGCCATTCCGGCTCCCCGAGAGAAAGGGGGAGAAAAAAAAGTAAAGTGGCTGGGGCTCGCAGTGTCGGAGGGAACAGCCGATGATGGCCTCTAGACGGGGAATGCGTCTCCAGATGCCGCTAGAGGGAGGTGCACCCCCCGCATGCGATCTCGCTGAGGCAGTCACCGACCTTAGGTACACGAAGGGAGTTTCCGGGTGGGGGGTGAAGGGGATGAGCAAGCTTGTGGACGGACTGACGGTATAGAGAGGGTGGGGGCAGTGCGTTTGCGCTGATGAAATGCAGCGGCTTTTGGACACGATCGTCCCGGGTGGGATTATAAAATAAAAAGGAGAGGGTGTGCGAATGAGGGTCGGTTTGCGACGGTCAGAAACATGCGGCAGGGCTCCGGGGTCGGCAATTTGAGGTCGGCGGCGGGGGAAATATTGTGCGGATCCCAGCTGTGCAGAATATTGCGGTGACGCCTTATGTAGCCGCAAGTGAGTCTGCTCGCCGCCTAGGGTGCGTGGCCGCTTGTCTGCGTCGCGTCAGACAAGAGGCGCTGACGGCGCAGTGAGATTCCGCCAGAATAACCCAGAGCTGTCTGCTCCCCCGAGCTGAACTTATGGACTGCAGTTATAACCGAAGCAATCGTTTACGAGGTGCATTCAACTTCTAAGGCCTCCGATTTTTTTTCTCCGGACTGGAAAGAGATAGAAACATGCGCATTGTTTTAAAATGAGGCCGCATTCATTGTCAATACTTCCCAGAGATGGCAGCACCATACGGCAGATAGAATTTTACCGCCAGCGGCGAGAATGAGAACCGTTTTAAATACTTAAAATTGCGACGTGTTCCTTACTTGAACAGCATGTAATCATTCGTTTTCTGAATTTGTGTGGTGTGAAACCAATTGAAATTCATTGACAGTTGAAGTAGTCATGTGGTGATGGAGTTATGGATGTGTCGAAAGTGCGTTCATGGGTGCAACAGTTTAATGAAGGCAGAACATCATGTGACAACAAACCGAAAAAACCTCGGGCTCGCACAAGCCGGTCTGACGACATGATCGAGAAAGTGGAGAGAACTGTTTTGCGGGATCGCCGAATGACTGTTGAACAGATCGCCTCCAGAGTTGGCATTTCTGTGGGTTCTGTGCACACAGTCCTGCATGACGACCTGAAAATGAGAAAAGTGTCATCCAGGTGGCTGCCACAAATGCTGACAGACGACCACATGGCTGCCCGTGTGGCATGTTGCCAAGCAATGTTGACGTGCAATGACAGCATGAATGGGACTTTCTTTTCGTCGGTTGTGACAATGGATGAGACGTGGATGCCATTTTTCAATCCAGAAACAAAGCGCCAGTCAGCTCATTGGAAGCACACAGATTCACCGCAACCAAAAAAATTTCGGGTAACCGCCAGTGCTGAAAAAATGATGGTGTCCATGTTCTGGGACAGCGAGGACGTAATCCTTACCCATTGCGTTCCAAAGGGCACTACGGTAACAGGTGCATCCTACGAAAATGTTTTGAAGAACCAATTCCTTCCTGCACTTCAACAAAAACGTCCAGGAATGGCTGGGCGTGTGCTGTTTCACCAAGACAACGCACCCGCACATCAAGCTAACGTTACGCAACAGTTTCTTCGTGATAACAATTTTGAGGTGATTCCTCGTGCTCCCTACTCACCTGATCTGGCTCCTAGTGACTTTTGGCTTTTTCAAACAATGAAAGACACTCTCCGTGGCCGCACATTCACCAGCCGTGCTGCTATTGCCTCAGCTATTTTCCAGTGGTCAAAACAGACTCCTAACGAAGCCTTCGCCGCTGCCATGGAATCATGGCGTCAGCGTTGTGAAAAATGTGTACGTCTGCAGGGCGATTACGTCGAGAAGTAACGCCAGTTTCATCGATTTCGGGTGAGTAGTTAATTAGAAAAAAATTCGGAGGCTTTAGAACCTGAATGCACCTCGTATGTCGGTTTTCTTTCACACCAATTTAATCTGGCGGTTAAGATTGCTCAGAATAACCGGTTTCTGAAATAACCGATCTTTGGTATTTATCTATATTATTTCCTGTAATAAACGTACGTAGAAATCGAACAAGGAATGAAAAATTTTGGCTAAGTTTCAAGGTACATAGACTCAAAATATTAAACAGGTAAATAAAAGCAAAACTTAGTCTGTCCACAGTTCGCTGCTTTTCTTTCAAAAGTGCTAACTGGTGGAAAATGGGTCAAATGGCTCTGAGCGCTATGGGACTTAACTTCTATGGTCATCAGTCCCATAGAACTTAGAACTACTTAAACCTGACTCACCTAAGGAGGTCACACATATCCATGCCCGAGGCAGGATTCGAATCTGCGACCGTAGCGGTCG
Organism: Schistocerca cancellata; assembly: GCF_023864275.1. Taxonomy (NCBI): domain Eukaryota; kingdom Metazoa; phylum Arthropoda; class Insecta; order Orthoptera; family Acrididae; genus Schistocerca; species Schistocerca cancellata. Next base: position 87,285,606 of record NC_064637.1, on the reverse strand, counting down.
CGCGGTTGCAGACTGTAGCGCCTAGAACCGCTCGGTCATCTCGGCCGGCAACTGGTAGAATACTACAAAAAGGAAGTCGCCAGTATTCTCCTATTGATTTTTTTTAAATTCGAGGAGTCATGACGAAAATCAACTCTAAATTGTGATAAATGAGGTCGAAGAACTTCGTTTTTCGTATTAATTTCTGTGTGTTTTCAATCGCTACAGATAAAGGCGTATTATGTAGACACAGGCAGCAGATCAGGTACTTTATTTTTACTGTATACTGTGGATGAACTTTTATAAAGTCTTTGATTTGTAACTCTTGCCGTAATTACCACCTTAGTCTTATTATTTCATGGAAACGACAGACAAATGTTTACTCTCTTAAAGCGAATGAAGCATTGTACGTCATTGCTACGTCACTACGTAAAAACATTTCCAGGCTGGGACTGGTGTCATTCTGCAGCACAACGGATATCCATCGGCGACAGCGAGAATCTACCATGTAGATCACTTGGGTGCCAGTCTTGTATACTGCACATACATTCGTACCATAAGCCGCAACACACGGGAACAAGGACATTACTGTCTCAGCAATGCTGTATCAATTCAAATGCCATGTATTTATCGCACATTTCTGTTGGCAATGTTATTACAATAGCAGTGATAGTTTTTCCCATTTTCTATAGTAATGCAATATATCAAATCAATGCAAACTTTACGAATAAAGTATATCCCTCTTTTTTAAAAAAAAGAAAAAATGTTAATTTAAAAACGAACAATATTGGCGCTACTGATATGGCTCCTTGGTACTTCGGTTTGTTTTTGCACGGTTATTGTCAAGAAAACAAACACCTGTTATAACAGGGACAAAAAAATACCGAAAAATACCGGGTATTCACAACTAAAACACCGGTATCGGTTTTAAGCAGCGTGTTTTCCCCATCCATTGCTGAACTGCACGTCTGTAGGGGATGTATACGAGTACGGCTGGGTCGCTACTTGCAGTTCCAAGGAGGGAGTGCCTGGGCATGGCAGTCAGACACACTGATACGATTAAAAGTGTCCTAACTGTTCGACGTTAATCCCTTTTATTCAATACACTTTGCCCAAATTTAAAAGTTTTGAATGGACTCTAAAACGTTTTCAGCGATCAAGGAAAATATTTAATTTATTGTAATTCCAGACTCGGATACCAACGTTTGTTTCTAAGCAGGTTATTAACTTCGGCTAGTAATGATCATCTTCGGACCCAAAAAAATATGAGCAGACAGAGGTAGCCGCATTTAGAAAACCACTCCTAACTATACGAATGTATTTTTCCCCCTTTATTGTTATTTCATCCCTTCCTGCCACACCAATATTCAAGAAAGGTAATACTCCACTAAATTACAGGCCTATATAGTTAACGTCGATATGTAGCAGGATTTTAGAACATATATTGTGTTCGAACATTGTGAATTACCTCGAACAAAACGGTCTATTGACACACAGTCAACACGGATTTAGAAAACATCGTTCTTGTGAAACACAACCAGCTCTTTATACACAAGAAGTGTTGAGTGCTATTGACAAGGGATTTCAGATCGATTCCGTATTTCTGGATTTTCGGAAGGCTTATGACATGGTACCACAGAAGCGGCTCGAAGTGAAATTGCGTGCTTATGGAATATCGTCTCAGTTGTGTGACTGGATTTGTGATTTCCTGTCAGAGAGGTCACAGTTCGTAGTAAATGACGCAAAGTCATCGAGTAAAACAGAAGTGATTTCTGGCGGTCCCCAATGTAGTGTTATAGGACCTTTGCTGTTCCTTATCTATATAAATGATTTTGGAGACAATTGGAACAGCCGTCTTCGGTTGTTTGCAGATGACGCTGTCGTTTATCGACTAATAAAGTCATCAGAAGATCGAAACAAACTGCAAAACGATTTAGAAAAGATAGCTGAATGGTTAGAAAATTGGCAGTTGACCTTAAATAACGAAAAGTGTTGGGTCATTCACATGAGTGCTAAAAGCAACTCGTTAAACTTCAGTTACACGATGAATCAGTCAAATATAAAGTCGTGAATTCAACTAAATATCTAGGAATTACAATTACGAACAACTTAAATTGGAAGGAACACACAGAAAATGTTGTGGGAAAGGCTAACCAAAGACAGCGTTTTATTGGCAGGACACTTAGAAAATGTAACAGACCTACTAAAGAGACTGCCTACACTACGCTTGTCCGTACTATTTTATAATACTACTGCGCGGTGTGGGATCCTTACCAGATAGGACTGACGGAGTACATCGAAAAAGTTCAAAGACAGGCAGTACGTTTTGTATTATCGCGAAATATGGGAGAGACTGTCACAGAAATGATACAGGATTTGGGCTGGAAATCATTAAAAGAAAGGCGTTTTTCGTTGCGACAGAATCTTCTCACGAAATTCCAATCTCCAACTTACTTCGCCGAATGCGAAAATATTTTGTTGACACCGACCTACTTAGGGAGGAACGATCACCTCGATAAAATAAGGGAAATCAGAGCTCGTACGGAAAGATATATGTGTTCATTCTTTCCGCGCACTATACCAGATTGGAATAATAGAGAATTGTGAAGGTGGTTCGAGGAACCCTCTGCCAGGCAGTTAAATGTGATTTGCAGAGTATCTATGTAGATGTAGGTATGGGCAGGCGATGTCCTGTCAACGCCACATTATTCAGCTCTTCAACCGAGCGAATTATAAATGTGTAATGAGAATGAGAAAACAAACATTAGGGCTGATTTTGTATTTTAAATTGAAATACAAGACGGACAGCTAAAAAAGAAAAGTATGTAAATTGTAAAACACATCGCAGAATAGTGAATTCTTCTGATAAAAAATACTGAATCACTGCACTTTCACTTAAAATCTGAAGGACCTGCACTGGGCGAGAAGTACTGTGGGGGCAGAGTGTATGTTCCATATGGTTGAAGGTTGTAGGTAAAATTGTAGGGATCTGTTAGGTAAGAAAATTATGAAGATGACAGGTGTCAGTTGAAGTGAAGAGTGGGAAATACAGACGGTGGGAACAACAGAGGCTGAGGAGGAGTGTGGTGTGTCTGCAGGGTAGTGGTATTAGAGAAAAGGGATGAGGATGGATGGAGAGCAACAGGGACGAGCCATGGTGTGGAGTGGAAAAAGTGGGGAAGAGTCAAGTTGGTGGAAGGGGGGGGGAAGGGGCTGTTGATTAAACAGTAGACACTATAAAACAACTGTAAAACATAACCGTACCTCAGTAGAAACGTATTGCGTTGCACGGATCACGCTATTACGTTTGATGGTGCAGTCAAAATCATTAGCCATTTCGGTTTTGTCGAAGCAACAAAACCGTGGTACGTACATAGCACTATAGAAGCGTACATACTGCACTTGAAGAAAGACTCGGTTATACTGCCGTGCAGTGCCAAGTAACTTGCCTCCACCCAAGCCCGCTAGATGCCGCCGCAGTGCGTATGTTTACATTATTAGAAGTACATTCCTTACATGCAAGTGTATAGCACCTTAGTTAAGATTTTGTAAAAGGATATGTAGAAGATAAAACGAAGATGCTTGCGCTTTCAAGTCATATAGTAAATTTAATGGCAAAAGATGCTTTATTAAAACCAACAGCTATGTTAGAAGATTGTATTGGTGAGTGCGATTCTACAAAGTGTGCCAAATACTTAACTATAGCTTCCATAACTCATTCGGAAAGTAGAAGATCTCCATCTTCATCCGTAATTCTCTAACTACATTTGGTGTGTGGTGGAGAGTACTTATATCACTACCCTGTTACCACCTATATCGTGTTCTATTGACGAATTCCACGCAGGAAGAACGATTGACGGCGAATCTCCGTATGACCTGTAGCAATTTCAGTAGTAAATCTCTCCGTGATGCACAACGCGCCTCTTGTACAGTCTGCCAAAGGAGTTTGTTGAGGATCTCTTATAAGACTCTTCGGACCGATCCCGTGACGAAACTCGTCGCTCTTTGCAGGGTCATCAGTATCTGTTCTATTAATCCTACTTGGCAATGGCCGTGCGGGGTATCCGCTCGGTCTTAGGTGCCTTGCCCCGGTTCGCGCGGCTCTCCCCCTCCCCCCTCCCACTCCCCGGAAGCTTCGCGTCCTCCCTCGGGCATATATATATACGCGAAGCCTCCGGGGAGTGGGAGGGGGGGGGGGGGAGAGAGCCACGCGAACCGGGGCAAGGCACCATAGACCGAGCGGACTCCCCGCACTGCCATATATATATATATATATATATATATATATATATATATATATATATATATATATATAGATTGAGTCGCCTAACATTACCACAGGATATATTTTGTAAACCACATCAAATACTGACGAATCGATTCCACAGACCGAACGTGAGGAGAGGGGCTAGTGTAATTGGTTAATACAAACCATACAAAAATGCACGGAAGTATGTTATTTAACACAAACCTACGTTTTTTTAAATGGAACCCCGTTAGTTTTGTTAGCACATCTGAAAATATAAACAAATATGTAATCAGTGCCGTTTGTTGCATTGTAAAATGTTAATTACATCCGGAGATAATGTAACCTAAAGTTGACGCTTTAGTACCACTCCTCCGCTGTTCGATCGTCTGTATCGGACAGCACCGAATTACGTAGGGATCCAAAGGGAACGGTGATGGACCTTAGGTACAGAAGAGACTGGAACATCACATTACGTCCACATGCTAACACCTTTTTATTGGTCTATTTCACTGACGCACATGTACATTACCATGAGGGGTGAGGTACACGTTCGACGGGCGTTTCGTAGGACGTGGAGGACGCATAAATTGGCCAGCCCGTTCTCCTGATCTTGCACCTCTGGACATCTTTCTGTGGGGTACGTTAAAGGAGAATGTGTACCGCGATGTGCCTACAACCCCAGAGGACGTGAAACAACGTATTGTCGCAGCCTGCGGCGACATTACACCAGATGTACTGCGGCGTGTACGACATTCATTACGCCAGAGATTGCAATTGTGTGCAGCAAATGATGGCCACCACATTGAACATCTATTGGCCTGACATGTCGGGACACAGTCTATTCCACTCCGTAATTGAAAACGGAAACCACGTGTGTACGTGTACCTCACCCCTCATGGTAATGTACATGTGCGTCAGTGAAAAAGACCAATAAAAAGGTGTTAGCATGTGGAGGTAATGTGCTATTCCAGTCTCTTCTGTACCTAAGTTCCATCACCGTTCCCTTTGGATCCCTACGTAATTCGGTGCTCTCCGATACACGCGATCGAACAGCGGAGGAGTGGTACTAAAGCGTCAACTTTAGGTTGGTTTACAAAATATATCCTGTGGTAATGTTAGGCGACTCAATCTATATATATATATATATATATATATGGCCGTGCGGGGAGTCCACTCGGTCTATGGTGCCTTGCCCCGGTTCGCGTGGCTCTCTCCCCCCCTCCCACTCCCCGGAGGCTTCGCGTATATATATATATATATGCCCGAGGGAGGACGCGAAGCTTCCGGGGAGTGGGAGGGGGGAGGGGGAGAGCCGCGCGAACCGGGACAAGGCACCTAAGACCGAGCGGATACCCCGCACGGCCAATATATATATATATATATATATATATATATATATATATATATATATATATATGTGTGTGTGTGTGTGTGTGTGTGTGTGTTTGTGTGTGTGTGGCTACACTGAGTCACAGCGCCAGAGAGTATTATTCAGCCGCCTCCACAGGCAGTAGTTGTTCAGAAGCGGTGGTAGTGAGTGCTTGTCGAAAAGCGGTGGTAGAGAGTGCTTCTGGAGATGTTGCAGTAGCGTGTCGTTGTTGAGAAGTTCCCATGGACAGCACTCACTACCACCGCTTCTGAACAACTACTGCCTGTGGAGGCGGCTGAATAATACTCTCTGGCGCTGTGACTCAGTGTAGCCACCTTTCAGTGTGTGTGTGTCCCTAGCCTAAGTTAGCTTAAGTTACATTCTGTAGTGTGTACGTATAGGAAACGATGACCTCAGCAGTTTGGTTCCATAGCAGGTTACTACAAATTAAGTTAAAACTTGTTAAGGGTCTGAGATTGGTGATCAGTACTAAACAATCTGAGGAGCTAATGTTTTCTAATCAACTTATTAGGTGGACCAATTACCGTTTCTTAAGATTCTCCTAATGAATCTCATTGTGGCATCTGATTTACCTACTATTTGTTTTACCTGTGCATCCCACTTCAGAACGCTCCTGATGGTTAGGTCTAGGTATTTTACGGTTGTTACTGTTTCGAATGATTAACTGCCAATACAGTAATGGGACAGTGCTGGATGTCGTTAGCAAATACTGATGAATAGCATGGGGTTTTCAAGACTGTATTTCACATCCCCTACATTCCCACCGTCAAATCACTTTTGTGGAATGGTACAATACCATGACGAAAATGGATTCTTTTTAATTAACGTTCGTTCTCACGTATTTTCTTCTTCCAACGTTTGCAACTTCAGTTTCTCTAGAATCTTCGTGACCGCCTCCAACGAGTAAAAGAAACGTGCGACCAAACGTGCTGCCCTGCTTTTGTTACTTTTAGTATCTCCTGTCCTATCAGTTGTGGCTCCCAGACATCTGAGAAATATTCTAGAATTGGCTAGACGAGTGTCTTAGAAGTGATCTCCTTTGTAGACTGGAATTTCCTACTGTCATGACAATCAACCCAAGTCTGCTAGCTGCTTCCCCTGTGACTGAGCCTGTGCGTGTGCGATTGTTTCATTTCTTATCCCGAAAACTGTTACACCCAGGTATTTATCTGATTTCACTGATTACAACTGTGACTCGCTTATACGTCAGTCATAAGGTAAGACATGTTGTTTCCGTTTTATGAAGTGTTCTATTTTACATTTCTAAACGTTTAGAACATACTCGCACTTGCTCCGCCTGCAATTTCATCATGACTTGCTAAGCATGCAGCTGTTTTCCTGACAGTACTCCGTTATAGATAATTATGGCGTCAGATAAAAGTTCGAGGTTGCAGTTAATATTGCCTGTTGGGTTATCAATATGGATCGCATACAGCAGCGGTCCCAATACACATCCCTGGAGCACACCCGAATTTAGTTCTACTATTGTGGACGAGCCTCCATCCAATCGTCCTTCCTTGAAAGATATCCTCAACCAAGTAACAAATTTCGTCTGATATCCTCAAATGATCGTACTTCCATAAATTAGTATAGAGTTGCTGTTGTGTCAACTGATTTGCGAAAATCGAGAAATACTGTACCTAACTGTCTTGATGAGTGGATGTGAGGATGACATGTGAGAAAATTGCGAATGGGATTTTGCCTCAAAGATGTCCTCAGAGTCCACGACGTTCAGCATGAAGGAGGTCGTTCTCCCCTCGATGACACATTACGTTCGATCTCTGAATATCTTATGTCTGCACAAGACATGGCTTTCAAAGGTAATGTATGGTACTTTTGTGTATCACTTCCGCTGCCATTTTTGTGACGGTTTTGACCTGTGGGTTCTTCGTTGTTTCGTCGAAGTTCCATGTTTACTCTCAATTTACAATCCATGTTTCTTTCTCCTAATTTTCTAATTTAATTGGCATTTATAAACTATTTTGAGCTCCACTGCACAGGCAGGCTTTTTAATATTTGCATGGAAGGTATACTGCACCACTGTGGTCAGTTATGAATTGTCTTTGTCTGTTAGGGATGAACGTTAATATGCGATTTTTTATGGAAGTTGACAAAATATGAGGTGATACGACTGTGTGCGTGTGAATGCTTTTAATTTTGTGTTGATGACGTAAGTTGTACGAAGTGTGATTGGCGTTTCAAATACAGTGAGATAGGAGCACCAACTTTCTTGATGAAGCGGGTTTTGTTCTCAACAATACTGAATTTGAGAGCAGGCGAGAAAAAAGTAAACGTAACACCGACAATCTTTGCTTTCTCGGTGTAATACAGTGTAACGTTTCGCCAGCAGACCTGTAATAGTCGTCGACTGCGCAGCAATATACGGTGAGTGCTTTCTTTTATGTTACTAGGGTAATGGGGGCCGTTATGTAATAGTCAACTGATGTAGAATCTGCAAAATTTAAGTTGAAGCTAAAATTCACGTTTTGTTGATTAAAATAATCGAATCAGATAATGTTACAAATAAAGAGGAAATCGTATACAATATAAAGTCAAATCACATTCAGAAATCTCTAGAAGAGCAAGACTGAAGTAGGTTGTCAGATTGCAGATTGAAAGTATTTGCAAATATAAATAAAAAAACAGTGAACAATGAATAGTTAAAAACATAAACATGGTGTCTAAAAAGTGTTTATCGTGATTTACTACCACAACCATTTAACGCAGTGGTTCACAACCTGGGGGCTCTTTAACCCCTGAGGCGTAAAATTAAATTTTCTGAGGGATAAATGTAAAAGGGTTAGACTGCGTTTTGATCACGAAACTAAATTGCTCTCAACATATCATTACTATTATTGCTCTTTCGTAAGACCGCAATACTGATTGCAGGAGTTACCAACAATTACATTTTCGCAAGTAGCAGCATTAAGGCGTGCCACAATGTGATGGACATTAGAAAAGAGTGTATGAATATGTTCCGAACGCGTAGTCTACCCACACACATATTCTTTATACTGTGTCGTGCATTTAGGACAGTTAAACTGGGATAAATAAGCTTAATTCTCATGAAAATGCTTTTCCAACTTGTGGGTAATTCTCAAAACGGACCAGAAATACCTTTGTTATTCACTTCGCTACTACATTGCTGTAGCTACTACAGTATTATTTCTCATATTATTATTATTATTATTATTATTCACGTTTGGGCCCTACTGGACCACGCGAAGTACAATCACGGGGCATTCAGTTATTTTCTTTTAGACTTTCTCTCTGCCCAAATTGTTTTCATTCTCTCGGAATGAGCTCTTTTCCTTTCATCAGACCATGTGGTTCCAGTTTTCTTTGGTTTTTCAGCTTGACCAACTACCCAGTCATGAATTTTTTGCCTAAATAATTTTCTGTCTTGAATTTCATCTTGTTTTATATCTGCCTCTTTCATGTCCTCTTTTATAGCAGCAATCCATTTTATTGTCTCAAATTTAGCTTTACTTCGATTTTCGTAGAATTCCACTACTTGTTTAGTTAGTCTGGTAGCATCCATTCTTTTAATATGCCCATAAAATTTTAATCTGCGTTTTTTCATATCCGTATATATGCTGGTGTATTGTTGAATTTCACTATTTGCTCTTAGCCTGTATGTTCCTTCTTCAGTATATTTTGGACCTAGAATTTTTCTGATTACTTTTCTTTCTCTTTTTTGGATTTCTTGAATGTCCTTTTTTCTGTTTAAAATTAGCGTTTCAGCCCCATAAAGGCACTCTGGTTTTATGACCGTGTTGTAATGTCTCAATTTAGAGTACCTCGAGAGACATTTTTTGTTGTAGATGTCTTTTGTAAGTCTAAAAGCTGTCTCCATCTTTTGACAACGAATTTCATTTCCAATTTTTTCTAGACCAGTCTCTGAGATTGTTTCACCTAAATATTTGAATTGCGAAACTCTTTTGATTTTTCCATACCTAGTTTCCAAAAGTTTGGGTGCCAGTTTGTTGCTAGTCATATACTGTGTTTTTTCAAATGAGATTTGGAGACCTACTCTTTCTGCTGTTTCTTTAAGAATTTCTATTTGTTTCTGAGCAATTTGGATGTCCTGCGTTAGAATAACCAAGTCGTCTGCAAAGGCCAAACAGTCTATTCGAATATTTGTTCGTCCTAATTTCACTGGTTGGTCAATTTTGAACTCCAATTTTCGTTCGCGCCACTCTTGTATTACTTTTTCTAGAACGCAGTTAAATAGCAACGGAGAGAGTCCATCACCTTGCCTCACGCCTGTTTTTATTTCAAAGGGTTCTGAAATTTCTCCTCTGAACTTTACTTTTGATTTTGTACCAGTTAGCGTGTCTCTGATAATTGCCGTGGTTTTAGGATCCAGGCCTTGTTCTTTCACAATTTGGAAAAGAGATTCACGATCCACTGAGTCATAAGCCTTTCTAAAATCTACAAAGGTACAAACTAGTTTTTTATTGTAAATTTTTTGATGTCTGAGAATTAGTTTGAGGACTAAAATCTGTTCTGGGCAAGATCTATTTGGCCTGAAACCTGCTTGATATTCGCCAATTTTCCATTCAAGTTGTTGTTGTGCTCGGTTCAGAAGACATTGAGAGAGGATTTTGTATGTGACTGGAAGAAGAGAAATTCCTCTGTAATTATTAACATCAGTTTTGTCTCCCTTCTTATGAAGTGGGTGAATCAAGGCGGTTTTCCATTCATCAGGAATTTTTTCAGTTTGCCAAATGTTTTGCATGATTGAAGTAATTTCTTTAACGGTTTTTGGACCAGCTGCCTTTAAAAGTTCTGCAACAATTCCATCTTCACCAGATGCTTTGTTGTTTTTCAACCTATGAATTTCTTTAATGATTTCCTCTTCATTTGGTGCAAGTGAAACTGGATTGCATTGTTGGGGATTTTTTGGTGGAAATCTTTCTGTGGGCTCGGGGCAATTTAGAAGATTCTTAAAATATTTAGAAAGTTCTTTGCAATTTTCTTGGTTGTTAAGAGCCAACTGTCCATTTTCCTTCTTGAAGCAAAGATTCTGGGGTTGGTACCCCTTTATTTTGGTTTTAAAAGTTTTATAAAAATTTCTGGTATTTCTCATATTATTATTATTATTATTATTATTTCTTTCATTTCTCAGACGTAATGTCTGGTTAAAAATGGGAAGTGACGCGGACCTTGATCAAGCGTGACTTCCTTCTAACTGTACGGTATTTGTTACATTGCCTTTAGGAACTTTCGGGTAATTGAACATGTATCAATAATTACAGATTTCTGTAGTTGTATATATACGTTTGGATGTAGCTGTATTGCGTTGATGTACTGGTGGATATTGTTTGGTATGACTCCTGTAGTTGATAGTATAATTGGTATAATGTCAACTTTATCCTGATGCCGCATGTCCTTAACTTCCTCAGCCAGTTGGATGTATTTTTCAATTTTTGCACCTGTTTTCTTCTGTTTTATTATTATTATTATTATTATTATTAATATTACCAGTGGCCCGAAATCTTCCCATTCCTGCCAGTTCACAAGCAAGTAGTTCAGTAATCAAACGGTTCACAACCTGTAACTGTAGATTTTACATTTTAAGTTGGTTGATTTTAAGTTTGGTGTATTTTATCATCTTGTGGTGTTGCAGTACTTTGTTAGTGAAGCAAGTGTCGCTAGAGAGGACTGGTGCAGGAGACGTATGTTTTGTAACAAGTTTCTACACTCAGTATGGATATTCATTTCTCAGGAGTAGTTGTATGAAGCAGTTGCGAAGCACTGTGAACTGCTCAATCATTCTATAAAATGAAGTTGTTAGAAGTACTAATGAGTTAGTAGTATAATAAAAGAGTTACAGAAACTAAATATCAATTATCTTTCGCAGTTTTAATAATACAAGTGTACAAAGCCAATTATTTTTCATTATGAGGTTTAGTTAGGTTGTAATGTTAATGATAGTGGGGGAGAGTTGAAGTTAGGGGGGAAGGGGTACTATCTAGTATCTGAATGCACTCAGGGTTGATGGTCTCAGATTATTTGGATCCAGTGACTTAACGCAAAGGAATAACTGCAGTTTGAATGGTGAATGAAGCTTTCATTGCAGCAAGTGCGAAGCTGTCAATGTCAAGTTCCGGAGATAGCACTATACGTCTTGTTCTGAATGTTTCTTAATGAAGGGAATTTATGAACAACTAAAATTTATCAGCAACTAGCAAATAATAGTCTCAGGTTAAATATAAACAATAGAAATGGTAAACTAATGAACACCGATGAAGGTAAGATTAATTATCAATGAGACAGGGGGAATGGGAAACAGAATGTTCAATACGTGAGAAAAAAGAAGACAAAAAATTCAATGGTACAAAAAAATATAGTTATTTCTTCATCGAAAGAAATGTCTTGATGCCAATTAGATCTATAAATTGCAGAATTAGTACCTTAACTGCGGCGCTTCCAGCACAGAACTCTAATGAAGTAGAGAAGTCACAGTGGGGATCGGAAAAGAAAAAAAGCTTATCCATTTTAAATCTAGACATGCAGATATATTCTAAAAAGAAACTGACTGAGGAGATGAGATGCTCTAAATATAAAATGAGTGTAGTTACGTGTGAAACTATTCAACTGAAGATACAGGTTATGCAACATACCATACGCCACGGGGTGAATTTGGTGCTGGAGTGGGAAAATTGTCTGAGGAATATAGGTCGCAAATTGTAGTGGCCCTCGAATGGACGAGTCAGACGGAGATGTGAACAATAGTATGGCTTACGAACAAAGAAGAAACATGATAAACAGAGCAAAAATTTGTAGGTTATAAAAGTAACACATTGTCATTGTAAGTAATGCCGTCATCGATCTGGTACTCAGTCAACAATTGGTCTAAACACTGCAGTGCTTAACTGGACATTGTTCAGTTTAGAGGTAGTACACCACAGCCTCACTTGGAACTATGAACTAACTTACTCAACCAGTTGTACGAGAACTTAAATTCATGGAATCTAAAGCACAGTGTGATTTCGTAATTTTTTACATAAACAGGTCGTTTGCCAGAGATGAAGGAGATGATATGTGTCACAAGGAAATTCATTACATGGATTCGGGAATGAAACAGGACTTCTTCGCAGTTGGTACCTACCCATTTGAGCCATCGGTACACACAACACACAGCTATACAGGAATATTGTAGAGGTTTAGATATCTCAATACACTGACACTGCCCACCTGGTACTGTGATTACTGACACCAGATTTCAGAGATTTACAAAAAGACACAATAATCGTTCCCGAAACTTGTTCTCTAAATAACTGTAAAGCGTTTCCAATATTTAGTAACAAACATCAGTGAACACTTACTCTGAATTGGATCTCGAATCATACAGCGATTTTTCCCATGTAGCTAAGATCTTATTTTGCTATGGAAGGCCGGCCGAAGAGGCCGAGCGGTTATAGGCGCTACAGTGTGGAACCGCGCGACCGCTACGGTCGCAGGTTCGAATCTTGCCTCGGGCATGGATGTGTGTGATGTCTTTAGGTTTAATTAGTTGTAAGTTCTAGGGGCTGATGATGTCAGAAGTTAAGTCCCATAGTGCGCAGAGCCATTTTGCTATGGAAGTAAAACTCACTGACTAAAATTTAAGCATGTGTTTGGAGCATCAAAATACTAGACGGACAGGAACACAACCGACAAACGTGGATGTTACTAAGAGAAATTTTCTCCCTCTGATAATTGCAGCACAGATAACTGCATTCCTGAGCACGGTGTTTAAATGGTCCCTTTGTGACAGAGTCAACAGACAACCTGATGTACGAATTTGTTATTTGTTCGTTCTCCGTTGCATCCAAGCGTGCTGTATACTTGTGCACCCACGACGCAGAACTTTGCATTAGGTCTGCACCACTCTCTCGAATACCCCATGCGTATTTCATTGCCACTTTATCTCAATTCGTTATCGAGTCCTTTCCCATCGAAATACCCGACTTTTAGCTTTCTGCTTCATTGTACTCCGTTATAACATATATCATTTTGAAAAAGAGTGTTACACATGCAATATACAGATAATTGCAGTTCATGTGTACATGGAAATTTCATGGCTGACGCCATAAAAGAACTATGAAAAATCCTTGACACAAAAGTAACGAAGTTCCTACTAAAATCTACTCTATGTAGGCACATACTCTACACTGAAAGTCTGTATACAGTGTGTTAGTATTTTTCGTAATTCGGTATTGTTTATCCAAACTGAGGACTTAACGCTAGTTCGTGTACGTAGGTATCCATTATCAACGCTTTTTGTTCGCCCTGTATCCGGTTGCTGAAGTTCTTTTTTTTTTTTTAACAGTTATGCCTTATATTTTTAACAGTGACGAAATGAGGGTGGTTTTGGACATCCATCTCAACTGCATACTAGGGATACTGTAAACCTTTCCCTAGAGTGTTTCCGGCTAAACACAGTTGTCACTCGAAAGTTGAAGTTTTTTTGGGTAAACGTGGGAAAGTAAGATAGTTTTATTTGCGCTGAAGGCATCTTTCGCCACGTATCGCTGCAGAATTGAAGGAACCGCAGATTGCAACCAAGCGGCAGCCACTTTCCGTGGAAGTTGGTTAGCTTTGCCACCAAGACATTTTATCACTACGACATTACTCTACTTGGAACTTCCAGTCTGTCTTGATCTGCAGAAAATTCAGTAATACTTTTTCTTGCGAACTCATAATCTCTTTCCTGCAGCACAGATCGTGAAATGGGAGCCTCCTCAGACCTAGTTTGTTTGAATGAAACAGGCATCACAGTCTACTTGAAGCCACCAAGAAACCAGGATCTTAATAAACCCCCAGTTAGATTTCACACTGAATACGCTACGGAATTATCTCGTTTCCTAACATCTATCGAGAATCCCTTGCGTAGCTGATGGTTCCGTATAACTGGAATAGTGTACAGGACACTCCTTGAAGAAATCATCTTGGTTTGTCATCAGAATCGATTTCCTATCCGTAATTTTGAGGCGAACTTCTCCTGAAGTTAGCGAGTAGCGATCTTGCGACTTGACACGGTTGGTAAGCCGAGAAGATTATATCCATTAAATTCTCCGAGAAACCCTGCCTTCCCACGTCACTCCTGGTTAAAAAAAGAATAATACCGATTGTAACACAAAGGTACGGCCTACGTTCAGGAAACACTTCTCACACAGAGAAGAAGAAAATATGTTGTATGGACATAAGTCAAGAAATAAATAGATTGTACTTACCCTCAGAACGACATTAATTATAGGGAAAGAACGTACCAGCACAGTATGAAACACTTTCCTAATGAAATATTCAAAACGCCTTCCCCTAGCAACTAAACATGCGTCAACCCTCCGCATTGAATCCCTGATGTGCTGATGTATCCTTGGGGAATAGCGTGTTATTTCACCGCCTTCCACAGTACGGGCACGATGACTCTGTACGTCTTGTACTGGAGTTCCGTACATAGGAGCGAAATGCAAGAAAGAGCTGATAACGAAGAGAAAGAACTGTGTAGTATCTGGTTACAAGATTAGTGGTGATCGTCTTCAGCGAGCCTCCTCCTGTAAATATTTACGGATAATACTAAGATACGGTATGAAATGGGACATTGATGTAAAATAAGTATTAGAGGAGGCGACTGCAAGTTTTGTATTTGTTGGCTGGTTCGGGGAAAGTGCTGTGTAACTGCAAAGGAATTCGCGTATGATTGTGAGACCAATTCTAGAATACTGTTCCAATGCTTGGACTCCTCATCAAGTAGGCATGACAACAGAGATGTAACGCAATAAGCAACGCGCTTCTAGGATCCTAAAGGTTCCGCATAGTCTTTACGAAAGTGTAACAGAAATGTTAGGAGAACTTAAATGGGATTTGTTGGAAGGAAGTCGACATAGTTATAGTGAAACTGTGCTGGGTACATGAAGAGCACCTATATTCCAAGATGGCTGAGAGACCATCTTGCTGGCATCGAAGAATATCTCCCGTAGTGAAGATGAAAATCAAGCTAGGACAGATTAGGTCACGCACAGACATATAGGAAGTCGTCTTTTTTTCTTCTTTCCATACGCGAATGGAATAGGCAAGAAGATGGTTAATTCAGGCACAATGTAGCCTCCACCATGCACTTCACAGTGGCTTGCAGAGTATTTATGCAGATGTAGATGCTTCTGATATGTGGTGGTATGGGAGAATTAGATGAGTAGTTGAAGTAGGTAATTAAGAGGTACTACATCGAAATGAGGAGAAAACATCATGAGAGCTCTAGTTAAATGAAGGAAGAGACTTCGTTAAGACACATTATGCGGCTTAAAGGAATCGTTTCGGAGTGGAGGAAGTGAACAGGGGCAAAAATAGTAGACACACACCAGGCCGGTAAGGACGGTCTAGTGAATGTAATTTGTAACATTTAGGCCTGCGTACATCTACATACTCTGAAAGTGACCATTCGGTACGTGGCGGAGCGTACTTTGCACCACTCTTAGTCATCCTCTTTTCTGGACCACTCGCATATACAGAAAGGGGAAAGAAGGCTGTCTGTACGCTATGGGTCGAGCACTGTTTCCCCTTACCTTGACGGTGGCTGCTGTAGAATCGCTTTGTAGCCAGGCCCATATGCTGCCTCTTAAATTTTCTCAGTAGTGTTTCGCGGAAGGAATGTCGCTTTCCCTCCAGGTTTCCTCATCCGAGTTCCCGAAACATCTGCGTAACACTCGCGTATTGATCGAACCTATCGGTAACACATCTAGCTAGCATGACTGCGAGTTGCTTCCTTCAATCCGATATGGTGCGGATCTCAAAGGCTAGACCACAGCTCAAGAACAGGTCGTACTAGTGTTCCATAAACGTTCTCCTTTACAGAAGAGGCACACACTCCCAAAATTCCTCCTGCCGCGCGAGGTATCTGCGCGGTCTCAGCCGCCTTGCCACGGTTCGCGTGGTTCCCCCATGTCTGTGTTGTCCTTAGAATAAGTTAGTTTAGGTAAGATTAAGTAGTGTGTAGGCCTAGGAACAGATGACCTCAGCAGTATGGTCCAATAGGAACTTACCACAAATTTCCAAAAATTTCCTCCAAATGACCTTTCCCGATACCTACCTCACGTTTCCATTTCATATCGCTTTGGAATGGTACGGCTACATATTTAATGGACACGATTGTGTAATAGCACACACGTTTACTTTATTCGGATATTACAGGTTTATTTTTCCTGGTTGTCCACACTGACTTACATTTTTTCTACACTTGGAGCAAGCTGCTACTCATGGGACCAAATAGAAATTGTCTCCAACTCATTCTGTTTCCTCCTACAGTCATTCACGGACAACTCTTTCCCGTTAACAGCCGAGTCGTTACCAAAAAGCCGCAGACTGCTGTCAGATAATTTTCTAAGGGAATTTGGAAAGTAAGGTCCAACAGGATGCAAATCCAACCTATGCACATACCTGATGCGTAGTATCCCTAGTACGCCTGCCAATCGTGTCACGTTGCTCTTTACAGTTCTCGGTGCACAGTGGGCACGTGAAGATGCCTAGATAAATAGCGTTTACCACCAAGTACGACGGCTTCGTGAGACACTTTGCCTGATGTCATGCAGCCCACATAACGTAACTGTCATGCGTTTTCGTCTTCATGACAATTCTCGGCCGCACTCTTTAAGGGCAATGAAGACTCTCCTGCAGCGTTTTCTATGAGAAATGTTTGATCACCTACAATACAGTCCGTAATAGAACCGTTGTTTATGAAGAAGACATTGTAGCACAGAAAACGAACTGTAGATCAGCTTAGATAACTGGCGGAAACGACATGTGGCAGGATTTTGGAAAGTTGGTACTAAGATACGGCAGGTGTTTAAGTGGGAGCGGCGGCTATGAAGAGAAGTAGCTGGTAGATTTAGCTAACTATTGCAAATAAAGCATTTTTTATTTTGGCAGTGGTTTCCATTTCGCAGCCGATCGGACCTTGCCTTCCGAATAGCCCCCTTATGTACACAGAGAACAAGATGGGTTCTCCCACACTTCCCTGGGGCGTTTCTGACGATTATCTCTGATAAATGCAGTTATGCTAAGGGGGAGAGGACTGTACAGGGTAGACTTGCGTTGAGAGTTTCACCAGAAGAGTCGCCTGATAACGCCAATAAGTATTCCTACACCACACCTACTTCTGGTCACAGAGTGAACCAGTTGCACTGCGAGACAGTAGTGGTGGTGGTGGTGGTGGTGGTGGTGGTGGGCTCCTCCACCCCCCCCCCTCCCCAAATTTCCGAAATAATAAAATTACGAAGCGAGCAATTTGGTGGCTTCACAAGTGGGCGAGCGAGGAGGGGCGAAACACGGCGAAAAAGGGCAGGACCGGGCCGCGTGCGGCGCGCAATAACCGGCTCCTGAAGATTCCGAAAACTGCGCGGCCGGCACGCCGCACAGTGGCTGGAAACAATATCGGGCGGTATGGGCGAGACCGCAGCGGCGCGCGCCGTCTGAGTGCGAGGCCGCGGGGGCGGAAGGCGGGGGCGGAGGAGCCGGCGGCGGCGAAGGGAGAGGCGAGGAAAAGGAAGGGAAAGAAAGGGAACGGAAGTGGGAGCGAAGGGAAGGATAGGAAAGGAAAGGGTGGCCCGCAGACGGATAGGGCGGGGCGGGCACGCAACGAGACGTAGAACTCCGGAGCCCATTACAGGAAGCCTTTCAATGGCCTTTCTGGGGGCGGAAAGTGGAAAAGATACTGTCTGCGCGCGTGCGCGGGTTCGCCTGTGTTTGCCCGTGTGTGTGTGTGTGTGTGTGTGTGTGTGTGTGTGCGAGCGGCGCTCCAGCTCCAGGGCCAAGGCGGCAGACGCAGCGGCGCTGGAACTCTGGAGGAGGAGGTGAAGGAGGAGTAGCAATTTCCAGGCGACTGCAAACACCAGCCCTTGCCGGGTGCGCCGCCTCCGGGGGCGCGGGGGCGGAGGCGGGGGCGAGATACGGCCTCCGGGCGCCGGGGGTGGGTAATGGGAATCCCGGATAGCGTTATCAATCTCCGGAGCCGCGGAAACTGCGCGCCCGGGGGCGGCCCGCCCCCACCTCCGCCACCGCCACCGCCACCGCCCCCGTGGCCTTCTGGAAGTTGCCGCCGCCGACGCCGCCCCCGGCGCAGGCCGTGCCGGAGACCGATGAACTCTATTACCCCCGGCGGCGCGCGCGTGCTCCCCTAACCTACGGCCCGGGTTAATCCCTCCAAATGGCGAACGAAACAGCCTCTTCGGCAGTCGCCATCAGTTCAGAAAACTCTTTCTTCATACACTGTGCGTTACTTCCCGCGGTGGCCGCCGTATTTCCTTGAAATTCCTTCGGAGAAAGTTCCAAGGCCGCCGGAGTTAATTATCGGTTCGCAGGTGTTATACCACCAGAAATGTAGTTTCTTAACTCACATTTCAGTTACTATACGTTCTATAGAAGAACTTTGCTTCAAAATTACCAAACAGTTAAATTTAAAGACAACCATCATGGAATCACAAAAACTGCGGTAATTTATATATAGTGGTAGTGCTAGCGGCGGTGGCTCATATTAGTAGCAGCTGCAGTAGTAATTTTATTTATCATTAGATCACTTGTTCGGAGATTTTGGTCATGTGTTGTTATCACAATTTAAGAACAACGTAAGTAAAATAATTCACACGAGCAGGCATTTGCATACTTACAGATCTAGTTTGACAAGGATGAGACTCGTAGCCAGCCACCGCTTACTATAGCAACCATCTGGGCATTTGCCTGTAGTAATTTAAGGAAAGCAAGACAAAATGTAAATCAGGATGATTGGCTGGAAACTGGAACCTCCATCCACCTGAATAGATGGCCGCCTTGTTTAACACAGTGCTCCCTTGTTTACTTTCTTGTGAAGAAATCATTTAATAAGGTAAAACGCAAGTACTGCACCGTTCTTTCATTTCTCGTTACCCAGTCACTGCACAGACTATACACTCATTGTTTCATTACGTAACAACATACGCACTACCATCTGACGTTAGGACCATGGCGACAGTGTTTGGTCTCATTTTGTAGGCTGCAGCTTCCCATGTGCTAACCTCACAAATGATTCCGCACCCTCTCCCCCTCCCCCAACAATCAGGGAGACACCGAGTTAAAAAAGATGAGGTGTTAGAATCATACATTCCACAGCTTTCGGAGTAAGTTTTTCCAGAGAAGTAAAAATATATATTTATTTTACAAGACCCCCTACTCTCTGTTGTCGAAGTAATCCTTCACCATATAGAGTGAATACGTAAACAAGCACTTCTTAACCACCTTTTTAAATAAGTTGGTTTCTGTAATCTCTTTGATCTCCTTGGGCACATTACTGTAGGTACATTTTTATTTCTTGGTAGAAATTACTGTCTGGAGTCTTACGTTTATATTTTCGTGGTAAATGTAAGTTTAGTCCAGACCTTGTTCCATAGTCATGGACAGGCCTTTTGCGCACGAACTAACGATGCCGTCTTTGATGTGTACAACTAACTGGGAAATATGCTTACACGGTGCAGTTAAAATCGTAATGTTTTGAACAAACTTTTATAATGAGTTTTACTAAGTCTGGTTATTATTCTTATGGCCGTTTCCTGTAGTTTCAAAACTGTCGGAGCCGGCCGGAGTGGCCGAGCGGTTCTAGACGCTTCAGTCTGGACCCGCGCGACCGCTGCGGTCGCAGGTTCGAATCCTGCCTGGGGCATGGATGTGTGTGATGTCCTTAGGTTAGTTAGGTTTAAGTAGTTCTAAGTTCTAGGGGCTGTTGACCTCAGCAGTTAAGTCCCATAGTGCTCAGAGCCATTTGAACCATCTCTATCTATCTATCTCTCTCTCTCTCTCTCTCTCAGATGTTAAGTCCCATAGTGCTCAGAGCCAATCGAGCCATTTTTTAAAACTGTCGGTATGTTGTATATTTGTTCGCTAGGAAAGAATACCATGCTAATAACTGAGTCTACATAGGAATAGTATGTAACGAAAAGACACCAGTTGTTACATACTGATGACAGAACTCTAAGGTCAAAACATGCTGACGACGTCATGTTTAAAAGTACCTCTGTGTTTTTGCACTACTCTCACTAAGAATCAACAGTCGTTTCTACAAAATTTGGGTTTTTTGCGCCGCCTATAGAGATGCCACCGACATTTGACTATAATTTTTGCTCTTCAAACTGAAATTCAATTCATTTGTCTTCTTTATGATCAATGACCAACTGGAAAGTGAGGGTTTGATTTTCTGTTTCATCGAGGAGTTCAATTACAAATGAAATGACACAATTTCAGAAACTTACTGTTCTCATACACATACGGCTTTATGCATATAGACTGAAGCGGCGAGTGAAAATTTTTATCAACGCCGGGAATCGAACCCGGAGAATTTAAAGTAAACTGGGGCGCCAGTGAGAATTTGGACTCTCGAGGGAGGCGTCCCGGGGTAATGCCAGCAACTGTGCGTACCACTTTGCCAAGCTGGGTTAGCGGCTAGCGCACCTGAATAGTAACCACGTAACCCAGGTTCGATTCCCGGCCTTGGTACAAATTTCCACTCGGCACTTTAGTCTATAAAATGGGTTCAGTTGTTTTCTCGGACAAGCTGTTTCGATCAAGCGACAATCTTCAAGGCACTGATTGACATTGTACCAAGTTAAAGGAAGTTCCC
This sequence comes from Schistocerca cancellata, assembly GCF_023864275.1. NCBI lineage: Eukaryota > Metazoa > Arthropoda > Insecta > Orthoptera > Acrididae > Schistocerca > Schistocerca cancellata. Next base: position 87,264,360 of record NC_064637.1, on the reverse strand, counting down.
TTGGCGTCAAATACACTACTGTATTCAGTTGCGGTTTCAGTTGCCGTGTTTGGTACTGAGGTGCACATACTAAATGCAGACACGAGCAAGCAGAAGTCAATTGAACGTACGAACGTTATTAACCCGTTATGCGAAAAGGAACATCGAATTTACGCATTTGATAAAGACGAACCGGCCGCGGTGGTCTAGCGGTTCTAGGCGCTCAGTCCGCAACCGCGCGACTGCTAAGGTCGCAGGTTCGAATCCTGCCTCGGGCATGGATGTGTGTGATGTTCTTAGGTTAGTTAGGTTTAGGTAGTTCTAAGTTCTAGGGGACTGATGACCACAGCAGTTAAGTCCCAGAGTGCTAAGAGCCATTTGAACCACACTGCGTCAAAGATTCATCTCTCCAAATTAGATACTCTTCAATATAGAGCCATTCGTATCTGTCTTGGAGCCATGCGATCGACGCCCACCAACGCCCTTTTCATAGAAGCAGGGGAGACGCCCTTGAGCATTAGGCGCCAAATGTTATCGGACAAATTCTACATTCAAGGCACGGCCATTATGGACAGTTCCGTCTAACAAAGTAGAGACTGCATTTATCGACTGTGGATTGCATCCCACAGAAGGAATAAAGTGCCAGCCGTTTGTGCCAGCTTTGACACTTGGTCACCTGTCATACATTCTATACGGCGTTCAGCGCATCTACCTGTTTTTGAATATGATCTTCAAACGCTCTGTTCCCAGATTCCAGTCCATTGTTTAAGTACGACCTGGCTGGACAGTACTAATGTCAACGTTGGCTTCAATCGTCTCGTCCAAGCACAATGGCCGGGTTTTCTCTGTGTACAGGTATATACCGATGGCTCCAAAATTCCGCAAAACCTTCAAACTGCCTACGAGCACTTCTATTTTTACGGCGGAGACAGTGGCAGTTTTGGAAGCTCTTAAGTTTGTCTCTAGCACTTCCTTCCCCAAGATATTGATAGTATCTGACACGCAAAGCGTTCTTAAAAACATTCAGTACAGTCGATGGAACAAAACAACCAACAGTTATATCTTGGATGTGATATCTGAATATATTCGCAGCACACGCACGGGCCGGACGATCCATTTGTTGTGGGTACCTTCCCACTCTGGTACCCTCTATAATGATGAAGTTGATGCATTAGCCAAACAAGCGGCAACCTTAGGCACCGTCCTGGATCTGCACCTTCCTTATAGAGACTACTTACGTGAAGTCAAGGATCGCGCAAGACAACAGTGGCAGGAAATGTGGAACGTTTCTCAACAGACAAAAAGGCTGTTATTACGCAGCGCTAAAACCTCGGATTCCTTCACAGCCTTGGTTCATGAGGACACATCTGGACCGACCCACGATTTCTACCATCATACGACTCCGCTTCAATCATGCCTCTTTCCCACAACATTTACATCGGATCAACGTTTACAGTTCACCAGCATGTGAGTGTGATCCTCAGTCGGAAGGTGATGTCAACCACATCTTATTTATGTGCCCCAAATTTGACCGTGAACGGTTGGTCTTTCTGAAGACATTGCTGAGTATCGGCTACCATCTTCCTCAATCAGCTTCTTCTCTTTTGTGCACTAAAGACGTTCGTGTCTATAAAGTGATAGTTAACTTCATCAAGAGTACTGGTTACAATCTGTAGGTTTTAATGGTATACGTAAATTATAAATATGTCTTGCTGATGAAGATATTTCAGAACTGGTGTGCATTGTAAGCCAAGACACTTTTAATTATTTTCCAATTCAATTCAATTCAATTTTTAAAACATTATTTACAAAACTGTAACAGTTAAGCTTTTTATTCTTGTAAATATGCATTTCTGTATTTGTTTATTCAATTATGTGTACATTGTCACTATGTGTTGCCGATGGCTAAATTGAGTACACACTCAAAGGCCAAATAAACAAAAAAAAACAAAAAACAAAAAAACATTTGAACCATTTGATAAAGACGACGTAACTGGATTGGACGATATGCGGTCTGCAAGCATATTTACATGGCATCATCATGCAAAAATACTGCGTAGACCTAATAAAAAAAACATACGGACGCATTGGAGAGTAATAGTGCGTGATTCTCACGGTGTAGAAGACACAGGATATGGGCACGATAGTTCCAGAAGTTCGGTAGTGTCACATCCAGCAACTGAAGAAAGTAGAAGCCAGAGTACATACGGCAACCTCCCAGCCCTCAAAGGAAAAGGAAAAAAAATCTGAACTGGTCTGGTACTGTATGAATGATCGAGCATTACTACATAGGCGGTTACAATTCTTACAAGAAACTGTGAATTATTTATAACTACATTTGCTCGAAATCCTTCTGCAAGGTAATTTTAAATTACGTGACATTCAGTAGAGAAGACCCGGACTTCTTCAAGATAAACACGGCATCAAGGCCGACGGCTTTAGAAGGATGCGTAAGAGAACAGTTTGACAGATAGATAGATAGCTGATGAGTGGTCGCTTACTGACACATTGAAAAATTGGCTCTGGAAACTACGCCAGCTTGGCAATAGTAGAGCTTCTTTGCTTTTTTTTCGGTGCCTTCAAAGAACAATGTAACATTTTGTTCAGGGATACCGCTATCGTGGTTTGCAAAGAGATGCCGCAGGAAGAATGTTTTATTATACATACATCAAAAGCATTTGTGGCAGATCTGAACGTATTCATTGAGGGGACATTGTATGTCCTATGCTGCCAATGTTAAATTATCGAATTTAGTGACCCATTATCTTGGAAACTTTTTAAGACGCTAACTTACAATTTTCCATAAATATTGAATGCACCTCTCTAGATACACTGAACTAGCATTATTATTAAAATTGTATTGCGGGGCACGTTGTCTTTTTTTTTTCAAAGATTCAATTTTTTGACAGAATTTTGTAAATAAATGATGACAGAAAGAAAACAACTCATATTTTAATTATTCTAGTTCCATATGTGTTGAATCTCACACTTGGCATACTGTGAAAATTTCATGTCCCTACCATGAACACTTTTTTATTGTAAAAAATGTACTTCAGAGATATTGATGTTTAAAACATTTTTATTACAAATTCTTATACCGACTTACATTTCTGCCTGTTTTATGCACTAGAATCGCCCTGGCCCATAGTCTGTGTCTTCTTCAGTGTCACAACAGCCCAGCGCTTGCCTCCTCCTTTTCTTTCTTGCTCCTTTTGTCATTTGCTGAGCAGCTAACTCTGCTTCACGTTCACGAAGCTCATCCAGTCCCGCAGTCCTTTAGCTGTGTTCTGTCCAAATCTTACCTCTAACTTCTCCAGAACCTTAAGTCTTTCATAGTTGTTACCGTTAAAAGTTATACAGCACCGGACACTGCTAACTTTAGAGTCATAAGGCCAACAAATACGTATTTAGGTACACGGCACCACACAACAGTATTGAAGGACTCATTCACATTCTGCAAACTCTTCTTTAGCACCGAGCGAGGTGGCACAGTCGTTAGACACTGGACTCGTATTCGGGAGGACGACGGTTCAATCCAGCGTCCGGCCATCCTGATTTAGGTTTTCCGTGATTTCCCTAAACCACTCCAAGCAAATGCCGGGATGGTTCCTCTGAAAGGGCACGGCCGACTTCCTTCCCCATCCTTCCCTAATCCGATTCGACCGATGACCTCGCTGTCTGGTCTCCTTCCCTAAAACAACCCAACCCTCTTCTTTAGTAGCTCAGGATTTGTCAAATCTCTGTAAATATGTTTGATTGCCGTAATATCATTACTTTTACCACTGTCACCCGTTTCTAAAGCTACTTTCGTTTTCGATGCACTAGGGGGCGTGCTCACTTCAGAAACATTATTGTGGTTTCCTTCACTGCTAGCACATGTGTTTTCAGCTACTTCAGAAGAAAATGCAGGTCTCACATATCTGTTACCCACAAATTATTGTTTCTTGAAGTTACCTTCACGCTTAGACATTTTTTTCGTGTGAAAAGCAATAGAAGTTAGCTTACTAAAGAAATAGCCGATAATCACACTACTTTCAACGAAAGCTAGTACCAGAAACAAAGGACTGATTTGTTTGTTCTTAAGCCAACTTATGAGACGTAGCAGTAGGCACAAAACAAAGCAATTCACAGCCTTCTAAACTTTGTAGTTCCCAAGATATGACTGCTCAACTGTGGCAGTATATGCGTAGCCACGAAATTTGACAGTCACACATCAACATTCAAAATATTATTTAAAGGTCTCACAATTGTCTGATTTTGATGTAATATATACCAAAATGTTCAGGAAAGTCTAAAGTACATTATGGAGTAGAAAACAGAAAATGTCAAATTTCAACGAATTTCACGTACAATGTCCCCTTAAAGACGAAAACTGACGAGCAGAATACAGCAAGCGCCATAACCCAAATTCCCAGAAACTTCACTCGGAGGAAGAGGAGTCAAAACATGCGAACACGTGTCTCGGCTTACGCGTAGGTACTCGGCCGTTTCTGAAAAACCAGCGGTCAAAGTTTTCGCGGTATTTTCGAAGTACTTCATGTGCCTTTTACCACGCGATATCCTCAGACGAAATGGTGGCACAATGGTTAGTACTGCAGCTTGTTAATTTTACGCCCCTTGTTCAAAACCCGATTATTTTTTATTTATTTTATTGTTTTTATTAATCTACCAGGCAAGGGCTTTATATTAAATGTATAATTACAACTTGATTTCACAATTAGTGTCATACATTTGTTGTACTGCGTAATATATGTGTGTATGGTACGTTGAGAGGTTACAATCTTCTTAGACACATTCGAAACACTGATATTCCAAACACCACGAGCATCGCGCGAAGGTAGGTTCGCCACAGCAACACTTCTTCCTATGAATCTCCCTCGGAAAAAAATCGTCGTTAACACTGCCGAACATTTAGCGCGTTGGCAATAACGTGTCGCGGCCAACCATGCATAACGGATCACTTTCCCGAAAACTGGCGCTTGTCGTTGATTATGAATCGATATAAATTACAGGAATATCACCGAAAACAGTTTCCAACAATATTCTCATTCTTTCTTCTTATGATTCATTCATCTGACACACAATTAGCAGACGAAACAGGACAACGTTATATCAGTAGACACTGGATGTAGTAATCTTCTACAGACATCGGTTTATACATGAAAAACAAAAATGAAAGTAATAATCGGGTTGCAGGAGAGCATCTGGCGGTAAAAGGCACGTAAGGTGCCTGGAAAATACGTCGAAAAAAGTATGTGTGGATTTTATTTTTAAAGGAACGGTGTAGTATCTACGGATGATGCGAGAAACATGCTCGCATATTTTGTCTCCTCTTGCACTGAGCCAAGTTTCTGTGAAACGGGGTTACCACACTTGCCATGTAAGTAAGGAACTTCTGTGGCTTAATCGTTACAGTCATTTTTTTAAGGAACGATCATCATCAACACTGTCAGGCAGACGGGAAAAATCTACAGCTGATGAGGTACAATGTGTTTGAATGGCTCCATGCATGGAAGGTAAATTGGCGAACAAGCTTCACATGTGTTTGCGGAGAACACTGTGGCCATTTCTTCTTCAATCTGCAACGAATTTAGCAGTGATGTCTCGATGGATCGTCCATGTTGAAACGAGTAAAACTGGGAACGAGACTATTTCGCACGTGAGAAGTTTTTTCCACATTTGGCCTTCGGTAAATATGGTGGAGAGTGACGTCTACTGCTATAGGATTCCTAGTCAAGACACAAAGACTTCAGTTTGATTAAAGAAGGATTTTCCCAAACAAGGATATTGCGTTACCAATACTGACACCAAAGACAACGCCCGCAGCTCGTGGTCCTGCGGTAGCGTTCTCGCTTCCCACGCCCGGGTTCCCGGGTTCGATTCCCGGCGGGGTCAGGGGTTTTCTCTGCCTCGTGATGACTTGGTGTTGTGTGACGTCCTTAGGTTAGTTAGGTTTAAGTAGTTCTAAGTTCTAGGGGACTGATGACCATAGATGTTAAGTCCCATAGTGATCAGAGCCATTTGAACCAGTTTTGAACCAAAGACAACCAAACTCTACCAACGCCTGGGTTCATATCGTATTAGACGGCACAGTCTCTGTGCCAGATAGGTTTTTGATTTCATGCGCTAGCAAATTGACAAGTCGTAAATAAAGTTACGATATCAGTATTTCATCATACGTCTACACAATGTTGCTAAAAACCAACTTTTTTTATACATAGCTATGCTAAGAGAGGCAAAGATCTGGTAACGAAACTGATACTACTGTTCCATAATTTGACACAGTAGCATCACTGTAGGTTCCGACACTGGACTAGTGAAGTGTAGGTGCACCGAATATGATGGAGTATGTCCACGTCCTACCCTTGTCAAGTGTGCATACGTTTCAGCGGCGCTGTGTTAATGGGAACTCCATATTTACTCTTCGATAGAAAATAATAGAATATTGTTCCACGTCGCAGCTACTTGTTTTCTGGAAAAATATCTCTCACTACGTAATTATACGTTAACGTATACAGAATTTTTGACTATTATAAACAAAAACGAAATGTGCGAGTAGAGGACAACGATACAAGAAAATAAATCTGATACACACAGATCTGGAAAGCAAAGAATTCCCCAATACGATCTATGTACAGGTGCAGTCATGCCTGTGTTGCAGCACGCTTAATGCCGAAGGCTATGTTTGTGCTGATAATGTTCCTTAATGGTGAAAGGAACGGCTACATCCACGACTGTGCGCCCGTACATTTTCGTGTGGCTATTCGGGACTACACAGCTCTAATATTCTGCAAGAACCATGTCGGTCGCCGGTCGCCAATACCGGAGCGTCCCAAACTCCCTGGCATTAAACCAATGGATCTTTTTATATGGGTGTATATTTAGAAGCTTTGGAGTATTCCAGCTCCGTTGATAGCGTCGGAAACGCATTTTCGACGGTTGTCAATGCATTCGAAACACGCCTGGTATTTCCGAACGCGGAAGGGCATTGACAGTGAGACGTGGCGATGCCTGCTTTCACTTAAAACGGTGGCCATGTGGAGCACCTGTTCTTTGTCCTTAAGTGCGTATCTGCAGTTTGGGTATCCGAGGACAGTTTTATAAGGTATTCACGTACTCAGTCGCAATACGTAGCATCGGGGAAACTACTGAATTCTGGACTTACTTGTACTAGAACTATTCAGGTGTTCCGTTTTCCTCCACCCACAGTTTTCGTTTGTCCGTATGATAGCCACACAACCTGTACAGTTTCAAACAAATGTTTAGTTTATTTGGCAAATAATAACTCATTTGGAACTGTCGTGAATCTTCTGGTGGTAATTGTTAGACGGCAGTGTATCTTCACCGACTGGCGCTCTTAGACTCGTTCGCTTTCAACCATCGATTGTACGATAGTTAAGTCTTAAAAAACGCAGTATACAGCAAAATGTAAAATAGCACATCAGTTTACTTTAGCATGACATATTCCATGCAATGGTGTTCCAACTTAGACGGCGCACATGGTATGTGTGGTAATTTGTGCCTTATACACCGTCTAAGAAAGATCGTCAATGAATGGAACATGTCTTGCTAACGTAAAAAGATGTGATATTGTAAATTTTGCAGCATTCTGTTTTTTTTTAAGACTTAGCTATCATCATCTGTGAGCGCTGCATGTACTGAGATGGCCATGTGCGTAAGGTGCTTGTCTGATTGCAAACGTTTTATTTCTGACAGACCTCTGCATAATGTGCTACGTTTTATTCACTATTATGACAGTTTGGCATGAGGTTCCAAAGCACATCAAAAATTTTTGAACACCAGAGGATGGGAGCAACGTCTGTCGAAACCGGTTGTTGAAAATAAATATTTGTACTATTTTGGTTACAGAAAGTTTATTTTAATTTAGTTGTATCAGTTAGAGAGTACTTCCTATCTTAGGTAATATCGCTGAAAGTGAAACTTTATCGTCCCCTGGATGGTAACATCATTTAGTAATTGTCTTCCTGAGTTGACGGGATATCGTAATCGGGTGTTCGGAACTGTTGATCGTAATTACAGTGCTGGTGACGGAGAAAGGTAAAAAGGAAGATATAGGGTCCAATCTACGACGGGGTCATTAGAGATGGAAGACGAGTTCAGATAGGAGAAGCTGCTCTCCTAAGGAACTATCCTGTCTTTTGCCTCAACAGATTTAGGAAAACCATAAAAGACCTGAATCAAAGTTACCAGATCAACATTTCAAGTGAGCACTTTCCGAATCAGATGGTTCTCTGAGTAATCGAGAAGGAATATTTGGAGAATACCAACCCTAAGAAAGGATAAGATGATAGAACACGTGTTAAAAAGTTAGTAATAACTTCCACGGTGCTAGAGGAAGCCGTACATGATAAAATTGTTGGAGAAAACAAAGATTTGAGTACCAGCAGAAAAGTGTACTATCAGAGCACAAAAAATGCAATATGTTCCTGTTTATTTAAAAGAATGGCTGAAAAATTGTTGGAGAAAAAGAAGATTTGAGTACCAGCATAAAAGTTCACTATTAGAGCACAAAAAATGCAATATGTTCCTGTTTATTTAAAAGACTGGCTGAAAATTAGGGTCCAAAGGGTGGGATACCAGCAATCGCTCAAACCCATCCACTCCCAGTTGCCATTTCTTGCTCACTCATTTAGCCCAACTCATCTCATTATGTCTTTGTGTTTCTCTGTCACTGTCTCCTTTGTCACAGCCACAGTCACCTTCGTTCTGTCCTACTATTACAGTCTCCCTTTGCTCTCTGTTACTGCCGATATTCCTTCCTCTCTCCTCTGTGTTACTGTCTCCTTCTTGCTCTCTCTTACTGCTGATATCTCATTTCTTCCTTCCTTCCTGCGGCTGCTGTCTATTCTCACTGTGTCTGTGTCTCCTTTCCTTACTGTCATTGTTACACACTGTCTCTCATTATCACTGCTCTCACTGTCCGCCCCCATTAGCTGAGTGATCAGCGTGGCGGCATGCCACGCCAAGGGAACTGGGTTCGATTCCCGGCTGGGGTAGGAGATCTTTCTTCGCTCAGGGACAGGGTGTTGTGTTGTCCTCATCATTTCATCCCCATCTCCGACGCTCAAGTCGCCCAATTTGGCGGCGAGTGCAATAATTACCCTCGGCGGCCGAACGTCCCCGAATGGGGGACTCCCGACCCACAATGCCGTACGCTCCACTAGCTCTCACCCACTTCCACTCTCTCTTCCTCTTACTCGTCGCTCGTCGCACTGTATTCTTCGCTCTCTTCCTAGCACTTTCCTGTCACAGTCAACTACACTCCTGGAAATTGAAATAAGAACACCGTGAATTCATTGTCCCAGGAAGGGGAAACTTTATTGACACATTCCTGGGGTCAGATACATCACATGATCACACTGACAGAACCACAGGCATATAGACACAGGCAACAGAGCATGCACAATGTCGGCACTAGTACAGTGTATATCCACCTTTCGCAGCAATGCAGGCTGCTATTCTCCCATGGAGACGATCGTAGAGATGCTGGATGTAGTCCTGTGGAACGGCTTGCCATGCCATTTCCACCTAGCGCCTCAGTTGGACCAGCGTTCGTGCTGGACGTGCAGACCGCGTGAGACGACGCTTCATCCAGTCCCAAACATGCTCAATGGGGGACAGATCCGGAGATCTTGCTGGCCAGGGTAGTTGACTTACACCTTCTAGAGCACGTTGGGTGGCACGGGATACATGCGGACGTGCATTGTCCTGTTGGAACAGCAAGTTCCCTTGCCGGTCTAGGAATGGTAGAACGATGGGTTCGATGACGGTTTGGATGTACCGTGCACTATTCAGTGTCCCCTCGACGATCACCAGTGGTGTACGGCCAGTGTAGGAGATCGCTCCCCACACCATGATGCCGGGTGTTGGCCCTGTGTGCCTCGGTCGTATGCAGTCCTGATTGTGGCGCTCACCTGCACGGCGCCAAACACGCATACGACCATCATTGGCACCAAGGCAGAAGCGACTCTCATCGCTGAAGACGACACGTCTCCATTCGTCCCTCCATTCACGCCTGTCGCGACACCACTGGAGGCGGGCTGCACGATGTTGGGGCGTGAGCGGAAGACGGCCTAACGGTGTGCGGGACCGTAGCCCAGCTTCATGGAGACGGTTGCGAATGGTCCTCGCCGATACCCCAGGAGCAACAGTGTCCCTAATTTGCTGGGAAGTGGCGGTGCGGTCCCCTACGGCACTGCGTAGGATCCTACGGTCTTGGCGTGCATCCGTGCGTCGCTGCGGTCCGGTCCCAGGTCGACGGGCACGTGCACCTTCCACCGACCACTGGCGACAACATCGATGTACTGTGGAGACCTCACGCCCCACGTGTTGAGCAATTCGGCGGTACGTCCACCCGGCCTCCCGCATGCCCACTATACGCCCTCGCTCAAAGTCCGTCAACTGCACATACGGTTCACGTCCACGCTGTCGCGGCATGCTACCAGTGTTAAAGACTGCGATGGAGCTCCGTATGCCACGGCAAACTGGCTGACACTGACGGCGGCGGTGCACAAATGCTGCGCAGCTAGCGCCATTCGACGGCCAACACCGCGGTTCCTGGTGTGTCCGCTGTGCCGTGCGTGTGATCATTGCTTGTACAGCCCTCCCGCAGTGTCCGGAGCAAGTATGGTGGGTCTGACACACCGGTGTCAATGTGTTCTTTTTTCCATTTCCAGGAGTGTATGTTCCACTGCCTTTGTGTCACTCTCTTTCTCTCACTTTACGAATGTTCCTTGCTATAACAAGACCACTATCTATTATTATGCATTGCCACCTTCTTCTTCTCTCTCAGCGCAAAAATACACGAATATGTTTTCAAGCCAAAATTTTTGGGCAAAAACTTAAGGTCCTGTGGAAGGCAGAATGACAGAGCTGCTACCTCACTTTCCAGTAATGGCGTTTTACATAAACAGGAACATATTTGGATTTTTTGTGCTCCGAAAGGACCATTTTTCCTTGGTTCTCATCTTTTTTACATCCCGCAGCAGGACATGTAACTCGTGTGAAGAAATGTATTGGGCGGTAAATAACGAAAAACTAATTTTACACCTCAGAGCAGATATTACTTGCAGAGATGTTTTGCACGTGCTTCAGTACTAAGGGATGGGGTTCCTATATGATAACGGAGACACTTTACAGCATATTTTTCCGTGATATGTCCCTTTATAAACTACGTTTCCTTCTCTATGCTCATTGTACGTGCATATTTTAAGTGTACAAGTCTGATAACTTAGAACCTCCGTATCTCGGACACTGATAAGGACATTACTAAACTTTCCGAAAGTGTTCGAGATCGGGATCTTGGGAATATATCGTAAAATTTCCAGCCATTTGCCGTCTTCGGATCCTGAGATGATTTTGGTTGACAGGTAGCGAAGAAAATGTAGTACAGGGTGTATCAAAAAAGAATCATCCGATTCAAAGGATTCATAAGTATTGTGTTATTTGAGATATGTGCGCGAACAACGTTCTGTTGGAAAGAGCAAACTCTCGTGTTTTACATTGTTCCCGCTAGGTAGCAGCAGTGTGTGGCCACTTCAGTTCCAGTGAAAATGGTGTCGGGACAACAGAAAGCGTTGTGTGTTCTACGTTTTGAGCAGTGCGGGTCAGTAGTAACTGCTCAGCGTGACTTTCATACTAGGTACGGTGCGGATCCTCCTGCATCACAGAGCATTAGGCGATGGCGTGAACAATTCCGAGAAGCAGGTTGTTTGTTTAAAGGCAAATCGCCGGGCCGTCCCCGAGTGTCTGACACAGACGTCGAACGCATCCGCCATAGTTTCACAAGGAGTCCGCAGAAATACGTTCGCCGTGAGGCTCGACAGCTCAAGATGCCCCCGATGACCGTCTGGCGTGTATTGCGTCGACGTTTACACATGAAATCATACAAAATTCAGCGATCGTGTGAGACCCAACTTGCTTTATTTGTTCACGAGACCCAGAAAATATTAGATACAGGTTCCCAGGTAGATGCTATTTTCCTTGACTTCCGGAAGGCGTTCGATACAGTTCCGCACAGTCGCCTGATAAACAAAGTAAGAGCCTACGGAATATCAGACCAGCTGTGTGGCTGGATTGAAGAGTTTTTAGCAAACAGAACACAGCATGTTGTTATCAATGGAGAGACGTCTACAGACGTTAAAGTAACCTCTGGCGTGCCACAGGGGAGTGTTATGGGACCATTGCTTTTCACAATATATATAAATGACCTAGTAGATAGTGTCGGAAGTTCCATGCGGCTTTCCGCGGATGATGCTGTAATATACAGAGAAGTTGCAGCATTAGAAAATTGTAGCGAAATGCAGGAAGATCTGCAGCGGATAGGCACTTGGTGCAGGGAGTGGCAACTGACACTTAACATAGACAAATGTAATGTATTGCGAATACATAGAAAGAAGGATCCTTTATTGTATGATTATATGATAGCGGAACAAACACTGGTAGCAGTTACTTCTGTAAAATATCTGGGAGTATGCGTGCGGAACGATTTGAAGTGGAATGATCATATAAAATTAATTGTTGGTAAGGCGGGCACCAGGTTGAGATTCATTGGGAGAGTCCTTAGAAAATGTAGTCCATCGACAAAGGAGGTGGCTTACAAAACACTCGTTCGACCTATACTTGAGTATTGCGCATCAGTGTGGGATCCGTACCAGATCGGGTTGACGGAGGAGATAGAGAAGATCCAAAGAAGAGCGGCGCGTTTCGTCACAGGGTTATTTGGTAACCGTGATAGTGTACAAAGGAGGTGGCTTACAAAACACTCGTTCGACCTATACTTGAGTATTGCGCATCAGTGTGGGATCCGTACCAGTTCGGGTTGACGGAGGAGATAGAGAAGATCCAAAGAAGAGCGGCGCGTTTCGTCACAGGGTTATTTGGTAACCGTGATAGCGTTACGGAGATGTTTAACAAACTCAAGTGGCAGACTCTGCAAGACAGGCGCTCTGCATCTCGGTGTAGCTTGCTCGCCAGGTTTCGACAGGGTGCGTTTCTGGATGAGGTATCGAATATATTGCTTCCCCCTACTTATACCTCCCGAGGAGATCACGAATGTAAAATTAGAGAGATTAGAGCGCGCACGGAGGCTTTCAGACAGTCGTTCTTCCCGCGAACCATACGCGACTGGAACAGGAAAGGGAGGTAATGACAGTGGCACGTAAAGTGCCCTCCGCCACACACCGTTGGGTGGCTTGCGGTATATAAATGTAGATGTAGTTGTACTGCAAGCTCTTCATGAAGGTGACAATCAACAAAGTGTGGAGTTCTGTAATTTCGCTCTTGTCAAGTTGGAGGATGACAGTTTTCTTCCACGCTCAGTGTTCAGTGACGAAACAATATTCCATTTAAATGGAAAGATAAGCCATCTTGAGGTGAGAAAACGGCGTACGGAACAACTAAATGAAGTTGTACAATGTGAGAGGGACGCTCCAGAATGTAGTCATTTGTGCAATTTCATGGGGAAAGTTGTATAGTCCTTTTTTTGTTGTTGCCAAGAACATTGTTACAGGAAGCACATATCTCGATATCCTTGACAACTTTCTCCTCCCACAGTTGGAGACTGATTCGAACCTCTTCATTTACCGACAGGATGGGGCACCGCCACAGTGGCATCTGGAAGTGCGGAAATTTTTGAATCAAAGGGCTACTGGAGGATGGATTGGTCGCACTGGAGCAAATGATTCAGCCGTATATTACTATCCTCCAAGGTCACCGGACCTGACAGTATGTTGTTACTTCTCGTGATGGTTTATAAAAGACTATGTGCTTCCGTTACCAACAACAATGAATAACTGAAACTGTGGAAGCTGTAACTCAAGATGTGCTCTCTGCGGTGTGGGAACAGTTTGAATACCTCATTGACATAAGCCGTGCATCTCAAGGAGAGCATAGTGAACGCCTATGAAAAGGTATTGAGAAAGAGTTTTTGAGCTTCCCGTTCATCAAAAAGCAAAACTCATTGTGTATCTTTATTAGGTTCAGAACTACAGACATGCCGAATCGTATGATTCTTTTTGATACACCTTGTATAAATACCCACTTTTGTGTTGTTTTCTGAGGAACTAATGGTAACTCCGTAACTCCCCCCATCAAGCTCACGGCAAATCACATCAGATGCAAAAATAACCGACCGATTTGCTCCATTTGCCTGAGGGGGTGAAGTGTGTAATATTGATAATTTTGCGCTGCACTGTAGGATAAAGACAGTAACACGATCCTTCTGTTGGTTATATAAATGGACCCTAGAACAAGGGCTATCCAAAATACTTGACCCTACCTCTTTATTATAATTTTAATTAATATTGTGTTTATACTGGTTGCTGGTGAGGAGGAAAGTTAGTTATTGGTATTTTATTAAAGATCTCATTCATAAGCAGCCATATCACAGTCAGCACCGTCGCTCAAGAAAGTTATAATTAAGCTTTACTTGTTTAACCAGAATCGGACGATGACTCTCCTTGTCCGCAGTCTCGATGATTCGAAGTGATCTGCAATCCTGTGTAAATAAAATGTCTTGGTTTTTTTGCGCTGCGTGGTCAGTCGGGAAACCTCAGATAAAGCGGGATGTTTGCTTTGATAGAGTTTAATCATCCGATGAAATAATGGAACCCTTGGATCTAATAATTGCAGGTTCGTTTCCAATTCATCGGAGGTTCCCTTTTGATTACCAACGAAACGACACCTCCGTGCAAATTTCCAATTAGAGAATACATATATAATGAAATTCCTTATACACCTCTGATGTAAATGCTCAGTACATATAATTTCTTGAGTAGCAAACAATATATTTTCAATCTATTTCTTCCAGTAATCTCGATAGCAAAATTATAGTTATTCAATGCGGCTATTCGGTACGGAGAAGATCCTAGAGGTCCCATCAACACACCAGAGAGAATTTTACAAAGAGTAATTAAGCGCTCATGTAATAGTAATAGTACTGTACTACTTTGCGCATCGATTCTGCGAGTATATAGATGGTCAAGTAGGAAACGTAATTCACTCATAGAATTGTGCAGGGATAATTAGTACAATATGAAGAGATATTACATTATTACCAATAGGAACGAATATATGAGCACCTGAAAATACCGTTTTTATGCGCGGCGGTTTGAAACGTATTAAGTATGCACGTTGTCGCATACATACCGATACACTATTTGAGCCCGGACAGCCCAATATACTGCAGAACTGGTCACTACATGTCTGGAGAGGGGGACTCTCCAGTGTAGAAAGAAATGGCTCAAATGGCTCTGAGCACTATGGGTCTTAACAGCTATGGTCATCAGTCCCCTAGAACTTAGAACTACTTAAACCTAACTAACCTAAGAACAGCACACAACACCCAGTCATCACGAGGCAGAGAAAACCCCTGACCCCGCCGGGAATCGAACCCGGGAACCCGGTGTAGGAAGAAGCCGGAAGTATTGTGTTCATGGTAGAGAACCAGAACGAGAAGAATGTGTCGGTCAGGAGAGCTAAGTAAATTTCGAACTCCACCTGAGTAACAGACCCATCAGCGACATTTCAACCCTGCCAGAGCTCCCAAGCCGAGTGCTGGCCCTGTGACTGTGGAGTAGAAACGCAAAGCAACAGCCGCAGCTAAACCAAGACCACGCAGAGCCTCATGTACTGATACATAAAAACCGTCGATCATTGTGGAAAATCCCATTAACTTAGCTTAGGGAATCTCTAGTGAGTTCCAAAGAGGTGTCAGCAGTCCGGGTAGCACAGTGCATGTGCGTAAGGCGTTAAAAAGAATCTGCTACAACCGAGCAGCTCCTCAGAAGCCACACATTTATGCACTCAAGCGACGCTTGAGGTAATGCAAAGAATGGTATCACTGAACAGTGAATGACTGGAAGTGAATGACTTGGAAGTGAATGACTTGGAAGTGAATGACTTGGAAGTGAATGACTTGGAAGTGAATGACTTGGAAGTGAATGACTTGGAAGTGAATGACTTGGAAGTGAATGACTTGGAAGTGAATGACTTGGAAGTGAATGACTTGGAAGTGAATGACTTGGAAGTGAATGACTTGGAAGTGAATGACTTGGAAGTGAATGACTTGGAAGTGAATGACTTGGAACGATGATGCTATACACTGAGGCAGCTGGATGGAAAGGCCTGGGATATGCGAGTACCTGGAGACTACCTGCTATCAAATATTGTGCCAGCAGTGAAACACGGAAAAGGGATGGGGGTGTTTTTCGAGGTTAGAGTGTGGTCCACTTTTTGCGCTTAAGAAAACGCTAAATGCGGTAAAACACTAAAACAATTTACAGAACAGTTCTGGTGCTGTAAAAAAAAACTGTTCGGAGGCAAGTATTGTTTGTATGTACGTGTCATAAAGCAGCATGAATGAGGCAACGGATTTTGGACAACAACATTTCTGAAAAGAAATAGTCTGTCCGAAGACCCGACCTGATCACAGTGGAACACCTTGTGCTGCCATTCCTCCACATACTTTCAGACACCCCGTTCACTCACTGAAAGTCTTCAGAGCAGAGTTGGAGTTCTTAAGGCGAAGAGTAGGCATATCCCACATTAAAGTCCACTAATAGATGTCCGGATATTTTTGATCAGGTAGTATGTATGACAAATAATTGAAGATGTATGCTGCAAGTACTACTTTGAGATGAAGAGTTTGCCACAAGATAGAAAATGGCTCCGAGGACTATGGGACTTAACATCTGAGGTCATCAGTCCCCTAGAACTTAGAACTACTTAAACCTAACTAACCTAAGGACATCACACACATCCATGCCCGAGACAGGATTCGAACCTGCGACCGTAGCGGTCGTCCAGACTAAAGCGCCTAGAACCGCTCGGACACACCGACCGTCACCACAAGATAGGAATTCGTGACTGGCCGCATCAAACCATTCCCAAGACCGATGAGAAAAATAGCTTGTAATCCCTGTGTTATTTATTTACATACTTCATCGATATCAAACGAGACGTTTGTCAACGTGAAACGTCTCTGCTCTGCAATTACCTCAGTAACTTCCAAAATCACTTTACACGTCCACTTCCTTCTTCATACTAAACAATCTGATTTTCTAATGTAATATACGTATGAAACAACGAATCACCTATTTATACACCTTCTCTCCTTTGAAAAGAATTTATTTTTGTCTGATAGAATCCAGAAAATGGTTCAAAACGTTAACTCATAAGTCTACACAGAACAGTAGAATGCAAGTAGAAAATGGTGATCACAACGAAGCGTAATCTTTTATCTAATCTTACAGCGTAATACGTGTTGGCTGCAGTCGCTGCTTTCATTTAGCGGTTCTGCTGACTGTCAGTCTACAACGATAAATTTTAACGTTTTGAAACGTAATCTGATTGTGATGAAAGTACGATGTTGACAGTGCATTCATGACATGTCGTTTCTTTACACTTTATGGCAAATGTCTGCTATGGTCATGTACCGCGCATTGTAAATGCGAGACTCCGCCCGAATCTCATACGCAGTCTTCACGTCAGTTCTTTTCATCTCTACCAGCATTTATCACCATTGGTGCAGTTCACAACCAGATGTAAATGACGCTACGGCCTAGACAAAACGAAATTTTATGTACCTCAGGCACGGTCTACAATTCCTTTCCGGGCAGGAAGGTACTAATCCGCCCGGCGGATTAGTGTCAAGGTCCGGTGTGCCGGCCAGCCTGTGGATGGTTTTTGAGGCGGTTTTCCATCTACCTCGGCGAATGCGGACTGGTCCCCCTTATTCCACCTCAGTTAAACTAAGTCGGCGATTCCTGGACAAAGACATTCCACACGTACGCGTACACCATAGTTTACTCTACCTCGCAAACATTAGGGTTACATTCGTCTGGTGTGAGACGTTCCCCGGGGGGGTCCACCAGGGAACGAACCGCAGAATAACGCTGGGTTCGGTGTCGCGCGGCAGTGGGGTGAGTGGACTGCTGCAGTCTGTTGTGGGGTTGGGCCCCAGTGAGGCTACGGCGGGGACGATGCCTCTCCATCGTTTCAAGATCCCCAGTTCATTACAATTACAATGGTCTACAATGTTTGCTTCAACTCCCTTCCCAGTAGGCCCATTGTAGGTATTGTACGGCAGAGAGTTAATGCTGCTACCCAGCCGGATGTGCAACAAATCTAGTCACAACACACAAAATTCTCGGACTTTGAGCTTTACGAGGTGCATTCAAATTCTAAGGCCTCCGATTTTTTTTCTCCGGACTGGAAAGAGATAGAAACATGCGCATTGTTTTAAAATGAGGCCGCGTTCATTGTCAATACGTCCCAGAGATGGCAGCACCGTACGGCAGATGGAATTTCACTGCCAGCGGCGAGAGTGAGAACTGTATCAAATACTTAAAATGGCGACGTTTTCCTTACTTGAACAGCGTGCATTCATTCGTTTTCTGAATTTGCGAGGTGTGAAACCAACTGAAATTCATCGACAGTTGAAGGAGACACGTGGTGATGGAGTTATGGATGTGTCGAGAGTGCGTTCGTGGGTGCGACAATTTAATGAAGGCAGAACATCGTGTGACAACGAACCGAAACAACCTCGGGCTCACACAAGCCGGTCTGACGACATGATCGAGAAAGTGGAGAGAATTGTTTTGGGGGATCGCCGAATGACTGTTGAACAGATCGCCTCCAGAGTTGGCATTTCTGTGGATTCTGTGCACACAATCCTGCATGACGACCTGAAAATGCGAAAAGTGTCATCCAGGTGGGTGCCACGAATGCTGACGGACGACCACACGGCTGCCCGTGTGGCATGTTGCCAAGCAATGTTGACGCGCAACGACAGCATGAATGGGACTTTCTTTTCGTCGGTTGTGACAATGGATGAGACGTGGATGCCAGTTTTCAATCCAGGAACAAAGGGCCAGGCGGCTCAATGGAAGCACACAGATTCACCGCCACCAAAAAAATTTCGGGTAACCGCCAGTGCTGCAAAAATGATGGTGTCCATGTTCTGGGACAGCGAGGGCGTAATCCTTACCCATTGCGTTCCAAAGGGCACTACGGTAACAGGTTCATCCTACGAAAATGTTTTTAAGAACAAGTTCCTTCCTGCACTGCAACAAAAATGTCCGGGAAGGGCTGCGCGTGTGCTGTTTCACCAAGACAACGCACCCGCACATCGAGCTAACGTTACGCAACAGTTTCTTCGTGATAACAACTTTGAAGTGATTCCTCATGCTCCCTACTCACCTGACCTGGCTCCTAGTGACTTTTGGCTTTTTCCAACAATGAAAGACAATCTCCGTGGCCGCACATTCACCGGCCGTGCTGCTATTGCCTCAGCAATTTTCCAGTGGTCAAAACAGACTCCTAAAGAAGCCTTCACCGCTGCCATGGAATCATGGCGTCGGCGTTGTGAAAAAGTGTACGTCTGCAGGGCGATTACGTCGAGAAGTAACGCCAGTTTCATCGATTTCGGGTGAGTAGTTAATTAGAAAAAAAATCGGAGGCCTTAGAACTTGAATGCACCTCGTACCTTTCTCCACGTATTGCAATAACATGATTGTTAACAATACAGTACAGGTGTTCACATTGCTGGAGTATCAAACCGGAGTCCCTGGTCACCCGGTTTGATCCACTTCATATCGAAAGATTGACAGTAGTATCACTAGAGCTCCAGTAGAACACTTCGAGTGGCGGTAGCTCAGGCTGGAAGTATACACGGTAGGTGTTACGGGAATGAAATTTGATCGTGTTGTGGTACGACCCACATTCTGCGGTTTCTTTAAGGCAAGGTTGCATTTTCCCATAAGAGTCTATCCCACTTTCACACAGCTGTTTGTTTGGTGAGCGCATGGACTCGGGTGTTGCTGGAGATGAAAAGATTTGAACGGCCGATGCTTTATAGATGATGGAGATAGCATCGAGCTTCAACACTCGATTGGCATCTAACAGAGGAGTCATTCATTAGGCGTTCATAAAGAGTGTGCATCGTTACGCAGACATATGCAATATGCCATAAAATGACCTAAAAAAGGTTACTGACGCAACATTCGTACGATCTGTGCTGTGTTCTCAAAAACACAGAACAGTATTAGTTCTTCCAGGGGAATAAACAAAGGATAGCAATAAGTAAATATAGGTGTGACAGCTCATGTTACAGTGACTGGCGTTCAGCAGATCTCTGAACTTTGCACGTTATAATTACAAACATATGTTTCCTGTTCGCTACAGAATGTAGCAAGAGAAATTACACTCAGAACAGCCGTTTTTTCTCGAATTATTCCAACTGGGCACCAGTTCAGCGACGCGCATGTCACTAACCTGCTCCAGTATTACTACAAAGGAAATCTGGCCTGTTGTCTAAGGCAAGATCCGAAGCATGGGTCGTTCCAATCGAAGGTTTGTATCCTTAAGATGTGAAGATTAGGTGAAAGGCACTGGAAATTTCTGTTGTTTGACCGGTGTTGGATGCAGCGACTTGTCAGTTTCCAGTTACGCACTTTACCACGAGCCCACAGATACCGACAATTATTTTGTTAAATACTAGGTTCTGTTGATAACCATCTGACTTTCTCAGTTATTCTGAGCAAAAGCGGTACAATTGTCTGGATGTGTTCTTGCGAGTTCTACGGCACAAAGCTTCTAAAGGACGTTTTCTACGATGCGTCGTCCAGCGGCACGTAAGACTAACATCCGCAGCTGAGGTAGCTGACAAGGCAAACTACCCATCGCACCGTGGTTAAATGGTCACGCTGTTGGACTGGTAAGCGGACGAGTCGTGTTCAAAACTGCCTCGCCTCTTTTTTCCACCACAACATCATGAGCAGCCTGTCCGATCACTGAAATGTTTGTCTTTCTGTAGTCTTGGCAGTTGTCATACTATACATTGGTTACAGAATATGAGTCACATGGCAAGAATACGTTGATGGCGCAAGTAAATGTGATGAATAGTGAGAGCATGTGGGATACCACACAGATGTCTCACAGAAATGAATAACAACAAATAAACGGTTGTAAACTATGTTGCGACAAAGGAATTCAAGAGTCAAAACTTTCAAATCGGAACGCAACTTCAAAAGCGTTACAGAGAAACTGTGTGATTGTAAACTGTTGCGCTCATTGGCAGCACCTAGAGCTTATGTGACAAACTACTATCTTTTGATCATTTCCTTGGGAGTGATCATATTCACACACACACACACACACACACACACACACACACACACACACACACACACACACACATATATATATATATATATATATATACTCCTGGAAATTGAAATAAGAACACCGTGAATTCATTGTCCCAGGAAGGGGAAACTTTATTGACACATTCCTGGGGTCAGATACATCACATGATCACACTGACAGAACCACAGGCACATAGACACAGGCAACAGAGCATGCACAATGTCGGCACTAGTACAGTGTATATCCACCTTTCGCAGCAATGCAGGCTGCTATTCTCCCATGGAGACGATCGTAGAGATGTTGGATGTAGTCCTGTGGAACGGCTTGCCATGCCATTTCCACCTGGCGCCTCAGTTGGACCAGCGTTCGTGCTGGACGTGCAGACCGCGTGAGACGACGCTTCATCCAGTCCCAAACGTGCTCAATGGGGGACAGATCCGGAGATCTTGCTGGCCAGGGTAGTTGACTTACACCTTCTAGAGCACGTTGGGTGGCACGGGCTACATGCGGACGTGCATTGTCCTGTTGGAACAGCAAGTTCCCTTGCCGGTCTAGGAATGGTAGAACGATGGGTTCGATGACGGTTTGGATGTACCGTGCACTATTCAGTGTGCACTATTCACACTGACAGAACCACAGGCACATAGACACAGGTAACAGAGCATGCACAATGTCGGCACTAGTACAGTGTATATCCACCTTTCGCAGCAATGCAGGCTGCTATTCTCCCATGGAGACGATCGTAGAGATGCTGGATGTAGTCCTGTGGAACGGCTTGCCATGCCATTTCCACCTGGCGCCTCAGTTGGACCAGCGTTCGTGTTGGACGTGCAGACCGTGTGAGACGACGCTTCATCCAGTCCCAAACATGCTCAATGGGGGACAGATCCGGAGATCTTGCTGGCCAGGGTAGTTGACTTACACCTTCTAGAGCACGTTGGGTGGCACGGGCTACATGCGGACGTGCATTGTCCTGTTGGAACAGCAAGTTCCCTTGCCGGTCTAGGAATGGTAGAACGATGGGTTCGATGACGGTTTGGATGTACCGTGCACTATTCAGTGTGCACTATTCACACTGACAGAACCACAGGCACATAGACACAGGTAACAGAGCATGCACAATGTCGGCACTAGTACAGTGTATATCCACCTTTCGCAGCAATGCAGGCTGCTATTCTCCCATGGAGACGATCGTAGAGATGCTGGATGTAGTCCTGTGGAACGGCTTGCCATGCCATTTCCACCTGGCGCCTCAGTTGGACCAGCGTTCGTGTTGGACGTGCAGACCGTGTGAGACGACGCTTCATCCAGTCCCAAACATGCTCAATGGGGGACAGATCCGGAGATCTTGCTGGCCAGGGTAGTTGACTTACACCTTCTAGAGCACGTTGGGTGGCACGGGATACATGCGGACGTGCATTGTCCTGTTGGAACAGCAAGTTCCCTTGCCGGTCTAGGAATGGTAGAACGATGGGTTCGATGACGGTTTGGATGTACCGTGCACTATTCAGTGTTCCCTCGACGATCACCAGTGGTGTACGGCCAATGTAGCAGATCGCTCCCCACACCATGATGCCGAGTGTTGGCCCTGTGTGCCTCGGTCGTATGCAGTCCTGATTGTGGCGCTCACCTGCACGGCGCCAAACACGCATACGACCATCATTGGCACCAAGGCAGAAGCGACTCTCATCGCTGAAGACGACACGTCTCCATTCGTCCCTCCATTCACGCCTGTCGCGACACCACTGGAGGCGGGCTGCACGATGTTGGGGCGTGAGCGGAAGACGGCCTAACGGTGTGCGGGACCGTAGCCCAGCTTCATGGAGACGGTTGCGAATGGTCCTCGCCGATACCCCAGGAGCAACAGTGTCCCTAATTTGCTGGGAAGTGGCGGTGCGGTTCCCTACGGCACTGCGTAGGATCCTACGGTCTTGGCGTGCATCCGTGCGTCGCTGCGATCCGGTCCCAGGTCGACGGGCACGTGCACCTTCCGCCGACCACTGGCGACAACTTCGATGTACTGTGGAGACCTCACGCCCCACGTGTTGAGCAATTCGGCGGTACGTCCACCCGGCCTCCCGCATGCCCACTATACGCCCTCGCTCAAAGTCCGTCAACTGCACATACGGTTCACGTCCACGCTGTCGCGGCATGCTACCAGTGTTAAAGACTGCGATGGAGCTCCGTATGCCACGGCAAACTGGCTGACACTGACGGCGGCGGTGCACAAATGCTGCGCAGCTAGCGCCATTCGACGGCCAACACCGCGGTTCCTGGTGTGTCCGCTGTGCCGTGCGTGTGATCATTGCTTGTACAGCCCTCTCGCAGTGTCCGGAGCACGTATGGTGGGTCTGACACACCGGTGTCAATGTGTTCTATTTTCCATTTCCAGGAGTGTAGAATATGAGTCACATGGCAAGAATACGTTGATGGCGCAAGTAAATGTGATGAATAATGAGAGCATGTGGGATACCACATAGATGTCTCACAGAAATGAAAAACAACAAATAAACGGTTGTAAACTATGTTGCAACAAAGGAATTCAAGATTCAAATCGGAACGCAACTTCAAAAACGTTACAGAGGAACTGTGTGATTGTAAACTGTTGCACTCATTGGCAGCACCTACAGCTTATGTGACAAACTATTATCTTTTGATCATTTCCTTGGGAGTGATCATATTTACATTCATACGGACACCTAAATCGGGCAAGGAGGCATTCCTCAGTCAGTCGGTCACTCACTCACTCATTCACCAGGCGTGCATGTGCGTCAATACGAGATCCCTACCATGTGACACACGTACTGCCACTAATTCCGTGTATAACACACCAGACGTGTATTCCGCTGACTTGTCGCCTTGTCATCAAACGTTTGCGGTTCCCTTTCGAAAGCCACTTCCTTTCGGCTGTTAAGGGGAGCAGGAGGTGGTCAAATCCAAACAATTACGATTTTTTTTTTGCTACCCAAAATTAATTGGAACATTCCTCTTTAATGTAAACTTTGAATTATTGTTCTACTCGCCCTAGAAGTGGAGTTACCACCATTTTCCCCCACGCCTGCAGAGGAAATGGGCGGCCGCTGAATGCATCTAACACCCTCTCGTGACTTCCTGGCGAACTGCTTGGGATTTTCTCGGCCTGTTACGCATACAGCGCCTTATGTTACGCATACAGCGAGTGTGCAAGGGTTGGTTACATTATTTTCTGTGACAAATGAAGCGCTAAGAGCGCGGAACATCGTCTCTTTGCTGTTTACCGTTTCGGCTTCGTAGGCTCAAACAAACTTTGGGTTCAAGTAAGCTCAGTGATGGAAAGACAATAGGAGGGAGAGACAGGCTTACTGATGAGGTGATTGAACGTCTACAGAGATACTATGGGTATGCTATAAGGCAAAATACTAGAATGTTAGTGATATGCGAAAAGCAGTGTGGGCATTGTTCCTTCACACTGCCTCTTCCAATGAATACCCTCAACACAGCCTGTGCCCAAAAGATTCCTGGTGCAAATATAATGCAAAAAAGGACTACGACCACAAACATGGTTTGCCAGCAGCTGTGATAAATGCAATAAATCCAATTTTTCATGACTTAGCACAGCCAGAATTGTTACACAAATGTCTACACGGAAAGACGCAGAATCCTAATGAGAGCGTAAACAATTTGATTTGGAAAGTGATTCCGAAAAGGGTGTTTGTAAGCATAAAAACTCTGCACTTTGGCATTTATGATGCAATAGCAACCTACAACCAAGGGAACAGTGTGAAGTGTGAAGTTCTGAAGGCATTAGGATTTACAGCTGTGATGAACATTGTACGAGCACTAAGAATTATTGACAGAGAAAGGATAAGAGGAGCAGAAAGAAGAGAAAGGCATATGAATTATGATGGAACAACAGGCCAGAAAAGAAGACAGAAGAGGAAGCTTTTGGAGGATGAAGAAGAAGACCCTGATAATCCATCCTATAGTGCAGGAATGTATTGAGAAACTTTGATAGCCATTTCCCGTAAAGTAGAATTTTTCGTATATAAGGAACATTTTCTCAAAATCCACTCAAGCTGTTGTTGTTGTTGTGGTCTTCAGTCCTGAGACTGGTTTGATGCAGCTCTCCATGCTACTCTATCCTGTGCAAGCTTCTTCATCTCCCAGTACCTACTGCAACCTACATCCTTCAGAATCTGCTTAGTGTATTGATCTCTTGGTCTCCCTCTACGATTTTTACCCTCCACACTGCCCTCCAATGCTAAATTTGCGATCCCTTGATGCCTCAAAACATGTCCTACCAACCGATCCCTTCTTCTAGTCAAGTTGTGCCACAAACTTCTCTTCTCCCCAATCCTATAGAATACCTCCTCATTAGTTACGTGATCTACCCACCTTATCTTCAGCATTCTTCTGTAGCACCACATTTCGAAAGCTTCTATTCTCTTCTTGTCCAAACTAGTTATCGTCCATGTCTCACTTCCATACATGGCTACACTCCATACAAATACTTTCAGAAACGACTTCCTGACACCTAAATCTATATTCGATGTTAACAAATTTCTCTTCTTGAGAAACGCTTTCCTTGCCATTGCCAGTCTACATTTTATATCCTCTCTACTTCGACCATCATCGGTTATTTTACTCCCTAAATAGCAAAACTCCTTTACTACTTTTAGTGTCTCATTTCCTAATCTAATTCCCTCAGCATCACCCGACTTAATTTGACTACATTCCATTATCCTCGTTTTGCTTTTGTTGATGTTCATCTTATATCCTCCTTTCAAGACACCATCCATTCCGTTCAACTGCTCTTCCAAGTCCTTTGCTGTCTCTGACAGAATTACAGTGTCATCGGCGAACCTCAAAGTTTTTACTTCTTCTCCATGAATTTTAATACCTACTCCGAATTTTTCTTTTGTTTCCTTTACTGCTTGCTCAATATACAGATTGAATAACCCTGTCTCACTCCTTTCCCAACCACTGCTTCCCTTTCATGCCCCTCGACTCTTATAACTGCCATCTGGTTTCTGTACAAATTGTAAATAGCCTTTCGCTCCCTGTATTTTACCCCTGCCACCTTCAGAATTTGAAAGAGAGTGTTCCAGTCAACATTGTCAAAAGCTTTCTCTAAGTCTACAAATGCTAGAAACGTAGGTTTGCCTTTTCTTAATCTTTCTTCCAAGATAAGTCGTAAGGTCAGTATTGCCTCACGTGTTCCAACATTTCTACGGAATCCAAACTGATCTTCCCCGAGGTCGGCTTCTACCAGTTTTTCCATTCGTCTGTAAAGAATTCGCGTTAGTATTTTGCAGCTGTGACTTATTAAACTGATAGTTCGGTAACTTTCACATCTGTCAACACCTGCTTTCTTTGGGATTGGAATTATTATATTCTTCTTAAAGTCTGAGGGTATTTCGCCTGTCTCATACATCGTGCTCACCAGATGGTAGAGTTTTGTCATGACAGGCTCTCCCGAGGCCATCAGTAGTTCTAATGGAATGTTGTCTACTCCCGGGGCCTTGTTTTGTCTCAGGTCTTTCAGTGCTCTGTCAAACTCTTCACGCAGTATCTTATCCCCCATTTCATCTTCATCTACATCCTCTTCCATTTCCATAATATTGTCCTTAAGTACATCGCCCTTGTATAAACCCTCTATATACTCCTTCCACCTTTCTGCTTTCCCTTCTTTGCTTAGAACTGGGTTGCCATCTGAGCTCTTGATATTCGTACAAGTGGTTCTCTTCTCTCCAAAGGTCTCTTTAATTTTCCTGTAGGCACTCAAGCTAGAGAGATGAAATTTTTATACAGCACTCCTAGTGGTCAAACTTACATTGTAACACAGCCATTTGGCAATATGTTCAGTAGTTTCATTTCAGTTTAATTTTAAAGCAATTATTTGTAAAAAAAAAATTGGGTCATTAATAAAAAAAGTAATTGGAAGGAAACTAGAAAAGATACTCCTAAATCCCTCTGTCATAACTGCAATACTAAACCACTCTATATGTAAAAAAATTCAATTTTTTCTATTTGGTAGTTCATTCATAAATGTTCCTCAAACTTAGTGATTTTAACATGGGCAGCATAGGCACCTCTGGCTCCCCTTAAGAGAGTTGATGTGCAGAATGAAATGCCATTACTGATCCCTTCCTCACCTCTCGCTGTGTCAAACCGACGTTATACCGCGACACACACACACAAATTTGAATACAGCAAAAAAAAAAAAAAAAAAAAAAAAAAAAATTAAAAAAAAATATATATATAAAGAAAAATAAAAAAATAGTTGCCATGAAGGGGTCTTGGACGGTTCGCCCGCATATCAGTCCAACACGATGACCACTTAACCACGACGCCATTGCTGTTATACGGTGCTCTATGTTGCGCTACTACTTCTTTGACCGTTCACTGTTTCTATTTTGCTTTTTTTCACAGTTCAGTACACCTTCTCCTTGTTTTCATGCTTGATGTGAATTCAGCTTTTTGACGAGCTCTCCACTGGGCCATTTTACCACTAAATCTGAGGAGGGTGCGATTGGGAGTTGTCCTTGTAAGCTGAACGTTTTGCACGTCAGTCGACCCAGAGGAATACGCCTAGAATCGTGGTGTTGGAGAAATCTTCCTCACTAATATTTGTCCGATAAAAGGCGAGGAGAGGATGGCTAGAAGCTTTTGATCTCAAGACTCTACGCCAGGGGTCTCCAAACTACGGCCCGCGATGGTCGGCAAACCGGCCCGCGTTAGCTGGCCGGACATCCCCGGTATCCGGCCCGCCAAGTATTTGAGGTGGTACCTATACTGACAACAATTGAGTTTCGAGGCCTATCGCGACCAATACAGCGCGACATTGGCTCTGCTACTCGCTACAAAACTACATAACTAAACTTATTGTTGCGCTGCTTGAAATAACAATGTGTTGACATACTCTACCTCTGTTACGTCTTGCAGTAATAGTGTTGCTAACAATGATTTTGAGATTTTGTTAACTTTGCAGGACGCTTTCGTGAAGAATATGCAGTGACATACTTTTTTGCCGGTGAAATTCGCCAGAATAAAATACTCCAGAATTTCGGTCAGGTACGTCCACCAATTAAAATTATCTAATTAAATAAAAATCGTAGTTCGTTTCAGTGCTAGCTATTCCCAAAACCTTAGATTTTTGCGATTTCGTCTTTCCTTTAGCCTTACGTTACGGTGATCATGGAGTGCTAGGGTGCTTTAATCCCACTAGGTACATCTTGGCCCTTATGACTTCGTGCTCTACGCCAATGGATAAAAATCCAAACCTCTCCGCAGAGTTTGATGAAGTGGGGGTATGCGACGCTGTTTGATGATGAACCGTTCATTGGATGGTTTCGGTAAGTCTGTAGGCTGTTTGACAGAAGTAGGCTGTGTGCTGATAATATGTTTCACCCTTTCCCTTCCCTTCACCCTTTACAGCAATCACAAACACAACATCACACTGTGCAAGCTCTCATAACAGTCACACACACGTTTCAGATAAACACCCGACACTTTACAACAGTAGGCAGGGAGGCAGCAACAGTCCTTCTAATTAGGAAGGACAGGAAAGTTTGATTTCTGCATTATCCCAACATTTGCTGACCTGTAAGGTCACCTTTTTATCACTCATTCTGATAGTAACATCATAATCATCATCATAATTATCAGCAGTGTTCTCCCCAGAGGCCGATTTTCACGTGATAACTCTCCATCCACTCTTATCTTCTGCCATCGTCTTCAGGTCCGCCTAATTGTCTCCTCCCCGTATTTATTTATTTGTTTAGCCTGGGCAGATTTATGGTGTCTATCACCTTGTATCTCCTCTTGCCTCTCAATCTTATCCCACGAACAAGATCTTCCCAAGCCTCTCTAGCAAGTACTCCCGTCTCATCGAAAGTTCCATCCAGTTCTTTTCCTTTTCTCTTATAACCTACAGACTTCTTCTCACCAACACCTACTCTAGCCATTCAGCTTATTCTCTTACTTCTCCTCCACACCCACATCTCAAATGCTTCTAGATTTTTCTCATCCTCTGACCTCAGTGTCCGTGTTTCTACCCCATAGTGTGTCACATTCTAGACAGAACACTATCTAGGATTTTGCCTCAGACATTTGTCTAATTTTTCCACATAATAATTTCCTCTTTGTATTGAATGTCTCCTTCGCAATAACAATGCAAGTTTTCACCTCTTGATGGCCTCTCAGTTCATGAGCAATCGTGCTTCCAAGATATGCTCTTAGTAACCTAATAACTTTTCCTATCTTAACATGTGCCGATCTCCTTCACTTGCCGATCACCAGACTCTTTGTCTTTCCTCTATTGCTTCTCATCCTCCATTCCACACAAGCATCACTCAGATCTTTTAGCATTTTATTTCCAGTTCACTTTATGCCACTACTCTTTTCAACAATACACACTGCACTTTTTCCATCTAAGCGTTTCGCAATAGTCTCTTCTAGGTATAGATTGAACAATAAAGGCGAGAGGCAACAACTTTATCTGATGCCCCTTTCTAGCGCTGATTACTTTAGGTTTCAACTATAGAACGTAACTACAAAACTTAAGACGAAGCGCAAGCTTCATAAGATCACCGTGAAGAAAAGGAAGAAAGCCTAAGCTTTTCGTGTTGTCATTTTAAAGATGTACAAACAGTTATCTTCGTAACAAATCCTGTAAACTTATCACAGTCTGAATTTTATCTCTGTAATTCATTCTACTCCAGATCTCTGGTCCCTGTATTCCTGTTTCCTCCAGATCCTTCGTACCTGTTTTCCACAAGAAACTCTATTGTCGTACGTGTCAATATATGACACTAACGCTCAATAAGTCCCGTTACGCACGTAGACAAGTATAACATTTCCTTGTAAAACTACAAGAGTATGTTGCCGATAAATTACTCCTACGGCAGGATTTTAGTTTTGACCATGGTCGTGCGCAATGAAAACGGTATCGGATTATGTTTCGTTATCCAAAAGACTGCGTTTAGATGGGGAGCAGTAGTTGAATAGTGGGAAACTAACTAAGGTTCTGGTCGTTATAAAGTAGACTGTAGTTAAGGGAAAGAAAAACGGTCGCTAATTAGGCAAAGTGGTACCAAGAGATTATAGTGTTCATTAAGAGAATTAATTATTGTGTTTAGCTTTACTTGATACTAGGGTCTGTTTTGTTTACAAGGCAGGAAACAGTAGCACAATCTAGTGAGTCTTAGAGGAGTAGTTTGCCATGAGCAGTACAGATGGAATCTTAAAATGTTTAGGCAACAAACTGGTTCTTAGTAACACTGATTGTCTGTATTCTGTGAAAGAAAGCTAATATTCGCTACAAGAAATCTGTTACTGATGCAGGAGCACAACAAATATTGACGTGAGGAGGTTTTACCATTTAATTGTTTAAAATCACTGACATAGAAATTATCTTCAAATGGTTATGTTAATGATCTAGTTACTAAATGTATTCCTAAGGAGCATTTAATTCTTTTCATTTTATAAGGTTTAAGTAAAAGATGAGGTCCCTGAACCTGGTGTAAATATCTTCCGCACTGACTGTGCAAATACTTTTTAATAGAAGTACTTGCACAGGTTTTGCATCAATGGAAATTCATCTTCAGGTGAAACTTTTCTTTATTTTTTTTAAACGAAGCAGTCATTGTGTGGCTAGATGAATGCTAGGAACCGAGTCCCATTGTCCATCGTGAAGATTAAACCAATAGCGTGAGGTGACTTGACTCGTAGGATTTACTTTGAAGTACCATGACTGTCCAAAACGACAATGAAGCTTATCACCTGAAGATTACGCGAAAACGGTTGTAACTTTTTAATAGAAATATTTTAACAGCCAGTGCGGAAGATTTTTGTCACCATGTACGACTCTGGTGGCGGTTGCCCTGAATCTGTTATGGACTGAACAGTTGCACCTTGTTAAACTTTAAAGAACACTTTATGTTATTGAAATGGTTTTCGCGTCTCATAATTACTGTTCTGTTATTTGGATGAGGTCAGAACCTAGCACTTCTGGCAAAAAACAACAAGGAAACACTTTTAAATACAAATACAACAACACAGACACCTTAGAAACAAGGAACCCGTGTAGCAGGTATTCATTATGCGAGCCCTTGGACTGCAAGCTAATAACCGCTCATTTTGAACAACGTTTTATTCAGTTATTTTTAATATTGAACTGATTTGTTATCAGGATGAGTTTTAACTGAAGTAATTAGTTCTTTCCTTTAGATATACACTTACACAAAGCTTTAACTAATCGCTTGTGAAATTTTACCGGGAATACTTCAAAAACCACACAAACTGAATACTTAAGCAAATTACTACTCTCCACCAAAATTAACGAGCAGTAACAAAGCTATAAATGCTCTGCAGTTCGAAAAGCAGGATATGTTGTGTCACTAGGAAAAGGACCCTACCTAGGTAACACGACAAAGGAGTGAGCCAAGGTTTTCCACAACAAGGCGAACTAAAGACAATTAATGTCTGCAAAGCAAAGCACGGGACCATGCAAGTAAATACAGTAGTTAACCTTTACTTGAGATGTAAGTGGTGGCAGGAGCGATTCTCTGCGTCGAAAGTACTCATGGCTCTTGGTACGTAAATGATCTGCATGGAATTGGATTCTTGCGATTCAGAGCCAAGCAACAAATGCCATGAATAATTAGCCATCTTCCAGAGTGTTAATCAACCCTGCTGCTTTCCTAGCCTCATTCAGCACACAAGAGGTGAACAGTCTTCACGCTAGTCACCGACTCACTTTCCCAGCAAATTAGGGACACTGTTGCTCCTGGGGTATCGGCGAGGACCATTCGCAACCGTCTCCATGAAGCTGGGCTACGGTCCCGCACACCGTTAGGCCATCTTCCGCTCACGCCCCAGCATCGTGCAGCCCGCCTCCAGTGGTGTCGCGACAGGCGTGAATGGAGGGACGAATGGAGACGTGTCGTCTTCAGCGATGAGAGTCGCTTCTGCCTTGGTGCCAATGATGGTCGTATGTGTGTTTGGCGCCGTGCAGGTGAGCGCCACAATCAGGACTGCATACGACCGAGGCACACAGGGCCAACACCCGGCATCATGGTGTGGGGAGCGATCTCCTACACTGGCCGTACACCACTGGTGATCGTCGAGGGGACACTGAATAGTGCACGGTACATCCAAACCGTCATCGAACCCATCGACCATTCCTAGACCGGCAAGGGAACTTACTGTTCCAACAGGACAATGCACGTCCGCATGTATCCCGTGCCACCCAACGTGCTCTAGAAGGTGTAAGTCAACTACCCTGGCCAGCAAGATCTCCGGATCTGTCCCCCATTGAGCATGTTTGGGACTGGATGAAGCGTCGTCTCACGCGGTCTGCACGTCCAGCACGAACGCTGGTCCAACTGAGGCGCCAGGTGGAAAGGGCATGGCAAGCCGTTCCACAGGACTACATCCAGCATCTCTACGATCGTCTCCATGGGAGAATAGCAGCCTGCATTGCTGCGAAAGGTGGATATACACTGTACTAGTGCCGACATTGTGCATGCTCTGTTGCCTGTGTCTATGTGGCTGTGGCTCTGTCAATGTGATCATGTGATGTATCTGACCCCAGGAATGTGTCAATAAAGTTTCCCCTTCCTGGGACAATGAACTCACGGTGTTCTTATTTCAATTTCCAGGAGTGTACAAACGTATGTTCCCTGTGCATGAACCAGCTCTACAAATACTGTACCAATAAAGAGGCATAAACAATTACATGCACAGATTAACTGCAGTGAGATAACCAGGTGGGAAATAAGAATAATTATATACATAGACGCAAGTGTCCATTCTAGGGATCCGACGACAAGCTCTTCCTTTTCCTGAATGTCCAAGATTCTCTCTTTCTGGGTATACATGCAACGATGCCATGGAATAGCTTCTCAAGTTGGCACTACGAGAGACACCGACGACAGCGCCCTCTAGCCGGTGCTGTCGAGATCTACGAGCTCCGCGAATGCTTCTGGTCATTTCATCAGGTGCAGCCAGCCAGGACACTTCGCTTCAGCATCGCACCTACGTACAAAGTTACGTACTCGTTTATCGCCCTGTTTTTGCACTAGTAAACCACGTTCTTGCAGTACCGACTTGTATTACCTTTTTCCGTTCCTACCCACGCGCCGCCCCCCAGGCGGGATACAAAACAGTTTTTAGTTCACTCGTCTTCTATATCAGCTATGTCCTGGTCCTCGAGATCCCAATGACCCTTTGGCAATCCATTCGGTCTATCCACTCCCTCAGATATACAAATCTCTCCAGGTTTTGAATTTTCCCTCCTGTTGTCATCCGTCTAGGACTTGCCTCAGTATTCGTCATATAACGAGTCTTCTCATCGAGATCTGTAGAACTGCTTCAGCCGTTTGCCTTTGTAGTAGCGTAACTGATTAGCCTCCTTTTCAAATTATTCAGACAGTATCACAATCTCGCAATGAATCTCAGATAACCTACTCGTACATTTTTCCTGCGTCACTATCTTACTGGACCTACTACTTTCGTTTCTCTTCGCATTCCCTGATTGTCTTCCTTCGTATCTTCCTTTTTTTCCTTGGTGAGGTAATTAAGTTATACGAGTCAATTTCAGTTCCTGATAATTTTCTTCTAGCTGTTCACCATGTTTTTACTTCCTATCTTCTGACCACTTCAGATCAGTATATTTGATCCTCCTACTTTGAAATTCTTGATTATTCAATGCTTTTTCCCAGACCTCTTCTGTCACCTCTTCCTTCAGATTTTATACTTTTTTTTCTAAAGCGTTTTTTACTTTGTGGATCCAACTCGATTTTGACTTTTTCTACCTCAACAATTTTTATGAACTGTTTGGTTAATCTTCTACCTCGCATTCGCTGTCCTTGTCCAAATAATATGAGTCTTCTTTTTCTCATTACTTCTGATATGTTATGCATACTTCGACAAATTTCATCGATACTTCAGAATTTCCGACCTTTCATAGTTTTTGGTTTTTCCAATATTATCCTAATGATTGGTCTTCTAGTATTTCCAACTCACCTAAATTCCCGTTTAATACTGTACATTCACTTGCATACAGACATTCCAGAGTCAAAAAAAGTGGTTCAAGTGGCTCTGAGCACTATGGAACTTGGCATCTGAGGTCATCAGTCCCCTAGATTTAGAATTACTTAAACCTAACTAAGGACATTACAGACATCCATGCCTGAGGCAGGATTCGAACCTGCGACCGTAGCAGTCGCGCGGTTCCAGACTGAAGCGCCTAGAACCGCTCGGCCACCGCTGCCGGCCATTCTAGCTTCACTATGGTATTATAATGCCTAATTTTTACATTTCTGGCTGGCTTTCTTTATTATAAAAGTGATTAATTATATTGTACGCTTTCCAATTTTCTGCATCCTTTTCTGTATAGCAGCTTTTCCCAAACCATTTTGTCGGATTATCTCCACAAGCTATTTAAATATTTTAACGTTCTTTGTTTGTCCAATATGTTCAAACCTTTCTGTGCATCTTTATTTTTTCATAGCAACTTCTTATTTACTGTGTATATTTTAGTTCTGAGGCTGATTCACAACAGTCGAAACGTTAACAGTGGTATTGAAACGTCCCCTTAGAAAAATTATAAATGACTGTGCTTAAACTGACACACAATATTTTTAGCGCAACGCAATCTGACCTTCAATAATCCCTACAAAAGAATGGCCCTGACTAACATTAACCTATACCTTTCGCAAATCACTTACCTCACAAAAATCTTCGTTATTCGAACTACTGCAGTAGAGCGAGCGCCAATACTGCCAGCTAAATAAAAACTACTGAATGCACTAACTACTGATAGGCATAGTTAGCAAATGAAAGATTTTGATAGAGAAGAAACAATGTATTTACCTTAACAGTGTTCAAAAGTCATAATATATATACTAGTTCATGATATCCAATATTACAAATTTACTCTATCTGATGGACACAGTCCAGATCGTCTGCTCTCAAAATTCCGCCATCTCACTCCCCACATCCACCACTGCTGGCAGCTCACCTCCAACTGCGCTACGCTACGCGCTGTTAACAACCAGCGGCCCAACACTACAATTGCGAGTATTACAACAATGCCAACCAGCCACAGACTGCACACAGCACTGTCGGTGATTTTCATACAGAGCGCTACGTGGCGGCGGCGTTACGAGTTTAAGAACCTAAACAGCCTACTAATGTAAACGAGACACCTGATGATAAAAAAATTGAAAAGTTTATTATGGCAATAGTAAATGTGAGAGGGGATGGGGAAGGCAGCTCGTGGTCCGAAGCCACTACGCCCACGCCATCTCCGGCTTCTCTCCCCATCTCCTCCGTTGGAAGCCCCTTCTCAGATCATAGCAGCCGCCTCTACGATCGCTTCCACAGCCAGAGCTCTTCGCCGTGCCGCCGCCGCTGCCGCCTCCTCAGCATTCGTGGGGGCGAGACGGCGGTATTTCCCGCGCCCCCCGCCAGATGGCCGCGCCGTATCGAAACAATTGCCTCACGTTCGGAGCATCCTTCTCCGGTCGGAAACCCGGGCATCGCGTCGGGCCGTTCCTCCTCGTAACCCTCCCCCCCGCCCCCCCCCCCGTCCCGCCACTCCGTTCCATTTCCTCCCCCGCAAGCCTCCCGCTCACACACACACACAGACGGAGGAAGAATCCCCCAGGCCGGGCCGCGTCGCTCCTTCCTGCCCCTGTGTGCCAGGGTACCAGCCTACCGATTTCCGCAGGACCGAATCTCGTGCCCTGAGGGTACGGCAGGACCGACCGGCGCCATTCCGCGCTGAGCGCTTCCTCGTCCTTTTCTTTCGAGGGAGAAAGGCGGTCGTAGAATTCTACGAGCCACCCAGCAGCCGGCTGCCTTATAAGCGGCCTCTCCCCCCTACACACACACACACACACACACACACACACACACGTCCGCCTGCCTATCTAGCCGCTTGTCCATTCCCTCGTCACCCTTGCTGACCCCCAAGGTCAATGGGGTGTGACCTCGCTCTCCTTGCCTCCACGGCGGTGCGCCCTGCGTCACTGTGCATCTATCGGTGCGTCCGTCTCCCTGGACGCTCGCCCAGTGCCGTTGACTCGATTTGGACGCGGCGCTCAGACACGGGCGGAAATTTCCATCGGACCACTCTTCGGATGAGCCCTCTTCCTATCGCCTCACCTGTCATGTTTTCACATCATGGACTAAAACAACTTTATTGTTTACAGGGAGTAAAAGTGCAGTACTTTATGAGCAATCCACTGTCAGAGCGCTTTCACTCGGCAACAGCTTTATGCTAACCAGTATGAAAGAAACTGACCTCACACTCAAGTACGAGTCGGTAGGTAAATGTGGCTGAAGTGGACTTAACCATGTCTGTGACTATTCTGTCAGACGCAGTGTAGGCAATTCGCTGACGTTGGTAGTAGCTGATCAAGAAATAACACACAGTTGGCAAATGCCTCTGAGCACTATGGGAGTTAACAGCTGAGGTCATCAGTCCCCTAGAACCTAGAACTACTTGAACCTAACTAACCTAAGGACACCACACACATCCATGCCCAAGGCAGGATTCGAACCTGCGACCGTAGCTGTCACGCGGTTCCAGACTGTAGTGCCTAGAACCGCTCGGCCACTCCGGCCGGCTAGCACACAGTAACCAATGTGAAGGCCCGCCCGGTTGGCCGTGCGGTCTAACGCCCGTCTTTCCGTGCGGGAAGGAGCGCCTGGTCCCCGGCACGAATCGTTCATTACCATTACTCTACGATGCAAACATAAGGGTTACACTCGTCTAGTGTGAGACGTTCCCTGAGGGGGAGGGGGGGGGAGTGGTCCACCGAATCGTCTTCGGGTTGTAGACCACAGCGGCTGCAGCGGGGCCGGAGCCTCTCCGTCGTTTCTAGGTTCCCGGTTAAAATACAATACAATACAAACCAATGAGAATCACCGAATCAAATGATTTCTTTCGGCGAGGCCATCATCATCATCATCATTTAAGACTGATTATGCCTTTCAGCGTTCAATCTGGAGCATAGCCCCCCTTATACAATCCCTCCATGATCCCCTATTCAGTGCTAACATTGGTGCCTCTTCTGATGTTAAACCTATTACTTCAAAATCATTCTTAACCGAATCCAGGTACCTTCTCCTAGGTCTTCCCCGACTCCTCCTACCCTCCACTGCTGAATCCATGAGTCTCTTGGGTAACCTTGCTTTTCCCATGCGTGTAACATGATCCCACCATCTAAGCCTGTTCGCCCTGACTGCCACATCTATAGAGTTCATTCCCAGTTTTTCTTTGATTTCCTCTTTGTGGACACCCTCCTGCCATTGTTCCCATCCACTGGTACCTGCAATCATCCTAGCTACTTTCATATCCGTAACCTCAACCTTGTTGATAAGGTAACCTGAATCCACCCAGCTTTCGCTCCCATACAACAAAGTTGGTCGAAAGATTAAACGGTGCACAGATAACTTAGTCTTGGTACTGACTTCCTTCTTGCAGAAGAGAGTAGATCGTAGCTGAGCGCTCACTGCATTAGCTTTGCTACACCTTGCTTCCAGTTCTTTCACTATGTTGCCACCCTGTGAGAATATGCATCCTAAGTACTTGAAACCGTCCACCTGTTCTAACTTTGTTCCTCCTATTTGGCACTCAATCCGTTTATATTTTTTTCCCACTGACATTACTTTCGTTTTGGAGATGCTAATCTTCATACCATAGTCCTTACATTTCTGATCTAGCTATGAAATATTACTTTGCAAGCTTTCAATCGAATCTGCCATCACAACTAAGTCATCCGCATATGCAAGACTGCTAATTTTGTGTTCACATATCTTAACCTCACCCAGCCAGTCTATTGTTTTCAACATATGATCCATAAATAATATGAACAACAATGGAGACAGGTTGCAGCCTTGTCTTACCCCTGAAACTACTCTGAACCATGAACTCAATTTACCGTCAACTCTAACTGCCGCCTAACTATCCATGTACAGAACTTTAATTGCTTGTAAAAGTTTGCCTCCTATTCCATAATCTAGTAGAACAGACAATAACTTCCTCCTAGGAACCCGGTCATATGCCTTTTCTAGATCTATAAAGCATAGATACAATTCCCTGTTCCACTCATAACACTTCTCCATTATTTGCCGTAAGCTAAAGATCTGGTCCTGACAACCTCTAAGAGGCCTAAACCCACACTGATTTTCATCCAATTGGTCCTCAACTAATACTCGCACTTTCCTTTCAACAATACCTGAGAAGATTTTACCCACAACGCTGATTAAAGAGATACCTCTGTAGTTGTTACAATCTTTTCTGTTTCCATGTTTAAAGATTGGTGTGATTACTGCTTTTGTCCAGTCTGATGGAACCTGTCCCGACTCCCAGGCCATTTCAATCATCCTGTGTAGCCATTTAAGACCTGACATTCCACTGTATTTGATGAGTTCCGACTTAATTTCATCCACCCCAGCCGCTTTATTGCACTGCAATCTATTGACCATTTTCTCCACTTCCTCAAATGTGATCCTATTTCCATCATCATTCCTATCCCATTCGACCTCGAAATCTGAAACATTACTGATCGCATTTTCACTTACATTGAGCAACTCTTCAAAATATTCCCTCCATCTGCCCAAGGCATCCACAGGATTCACCAGCAGTTTTCCTGACCTGTCCAAAATACTTGTCATTTCCTTCTTACCTCCCTTTCGAAGACTGCTAATTACACTCCAGAATGGTTTTCCAGCAGCTTGACCCATAGTCTCCAACCTGTTTCCAAAGTCTTCCCAAGATTTCTTCTTGGATGCTGCAATTATCTGTTTGGCTCTGTTTCTTTCTTCAACATAACTTTCTGTCTTCCAGGGTTCTAGTATGTAGCCATTTTTGATACGCCTTCTTTTTGCTTTTACAGGCTGCCTTGACTGTATCATTCCACCAAGCTGTTTGCTTCATCCTACTTTTACACACTACTGTTCCAAGACATTCTTTAGCCACTTCTAGTACTGTGTCCCTGTACCTTGTCCATTCCTTTTCCAATGACTGTAATTGACTACATTCAACTAACTGGTACTTTTCTGAGATCGCTGTTATGTACTTGTGCCTGATTTCCTTATCCTGAAGTTTCTCCACTCTTATCCTCCTACATATGGACCTGACCTCCTGCACTTTCGGCCTCACAATCCCAATTTCACTGCAGATTAAATAATGATCAGTGTCATCAAAGAATCCCCTAAATACACGTGTGTCCCTCACAGCCTTCCTGAATTCCCGATCTGTTATTATATAGTCAATGACAGATCTGGTTCCCCTGCCTTCCCAAGTATACCGGTGAATGTTCTTATGTTTAAAAAAGGAGTTTGTGATTACTAAGCCAATACTGGCACAGAAATCCAAGAGTTGTTTCCTGTTCCTGTTGGCCTCCATATCCTTTCCGAATTTACCCATAACCTTTTCATACCCTTCTGTTCGATTTCCAATCCTGGCGTTAAAATCACCCATGAGCAGAACACTGTCCTTGTCCTTTACTCTAACAATTGCATCACTGAGTGCCTTATAAAAACTATCCATCTTATCTTGATCTGTCCCTTCACAATGCGAATATACAGACACAATCCTAATTTTCTTGCTAGACACTGTCAAATCTATCCACAGCAGTCGTTCGTTTACATACCTTATTGCGACTACGCTGGGTTCCATTTCTTTCCTGATGTAAAGCCCTACACCCCATTGTGCTATTCCTGCTTTGACTCCTGACAGGTAGACCTTGTATTCTCCCACTTCCTCTTCTTTCTCACCCCTTACCCGAATGTCACTAACAGCTAAAACGTCCAGCCCCATCTTACTTGCAGCCTCTGCCAGCTCTACCTTCTTCCCAGAGTAGCCCCCATTGATATTAATAGCTCCCCATCTCATTACCATTTGTTTGCCAAGTCGTATCTTAGGAGTCCCTGGTTTGTCAGTTAGAGGTGGGACTCCGTCACCTCCAAAGGTCCGAGGCATTTTGCTCTGATTGTTGCCAGCATCATATTTAAAGTACCAGGGAAACAGATTGCTAGCATTACTTGCCCCAAGTCCCACTGGGTTTTACCCCTAACGGCTGAGGGACTAACCGGTGGATTTGGTAGTCTTTGCCGTATGAGCACAAAGGTGACCACGACTGAGAATATGTCCGAGATGCCCAGCCTTATTCCAAAGTAACTGGTATCCCAACTGTCAGGACCACTTACTTGGCCACTCATACGTTGCCCGTGGTGCATGAACTAGGACATGACTACAGGAACCCACACTGTGACCGTTTGGTTGTCGAAGTCAACAAATGTCTATAGAACAGAACTGCACTGACGGAAAAAAAATTATACATCCCTTCAGAGGTTTCCAATGCAGTAAAGATTTTTTGTTACAACAGTGCATATACATGAAATTATTAAACGTGCAAATTAATAGCAGAAGCAATGCTGAGGCACCAGTATCGAACCATGCTGTATTTCCATTTTACCAAAATTTTTATTTATAAGTTTGCAAAAACCAGAGTTTCTATATGCATTTGATTGTGTTATCCTGTCACAGAGATTCACTAGTAAGATTAGAATGGAGATACCTACGTATCTTAACATCATCTACTGAGATGAAGTTGTAGAAACGGGGTGTACATAAGAAAGTCTAAATAAGATATATATTACTTTAAAACAAAAAGACATTAAAGATATAACACTTCGGTTATACACCCTTATAATAAGAATGAATGGTTCGAAATGGACCAAACGTAAGTACAACATCCGTGACTCAAAACGGGACACAAGATGATCTTGATACATGAACGTCAATGAAGATGTAAAGGAAGTGAGTATAAAACCGGAAGACGCGAAACACCGAGATGTCTTCACACCTGTGACGTTTGGGACAAGACACAAAGAACTGGTGCCAGACGGTCATATTAACGTCGTGCTAGATAGTTCGCTGATGGAAACCATCTGGCTTGAATTAAAAATGAAAACGTGAGAACAACTCTCATAATGATTGTAAGTTCATCGCGGTCCTTAGAAGGCTAACTAACGCCGGATGGAACCTTTTGGATCACGAAGTGTTTTAGATTCGTTTTCCTTGTCTTCTGCATTGCTGTTATACTCTTTCAGTGGACTGCTTTTCGTTCTTCAATCCAACTGGTTCCTGTTTTTTTTTTTATGGAACCTCGTTCTCTGGCTGTTTTACCCAAGAGCTAACTTTCTGACTGGACAGTTTCCTCTCTTCTCGTTCCACCGTTCCTGTCTGGGCTGTTGCGATACATTTTACCTTGTCGAATACATGGTATAGCCTTTAGTTTTCCTACTTCTGTCATAAAACTTGTGCGGCAGCCTCATTGTTAGTGGTCTCATGTCCATATAATCCTGTATGCTCGGTTTTCTGCAGCTTGGAAGTGTCTGTCAAAAGATATCTTACTCTGCAACATGAGCTGCAAGTAAAAAGCATAATTGCCAGACCAGCATTCCGGCATAGAGTCCATCGTCAGAGGCATCTGATACAGAGAACGATCAGACAAATGTATACACATTGATATCTGCAACGAGAGTAGAATTTGGCATACACAACAATAAGAACTTAAGGTTCGTAACTTTCTGTGCACTACGTGCGTGTTAATTGTAAAATCTTTGTGATTTTACAACTGACGTAAATCTAGAATACTAGAATACATTGAAACCCCTGAATATTTAAAATATAATTATTGCAATTATATCCACGTCAGTGTGATCGCAGTAAGATCTAAAGCCTGTCGCAGCAGGTCGTCCTGCGTACACGTCACAGCTGTCAAACGCTAACGACATGACATTACGTTTTAATTTATTATTTCATTACTACTGAATCTACTTCCAACACATATTGCAGACAGTATGCGTATATAACGCTGAATGTACGTTGCACAATTATGTCGTTAGACGTCCCATGGTTCAAGAGATGAGACTTCATTAGCAATGAGCTACCTAAAAACGAACCTGCAGGATAAAATTCAATAGAGATACAGGTGAAGTATGGGTAAAAATATGTGAGTAATATCTTAAATATATGTAAAATACAAGTGACATACGCGTACGTGAGGTAACTGCGAGAGAAAATAAAATCCTTCCTGAAGTCCTGGATTCCAACTAAACTTGGAACATATGTTATTTACTATTTATGAGTAATATTGTGGAAATAAGAATTACCAGCCTTCTGTTGGGGTGGGGATTATATACAGACATGGATGGGGAAGAGGAGTTGGATAGACAGAGAAGGGGAAGTAGGAAATAGACAGAAATAACGGGAAGAAGTAGATGGATTGAGAGGGGGGAGTGTGGATGAGAGAGCTAGGGGAGATAGAAAGAGAAAAGGGAGAGGACGAGAATGGGAGAAGGAGATAGAGAGACAGAGGGGTTGGGGGAAGTAGGAGGCAGACCAATAGAAGAAGGGAACAAATATGTAACTGGGCAACGCCACTCTCAACTTTTTGAGACATCACTTCTTTGGGTTTATTCGGTCGCCACGAATTCCTCTTTTGCGCAAAACTCTTCAACTCAGAATACTATTTGCAATATACTTCCTCGATGTTTTGCTTCATGTATTCCAATCTCTGTTCTCCTCTACACATTTTACTCTCTACAGCTCCTTCTACTACCATGTAAGTTATTCTGTGATATCTTAAAACATGTCCTATTTTCCTTTCCCTCCTCCTTGTCAGTGTTTTCCATATACCCCTTCACTTGCCAGTTCTCTAGAGAACCTCCTCATTCCTTAGCTCGTCTGTCCATTTGATTTTCAACATTCCTCAGTAACACCACGTATCAAATGCTTCTATTCTCTCCTTCTCCAGTTTTCCGACAGTCCATGTTTCACTACCATACAGTGCTGTGCCCCAATGATACATGCTAAGAAATTCTTTCCTGAAATTAAGACCCATGTTTGATTGTAGTAGATTTCTCTTGGTCAGGAATGCGCTTTCTGCAGTGCTTGTCTACTTCTTATGTCCTCCTTGCTCTGGCCGTCATGTGTTGTTTTACTGGCTAGGTTGCAGAATTCCTCATCTTCACCTACTTAATTTCATGTACAATTCTGATGTTAAGTTTCTCGCTGTTCTCATTAGTGCTACTTCTCATTACTTTCGTCTTTCATCGATTAACTCTCAGTCTACATTCTATACTTGTTATATTGTTCATTCCATTCAGCAGATTACCTAATTCTTCTTCACTTTCAACGAGGATAGCAGTGTCATCAGCTAACCTTATCATTGATATCCTTTCACCTCGAATTTTAATACTACTCTTGAGCCTTTCTTTTTTCTGTCATTACTTCTTCAAATGTTCAAATATGTGTGAGTTCCCAAGGGACCAAACTGCGTATGTCATCAGTCCCTCGACTTACACACTACTTAAATTACGTTACACTAACTTATGCTAAGAACACCACACACACACACACACACACACGTCCGAGGGAGGACTCTAACCCCCGGCGGGTGTGGCCCACTACGTCTTCGATGTATAGCCTTTACAGTAGGCACTAAAGAGTACATCCCTGTCCTAGACCCATTCTTAATCCGAACACTTCGTTCTTGGTCTTCCACTCTTATTATTCCCACTTGGCCCTTGTTCCGTCTTTATTCTTGTACATATTGTACACTACCCAACTATGCCTTTAGCTGAGCTCTATTTTTCTTTGAATTTAGGGTGTCTCGCAACATTTGACAGTGTCGAGCGGTTTTTCCAGG
The DNA here is from genome assembly GCF_023864275.1 of Schistocerca cancellata. Classification (NCBI taxonomy): domain Eukaryota; kingdom Metazoa; phylum Arthropoda; class Insecta; order Orthoptera; family Acrididae; genus Schistocerca; species Schistocerca cancellata. The sequence continues at coordinate 87,220,498 of NC_064637.1, read as the reverse complement.
TCGACAAATCCTATGAACGTGTCCTGATTTTTCTGTAGTCTTGCTTCCATTATCGACCGCCACATTAGAATTGTCACTCTGGTACCTTTGCCTTTCCTTCAGTCAAACTGATCGTCATGTAATACATCGCCGGCAGTGGTGGGCGAGCGGTTCAGGCGCTTCAGTCTGGAACCGCGCGACCGCTATGGTCGAATCCTGCCTCGGGCATGGATGTGTGTTATGTCCTTAGGTTAGTTAGGTTTAAGTAGTTCTAAGTTCTAGGGGACTGATGACCTTAGCTTTTAAGTCCCATAGTGCTCAGAGCCATTTGAACCATTTTGTAATACATCCTGAATTTTCTTTTTCATTTTTCTGTATTACTACCGATAAGCCAAACCATTATGACCACAGCCCACCGTGGCGTTTGATGCCACCTTGTGGCGTTGCCGGCACGTGACACGGTAACTAAAGTGTGTAACCGAAGCAGACACGGACGGCGATTACCCTAGCGAAGAAATGGGTCACAAATGGGGAAATACAGAGAGATAAGCGACTGTGACAAAGGGAATATTATTATTACGCAGAGCCTATGAACGAGAATCTCGAAAACGCTGAAGTTGGTCGACTTTTAATGTGCTATTGCAGTGAGCGTCTTCGGAAAGAGGTAGAAGCACAGTGAAACTACCACTAGGCGCTAATGGTTGGACGTCCACGACTGTTTTTGGAATGTGTAGTTCGGAGGCTTGTCTGCACTGTAAAGTAGGATAGACGGCATTTGTGGCACCCCTGCAGGAAAAAAACACAATGTTTGGGCACGCAGAAGTGTTTCGGAGCACACAGTTCATCGTACAAAAAAATGGCTCTGAGCACTATGGGACTTAACATCTATGGTCATCAGTCCCCTGGAACTTAGAACTACTTAAACCTAACTAACCTAAGGACATCACACACAACCATGCCCGAGGCAGGATTCGAACCTGCGACCGTAGCAGTCGCGCGGCTCCGGACTGAGCGCCTAGAACCGCTAGACCACCGCGGCCGGCACAGTTCATCGTACATTGCTCAACATGTTCACATGTTGACCTAACGACATCATCAATTACGACTGCAGTGGGCAAGAGAGCATCGGCATTTGACCGTCAATCAATAGAAACGTGTCGGCTCTTCGGGTGAATCACAAAAAAAGTATTCAAATGTGTGTGTAATCTTATGGGACTTACTTGCTAAGGTCATCAGTGCATAAGCTTACAAACTGTTGTTGTTGCGGTCTTCAGTCCTGAGACTCGTTTCATGCAGCTCTCCATGCTATTCTATCCTGTGCAAGCTTCTTCATCTCCCAGTACCTGCTGCAACCTACATCCTTCTCAATCTGCTTAGTTTATTCATCTCTTGGTCTCCCTCTACGATTTTTACCCTCCACGCTGCCCCCCAATGCTAAATTTGTGACCCCCTGATGCCTCAGAACATGTCCTACCAACCGGTCCCTTCTTCTTGTCAAGTTGTGCCACAAACTCCTCCCCAATTCTATTCAGTACCTCCTCATTAGTTATGTGATCTACCCATCTAATTCTTCTGTAGCACCACATTTCGAAAGCATCTAGCTTACACACTACTTAACCTAAATTATCCTACGGACAAATACACACACCCATGCCCGAGGGAGGACTCGAACCTCCGCCAGGACCAGCCGCAGAGTCTATGACTGCAGCGCCTTAGACCGCTCGGTTAATCCTGCGCGGCGGTGAATAACATTTCTGCTCCACTAGGTCGATTGTCGTCTCCACGAACGCCGTCATGAGCTGAACGGCGGTTCGAAACGTGCAGCGCGCCACACCACGGATGCAGAGAGGTGGGAGCAGTACTATGCTATAGGAGACATTGTCTTGCGCTTCCATGGGACCTGTGGTACTAATCGAACACACCCTGATAGCTGGGAACCACTTGCATCCCTTGATGTCTTCCTCGACGGCGATGTCATATTTCTGCAGTATAATTGTCCGTGTCTCGGAGCTAAGACGGTGCTGCAGGAGGATTATAGAGAATTCAAGGTGATGTCTAGGCGACTAAATTCGCCTGATGTAAAACCTATGGCACCCATCTGGGTCACTTTTAGGGCCATCATTGCGTGTGAAAATCAGCGGCCCGTTATTTACGCGAACTGCAACACCTGTCCGTAGACATCTAATGCCACATACCCCCAGAAACTTACTAACAAACTGTCGGATCCCTGATACGCAAAACCAGTGATGTATGTCATTCCAAAGATAGATAAACAAGCTATTAAGCTGGTGGACGTAATGCTTTGGCTCATCAGTGTAGCCGGCCGCTGTGGGAGAGCGGTTCTAGGCGCTACAGTTTGGAAACGCACAACCGCTACGGTCGTAAGTTCGAATACTGCCTCGGGCATCTATGTGTGTGATGTTATTAGGTTAGTGAGGTTTAAGTAGTTCTAAGTCTGTGGGACTGATGACCTCAGATATTAAGTCCCATAGTGTTAGAGCCATCTGAACCATCTTTTCATCAGTGTATTCTTGACAACAACTTCGATGAGTTGTTTAGCTGATATTGCGATAATTCTCGCACATGTCGGCTCAGTTAGCATCAGATAAACCATGCATCCACAACAGATCATTATAGCATCTCAGGTTAGAATCAAATCAATGTGGACAACTGTCTGTGTCGTATTTTCTATTTGTGAGATGACCATCTGTTCAAATGGCTCTGAGTATTATGGGACTAAACATCTGAGGTCATCAGTCCCCTAGAATGTAGAACTGCTTAAACCTAACTAACCTATCACACACATCCATTCCCGAGGCAGGATTCGAACCTGCGACCGTAGCAGCAGCGCGGTTCCGGAGTGAAGCGCCTAGAACCGCTCGGCCACAACGGCCGGCCTGCCCCTTTGTATACAACATTCTTATTATATCTGGCAGGTATCGAACACGAATTAAGTGGCGGGCTGTCGAGCTACCTGCTGCTGGTACTACCCCTGCACTCTGTATAAAACTATGCCCTCGGTGCAGACTGGGGACTCGGGAACAGTGCAGACCGCCGGGCGAACGGCGGCGAATTGCGGGCTAGCGGAACACGGCCCCAGCCGGGCGCCGTAAACAGAGTGGTTGCTCGGTCGGTGGTTCAGGGGGGAGGGGGGGGGGGGGGTTTAGCCGCCCGCAGGCACAGCGTCCGGGCGCCGATGCCACCGCAAAACCCGCAACCGGCCGTAGCGGTGCGCAGCTCGATGGCGCCATTCCGGGCCCGCAGCGCAGCTGCCCGCGTGGCGACTCTCCAAACACTTGTTCGCCGCTGCGATGGCGGCGCGTGTCCGCCGAGTTGTACTAACCACACGGCTACTTTCTGTCAGTCACAGAACGACCCGTGCGGTTGGTTGTGTCCAACAATACAGTCCGAATGCTTGACCTTGACTGTTTCTCCGATGCTATGGGCAAAACCACCCGATTAAAACCGATACCGGTATTTTTGTTGTTGTCAGTAACCGGCATTTTTCAGTATTTGTTTCGTCTAGCTTATAAAAGTTTTTCTTTCATTTTTAATAAATAATCGGGTAAAAGTAAAAAAGGCAGAACTGTCTCTTTGCTGTACAAGATTGGCCAACTGAGAGGCGTGAAAGCCTAATTAATTTAAAAAACTCCGTTCCAGTAGTGGTTAATATTTATTCAAACCACGACCAGTTTCGAGAGTTTAAAAATCCCATCTTCAGGTGCATGAAATTATTGTACACGCATGCTCGTAAATTAAGGATAATGCTGATACATGGTAAAACAACGCTCTCGTGAGCGGTTTGCGGGTTTAAATAACATCGGGGTGTGACCATGCGGTGCATTTGACCTGCGGTCATAGCATGATGGCGCTGGCAGCAGTCCACATACGCAGAGGTGTGCTGGTGGATGTCAGAGTACGGTGCAGACGTTTGCAGACGTGCTAATGGTGACTGTGCGTTGAAACTGGCTCAAGGAACATATACTGATGACGTTATGATGGGTAGAGTACTAGGGCGACTGGAGGCAGGTCGAACACAGCAGGTTGTAACACGGGCCCTCCATGTGCCACAAAGTGTGATCTCAACATTATGGCAACGATTCCAGCAGACAGGAAACGCATCCAGGCGCTACAGTACGGGACGTGCACAGCGTACAACACCACAAGAAGACCGATGTCTCACCATAAGTGTCCGCAGATGGCCACGGAGTACTGCAGGTAGCCTTGCTGAGGACCTTACCGCAGCCACTGGAACAGTTGTCTTCAGACACACAGTCTACAGACGACTGAACAGACACGGTTTATTCGCCCGGAGACCACCTGCAAGGTGCATTCCACTGACCTTTGGTCACAGGAGAGCCCGTATAGCCTGGTGTCAAGAACACAGCACATGGTCACTGGAACAGTGGTCCCCAGGTTATGTTCACGTGGTGATTCTCGTCGGGTTGTCATGTAGTGTGAACCAGGAACCAGATACCAACCGTTTAATGTACTTGTAAGGGACCTGTATGGAGGTCGTGGTTTGATGGTGTGGGGTGGGATTATGATTGGTGCACGTACACCCCTGCATGTCTTCCACACAGGAACTGTAACAGGTCAGGTGTATCGGGACGTCATTTTGCACCATTATGACCGACTTTTCAGACGTGCAGTGGGTCCCACCTTCCTCCTGATGGACGATAAAGCACGGCCCCACCGAGCTGCCATCGTGAAGGAGTACCTTGAAACAGAAGATATCAGGCGAATGGAGTGGCCTGCCAGTTCTCCAGACCTAAACCCCATCGAGCACGTCTGCGATGCTCTCGGTCGACGTATCGCTGCACGTCTTCAAACCCCTACGACACTTCAGGAGCTCCGACAGGCACTGGAGCAAGGTACGTGTGCACGTGATAATGTCCCATATTGATGTCGGGGTACACGCGCAGGAAACAGTGGCGTTTTGTAACACATGTGTTTCGGGACGGTTTTCTCACCTTATCACCAGTACCGTGGACTTTAGATCCGTGTCGTGTGTGTTCCCTACGTGCCTACGCTACTAGCGCCAGTTTTGTGTAGTGTCACGTTGTGTGGCACCAAATTCTACAATTATCCGTAATTTATGAGCATGAGTGTATTTGATAACAACATGCGATCGGGCCAATCAGTGCGAGAGTTCCAACCAGTGCGTGTCGGCGGCAACTGTAGGAGGGCAACAGCAGACTTTCCAACCACTAGTGTGTGTAGAGCGCCACCCCGGGGTCCTGGACTGGGCCGATCGCATGCTACGTATTGCCAGGTACAGTGATTTCATAAACCTGAAGATGGGATTTTAAAATCTCGAAATTGGTCGTGGTCTCAATAACGTTGGTGCAACTGAAGCGGATCTCTCTAAATTAAGTATCAGTTAGCCAAAGCAGCAGAGCTAACATTTTCGGTGTTTAAATAAAACTTTTTTTAAAAAAAACTAGTAACGCTTATTTGTCAAATTTCCACTGCTTTGAAGTATTTGTTTATTATAGGAATTGGGAAAGTCGTGTACAGCTACAAACTAGCAATAAACGTATTATATAATAATCGCTACAGAGGCAATAACGTCCCCGTTACCGTGTGTAGTGACTTAAGGTACGTGTACACGTTCAGTGTTCAGGACTTGTCTCCACTTGGTATGTACGGTAGTTTCTTGCCCTCGTCCTCAGAATGGTATCATCCCTAGTTTGGAAGTATTTTCGAAGTGTGATGGTAGTGAACACAGTACAAAATTGTTAAGGCTTTCGTGGCCACTTGTTGACAAACTGCCTATTGGCTTCTGTCTCGGGTTCTTCGGCCGACGTTCATCTAATGATTTTTCTGACGTTTCGCCAGCACGAGTGGCTGGCATTGTCAAAGCTTCACCCTCCATTGCCCAGTTCACCACCGGCAATGGAGGGTGAAGCTTTCACAATGCCAGCCACTCGTGCTGGCGAAACGTCAGAAAAATCAGTGAACACAATGCTCCATTTGCTTTAAAAAAGGGAGTAGGCACATCACATAATACAAGGAGAGAACACTCGCAACGTTTCCTCCAAGACAATGTAAACTTCACTGAAATAGCCCAATTTTACTGAGGTGCTGTAAACACGAGATAATAATGGTAGTTGGTTCGTGGTGAAAAATTGTTACCACCCAAAAGTGAGGACGCAGGGAAGTCATGAACTGGTCGCTGCGCCATCTCATTCACCTTCGCAAACTTTACTACTGCCGCAGCCTGAACCCTACATCCGTCGTGATGTCCTTCAGCTTCACTAGAATTTTTCAGTCTGTTTATTACTGGAAGTAAAAGCAATTAAAAAAACCCATAATCGGTTATTTCAGAAACCGTTTATTCCCATCGGTTTTTAACAGTCAGGTTGAAATTCATTCTTGAAGGTTTGCCGACAGGCCGGCCGCAGTGGCCGAGCGGTTCTAGGCGCTTCAGGCTGGAACCGCGCGACCGCTACGGTCGCAGGATCGAATCCTGCTTCGGGCATGGATGTGTGTGATGTCGTTAGGTTAGTTAGGTTTAAGTAGTTTGAGGTTCTAGGGGACTCAAGACCTCAGAAGTTAAGCCCCTTACTGCTCAGATCCATTTGAACCATTTTGCCGACAATTTACTAAATAGCTTATTCGGTCGTCAGGTCATCCTGTCACTCAGGCAGGCAATCGCTCTCGCAAGTTGACTATCTAATGGCTTTCAGAGGCACCAAACATTCAATTTCCAGTACTTCAAATAATTTCTGCGCCAGGAATAAGTTCAGGTGTGGATTTGGGGAATTCTTGTAAATTTCGCGCTGCTTTAGCTGGAAAGTAGTAGTTAAGGGACCGATTGTCACACAGGATGGCAAGCACGGAGGATGTTCAAATTTGGCAAATGATTCTGGGAGGCAGGCTTTCAACACAGCTCGCAGGCGAGAAGGCATGGCCCGGCGGGCTCTGTATGAAAGTGTAATCAGCAAAGGGCACTGAAGAACCCATACAGTGCAGCAGTGCCTAATGACTTGTGTGTAGGTGTAGAAGCAGACTTAGAAAAGCTCACGTTGTAATTATTAACGAGCGTTCCACTTGTCTCCTCCAGAGGAACTACCTCAGAAGCGTAGGAAAAATGAGCGGGACCGGACGCTCAAAACTGGCGAGTCGTTTCGCCATCCTGTCTGCGTCTCGAACCGGAGAGAATGACGATTTTTTATGTTGCAGGCCTACCACGACGACCACTGGTAATGGATATCGGCGGTCAACAGGCCCGTTGAAACCACCACCAACCTCCTCTGCACGGACCCGCCTTAAGCCGTCGACACACGGACCGTGCTGTCCAACGTTAACGTTGAGCGTGCCAAGTTCTACATGCTAGAGAAAGCTCAAGAACGATGCGACATGTGCATGCGGTACGTGGGCCCCAACGTGGTATACGCGATCGCAACGCACTCCAGCGGCAGTTTGAGGGATGTTTCCAGTTCGTAAATCACACTGTTCACTCAACGGGCGCGCATAAAATTACCACGTTAGCTCTATTAAAACGCCCATTTCCTCCATCGTCCACGAAAAGGAAAGTTCCGTGTCCAATCAATAAGGACACAGGCTTATAGAAGTTCCATCACAAACAGTGCGGTACTAATTTGGAATACTTCTCCGCATAAGATAAATATTATTTCTTCATTCCCACATTTTAGTAAAACGCAAAGGTCAGCCTTACTTGATCACTGTTCCTACCCAGTAGCAGAATCCTTGCAACTTGTGAATTACGAAGCGTAAAAGAAAAAGGAGCAAAATATCTTTATAGAAGTAGCCCAAGCTGTCCTGTAGGGCCGGCCGCGGTGGTCTAGCGGTTCTGGCGCTGCAGTCCGGAACCGCGGGACTGCTACGGTCGCAGGTTCGAATCCTGCCTCGGCCATGGGTGTGTGTGATGTCCTTAGGTTAGTTAGGTTTAAGTAGTTTTAAGTTCTAGGGGACTTATGACCTAAGATGTTGAGTCCCATAGTGCTCAGAGCCATTTGAACCATTTTTCCTGTAGGTTAGCCAATCGAACAAAGTCACCCCTCAAAAAAGGTGAACTTATATTTACATAACATCAAATATTGTAGTATATACTTAACTAATAATAAAGCATTCAGAACCTAATAAAAACGCGAATGTTAGGAATAAAAACTTTCGGAGGGTCAAGACGCGAACCACCGCCCCAACAAACAACTTAATTTAAAACAGTGACGCTACTCATTACGCTAAACCAACAACAGTATCTGCGCATGGATTCATATTTCCTTACCGTTACTGAAAACCTTAATCGTAGATATGTTACTAATTGAAATTTAATTATAACAAACTGAACCAAGAACAATCCGTTTTGAGTGGATCCTTAGTGTGTCGCTGTCTTCAAATAGCATATTCTCATAATACGGAAGTTACAATAATTCTTTTGCCAGGAATATGATGTTTCTCACTATTTTATTGGAATGAATCACACAGTTAACAACGGCTTTTCCAGTGATTCTCAATTTGCTGGTGCTCAGAAACCGAATATATAGGTATAGGCTTGAAATGAATGCCAATATGGCGCCTCACAACTCTGTACTGAAGGGAGACGGCGTGTGTGTGACGTAGGTGGCGTTGCGCCATCTCATTGGTCAACGCTCAGACGCACACTCACAATATCTGACATGCCAGATATTCCTCTGCACGTTCGGAAAGACTCACGAACGTGCTGTTCCACGCTATGACGTCAGAAACTTGGCACGCTCAACGCTCAACGTTCGGATGCACGGTCCGTGTGCCGACGGCTTTAGTCGTGGAAAGCCGCCGCGCCGCACCTTGGAGATGAACCAGCGCGAGCAGCGAGAGGGCTGCTGGCTTCCGCTCTCGGGGTGACATCGTCCGACGGTCTGGGAGCTGCCGCCCGCAGTGGTGGGGCCGGGGCACGAACTGGTAGCCTCCTGGATTCATAGCTGTCTGTGGTGACTGACCGAGCTGGGCGGACGGCTGAAGCTGCTACGGCTGGCTACGGCGACGGCGGTCGGCTGTTTCCCTTCGGCGCTCTACACGGGGTCCCCGAGTCGTACTCGAGGGAACCGTCAGCTGTCTCCGGGGCTACTGGTGCAGACAACACGCGCTGCCGCTTCTGAGACGTCGCGTGAGTAGAAGCGTTAGACTGCAAGGCTGGGCAACTGGACGCCAATTCCGGTATTGGCACTGGCAATGGCCTACGCACCTAGGCCGCGCGGTGCTATCACTACGATTAGCGAAAAACCGGCGCTGCACCTTCGACGCAGTACAGTTAACATTACACTTGCTGATGTTTCTCTGCACACTTCGGCGTGAGTCATTCCTCTCTCCCAAAACATAGCTCTCGGTCGTCCTGACATATTACAACCCTTGAGAAAATATGCCAAATGCAATAACAATGGGCAATTATACATTTGAGAGAGTTGAACATTTTAAGTACCTGGGCTCGACAGTTACACATCTAAATCATACCTCCTATGAAATTAAGCAGAGATTAATACTAGCCAACAGAGCCTATTGTGCCCTTACAAGACTTCTATCCTCAAGGCTCCTGACTCGTATCACGAAATTAGTTATGTATAAATCACATACGACCAGTGCTTACATATGCCTCTGAAGCCTGGACATTAACAACTAAAGATATTGACACACTGGATGCATTTGAAAGAAGGGTACTTAGGCGAATATCGCCCCAGTCTGCGAAAGAGGAAGATGGAGGACGAGATACAATCAGTTGTATATCATATACAAAGACCAACCCATCAGAAGGATAGTGAAATCATCCAGACCGAGGTGGGCGGGACATGTGGCTCGCATGAATGATGCAGAACTACCAAAAAGAATATTACAAGGAAAGCCAGGAGGACGTGGTCGACCAAGAGGTAGATGGGATGATGGAGTAATCGAAGATCTTAGGAAGAGGGGCTATAGGAACTGGAGAGTATTGGCGAACGACCGAGAGAAATGGAAGGAAATTGTGGAAGAGGCCAAGGCTTATCAAGAGCTATAGAGCCAAACAAGAAGAAAAAGAGCTCGCGGGGGGGGGGGGGGGGAGGGGGGGAGTTGTAACATAATTATTAACCGAATTTAAAAATTTAAAATGCTGTAGAAGTATGTAATCTTACGTTAACGGCTTAACCGATAGGTCGGGTACTGTATTTAGGAACAGTGTATATGTCATGAGTCCGTCTAACTCACGGCGCGCATATCACCCAGACTGTATTCACCTAGTACGAAACTTCCTCGCAGATTAAAACTGTGTGCCGGACCGAGACTCGAACACGGGACCTTTGCCTTTCGCGAGCAAGTGCTCTACCAACTGAGCTACCCAAGCACGGCTCACGGCCCGTCCTCACAGCTTTACCTCCGCCAGTACCTCGTCTCCTACCTTCCATACTTCACAGAAGCTCTCCTGCTCAGATGGTAGAGCACTTGCCCGCGAAAGGCAAAGGTCCGCAGTTCGAGTCTCGGTCCGGCACACAGTTCTAATCTTCCAGGAAGTTACGTATCAGCGCACACTCCGCTGCAGAGTGAAAATCTTATTCTATATTCATCTAGTATTTGAGAATGAGAGCACTTAGAAACTTCCAACGAACTTTATGCGTAATGTTGAACTTTTTCGGAACTTTTTCTCGCTATCCCATTTCATCCCTCAAACACACGCACGAAATAATGAAAGGAAAAAAGTTGATCTCTTACCGCATTTTCGTTGTTCATATAGTAAAACTCGAGCATACGGCATGGCAAACATGTTACCCAGACAGGTGTTTCAATGTAGTGGATGATATTAGAATAACTTGAAGCAACTCACACGAGAAACCACCATAAGCAGTTTCGGGCATTTTCTTTGCTGTGAGACAAGCAGCGTTTGTAAGTACCGGGTGATTAAAAAATCAGTATAAATTTGAAAACTGAATAAATAACGGAATAATGTAGATAGAGAGGTACAAATTGACACACATGCTTGGAATGACATGGGGTTTTATTAGAACCAAAAAATACAAAAGTACAAAAAATGTCCGACAGATGGCGCTTCATCTGATCAGAACAGCAATAATTAGCATAACAAAATAAGACAAAGCAAAGACGATGTTCTTTACAGGAAATGCTCAATATGTCCATCATTCCTCAACAATAGCTGTAGTCGAGGAATAATGTTGTGAACAGAACTGTAAAGCATGTCCGGATTTATGGTGAGGCATTGGCGTCGGATGTTGTCTTTCAGCATCCCTAGAGATGTCGGTCGATTACGATACACTTGCGACTTCAGGTAACCCCAAAGGCAATAATCGCACAGACTGAGGTCTGGAGACCTGGGAGGCCAAGCGTGACGAAAGTGGCGGCTGAGCACACTATCGTCACTAAACGACGCCCTCAAGAGATCTTTCACGCGTCTAGCAATATAGGGTGGAGCGCCATCCTGCATAAACATCGTACGTTCCAGCAGGTGTTTATCAGCCAGGCTGGGGATGATGCGATTCTGTAATATATCGGTGTACCTCTCACCCGTCACGGCAGCAGTTACAAAACCAGAATAACGCATTGCCTCGAAGAAAAAAGGCCCTATAACTGTAGATGTGGTAAATCCAACCCATACCGTGACTTTCTCGTCGTGCAATGGAGTTTCCACGACAGTTCTAGGATTTTCAGCAGCCCAAATTCTGCAGTTGCGGGCGTTGACTGGCACTCGGAGCGTGAAATGAGCTTCGCCGGTCCACAACACGTTACTCAACCAATCGTCATCTTCCGCCATCTTTTGAAACGCCCACACCGCAAATGCCCTCCGCTTCACTAAATCGCCAGGTAACAGTTCATGATGCCGATGGATTTTGTACGGATAGCATCGGAGGGTACGCCTCAGTGCCAACCAAACAGTAGTGTATGGAATGTCGTTGCGACGTGCGACTGCACGAGCGCTGACTTCCCCGTGCATAGACGAACCCGCTACAGTCTCCATTTCTTCCTGAACTGTCTCAGCTGCATTAGGCCTTGCGCTCGGTCGGCCACTACGGGGTCTATCGTCAAAACAACCCGTGGCTTCGAACTTCGAAATCATTCTGGTCACAGCTGCGTTTGTCCACTGACCTTTACCCGATAGGATCGTAACTCTGAAATAGCACATTCCCCATTCTGATAATACATCTTCACTAAAAGCGCCTTTTCAGGTAACGTCAACATGATGCGACTGCTGGCGCATCTGATTCTCTCATTACAGCTCCTTTTATACACAATTGTCACTGACGTTTTGCTGTCCAGCGCCAGCTGTCGGACAGTTTGTGAACTTTGTTTTTTTTTGTTCTAATAAAACCCCATGTCATTCCAAGCATGTGTGTAAATTTTTACCTCTCTATCTACATTATTCCGGAGTTTATTAAGTTTTCAAATTTATACTGTCTTTTTGATCACCTGGTATTATGAGTTCTACAGATTTCAGTTCTGTGTAACGTATAACTGTTATTCTGAGGATACAGTTAATTCTCCAGTTAAAAAAAAAAAAATGGTTCAAATGGCTCTGAGCACTATGGGACTTTACTTCTAAGGTCATCAGTCCCCTAGAACTTAGAACTACTTAAACCTAACTAACCTAAGGACATCACACACATCCATGCCCGAGGCAGGATTCGAACCTGCGACCGTAGCGGTCGCGCGGTTCCAGACTGTGGCGCCTAGAACCGCTCGGCCACCCGGCCGGCAATTCTCCAGTTACAGTGGTTTATGGCGAGTAAAAATCTGTAAAATTCTGTATATTTTTAAAACTACCAGTATCGACGGCAAAGCGATACTTCGTCGGCCGTGCTCCACCTTGTACCTTAAAACTGATGGTGGTCTTCTACAACGGAGTGATATCTCAAATGAGCTGAGTGCCTTAATAATTTTCCTCGCTTTCAAAAATGAAATTTGTGTTAGTTGCCGAAATGTTTTTAACATGTAACTTGTTGTTAATTTGATTCCACTTACTGATAACTGGTGTGCCACATACACTGAGAGGTGGCATGAGCCCCCTCTCATATTTCTATCTTACGATTTTCCTCTCTAATTGCATGCAGTGAAAAGTCGCTATTCCTTCACACGCGGACTTCCCCCGCAGCGTCTCTCGTCACCCGGGTGGTCCGGTGACAGGTGGGCTCTGCTGATCTGGAAAGCGTTAAGCCGACGGGTGTGAGGAAGTCGAGTGAATGCTTTGCAGACACCGACAAAAGACACGCCCGGAGGGGTCTGAAGTAGCGACTGGGCTAGAGGTTCCGTTACTTCGCAGAAACTTAGCGAAAACACTTTCTGGCGGGCTACCAGCGAGGCGTGGGAATGACTTGTGTACCCAGGCAGTTGTGGCGGGAAAATTCCCGCGCTTTCTGCAAAATAGTAACTGTGATTGGCTTTCTCAGGGCATAGCTCCGTGACGTAGCAAAATCAGCGCAGAAATTGGCGCCAAGAATCTCCATTGGTGGAATGGTAGTGCTCCGGCAATAGAGTGGAATTTTCCGCCGGTTTTCGAGTTGCTGACTGGAACGTTTAACCACGGCCACTGTCGTGGGGGCGAGAATGTTGTGTGTTCGGCCTGTACGGGTGCTCTAGGTAGTCGGCTCTCGCTTTTCGGTCGAGGACGTCGAAGCAACCAGCCATCGCCTCCGGTACGCCACATCGTGTTCTGGCAGTTAAGAAGACAGTTTGGCAATGTATGTCCGCAGCACCGGCAGATAGGGATTTTCCTAGGTGATAATCAGAGCTCAGCAGAGTGGGCCTGTTCGTCTTTTTCTAACTTAGTTCTGTCTTGAGTAGCAGCAATTAATGTTGGGTTAGCTGTGTGTCTGTCTTAAGATTTGAGTGGCAAAGAATTGGCTCCACATACCACTTCGTCTTAAACCTCACAATCTAGTTTAGGAACAACTTCACCTTCATAGCGTTTGTTTATCCAATTTGATGTATTATAAATGTTTCATGTGTTTTTGTTTATTATTTTGTGTTTAGTTTTAATAAATCATATTGTTATTTTGGACAGAAATTTCATTCTGTTAATCGGTAGAGCAACCCATCATTTCTCACTACGTTAATGAAACTTTCCTTTATTTAACTTATTTATCAAATTAAATTATTGCAGGTGCCAAACTCTTTTCTACTCCACTTGCAGGGTTGATTACAGTCAGTTCCCGTATACTTTTTAATCCATGTGCAACAGCAAAGGTCGGAGTTAGAATAGGGGGGGCTTAGAGCATCATTTACATATGTAGATTCTAGAAGAATTTAGTGTTAAATACACTGCTTGCCTCGGCACCTCGCAACACCACTGAATGTACCAACAAAATCATATCATTGTACGACGCGTACTTCAAGAGTATGACTCCACAAACGTTGATCTGCATGAAACAGATGTGATATGGACGTTTGATAATTTCTTTAATGAATCATCCATTTGCGGTTACCATACTTTTTTGTGGTCAGTTTTGAGCAGAAGCTGATGAATATGACATGCGTCGAAACGAAGTACTATTTCGACACTGCAAACCTGCTGGAAACCTGAGAGCAATTCACCAAGCGCTTGAAGTGGTTCCCAACGTTAGCGTAACTTATAAGACTTTATATACTCTCGCAGCTTCATCAAACTGAATCTGAGTACTGTCTGCATGCCTTTGTCTCAGTCTACAATTTTAAAACCCCTCCATCCCTCCACCTATTTTCCTCCATAAACAGATTAGTAACAAGTTGATCTCCAAATGTGTCCTGTTAGACAACGTATCCCTCGTTTTGCCAGTGTTATGCCATTAAGGCCTTTTCACCAGAAAGCGATTTAGTATCTCTTCGTTACTTATTATTCCTAATCGTACATCTCCAGCATTCAGCATGTCACCTTTCTTCTGGTGGTTTCTTCTATCTTCTGACTGCTCTTATATGCCCCCCACGACCACTTCCGTAGGCCAGGTCTGTTTATGTCATCACTTGCACGCAAAGTCAGTAAATTTCACGGTCTTAGCTTGAGATTTTCAAGTGAATAATTAACGTTTTGCCGGCCGGAGTGGCCGAGCGGTTCTAGGTGCTTCAGTCTGGATCCGCGCGACAGCTACGGTCGCAGGTTCGAATCCTGCCTCGGGCATGGATGTGTGTGATGTCCTTAGGTTAGTTAGGTTTAAGTAGTTCTAAGTTCTAGGGGACTGATGACCTCAGATGTTAAGTCCCATAGTGATCAGAACCATTTGAGCCAATTAACGTTTTATAAATGCCCCTCGAATGCGCAAGGTTAAAAATTGCCTTCTCAATTGAAATGCTCCTTTAAAACGTCTCCCATATATTCCGTTTAGCACGTCTGCTGACAAACGTTCATCCAAATGTCTTTGCATAGTGTCTAGCGTATAGAACTTACGGGAATGCAGCCACGTGAAGTATTCGTCAAGCGCCGATATTTAAACAGGTGCGCGCTCTATAATTTTCAAGGCACAAACAAACAGAGAGAGCTGTGTACAAAGAAATTTGAATGTTCTTCCACAGCGCTGCGTCGTTGCAGTTGTTCCTTGAACGTGACACATCGGACACGTATGGGAAAATCGGTGCTGGACGAACACGTCAGCCGGCTACATTCTCGTAAGTTGTTTGAACAGTATTTCGTGATCTTGCTCTTTTCTAATTTCGCATAACCAGTGCATACAAACGCTATCCAACGATCTTTGCGTTACACTTTTTCACCACGAGTGCTAAACCACTACTTTGCACATACACACACCTCGGCAATGTTTGCGCTGAAACAACCTAAAGAGTTACTGCGAAATTAATCCAAAAAGTAAACCGGATTTTAATACAGGAATTACTCTGTTATCTTGTGAGAAACGTATTTTCAGTCGACTCTTCTTCTTTCTTTTACGACATATTTTCTGGGTCTTGTTTTGAATAATTTGTGGCCGAAGTAGCGTGTAAAACGCAGCCCAGAAATACAAAGCAAGAAAATAATTTAAGAAAAACAAAAATTTTCAAACATAAACTATAAGTTTAAATCCTGAAAGCCTTTCGCAAGTTATTTTGCCTGGAGTGTAGCCTTCTACAGAAGTGATACGTGGGTAATTAACATTTCTGTCAGGACGAAAGTACAAGAGAATTTCGAACATCAAATGGGTAGAATAGATGCCTAGTGAAGAAGTGCTGTTCCGAATCGAGTGGAAGCCAAATTTATGATGGAAAGTTAGGATACTAATTCCCAGTAGCTCAGTAGCCTGTTGCAAGTCTTTCTACTGCATGCCATTTGGGAGACTTGTGTGCCGCTAACCTATTCCAGCCATCATAATGGTGAGTGGGGACCTACAGTTTAACGCGCACTCCATATCATGTGGCGATTCTGGCCAATTTTCGTGTCATGACAAGCGAAAGGTAATTTAGAGGCAGACAAAAACTTTCTTCGATCTCGCGATCTTCAATTTCCAGGCACAAAATTTACACACTAAACCACCAGACACCCCCCCCCCCCCCATCAACAAAAATTGTGTTCACTCGATAGCATAGATCCTCGTGTATCAATGAATACTCAGTTGAGTACAGTAAACAGTTTCGAATGGATGAAGACTGCAACAGTTGTGCTACAATCAAGAGATTTCCATAGAATAGACTGGCTTTGAGAGCTGCATCAAACTAGTCGCTGAACTGATGATAACGACATCATCACCTAACAACTGTAATGGCTCACAGCTCCTGAGCAGAGAATGAAAAGGAGAATGAGCAGTAACCAGACTTTCTTCCGCCTGCTAACGTTGGCTGGCCACACGGCCAGCAGGTGGGGCGCAGAATTACTGCGCGGACGCGTTCTTGGCGCCGTAATAACGCGGCTCAGCCGGAGAGCTTAAGGCGGCATTATGGCGACCGTGCCAGGACGCGCCGCCACATTCGCGGGCGCATAAAACGCAGCCGCACCCAGGAGGAACGCCCCGGGTCTGCGGGCCCAGGTGCGGAATGGCCACCGCGCTGCTCGCAATTAACACTCCATTAGGCGCTCTTTGAGTAGGGCCGCTGGGGCCGCACAGTTTCATATCTACTCGGTTGCATGCAGGGTGAAGAGGACTTGAAACATCTGCAGCCAGGGAGGTTTCTGTGGGACGCACTCTTCCCGTCACGAATCAAGCAACAAATTGGGTTACGAGACGTAAAAAACTACTATTTTGATACGCAGCGACTTCAGGAAGTAAATTACACATGTCATTCCACGCCAAGGCCAGACGTAGTTCTGCTGCAGTATGGGTAACAGGTGCGTCAGTGTGAGCGATCGAAATATCGCAGCAACTGGAAATGTACTCAAAACTTTAACTGTGTGGCGTGGCAAGGGTGTCCATGCCTGGTGGCCAGAGAGTTCGACGCTGCCCTACCTAGCTCTCAGAGAATGGAATAAATATAGTCTAGGCAGGAGTTGTTCTGTCAACAAAATTATTCAAAATTCGGTTTATGTAGGTCTTAAACTGTTCCGAAACTAGAAATTTTTTTATTGCTAATCACAAGCTACCATCCGTCTTTCAAAATATTCAAAATACTCCATACCTCCATATCTAGCACCTCTCCCTCACGCCTTACAAACTATCGTACGGGCACCCTTGCAGCACAGTATGATTCTTGTGCTCAGAAAGTTTAAATTCCACAGATTCTATGTGAAATTCTGGCTGTGTGTGGACACACTGACAATTTATTGGTTAGGGACTGTAGGCCAAAAGTGAAGAAATGGCAAAAATGTAGGAAATTAAAGAGATAGGAACTGGAAAAGTTGAAAGAACCAATTGTTGCTGAGAGTTTCAGAGGAAGCATTACGCAACAGTTGACTAGGAAAGAGGAAAGGAATATAGTAGAAGAGCTTTAAGAGATGAAATAGTGAAGGCAGCAGAGTATCAAGAAGATAGAAAGGAAAGGCCTTGTAGAAATCCCTGGATAACACAGTAGATATTGAATTTAGCTGATGAAAGGAGAAAATGTAAATATGCAACAAACGAAGTAGGTGAAAGGGAACACAAACATCTAAGAACTGAGACTGGCACGAAATTGATTTCATTAGCGGTAAAGATTGGTACCACATACAGGGAAATTACAGAGGGCATTGGGAGAAAGAGAAGCAGTTTTATGAGTATACAGAACTCAGATAGAAAACCTGTCCTAAGCAAAGAACGGAAAGTTGAAAGGTGTAAATGAGTATATACAGGGTCTATACAAGGGAAATGAACTTGAAAGCAGTATCATAGAAATGGAAGAGGAAGAAGATGAAGATCAGATGGGAGATATGATAATGCGAAAAGAATTTGACAGAAAACTTTGAGGTAATTCTGTCAGAGATGGCAAAGGACTCGGGAGAGCAGCTGAACGAAATGGGTAGTGCCTTGAAAGGAGGATATAAGGTGATCATCAACAAAATCAAAACATTGATAATGGACAGTATTCGAATAAAGTAAAATGGTAATGAGGGAATCAGATTAGGAAATGAGGCACTTGGAGCAGTACATGATTTTTGCTGTTTGGGCAGCCAAATGACTGATGATAGTCAAAGGAGAGAGGATATAAATGTAGGCTGGGAACGGTCATAAAAGCGTTCCTGAAAAAGAGAAGGTTGTAAACACTGAATTTAGATTCAAGTATTAGACAGTCTTCTCTGAAGGTATTTGTCTGGAGTGTAGCCATATATGAAAATGAAACATAGAAGATAAACAGTGTAGACAAGAAGATTTTGAAACGTGGAGCTACAGAAGAATGCTGCAGATAAGATGGGTCTATCACGTAACTAATGAGGATATACTAAACTAAATTGGGGAGAAAAGGACTTTGTGGCATAGCCTGACTAGAGGAAGGGATCAGTCGATGGGACACATTCAGTCATCAAGTGATCACGAATTTAGTATTGGAGGGAAATGTGGGAGGAAAAAATCGTAGAGGGAGACCAAGATACGTATACAGTAAACAGTTTCAGAAGGATGTAGTTCAAGTTATTAGGGGATGAGGACCCTTGCAAAGGAATATGGAGAGCTGCATCAGATCCGTCTTCGCACTGAAAACCACAACAACGAAAGGACCAAATGCAACGTCGCGTCCAACGGTAGTGAAATGTTGCCAACCATTTGAGCAACACCCCCAAGACATCGATGATGCTTCTCCACCGTACAGTTTAGGTCTTGCACCATACAATTTCCATCTTTTTGTCAAGCTTAAAGAATATCTGGGAGGCGTCTCCACCAATGAGAGGGTTTACTCAGAGATTTGTGAATGCCTTCGTGACCAAGGAGCATATCTCTACTGACGAGGAATTGAACAATAGCTAGAACGTTTCGACCGTTGTTTACAGACACTTGGTTACTGTGTCAGAAAATAGTATCACGTATCTGGGTCACTTTTCGGTGTAGTGCAGCATTGAATAGAAGTTACTTGGTCGCCCGTAGTTAATGTGAAATTTACTTTTGGACGTCTCTTCGCACTTAGGACGGCGACCTACAATGCGTCATTTTTGGCTTCTGCAGCTAAGTTTATTATTACTACTGAAAAACAGCAATACGACAAAAGAGTTATGAACCACTTCCCGTCATGAGAGTCCGCAGAAATCTCTCTGGGATGGGAATAGGCCACTTTTGATGCATTTCAGTTCGTCAGTTTTCGAGACGTGTCATGCTACAACAGCAAAATTTTTTAGCTGATGAAGAGAACATTTTACATTACATATGGTTATCCAGTCACTTCTGGAGGTGGGTGACAATGTTCAAATGAACAAAAACTCTAGTCCAGATAGTAGGTCAGGAGGGTGCAATGGCCACCTCCACCCAACCCTCCCGCTGCAGTCACCTATGCGTGTGATTTACAGTAAGGGGGCGTTGACCTACCATCATGGTAAGAGATAGAATCTCAATTTTTTCCTTTTTTGTTAAACAAGCGACTATACTTTTCAGGAAAAGTTTGTTGGTGTGACCATTTTACGCAGCACATACGTGAATATTTATTTTATAAATGCAAACTCCTTTCTGTTACTGTACTGTAATTATTTACCGCGTCTTTTAATTTTAAAGGCAACAGCGGTGGATTTTTTTCTGGTATAATACAGTATATTCGTAAATAAAAAGAAAATGCGTAAAATTACACGACTCCAGCACACTGGGAAACAAGAATCATACAGTAGTTATAATAACTGGGGCGCCGTCCTCTATGTTGGTAAAATTTTAGATAGCCTACCAAAAAACTTAAAGTATCGCAACTACAGACAAGGGTTTTTCAATAAAAATAGCACATAGAACTTTTCATTCAATAGAAAAGGCAAACTGCAACCTTTGGCGACAGTTAGTGTGTATAGTGATCATCGGAAGGGCAGACTCAGCATGGAGGTAAGTCAAAACAACCTTCAGTGACATTAAAAGGAATAGTGATAACATTAAGAGTGCAACGGGAATTCCATTGTTAAACGCAGAGGAGAGAGCGGATAGGTGGAAAGAATACACTGAAAGCATCTATAAGGGGGAGGATTTGTCTGATGTGATAGAAGAAGAAACGGGAGTCGACTTAGAACAGACATGGGATCCAGTGTTAGAATCAGAATTTAGAAGAGCTTTGGAGGACTTAAGATCAAATAAGGCAGAAAGGATGGATAAAATTCCATCACAATTTCTAAAATCATTGGCGGAAGTGGCAACAAAATTACTATACACGTTGGTGTGTAGAATATATGAGTCTGGCGACATACCAGCTGACTTTCGGAAAAGCATCATCCACATAATTCCGAAGACGGCAAGAGCTGACAAGTGCGAGAATTATCGCACAATCAGCTTAACAGCTCATGCATCCAAATTGCTTACAAGAAGAGTATACAGAAGAATGGAAAAGAAAACATAGGATGTGACAGATCACGATCAGTTTGGCTTTAGGAAAGGTAAAGGCAAGAGAGAGGGAATTCTGACTTTGCGGTTAATAATGAAAGAAAGACTAAAGAAAAATCGAGACACGTTAATAGGATTTGTCGACCTGCAAAAAGCGTTCGACAGTGTAAAATGGTGCAAGATGTTCGAAATTCTGAAAAACGTAGGGGTAAGCTATAGGGAGAGACAGGTCATATACAATATCTTCAACAACCAAGAGGGAATAATAAGAATGGACGACCAGGAACGAAGTGCTCGTATTAAAAAGGGTGTAAGATAAGGCTGTTCCCATTCACCCCTACTGTTCAATCTGTACGTCGAGGAAGCAATGATGGAAATAAAAGAAAGGTTTAGGAGAGGAACTGAAACTCAATGTGAAAGGATACTGGATACAATTCGCTGATGACATTGCTATCCTGAGTGAAAGTGAAGAAGAATTACATGATCTGCTAAACGGAAGGAACAGTCTAATGAATACAGAGTATGGGTTGAGAGTTAATCGAAGAAAGACGAAGGTAGTAATAAGAAGTAGTAGAAATGGGAAAATCGAGAAACATCAGGACTGATGGTCTCGAAGTAGGTGAAGTTGAGGAATTCTGCTACCTAGGGAGTAAAATAACCAATAACGGACGGAGCAAGGACGACATCAAAAGCGGTGTAGGACTGGCCAAAAAGGCATTTCTGGCCAAGACAAGTCTGCTAATATTAAACGTAGGCCTTAATTTGAGGAAGAAATTTCTGAGAATGTACGCCTGGAGTACAGCATTGTATTGTAAAACATGGACTGGGAAAACCGGAACAGAAGAGAATCGAAGCTTTTGAGATGTGGTGCTACGGACGAATTTTGAAAATTAGGTTGGCTGATAAGGTAAGGAATCAGGAATTCCTACGCAGAATCGGAGAGGAAAGGGATATGTGGAAAACACTGATAAGAAGAAGGGACAGGATGATAGGACATCTGTTAAGACACGAGGGAATGACTGCCATGGTACTGTAGGGAGCTGTAGAGGGCAAAAACTGTACAGGAAGACAGAGATTTGAATACATCCAGCAAATAACTGAGGGCGTAGGCTGCAAGTGCTACTCTGAGATGAAGAGGTTAGCACGGGAAAGGAATTCGTGGCGGGCCGCATCAAACCAGTCACAAGACTGATTAAAAAAAAAAGAAAAAGAAAAAAAAGCACACGAGAGGAACTTGAGATTAAGAAAGACATATTCAACCTCCGTGGAACATATTTTAAAAGAAACCCACACTACGATGTAGTCCGTGCAGTTTTGTTAACTGTAAAAATGTGAGGAGAAAGACGACCATGGTTGAAATAATATGATACAGTATGCCATCTTAGTATTAATTGCCGAAACTCAGTTTCCTTTTTCCACCTCCTTTAATTAATTTTCAATCCAAAGAGTATTAGATTAAAAATTCAACTTCGTTCATTTTTGATTGAACGTAAATATATGAACATGACTTCTCATTTTCGGTTGAATGTAGTTATCTTCTGGGCGACATAAAAATTAATTCTTTCCTTCGTAAACATACATAATTTTTTGTGTCTTCTGTATGAGTGATATTCCTGTCATCCGTGTTTGCTGCACTCAGTTGTTACCTGAAGATGGCCTAAGAAGCCGAAAGCTAGCTTGTGACCACATAAAGAATATATGAAGTACATTAGAAGAATGTTTCCTGTTTAGTATGTTTGTCAAGTACTGCCAGCAGCAATGGAAAGTTCACTTAATGTTAATACAATAGTATTTTTACATGTAATGCGTGCAGAAGTGGAACAGTTCACACCGTAATAGTCGTAAAAATTAAAACATTACTTACCGTTCTTAGTTGGTCATGCCTAAATCTGCGTTTCCTCTAAAGGTGCTTTCAGATTAGAGAGAGACTTACACTTTACTTACGTAAATTCGGTGCATAATAAGGACGAAATCTTTTTGTTTTCTCATTTTCACATTGATTTTTGGCAGTTAAATTGTGTGAAACAGCACTCCAGACTCATTATATATTATTTTTTTAATCAGTCTTCTGACTGGTTTGATGCGGCCCGCCACGAATTCCTCTCCTCTGCCAATCTCTTCATCTCAGAGTAGTACTTGCAACCTATGTCCTCACTTCTTTGCTGGATGTATTCAAATCTGTCTTCCTCTACAGTTTTTGTCCTCTACCTAAGGACATCACACACATCCATGCCCGAGGCAGGATTCGAACCAGCGACCGCTGCAGCAGCGCGGTTCCGGACTGAAGTGCCCAGAACTGCTCGGCCACAACGGCCGGCTCCACAGTAACACTGATCGTTCATTTGGAATCTCTGGTCTTGTCCACGTGAATAAACAGCGTTGCGAGAAAAATCATCTCTGACTTCGTACTGTAAATCAGATGTTCGACCTGAATTTGTGGTCAAAGTGAAGTGGGAGTGCGTCCCCTGATCTGTAGCTAGATGAGAGTGAACGCAGAATTTGGCAAAACTGTTAAATAATCAGGAAAGAAAAAAGTGCACCGAAGGTGTCTTTTATAGAAAAACCGAAATACGTGTGGAATGTAAACTGAAGTAAAGAAAAAAATATTTTAATTTGTAATATGAGTACAAGTGAGAGGTTGCATGAGCCCGCTCTCATTTTCTATCTTACGATTTTCCTCTCTAATTGCATGGAGTGAAAAGTCGCTATTCCTTCACATGCGGACTTCCCATGCAGCGTCTCTCGTCACCCGGGTGGTCCGGTGACAGGCGGGCTCTGCTGATCTGGAAAGGGTTAAGCCGACAGGCGTGAGGAAGTCGAGTGAATGCTTTGCAGACGCCGACATTGTCAAAAGACACGCCTGGAGGGGTCTGAAGTAGCGGCTGGGCTAGAGGTTCCGTTACTTTGCAGAAACTTAGCGAATACTTTTTCTGGCGGGCTACCAGCGAGGCGTGGGAAGGACTTGTGTACCCAGGCAGTTGTGGCGGGAAAATTCCCGCGCTTTCTGCAAAATAGTAACTGTGATTGGCTTGCTCAGGGCATAGCTCCATGACGTAGCAAAATCAGCGCAGAAATTGGCGCCAAGAATCTCCATTGGTGGAATGGTAGTGCTCCGGCAATAGAGTGGAATTTTCCGCCGGTTTTCGAGTTGCTGATTGGAACGTTTAACCACGGCTACTGTCGTGGGGGCAGGGATGTTGTGTGTTCGGCCTGTATGGGTGCTCAGAGTAGTCGGCTCTCGCCTTTCGGTCGAGGACGTCGAAGCAACCAGCCATCGCCTCCGGTACGCCAAACCATGTTCTTGCAGTTAAGAAGACAGATTGGTAAGGTATGTCCGCAGCACCGGCAGACAGGGATTTTCCTAGGTGATAATCAGAGCTTAGCAGAGCGCGCCTGTTCGTCTTTTTCTAACTTTGTTCTGTCTTGGGTAGCAGCAATTAATGTTGGATTGGCTATGTGTTTTCTCTTAAGATTTGAGTTGCAAGGAATTGGCTCCACATACCACTTCGTCATAATCCTCACAATCTAGTTTAGGGACAACTTGACATTCACAGCGTTTGTTTGAGTATACAATTTGAGCCAATTTGATGTATTGTAAATGTTTCATGTGTTTTTGTTTATTATTTTGTGTTTAGTCTTAATAAATCATATTGTTATTTTGGACAGAACTTTCATTCTGTTAATCGGTAGAGCAACCCTATCATTCCTCACTATGTTAATGAAACCTTCGTTTATTTAACTTATTTATCAAATTAAATTATTGCAGGTGCCAAACTCTCTTCTACTCCACTGGCAGGGTTGATTACAGTTAGTTCGTATATTTTTTTTAATCCTTGTGCAACAGCAAAAGCCGGAGTTAGAATAGGGGGGGGGGGGGCTTAGAGCATCATTTACATACGTAGATTCTAGAAGAATTTAGTGTTAAATACACTGCTAGCCCCGGCACCTCACACAAGTACTGTCTACAGTTTTGAGTTTAGAGATGGTATGGCTCAGAGACCTTCTCTATACCCTTTCCTGGATGTCCAGAATGAATAAAATTCAGTTTCAAGATTGAATATCGTACCTTTAATTTTTCACATATTTCTATGGGTTCGCAGAATACTTCAGAACAAAAATTATTTAATCAGGTTCGATGCGAAAGGCACCCTGAATCAAAATTATTTTTCTAGCGCGCGCACACACACACACATACACACACACACACACACACACACACACACACACACACACATCACGCTATCAACGTCTTGGTGCATCAATAACCTCCCCACTCCCCACCATCCTCGCACACAGCGGGCACACACATTTGAGTACCCCATCTGGTGGACGATTGTGTCAACACCGCTAACAGAGAGCTCCAGTTGAGCAGCGACCTGTTAGATTGTCATTCGTGGACCACCTCGAATAAGAGTGTCCGCACGTTCCAAAATTGCAGGACTCACAGATATGCGCACGCGGCCGGCACATGGGAGATCGGACAGGCTTGTGCGACGTTGTTGCGATGATGGCGGACACCTCGCCCAACGACTAAAAAAAAAGAATGGTTCAAATGGCTCTGAGCACTATGGGACTCAACTGCTGTGGTCATCAGTCCCCTAGAACTTAGAACTACTTAAACCTAACTAACCTAAGGACATCACACACACCTATGTCTGAGGCAGGATTCGAACCTGCGACCGTAGCAGCAGCGCGGCTCCGGACTGGAGCGCGTAGAACCACACGGCGACCGCGGCCGGCTGCCCAACGACTCACCGTGCTTTTGTTCACCGCTAGGTCTCCGTAGACATTCTGCAAGCCCCTATGAATATATGTGGTGGTCTATTTTTCACCCAGAAGTAACTCACTGACAGCTTTCTGCTTGGAACGCACCTCAATTACAGACGCTCCGGCACCTATCGGAACTTCTTGAAACTACAGGGGCTGAAGCTGAAATATTCTCCGATGTTCCACAGCAAATTTCCATTTTTTCAAGCGAAATGTGTTCCACTACTTATTTAACACTTCTCCTACATAAAACTCTAAAACAGGCTTTGCCGCAGATTATTTTTGAAGTCCTCAGTGCTTCTAATCATGTTTCTTCTGCCTTCTTCTCTTCTTTTCGAGCGCCTCCACAAAGTTACATTCACTAATTTTTCACATTACTCGGATAGGATCAAGTGAGAATTTAGTAGTAGTGCACCGAATCGTGATTCCGCATCCGTACCTTTCAGAACCGAATAATGAAAAATTCTATACGTTGCCCTCAAAACAGCGTCTTAATGGAAGTGCGTTCCAAACAGGGACAGGGACCTGCCATTGAGTTTCTTTTGTCCGAAAAAAAGGTGCTTGCAGAATATTTACAGAGGCCTGGCAGTAAACGAAAGCACGGTGAGTCGTTGCATGAGACATCTGTCAAAATGGCAACTCGGTCGTGCGAACCTGTCCGATATCCAACATGCCGGCCGGCCGCTCACAACTGTGACTCCCACAATGTCGGAACGTGCGGACCCTCTCATTCGAGGTGATCGACGGGTCACAGTCAAACACCTCGCTGCTCAACTGGACGTTTCTGTTGGTAGTGCTGACACACTCGTCCACCAGATGGGGTACTCAAAGGTGTGTGCCCGCTCGAATTCTCGCCGCCTACACCCCTTCCGACTCCAGTCTACTTTGGCCCAATGAAGGATGCACTCCGTAGGGAGCAGTACGCCGATGTTGGGGAGGTTACTGATGCAGCAAGAAGTTGGCTCCGACGTCGACCACTAGAGCGGTACCGCGTGGGTCTACAGGGCCTCCCAGTTAGGTGGCGTTGAGCCGTCGGACTGAACGGAGGTCGTGTCGAGAAACAGTGTTTCGTAGCCGAAAGAGTGGGGAATAATACGGTGGATTGAAATTCTGAATAAAGTCAACCTGCTTTCAGGAAAAAAAACTGTGTTCCATTATTTATGTTTTTCCTGCAATTTATATTTTATGCTCATGTAATGTAGATTATATTGAAAATGAGAACTGCATGGAAATCTGGAATTACGTTCTTTTTATTGGCAGTTTTATCCAACGAACCAGTTGCAAAATGTTTTTCGAAAGTAAACATAAAAACATTGACGTTAAAAATTATAATTAAAAAAGCAGTTGAGTCACAATATTTTTTTTTTAGAATATCGTAGGTAATTTTACCAACAAAATAAGAAGTTTCATCATTCTGATCTTAGTATATTGTTAAATGAGTTGCATATAGTAATATGACTATAGCAATGGAACCGATAACGTTTACAAGCTTTAACTTCGTCATTCTGCTATGATGTTTTGTACAGAACTGTTGTTATTAGTGGTATCCTGTCGTGTGCAGAATATGGGGAAAGGTATAGAGAAAGTGACAGGACTGTATAAAATAAAATAAAATAAAATAAACACATTAGTTTGGAACGAGTGTGCTCCGAACTGGCTAAGAACAGTAGGAAGGAACTTAAGACAGGCTCTGAACGGTATTCGCAGTTGCGAATATGGACAACCGTCAGCTGTATAATGGTATGACGAAAATGAAAATTTGTGCCAGACCAGGACTCCATCTCAGATTTTCCGCTTGTCAAGAGCGGTCGCCGTAACCGCCTCTATACGAGCTCGACTCACGGCCGAACCGAAAATTTCCGTATGTTGTCGTACATGTGTGCATCCTATTAACGTTGTTCTCGTGCACGGGAGACATTTCATTTGTGTGTGGCAGGCCCAGTATCTGCCGATAATTAAGGTATCTGGGTTCGAGTACCAGTTCGGTACAAACTTTCATTGTCGTCATTCCACAGTAGCAGGTGTTTCATCTTCGCAACTGCGGATACATTTCAAGCCTTTCATGGCAGCTATAGTTGCCGCAGCCCCTGGCCTTCGGACTTGCATGCATGTCCGAAGAAAGACTGTATAGTTCTTCTTTACAACACTGACACTGCAATATTGCAATATCGCCAGACAGTCTAGGCACTGTACGACATATGCTATTAGGGAAGAGAAGAAGATGAAATGAACATCTGAAGAGAATTAATCCTGAAAACTTTCAGTTAATTTAAGAACCATTTTTCCAAGACGGAAAAGAGCCCCTATCCAAGAAAGGATGGCGACTGTATTACACAATAAGTGGCCTCGCCGAGAAATCTACATCCTTAACGCTGGCAAGATTGCAGCCTAGCAGGGTCGTTCAGTGAAAAGCAATAGGAGCTTGCTGAGTATCTGACCAGATTTGTACCTCTGTCCAAGACATCCTTACAGACAGGATTGAAGACATCGTTCTGAATGTACCGGAACGAGAAAATTCGAGAAATTACAGCTAATCGGGATATCTACCGAGGATCATCCTCCCACGCGTCATCCTGGAGTGCAAATGGGAAACGATCGCGGAACCGGAAGCACTCTTTGCCACACACTATTTCGTGGTTTATTGCAGAGTATAGATGTAGACATACAGTTTTTTGTACTCCGTTGACGTAGATATAGCTCTTTGTTGATCCATTATGTACTGTGGGACAATGGCTGATTTGTATTTCTTGATGAAATAATTTACCAACAGCCGTATGTATCGTAGAAATTTATTTTATGAACTTCTTATATGCTACCAGTTTCGGCATTACATTGATGCCATCTTCAGGCCCCACACGTCATAGTCTTAAGATCGCTATACATGCTACGAGCCATATAACTGGATCCGTGAATCAAATCTAAAATAAAAAACAATGGCGTAAATGATAGAGTTTACCCCATTGTTTTGTATTTTAGATTTGATTCACGGATCCAGTTATATTGTTCGTTCCGTCTATAGCGATTTTACGATTATTACGTGTGAGACCTGAAGATGGCATCAATGTAATGCCGAAACTGGTAGCATATAAGAAGTTCATAAAAAATATTTCTACGATACATACGGCTGTTGGTAAATTATTGCATCAAGATATAGTTCGGATACGATAACTCCTACAGTGAAAATCTGTTGTTACAGGTGCATCAAAAAATGTTACATACCACAATTTTCCCAAGGCACATACTCTGAACTCGGAGTAAGAATCGTGGGACTTACAAACACAGGAAATAGGAATCAAGGAAGTCACATCAAGTAGAAATTAACGAAGCTTGTAACTCGTCATACGACTCAATGGAATTGGGCTCTTAGTGAAAAAAAAAAGAGGACGTTTCCAGATTAACGCTGTACGCTGGAGCCTGTTCATCATCATAATCTCCCTGAAAATAAAATGAATTGCAGAGCCCACTGGAATGGGTGTGCATAGTTAAAGAAGTCACTTTAGCCGTAAAGGAGGTGAAATCCCCATTACACAGTAGCCACTGGGCCGTCGCATCTTACAGTTTGCTCGTACTTAGAGCGTCGCACGTGGTAGCAGGTAGGTTCACTAGGGAACTCGTATGTTCTGTGTGCTTTCTAGTTGTGTTGCCAACGCAGGGAACTCCTAGGGAACTTGCATACTCTGCTGTCTCCCTAGAGTTCCGCTCCCACTCTACAAGTGTGTGTGTGTGTGTGTGTGTGTGTGTGTGTGTGTGTGTGTTCCGAAAGTTCTCAAAGTGGATATCGTTACAGTTGTTTAGATGAAACATCTACCTGTTCCGAAGGTAGATGAACGGCCCACACAAGTCAACAATGCGAGGCACGTTCAGAAAGAAAATGTACTTTGACAGTAAAGCTTTTTATATTTTTACGTTGGTAACACTGAGTAGCAGAGGAGATCCCCTGACCAGAGCGAGCATCTCAGAAACAGGGTAGAGCGTCAATTCACGTTGTAGTGTCCAGTGTAGGTAAGAAATCCCGCCAAGTGGGACCCAGGTCCTGTGATCCGATTCCTACCCGCGTAAAGAATAACAGCTAACGAAATTTATTCGCAAATGAGGACGATTTACGGAGAAGCTGTTATTAGCACAACGGGTGTGCTTAAGAGACGATGTAGGTAGTTTAGTGGTGGCAGAACAAATGTTCATCACGAACTGAGGAGTGGAAGACCTTCGCCTTTGACTGAGAAGTTGGTGCAAAAAATTGTAGGACCTGTTGTTGTAGGCCGCCAATAGCCAGTGGATGAAACTTCTGCGATGTTTCCGCATGTCTCCAGAACTCCCTTATTTCCAGATACTCACAGTAACTTTGAGGCACCGGCAACTGTGTGCAAGATGGGTGGCAAAACAGCTCGCATAGCAGTACAAGAAAAACCGCGTTAATGGCGTCCTCGAGTTTGTTGAGAGACTTGAATTGGAAGATGAGGATGTTCTGAGCTCTACTGTGACTGGAGATGAAACGTAGATGGCTCACTACACGCTTGAGACAAAAAGAAAGTCTTCAGAGTGGCATCACACCAATTTCCCCATCTGCCAAAAAATTCGAAACAACAATTTCGCGCAGAACAATCATGGTCACAGTATTTTGAGACTGAAAAATGCATCATTTTGATGAAACTTCTGCTTCTTACGAAAACCATCAGTGCACAACGATGTTGTGAGACTGTGGAAAACCTCAAAACGAGCATTCAGAACAAAAATGAGCCGGCTGGTGTGGCCGTGCGGTTCTGGGCGCTTCAGTCTGGAACAGCATGACCGCTACGGTCGCAGGTTCGAATCCTGCCTCGGGCATGGATGTGTGTGATGTCCTTAGGTTAGTTAGGTTTAAGTAGTTCTAAATTCTAGGGGACTGATGACCTCAGATGTTAAGTCCCATAGTGCTCAGAGCCATTTGAACCATTTTTTTTTCAGAACAAAATGAGGTAAAATGGAAATGAGCGTTTGGCGTCATAGGCCGGGAGGCCCCTTGCGGGGCAGGTCCGGCCGCCTTGGTGCAGGTCTCATTGCATTCGACGCCACATTGGGCGACCTGTGCGCAGGATGGGGATGAAATGACGATGAAGACAACACAACACCCAGTCCCTGAGCGGAGAAAATCTCCGAACCAGCGGGAAATCTAACCCAGGCCCGTAGGACGGCAGTTCGTCACGCTGACCACTCAGCTATCGGGGCGGACACAAAATAAGGTGAATGCTGACGAGAGAACTGTGCTTGTTGCGCTACAATGCCCGTTCTCACACAGTCTTTGTCACCAATGTGCTCTTGGACTCTTTTGGTTGGGATGCTTTGAAACACTGTCGTTTTTCTTGTGACTTCACGCCTTCAGATTATCATCTTATCACCTACCTGAATGCACCCATGAGTGGAATTAAATTTTCAACCCACTAGCACATACAGAAAAAGGTTCTGAAGTGGAGGAGGAGCAGTTGAGAGAGAGCATAAATAAGCTTGTGCCACGGCTCACCACATGCATTGAACGGTATGGAGATTATGTGGGAAAACAGTCAACAAGTGTATCAACAACATCCTGTAATTTTTTCAAATACACTTTTTCTAAAAAAAGGTTTAGAAATATGGTATTCTTACCTTCTGAACATCCTTAATGTTCTGTAGAGGAAGATGTTACTAACTTGCCAGCGTGCGCTAGTTTGGACCCATCACGATACTGGTCACGCACTGACATCAAATTGCGTACTTATGGAGTCGCAGTTGTGGTACTGAATTCGTGATTTCCTATCAGAAAGGTCACACACTCCATAAAAACTGATGGAAGTCATTGAGTGACACCTTGGTAGTATCTGGAGTTTCCCAAGGAAGTGTTATAGGTGTTTTGCTGTTGCTGATCTGCATAAGCGATTTACGAGACGATCTGAGCAATCCTATTAGATCTTTTGCGGATGATGCTGTCGTTTACAATCTAGTAAAGTGACCAGGAGATCAGAGCGAACTACAAAGTTATGCAGACCATATATATGTGTGGTTAGGAAATTGGCAGCTGACTCGATAAGAAATGTGGTCCTACGCGTGAGTACTAAAAGGAAACCATTAAATTTCAGTTACACGACAAATCACACAAATTTGGAAGTTGTCATTTCAACTGAAGACCTAACGTTTACAATTACCAACTATGAAATCGGGAGGCAGAGATAATGGCGAACCAAAGACAGCATATCAACGCATGGTGTCTGTTCTCTAGGACATGTCCCAAAAAAACAGGCACTACGCATTCATACAGTTGATTCGCCTACAGGGCCAATGGACCCACCTCCTTCGCTGGGGATGCTCGAAGTACAATCGACCCCCTGCTGGAATCGCAGAGTTGCGAGCATGCAGGAAATGTACAGGGACTGCGGTGGGAGTGTAGATCGGTCGTGAGGCGTGCTGAGGTAGTCCCCGCTGTGGTGATCGCACCTGCCTAGCAAGCACGAGATCCAGTGTTCGAATACCGGTCCTGTACACATTTTCTCTCGGCGAGGCTAATTCCGCGTAATGTCCCCATGCAGCTGACATCAGTTACCCCTTGCGTTTCGTTTCCTTTCCTTTCTCCCTGCACCTTCAATTTACGTACAAAGACAGCGTCTTATTGTCAGAAAACTTAGTAGATGAAACCAGGCTGGGTTTTCGCAAGCCTGCCAAGCTCCACAAGAGCCGCACAGCCTGCTGCACCTCACAACAGGTTGCGCTATCAGTCCAACGTGACTACAGGGCAGCGACGTAATCTGTGTGTTTCCACAGGCAGTTTCACTGCAGCGCATTTATCATAACGGTGGGAGCAGCAAATTGAACACAGAAAACTTAAAGAAGACTGAGGAGAAATTGGGAATACGGGAATGTATACCAGTCGCGAACCAGAACCCAAGTCCCGCGGGGGTAAAGTTTTCGCGAGTTTATGAGGCAGCTTCAGATAACTCGGTAGGTGTCTCGCAATGCAAATTGTGTAGAAAGCTAGTATACACTCATTAGTGAACCTCGAGTATGTTACGGTTGTGTATAAATTTGCCCAGTAGTTTCCCCACTCCATAAATACAGGGTGTACATCAAGTCCGGGAACACTTTCAATTATTTATTGCACAAAAACTAAACATTGTACAGATGTCATACATGTTGCATTTTGAAGAGACACTCTGAAAGTTTTTTTTAGAAGCATTCGATAAGCGAACCATGAGTGACCCGGCAGACGTCAATACGGCAATCGAATTCTTGCCATATGCGTCCCAGCATGACATCGTCGTCATTGAGCTTCTGCACAAGCTCCAATTTGAATGGTTTCATAGAAACGACTTTGCACACTGCCACTGGAGTTATTTCGAGTTCTCAGGATACACTGTAAGTAGGCTGTTTATGTTTTCTTATTGGCAACGTTACGTAGCGCTCTGTACGAAAATCACTGGCTGTGCTGTGTGCAGTCTGTGGCTAGTTTGCATTGTTGTCTGCCATTGTAGTGTTGGGCAGCTGGATGTTAACAGCGCATAGCGTTGCGCAGTTGGAGGTGAGCCGCCAGCAGTGGTGGATGTGGGGAGAGAGGTGGCGGAGTTTTGAAATTTGTTATACTGGATATTATGAACTGCTATACATATTATGACTATTAAGGTAAATACATTGTTTGTTCTCTATTAAAATCTTTCATTTGCTAACTATCCCTATCAGTAGTTAGTGCCTTCTGTAGTTTGAATCTTTTATTTAGCTGGCAATAGTGGAGGAGGAGGAGGAGATTAGTGTTTAACGTCCCGTCGACAACGAGGTCATTAGAGACGGAGCGCAAGCTCGGGTGAGGGAAGGATGGAGAAGGAAATCGGCCGTGCCCTTTCAAAGGAACCATCCCGGCATTTGCCTGAAGCGATTTAGGGAAATCACGGAAAACCTTAACCAGGATGGCCGGAGACGGGATTGAACCGTCGTCCTCCCGAATGCGGCAATAGTGGTGCTCGCTGTATTGCAGTAGTTCGAGTAATGAAGATTTTTGTGAGGTAAGTGATTTGTGAAATGTATAGGTTAATGTTAGTCAGGGCCATTCTTTTGTAGGGGTTACTGAAAGTCAGATTGCGTTGCGCTAAAAAAAATATTGTGTGTCAGTTTAAACACAGTCTTGTATAATTTGTTCTAATGGGACGTTTCATATGTCGACCCTTAGCCGAGGATACCTCACTGGAATCTTCTGATTTCTTCTTGTAGTTTGTGTAATTAGTGTAGCTTTTGTTTATTGCTAGCACGTAATTGTAGAGAGAATCTCCTTTGTAGTTGCAGTCTTTCATTGTTGTACAGTAAAACAGTTGTGGCATGCATGTAGATTTGCACCAAGTATTTCGCAGCTGCGCTTGCAATTAACTAGATATTATTTTCAGTGCTATGTTAATATGTTCTCTTATTTTTGCTCTTCAAATTGTGCTTTTCTGTGTTATCGTGTGAAATATTGTCACAATAATGGCGTGTGAAAAACGTAACACTAGGCTCCAAAGTAAACTGAGAAATGACAGTGAAGACGAAAGCAGTGTGTTAACGCCACCATGGAATGAATTAACTAATATTCAAAGTAGTAATTTGGTAACTGTGCATAGGGAAATGGAGCGGGCATCAAACAATGGTGTAGACAGTGAAACAATTAGTGAACGGGGAAGCATTATCGATCGATCGGTCGGCAACAGCTCGCCTCAGGAATCCGAAATGACAGAACACAATATTGCAAATACTGTAGACTTAGGTTTTGGGTCCTCACCGTTTTCTCAAATGAGTCAAGACACATTTTCTGCTTGTCAAAATGTGAATGTTGCCGGTGATAATGCACTGCCAAAAATCATAGAGAACCAGATTCCAGACACTAATACATTATTATTGCAATTAATGCAAAAAATGGAACAAAATCAGAAACAAACACAGCAAAAGCTTTAGAAGTTAGACACAATGGAACAACACCAGAGACAAACACAGCAACAGTTAGACGCAATGGAACAAAATCTTCACACCACGCTTGAACAAACACGTGAAGATTTAACTACTGAGTTACATAACATTGAATCGAAATGTCAAGAAGTCTGTAATGACGTAAAAACACAAATTTGTGAGCATTTTCAACCTATTTTTTCGCGGCATGAAAATGCTTTACAGAATCACGAAGCAGCCATAAAAGAACTGCAAACCATTGTTCATGGAAATCATGAGACCTTGTGGGCTAAAATTGACTCAGTTGCATCTACCGATTCGGTTACACAACTTGCAAAAACTCAGGAAAACTTAAAGGACGCAGTAGATTCGATTTCAACACAAATGGACACTCTGAAACTTGGTTCAGAAAAACACACTGAGGAAATGTGTTCACTATCGGAGAAAGTAGCCGAACTTAAGGATCAGGTCACTAACTTATCTACAAAGGTAGATGATGATCTGAATGACACAAGACCCGTAGCCTTCACTGACACAGAAGAGTATGAACAAATTAGAAAATTCAAACAAAATCAGAATCAAATCAATACACAGTACAAAAGAGAAATCCGGGAAGTACAAGATCAGTTGACGCAGGTAATACAAGAATTACATATTTCAGAGGACACTCGCGCTCCAACACGGGAAGAGGAACTTAGAAATACGGAAGAGCCACAAAATAATAACACAGGGCATTTCCGTAATTATGAAAGGAATTGGCAAGGTGCACCGAATTTTGAGATGGAACCGCCGACACGACGTAACAATGACCGATATGCTACTCGCTGACACGATGATTTTGACTATAAGCTGTTCATTACTACATGTAAATTCAAAACGTTTAAGAATTCTGCCAACGACATTCATCCACAAGCGTGGCTCCATCAATTCTCTCATTGTTTTCCTCCCACCTGGTCATTGGAGCACAGGTTAGAATTTATGTGTGGCTACTTGGAGAATGAACCAGCTGTAAGAATGCGATCGGTCATTCACGATTGCCACAGTGAAGGAGAATTTTATCATGCCTTCCTCTCAGCATATTGGTCTCAAGCTACACAAGACCGAGTAAAACATAGCATCATAATGATGAAACATTTCGAACAATCTGAATTTTCCAGTCTTGTGAAATATTTTGAAGACATGTTGCACAAGAATCAGTACCTGTCAAACCCATACAGCCCCTCAGAACTCATCCGCATTTGCTTAATCAAACTGCCTGAACATTTACGACATATTATTTTAGCGTGACGTTGCAAAGACGACATTGAAGCTTTTCAGGGACTGTTACAAGAACTGGAAATTGACACTGACAATCGCAGAACGCGAAAACAGGAGTACAACAATTACAGGTCACATCTGTCACAATTCCGCGATGACAGAAATAATAAATGGACACGACAAGGCTATTCTTACAACGTAAATCGTGACCAAAGCAGACACCACCTGTATGACAACCGTTGGCAGAGTAGTAATAATTACAGGGAAAGATCACCTCTCCGCGGTAATGACTATCACAGAGACAATCAGAGAAACAGACAATATGGGAACCAAAATAATTATTATCAAGGGAGACAGAATAACTTTAGACGCAAAGGTCCAGCGCGCAGTTACGCCTCAGGGAGAAATTCTCCACCACTTAACCGACTAGAAAGAAGCTACAGGAACTACCAACATGACGACAGACGATATAATCGTAACGACAGACTTGAAGTGCATCAGAACTGGCGAGATTCAAACAGAGCAGGGTTTTCTCGTCACGGTGAATTTGTAAAAATTAGGTCTCCAAATCCCAATAACGACGCGCGCCAAAAAAGGAACAGACAATGACTCGCACCGCAGGCTGCCGCGTGCGCCAGCTGGCTCAGAGAAAAATAACATAGACGCTAACCTTGAGAAAAATTTTAGCACTCCTCACCGATGTATACCACATGATAATTGCGTTAAAGTTGAAACTCTGCGTACTAGGAAGAGTAAAGGTTTACACCACATTTCACATGTAAAACCGTTTATTGAAAGATAATCTGCTTTTTAACTTTGTCTTTGCCATAAAACGTTTGACTTCACGTTACTAGTATGCTTTAGAAACTGTTACCATGCAACAATGTCTAAAGTTAAATATCCAGTCAAGAACCAAGAGAACTTATTTAAACAGAAATTACGACTGCATTGTTATTGCGAACAGACGACACAGTGTTATTGTGTGTGTACATTCTTGCTTGTTAGTTGCATGATTACATAATGAATATAAGGCTCACATACTTAGAACATTTACCAGTACTGCTAATGAGATTTTAATGCAACATTTTGGTTTACTTGAAAATACATTCTGAATTAAAGTACTTTCTGAGAGATACCAGATGACACAGTGGTTAGTTTATGTTACAGCTATACGATTTTATCACGACACTACTAATGAGTGACAATTTACAATGCTGCTTTTGTGGTGTATCTGTTTTATATCTGCACAGTTTTTTCTGAATTCTTCTGTAAAGTGAGACATGGCTCATTTATTGGCTCTGAGCACTATGGGACTTAACATCTATGGTCATCAGTCCCCTAGAACTTAGAACTACTTAAACCTAACTAACCTAAGGACAGCACACAACACCCAGCCATCACGAGGCAGAGAAAATCCCTGACCCCGCCGGGAATCGAACCCGGGAACCAGGGCGTGGGAAGCGAGAACGCTACCGCACGACCACGAGATGTGGGCAAAGTGAGACATGTTTTAGTAGTAACTTTTGTGGTATAGCTACAATGAGACAGCCTCTTTCGTAGCACAACAATATGTTACAGCACAGTACTTTCCTCATCACGGCAATAAGCGTAATAACTAAGATATCTCTACACACAGCGTTTCACTTTTGTTTATCATGAGGTAAGTACATTGGCTTCTGCAGAACTTAGCTTTCAGAGGAAAATAATTACGACACTTCCACAGAGATTATCTTACAACAAGATGCACATTTAGCGCTACAGGACACGCATTTGAGTGCTTAATTTTGTACTTAAACCATTTATTTTTCAAGATTTTTGAAATACAAAGAAAGTTTTCTGTGATACATTTCATTCCATTGCTGTAATCTGTAACACCAGAGAGTATAATTACATTAATCCTCAGGGGGGTACACACTTACTTTGTGTACCATATGTTTGGCAAGCACAAGGAGCCCTAGCTAACATGGTATTTGCTTATACAACTTTACACTTCGGTACCATATTCTCTAACACATAAATTACACAGCTATCTGATCATTTAACTGAGCGAGAAAAACATTTTTTTTTACTACATCAGTGACTCATGCTTACACAATTACACAGTTGGGTAACTTCACACTTATGAAATTGTATTTTGTCTGTACTTTGTGAACTGTTCATATTTTTTCAGAACCATTGTGATATTATGAGAGCTTTGAATGATATATTTGATATGGGATCATGATTTTTATAGTATGTTTGAGGTAGATGACACTATTGAAATGAGCAGAGCATTTTTTTAGGTTTTTAAATTATTGGAGGAAGCTACGACGATTTTGAGAGTTGACTGAGGTGTTATGATATTATTACGATGACTATGTGTATTATGCTGTTGCGGTATGTTTATGATCAATAAGTTGATGCTATATGAGTTATTTGATTGTGCTACGTAGCTGTTATGATGAAATATTGAAGAAGTGTCGACGAATAAGGTAAGGAGTAATGAATAGTGGTTAGGGACTCTGACTTGTGAAATAGGATGTTGGAAACCAAGAATCGTACTTTAAGAGTTATGAAATGCGTGTAAATGCATGAATGTATCACAATGCGGACGAAAACGTTTTGAACACTGTTATATTCATAGGATTTTGTTTCTACACATTTGCAACGTAAATTCTCGACCTGTGAAATTTTTATATGAGACTGTCACTGTAGCGGAAACTGCTGTCGTAAATATTTCGGTAAGAAAGGTAAGTAACCATGACGTAATGCATTGTGAGCGGCCAGGTGTGCCAGCCGCCTTGAGAAAAAGCCATTAGGGTGTGAATTTCAGAGGCACAGGTAGAAAAAAAAGGGAGGCCATTATCCTTGCTATTGACAATCCTTTGTAGAAAGCATCGTAAATAGGACACCCTCAAACTTGAAAACATGATAATACTGTGGAGCTATTAATTTATGATATTTACTAAAATCCCTAATGAAATGATGAGAAACATTTTATATTTATTGTCTTTGTAGTTGAGAGATTGCTCATTTTGTTTCATATCTGGTTTCCAGCTGTGTTGCAGCATTAGTTTCATAAAATAAAATCAAATGCATTTGCTAATGTGAACACTTTCTGTCAACAGATCTATTAAATAATTATTTTATGATCCACATTCTTCGAAAAAGGAGCTCTTAGAATGGAAAGAGCAATAAGAAGGGACTAATAACAGTAACTGCATATATAATTTTCTTTTCGAGTACTTGGTAATTTTTTGTAGAATTAGTTTTTGTGGTGCACCACTTTAATTACATAGACATTAAGATGTGAATATACGTTTCCCTTATCTGCATTATTGTCTTTAGTATAATATTTTTTTGCTTGAGCTATGTCATGCTTAGATATAAGTTGCTGCTGCTGTTTGCCAGGCATAGTGCTAATAAATTTCACTTTGTATTACTCTGTTAAGCTAGTTTTACTACTGATTTATTTTTCTTGTTGCTGCACATTGGCTCATATTAGTTGTAATGTTGCATTTTCTCTGTTAATTTAGATTTACTGCTGCTGCCAATTTGCATTTTTTTGTCATTGCTGTTTGCGTTAATTGTTTTGTGCTGCTGCATTGCCTCATGCCTTAGTTTAGCATCTGAGCTCAGTAGATTTAAGTTAGCTTAAGAAGGGGTAGACTATATAAGAGAATGAATTAGGATTAATTGGAAGAAATGCATTGAGAAGTTATACAAAAAAGTACAGAAAGCAGGTATAGGTAGGATTTTCTTGGTAAATAAATAATGAGGTAAGAAATGTGTGAACAGAATACAGAAAGCATGCTTGGATAGAGTTTTTTTGGCTGGAGCAAATATCGAAATAAGACGAAAGATCTATGGAATGAAGTTTTTTTGGGTTGGACTGCAGTACCAAATGTTACACTGAAAACGAACCCTGTCCTTTCCTTTTGTGTTATCCCACTATGTGTTTGTGTACCCTTGTGTATTTGTTTTCTTCCTGTCTCTGTGTAGTTTCATAGAATTTTTTCTTCTTTTAATATTAAGCTACATTCACTATGATGAGGAATACTGTTCTCCTCAAATGTAATTGGCATTAATAATATGTTATTTACCTTGTAAAGATGCTTAGACATTATTTATTCTGTTTTGTTTTAATGCTCATGTGTAAAGTTGATGTTTCAAAAGTTATTCTGATCTTTTATGTATGTACTCATGTCATAATTCCTGTAACCCTGATGTATATGTTATTTTGATTCTTTTGTAAAGCCTGTACTACAAATGTTATCTGTATTGTTATGTTCTTTAATGATGTATTTTGTACCTTTGCAATAGTATTCTCATGTTATAATATTGTAATTGACACCAGTTCATCAAATTAAGTAACGTGTAAGGATTCATTTCACTGTACACATTTCTGTTGGTCATAGTAATGCACAATATGTGAGACGTTGGGACTGTTAGTGTTTGCACGTGTGTTACTAATTCAGAAAGGGACTGGATAACAGCATTGCTGGTTCTAAGGACAATTCCAAAAACTTTGTGAGTCTACAAGTGGTGGTTTATGGACTTGCTATAATGTCTGCAAGACTTCTAAGGACAATTCCAAAAACTTTGTGCGTGCACAAGTGGTGGTTTATGGACTTGCTATCTTCTCTGCAAGACTCTTCGATGGTGATTGTGCACCTGCACAGTCGCAGCAGATGGCTGCTGGCCATCTCTACAAGGACTACATTGGGTCTACACCTTTGATGACCCACCAATACCATTATTTCTACAAGGACTACAGTGGGTCTACTCCTTTGATGACCCACCAATACCATTATCTCTACAAGGACTGCAGTGGGTCTGCACCTCTGGTGGCCCACCAATACCGTAATCTCTACCAGGACTACAGTGGGTCTGCTCTGTGATGACCTACCTACCAATATTCTTCAAAACTTCGACTGACTCTGCTGTGGGTTTGCTCTGTTGTGGCCCATTACCTGTCTGCATGTCAAGAGTCAGCACTGTCTTTCCGTTGGAAGGACAACACTACTTCGTCAAGATTGCATGGAAATCAACTACTTCTGTGTGCAATTTCTTTTACTAATGAGACTTTGTGAAAAAAACTGTAATTACTATTATGATGAATGATCAGGACTGTCTTTATGGACTGTGAGAAAATTTTAGCTTTTGACCAACATTGTATTAATTAGTGTGTGCATTGGATATCTTTGTTATTGTAATTATGAAAAATTTTATCAAATCATTATTGGCCACTGCCCAAAACAAT
Organism: Schistocerca cancellata; assembly: GCF_023864275.1. Lineage (NCBI taxonomy): Eukaryota > Metazoa > Arthropoda > Insecta > Orthoptera > Acrididae > Schistocerca > Schistocerca cancellata. Next base: position 87,179,560 of record NC_064637.1, on the reverse strand, counting down.
TTGTAAAATTTTTTGTGGGGAGCATGGGGGCTATGTAAGTAGGCTGTTTATGTTTTCTTATTGGCAACGTTACGTAGCGCTCTGTACGAAAATCACTGGCTGTGCTGTGTGCAGACTGTGGCTAGTTTGCATTGTTGTCTGCCATTGTAGTGTTGGGCAGCTGGATGTTAACAGCGCATAGCGTTGCGCAGTTGGAGGTGAGTCGCCAGCAGTGGTGGATGTGGGGAGAGAGATGGCGGAGTTTTGAAATTTGTTATACTGGATATTATGAACTGCTGTATATATTATGACTATTAAGGTAAATACATTGTTTGTTCTCTATTAAAATCTTTCGTTTGCTAACTATCCCTATCAGTAGTTAGTGCCTTCTGTAGTTTGAATCCTTTATTTAGCTGGCAATAGTGGTGCTCGCTGTATTGCAGTAGTTCGAGTAATGAAGATTTTTGTGAGGTAAGTGATTTGTGAAATGTATAGGTTAATGTTAGTCAGGGCCATTCTTTTGTAGGGATTACTGAAAGTCAGATTGCGTTGCGCTAAAAAAAATATTGTGTGTCAGTTTAAGCACAGTCTTGTATAATTTGTTCTAAGGGGACGTTTCAACACGACGCACCGATTTATTTGGACTCCTTACTAATGTCTCTCGTACGCGCTCCACATTCACTTCACTCACACTGGGACGTCCGCTTCTCTTTGCCGGGCACAAGCTACCCCTCGTAACGAATTTGTTGTGCCAGTGGTAAATGGCCTTCCTTGTTGGTGACTTCTTACCGTGCTTGGTTCTAAACATCCGTTGAACAGCTGTAGCACATTAGTTTTTGTCGAACTCCAACACACAGAAAGCTCGCTCCGATTCTGAACTCACCATATTTGCGACTAGCACTGACTATCGGCAAATTACCAAACTACGCTGTCGCGGTGTACATGCGAAAAAAGTTTCAGAGATTCTTTTCAAAATGACATATGTAGGATGTCCGTAAAATGTTTTGTTTTTGTGCAATAAATAATTGAAAGTGTTCTCGGAATTTATGTACACCCTGTATTTTGACAAGTGTGTATTTGGAAATTTGTAATAAGGGCCTGAAGGACCGAACTGCTTAGGTCATCGGTCCCTAAGCTTACATACCACTTAATCTAACTTAAACTAACTTACGCTAAGGTCAACAAACACACACCCATGACCGAGGGAGGAATCGAACCTCCGACGGGGTGAGCCGCGCGGACCGTGGCAAGGCACGCTAGACCACGCGGCTACCCCGCGCGGCACAAGTGTGTATACGTGAGTGCTAAGGATCTGGGGCCACGTAGAAATATACTAACGTTCTAAATGTAGGACAAACATTGATGGAAATAAGAAAAAAATATAGCTCAGTGGATATTAACACCCATTTCTGGTGGTATGCAAAGAACTGTGGAGAAAACTTAAAGAAAAGGTCTTTCTTACAGACATGTACATATTTGACTAACACAATACGAAAAAGGAACCTAATGTCTGATAAAACGCATTTGAGGAATTTATAATGAACTATTTTGGGGTGTTAGAATGAATCTGGCGAGAATAAAATACGCATCCTAGAAAAATTAGTTGAAAGTGGTATAACTCTGGTCATATTTGACAAACACGGTAAAGTTACAGAAAGTAGACTTCCAAATCTTGGCGTTGCTTTATTACTGACGTCCTCATCCACCTTTTTCTCGCCTACAATGACTCAAAATGAATATATACGTCACTGAGCCCTGATGCCCGGTTAAAAATAAGACTTTCCGTTAACTTCACAAGCCTACTCGTAACACTATAATGAAAGCGTAGAGAATAAACTCGTACGTAGCGTAATACCTCGGGAAGACAGACTAGCAAGCAAGATTCCTATATATATGGCCATAGTTTGATTTGTGTGGAAGTAAAGTAGCCTGCCCTTTCTGCTGCTAACGTGCGGCGCCTTGCTCGACTGGCTAAGAGGCAAGCATGGGCAGGTTAAAGGCGGAATGTGTACATGGTACACGAGTTGTGGAGGCAGTCACTGAAACGGAGGCTTTTCTCGTTGCAGCGAGGTGATTTCACGAAATTTCCGTGACCAGTTTTCACCTGTGAATGTGATGATATTTGTCGGCTCCCACATGCACAATATGAAACGACCATTGTACACTACTGGCCATTAAAATTGCTACACCAAGAAGAAATGCAGATGATAAACGGGTATTCATGGGACAAATATATTATACCAGAACTGACATGTGATTACATCTGCACGCAGTTTGGGTGCATAGATCCTGGGAAATCAGTACCCAGAACAACCACCTCTGACCGTAATAACGGCCTTGATACGCCTGGGCATTGAGTCAAACAGAGCTTGAATGGCCTGTACAGGTACGGCTGCCTATTCAGCTTCAGCACGATACCACAGTTCATCAAGAGTAGTGACTGGCGTGTTGTGACGAGCCAGTTGCTCGGCCACCATTGACCAGACATTTTCAGTTGGTGAGAGATCTGGAGAATGTGTTGGCCAGGGCAGCAGTCGAACACATTCGTATCCAGAAAGGCCCGTACAGGACCTGCAACATGCGGTCGTGCATTATCCTGCTGAAATGTAGGGTTTCGCAGCGATCGAATGAGGGGTAGAGCCACGGGTCGTAACACATCTGAAATGTAACGTCCACTGTTCAAAGTACCGTCAATGCGAACAAGAGGTGACCGAAACGTGTAACCAATGGCACCCCATGCCGTCATGCCGGGTGATACGCCAGTATGGCGAGCACGAATACACGCTTCCAATGTGCGTTCACCGCGATGTCGCCAAACACGGATGCGACCATCATGATGCTGTATACAGAATCTGGATTCGTCCGAAAAAATAACGTTTTGCCATTAGTGCACACAGGTTCGTCATTGAGTACAACATGGCAGGCGCTCCTGTCTGTGATGCAGCGTCAAGGGTAACCGCAGCCATGGTCTCCGAGATGATAGTCCATGCTGCTGCAAACGTCGTCGAACTGTTCGTGCAGATGGTTGTTGTCTTGCAAACGTCCCCATCTGCTGACTCAGGGATCGAGTCGTGGCTGCACGATCCGTTACAACCATGCGGATTAGATGCCTGTCATCGCGACTGCTAGAGATACGAGACCGTTGGGATCCAGCACGGCGTTCCGTATTACCCTCCTGAACCCACCGATTCCATATTCTGCTAACAGTCATTGGATCTCGACCAACGCGAGCAGCAATCTCGCGATACGATAAATCGCAATCGCGATAGGCTACAATCCGACCTTTATCAAAGTCGGAAACGTGATGATACGCATTTCTGCTCCTTACACGAGGCATCACAACAACGTTTCACCAGGCAACTCCGGTCAACTGCTGTTTGTGTATGAGAAATCGGTTGGAAACTTTCCTCATGTCAGCACGTTGTAGGTGTCTCCACCGACGCCAACCTTGTGTGAATGCTCTGAAAACCTAGTCATCTGCATATCACAGCATCCTCTTCCTGTCGATTAAATTTCGCGTCTGTAGCACGTTATCTTCGTGGTGTAGCAATTTTAATGGCCAGTAATGTAGTAATATAAGCAGGGAAAGTTTTGGGGGTCCCTTTATCTGAGGTGTTATTCGGGAGTGACACAATAGACAAATGCTCTGAAAGTGGTTCGGTGAACCCTCAGCCAAGCACTTCACTGTGAATTGCAGAGTCGTCATGTAGATGCAGAAACAGATCTTCTGTAATAGAAGCTACGTTGACTATCTTTTTTATTGATGAGGAATAACGCCAGATTCAAACTGAACGTTTTTAATCCACAACGTCATAACAGTCAAGCAGAACGTGTTGACAAATATCTGCTATGACAACCATATTCACAGTTTTGTCGTAAGCAGCTGTAAAATGGTCGTCTCGAATCCTCGCCAGCAGAAAGAGGTAATCGAAATTTGGTCGGAAAACGATGTTAGATAAATTTATAAGGAATTAGCTGAAACAATCATTTTGCTACTGTGAAAACTCATGCTTCTCTGGCGACAAGGAATGTTTAAAAATTTGGATTAAAAGTTTTCTCCAGGAAGGTACCTATCTTTTCGTAAGTCGCCATTTGTAAATAAGTGGGAATGTCTAAATATATTGGGTTTAAGAAAAGAGTATCGCATATTCCAACATGATGTTGTATCGGTCAATATTAGATGAAAGTCCCTTCAATGATACGTCCCGAAACCAATATGGTTTGAGATATGAGGCGTTGAAGATCCACCGTTCACAGACTTCGTTTTACTTACGGGACACGATCCACAAGGAATGGCATACTAAATAAAACAATACGAACCTGTGAGCAGATACAAGTACTTTACTAACAACACAGGCTGGGAACCATCAACTGATCATGATCAATGTATGGGCAAGTATTGTGGGTGTGCTACCCAGAGTGTCATAAACGCTACCAAACAGATTGGAAGATGGCGAGAATCTTAGGTTTCAGCGCGATGAAATACCGGCGCTACTGGGGAACTTTATCCTTGCAGAAAGACGGGAACAGTGTTTTATGCATGATGGGGCATCACCGCATTTTTCTACGGAAAGTGCAACACTTCCTCACGGCATCGTTTGAAGGAAGGTGGGTTGGTCGAGATGATCCGGTAGCATGGCCTCTGCGCTCAGCGTTTAGTGAAAAAAATACGAGCTTATCGACTATCTGACCTGATTTGCGATTGAATTCAGGACTTCTTTGCAGATAGAACTCTTAACAGAACAATATCGATGTGAAGGTAATCATCCGAGTAAGACAGCCCGGTAGGTCGTGCGGTCTAACGCACGGCTTTCCGGGTGGGAAGTAGCGCCTGGTCCCCGGCACGGATCCGCCCGGCGAATTTGTGACGAGGTCCGGTGAGCCGCCCAGTCTGTGCATGGTTTTTAGGCGGTTTTCGATCTGCTTCGGCGAATGCGCGGTGGTTCCCCTTATTCCGCCTCAGTTACGCTATGTCGGCGATTGCAGCGCAAACAAGTTCTCCACGTCCGCGTACACCACCATTATTCTACCACGCAAACATAGGGGCTACACTCATCTGGTTTTAGAGGTTCCCTGGGGGTCCACCCGGGACCGAACCGCACGATAAACCTGGCTTCGGTGTGGGGCGGCGTAGGGTGAAGTGGACTGCGGTAGTCATCGTGGGGTTGTGGACCACTCTGGCTGCGGCGCGGACGGAGCCTCTCCGTCGTTTCTAGGCCCCCGATTAACATACAATACAATACAAGATGAGGAGTACCCCAAGGATGTGTGAGAGGGCCGTTACTATTTGCGATATATGTAAATGATCTAGTAGAAAGCGTCGGATGTTCTGTAAGACTGTTCGCAGACGATTCAGTTGTCTGTAACGAAGTAGCAACGTCAGAAGAAAGTATCGAGATGCAGAATTACCTACAGGAGATTGATAAATGGTGCAGGCTCTCCAAGTTGACCCTGGATGTAAGTAAATGTAACGTATTGCGCATACAGAGGAAAAGAAATCTGGTACTGTAAAAGTATACTATTGAAGACAAATCGCCAGAAAGTGTGAGATGGCTCTGAGCACTATGGGACTTAACATCTGCGGTCATCAGTCCCCTAGAACAGAACTACTTGAACCTAACTAACCTGAGGAAATCGCATACATCTATGCCAGAGGCAGGATTCGAACCTGTGACCGTAGCAGCAGCGCCACAGTGGCCGGCGGCAGAAACGGTATCTACCTTAAAATATCTTGGAGTAACTATCCAGAGCGACCTTAAGTGGAATGACCACATAAAAGAAGTAGTAGGAAAAGCGGAGTCTAGACTGATAATCATAGGAAGACTCTTAAAGAAACGTAAGTAATCCACGAAGGAAGTGAGTTAGAAGCTACCAAAAAAGTGTTAAAATGTGTGTGAAATCTTATGTGACTTAACTGATAAGGTCATCAGTCCCTAAGCTTACACACTACTTAACCTAAATTATCCTAAGGACAAACACACAGGCCGGCCGAAGTGGCCGTGCGGTTAAAGGCGCTGCAGTCTGGAACCGCAAGACCGCTACGGTCGCAGGTTCCAATCCTGCCTCGGGCATGGATGTTTGTGAGGTCCTTAGGTTAGTTAGGTTTAACTAGTTCTAAGTTCTAGGGGACTAATGACCTCAGAAGTTGAGTCCCATAGTGCTTAGAGCCATTTGAACCATTTTTGAACAAACACACACACCCATGCCCGAGGGAGGACTCGAACCTCCGCCGGGACCAGCCGCACAGTCCATGACTGCAGCGCCCTTGACCGTTCGGCTAATCCCGCGCGGCTAGAAGGTACCTGTTCGACCGATTCTTGACTATTGTTCGTCAATCTGGGGTCTTAGGAGGTAGCACTGATAGAGAGATCCAACAAAGAGCGCCGCGTTTCGTCACGGGATCGTTTGGTCGGCGTCACTGAAATGCTTGAACTCCGTTGGCAGACGTTGCAAGAGCGACACGCACCCTATCAGTTTTGCCTTTGCACCCCCACGGAAGACCCGCGCGCCTCCTGCGTCCCTTATTTAGCGCCCTTCGCCGGCGGAGGGCACGCACCTCAGGCCGCCAGCCACAGCACGTAGTCCCACAGGGCTCCGCCTTATCTCCCGCATAAATTGCCATTTTTTTAATACCAAGTTTCCTTCAGGGCAATTTCCAACTACGCTTAAACGATACTCAAATTTTATCTCGGACCCACCTTCGCCCCGCCTCCCCTGTCGGTACAGGCCGCCACCGCCCCTGCTTTACCCAGCGCGCAAAACCTGCTTTCTTCCCCCCAGCCCTCCACCCCCTCCACCCGCTCTAAGCAAGGAATAACGGGTTGCATTACTTACAGCCACCGCCCCGCCGCCGTTCTTCGAGCCTCACTTCCGCTCTTTCGCCTTCTCCTCGTCGTAAGGGGCACCTTCACTACCCTTTTTCTTCGAAGAAAAGAAGCAATCTAAATATTTGGACTGCGAAATCAGAGTACGTGCCGCGGGCCTGTTTCCAGCGTGAAGTACTGGCGCCATTCCAAGGGCGACTGCAAGCAATCTTGCCCTTCCTTTTTCCGCGTCTCTTATTACAGCTTAGTAATAAGATAAACATGATAGATCATACCAATCACTTCAAAGCGTTCGTCCCTTTTATTTCGAAAACAGTATAAGATAAAAAACGAGGTTTTCAGCCTACGACTCTACGTAAGTGGGGGTGTAATTTTGTGGCAGTTTTAATGCACGTTAAACCCAGTTCTAAGCAAAGAAAGGAAAGCAGAAAGGTGGAAAGAGTATATAGAGGGTCCATCACAATAAAGGATGACAGCCAAAAACAGTTGCAGGATAAAATTTTTTATTAAAATTCTTGACCAAGGTTTCGGTATATATAAATATACCTTCATCAGAAGTAAAACTTCCTGAACAGAAAGACACATTCATTAGAAAAGCCATATCAACGAAAGTGAGAAACAGAAGCTTAAGTAATGGTGAAATTACTACAGTAATGTAGGCACAAAATCATTAGTACTTACTAAAATTACATCATGCAATGGAGAATAATAAAAACAATTATGCCAAAGGCGTCGTCAATAATTAAAACATCATCTCCATTTGTACAACATGTGTAATGGGCACAAGGTCAAAGCGAACAGTATTAACAGCATTACTTCACTTATGAACTTTTGAGACACGAGTGTGAAAGCACTAGGGCAGATGGTTTCGCCGAGAGAGGGCAATTGCATGTGCCAGACTCGCGCATATTACAATCCATAAGTACTTACATAAGCGCATCAAAAAATTATTAAAAGTTGTATTAATTCAAATTCTGTCTTAATAAGTAAAACGTATCAGGCCAATTAAAGACATTTATATAAAATAGAAATATAGAACCAATTTATCTGTATCCTAGTGTCAAACGGATAAAGCTTGCGCTTGGAACATCTGACGAGAGAGGGCACTAGTGTAATGCGCGAGAGTCTCGCGTAACATAGGCAGTGAAATACATACTAGCGAAACAACCAAAAAATGTTATAATAAAACGAAAACATCTGTCATTATGAATAAAACATAGTAGTCATTTAACCATACATACACATTGAAATTCATAACAAACAAACATCACAATACGTAGAATCCCAACAAGACAGGAAAAGCGCATTTCACCGGCATTAACAAACAAGAAAATAACTGCTAGTCAGCCAGACTATGTTACATTAAGGCAATGAGGGGTTTGAAACTATCTAAAAAATTTTTGTTTCGAAGCTGCACCTGTTCATTAAGAACAAAACCGTCATTTAGAGACAGATGCTTGAAAATCTCTAATTCTTCGAGCAAGTCTAGTTTGTAACCTTTATTAGCTTCATGAAGCAGCTCTACGTCGTCCAGTTCACTTGGCGTGTGCCGTAAGAGCCATAGATGTTCAGCAAAGGTGGAATTATATACGTTTTCCCCATTTTTACCTAACAAGTGTTCTTTATACCTAACTTTAATGGGTCTACCTGTCTGCCCTATGTAATAGTTTGGGCAGTCGTTACACGTAATTTTGTATACCCCGGACTTAGTGCTGAGTTCTTCTCGTGTTCCAATATTATGAATTACTCTACGTTTGAGGCTATTATTTACGGAAAAGGCAACTCTATAACCGTATTGTTTCTGTAAAAGTCTTCTTATCTTATATGAAACGTTCCCTAAAAATGGAATAGAAATAAAGCTATTACTCTCATACTTTTTTCCCCTGTTATCTCCTAAAGTAGAAAATTTTACAGCTGTTTTTTTCTTAGCAATTAGGTCAATTAATTTAGGGTCGTATCCATTGTTAGTAGCTATTGATTTTAATAAAGATATTTCATTTTCAAAACAATTCTGTGCTAAAGGTGTGTTCACAGCGCGATGAACTGCGGAATGAAAAAAGGCGATCTTGTGAGTTTGAGGATGACAGGAATCTGCTGGAATAATATTATCAGAAAAAGTTTCTTTACGAAAAATGTCGAAGCTAATAGTGTTACCCGATAACTTGAGTTTCAAATCAAGAAAATGGAGTTCTCTCTCGTTATTTTGAATCTCTTTTGTGAATTTCATTTTCTCATGGAAACTGTTGAAAACATGAAACAGTTGTTGTAGATCTTGGTCACACCCTTGAAACAGTATGAGTATATCATCAACATAACGAGCATAAAAAGAAATCTTATTGCCTAACGTAGGATTGTTTTTGAAGAAATTTTCTTCTAGTGCATTCACAAAAATGTCAGCTAAGATGCCAGCTAACGGGCAACCCATGGCTAAGCCAAATGGTTGTTCATACATTTTACCATTAAACTGGAAGTAATTGTAATCTAGTACAACATGCAGTAGTGACATAAGTTCCGACAACTGTAGCTCACTTAGAGTTTTATGTTGTCGAATGTTACCTTCAATAATCTTAAGAGTGATATCCACTGGAACATTAGTGTATAAACTTACGACGTCAAAAGAAACCAAACGAGAGGAAGAAGTGATCTCTATCGACTTTAGCTTGTTTATTACCTCAGCACTATTTTTAACAGAGTAGTTGTTTCCAAAAACAAAGGCTTCTTTAATTTTAGTGTGTAAAAACCTCGCTAGTTTATGATGTGGGCTCTTTATTCCGTTAACGATGGGACGAACTGGGTGTTGTCTTTTGTGTACCTTAAACTGACTTCTAAGCATAGGTGCTCTAGGGTTCATATTAATTAAGGTTTTCTTTTGAAACTCTTTCATAAGATGTTTACTTCTTCTTAACGTATCCCTAATTTGCTTTTGTAACATAGGGGTATGATCCTGCTCAATTTCAAATATACCATTTTCTTCGAAAAAAGCCAAAGTTTTAGCAATATATTCACTTTTATAGGCTACAACAAGCGAATTTCCTTTGTCTGATTTAGTGATGAGAGCCTCATTATTTTTTAGTTTACGGTTAATACTAGTAATAATGTTACCCCCTCTCTGTTTTAAATCACTGTTTTTTACCGACTTGACCTCTCTTTCTATAATTGCGCTACATTCATGAGCAATCCTATTTTGTTGGGATTTTTCAGTTTTTACAGAATCAAGACCAACTTTAAGGTCAACAATAAAATTATCTATCACTGGATCGTTAATATTAGGCATGAAATTATATTTAAAACCTCTCGCTAGCATGGCGCTTTCTTGAGGGGTAAAGCTTATAGAAGTTTTGTTTATTACTCTGTCGAAAAATTGGTGAGGTTTTTACACACTAAAATTAAAGAAGCCTTTGTTTTTGGAAACAACTACTCTGTTAAAAATAGTGCTGAGGTAATAAACAAGCTAAAGTCGATAGAGATCACTTCTTCCTCTCGTTTGGTTTCTTTTGACGTCGTAAGTTTATACACTAATGTTCCAGTGGATATCACTCTTAAGATTATTGAAGGTAACATTCGACAACATAAAACTCTAAGTGAGCTACAGTTGTCGGAACTTATGTCACTACTGCATGTTGTACTAGATTACAATTACTTCCAGTTTAATGGTAAAATGTATGAACAACCATTTGGCTTAGCCATGGGTTGCCCGTTAGCTGGCATCTTAGCTGACATTTTTGTGAATGCACTAGAAGAAAATTTCTTCAAAAACAATCCTACGTTAGGCAATAAGATTTCTTTTTATGCTCGTTATGTTGATGATATACTCATACTGTTTCAAGGGTGTGACCAAGATCTACAACAACTGTTTCATGTTTTCAACAGTTTCCATGAGAAAATGAAATTCACAAAAGAGATTCAAAATAACGAGAGAGAACTCCATTTTCTTGATTTGAAACTCAAGTTATCGGGTAACACTATTAGCTTCGACATTTTTCGTAAAGAAACTTTTTCTGATAATATTATTCCAGCAGATTCCTGTCATCCTCAAACTCACAAGATCGCCTTTTTTCATTCCGCAGTTCATCGCGCTGTGAACACACCTTTAGCACAGAATTGTTTTGAAAATGAAATATCTTTATTAAAATCAATAGCTACTAACAATGGATACGACCCTAAATTAATTGACCTAATTGCTAAGAAAAAAACAGCTGTAAAATTTTCTACTTTAGGAGATAACAGGGGGAAAAAGTATGAGAGTAATAGCTTTATTTCTATTCCATTTTTAGGGAACGTTTCATATAAGATAAGAAGACTTTTACAGAAACAATACGGTTATAGAGTTGCCTTTTCCGTAAATAATAGCCTCAAACGTAGAGTAATTCATAATATTGGAACACGAGAAGAACTCAGCACTAAGTCCGGGGTATACAAAATTACGTGTAACGACTGCCCAAACTATTACATAGGGCAGACAGGTAGACCCATTAAAGTTAGGTATAAAGAACACTTGTTAGGTAAAAATGGGGAAAACGTATATAATTCCACCTTTGCTGAACATCTATGGCTCTTACGGCACACGCCAAGTGAACTGGACGACGTAGAGCTGCTTCATGAAGCTAATAAAGGTTACAAACTAGACTTGCTCGAAGAATTAGAGATTTTCAAGCATCTGTCTCTAAATGACGGTTTTGTTCTTAATGAACAGGTGCAGCTTCGAAACAAAATTTTTTTAGATAGTTTCAAACCCCTCATTGCCTTAATGTAACATAGTCTGGCTGACTAGCAGTTATTTTCTTGTTTGTTAATGCCGGTGAAATGCGCTTTTCCTGTCTTGTTGGGATTCTACGTATTGTGATGTTTGTTTGTTATGAATTTCAATGTGTATGTATGGTTAAATGACTACTATGTTTTATTCATAATGACAGATGTTTTCGTTTTATTATAACATTTTTTGGTTGTTTCGCTAGTATGTATTTCACTGCCTATGTTACGCGAGACTCTCGCGCATTACACTAGTGCCCTCTCTCGTCAGATGTTCCAAGCGCAAGCTTTATCCGTTTGACACTAGGATACAGATAAATTGGTTCTATATTTCTATTTTATATAAATGTCTTTAATTGGCCTGATACGTTTTACTTATTAAGACAGAGTTTGAATTAATACAACTTTTAATAATTTTTTGATGCGCTTATGTAAGTACTTATGGATTGTAATATGCGCGAGTCTGGCACATGCAATTGCCCTCTCTCGGCGAAACCATCTGCCCTAGTGCTTTCACACTCGTGTCTCAAAAGTTCATAAGTGAAGTAATGCTGTTAATACTGTTCGCTTTGACCTTGTGCCCATTACACATGTTGTACAAATGGAGATGATGTTTTAATTATTGACGACGCCTTTGGCATAATTGTTTTTATTATTCTCCATTGCATGATGTAATTTTAGTAAGTACTAATGATTTTGTGCCTACATTACTGTAGTAATTTCACCATTACTTAAGCTTCTGTTTCTCACTTTCGTTGATATGGCTTTTCTAATGAATGTGTCTTTCTGTTCAGGAAGTTTTACTTCTGATGAAGGTATATTTATATATACCGAAACCTTGGTCAAGAATTTTAATAAAAAAAATTTTATCCTGCAACTGTTTTTGGCTGTCATCCTTTATTGTGAAGAATTTTAACAGTTGCTGCCGCAGCCATGTTTAAAATCATGAAATATGTACCTGCCCAGGTTTCAAAGGCTGTTTCTAAATACATGGACATCTCATTTAAAATCCTGAAAACAGGTATGGCTATTGACTTCACTAAACAGTGTGAGAGACGCCATTTGACACCGAATTACGTGAAGGCCTTTATCAATGTAAAACAGTGTAAGAAGTTTCCATCTACTAAAGCTAAACTGGTGAAACAAATTATGAGTGACAGAATCAGTGACCTTTATAAGAAGAAAGATAAACTAAATGAAGAAGCTTACTTTTTGTATCTCTATATTACTAGAACTTTTAAAGATTATTTTAACTTTCATGTAGACAGTATTTGGCATAGTGTTAATGAGTGGTTACACAATCGTAAGGTTGAAATTCAGTGTAGGCATGATTTTAAACTTCATAAACTGGAAAATGTTACCCCAAAATCTAATGTAGTTCATGCAAAAAGAACTGTCAATTGCGAACACCAATTTTTCGACAGAGTAATAAACAAAACTTCTATAAGCTTTACCCCTCAAGAAAGCGCCATGCTAGCGAGAGGTTTTAAATATAATTTCATGCCTAATATTAACGATCCAGTGATAGATAATTTTATTGTTGACCTTAAAGTTGGTCTTGATTCTGTAAAAACTGAAAAATCCCAACAAAATAGGATTGCTCATGAATGTAGCGCAATTATAGAAAGAGAGGTCAAGTCGGTAAAAAACAGTGATTTAAAACAGAGAGGGGGTAACATTATTACTAGTATTAACCGTAAACTAAAAAATAATGAGGCTCTCATCACTAAATCAGACAAAGGAAATTCGCTTGTTGTAGCCTATAAAAGTGAATATATTGCTAAAACTTTGGCTTTTTTCGAAGAAAATGGTATATTTGAAATTGAGCAGGATCATACCCCTATGTTACAAAAGCAAATTAGGGATACGTTAAGAAGAAGTAAACATCTTATGAAAGAGTTTCAAAAGAAAACCTTAATTAATATGAACCCTAGAGCACCTATGCTTAGAAGTCAGTTTAAGGTACACAAAAGACAACACCCAGTTCGTCCCATCGTTAACGGAATAAAGAGCCCACATCATAAACTAGCGAGGTTTTTACACACTAAAATTAAAGAAGCCTTTGTTTTTGGAAACAACTACTCTGTTAAAAATAGTGCTGAGGTAATAAACAAGCTAAAGTCGATAGAGATCACTTCTTCCTCTCGTTTGGTTTCTTTTGACGTCGTAAGTTTATACACTAATGTTCCAGTGGATATCACTCTTAAGATTATTGAAGGTAACATTCGACAACATAAAACTCTAAGTGAGCTACAGTTGTCGGAACTTATGTCACTACTGCATGTTGTACTAGATTACAATTACTTCCAGTTTAATGGTAAAATGTATGAACAACCATTTGGCTTAGCCATGGGTTGCCCGTTAGCTGGCATCTTAGCTGACATTTTTGTGAATGCACTAGAAGAAAATTTCTTCAAAAACAATCCTACGTTAGGCAATAAGATTTCTTTTTATGCTCGTTATGTTGATGATATACTCATACTGTTTCAAGGGTGTGACCAAGATCTACAACAACTGTTTCATGTTTTCAACAGTTTCCATGAGAAAATGAAATTCACAAAAGAGATTCAAAATAACGAGAGAGAACTCCATTTTCTTGATTTGAAACTCAAGTTATCGGGTAACACTATTAGCTTCGACATTTTTCGTAAAGAAACTTTTTCTGATAATATTATTCCAGCAGATTCCTGTCATCCTCAAACTCACAAGATCGCCTTTTTTCATTCCGCAGTTCATCGCGCTGTGAACACACCTTTAGCACAGAATTGTTTTGAAAATGAAATATCTTTATTAAAATCAATAGCTACTAACAATGGATACGACCCTAAATTAATTGACCTAATTGCTAAGAAAAAAACAGCTGTAAAATTTTCTACTTTAGGAGATAACAGGGGGAAAAAGTATGAGAGTAATAGCTTTATTTCTATTCCATTTTTAGGGAACGTTTCATATAAGATAAGAAGACTTTTACAGAAACAATACGGTTATAGAGTTGCCTTTTCCGTAAATAATAGCCTCAAACGTAGAGTAATTCATAATATTGGAACACGAGAAGAACTCAGCACTAAGTCCGGGGTATACAAAATTACGTGTAACGACTGCCCAAACTATTACATAGGGCAGACAGGTAGACCCATTAAAGTTAGGTATAAAGAACACTTGTTAGGTAAAAATGGGGAAAACGTATATAATTCCACCTTTGCTGAACATCTATGGCTCTTACGGCACACGCCAAGTGAACTGGACGACGTAGAGCTGCTTCATGAAGCTAATAAAGGTTACAAACTAGACTTGCTCGAAGAATTAGAGATTTTCAAGCATCTGTCTCTAAATGACGGTTTTGTTCTTAATGAACAGGTGCAGCTTCGAAACAAAAATTTTTTAGATAGTTTCAAACCCCTCATTGCCTTAATGTAACATAGTCTGGCTGACTAGCAGTTATTTTCTTGTTTGTTAATGCCGGTGAAATGCGCTTTTCCTGTCTTGTTGGGATTCTACGTATTGTGATGTTTGTTTGTTATGAATTTCAATGTGTATGTATGGTTAAATGACTACTATGTTTTATTCATAATGACAGATGTTTTCGTTTTATTATAACATTTTTTGGTTGTTTCGCTAGTATGTATTTCACTGCCTATGTTACGCGAGACTCTCGCGCATTACACTAGTGCCCTCTCTCGTCAGATGTCCCAAGCGCAAGCTTTATCCGTTTGACACTAGGATACAGATAAATTGGTTCTATATTTCTATTTTATATAAATGTCTTTAATTGGCCTGATACGTTTTACTTATTAAGACAGAGTTTGAATTAATACAACTTTTAATAATTTTTTGATGCGCTTATGTAAGTACTTATGGATTGTAATATGCGCGAGTCTGGCACATGCAATTGCCCTCTCTCGGCGAAACCATCTGCCCTAGTGCTTTCACACTCGTGTCTCAAAAGTTCATAAGTGAAGTAATGCTGTTAATACTGTTCGCTTTGACCTTGTGCCCATTACACATGTTGTACAAATGGAGATGATGTTTTAATTATTGACGACGCCTTTGGCATAATTGTTTTTATTATTCTCCATTGCATGATGTAATTTTAGTAAGTACTAATGATTTTGTGCCTACATTACTGTAGTAATTTCACCATTACTTAAGCTTCTGTTTCTCACTTTCGTTGATATGGCTTTTCTAATGAATGTGTCTTTCTGTTCAGGAAGTTTTACTTCTGATGAAGGTATATTTATATATACCGAAACCTTGGTCAAGAATTTTAATAAAAAATTTTATCCTGCAACTGTTTTTGGCTGTCATCCTTTATTGTGAAGAATTTTAACAGTTGCTGCCGCAGCCATGTTTAAAATCATGATATAGAGGGTCTATACAAGGGCGATGTACTGGGTGATCAAAAAGTCATTATAAATTTGAAAACTTAACAAAAACCACTGAATTACGTAGATGGAGAGGTAAAAATTGACACACATGCTTGGAATGACACGGGGTTTTATTAGAACAAAAAAAGTATTGCTAGACGCGTGAAAGATCTATTGCATGCGTCGTTTGGTGATGATCGTGTGCTCAGCCACCACTTTCGTCGTGCTTGGCCTCCCAGGTCCCCAGACCTCAGTCCGTGCGATTATTGGCTTTGGGGTTACCTGAAGTCGCAAGTGTATCGTGATCGACCGACATCTCTAGGGATGCTGAAAGACAACATCCGACGCCAATACCTCACCATAACTCCGGACATGCTTTACAGTGCTGTTCACAACATTATTCCTCGACTACAGCTATTGTTGAGGAATGATGGTGAACATAATGAGCATTTACTGTAAAGAACATCAACTTTGCTTTGTCTTACTTTGTTATGCTATTATTGCTATTTTGATCAGATGAAGCGCCATCTGTCGGACAGTTTTTGAACTTTTGTATTTTTTTGGTTCTAATAAAACCCCATGTCACTCCAAGCATGTGTGTCAATTTGTACCTCTCTATCTACATTATTCCGCGATTTATTCAGTTTTCAAATTTATACGGACTGTTTGATCACCCGGTACTTGAGGACAATACTATGGAAAAGGAAGAGGATGTAGATGGAGATGAAATGGGAGATACCATACTGTGTGAAGAGTTTGACAGAGCACTGAAAGGCCTGAGTCGAAACAAGGCCCCGGGAGTAGACAACATTCCATTAGAACTACTGACAGCCTTGGGAGAGCCAGTCATGACAAAACTGTACCATCTGGTGAGCAAGATGTATGAAACAGGCGAAATACCCTCAGACTTCAAGAAGAATATAATAATTCCAATACCAAAGAAAGCAGGTGTTGACAGATGTGAAAATTACCGAACTATCAGTTCAATAAGTCACAGCTGCAAAATACTAACACGAATTCTTTACAGACGAATGGAAAAACTGGTAGAAGCGGACCTCGAGGAAGATCAGATTGGATTCCGTAGAAATGTTGGAACACATGAGGCAATACTAACCTTACGACTTATCTTAGAACAAAGATTAAGAAATGGCAAACCTACGTTTTTAGCATTTGTAGACTTAGAGAAAGCTTTTGACAATGTTAACTGGAATACTCTCTTTCAAATTCTGAAGGTGGCAGGGGTAAAATACAGGGAGCGAAAGGCTATTTACAATTTGTACAGAAACCAGATGGCAGTTATAACAGTCGAGGGACATGAAAGGGAAGCAGTGGTTGGGAAGGGAGTGAGACAGCGTTGTAGCATATCCCCGATGTTATTCAATCTGTATATTGAGCAAGCAGTAAGGTAAACTAAAGAAAAATTCGGAGTAGGTATTAAAATCCATGGAGAAGAAATAAAAACTTTGAGGTTCGCTGATGACATTGTCATTCTGTCAGAGACAGCAAAGGACTTGGAAGAGCAGTTGAACGGAACGGACAGTGTGTTGAAAGGAGGATATAAGATGAACATCAACAAAAGCGAAACGAGGATAATGGAATCTAGTCGAATTAAGTCGGGTGATGATGAGGGAATTAGATTAGGAAATGAGACACTTAAAGTAGTAAATGAGTTTTGCTATTTGGGGAGCAAAATAACTGATGATGGTCGAAGTAGAGAGAATATAAAATGTAGACTGGCAACAGCAAGGAAAGCGTTTCTGAAGAAGAAAAATTTGTTAACATCGAGCATAGATTCAAGTGTCAGGAAGTCGTTTCCTAAAGTATTAGTATGGAGTGTAGCCATGTATGGAAGTGAAACATGGACGATGAATAGTTTGGACCAGAAGAGAATTGAAGTTTTCGAAATGTGGTGCTACAGAAGAATGCTGAAGATTAGATGGGTAGATCACGTAACTAATGAGGAGGTATTGAATAGAATTGGGGAGAAGAGGAGTTTGTGGCACAACTTGACTAGAGGAAGGAATCGGTTGGTAGGACATCAAGGGATCACCAATTTAGTACTGGAGGGCAGCGTGGAGGGCAAAAAATCGTAGAGGGAGACCAAGAGATGAATGCACTAAGCAGATTCAGAAGGATGTAGGTTGCAGTAAGTACTGGGAGATAAAGAAGCTTGCACTGGGTAGAGTAGCACGGATAGCTGCACCAAACCAGTCTCAGGACTGAAGACCACAACAATAACAACAACAACAACATAGCATTAACAGAGCTACTAAGGAGTTTATCTTCATTTTTTAAAAGATGGAACTGTGCACACTCTAAGACAGAAAAACGACACACCACAAAGGAATTATGTGAATGGGACAGAAATGAGTAGATGCGACTTTTATGCACTGACAAATAAATTATAACAGTTTCAGAAAAAATTAGGTGATTTATTGAAGAGGAAGATCTTCACAAATAGAGAAAGTCAATAACGCCTTGGTCCATTACTGGCCACTATTGAAGCAGTTATTCACTTTGGCATTGATTGACAAAGCTGATGGATAGCCTTCTGAGCGATTTCGTGCCGAATTCTATCCTTGGCGCTCTATGCCGTCAGATTCCCGAGTTAGCTGGAAGGGCCTCCCCATAATGCTCTAAACGTTCTCAATTGGCAACTGGAAAGATATTCGGCATCATTTCTGGCCTAGGTAGGGTTTGGCAATCACAGTGACAAGTAGTAAAAACTCTCGCCGTTCGCGGGCGGCCGTTAACTTTCTGAAATGTAATTGCAGGACGGTTTCCCATGATGGGCATCGCCGACGTACCGCTGTGCTGTAAGGGTCCCGTGGATGATAACCGAAGTGCCTCTTATATGGAAAGAAATGACATCCCAGATCATTACACCTGGTTTGCGGCCCGTATGGCGCGCGACAGTTGTACTGATATTCCACCGCTGTCCAGGACGTCCCCAGACACGTTTTTACTGCTCGTTGGGACTCGGTTGAAAGCAGGACTCAACACTGAAGACAATTCTACTCAATTAGTTTCCTGGACGAAGAAGTACCAGCAGATGCCCCGCCCCAAACGGTGGCGTACCAATCTGACTGTTGGCCTCCATAAGGCCCAACAAGAAGAGGTGGTGATTTGTGGTACAATTCTTTTTCATAGGTAGGCCTCTTTCGCGGTCATCCGAGGCAGCCTTCCAGGACAGAGATACGTCGACGATATTCCGAGCCCCAACTTGTGACCCTTCATGGCAAGCCATCCTGAGCTCACATTTCAGCAAGATAATGCTCACCTGGGTGCGAGAGTTTCTACTGCTTGTCTTCGTGCTTGCTACACCATACCATGGCTAAAGAGATCGCTGGATCTTTCCACAGTTGAGACAGTGCAGGGTCCTTCAACCATCTCGGAAATTTGTCCATTTAAGGCGCCAGTCGGACACAATTTGGCTGTAAGTCCCTCGCGAGGACATCCAAACAAGTCTGTTTGAATGAAAGCCAGAAGTGGACCAATGCCTTACTGATGTGCTCAGTTTCTGAAGGTCATTCTCTTGAATATTTCAGTCCAACTTTTCTGAGATTGTAATAATTTGTTTTTTTCTGTACGTGCACATAACATCTACCGATTTTCGTGCCATTTGGACCATTCATTCACGGCTTCTTTCTTTTTCTTTCTTTGTTAAAGAGCACTTCCTTAATGGTATTCGAAAATTTTCAGAAAACGAACACAAATATAATGCTACTTATGCTGGCATTGAAACTTTTCACAGAAGTGCCCAGGGAGTGTGCTAAATTTGAAAGCTAAGGTTGCCGAAACGGCTATCGTGGTGGGGCTCTCATACTAAGCTCCAACATTGTACGTAGTGTGCTAACTGTGGCATAATTTGGCCTGTGTCCGCTGGGTTCGTACTACATCCTGTGGTCTGCCGCTGGGTAGCGTGGCCTGAACCTGCAGAGGAACTGTTTATCTGCGAACACAGAGACCTGAGACAGAGGGGTGTGACTGCAACCGTGAGAGTTGATGGTAGTGCTCGGCTGTGGGTAGAAGTCTGGCCACAAGTTGGGAGTGGGTGTGTGTGTGTGTGTGCGAGGTCACCTGCATGGACAGCAGTTACTGTGGGCCTGCTCTGCTGAGTAGAGTTGACGTTCTGGAACCTGTGGCTTTTGGATGTTGATTTTAGTAGTGTCGGTGATCCTTAGATGTCAGATACATGGAGGTGTAACGCTTCCATGATGTCCATATAGCTGCCTGTACCAGATGGAATTAGATGAATCAGTTGCTTATGGATCCTGGTTGTCATGTGTCAGTATGTCTTGCATGTCACACATGGACGATGGTGTGTTCATAGTACCTGCGCCAAACAGCGTTACATGAAACTTCCTGGCAGATTAAAACTGTGTGCCCGACCGAGACTCGAACTCGGGACCTTTGCCTTTCGCGGGCAAATGCTCTACCAAATGAGCTACCGAAGCACAAAGGCAAAGGTCCCGAGTTAGAGTCTCGGTCGGGCACACAGTTTTAATCTGCCAGGAAGTTTCATATCAGCGCACACTCCGCTGCAGAGTGGAAATCTCATTCTGGAAGCGTTACATGAGTCTGTGGCTTTGGATGTTGGCTGCAATGTGTCAGTCTTCCTTGCATGTCACACACCTGCAGTTATCCTATATCCATGGTGTGTATACAGCCAGTAATGCCAAGTGGCATTATAGACTTAACAGGTATCGTAATCTGATTTTTCTAAAATTGTCGATACCTAACAGCTAACCACAAACAGTTCACTGTTAGACTGTGCCACTAACTGATGATGTGAGGTGTATTATGTTCGCTGAATAGGATGGAGATGATATACCGATTGTAGGTTACCATCACTTGGCAATTTAGCTCAGTACATCATTATTAGTTATACGATCTTTCGCATATGACTTGTTTAACTCCGACGTTTTCTTTCCTTGCTTTTTCGCGTAACTTACATTCTCCCTTTCTAATCCAGATTAGACCTTTCTGTTACCTGGTAGTCAGGGAGAGGCAGGGTAAGGCAACGATTGTGGATGGGGCCTTAATCAGCTACCGTTGGCTACAGTAAACACGTAAACTTTATTTGAGGAAATAATTTTCAACAATCATTTTAAAGGAATTTTCTACACTGACGGCTGAAGGCCTTACTAAGAAAGAATTCAAAACTATTTGTCAGCTGAAGGCCACAAGCAATTTCGGAAACACTCAATGGCTGAAGGCCTGAATTACAAATAAGCTGGGCAATTACACGTTAAAAATACTAAAACCTTTTTCAAACCATCTTAAACTTGTAACCTCACCACAAAAAAAAATAAATAAAATGAATATTATTAGGTTAATGATTCTAATTTAAGTGTAACGTCCCCACAAAATTCATCCCTTTCACATTTGTAACCTCCCTACAGAAATTCATTCACATTTAACCTCCACACAAAATTTGTTTCACATTTAATGCAAGCTCGAAACAGAAAATTTCCTAAACCTCGTAATAAAAAATAAATTCAGTAACCTGGTAGAATTTGGACGACAGCAATGCTGCGTCATGGCCCTGTAGGATGATTCTGAATAAAAAAAGGAAAAATTCTTACCTCAATAAAAACGGCGAATATATCTGCTCTTATATAAAATTTTTCAGGGACAGCTCTGTGGAGTGCTGGCCGATAGATTTGTCATTTTATGAAAGGAAGCAACTGATTTTTCTTTTGCAAGAATAGGAATGATCATGGATTGAAGAAATTAGTAAATTCTTTAAATTGAAATGAATGTTTTTTAGAAATTACTTTATATCACGAAGATTATTATTAGGACATTTTTAAAAGATTTATATGGGACTTTACGTAACATTGCTAGATATGCGCGAGGCTGCTTTTTACCTTATACAATAACACTCAGGCTCCGGCATCGCTGCACCGCGACCGGCCCAGCCAACACGATACACCAGACAGGACTGAGTAGCGCAGACAGGCGACTGCTCGCTAGCAACAACTTACTGCTACTGCTACACAGTTCGTACTGCACTCAACACTGCTCTTTGGTCTCAGATTCTCTCATAGCTTACATATCTCAGGTACCACAATCCTCTTACAAACTGTAACAAGCTATAGTGACGGCTGAAGGCGGTATCAGACAGAATTGAAAATTATCTGTCGGCTGAAATCCACAAGCAATGTTACAAACAATTAATGGCTGATGCCGTGATTACGACAGAATTCATGATTATTTGTCGGCTGAAGGCCAGAAGCAATGTTACAAACGATTAACGGCTGAAGGCCTGAATTACAAGTGAGGAATGCAATTACACGTTAAAACATTAAAGTAAATTTTAAACAATTATAACTTGACCAAATAAGGAAGAGTGATCCACAGACAGTGCTCCACGGATCGACCTGAGGAAGGTGACTACAGCCGTGCAAGCGGTGAGACAGGCAGCCGAGAGTAATGTTCACCTAAGGAGGACAACTCAAACTAGAGACGGCTTAAACGCCGATAGACCACCTTACCAAATCCACGTAACGCCAGATAACCAGTACGACGATGGAGTAATTCAGACAGACAACACTGCCTCTCGAGAATCCTGCAGAAGGATCCACTATAACCAATGTAGACAAGGAAAACAATTATCCATACTCCATTCAAGGAAGCTGTCAAACTGCACGTCGTGCCGGACAGCATCGGCAAGACGAGGAAAAATACACTGCCGCAAATTGCGCTAACCTCCAGGGCAGGTAACTGGGGCATTAGCGGCCACTAGGCAGTAAGATACTGCCGGTTGCACTTCACCAATAACAACACCAAATTCAAACTAATATCAAGCAGTAGAAGGCAGCTAATAGCTTCTGCCAAACTGACAGACCCCACTTGTTGCGGTTGGTCTCACCGACCCTAGGAGCAGCAACATGGAAACAACAGCGAGATCTCAAACAGTGGAGATTTCACTACTGGATAAGGTTCAGTCAACTTCAAACATTCTGGGTTCGGTCGTCGGCTAAAGACCCTCGATCCGACAGTGCCTGCACGCCGCCAGCGGTCCCAGCCTGCCCTCGCGCTCCGGACCTCCTCGCTGCTCCGTCGGAAGCTACACTGCCTGACACACACGACAACCCAGAAATACAAGCGGTCGCACCGAAGATAGCGCCACAGTACTGGCTATCGCTAACCGCAGCTGCTGCCACTCGCAGACAAGCTCAGTGGCGTCATTAACAAAAGAAGGAAACGAGATGCCCCTACCGCTCTTACAAGATGCCAAGTTATGAACGGCAAGAACGTGAGCCGCACGTGGCTCACTTTCCTATATTTCTACTCATCACTTTCTACTTAAACAACTTTTGTAATTACTGCTCTCTCTTCTTCATCACCTTTACTAGCGCCAATCTAACCTCCTACTTGACTATCTTCCTTTTTCTCCTCTTCCATATTATTTTCTGATTCTTCCCACTTTCATTCTCTTCACTCTCATCATTTGTATTTTCCACTTTATCCTCTTCACTTCCCACGCTATTGTCTATCACACATCTTTCAAACCTCCTTTCACTAATTCTCCTTTCTCTTCTGGATACTACTTAAGAGTTTCACTTAACTTGTTCATTTCTTCCACACACTCAATATACATCCCTTTATAAGTGGAAACATTGGCACTGGTAAAATGTTTACAGCACAATCATTTTTCACCTCTTCCAAACTGCAGGTCATTAAATCCTTATCTTCTCCTTTTTGTTGCTATCAACTACTCTGTTCTCCTTATTGCTATCCTCCTGCATAGCATTCCTTCATTAACTTGGCAGTCCCTTCCCATCTTACTGAATCTGCTTTTTCAAATACCTTCATCTTCCTTTATTGGAGACTGAACCTTCTTTAAACTACAACTCCTTTGTTCCCTACTCCACACTCTTGTTTTATTATTATTCCCATCTTTCCTATCTTTATTATTCCTATCTTTATCCCATTATATTCCCCATAACTACTACTTATTTTAATGTTTTTACTGTCACCAGTTGATTGAATGCATCTGTAATCCCTGGGCCTGTGCTTACAACACACACCAGGTAGGCTCCTCACAGTCACAGGTCACTGTTTTCCTCATTAGCAGTATCATAAATTGTTTATTTGTGCCTTTTCAGGCCACTCAGCCCCTTTTTCCTCTTCTTCCTCTGTGTATTGCTGTCATTCGTACGTTATAATCTTGGTTTTCGTTTCCTTAACTATCCCATCCAGGATTACCATGAGAATTCTGTCACCACCTCGGTTCCAACTGTCTGTTCCGCCCACTAGTCTCAAAAAATTCCAACTTACAATCCCCAACACTAATGTATCTTCTTGTTTCCCATGGCTGCTTTGTACGCATACCCTTCAACAAACGTTCTTGCGGGACCGACACGTTAATAGGCTCTAATTTTCCATACAGAGTTTCACACTGCTCTTTCATTTTCCTATTGTCTCCTGACATATACGGAGGTGCGTCCGGAAATTTACTGTGTAGTTCCATCTGCCTACCTTTTGACCAATATTTTTCCAAAAATTTCTCGAAAAATGTTTCATAAGTGTTAGGTCCTACCACAGCTTTGATTGGCCAACTTCGCGCGCCTCCTGCAAGCCTCTGTCCTGCAATTTTGTCAATTTCAGGATAAGCCTGTGGAATCATTTTCTTACAGCAACCTGCTAAAGTCAATCAATGAAGGCCTCGCCTGATGCCAAATTTTTCTATTATGGATTCATATATTGCCACAACATGCTCCTCTAACAGGTAAAATATTGTTCACTTGACAACTCTAACACTTCTCCTTTTCTTCAGATTTTTGAAGTAGTGATTTTTAACTTTCCTATTCCCTGTAGCATCAGTTAGGGAAGTTATTTGTTGATGGAAACCTACAGAGAGTTACTTCTTCCAAAATAAGAGACTTTACTGTTCATCTTTTCGTCAACTCGCAGTCTAAACTCTGCGTCTTTTTGTTAGTATTGCTCTCTTTCAGCTCTATCTGTTTTCGGATATTGCTTATTTACTGAACAGAAGTTGCCGGAAATTCGATATTTTTTGTTCTCAGATTTCATTTCGTGATCAACCCTTTTGTCTAAAACGACCACTCTTTCGTTCATAGCCTTCATGTTTCTATTTAATTTGTTTATCACCTCGCGTGAAACTTCACTTTTTTTTCATGAAAGACACTAAATTACAGTTTGTTGACTGCAATTCCAATTTGTGATGATCTATCTTGTTATTTTCAGATCTCACTGGTGACATTACTTTCATCAGTTCACTCACCTGACTGTCTTGACTCACTTCCGACTCTGTCTTTACGATCTTCCCTTATCATTAAAATTTTATTTCTCCTTGATCACGTTAATAAGTGTCCTGTTCGTCTTTTGCATCTGTAAACGTGCCCCCTTCGTTATTTACCCCGTTACGTTACTAAAATCCTCTGAATCTGCGTCATTAGTTATTACTTTGTCGTCCCCGCCTGGCTGTTTCGTTTCCGCTCTACGCTATTTTTCCAGCTCCACTGCCAACACGATACCGTAGCCTACTAGGCAGTACTGTCATTAACTGTTCAAATTTTGTGCCTCCCAGCAACATTCACAGTTTACCACCGTTCAGACGCAAGGCTCAGGACAAAATTACTGTCCTGTCTAGCTTGCAGTCGACACGTATAACGCGGCTGCCGGGTTTTTGTAATTTAGTAGTACCGATTAATGCAAAAATGTGATAGTGGGCAGCAGAGTACCCAACGCTGCGCTGTAACTAAATTTGAAATTCATGGAAAACTATTGCTTCGTGCGAATGTACTAACAGTTTAAAAATCAGTAATAAATTAAACGTCTACAGTATTGGAATGCTGGGGAAAGTCTAGAAACGATATTGCTTATGTCGCTTTGGATAACTACTAATACGCGGTAATTTACAGTAGCTGTGCACGTAACGGTCACTCACACTGTAACACAGGTAACTAAACTACTGCCGCGTGGGATTAGCTGAGCGGTCTAGGGCGCTGCAGTCATGGACTGTGCGGCTGGTCCCCGCGGAGGTTCGAGTCCTCCCTCGGGCATGGGTGTGTGTGTTTGTCGTTAGGATAATTTAAGTTAAGTAGTGTGTAAGCTTAGGGACTGATGACCTTAGCAGTTAAGTCCCGTAAGATTTCACACACACAACTAAACTACTAATTATGAATTAAACAATGTAAATATTTGTATAAGGAATAAAGTGCAGTTTTTGATTCTATCAGTTTACTTCAGTGGCAAAACAGTACGTTGTATTTGGCTCAGTGCCAAGCGTTATATGGTCAGATGTTCAAATGTGTGTGAATTCCTAAGGGACCAAACTGCTGAAGTCATCGCTTCCTAGACTTACACATTACTTAAACTAACTTATGCTAAGAATAAAACACACACACACACACACACACACACACACACACACACACACAAAGGCGCGCGCGAGCGGCGCTCACTTCGTGACATGGCGCCTCAAACAGCGCGGCCAAGCGTTTTATTAATATATGTTAGAAAACAGTCAAGTAATATCCGCACCAGTTTTACTCATTTAAAAAAATGGTAGTTCCTACAGTGAAAATGAAGGTTTCTTATCTTTTGGGCCCGGCCGCGGTGGTCGTGCGGTTCTAGGCGCTCCAGTCCGGAGCCGCGCTGCTGCTACGGTCGTAGGTTCGAATCCTGCCTCGGGCATGGATGTGTGTGATGTCCTTAGGTTAGTTAGGTTTAATTAGTTCTAAGTTCTAGGGGACTGATGACCACAGCAGTTGAGTCCCATAGTGCTCAGAGCCATTTGAACCATTTTCATTTTTTGGGAAATTGCACTTTACAAAGAAAAGGGTCACTTCGCTCGATTGTTGTCGTCGTGGACGTACTTTAGTGACAGATGACCTTCTGTCCTTCATCATTCATTTTATGGCAACGTCACGTTAAGGATTCTACAGCGTCTCTCCTCTTGTTCTGATATTCCGGTATATGCCACGTTCCACGTAAATTTCCCTTGTCCGTTCCTTTGTCATCACAAACACATGCCTCTGCTGCTTTATTCCCAGCACATCACACAACAATCAACAGCCGCAAACTGTAACTATACCGAAAAAGCTATTACAAAAATTATGTCTCCGTCTAGTGTGTGTTCCAGATCCCACGCAGTTATGTTGTTGCACATGCTGCATTTGCCTTCACGACGTATTATATCATGGTTTCCACATTATTAATCTTTCGAATGAATTAATCACGAAAATAATAATATCAGTACTTACGAGTTTCTTTACGCTTCTATCAGATCGTGTTACCTGTTACATTCACGCAATACTGGCGCCCACTTTTAAGTATCTCAAACTCCGCTACGAACTAAATTTTACAAATATGCGAGTAAAATTTGTGCAGTCTCCCAAGCACTGGAAATCATAGGGTAATGCTAAACCTCAGTTGCACGTGATCTATTGATATTACAATTAAATTTTCCCTAAAAGATTTGAGTCTCATCTTTATCTACGATAGTGATGGAACCTGAAGAAATTAATTAAAATTTGTGCCATGGTCGGGGCTTGAACCCGGGTCTCATTTCTTTAGGTATTTCTTTCTCGAGTTACTGGGTTTTATATTCGAAGGACGGTTGTCCGTGACATCCCCATTCACATCCTTGTGCATTGCCAATTATGTGGTCATAAGAGTCGTCACATCTTACAAACGATTCAAGATAGCGAAACGAGGTTTCCTGAAAATGGTAGCACATATGTTTTGTGAAACATATTCGAATCTCTTTTATTGATGGAGGTATGGAAGTGACTTGTCCGCAGTAGTGATTGGTCGGCTGTTCAGGACGCATTGAGACGTCCATAGCACATCAGAAAAACCCAAGGAGTGCAAGTATACAGTGTGTAACAAAAATGAGCGGCACGCATTGCAGGACACATTGCACATATACAGATGAAGAAATTATGTTGTATGATCATGGGTCTGGAAACGTTTTGTTTCCATATTACAACTTATTAATGAAGGTAAACACACACGAACAGAATGCACCAGCATACAACATGCAACTCCTTCTCACAGGAGATGTTCGGTATGCCCTCCGTGGCCATTGATACATGCATCAACATGCCTTCATAGTGAATCTCAGATGGGCTTCTATATCCCTGGAGTCTTGTGTATGGCTTAGCAGCCTTTCGTATTACGGGGACGGACTCTGAAAATCATGTTCTGGGGTTCCATACACAAGAGCTTTCAAATGCTCCACAAATGAAAGTCCAGTGAGTCCCGGCGATTGGTCCATCTCTACCTATCCACCTCACACCGAATCTGTTATTGCCTGGCCTCCACGCTCTCCAGACCTAAACCTACTGGACTTTTATTTACTTTTGAATTCAACGTGGGAGCAGTGATTTACCACCAGACCAGTGATTTACCACGAGATGGAGGCTCCTGCTCATACAGCATTTTGGTCTGAAGATGACCACAGGAGTGGTCGAAACCGGTTACCAGAATAAATAAATTTGTGATCAACACTGATTTTAATAGTAACTACTGGACTTCTATTTGTGGGGACATTTGAAAGCCTTTCGGTACGAAATGACTGCACAAGATGTTCAGAGTCTCTGTGCCCGTATTAGGGAAGGCAGCGAAAGCACGCGCAATACTCCAGGGAGACATCAGCGCCAGCCGGCCACAGTGGTCGAGTGGTTCTGGGAGCTTCAGTTCGGAACCACGAGACTGCTACGGTCGCAGGTTGGAATCCTGCCTCGGGCATGAATGTGTGTGATGTCCTTACGTTCGTTAGGTTTAAGTTGTTCTAAGTTCTAGGGAATTGATGACCTCAGATATTAAGTCCCATAGTGCTCAGAGCCATTTGAACGTCAGCGCCTCCAAAATTTACTTCGACGGCGGTTTGATGCGTGTATCAGTGCCCACAGAACATCTCCGGTGAAAAAGCGTTGCATGTGGTATGCTATTCGTGTATCTTTTCCATGATTAATGTGTTGCAGAAAATGAGTTGTAGTATGGAAACAAAGCACTTACAGACCCCTGATAACAGAACACAATTTCTTTGTCTATGTTTGAGGATTGTGTCCTGCAATTTGAGCCGTCCATTTGTGCTAGACCCTGTACACGCCCACAGCACCTGGGGAATGGCTTACCAGGACATGTATTCATGGCAACAACAGTGAGAAAGTTAAGAAGATGTTTTTTGTGTTTTGGCTTACCAGTAGTGTGTGTGTGTGTGTGTGTGTGTGTGTGTGTGTGTGTGTGTGTTTTGTAAGACGTCGTGGTCTCCTGACCTTCATTGCTAACATATTCCACCCTCAAAATCATATTTCGCACATCAATACGCTTCATTCGAACCAAAACTCGATAAGATAAAGTCAGTGTTGTATGAATTCATGTAAACGATGTGCAAATAACAAGTAAGTGCACCATGGTTGAAATACTTGAGGCTGGCATACACACACACACACACACACACACACACATACATTCAAGACACGATGGTCGCAAGGGCTTGCTTTTAGTTCGGGAGATGCAAACTGGACGCCAGGGGGCCGGTCCCTTCAGAGGATGACTCAGCCTATCTATGTCGGCCAGTGACCGCCCGCAGAGCAGACAGCGTTGGCCCGAGTGAAAAGGGGGAACGACCCCGTGTTCGGCTCAAAAGCAAATTCCGCTACCTTGTGTGGGAGCGGCCAGCCTACTCATTCTTTACACATAGCACACAGTTTCAGAGATTTTCACAGGGACACATCAAACTCCAAAGGCTGATACTACAGGTTTCTGGATTGGTCGCCTTAAACGAATCGTCATTCTCCCGTTTTAGAAGAGCAATGCTGATTGGCAGACGATATTTCTGACACCTTGAACTGAAGGAGTAACGGAAGAGACCGAAAGATATACCCCTTCACGTCTGGCGTGGAGAGGGGCCGTTCCGTTGTCGCTCTTGGAGTGAGAACACGTAACAAGAGCGTGCGCGCTCGTATGTGTACTCAAAGAGAAGGAACAAGTCTCTACTCAGTACTTCACTGGGAGAACACCACTGTCGACGGTGAATCGAAGTGTGACTCTATATTCATTCCTTAGGATTCAGTGTTGTTCACTGTGTTGGCCGACACACTTATTGTGCGGTGTGAACGGAAGCGAATTTTTGAGTGGCATCGTGGTGGACTGGTTATCTGACCGGTGTACCACACCAATAGTTAGACTAGGGGTGAATAAGAGTCCTTGACTTCATCAAGGCGTAGGGGGAGTTTGATTGGCGAAGGTCAATTCAGATAAAACGAGAGTTATCTTATTTGTCAGCAGCGAGCGGCGCAGACAGCAGTCATTGCAGCTTACGCTATTTTGCGCTACAGCTCTTGCGAGCCCCATACTTCCTACACAACAGTACAATTCACTGCATTTCACACGCGACAGCCTCGACCATACCTAGCAACATTCTAACGGATGATTATTCAAGTTGAGTAGGCGCGGCTCTCAGCCATTCTGCCAAGTCAATAACAATCTTAAACTTTGTATAGAAATTTCTTCAGCGAATCCTATCCTTGAGAGGTAACTACACATTCCGAAATGAACCAGGGTATAACTTGTTCAATTCATAACTAAAAGTGCCATTGTGATTTCCAGAATTTTTGTAAAATAAATAATAATTTTCGTTAGTTTCATGTTTTTTCTTACACTACCTTGCACTACTCCAGCACCCAAGTGTCCCACTAGTTACGTAAGAAATTTTGCGAATTTTTGTGTCATTTCCTTACAGCGGACGACTCCAGAAGATATCTTTTGCTGAAAGTTTTTCAGGCGTTTCTCTTTAGAACGTTAGGAGCGTCTGTCTGACTTATGTAGTGGTGTGGAGGTGGAAACTGCATGTTGCAGGAGCCACGGGGTAAAGGGTACATGTCAGATTAATCCACTGTGCAGAATAACAGATCAATCCCACGCTCACAGTGTGTGTGTGTGTGTGTGTGTGTGTGTGTGTGAGCGCATGTCTCGTGTCTCTCTCATTGTCCCCCTGTGTCTCAGTACACACGCGACTTCGTGGGACACGGAGTGTGGACGTGACGCTGGCAGTCAGTTGGGGGGAGGGAGAGGGAGTGAGTGCGGGTGAGACTGGCGGCTAGGGGGGCAGCTTTATCAGCGGGGAGCCTTCTGAGAGCTTCGCAAAATTGCGTTCTCTTCCGGAAACGCTGATAAGACCGGATTCTCGGCGTCGGCTGCGGGCTCTCGGCACGGCACAGCTCAGCGCCACTGTGCGCAAACTCCGCGTCAGCCGCTCTGTTAAGCACAGTGGCGCCACAAGACAATGGGCCGGTTGCAGCGAGCTCTAGGTTGCCCAAATGCAACACGAGCGTCAAGCGTCTTAACTAAGAAGTGAATTAAAGGGAGTAATCTTTTTTTGCTACTGGCAACATTATCCGCTTGGATTGTTATTAAAATTTATTCACGGACGCGATGTTGTATTACCATTCTCCAGTCACAGAATACTATGAAGTGTGTCAGTGCATAATCGTTTATTTTAAGAGGCTCCTTTCCTCGTTTCAGTCGACTTCATGTAATTCATACGCATAGTAAGACAGAGGTCTTCTTCACTTACGCTGATGAGCCGAAACATTATGACAACTGCCCACCTCGGCGTTGTACGCCGCCTGGTGACGTTGCGGGCACGTGACGCGGTACCAAATTTACGTAAGCGCGACAGACATGGACGCGGTAACGCCCTAGCCAAGACTTGAGCAGCAAATGGGGAAATACACTGACATAAGCGACTTTCGCAGCTTATTATTACGCAGGGCCTGTACCTGAGTATCTCGTAAACGCCGAAGCTGGTCGATGTTCACGTGCTACTGTTGTGGACATCTACTGAAAGAGGTAGGAGAACAGTGAAACTACCACTAGGCTCTAAGTCGATGGACGTCCACGATTCTTCACAGAACATGGGGTTCGGAGGCTTGCCTCCTCTGTGAAGTAGGGTGAGATGGTGATCTGCGGCGTCTCCCCCGAAAGAGCACAGTGCCCGTCCACGCAGAAGTGTTTTGGAGCACACCCTCCATCTTACATTGTTGAACAGCAGACCACCCCTGCGTGTTCACATGTCAGCCCAACGATATCGTCAGGTAGACAGCACTGGGAACGGAACCATCGGCATTAGATCTTTGATCAACGGAGACGTGTGGGCTCTTCTCGTCAATCACATTTTTGCTAAAGTTGGTCGTCTCCACAGACGCCGTCATCGAGGCGAACGGCGGCTCGGAGCGTGCATCGCGCCGTGGACGCAGGTTGGTAGCAGCAGGGTTATGCTACAGGAGACATTGTCCTGCGCTTGCATGGGACCTGTGGTAGTAATCGAAGATAAGATGACAGCTGCGAACCACCTGCACCCCATCATGCATGATGTCTTCCTCGACGGTGATGTCACATTTCAGCAGTACAATTGTCCGTGTCTTGGAGCCAGATTCGTGCAAGAGTTTTTGAGCAGCACTGCAGTGAACTCACGTTGATGTCTCTGGACCAAATTCGCCTGATGTAGATCCTACGGACCCCATCTGGGTCGCTATCAACGCGCACGCAAACAACAGCTCGTTATTAATGCGAATTACACGAGTTATGCGTAGACATACCTCCACAAAACTACCAACAAACTGGCCGATTCCTGATACGCAGAAACAGTGATGTATTTCGTTCCAAAGACGGACGAACAATATATTACGTATCTGGGCATAATTTTATGCCTCATAAGCGTGAAGAGTTTGACAGAGCACTGAAAGTTCTAAGTCGAAACAAGGCCCCGGCAGTAGACATCATCCCATTAGATCTAATGACAGCCTTGGGAGAGCCAGGCCTCACAAAACTCTACCATTTAGTGAGCAGGATGTATGAGACAGGCGAAATATCCTCAAACTTCAAGAAGAATATAATAATTCCAGTTCCAAAGAAAGCAGCTGTTGACAGATGTGAAAATTACCGAACTGTCAGTTTAATAACTCACAGCTGCAAAATACTAACGCGAATTCTTTACAGACGAATGGAAAAACTAGTAGAAGCCGACCTCGAGGAAGATGAGTTTGGATTCTGCAGATATGCTGGAACACGTGAGGCAATGCTCACCCTACGACTTATATTAGAAAACAGATTAAGGAAACGCAAACCCACGTTTCTAACATTTGTAGACTTAGAGAAAGTTTTTGACAATGTTGATTGGAATACTCTCTTTCAAATTCTGAAGGTGGCAGGAGTAAAATACAGGGAGCGAAAGACTGTTCACAATTTGTACACAAACCAGATGGCAGTGATAAGAGTTGAGGGACATGAAAGGGAAGCAGTGGTTGGGAAGGGAGTGAGGCAGGGTTGTTGCCTCTCCCCGATGTTATTCAATCTGTATATTGAGCAAGCAGTAAAGAAAACAAAAGAAAAATTCGGAGTAGGTATTGAAATCCATAGAGAAGAAGTAAAAACTTTGAGGTTTGTCGATGACATTGTAATTCTATCAGAGACAGCAAAGGACTTGGAAGATCAGTTGAATGGAATGGACAGTGTCTTGAAAGGAGGATATAAGATGAACATCAACAAAAGCAAAACGAGGTTAATGGAATGTAGTCGACTTAAATGAGGTGATGCTGAGGGAATTAGATTAGGAAATGAGACACTTAAAGTTGGGGAGCAAAATAACTGATGATGGTAGAAGTAGAGAGTATATAAAATTTAGACTGACAATGGCAAGGAAAGCGTTTCTGAAGAAGAGAAATTTGTTAACGTCGAGTTTAGATTTAAATGTCAGGAAATCGTTTCTGAAAGTATTTGTATGGAGTGTAGCCATGTATGGAAGTGAAACGTGGACGATAAATAGTTTAGACAAGAAGAGAATAGAAGCTTTCAAAATGTGGTGCTACAGAAGAATGCTGAAGATTAGATGGGTAGATCATATAAATAATGGGGAGGTATTGAATAGAATTGGGGAGGAGTTTGTTGCACAACTTGACCAGAAGAAGGGATCGGTTGGTAGGACGTGTTCTGAGGCATCTAGGGATCACCAATTTAGTACTGGAGGGCAGCGTGGAGGTTAAAGATCGTAGAGGGAGACCAAGAGATGAATACACTAAGCGGATTCAGAAGGATGTAGGTTGCAGTAGGTAGTGGGAGATGAAGAAGGTTGCATAGGATAAAGTAGCATGGAGAGCTGCATCAAACCAGTCTCAGGACTGAAGACCACAACAACAACAAGCGTCACATGGGGAGTTACGTTCTATTATATACATTGCCGGCCACAAAGAGTGAAGCACCCAGATGTAATTTCTTACACGTACACACCGTAGGCGGGTATGTAAATTACTCGACGTGCAATTCTCTGTGACAGGTAGGTCGTCCACCCTTTGGCATTAGTGTTGTTTCTGTTCGGTGTTGTTATCAGGTTGGGCAGGAAAGATAAGTGAACAGCAGCCGGAGCAGGGAATTATCGTCTCATGCGTGTGTCCTATAGCTCAAGGGCTACCGATGAACGGCGTCATACTGTATTGAGCGATGACGTTTCCGCCCCCCCCCCCCCCCCGCCCGCACCCCAGATGACAATTTTCTGTTAGTATGGCGGCGACCTGGGTAGATGTCCAATTTTTTCATTGTTTTGGAGAGGCACAGCATTCACCACGTGCAAAGCCATCAGGTGTGACTTCAGATCACTTAGTGACTGAAGTCTGATGGCACAATAGGACAGCCGGCCGGAGTGGCCGAGCGGTTCTAGGCGCTACAGTCTGCAACCGCGAGACCGCTGCGGTCGCAGGTTCGAATCCTGCCTCGGGCATGGATGTGTGTGATGTCCTTAGGTTAGTTAGGTTTAATTATTTCTAAGTTCTAGGGGACTGATGACCTCAGAAGTTAAGTCCCTTAGTGCTCAGAGCCATTTGATTTTTGAACAATAAAACATCCGTGCGCCCTCTTCTTTTTCTCTCAGAATCGTGGTACTATTTTCCAGCAGGACAGTGCTGCTACCTGTCTGTACGAACATGCTGCTTGATGATGGAGTACTCCCATGGCCAGAAAGGTCTCAGGTCAACTTATCAAACCGTAAAAGTTCATTTTGCTCCCACTCCCCCTTCTGTGTCTCGCCTTTTTATGGCAAGCAGTATAGATGCCGAAGGAATTTGTTTTATTCTACACGTGGTATTCGTGAACATGGCTGACATGAGGAAAGAGCCCTCTTAAGGGACACTATATCACATTGACTCATTTAGTAACGAGCTTTCACTTGAGCATGGCACAACAGGCCGAATCGTGAGTTAAAGTAAATACATTTAATAGCCGTTCAGAACGAGAACTATTGCAGGTTCGTGTAAAAAGCAGAGCACGAAAGAAAGAAATAGTAAATGTTATGTGGTCCATTATGCAAGATTCTTGAAGGAAAGATAGGAGCATTAAAGATTGTGGAGTTAGGGTAAATGATATTGAAGTCAGGTTTGAGTAACGTGTATGAACAAATTATGGATAAAAGAATAGCGATTGCAGAAGGGTAAAATGGTTCACAGGTTGTAAACTACTGGTTTTGTGGAACTTAACAAACGTAGTTTCGTAGAGACTAGTTGACTTTCGCTGATAATGAGTTCATCTTGAAAATCTTACTTCACTAGTATGCTTTTCCTACTGACAAACAACTGGTGTGGGATTCTGTATTGTAAGAAATATGCGACTTTAAGAAACGTAATAAAATGGCAAAGTACTATGCAATAAATGAAATTCGGAGTAATGACAATAAAATTGATGTTAGATCAGTTAAATTAGATGATGTACATTTAGCGCAGTCAGCCCACGCTGAAGACAAAGAGGTTGGCACAGGAGAGGAATTCGTGAAGGGCCGCCTCAAATCACTCGTTAAGACCGACGAAATAGGAATTGTTTTGAGGAATAAGTGCGCAGATAAAAGTTATCAAATTTCTATCTCTTGAAGAGTTTATTACGAATCTTGTGTACTAGAAATAGAGTTTGAGTGTGGCTTGTATAGTGAGCATATGTATATCGTGACATTTATCTCC
This sequence comes from Schistocerca cancellata, assembly GCF_023864275.1. Taxonomy (NCBI): domain Eukaryota; kingdom Metazoa; phylum Arthropoda; class Insecta; order Orthoptera; family Acrididae; genus Schistocerca; species Schistocerca cancellata. The sequence continues at coordinate 87,143,659 of NC_064637.1, read as the reverse complement.
CGTCACAGTGTGATGCGCGTGTTGCCAATTCCAGATGGTTGTCATGAAGATTAGGCGCTTTCATTGCAGCGTCGGTCGGTCAGGCTCGAGAATTAAGTAGTCGCCCAAGCATTTGTACTGCAACAGTAACAGGTTTTTAGCAAACTCTTCATGGAATAATAGGATTGGTGGTCCTATCACTAAAATGTTCAAACTGCGTCATTTCTGCGTCTACATACATAGCAGTAATTTCAATGTGTATTTCTACTACGTGTCTACAAAGAACGTTCTCCCTAATCCGGTAATTGTGATTTTGCCACAATGTTTTTCGTTTTTAACACGAGCGAAATTCGTGTGTGATGTCCTTAGGTTAGTTAGGTTTAAGTAGTTCTACGTTCTAGGGGACTGATGACCTCAGAAGTTAAGTCCCATAGTGCTCAGAGCCATTTGAAACATTTCTGAAAGCTTCAGCTTAAATTTTCCCCACATAACTCGGCTGAAGGCCTCACATTAATCAAGGACAGTGTTAACGGCTTAAGGTCGAGACGAAGATTTTCAAAGTTTAATCTAAATAGGCTGAAAACTCGGCTGAAGGCCGCATATCAACAAAACAATTTAACAGCTAAAGGCCTAGCAAAAAGACCTTTCAGTTTGAAAAGACTGAAGACCTTAAAATATTTCGTGTAAAACTCCTCTGGTGGCCACACACCATGCAGAAAACAATTTTATGGCTTGAGACCTAAAGGGAAGAGCTTCTAAATTTCAACTAAAATAGGCTAAGGGCTTTATTCTAAAATGCTTCACGTAACTCTCGGCTGAACGCCACATACGAAACCCAAACAATCTCACGGCTTAAAGCCCAGACAAAGAAATTTCCAATTTTTAATTTAAGCTGGAAAACTTGGCTGAAGTCCACATAAACACTAGAAAATATTTTTTATGGCTTAAAGCAAAGACAAAATTTTTCGACTTTTGAATTGAAAAGGCTGAAAACTCTGCTGAAGGCCACATACCAAACAAGAAACAATTTTTTTTACGGCTTAAGGCCTAAGAAGAAAATTCTTGCAATTTTAATAACGTAAAATCTGCTGAAGGCCACACTGAGTAGCTACGACTGAAAAGGAAATCACTATGTAAAACACAAGGAGCGGCGCTCAGAAGGTTCCAAGGACCGTCCTGGGAAGGTAACACTTACGCACGTTTAGGTGAGACAGGCAGCCAGACCAACAACCTCTTAATCGGAAGGCAACCCAACCGCAAGCCAGCCGATGAACCAACCATCAAGATCAATTCTTCTCCACCTAACCAGCAAAATGACAACAAGATGTCAATAGCACAACGTTCTGCATACTGGTGCCAAATCTAGCCAAGTCAGAATAAACGCCCAAAACGTCGATCAACACCTCAACTTTCTAACTACACGCCGTGCTGGACAGCATCAATACAATGAGGAAAATACACTGCTGAAAACTGCATCAACGACCAGGGCAGGTCACCGGAATTTCAACGGCCACACGGCAGAAGATACCGCTGGTACACTTCATTAATGGGGGAATGAATTAAATTAAGTTAAACATCACACAGGAAGATGGCTGCAATTCTAACCGACTTCAATGCACATTCGTTGTTGCTTGCGGTAATCTCCCAGAAAGCGACAACCAGGATCAAACGAACAGATGTGATAGCAGTTGAGGCTTGATAGTAGGTTGAGTGAGCACTCAACTTTAGTGTCCAGGGTCGGTGGGCTACGAACTTCGTAACCCTCACAAGAAGTGCCTCACCACTCCAACTGCGCGTGCATGCCACCAGCGGCTCCAGCCTGAAAACGCACCACAGAGACTTCCTCGCTCCTCTGCCCCAACCGACCGACTGCCTCACACACGAAAACGGTCAAAAGACCAAATACACGTCGGCCGATGAGACGACCGACCGTAAGACCAACCAACGGTCGTTCCCGCTCCAGTCTCCTTCAGTCGGACAGTGATTGTGTGTCCCCAGAGGTCGGCAAGCACTGTCTGTCAGCACCTCACTGGCGCTCCGACCCCAACGTTGCTCCGTGCCCAACTACACTCCTGGTCTGTCTCCAGCAGACTTCCAGGCACACCATTATTCATTTTCTTTTTAAATCTAGGCCATATAATCCCACAATTAAATTAAAGACCGTTTCCATCCTTCAGTCGCTCCAGATATGGTTCGACAGTGCACTATTGATAGGCGCTGCTGCTGCCACTCAAGGGCAAGTAAGGCAGGAAGTTGGTGACGCCGGTGAATGGAATACGAAAACGAGGCGGCAGTACTGTAATAGCAGATGACAAACAATAAATGGCATGAACACGAGCCATGCATGGCTCAGTATGTTTCACCTATTGGAATTAACGGTGCTGAACGACGTTGCTGGAAAGCAAGTCGTCGGCCAAATCGAATTTTAAGCAGACAGCAGCAAACCTAGATGAGCGTTCATCAGAGTGCGAAAGGTCGTTGATCCTTGGGTGTTATAAACCAAACTGCCTCACCAGCTGAAATTCAAATACAACAAACAATGACGTGGAAATGCAAAACAGAGCTGCCATT